>NC_133456.1:20237003-21487003 GCF_048565385.1 Saimiri boliviensis
GGCAGATGAATTCCCTACTCTGAGCCTCAGTTTCCTCATCTGCAGGATGGGCACGTGAATGCGGGCTGCATTACAGGCCTGTGTGGACTCCTTGGGGTGCTCAGACCTGTGCCTGAGGCCTCACAAGCGCAGTTCAAGGAGGTTGTCCTTGTCACTGCCATTATTGTCACAGGGTAAGGTACCTAGCCACAGTCATGTTCTGAAGGGATTGTCCTGGGACCTCAGGCCGCACTGGCCCTGTGGGTGGGGCTCAGGAGTAGAGCCTGGGAGCTAGATGGGGCTGGACTAGGAGCAGGTGAGATGCCAGAGGGCTGGAGCCAGTGCCTGCTACTGGTGCATGGGCCAGGGAGGGGCAGCCACTTCCTGAGGGCAAAGGCCTGGGGTCAGGGGTGAGGCCAGTCCCCAGGACATGGCATGGGCTGGGCTGTGATCAGAGGCCACAGCTCTAGTGCCCCTAGGGCAGGGATGGACCTTTTCTGGTAGGGACAGGGCTCTTCCTACTCAGGCTTCAGGGAGGCAGGATGCGGCCCCAGAGCTCTCCAGCGGGCTCCCAGGCAAGGAGTCAGAGTGGGTAGAGAGAGGGGGGTCTCTTCGACGCAGGTGCCTCATGGCACACAGGACACCGGAGGAGACAAGCCAGGGAATGAGAAGCAGCCGCAGCACCTGCTTCACAGGCCTTTAGGAGAAACGGGCTACAGGACCTCTGGTCAGCCAGCAGAGTCACAGGATGGGGAGGGAAGGCTGTTTGGGGTTCAACTCCTTGGCTGCCCACCCCAGAAGCCAGGTCTCTACTCATCCTCCTGTGCACAGACCCTGTGCCGAGCCCCGCGGACATGAGAGGAGAAGGGCAGGCCCTGTCCTCGGGACTCCCAGTTAGACCCTCGTGTGGAACCTGGCTGTGTGGGAGAGTGAGGCCACCCTGCTGGGCAGTACAGACCCAGCCCTCCTTCAGGCTTGTGTGTCCTGGCCGTGGAATGCCCCACGGGGCTGCCTGCGGGACACGCACACCAGTGAGTGCCATGGAAAAAGCCTGGGAGGGAGAATACAGAACAGAAGCTTGGCTGAGGGCACTTTCAAGCCAACGACGTGAGGGCCTCGGGACTGAGGATTTCACAAAGGTTTCTCCAGCTGAGACTGAAGCAAGGACAACTGTGTGTCTGCAAGGGAAATGAAGGTCACCCGACTCACACCACACCCCAGCCGGCTCCAGATACCGAAGACCTACATGTGAACGGGAAAACCTTAAAACCTCTATAAGAAAATACTGGGAAATATCTTTACAAATTGGGGCTGGGAATGATCTCTTAAATGAGAAACAGAAAGCTCACCAAGCATTAAACAATTGGTAGATCTGACTACAGTGAAACTGAACATTCCTCTTTAGCAGAAGGGAGGAGGAATGTAAAAGACAAACCACACCCAGCAAGGAGACTCCGGGAATATGCAAGACCTACAAAGGAGGCGGATCCAGGATACAGACAGAGCTCCCACACATCCCGGGAAAAGGAGAAGCAGATCAGGAAGGCTGCACGGGCATTTCCTGGAGGAGGAAACGGGACAGCAGATGACCTAGGCAAGGATGTGCCACCTCCCGAGGCAGCACGAAATGCCAAAGAGATGTGGGTGATCCCAACAGATGGAGAAAAATCAGACATCTCACAGAACCCAGGGTTTGAGCACGTGTAGATCGGGTGGAATACGGAAGTACTGACAATGAGCATGGAAACGGGAAGAACCACTTTAAAAATCACTCTGGGGCCGTGTGCAATGACTCATGCCTGTAATCCCAGCATTCTGGGAGGCCAAAGTAGGAGGAACGCTGGATGCCAGGAGTTCAAGACCAGCCTAGGGAACATAGTGAGACCCCTGCCTCTAAAGAAAATATCAGTTGGGCATAGTGGCACACACCTGTGGTCCCTGTATTCAGGAGGCTGAGGCAGGAGGATCGCTTGAGCACAGGAGTTTGAGGCTGTAGTGAGCCATGATCCTGCCACTGCACTTCAGCCTGGGCAACAGAGTGAGACCATATCTCAAAAGAAAATCATCTGGTCAGTTTCTTGTTAGTTTGACCATTCACGTATCTACAACCCTGCAGGCCCACTCTTAGCCAACACACAAGGCACACATGAGAAAATCTCACGGCAGCATTGTTAATCATAGAAAATAAATGGATAGAATGACCCAAAGACGCCCTGACAGGAGAATGCAAAAATAAACTGTAGAATATGGACACAATTTATTTTCACATCAGTGAAAATAAACTACAGCTGCACACAACACCATGGATAAAGCTTAGGAACAATACAACGTTAGGTGGAAAATGCCAATCTTAGAAGGCTGCATATGGCACACCATTTCCATAAAACACATCAGCAAATGAAACACCATATCATCTCAATATTTGCAGTAAGCTGTGAGCAACAGAATGACGAACACAAGATTCCAAGTTATGGTGACCTCTGGGCTAGGAGAGGTGGCAAACACTCACTAGGAATGTTCCCCTTCTGAAGTTAAATGGTAGGCTCACGGATGATCATTATTTTAGTATTCTTTGAAATACACAAAGAAGGGGCAGAGTGGCCTGTGCCTGTGGTCCCAGCTACTCGGGAGGCTGAGATGGGAGGATCGCTTGAGCCCAGGAGTTCAAGCCTGCAGTGAGCTATGATCGTGCCTGTGAAGAGCCACTGCACTCCAGCCTGACAACATGGCGAGACCCATCTCTGAAAAAAATAAATAAAATGCACACATGTAATATGCAGAACACATTAAATATTTGAAGATATCTGCAAAGAACAAAAAGAGAAGGACCACGGTGTGGGTTAGACAGACCCAGTATGTGTGAGTTCTGTCACTTGCAGCACTGTTCATACCATGTGTCACAACTCGAGGCCAGAGGCTGTGCCGCGGCCAGAACTGGAGGCAGAGACCTGAACCCAGATGAGGGCACTCCTCCCTCTGAGCCTCAGCTTCTCCATATGCAGAACGAAGGGGGATGGTACTGGGGATGACAAATGGCTGGCACTCCTCCCACAAGTCTCATCCTCCTCACGCCCAGGCTGATGGGCAAAGCACTCTCTCTCGAAAGCACACAAGCAGGTTTGGAGTCCTCGGCTTGCCACTGCAGGCTACCAGCTGGTCAACGAGACAAGGCGTGCAAATGAACCTACTTACTGAGTGAGAGTCCCTCTACTTCGGACCTGTGGGATTAGAAGTCCAGCGAGCAGACCCTAGGCATCTCTGAGCCTCCCAAGAGGAGCGGCTGGCCTTGGAACCCATCTGGGCGAGAGACCCTGATGCCCCATGTGGAACCTCAGCTTCTGCAGCACCCACCCCTGCAGCCTCCAGTCACCTGTAGCTGGCCTGGCCCCTTGCTGCCACCCACTATCTGTCCAGGCTGTCCTACTCCCACCAAGTGGGTGAGTAGGCTCCTGGCAGCCTCACTGTACTTGGAAACAGCTCAACTAGCACAGAGGCCAGGCAGAGGCCCATCATCACCCTCTAGTTGAGGGGCACCACAGACAAATGGCCCTATTGTGCCACCATGACCTTGAGCAGCGCCACCCCCAGGAAGGCCCCACTTCTGCTGGGCAGGCAGAACAGACTGTATTCCTTCCACTCCCTCTGCAGTCAGGCCTCCTGTCCTGCCCTCGCTGTGTGCCCCCTCTGCCTAGCGAGCCACCTTCCCTCCCCTCCTGGCCCCAGTGCGAAGAATACTCCTTGTGTTCTTCCTTCCTCTCTGATAGGAAGCAACTGTCCCCCTCCAGATGTTCACAGAAAAGAGCTCAGCTTTCTGATGGAGACCGGCCTGCTGGGCTGGGGCCAGGCTCTGCCCCACAGTTTTGGGAGCCCTCAGTGTCCGCCTCACAACCAGCATGGGAATGATAATAGCATCAGGAGTGACAGCAAGGATCCCATGGAATAAATGGCTTTCCCAAGCACCCTCAGCTGATTCCATTTGCCCCAGTCAGTGAAGTAGGCAGAGGACAGCCCTTTGCTCCCCATTTTAACAACGAGAAACTCAAGGGCCTTGCAGGCGAAGTGATTCTCCAGCATCACTGCCTCCTTCCCATGGCAGGGCCTCCGGGGGCCTGCCTCCCCGGCTTGCCTGTGACCCCGGCTGTTTTGACACATGCATTGCTTTATTTATTATTTTGTAACAGAAAGTTCCCCTTTGGAGTCTGTAATTTCCTCTCTATAAGAGACAGCAAAAGACTCATTGTAGGGCATAGCCTGGAGAATCTGAAGGCCTAGGAAGATCTGGCATGTTCCATCAGGTCCTCGAAACCACACTCCTAGGTGGACACACTTCCCTCCCTAAAGCAGGAGACCCCTGAGGGGCCACAGATCTAATCACTAAGCAGTGGGACATCCAGGCCTCGTCCTGCTACTGCCAATTATTTTGGTAACAAGATCCTATTGAGAGACATTACCTCCAGTGACAGGGTGTTTGCAGTGATTCATTTATCTTCCCTATTATTCGTTTTAAGAAAATTTTAAATGACAGCTGGGGCTGTGTTCTCAGAAGTCTTGCTTACTGGAAAGAACTGTGAGTTTCTTAGGAAATAAGGACAAGACCTTAAGGCAAGTCTCAAATGAGCAGAGTGGAAACAAGGGGTCTCCTGACGCTTCTCCTGGAAACAAAGCCCCAGCATCTGCCTACAATGCACTTGGGGCCACGTGGGCTGGATTAGAGTCTGCCACGGACACCCACTGAGTGGCAGAACCTAGGCAACCCTGCCAGTATCCTCACTGCTCACTGTGCAGATTCCCAGAGGCAACCACCACAGGCCACTTGGTACTTGCAAAGGCATAAAAACGAGAATGCTTAGATTTTCAGGAACAAAGGTGTTGGAGGTTCACTCTGGTCCCAGCTGCTCCTGAGCTGCAACTCTTTTTTTTTTTTTTTTTTTGAGACGGAGTTTCGCTCTTGTTACCCAGGCTGGAGGGCAATGGCGCGGTCTCGGCTCACCACAACTTCCGCCTCCTGGGTTCAGGCAATTCTCCTGTCTCAGCCTCCTGAGTAGCTGGGATTACAGGCACACGCCACCATGCCCAGCTAATTTATTGTATTTTTCGTAG
The DNA here is from genome assembly GCF_048565385.1 of Saimiri boliviensis. Classification (NCBI taxonomy): domain Eukaryota; kingdom Metazoa; phylum Chordata; class Mammalia; order Primates; family Cebidae; genus Saimiri; species Saimiri boliviensis. Next base: position 20,242,083 of record NC_133456.1, read on the forward strand.
AGACGGGGTTTCACCATGTTGACCGGGATGGTCTCGATCTCTTGACCTCGTGATCCACCCGCCTCGGCCTCCCAAAGTGCTGGGATTACAGGCTTGAGCCACCGCACCTGGCCCTGAGCTGCAACTCTTACAAGCCTGTCTTCTTGCTCTACAACCACGCACTCCAACCCACCTCACCCCAGCAAGCTCCCCACCCCACCTGGAAGATTCTAATTCCTCCTTCCAACGCGCTCACATACTCCATCCTCCAGGCAGTGTTCCTTGCCTTCCCTCTGCCTGGCGTCGCTTATCCTCGTGAGTGCTCAACACACAGTGTGTTCAGATCCTGCTGCTTGCATGTCTAAGTCCCCTACCAAGCAGCAGATTTGTGAGAGTAGGGCTCATGGCCGACTCACGCTGTCACCTCCTCCCCTCTGTAGGGCACCTGGCACGTAGTGGGGATGGAGCAGAAACTCAAAGAAGCCTGAGCTAAATGCCTGGTGTCTGTCTTCACGGAAATCATAGCTTAGTGAAAGGCAACGATGACAGAGAAAGTGAATTCAAGGGGCCCTGAACACAAGCCAAACCATCCTTTCCTGAGAACTTCACAGGTAAGCTAGGATCTCACTGGTGAGGAGTGTGAACTGGGCAAGAAGGTGCAAGGAACTTCCTGACAAGAGGGATTCCCATGGAGAAGTGATCAATGTGGGAGAGAGCAGCTTGTGTTGCTACCAAAAGCCAGGGGGTGCCCAGGCAGAGATGGGGCAATAACAAGAACTGAGAGACCATGCGCGCCCCCATGCAGGGAGCGATGCTGAATGACAGACAAGCCCCACATCGCAGGACCGGCCTCAGGGGTGCAGGGCCAGCCTCAGGGTACTGTCTCCCCTGCTTCATACCACTGTGACTCTGTTCCTCATCCCACCCGCTCTGGCTCTGAACTCAGGCTGACAGAGCAGGCTCTATCTGGACCTCTACCTCACTAGCCAACTCTCTGCCTTGCCTGAAAGCAACGAGGGGCAGGGCTGCAGGACCCTCTGACAGAGAGGGCAGCACGATGAAGGGCACTGAGGGCATGCGGTAATCTCACTCATGCCACAGCCAAGCTTTTGATGTTTATTACCTAGGAGCATAGGAAATTCGCTGCCTACATTTTCCATGCCTTACTAATTGCTCTGATCCTAGTGAGGGGAAGAACAGATTGGAACTGGGCAGGATTCAGTAGACTTGGGGAGAAAAATGAGAAAGCCAATTTGGTTTTCCATGAAAAAATAAAGAACATGACTTTGGAATAGGATCAGAGCAATGGAAACAGAGAAACTCTGACGGATTTAAAGACAAGAGGAGCCTTGGTGTGCAGAGTAGCAGATGAGAGACGTACAGCCCAGGATGGCAGGAGGAATGCAGCAGCCACGTGCCAGAGGCTTGCCAGCCATGGGGCCATCTTCTGGGGAGTCCAGAGTACCCAGTCTGTCAGTTCTTGTGTTCCCTGGGTTCTCTTAATAAACCTCCCTTCTTGCTTAAAATAGAAAGGAAAAAAGCATGAGCTAAGTAAGGGAGGAAGAAGACGAATTAATGAGGCAGAGAGCTGCTGAGTAGACTGACACATAACTGACAAGTGACCAGGGGAATTCATTCATGTCTCCAAATGCTCAAGGGAGGAGAAACTAGACTCACCCAGAAGAAAAAGGCCTCCTCACTGGGCATCCCTAAGAGGGACCCCTCCCCTCCTCTACCACATATTAGGGGTCTGTGTTATTCCTGGGAAATGCTGCCAATTTCAGCTGAGACAGAGAAAAAGGGAGAGGAAATGGGAGGGAGAGGGAGGTGGATGATGGATGGGCTCCATGGAACCATCACTTCATCTTCTCCTCTGCTCCCTGTGGCTTCTCGTTCAGAGGCCCAGACTTGACTGTCAGAGCTGAGAGAGCCAGGAAGCACAAACACCCCAAAGGAGATTTTCAGCAGTAGCAACAGCATCAGGCAACTGCACAAGAACTTACAGACTGGGGTTCATGTAGCCATAGAAGGGCCCAGATCCCCCGTCTAGGTGACCTTGCCAGCCATGAAGACAAAATGATTAAGGTATGCACAGCTGTGTGATCCTGGATTCAGCTCAGGTCATCCTCTCCATGGGCACCTTGTGGTGCTGTCCATGGTGCTGAAGGGTAGCTCCACTGCTGGAGAAATGCATTCTAAGATCATGCCACAGTATGTCAGAGCGCAGCAGGCTGCGGGAGTGCATTTATCCCAGGACCTCACTTTGCTGATGACACAGCAGCAGCCCAGAGAAGGGAAGGGCTTCTCTGCAGGCTGCACAGGAGAGGCAGGGCGGGTATAGAAGCAACAGTCCCAGAGGAATGCTCAGACACAAAGTTCCATGTAACTCCAGTGTCCCTTTTTATTGGAGCATATCCAGGCCCATTCATTTACGTGTGGTCAAGGGCTGTTTTTGAACAATGACAGAGCTGAGCAGTTGTGGCAAAGACCGCATGGCTCACAAAGCCCAAACTGTTTACCATCCAGCTATTGTCAACTCCTCTGGAAATCCCAGTCCCCTTCCTTTGGAAGCTGTCCCAGGCCACGCCCACTGCCCAGAGTAACCACCAGCTCTGAAACTCCAGACAGGTGATTCCCCAAGGATGCTGGATCCCACACGGGTGGGGATGGCCTTGCAGCCCCACTGATCTCTCTGTCCCACCTCTGCCTGCTTTCCTCCCCACTGCCCAGCTTCCTCACCAGCCTGTTTTCCGATCCTCCAAGGAGAGAGATTTGCAAACTACAGCCTGTAGGCTCCTTGGGGTTTGCTGCCTGAGGGCTCTTGAGCTGAAGAAGGGTTTTTACACTTTTAAATGGTTGAAAACATCAGAAGAACACTTTCATCACAAGTGAAAGTTCTGTGTAACTTCAGGTTCCCTTGTTATTGGAGCACATCCAGGCCTATTCATTTACGTGTGGTCAAGAGTTGTTTCTGAACAATGACAGAGCTGACTAGTTGTGGCAAAGACCGCATGGCCCACAAAGCCTGAACTGTTTACCATCCAGCTATTGCCGACTCCTCTGGCAACCCCAGGCTGGCTCCTACCTCAAGTGCTGTGCTGCTCCTGCCTGGGACATCATTCCCCTGAATGCCACATGGCCCTTCATTTCCTTCTATTCTCTGTGCAAATGTCGCCTCTTCACAGGGCCCTTCTCTGTCCACCTTCCACACCTCCATGACACCCTCTATCCCATCCTGTCTCTTTCTTCATCTGGACTCACCTGATCTGAATTGGTCTTCGATGTGTCTGCGCACTCCCTATGGAGTGTCAGCTCCTGGAGGACAGGAATGCCTTCAGCCCTGCTCCTCCTTTGATCACAGCTAGTGGCAGCCTGGCACATGGAGGGCACTCAGTGCATGTTTGTTGACTGACTAACAACACCAGGAGAAGGAGCAGGCCTTGAAGCGGTGGCGGAGAGGTGGGAGGGAATCCCAAATCCTAGCTTTAGACAGAAGTCCCACTCCTTTCTGGGATGGGGGAAATGGGGCCTGCGGAGGAGGTGGTCAGGGAGGGAAAAATACCGCTGTGGATTCTATTACACAGAAGCCAGCAGGTGTGGGAGGAGGACAAAAGCAGGCACGTCTAGGAAGTGACGCACAGAGGACGCAGGGCCTAGGCCCTGAACTTGCTCTCTCAGCCATCACACCATCTCCCACCCAAACAGGGGAGCAGCTCCAAGTGCTCCTGGAGACAGTGGCCACAATACATCGATCTGACCAATCAGCAGAGCCCAACTTATGCGGTCACAGTGATTGGCTAAGGTCTAGGCATGTGATCAATCAGGTGGCAAGGGTCAGGGCAAGGGCTAATAGTGGGGAGGGAAGGTCCATTTCTGTTGGGTAGCTGGGGCTGTGGGTGCCATCTCGTCACCTTGAAGGTAAAGCCCACCTGAGCACGACACCCACACCAAGGGAAAGAAGCAGAGCCAGGGGTTGGGAGAGGAGAGTCCAGGTGACATCACTGAGCACCCAGGTGCATCCTTGCCTGACGCCAGCTGCCCTTAGATTTTTAGTTGCATAAATCATCCCTCCTGCTTCAGTTATCTGCACCACTTTGAATTGGGTTTTCTGTCCTCGGTAGAGGGTTCCTACCATCTGGCTAAAGGGAGAGCCCTGCAGCTTCAACAATATGAATTTAGGTGAGCTTCCAAGAAGAACCCTGGGTGACACTGTGAGACTCCAAAACACACCAAACAAGGCTTTAATTTTTAATTAAATCACGAATTCAAGCAGTATCTGTCGAGGGCCTGCTACGCACTGGACCATTCACGGTACCCAAATGAATCTTCAGGAAATGAACCCTGTCAAGGTAGCAACCCCTGTCCCGTCTTTAGCAGACAAAACAGAGGTTCAGGGCATGAACAGAACTAGGCCAGAGCTGGCAAGCGTGCAGCTGGACTGCACACCCGGGCTCTGGCTGCCTGGAAAGCCACGTACTGTGGCCACACCCAGTCGTGGACAGAAGATACTTGGTCACTGCTGTGTGGCTGTCATGAAACTCATGGCAGCCACCCACATTGGAGGGAGGCAGGGAGACTGCGGCTCGAATCTTCTCCAGGACATTGGTTCTTGTCCTGCCTTCACCACCTCTCCACACCTGTCCTGCCTTTCCCTCCCTCAGCATGGTGTCAACAGCCACACTCGTGTGATCACACAGTCCCCATTCACAGGGGAGGCCCTGGGGACATCTCCTTCCTCTGGGCCTTGAGGGACCCTACTGCCCCTGGGTGTGCCCACCAGAGGCCTTTTCAGAATGTGCAGAGAGCCCACCGCATTCCTTCCATGCGGCCCGACACTCAGCTCCTGCACTCCCTCCTCCACCTCGTGGCTCCCTCAGCTGCCACCAGACAGACTGAGCTGACAAGAAATCCACAGTCCAGCACCTGGAGGCATGAAAAGGCCAAGACTGACAGCCCAGGAACTCTGCTGAGAAGGAATGCAGGCTTCTCGCAGAAAAGGCTGGGGAGGCCTCTGGCTCTGGAAGCAGGGCTTGGGCCGCAGTGAATCCACCGGCTTTGGACTGCGAGAGACTGGCCAGGGCAGCACTAAGGTGAGGTCCCTGAGGTGTTCTGAAGGCCCACTGTGGGCAGGCTCAGAGAAGAAAAGGCAGTGGCTGGTCCCAGGAGTGTACACAGACCCAAAACAGATGGGCAGGAAGCACCCCATGAGCTGCTTCCATGTGTGAAAGGTGGGGGGCTGGGATGAGCCCCCCATCTGCTGGGGAATGAGTTAAGGGCAAAAGTGAGTAACTGCGCCTCAATGGCTGTATCCGTTCGGAACGGGTTGGCCTGCAGTGACAGAAAACCCTATGAGAGTAGCTTAGAACACAAAGGCGTCTAAGGTGTGGTAGTGATGATGTGAGAGACGTGAGCAGCGCCAGGCTTGGCTGGTGGCTCGCCACTGCCATCGGTGACCCAGAGCCACCCAGCTCTCTCCTCCACCCCTAAAAGAATGTGTGTGTCACTCCCTCATGGTCGTAGTGTGGCTGCCCGACTCCAGCAATCACATCTGCAGTCAGTACTTGTGCCAGAAGCAAGGGAGGCATCCTCTTTTTGGCCACTTTTTTCTTTTCAGAAAAGACAATCCCTTGCAGAAGCCCCCATAGGTTCCCTCTAATGTCTCACTGGCAGAACTCGCACAAGCCCCTGCCCCAACCAGTCTCTAGCGGAGGGAAAGAGGCAGCCATGACAGACTTGATCCAAACGTGACTTTCCAAATTGAGCTTCCACAGGAAGAAGGCGGAGTGGGGTGGAGAAAGCCTGCTGTGTGAGCACCCAACCACCCCTGCCCCAGGGGAGGCAAGGGCAAGGTAGCTGAGGGCCCAAAGTGCAGGGAACAGAACAGCAGAGGGAGCACTTGCAAAGGTGTGGTCTGGGGAGTGAACCTGGGTGCCCGGTGGAGTCCTGATTATTGGGAACAAGGCGTAGGGGGAAGCGCTAGGCAGGACTGAGGGGGCATTCTGTTCTGGTGCAGGGCAGGCAGGCAACGCGCAGTTACTGAGTCACACACGGAGCCATAGTGTGGGTGCATGAACAGGGGGGAATCCCAGGCGGGTGCGGACCCTGTACTTTATGTTGCTATTTTATTTTTATTTTTTCAAGAGACTAGGGTCTCACTCTGTCACTCAGGCTGGAGTGCAGTGGTGCAATCACAGCTCACTGTAGCCTTGAACTCCTGGGCTCAAGAAATCCTCTCACTTCAGCCTCCTAAGTGGCTAGGACTGCAGGCATGTGCCACCACACCCAGCTAATTTAAGTTTTTTATTTTTATAAATGGGGTCTGCCTATGTTACCCAGGCTGGTCTTAAACTCCTGACTTCAATCTTCCCACCTTGGCTGCCCAAAGTGCTGGGATTACAAGTGTGAGCCACCGCATCTGGCCAATCCCTGCACTTTAGAGACTGAGCAGAGCTGTCCATGACAGGAAATAATGTTGCCAATAAACCACAAGGCCTCTGTGCAAACAGATGACTATGTTGACAAGAGGAAGTAAACATGACCTTAACAAATGGATTTGTGAATGGTGGCTTCTGGTCCCTGGATAGTAGAATGCACACACTCAACTGGTCCCCTAGATAGCCCCACCTGTCACACCTGCCCTGGGCCCAGACTTTGGGCCCTTGTACCCCTTGGGCTCCTTAAACAGCCCATGGCATTGTGCTGTGCACAGGACGCCCCACCTCCGAGATAGGCAGGCAGAGGGTGACTGCTCCAGTTCACAGAGGAGAAAACGGAGGCTGGAAGTGGGCAAGGGATATGCTGGTGGGGGTGGGGGTGGGATTTGAACCCAGGGCCTCTGTCTTGGCAATCCACCACATGGCCTATCTAGGAATAAGTGACTGCTAAGGATGTGGAAGGACCAGGGATCCTCAGGATGCTGTGAGAGGACTCCTGCGGCACAGGGGAGTGAGGACCCACAGCTAGGAGGGCAGAGCAGGCTGGAATCCACCTCTGCTGGCCTCTGAAGCCCTTGCTCTCACTCTCTAGGGAGTCCAAGGCAGTGCAGTATCCTTTTAGCCAACGCGGGGCCTCATGGAAACAAATGGGGCCTTTATGTCTTCAGACTGTGGCACCCTCCCCACCCCAGCTAGGACATTTGCCAGACCCAAGGGGACCTGTGCATCTGCCAGGAGGGAAGAGAGGGGATTTCTTCCAACTCGATGCCCACTCCTGCAGAGAGGCACATATGTGAACACAGACATGTCACTTATTAAGGCCTGGGGCCTCCCAGGCCAAGCAGAAGCGCGCCCTGTCCCCTCGGGGACCTGTTGATGGGACGCACACTGGGGCAGGGGTGTTATGAGTGATGCCTCCACAGCCCAAGGTGAGCTGATGGCTGAGAGTACAGCACAGTTAAGGTCCCTCATGCCCAGACAATGGCATCCTGGAATTGAGGGGTGCCTGAGGTCAGGCTTAGCTAATTCTGGGGGTGCAGGGGACTGGTTTATTAAATTACACTTTACTCCCCGATAGTAAGCCCCCTTCCCCTGTCACCTCGTAGCTCTTGGCCTCTCTATTTCTCTCTGGGACCAAGTGCTTACCTTCAAATTGAGTCTTTCCATGGACATAAATACTGTCCCTTCGTGTGTCAATTTCACTGTAAGAGTTCAGCCCAAGTCTCTGTCTCTTTCCTTTTCTGCTGTCTTCACACCCTTCTAATGCAGCTGTCCTGATCTAGAAGCCAGGGATTTAGCATAGTCAGGTTAGGAGGGAACGGCCGCACACGGCAAAGTGGGCAGGCGGTGATGACCCCCAGCTGCTGAAAGTGTCCAGCACCAAGGACAGCTGCAGGCCAGGGCACAGCCTGGGCTGGGCTGAATAACCCACTCATGGTGGCTCATGCCTGTAATCCCAGCACTGTGTGAGGCTGAGGTAGGCCAGGAGTTTCAGACCAGTCTGGCCAGCATGGCAAAACTCTGTGTCTACTAAATATACAAAAACTACCCAGGCTTGTAGGGGGGGTGCCTGTAATCTTCAGCTACTTGAGAGGCTCAGGCATGAAAATCACTTGAACACACTAGGTTACAGTGAGCCGAGATCACACCACAGCCCTCCAGCCTGGGTGACAGAGTAAGACTCTGTCCCTCCTAAAAAATGAATAACCCCATCAATGTGGCAGTCCTGCTCTGGGCTGCGTAAAGGAAATGTTGGTGTGGATGTCAAGGGTCCCCAGGGCCAGCCTGGCACTCCAGAGTGAGGGTTGAGAGTGTGACTGTGAAGTCACAGCTCTCGGGCTCAAAGCTCCAGCACTTGGCAAGTGAAAAAAAGCAAAAAGAGCCTCAGTTTCCTCATCCGTAGCTGGGAGTATGGACACCTCCCTCTGCAAGTTGGAAGGGCCAGATAAGGTAAGAGCCGAAGAATCCGGGGGCTGGCGGGGATAAGGCCCGCCCACGCCAAGCCACTGCTGTGGCCCTTTTGTTGTTGTTATTATTATTGTCATTATTAATCTATTTTTATAGCTTTTGGTGTGTACGCGGTTTTTGGTTATGTGAATGAATTGTGAGTGGTGAATTCTGAGATTTCAGTGCAGGGGTCACCAGGGTAGTGTACACTGTATTTAATATGTACGTTTTTATCCCTAGCCCCCCTTCCACTCTCCCTTTTCTGAGTCTGTGAAGTTCACTATATCACTCTGTGTGCCTTTATGTACTCATAGCTTAGCTCCCACTTTTAAGTGAGAACATGCAGTTTTGGTTTTCCATTCCTCAGTTACTTCACTTAGATTTATGGCCATTCCTTTTTATGGCTGAGTAGTATTCCATGGTGTAGACGTACCACAGTCTCTTTATCCACTCATTAGTGAATAGGCACTTAGGTTGGTTCCACATTTTTGCAACTGTGAATTGTGCTGCAATAAACATGCACGTGCAGTTATCTTTTCTTTGAGATGGAGTCTCACTCTATTGCCCAGGCTGGAATGCAGTAGTGCAATCTCAGCTCACCCCACCCTCTGCCTCCCAGTTCAAGTGATCCTCCTGCCTCAGCCTCTCGAGTAGCTGGGACCACAGGCGCCTGCCACTATACCCGACTAATTTTTGTAGTTTTAGTAGAGATGGGCTTTCACCATGTTGGCCAGGCTGGTCTTGAATGTCTGACCTCAGGTGATCCGCCTGCCCCAGCCTCCTAAAGTGAATGGGTCCAATAGCAGCCTTTTAAAAGCTTAATTTGAAAAACCACATTTCCTTTGCAGAATGAAGGCAAAGATGAGGACATGGTCAAGCCTCAGCCTGAACTCTCAGTGTGAGGAGACAGATTTAGGACTGCCCTGTTGTCTAGTCTTGTCCGTATAATTCCTTAGATGCCTTCCAGCCTGTGCAGCCTGCAGTTTTGGAGAAAAGGAGCTCTAGTATGTGTTAAAATATTAAGCGTCTTGACCCTATTGGGAAAAGGCGCGAAGTCCATCTGTTCCTCATTTTCACTCTTAAGTGCTGGGATTACAGGTGTGAGCCACCGGGCCTGGCCAACAGGTGTCCTTTTGATATAGTGTTTTCTTTTCCTTTGGGTAGATACCCAATAGTGGGATTGCTGGATTCAATGGCAGATCTGCTTTTAATTCTTTAGGGAATCTCCATGCTATTTTCTACACAGGTTGTACTAATTCACATTCCCACCAGCAGTGAATAAGCATTCCCTTTTCACTATGTCCACACCAACATCTACTGTTTGTGACTTTTTTTTTTTTTTTTTTTTTTGAGATGGAGTCTCGTTCTGTTGCCCAGGCTGGAGTGCCGTGGTGCGATCTCGGCTCACCACAACCTCCGCCCACCAGGTTCAAGTGATTCTCCTGCCTCAGCCTCCTGACTAACTGGGACTACGGGTGCCCACCACATATGGCTAATTTTTTTGTATTTTTAGTAGAGATGGGGTTTTACTATGTTGGCCAGGCTAATCTCGAACTCCTGATCTTTTGATCCACTCGCCTCAGCCTCCTAAAGTGCTGGGATTACAGGCATGAGCCACTGCACTGGCCTGTTTGTGACTTTTTAATAACGACCCTGGGTAGGCCACTTCCTCCCTGTGCCTCAATGTCCTCATCATCTACACTAGGGTGCTGATAACAGGACCCTCCTCCCCACCCAAGAGAGCACCATAGAGACACTCATCATTGCCATCCTCACAGAGGAAGAGAGGAGGGAGGCCTGGTACGGGGCAAGGTAAAATCCGGGAGCCCTCAGTCACATCCACCCCTCTCCTACGCCCTGCACCGCCCACCTCTGAGCCATCGTGCATGCTGTTCCTCATGCACACCTATACTCTACCATGAATCTTAAACCAGGAGTCTTGAGGGAAGGCCCTGAGGCCACGTCTAGAATTTCTGAATTCATTCTAACACTTAAGAAGTGAAAGACACCAGAAAAAAGTGTGCGGGTTTATGTGTGTTTTTGTTTTGTTTTGTTTTTGGTATGAAATGAGAGTTGGCCCTCCTGGGTGACATTCCCTCAGGCACCAGTCTCTGGAGCTGGCTCAGAGCCATCCTCTGGTTGGAGCTCCTGGTTCCAGGTCACCACAGTCCCTGGGGCTCCCTGGCCCAGGCCCTGTCCCTGCCTCTCCATGCCTGGCCCCTTCAGGCTTCTGAGTTTGTTGTCCTCACTTCAAGCCTGTGGAGTGTCACATCTGTCACCTGGGAAATGAGGACATGTCAGGCTAGCCTGCTCTGGCTCCCAGGCAGATTAAAAGGGTTGAAAATGCAGCCCTGGAGCAGGGGCTGGCAAGACCCCTGAAGGGTGACCTCTCCTGCATCCTTTCCAGGGGAGCCAAGGCTGCAGGAAAGGGAGGGGTGGCCGAGGCCGGGACACTGGGAAGAGCTGGGAATAACCACCGCTGGGCAGTGTCCTCAGGAAGACCACGTCCCCTGTCATCCTCCAATGCTGCCCCTCACCATCAGCCCCTCATCTGCCCTTCCTACTGACTCCATCAGGGCAGTCCCCATGCCTGCCATGCTGGGGGTGGGATTTCAGGTCAGCACTGACAGCTGCAGCCTCTCCCAGTGCAGGCCCCCCACACACCAGGGTGCAGCTCATCCAGCACAGTAGGGCTGAGATGGCTGTCACTGGACCCATTCACAGTGGGAAACTCAGGCTCCCAAGGGCCAGGCTTGCCCAAGGCCACAAGAAGACAGAGCCGCTGTACCTGAAAGCCATCCCAAAGAGCAGATCTCCTCCCCATGAATGGGCTGCTCCCCAGCTCATTCCACTCAGGGGAGGGAAGCACAGACAGGGTGTGTCATGGTAAGGGGCAGGGGACAGGTGGGGACAGGACCAAATTTCCCAGAAGAGCAGAGTCTTGAAGGGTGAGGGGCACTGCCAGCTGGGGAGGAGGGGAGAGTGTGTCCCTGGGGAAGGACCCAGCCCGTCAAAGGCCCGGGAGGTGATGCACCTTGGGAAATCTGGCTCCTATATTGAGGCAGGAGCCACAGGATGTGACAGGAAGTGAGACTGGAGGGATCTGTCCACGTGTGCAAGCCCCAGACAGCGCTCCTGCCTGACCCAGGCCCTGGCAGCTCGTCCTCCCCCAAGTCCGGTGTCTTCCTCTGCCCACTGCCCCAAGAACCAGCCGCAAAGCTGGCTCCTCCTCCTTCTGCACTGCCACGTTGCCCTGCCTTGGTGTGGATACCACAGAGGGACCCGTGCCCTCTACGCGATACAGGTTCTCGTCACTGAGGGGTACAGTCATGACCTGCCTTCAAAGTTTACAGAAAATGAAAACTCAAAGTAAAAATCATCCAGGCTGTTGACGGTCTCAATGAGGCAAGAGCGACAAACGGTCCCTAGGCTCCTGGGAACAGTCCTGCCAGACCCTGGTCCTAGAGGCAGAGAGGGAGGAGGGAGAAGAATCCGACCTGCGGTGCCTCAAATTTGAGGTTACACCTCAACTTTTCTCTTCATACACAACATCTAGACCAGCCCTGGATGATGAGCCACTTTAGAGACACTTAAGAGTGAAAATGAGGAACAGATGGACTTTGTGCCTTTTCCCAATAGGGTCAAGACGCTTAATATTTTAACACATACTAGAGCTCCTTTTCTCCAAAACTGCAGGCTGCACAGGCTGGAAGGCATTTAAGGAATTATACAGACAAGACTAGACACCCGGGAAATCCTAAATCTGTCTCCTCACACTGAGAGTTCAGGCTGAGGCTTGACCATGTCCTCATCTTTGCCTTCATTCTGCAAAGGAAATGTGGTTTTCCAAATTAAGCTTTTAAACCTGTCAGCTTAGCAGGGAACTTGTCAGTTCCAAACTCATCTTTCTAGCAATAAGCAGGTTGCATCACGCGTGAGGCGGCCTGTCCCCAAGTTATTTATTAGGATCTGCAGGCTGGAGCCGGGAAGGAGTCAGAGCTGCACATTTCCAAACAAATGCTGGCATCAGGGAGAGTCGGGGCAGCAGGGGCTTGGGAGGAGGAACAAGGGGTGCCCTGGAAGATACTGGTCCCTGATGCTTTTAGTGGGAGTCTCCACCTTCACGCATTAGATTTCCTCATAAGCGCCTGGACTGGACAGTGGGTGGGAGTTGAGTGTGGCTCTCACCCACGGCGGGCAGGCTGAAAGTCACACGGCTGCGGTCCCTGGCGCAGCGTGCCCCAGACAAGTAGGCAGGAAAGTGCCCTCCAAGAGTCTTTACTGCATAGGACAGGGCTTGGCGGTGAGACAAAGGGCCCCACCTGAGAGTGGCAAGTAGAAGTATGTGTCTCTGGCATTGCAGTGTGGAAGCAGATGGTCCAGGACTGGCCTGGCAGGGCAGTGCCAGGGAGCTCCTCTCCCTTGTGGCTCTATCATCCCGGGGGGCTGCCCTCATCCCCCTGGGCCAGGATGGAGCTGCAGCCTCAGAGCTGAAATCCCTAGCAGCAGGACAGGCACAGGGGCAGAAAGAAGGGTCTCCATGAGACGATATCCTAGAAGTCGACACAAATCCCTTCCCATGCTGGGAGGACAGCTTGACTGCACCAGCGACCTTGCTGCAGAAGAGGCTGGGAGATTCTGTGTCTCAGCAGCCACATGCCAGCCTAACGTCAGGTATTGGGTTTCTCTAAGAGACAGGTGGACAATGCTATCGGGAGCCCGTGTTACACCCCTTTTAATGTTCCTTCTGCCCCCAGTCACTCCCAATCCTAGAGCATGTTGTAGCAAAGTGTCAGTCAGACAGATCGCATTGTGTGTGCTGGTCCCTGAGTGATTCATCATTCAGGAACCAGCTGAAAACCATGGGCCAAAAGCGGCTATTCATTAGATTTGCTGGGAAATGGTTGGTGGATGTCCATTCCTAGCCCTGAGTCTCTCTGGCAGGCATAGGTAACAGGTCAGGGAAGTAGGGGAACAGTAGCAAAGTTCAGAATGGGAGCAGGATGGGTCAGGGGAGGCCTCACACCACAGGAGGAGGGTCAACACAGGGTCAGGCTTGGTGGTCTGAACACCTGAATTCTACCCACAGGGTCATGTTGGAGGGAGGAAGTACAGTCACATCTACATCATTAGAAAGAGTTCTCTTCACCCAGGCAAGGTGGCTCATGCCTGTAATCCCAGCACTTTGGGAGGCTGAGGCAGGAGGATCACCTGAGGTCAGGAGTTCAAGATCAGCCTGACCAACATGATAAAACCCTGTCCCTACTAAAAATACAAAAATTAGCTGGCTTGGTGGCGGGTGCATGTAATCTCAGCTACTTGGGAGGCTGAGGCAGAAGAATCATTTGAATCCGGAAAGCAGAGGTTGCAGTGAGCCAAGATCACATCGCTGCGCTCTAGCCTGGGCAACAAAAGCAAGACTCCATCTCAAAACAACAACAACAACAAAGAAAAAAAAGAGAAAGCGTTCTCTTCTATTCCTCATTAAGTCACACTCCCCACAGACACTGCACCAGATTTGAAAGTAAAATAATATTTCCCAAATATGTAATCAGCAAGGATCAGAACAATGTAATAGTCAGAGTAGAGGGGATGCAGGGAGGCCACAGCTTAGATGCTTCTCTTGGAAAATACATGTGGCAATGTGGATTAAGAAACCGTGAAATCTTTTTAGCCTTTGACCTAGTAATTCTACTTCTGGGAACATAATGAAGAAACATAATCAGGGAGGCTGACAAAGATTTATGTGCCAAATGTTCACTGCAGCATTACTGAAATTGAAGTCAACTCTAATGGTCTATCAATAGGAAAACAGTAAGGAATAAATATCATATTGCTTTAAATGAATGTTTAGAAATATTAGTACACTATTTTCAAGTAACAGCTGTGGAAACCTTGGAGCTCTCTGAGACATGAGACTTTATGGGTCTCAAAGGGCACTCACATTTTCCTCTCAAGTCTCTCTCCCCATCTGCTCTATCTCAGTAAAAAGCACTGCTGTCCTCCCAGTACGTGAAGTCAAACATCCAAATTTGTTCTTGGTTCCAGCTGGGCACGGTGGCTCACGCCTGCAATCCCAGCACTTTGGGAGGCCAAGACAGGCAGATCACTTGAGGTTTGGAGTTTGAGAACAGCCTGGCCAACATGGTGAAACCCATTCTCTACTAAAAATACAAAAATTAGCCAGCTGTGGTGGTTGGTGCCTGTAATCCCAGTTACTTGCGAGGCTGAGGCAGGAGAAAACCTTGAACCCGGGAGGCGGAGGTTGCAGTGAGCTGAGATCGAGCCACTGCACTCTGGCATGGGCAACAGAGCAAGACTCCGTCTCAAAAAAAAAAAAAAATTGTTCTTGGTTCTTTTATTTCTCTCAGGAGACAGCCACTCCTCAGCAAGTCCTGCAGGGGCAACTTCCAGTGAATACCTCTGGGCTGTCCCCACTCCTGCCTACACCCTATCCTCCCTCCCTGCTCCCCCTTTTCTTTCTGCTCCCCTATCTACTCTCTTTACTCCTCCCCTCTCCCTCCTCTCATCTCTCCCCTCCAGTGTCCAGGCCAGGCTAGGGTTCCTCTCTCAAGAGTAACCCCAGTGTCCTTCTCAGGGCTCCTGGCTTCCTTTCTTGGCCCAGAGCTCCCGTACCCAGCAACCAGAGGAGTCTGGTCCAATGGAAGTTGAAGCAGGCACTCCCTGCAGGACCCCTCCAGAAGATCCCCCGCTCTTTAGAACAAAACCCAGAGCCTGTCCTGTCAAACTGGGCTTGGACTGGTGAGGGGCATAAGAAGCAGCCCCTGGCCCAGCCCGCCCAGGCCTGAAGCTCCTGGAAGAGGAGAGAAGGTCTCATTAGCAAAAGTTCAGCCATCGGGGCTGAGCTGGGGGTAGTTCAGTCTGGAGACCCAGAGCAAAGTGCACTCGCAGGGGGCTTGCCCTGCCACCAAGGGGGTTGATCCCAGCCCCAGTCCGCAGCCTCATGCCTACCTCTGTCCTATGTGTTCCTGCCACTCTGGTTTCTTCGGTCTGAGATGCCTCCTGGCCAATTCCCGTGGTCACACCCTGGCAATGGAGCCTTGCCAGACCCACCCCCTTCAGAAGCTGTCCCCACCTCTCCTGCAGCAGGTGGGCGTGCATGGTGCTACGTGTGTCTTTCTTTTGTAGCTATGAACAGGTGGCTCTGGATTGTAGATGGTTTCTGTCCTTGTCTCACCTTCCCAGCTGGGCAGTGAAGTCTTTACAGTGGAATCTGTGTCTGAGCCGTCTCCAGAAGCCCAGTGGAGCTTGACTGGGTAGCCAGTATTCGGGCTTCCCCGAGAGGAAACTTGCAAAGGAACGGAGGTGTGACTGTGCCTTTGGCAAACTGGATGCACTGTGTGCACTGGGAGGGGAAGGCTGAGGGGGTGGAAAGGTCATTAGGAGGCAGGGCACAGAGTGCTCCAAAGCCAACAGGATGAGAGTCGGGGATGGATGTTTAAGGACAGCAGCACTGGGCAGCCACACGTTGGCCTGTTATACACATAGAAAATCCACATGGGAGAGCCAAGGGGCCCCACAACACTCCCACCCTCTCCCCAGCCCGCTTCTTGCTTCCTGGTCCTGCTCTTTATTGGGGACGGAGAATCTTATCTGATTGGTGGAACTCCAGGACCATCCCTGGCCAGCATCAGTAGTGGGCAGGGTCACTGCATGCTCAAGGCTATGCACACTGAGCTCCAGCCATGCACGAGGGCAGGGCCTTCTGGACCTTCCTCAGGTTCCTTAGGAACCCACGGGGAAGCTCCCCGATGGGTGCTGATGGGTGTCTGCACCCACAGATTCACTGCTTGACACAGGAACACCAAGAAGCTGGAACTTACGTATTTATATGTATATATATGAAGCAAAAACTGGCACAACTGTAGGGAGTCATTTGTTATTTGTTAGACAATTATTCATTAATAGGTGGTGCTTAGATACCCTATTCTCCATAACAATAGAACAACCAGACCACAAGTAAGGAAGGAAGCTGAAATGAGTACTGCATCCACTCAAGACACCAACTAGATCTAACAGGACTCGCCACTCAACAGAATGCACAGTCTCCTAGCAAATGTGACTTTCTCCAGGATTGACCACAGGGTAAGCCACAATTTAAGTCTCCAGTGATTTTAGTAAATAGTCTACAAAGTAACTTCTGGGACCACAACGGGAGGAAGTGAGAAATCAACAATAGAGAGAAAACCTAAAAACTCACAAAGTCGTGTAAGTTAAACAACACCCTCTTAAAGACCAATTGGTCAAAGGAGAAATCACATGGACAATTAGAAAATACTGAGAGGAGAAGGAAAAAACCACAACATAGCAAAGCCTATGGAACCCAGCAGAAGGGGTGCCAAGGAGGAAATTTACAGCTTGATACATTAAAGAAAAAGAAACATCTGAAATCAACAAAATAACTTTACAACTTAAGGAACCAGTAACAAAAGAAAAAAGTAAACCCAATGTTGGCAGAGGAAGAAAATGATGAAGATTATAGCAGAGATAAACTAATAATAACAATAATAAATAAATAATAATAAACCCAAACAAAAGTTGGTTCTTCCAAAAGACTGACAAAATTGACAGTTCACCATTTAGATTGACTAGAATAAAGAGAAAAGACTCAACTCAAATCAGAAGTGAAAGTTAGGCCGGGCGCGGTGGCTCAAGCCTGTAATCCCAGCACTTTAGGAGGCCGAGGCGGGTGGATCACGAGGTCAAGAGAACGAGACCATCCTGGTCAACATGGTGAAACCCCGTCTCTACTAAAAAAAAAATACAAAAAATTAGCTGGGCATGGTGGCGCGTGCCTGTAATCCCAGCTACTCAGGAGGATGAGGCAGGAGAATTGCCTGAACCCAGGAGGCGGAGGTTGCGGTGAGCCGAGATCACGCCATTGCACTCCAGCCTGGGTAACAAGAGCAAGACTCCGTCTCAAAAAAAAAAAAGAAGTGAAAGTTAGAATTTTACTAACTTTGTAGAAATATAAGGATTATACGTGAGTCCTAGGAGTAATCATACAAGAAATCGTATAACTTAGATGATTCAAATTCCTAGAAACACCAAACCTACTGAGACTGAATCACAAAGAAATAAAAAATCTGAATAGACTCATAACTAATAAAGAGACTGAATTAGTAATCAAACACTTGACTATGAAAAGCCCTGGACCTGATGGCTTCAGCTGATGAATTCTACCAAACATTTCCAGAAGAAATCATACCAATCCTTCTCCAACTCTTTCAAAAACTTCAGGTAGGGACTGCTTTCTACATCATTCTATGAGGCCAACATTGTCCTGTACCCGAGCTAGACAAAGACATTACAAGAAAACCACAGACTAATACCCCTATGAACACTGATGCAAAAATCCTTAACAGATATCAGCAATCAACTTCAGTGGCCTGATTAAATAATTCTGTAGCATGACTAAGTGGAATTTATTCCTGGAACGCAAAGATGGCTCAACATCCAAAAATTGTTCAGTGTGATGCATAACAGAATGAAGGGGAAAAAACACATGGCCATCTTAATCGGTGTAGAAAACATACTTGACAAAATTCAACACCTTTTCATAATAAAAACACTAAATAAGGCCGGGTGCAGTGACTCATGCCTCTAACCCCAGCACTTTGGGAAGCCGAGGTGGGTGGATTACCTGAGGTCAGGCGTTCAAGACCAGCCTGCCCAACATGGGAAAACCCGATCTCTACCAAAAATTCAAAAAAACGAGCTGAGCGTGGTGCACACACCTGCAATTCCAACTACTCAGCAGGCTGAGGCAGGAGAATCACTTGAACCTGGGAGGCAGAGGTTGCAGTGAGCTGAGATTGCACCACTGCACTCCAGCCTGGGCAGCAGAGCGAGATTCCACCTCAAAAAAGTAAAAATAAAAAATAAATAAAATAAAAACACTGAACAAAATAGGAATGGAAAGAAACTACCTCAACATCATAAAGGCCATATACAAAAAAATCCACAGCTAACATCATACTCAGCAGTGAAAGACTGAAAGCTTTTTAGCTAAGATCAGAAACAAGACAAGGATGCCATTTTCGTCACGTGGGTGCAACATAGTATTGGAAGTCCCGTACGAGCAATTAGGAAACAGAAAAGAAGTGAGTGGCGGAGGGACAGAAGCGGGAGCATTCAGGCATGTGGACAGGCAGGCTTAGCAGATTTAGCTCTGGCCTCCTTCCAGAGGTGCTCCTCGTGGATATGGGGAGTGGCAAGTACCGAGACCAAAACAGCACACGGTGCCGGGGACATGGCCGAGCACTGAGACGCAGCACCGGATAAGACAGAGTACCTGCTGACAGTCCAGTGCGGACAGACAGAGGAAGGACAGAAGTAAACAGGCTGGCGTACAAGATTGGCTAGGTTACTTCAGGTGGGATGATAAGGGAAGAGGAGGTGACATTTGAAGGAGAATTGGACTGAAGATGAGAACCCATCTTGGGCGAGACCTGGAGGAGCATGTTCTAGGCTGAGGGAACAGCACGGGCAAAGGCCCTGGGGGCACTCATGAACTTGGAGGAATGGACTTACCAGAATTCCAGAGTGTGATAACCACAGTGATGGAGGAGAGAATGGAGAGTCAGATGTGGACAAAATCAAGAAAACTCTGGGTCTAGGTGTTTGCACTTCCATTTGAGATAAGGACACTGAGGCTTAGGGAATTTGAGTCATTTGACCAAGATTATTCAGCTTAGACTGGTTGCTTTCAAAGTTCTTACTCTCCCAAACTCTGGACCTCGATCAGACTCACATACATGCATTGTGTCACCACCTCCTAAGTCCCGTTAAGATTTGGTTGCAATAGAAGCAGATGCTTAGACAAGACTTATTAAATGTATTTTGGAATTTAGTCTAATTCCCCATTGAGTACATTAGTAGCTTCCTTTGCCCCTGCAACAATATCTCTGGCCCATCTTGTAAACAGTCAGTTATTACTTCTCTACACAAGTTTACAGAAAACGAATCAAAAAGCAAAATACACCCATCAGATGGGTTTTTGCCCAGTGACTTGAATGTGGCTCCTATGAGATCTTTCTACTTCCGATGTAAAGAAACGACCAGTAGTGCCTCCGGAAGCAAGCTGAGAGCAACCAAAGGCCATTCAAGGGCTTCAGGGATCCACAATTCATGGGCCACACAGCAGAATGAACACAGCTGAAGAAAGCACTAGTGAACTGGAAGACCATCCTGAGGAAAGTGCTCAGGATACAGCACAGAGAGTCAAGGAGATGGAAAAGTAAAAGGCCACCAAAGTCAAAAAGGCCCAAGAAACCTCAATCAGAAACCCAGGGGAGCGAAGAAAGGAAGGAGGAAAGCCAAAAGGGCACACTCTCCAAGCAGGGGCCACCACCTCCTGCTCGTGCAGACATGAGCTTGTCTCCCTCAGGATTCTAAGCAGCTGCGTCTCCAGACTGTGGTGGAGGGAGAAGAAAGGAAATGGATGTTAACCGAATGCTATGACATGGCATGTGCCGTTCCATCTATAGCCTCATTTAATTGGTCCATGGGCTTGAGGCTAAAGTCTTTGCTCCCATTTCATCATGGGGCAGAAATTAGCTGTATCTCATTTGTCATCACACCCTCAGTAGTTTGCACAGACAGACACAGTAGATGCTCAGTAAAGACTGTTGAATGAGTGTGAAATCTGAGGCTTGCAGAACTCAGTGACTGGTGCACGGTGACACAGAGGGTTAGACAGAGAGAAAGGATTTGATTTCAAGATTATCTGCCCCCAGTGCCTATACTCTTTTGATTCCACAGTGCTAAGAAATGTCCACTTGCCTCCAGAGGCCGCCGGCTCAGCCCTCAGTCCTGCACCTCCAAAACATGGCTTGACTGTGGCAGAGAGCCCCGGCCCAACCCCAGCCCGTCTCTCACATTTGGAGCCGGCTCCCATTCCTTCCTGGAGAGAAAGAGTTCAGCGCTGTTTACCCGGAACAGCAAACACTCCCAGCTTTGTCTGCCACGTTCAGCAGTTTTCATACCTCTGTGTGTAAAACATAAACAGTGTGTTCTCATTTTGGCTTTGCTGGGAAAAGGCGCAGTTAATGACAAAGGCTGTTGTTCCTTGGTATGGAGACAGAAAACTGGATTTGTCTGACTAATCACGTTTACTTGCACATCTTGGTTCCAGCTGAGCCAATGCTGGTAACCAGGCCCACCTTCTCCATGCAGAAAACAAGGACAAATAAAAGGTTCCTCTTCGAAGCTTTCCTCCTAGTTTATGACTAAATAATACTTTCTTAAAGCTTTTGCTAACAATCTTAAAGTAGCTGTCAATCATAATAAAGAAATAGCTGCATCCAGTGTTCTCAGTTCTTATACTTTAACCTAGATATTTGCCCTGGCATGCTTGGACCAGCCCAGGCAAGTCTTAGGTCAAAGCTTATTCCCCTTCCTTATTTGGAAATGTTATCGCTTCTCTAAGCATTCCTCGAGTTACTTCCTCTTTTCTTTGGTTCTCCTCTGCCTTTACTTCTTTAGAAAATTTCCACGTTTTTAGCCAATTGGGTCAAGCACAGAATGTGAGGTCCTGCTCCGGCCAATGGAAAGTGAACACAGCAGTAGGGTGATTGCGCCAGGTTATGAAAATTATAAACGTCCCTGTCTCCTTCGTTCAGGTGTGCTCACGTGGCAAGACTGCTGGCAGTTGTACCCGTCTTGCAGGAAGTAAACTAGCCTTGCGGAGTGATCCACTGTCTCGGTGTGGATTTTTCCTGACGTTATAAACCTGTTTCCAGCATCCAGAAGCTCCCCCACCATCCCCAAACAAAGCAGTCCTCGGGCTCTCCTCATTGCCCTAGCCCTGAGCCTTGCTGTTGCCTTTGGAAAATGCCAGTCAACGTTTGGTGTTGACAGGGGAGGCGACCCACATGGGGCCCCCTCCTGCAATACGCTTCTAAGGTCAAGGCCAGACGTCATAATCCCAGCACTTTGGGAGGCCGAGACAGGCAGATCACTTGAGCCCAGGAGTTCAAGTCCAGCTTGGGCAACATGACAAAACCCTGCCTTTACTAAAAATACAAAAATTAGCCAAGCATGGTGGAATGTGTCTGTAGTCCCAGCTACTCGGGAGGGTGGGGCACAAGAATCACTTGACCCCAGAAGGGAGAGGTTGCAGTGAGCTGAGATCCCACCACTGCATTCCAGCCTGGGCAACAGAGTGAGACTCAGGCTCAAAAAAAAAAAAAAAAAAAATTCTTCTAAGGGTTAGAAGCAAAATTTCCGCACTTCAGTCAGCTCATGCTTATGAAGGGTACGTGTCTGCCACCGGACACTGCCATACTTGGAGAAATTCTGTTCCCTTGGAGAGAACATATGTTCAGGCAGCCTGTTAAGATCATGTGGGCACTTATTTAAAATGCAGATTCAGGCTGGGCTCAGTGACTCACACCTGTAATCCCAGCACTTTGGGAGGCTGAGGCCAGTGGATCACTTAAGGTCAGGAGTTCAAGAGGAGCCTGGCCAACATGGTGAAACTTCCTTTCTACTAAAAATACAAAAATTAGCTGGGCCTGGTGTCAGGTTCCTGTAATCTCAGCTTCTTGGGAGGCTGAGGCAGGAGAAGCACCTGAACCTGGGAGGTGGAGGTTGCAGTGAGCCAAAATCACGCCACTGCACTCCAGCCTAGGGAAAAAGAGCCCATCTCAAAAAAAATGCAGATTCCCAGACCCTGCCCAGACCTACTGAATGAGGGATAGGGCCCGGAAATCTGTATTTTCGACAAGCACCACAGGCGACACTGACTTGCAAAGGCTTTGGTGCTTAGCATCCCAGCTTTGCATTCGAAAGCCACATCATCAGAGGCAAGCTGTTTTGTACTTCTCAGCCTCAGTTTCCCAGAGCTGAAAAAATAAGGGCCAATAATAAGTCTCTTGCAAGGCTGCAGTTGGTTGTGCAGATGAGGTGAGGCCCCCACCCACAGTGAGCACTCATCGAATGGAACTTATTCCTACGACTGAATGTAGTTGAGTTAATTTCAAGGATTTGATGGAGTGTTGGGGGAAAAAAAAGGATAATGCTTGCACCCTGTAGAAAGCTCTGGCACTTTCAATCCAGTATCCACATTCTCTCTGGACCCTCCACCCGGTTTTTCATTTTTGCAGACTTCAAACTCGACAAACCTCTTCTCTCCCTACAGTCCCTCTTCCATAAATAAATCATTAGAAGATTCACATTTGAGGGCCTCCAGAGCCTTCCTCTTGATGGAGTCAAAAGCAGACACATCCTCCCTGGGAACAATAAGCAAAGTCCTACGTTTGCAAAACGGTCAAAAAATGCATTTCATTTGTGGAAAATGAATATAACTGATCTTGCAAATGTTTTGCCTCAGGGAAAAGTAGTGAGCGTGAATTCACAAACAGACTTCTCCCTGCAAACGCACTTCCCTGCTGCTCCAGAGGCTAAGAAAAGCCAACCAAAAAGATGGCAACTCTGATCATTTGAGTCCAAAGAATGAGAATCTCACTAAGCAGGGACCGCGGGGCAGGGCAAGAGCTGGTGGGGAGGAGGTGTCTCTCAGGACTGTGTCCTTAATTTTTTAATTATTATTATTTTTTTGGGGGGGGGTAGAGATAGGGTCTAGCTATGTTGCCCAGGCTGGTCACGGACTCCTAGTTTCAAATGGTTTTCCTGCCTTGGCCTCCCAAAGTGCTGGGATTACATGCATGAGCCCCCAAGCCCTGCCCCTGTGTGTCCTTAATGTTTAGAACAAGCCATGAGCTCTCAGTGTCAGTCATACCTTCCTTTCGCAAATAAAACTCACACACAGCTTCACTGATTTGTCAAATGTAGACCCGCCGCCCACTATTTTTAGTGAGTGTTTGGTGCGGGGAGGGTGTGGAGGGGACTCCACTGAGCATGGGGGTGGTCCATTTTTCCTCTTCCTTCTGGTTTATAGCCTGAAAATATTTATGAGTCCTGAGTCCAATTGAACACACATTAACATGTGCCTGTTCTGTGCAAGGCATCCTACCCAGGGCTCACAGCATGGCCAAGATGAATCCACCACACAGATGCTGCCGGGGTGCCCACTCTGTGCCCTGCAGGTGCTGGCACTATCCAGCCATGGCTCAGGATCTTCATCCCTATCCTGGGGGCCTTCCTCTGCCCGAGAGGGAAGGCAAATGCTTAAGTCATTTGGACAAAAAGCAGAAGCGACTGGGATATCAAAAGTGAAGCACAAAAAGCCACGGAGGCAACCAGGAGGCTACCCCATCAGCCCCAGCTCCCCTCAAAGCTCCAGAAAGGCAGCCACCACAGAGGCTCTGAGAAAGGAAGGGATCTTCAGGGGGTGGGGTAGAGCATTTTCCAAACAGAGTAAACATCCTGAGTCACAGACAGCAGGGAGCAGGCACACAGGAATCATGGGCTGCATTTGGAAAGGTGAGTGGTACCATTGGATGGGAGCTGGAGGTGCTCGTTGGAAGGTCGTGGAAGCCCAGCTGCACTGGTAGGGGCGTGGCATTCAGGGGCCATGAGGGCCACTGCTACAGTTGTCAGGCCATGGGGAGTCCTGGCGGAGAAGCGGGGGAGGGTCGTGGCCACACTTGAGTTTTCCTACCTCCCCTCTAGTGGGTCTGGAGAAGGCACAGGCACTCAGAGAGAACCGCGGTCAGGAGCCTGGGTTTGGTGACGCAGACCCCACAAGGACACCGCTCTGGAAGCCCAGATGTGGCAGCTCTCCGTCCAGAGGGTGGTGACCGGAAGCATGGCAGTGGGGGTGGGGTCAGATCTGAATGATCTGGGGCCTCTGGTCCTAAGAAAACGGAGGCCCAGCTTCTGTGGGGAGGGTGTGACCCATGACATACACCCGGCATCAGAGTCATCAGTGGCATGGGGAAGAAACACAAAGTCTGTGCATGATGGGAATAACAGACCAGGACAGGTGACGTCATGGTGAGTCCCATCTGACTCCGGCATCTTAGTCTCAGCAACTGCAATGTCTACACAGCATTTGGGGCTGGATTCCTCAGCCCTGGAAGAACTAAACACAGCCTTCCCTGCTGGAACTTCATCCGCTCTCTCCCTTGCCGGGCTTCTCCTGTCTGTGCACCCCGCTGGGAGCCATGTGGCTCGGAGCTGGAACCTATGCTCAGCTCTGCATGCCACTTCCCCTGTGACACGGAGGCCATTCCTCACTCTCCCCAGGCAGCCAGTCATGCTCGCCCCTGGGGGTCCTTGCACATCCTGCTCCCCCACCGAACTGTCGTTCCCATCCTCCTCCTCCAGGGCTGGGTTCTACAGCACCTGCCTGGCAAATGCTTTCCTGACAATCTGCTGGAGGGAGCACTGGGCTGGGTGGGGCTGGGGCAGACCAGATCCCCATCACAAGGGTCCACTCACTCTGCATGGTCACTGGCCCCCACTCAGGTCATCGGAGAGAGCAGACTGCTCTCAGGACACCCCTGTAAGGGACCCGCTGCCCGCCATGAACTTTCACAGAATGGCAGCTTCAGGTAAGCAGCCACCTTCTTGGAAGACAGAGGGAGAAGGGCACTACTGGGGGGTTGGGGGGAGCTTAGATCCCAAAGGGGCTCAGAGAGGCAGGCCGGAGAGGGCCCAAGGGGCTGTGGGGTCATCTCCCTCCTGAGCCTGCAGCCCCTCAGAGTCCCCATGGGAATCCCCACGTCAGGGCCAGCCCCAGGGACTGGCGACCCACCTCTTCCTATCTTGTTGTTTTGAATTAATTGTTTAAACAGGTATTACATTGACAGGGTTCGGAAGCCTCAGAAATATTCCTAGGTCTGCCCTGAGGAGGCTCACGGTCACTCACGCCCTGCCCTTGCCCTCCCCGTGAAGGGACCATTTTAACAGCTACCTGTTGGCTTTCTGTTTCTTTTTGTTGACAAATTAAATAAGAATGTATGTCCTCACATCTGCTCTTTCTTATCCCAAAGCAGTGTGAGCTGTGCACTCTCGCACGCTGCTTTGCTCACTTCCTGGTACGTTACACAGCTTTCTCCATCGGGCACCAAGGGCAGCGTCCCCTCCTCCTGAAGGCTGGTGTTCCAGGGCAGTGCGCACCTCAGGCTGCTCTCACAGCCTGCTGTGCGCTCCCTGGGATCTCCAGACCCTAGCCTTTCTCCGTCATTCCCCTGGCATCCCCCTCATCCCCTCTAGTTCCTACTCTTGCCAGCCCAAGTGCTGCACTCTCCAGCTTCACCCCTGCAAGCAGTCCTTCTGGGACCCCCTCTCTCCAGCTCCCCTTCTGAGTGTGCCTCTGCTTCCTGCTGGACCCTGCCTCTCACTCCCTGGACTCTGGCTCCCTGGATCCCAACTCCCTGCCCATGCCCCATGCTCCAAGCACACAGCTGAATGCCCCAAGCACAGGATTCAGCACCCTCTGTGCTGTCTACCAAGAGGCTCCCTGGGAATGCAGGCTCCCCCACCTCTGCCTCTTGTTCTGCAGGCACCTGGAGGACCCCACTCCAGCTGGCACCCCCGGGCCAAGCTCAGGACATCTCATCTCCCCAGCCTATAACATCACAATACAAACCGGCCTGGCCACCACTCTGAGACCCGGAAGTCCATCTGCTGCCAAAGAGGACTGGGGGTGCATGGGCTCTCAACTGCCTCCTGACCTCTCCTCCCATCCCCAGCCTCACTATGCTGACCCCCACCTCCCATGGCCATGGCGGCCGTGGTCCCCTAGCTCATGCCTTGAAACCTATTGGGCTCCAGGCCCCTTGACTAGGGCACTGACACCCTAGACCGGCCCCTCTTCTAGGTCCAATCACAGCCTCTGGCAGAAAGCCCACTCCATGTCCGTCCCCACCTACCCTCAGTCAGTGGGGCGGGGATGGGCAGGGGCACTACACCTGCCACGGACACCCCTGCATTGTCAGAGGCTGGCTGGAGCCGGGCCCACCACCAAGCGTCTTAGACTTGCCCTGGCCCCGCCCAGCCCCGCCCCAGGGGTGTCAGGTATAGAAGCTTCTGGTCCTAGATGGGCCACAGCCTTGGCACACTGGGCCACCACCAGCCCCAGAAAGGGAAGAACAACCACCAATCCGGGTGACCTCTGCAGAGACAACTCGAAACGCAGGGAAGCTGGGCAGGGGGCCCGCACTCTTGCCCCAGGACGCAGAGCCAACAGACATACTCCTGCAGATCATGCCCACGCCCTTGGGGCGCGCACCAGGGCCCAGGGGAACCGCCAGGGGAGGAGAGGTCTGACCAGGGAGACCCGCAGGGGGAAATCAAAGCACATGGTTTCATCAATACTACTCCCCGCCAGGACTCAGACCACACATGGACAGAGGTGAATGAGGCACATACCTGACACTCCTTGAGCTTTCTCCTTCAGACCTGCAATGAGAAGAACACACGCTTAGAGCCCAGAACCCTCTGCTCTGGGAGAACTGCACAATGACGCTAGATTCGAGGACCCTGAGGTCCCCGGCTGCCCCCAGCATCTCCTCCCCAGCCTCAACAGGGTCTCTCACTGCTCTTCTTTTGACCTGGAACTGTATTCAGAAAGTCCACTTTTCTTGGAAGACTTGGGGTTCCTTTCCCATCCTTTTCCAGTTTCCATCACCTTGACTGCAATTTTTTCCCAGGATTTGAATACATCCCAGGAGTCAAGAGCAAAGCCAGAGGAGGGGCCTATGATTCCAGAACTCTGACCTGGGCAGCGACTAAATGAATGAATGAATGAATAAACGAGTGAATGAATGAATAAGTGAAAGAGGTATGACTGGCCTCACCGCATCCCCTACTTGATATTTCCAGTGTATTTCCCCAGAACCAGCTCTATTTTCAAGTACCCAGAAATCAATTACAACCACATTACAATGGAGACAAGCTTGAATGTCAAGAAATTGGACAATCATATTGTATTGCTCACTTGAACTTGCACAGAGACTGTGACTACGTGGAATTGACAGTGATGCCTTCCTGCTCTGTACACCAAAGAAAAGGGACTCTGGAATTAAACCCCACACAGCTGATGGCTAAAGCCTGGCTTGGGCTTCCTGCGACTTAAGGAGCTAAGGGCTTTGAGTAAACACATTCAGAAATCTAATCCCTGATGTCCCAAATTGGATTTTATTGCCAGAAAGCTAGAGAAATAAAAACATACTTAACCCAAAGTCAGAGATTTGTCTTTTTGTTCATTGCCTTTTCAGTAACGTCCCAGATCACAAGTCAGAGCACATGCTGCACGGCCCATCAGTGCAGAAAGCCCCAGGGGATGCCTTTCCCACATAACCAAGCTTGCCCACAGATTCAGACCTGGCCTCCCTTGGTGCCATCCAGCCTCCTCCTTGTGCTCACCAGTAGCAAATGAAACAGAAGAGAGGTTGTCCCCAGCAATGTGTGTTCCAGGTGCCTGAGTGCAAACCCCTTGTTCTAGAAGGACCTTGGTCTCCCCGTCCAGCAGTTCTAACTCAGCATCAATGCACAGCAACTCGGGTCACACGGTCCCCATGACAGTAGATGAGGTGCCGATGTGAGATAGGAATGGCGCACAGACACCTGTAGCATCTCCTTGACCCCAAGGGCCATGGGACAAGGTGCAGACCAAGCCTTGGCAGCTGAAGACCCTCCAGTGAATTCCCAGGAAGCCTGATGATGGTGAGAGGTGATCCCAGGAGCAGCTTTCGACAGTTTTTATTTTTTGTTTTTGTTTTCCATTTAATCATAGCCAGGACAGAAAAGAAAGCAACCAGAGGCCGAGAGAGAGAGAGAGAGAGAGAGAGAGAGAGAGACAGAGAGAGAGAGAGAATGTGTGCGTGTGTGTGTGTGTGTGTGTGTGTGTGTGTGTGTGTGTGTTTCTATCTTCATCACCACCTTGGGTTGTTCACCCTGGGGGCAGCCGGCTGCCCTGTTCTGTAAGCAGCCCCTCTGGAAGACCTAAGCCTCCTGCCACCAACCACATGTGTGAGCCTAGAAGCAGATTTTCCACCCCTCTGCTGCTGCAGCCCCAGGCAACATCATGACCGCAATCACATGAGCACCCCAGAGGCAGCGCCACCGCCACACTGCTCCTGCATTTCTGACCACAGAAATCGAGAGATAGGGTGCCTCAGTACCCTGTGTGCTGACCAAGAAACACAGGGTGAACCAGGCCCCGCTTATGAACATGCCCCAGTAGGCAGCTCCTTCTCACTGTCCATCACAATGACACCACAGGCGTATGTGTGTAAGTTTCCTAATAAATGCTATGGACTGGTCACCCAGGCGTTCAGGGACCCTTTCTTTAGAATGACAACGGGCTTCAGCTTGGGAAGGTTTGAAGCACTCCTGCAGGAAACTCCCCTGCCTCTGCTGTTAGGGTGACTCCAACTGTGGGTTCAGCAGGACAGAAAAGACCATCAACATTTGCTGTCTTCAGCGCCTACGCTTTGGGGTCACTTGCTACATGGTGATTGACAGCTGACACAGAGCTCCTCCTTTGCGCCTCTACCCCAGGTCTCTGCCTTGTGGCCTTCACTCAGGGCCATGTGAAGCTCTCTATTTATGTCTCTCATGGTCCATCTGCCTCAGTAGGATGGAAATGCCACGAGGATGAGGGTTTTGTCACGTGCACTGCAGGGTCTCCAGTGCTGTTATGTGGCTGAGGCACAGCAATGCAGCCACAGCAGGGGTTCCACATTCTGGGACACCGGGGGACAAGCACTGAGCCTGTGCCACCAGAGTCTCCTGGGTCCCAGCTCCTCCTGGGTCCCAGCCCAGCTTCACCCCTCACTGGCTTCCAGGTGGCCTCAGAAGCCACTTAATCTCCACGAGCCCCAGTCTCCTCATTTGTGGATTAGGGATGACAACAACTGGCCCCTAAAATGTGGGGAAGAGATAAGTACGTTCCTGGCACAGAGAGGTTGATGAATAAAGCTGCTTCTCTCACCACCTGCCCGAGGTATGATTTGAGGATGTGATCATGCTCTGGGCTATTAGGCTGCTGCAGAGCTGCTCAGAGGCTGACCCGTCGGGGCCTGCAGGGAAGGGAACATCTGGAGAAGATGGTGCCTCCCATGCACTGGAGCCCAGCATGCAGCCTGGTACTGAGCAGGCTCCAGGAAGTGTCTGCTGTGGGAAGCCAGGACCGTGCTGGCCCAGAACCCACACTCCAACAGCAACATGCAGCAGAGTCATCTTTTATACCAAGGATGGCACATGCAAAGGATGCCCTGGAGCCCCTGGCATAACATCACCTGTCCTATGGCCAAAGGAGCAATAATGTGGGGAGAAAAGGAGAGGGGCTGGGCAGCCCCTGGGGTGGAGGATGCCTGTGCATGTGTGCATGTGCATACATGTGTGCATGTGTGTTCATATGTGTGGTGCACTGTGTGTGGGTGTGCATGCCTGTGCGTGCATGCCCGTGTGCACTGTATGTGCGTGTGTGCATGCCCGTGATTATGGCAGCACTCAGCCTGGGCAAGGAAGCAGATGGTCACGAGCATCCTGGAGCCTTCTGGTTCCTGCAGATGAAGCTAAGATCTAGGAACAGGATGATCTCTGATGTCTCTGTGTGGGCTGCCCCTGAGGCAGACCTGGAGATAAGGATTCAGCTAGGAGTTTATCTGGAAGGTGAGAAGAGAAAGGGGGTAGGGATGTGAGAAGAGAAAAAGAAGGGGGCGAACGATGGCTGTTATCAAGCTGCCCAGCGCCTCATGACATCCACCACTGTGGGAAGCTGGGGCTTCGTTTATCTGGGAGCCCTAGAAACCAGTTCTAGCCACCTCCAGCTCTCTGACCCCACAGCCAAGGCAGCTGAGAGTGGCTGAAGGCTGCTCCTGGGGAGGGTAAGTCTGCAGGCGTTAGCCTGCCTCACAGTGGCTGAGGAGCTCCCCCAGGCAAGGAAGGGCAGGTGCTAACAGGTGGACATCAGCCTGGCGGCACTGGGGAGGCAAAAGCAAGAGGCTCGGACAGGCAGTGCTCCCTGAACAAGAAGAGCCTCTGGCTGCCCTCACGAGAGCACAGTGGGTAACCGAGCCTTCCTCCAGGTGGCCCTCAGAAGGCCAAGGCACCAGTGACCATCTTTGTCGCTCTTGTTTCTCTTCTGCGGTGGAAACTGCAGACGGCCCCTTTTGCCATGTGTGTAGCCCCTTCCTTCCGTGCCCCACTGAACTCGAGCTTCTGGAAAACTGAAATCTACTTTTCCCAGATGCCCTTGCAGCTCCAGTTCTGCAAATGTTCTCAGCTCCTCTGGACAGAGGCCTGCCCAGAGAGAGAAGGTGGACGTGAGTGACACAGCATGGTGGAAAAATGAGCTCGTGGCTGGAGGGGAACAGAGGCATCTGGTTCTCCCACAACAGCTGGCTCCAGTATCAAGGCTTGAGCATCACAGGCAGTGGGGTTTCCATGGCAACAGTCAGGTGGTGTTAGATGACGGTCCAGGTTGTGTTGTTCCTGGCTATGGGACATCAAAGCTTGGTCCTGGACTCTCAGTAGTCAAAATATGTGGAAATAAATCCCCCTTGGCTCAAACTAGAAAAAGTAGATTCTGTTGTTTGCAACTAAGTGCCATGACTGATCCAAATTCAAGTTCTCAAATCACCACAATGGTTTTTCTTATATGGCATGATGTAGAAAAGCGTTAGAAAAACAAGTAAAAATCATCTCTAATCCTACAACCTGGAGGTAATCACTATCGCGTTTTTGCCATGTATGCTTACAGGCTTCGTTTCCTATCCATTTTTTTAATACAGTGGAAATGACAGTTTACATCAGTCTATGCCCATCTTCCTCACTGAACACGGATCATAAGCACATTTCAGGGGCCTCGTCCACGAGGCCTTCAGCAGCTCACCAGACCAAGTCAGGTTCTTCTGCATCCACTCTACAGCACTCTGCCCTTGGAACAAAATCCAAATTCCACACACAGCCAGCAAGGCCTGCAGGGTCTGGCCCTGCTCACTCCTCCACCTTCTTAGGGTTCCAGTTTCCCCTCAGCTCCCTGCTGCAGCCACACCCTTTCATTCTGCCCTCACACAGCCAAGCTCCCCAGTGCCAGAGCTAGGGCACTGCTGTTCCCTCTTCCTGGAAGATCTGTCCTGACCCTGGCTTTTGATTTCCATGGCTCTGTCTCCTGATTCAGATTTCACTTTAAATGTCACCTCCTATGACAGGCCTTCCCTGTATCCCTCCTATCTAAATAGTCCTCCCCTGGCCCCCCAGATTCTCTGCCACATTACCCCATTCATCCTGCTGTGAACATGTCACAATCTGAAATTGTCTTATTTGTCCACTTGCTTATTGTCTGTCTCTCCTAATATAAACGTCAGCTCCAACAGGGGAGGCACTGCATCTGTCTCACTTATCACCATATTCCCTAAGGAGTTCCTGCAAAATTCTTCTAAAACAACATTTACCACTCACCATACACCAAACTTAACTCTAGGTGGATGATATGTTTCAGCTGTGTCCCCACCCAAATCTCATCTTGAATTCCCATGTGTTGTGGGATGGACACAGTGGGAGGTAATTGAATCATTGGGGGCAGGTTTTCCCATTCTGTTCTTGTGATAGTGAATAAGTCTCATGAGATCTGATGGTTTTATAAGGGAGAGTTTCCCTGCACAAGCTGTGTCTTTGCCTGTCACCATCCATGTAAGATGTGACTTGCTCCTCCTTGCCTTCCACCATGATTGTGAGATTTCCCCAACCATGTAGAACTGTAAGTCCATTAAAACGATTTTTCTTCCCAGTCTTCCCAGTATGTCTTTATCAGCAGTGTGAAGATGGGCTAATACAGTAAATTGGTACCAGTAGAGTGGGGCGCTGATGTAGATATCCAAAAATGTGGAAGCAACCTTGGAACTGGGTAAGAGGGGTTGGAATAGTTTGAAGTGCTCAGAAGAAGACAGGAAAATGTGGGAAAGTTTGGAACTTCCTAGAGACTTACTAGATGGCTTTGCCCAAAATGCTGACAGCAATATGAACAACAAAGTCCATACTGAAGTAGTCTCAGATGGAGATAAGAAAGTTCTGATTGTTGGGAACTGGAGCAAAGGTGACTCTTGTTATGTTTTAGCAGAGAGACTGGTGTCATTTTGCCTCTGCCCTAGAGATTTGTGGAACTTTGAACTTGAGAGAGATGATTTAGGGTATCTGGCAGAAGAAATTTCTAAGCAGCAAAGTATTCAAGAAGTGACTTGGGTACTGTTAAAGGCATTCAGTTTTCTAAGGGAAGCAGAGCATAGAAGTTCAGGAAATTTTCAGCCTGACAATGTTATAGAAAATAAAATCCCATTTTCTGAGGAGAAATTCAAGCTGGCTGCAGAAATTTGCATAAGTAATGAGGAGCCAAACGTCAATCCCCAAGACAATAGGGAAAGTGTCTCCAGGGCATGTCAGAGGTCTTCATGGCAGCCCCTCTCATCACAAGCCTGGGGGCCTAGAAGGAAAAAATGGTTTTGTGGGCCAGGGCTAGGGTCCCTGTGCTGTGTGCCACCTAAGGACTTCATGCCCTGCCTCCCAGCCACTCCAGTCATGGCTGAACGGGGCCAATGTAGAGCTCAGGCTGTGGCTTCAGAGGGTTCAAGTCCCAAGCCTTGGCAGTTGCCATGTGGTGCTA
Source organism: Saimiri boliviensis (assembly GCF_048565385.1). Taxonomy (NCBI): domain Eukaryota; kingdom Metazoa; phylum Chordata; class Mammalia; order Primates; family Cebidae; genus Saimiri; species Saimiri boliviensis. Next base: position 20,274,984 of record NC_133456.1, read on the forward strand.
AGCCTGGGGATACACAGAAGTCAAGAAGTGGGGTTTGAGAACCTCTGCTTAGATTTCACAGGATGTATGGAAACCCCTGGATGCCCAGTCAGAAGTTTGTTTTAGGGGCAGGGCCCTCATGGAGAACATCTGCTAAGGCAGTGTGGAAGGGGAATGTGGGGTCAGAGCCCCCACACAGAGTTCCTACTGAGGCACTGCTGAGTGGAGCTATGAGAAGAGGGCCACCATTATCCAGACCCCAGAATGGCAGATCCACTATCAGCTTGCACCAGGTGTCTGGAAAAGCCACAGACACTCAATGCCAGCCCTTCAAAGCAGCTGGGAGGGAGGCTGTACCCTGAAAAGCCACAGGGGCAGAGCTGCCCAAGACCATGGAAACCGACCTCTTGCATCAGCATGACCTGGATGTGAGACATAGAGTCAAAGGAGTAGAGTCATTTTGGAGCTCCAAGATTTGACTGCCTCACTGGATTTTGGACTTTCATGGGGCCTGTAATTCCTTTGTTTTGGTCAACTTCTCCCATTTGGAATGGCTGTATATGCCCAATGCCTCTACCCCCATTGGATCTAGGAAGTAATTAACTTGCTTTTGATTTTACAGGCTCATAGGTGGAAGGAACTTCCCTTGTCTCTGATGAGACTTTAGACTGCAGAATTTTGAGTTAATACTGAAATGAGTTAAGACTTTGGGGGACTGTTGGGAAGGCATAATTGGTTTTGAAATGTGAGGACACTGGCTAGCCATGTGCAAAAAGGAGAAACTGGACCCCTTCCTGACACCTTACACTAAAATTAACTCCAGATGGATTAAAGACTTAAACATAAGACCTAACACCATAAAAACCCCAGAAGAAAACCTAGGCAAAACCATTCAGGACATAGGCATAGGCAAGGACTTCATGACTAAAACACCAAAAGCGTTGGCAACAAAAGCCAAAATAGACAAATGGGACCTAATTAAAGTCCAGAGCTTCTGCACAGCAAAATAAACAATCATTAGAGTGAATCAGCAACCAACAGAATGGGAAAACATTTTTGTAATCTACCCATCTGACAAAGGGCTAATATCCAGAATCTACAAAGAACTAAAACAGATTTACAAGAAAAAAACAAACAAGCCCATTCAAAAGTGGGCAAAGGATATGAACAGACACTTTATGAAAGAAGACATATATGAGGCCAACAAACATATGAAAAATACTCATCATCACTGGTCATTAGAGAAATGCAAATCAAAACTACATTGAGACACCATCTCACGCCAGTTAGAATGGCGATCATTAAAAAATCTGGAGACAACAGATGCTGGAGAGGATGCGGAGAAATAGGAACACTTTTACACTGTTGGTGGGAGTGTAAATTAGTTCAACCATTGTGGAAGACAGTGTGGCGATTCCTCAAGGACCTGGAAATAGAAATTCCATTTGACCCAGCAATCCCATTACTGGGTATATATCCAAAGGATTATAAATCATTCTATTACAAGGACACATGCACATGAATGTTCATTGCAGCACTGTTTACAATAGCAAAGACTTGGAACCAACCCGAATGCCCATCGATAATAGACTGGACAGGGAAAATGTGGCACATATACACCATGGAATACTATGCAGCCATAAAACATGATGAGTTTGTGTCCTTTGTAGGGACATGGATGAACCTGGAAACCATCATTCTCAGCAAACTGACACAAGAACAGAAAATCAAACACCACATGTTCTCACTCATAGGTGGGTGTTGAACAATGAGAACACATGGACACAGGGAGGGGAGCATCACTCACTGGGGTCTGTTGGGGGGAACTAGGGGAGGGACAGTAGGGGGTGGGGAGTTGGGGAGGGATAACATGCGGAGAAATGTCAGATATAGGTGATGGGGACATAGCCAAACCATATCATTCTGCCCCAGCCCCTCCCAAATCTCATGTCCTCACATTTCTTTATATATATATATATATATATATATATATATATATATATATATACATATATATATATATATTTAACCCACTGTATGTATATATATATACATACAGTATATATATATACATATATGTATATATATACATATATATACATATATACAGTATATATATACATATATATATACAGTATATATATATATATATACATCCAGTGGGTTAAATATATATATATATAAAGAAATGTGAGGACATGAGATTTGGGAGGGGCTGGGGCAGAATGATATGGTTTGGCTATGTCCCAACTCAAATCTCATCTTGAAATCCCATGTGTTGTGGGAGGGACCCAGTGGGAGGTAATTGAATCATGAAGGCAGGTCTTTCCCATGCTATTCTCATGACAGTGAGTAAGTATCATGAGATCTGATGGTTTTATAAGGGGGAGTTTCCCTGCACAAGCTCTCTCTTCCTACTGCCATTCATGTAAGATGTGACTTGTTCCTCCCTGCCTTCCACCATGATTGTGAGACCTTCCCAGCCACGTGGAACTGCAAATACTTTAAACCTCTTTCTTTTGTAAACTGCCCAGTCTTGGGTATGTCTTTGTCAGCAGAGTGGAAACGAACTAATACAGTGGGTTAAGGACTCAAACGTAACACTCGAAACTATAGCACTACTAGGAGAAAACATACAGAAAACACTTCAGGACAACACTTTCACGTCAAGGCAAAGATTCTATACCTAAGACCTCAAAAGCACAGACAAGAAAAACAAAAATAGAGAAATGGGACTATACTAAATGAAAAAGCTTCTGCAACAGCAAAGGAAACAATCAACAGAGTGAGGAGACAACTTACAGAATGGGAGAAAACATTTGTAATATGCAGATTATACAAGGAACTAAAAAACTCAACAGTAGAAAACCACAAATAATCCCATTCAAAAGTGGGCAAAGGACATGAATGGGAATTTCTCAAAAGAAGACAGACAAATGGCCAACAGGTATACAAAAAAAAAAAAAAAAAAAAAAAAACGTTCAACATCACTAATCATCAGGAAACTGCAAATCAAAATCACAATGAGGTATCATCCTACCCCATTTAGAGTGGCTATTATCAAAATGACAAAAAAATAACAAATGCTGGCAAGGATGTGGGGAAAAGGAACTCGCACGCTGTTAGTGGGAATGTGAAACAGTCACCGTGTAAATGGAAAACAGTATGGCAATTTCTCAAAAAACTAAAAATAGAACTACCGCACAATGCCATCGACCTACTAGGGGGCATGTATCCAAAGGAAAAGCATCAGTGTACCAGAGTGATGCCTGTACTCCATGTTTACTGCAGCATCATGCACAATGGCAAGGCTATGGAGTCAACCTAAGTGTCCACAGGAGAAAACCCTTCAGGACAAATGGATAATGTAGCATGTGAATACAAATGGAATACTATGTGGCCATAAAGAAGAATGAAATCCTGTCATTTGCAGCCACATAGATGGAACAGGAGGTCATTATGTTAAGTGAAATAAGCCAAACACAGAAAGACAAATCGCACATGTCCTCACTCATATGTGGGAGGTTAAAAAAAAAAAAGGGTGATTTCATGGAGGTGGAGAGTAGAATGACAGATACTAGAGGCTAGGAAGGGCGTGCGGGTGGGAGTGAGGGAAAAAGAGGCCGGTCGATGGGACAATCACACAGTTAGGTAGAAGGTATAAGTCCTACTGTTTGATGGCAGAGTAGGGTGATTACAGTTAGCAATAATGTATTGCAATTTCAAAATAGCTACAAGAGAGCACTTGAAATGTTCCCAACAGATAGAAATGGTAAATACTCAAGTGGAGGGACACCCCAAATACCCTGACTTGATCATTACACATTCTATGAATGCAACAAAATATCATGTGTACCTCATAAATATGTAAAATATTACATATCAGTAAAAATCAAAGGCAATATTTATAGCAGTAATCTAACAGCCAATATATCCAATGTATTGTGTGTCACATTTGACTTCACCCCTTCCTATTTGTGGGTACACAGTAGTTTCTGATTTTAAATAATACTGCAATGAACATCTCTGTGCATGACTTTCTTTGTCCCTGCCTCTGATGATTCCTTAAGTAACAGTCTCACAGGTAGAAAAACTGAATCAAAGAGCATGGACAGTTTTAAAGCTCCTTCATACGCACTGCCACACTGCCTTTCAGAAAGTCTTAACTGAACACCGAACTAACATTAAGTCCCACCACCACTGCAAGTGAAGGCTGGGAGAAAGGAAGCCAGCCTTTCAGACAAGTGGTACACAGGAATCATGGGAGAATCTGGTAACAATTCAGGTTCTGATCCGAGAGACCTGGAGTGGACAGGAGACATGCATTTCTAAGAAGCTCTCAGGAGAATCCTCCAGGGGTCCTCATCCTCACGCTCCCTGCCTGCTCATCCTGGAAGTGTTGGCCTCCAGACTGATGCTACCCCTGGTACATGTGTCTGTGCCCACGCCCCAGGCTCCCCAGGCCAGCAGCCAACCCCCAGGCGATCCAGAGCTTGTTCCCACTCTGCTTGTCCCACGCCCCATCTCAGTTCCAGGCTGCAACCTCTGATGTTCTCAGTGGTTCTCCCATGTTTTGAGTAGGGTTTTCTACCAGGGATAGAGGGAGCTCACTCCTTTGGATCCCAGGATGCTCTGCTGCCCCAGTGATTAGTGGCCTTCTGTGGCTACTTTTTGCCTGCCCAGCCTCTCCTCTTCTTATGCCAATAGTACATCTTCTGTCCTTTGAAAACCTCCCACCCCAGGCTCTCCTAGTCCATGTGGCATGGCTGCAGTTAACTCTCTCTAACACCAGAGAGTGCACACACAGCCTACATCTAGCCAATCGGTGCATTTCATGCTTTCTGCTTCAGCAACTGGTTCCAGGATGGACGCGTAACCCACGTCCAGCAAATCCACACCAGAATCCTCAACAGACTTTTTGGAAATGAGAAGCCTTCTCCCCTCTAGGGGCTGCCTGGGCTACCACCTGAAGCAACTTACCTGAGGGCGAGGCCAACATGGAAACACAGCATTAAGATAACTCCTGGTGATGTAATTTGAGCCCCTGAGTCAAGCCAGACCTGATGCTGACTGGAGATGGGGGTGATAGGACCAAAGTCATCAAAGTGCAGCTCTAACTGGAACACTGAGCACTCGGCACACTTAGAGGAGGGAAGGGGCCTCCAGAGAGAGAACCCAAGAGTGCAAGTGTACACACAGGCACATGCACAGAGGCACACGCACAGGCACACACCACACAGTATAAGCTGGAACAGTGCACAGCACCAAATGCAGCCAACCAAGAGGACTGCTCCAGTCCAGGAGGAGGTTTTCACCACAATATTGGGGTCTTGACATCATAAGCTATCAGCTTTGAAGCAAGAATAAAAAGAAGAGGCACATCAGCCAGCTATCAGGCAATGCAATGAGTGCCGGAGGGAAACAGTATTTAAAGACGGCCCAGCAGCCTCTGGAGTCTAGAAAGCCTTGTGTCCTTCATCTGTCCCTGAGGAAATCCGCAGTGTCACTGCTGTCCTTTCATTACGCACGTACAGGGCTCAAATGCATCATCTCACGCGACACAGGGAAACTGAGGCTCAGATGAGGTGGCCAACTCAAGGACACGCAGACTGTCCATGCAGGTGGACACAGGACAAAAGGTTTTCTTCCTAAACTTGACTAGAGGCAGATTTCCTGGGAGGCTACAGAGGTTTAAACCGTTTGCACCTGCTCTTTCTCAGAATCTGCATGTAATTCTGAGTTCTTTCTTTAAAGGATCCACCTAAAACTAAGTTGTCATAAGTGTTAGACCCCACAGACCTGATCAGCTCCAACCACTTCCCCACCCCCAGGCCATTTCCCACTTCCTTCTCCCCTCCATTTAAGAATGTCAAACTTAGGGACGTTGTCATAAACTCAAAATAGGTACCCAAAGACCTCAGCTTCCAGAGTGTCTGCGCTAGTGCTCATTTGCAATTTCTTCTCTATTAGACCCTTGTTACACAAATGACATCTACAGAGACTCATTGCCTACAATGAGGCTTAAATGCCTCTGTCAAGGTCTTCTTTACTTAAAATAAAACCAAATCCTCTGCCCTCTCACTGAGGCCAGAGCTCAGGGGTCCCAGCTTGATTTGACTTCAGTAGAGAGCTGCCTGTCCAGGGCTCGTTGTGTGAGAGGCTCCCCGATGGGTTAGAGGTGAGGGGCAAACATCCCGGGCCAAAGGGTCAGGGGTGGCAATCCAAGAGGCTTCTGGGAGGAGACCTGAGGGGCGACCAGCACCTGGACAAAAGCACAAAACACATCCACACTCCCCCAGGCGCCTGGGCTAAGCTTGGCGCAGAGCAGTGAGCCAGAACAGGCCCCGCCCCACAGGAGCAGGTGGGAGAGGCCACCCATCCGCAGGAGCCCGCAGGCAGCATGCACCCTGCAGAAGCCATATCTGTTGGCAGGACATACCCTTCCTGTCCAAACAGCATTCGAGGGATAAACATTTGTGGCACTTTCTTCTTCCCTCCTTCCTCAGCCAAATCCTCTGGGCACAGCAAGGCTCTAAGGCAGGCGTCCCCAAACTTTTTACACAGGGGGCCAGTTCACTGTCCCTCAGACCGCTGGAGGGCCGCCACATACTGTGCTCCTCTCACTGACCACCAGTGAAAGAGGTGCCCCTTCCTGAAGTGCAGCAGGGGGCCGGATAAATAGCCTCAGGGGGCCGCATGCAGCCCGCGGGCCGTAGTTTGGGGACGCCTGCTCTAAGGCCTCCATTCTGCCATTGCTGGGAGAGGTTTGGGGCTGGGGAGCAGATGGAACCATGGCCAGAAGGTGTGGGAGCAGGGCCTGGCCCAGAGCAGGTCAGTTTTCCACAAACAGGTGTTGAACGAAGCAAAGAGGTGAGAAGGGCAAAGTCATGGATGACCAGGAGGCATGTCAGCCTTCCTTAAACAGGACGGCCCAGCAAGACCGAAGCTGGTTCACCCAGACAATAGTGAGCCGCGGCAGGATCCTGAGCAGAGGAGTGCCATGATAACAAATGATGTTCCTGGAAGATGCTTTTGCCATCTAGGAGTGGTGTGAAAAGTCAAATAAAACAGGAACGAGAATAACAAGGGTCATGGCCAGCACTTCCCGAGAGCAGATGGAGTGCCAGGCTGACCTCTTGGTGTCGATCACCGCATTTCCTCCTCAAAGGATATGCTTTGAGCTGGCCATTGCCATAGTCTCCTGGGTGCAGATGAGGACAGTAACCTGGCCGAGGTCACAGTGCTGGTGAGGGATGGCACCAGGACTCCACACCCAGGCGTCTACCCAGGCCGGTGCCATCAACGAGTACGGTGCGCTCTGCCAACTCCCAGCCACGTGCCTCTGGGAGGCCCCTTCACATCTGGGCCTCAGTGTTCCCCTCCGTGCCCGGGGAGTGGTACCTGCCCATCTCGCAGGGCAGTTCTCTCTCACTCCAGACTCTATTCTATCCCCTGCACTGTGGACAAAGTCACCCTGCAAGAAACCCTCCCATGCCTCATTTCAGGAGGAAGGAAGAAAACCTCAAACTATTTCCTTGAAAGGCCACTTTTCACCAAACCAGCTGACATTTTGAATTTTCAGGTTTTTTTTCCCCTGGGAAAACTCTGAAAGGAATTGTCTTATGTTGATAAAATCTGGAAAACCTCCAAGGACTTTAAGATTCACCTTGTGTTTCAGTTCTGGATCAAGCAGTCACCTTGACACAAAACCGCATACTGTCCTGGGATGGCCACATGGCTGGGAATGTTTAATGTGCCCAAACCATGGGAAGTGTGCGACCTGGCTCTAAGTCTCGTGTCCCCCTCCCACTGGCATGGCTGAACCTCTGACCCTCACCCACCTGTCCCCAGAGACCCAGCTGGACAGAGAACTAAATGGGACCTCAGCGCCTGCAGCCTGGCTCCCCAGGTGCCTTGGCTCCCCACATCAGCCCTGTCTGCTCAGGCTTTGGGGACTGGCCCAGAGCACACTTGGCTGGCTGGATCCAGGGGCCTCGAGCTCCTGGAGGAAGGCATGCTCCCTGAAGCACTGGGCTTGCAAGCCCTGCCTCCAGGCTGAAGAGGCCCTTGGACAATCGCTGTGGACTCCGAGGACAATCCTAGAGGACTGGTCAACATGAAGGTTCCACTTGTCAGGGCCCTGCATGAGAACCCCAAGCCCCTGAAGATCTCTATGTGAAATGCTGCTGGCAACAACAAAAGTAGTTAGGTCTCGGCCTTGAACGGGCCGCATCTCTCCAAGCCTCAGTTTCCCCATCTGTCACACGTGGGGTGGCTCCAGAGTAGTGGTTCTCTGAAAGTGTGGCCTGGGCACCCACGGCATCAGCATCACCTAGGAACGTGTTAGAAATGCACATTCTCTGGCCCCACCCAGATCCCCTGCATCAGGAACCGTGGGAGTGAGCCTGGCCTCTGTGTGAACAAGGAGGCTCTGGGGGCTTCTAAGGCAAGCTGGAGCGCAAGCTCCCACTGCAGGTGTTGTCTCAGGATTCCTCGCTGTGGAGTCCGCAGGTACCAGGAGAGGTCCCAGGGCTTAAACCAGCGGCTGTGCAGAGGCTTCCCACACTCACTGAGCCGGAGGCCCAGGCTCCTACCTGCTTCCCCACAGCAGGCTCCGGGTGATTCTGGGGCAGGTGGCGCCCAGCCTCAGACTCTGGAACCTGGATCTTGTGCACACAGAAGTGAGAAGCAGGTGAGGGGACTGGGGACTGGGCGGTGACCAATGATACTATGGGCGTGGCCACTGCTGTGCAGGTGCAGCTGCCCCTCCCTGATGACCCCAGAAGGGCTTTGTCTTCTGGGTTGGCAAGAGGCTGCACTGCCCCAGGAGCCCATGTTGGCTCCAGACCAAATGTACCTGGCCACCGGGAAGCCTTCACCCCACTGGAGACCGTATGGCCACCTGCCTCCTGAGCTCACCTTTAGGACACTGGGCAGCCATTTTGCACTCAGCCTGGCCCAGCTGATACCCATGGCCTCCCCACCTCAGCTCGGGGCTCCTCCACCCATCCTGGCACTCAGGAAAAACACTGGACTGTCCGTATCCCTCTGCATCTTCCACCCCCTCCCCTGGGCCCTCAGAAGACCTGGGGTACCCCCTCCAGAATCAGCCCCTCCTTAACCCTCCCCTGCCCCACCTGGACCAGGTCACCGCCAGCACTCCCTCAAACAGCGGCAGGTGTCTCCTCGTGGGTCCCCAGCTCCATGTCACCCCCATGTCTGCTCTGCACACGCAGCCAGACAGATCCTCAGGAGATGGACCAGCTCACACTCCCCTCAGGCTGCTCTTGCTTGGATGTCAAGCCCTGACCCTCACCCACCTGTCCCCAGAGACCCAGCTGGACAGAGAACTAAATGGGACCTCAGCACCCAAGTGGTGGGGCCTACACGTGGTCTTTCTGCTCCCCTACCCTGCCCTCACCTCCTGCCATCACTGTCTCTCTTGCCCCCAACCTCCCAGTCACCTCTCAGCCACCCGTCTTCCCAGTGTTTCTTACACACAAGGCCACTCCTGCCTCAGGGCCCTGGCCCCTGCTGGTCCCTCCTCCTGGCATGCACTGCCCTGGGTCCACACAGCATCATCCCCTCCTCAGGTCTTGGCTTAAATGTCACCTTCTCAGCAAGGTCATCCCTGACCACCTGCCCCACACATACCCAGACCCACTGGTGGTGGACTACCCCTCCCTCTCTCGCCAGATGGATCCCTGGGAAGTCTCTGTGTACACATGACACCCACCCCAACCACTGCTGAGCCCCCAGGAGCTGCCCGTGATGCCAGGGTTTGAATCCTAGCTCTGTCAAGTACCAGCTGTGTGACTGGGGAGGTTACTTCACCTCTAAACGCACCTCTACTCTGGGTGGTTGTGAAGATTAAGGAACTATTCCTGCCTGGAACATAGCAAATGCCCAGTTAGCTATGACAAGTAACATCATTCCCTGCTATAGGCCAAGGGGTCACCTCCCCCTGCTCTGCGTGACTGTGGGCAGGAAAGGGCATTCCTACAGTTGCAAAACACAGGATCACCCTGAAGCATGCTGAGTCCCACAGTGGCTCTAAAACATGTCCCCAAAGCTGCCACACTCCCACTTTCCACCAGTGGGTCTGGATCCCCTTTGTGAACATGGGCTAGACTTAATGACGTGTTTCTCGTCTCAATCCATCTGGCTTGCCATAACGAAAATGCTGTATACTGGCTGGCTTATAAAGAAGATAATGTATTCTTCAACGTTTTAGAGGCTGTGTAGTCCATGATCAAGGCTCTCCCAGATTTGGGATCCAGAGAGGACCACTTATCTGGTTCACAGATGGCACCCTGGTGCTACCTTCACATGGTGGAAAAAGTAGCTGGCTCTCCAGAGAGGAGCCTGGCTCATCTCTCATGTCTTTTATAAGGACACAAATCCCAGGCCCAAGGGCTCTGCTCCTGTGACCTAAGTACCTCCCCAAACTTCCTACCACCATCACCTGGGTAATCAGCTTGCAACTGAGGAATGCTGGCGGGACACAAGCATCCAGACACTTCTGATGAGCAGAGGGGGCAGATGTGACCATGGGCAACGTCTGTGGTTGGGTCATGACAGGCAGTGCTATTCTGTCTTGCTCTCTGGGATTGCTCACTCTGGGGACATTCAAGAAACCTAAGGAGAGCCCCATGTGGGCGGGAACTGAGGCTTCCTGCCAAAAGCCATGTAGCTGAGACAGCTTGGAAGCAGATCCCCCGCCCCAGTCAAGTCTTCAAATGACTGTAGCCCCTACCCTGAACTGGCCTCAACCTCAGGAGAGACTTGGCCAGAACCACATCAGAATTGGAGGATAAGTCTTCATTAAGGTCTGAAGTCAGATGGTTTAGGGGTCATAGGTAATATAGCAGAAAGCTGCCGCTAAAGTCCTCCCCATTCTGACTCTCCAGGTCCCCATGAGAGACACATTCTTTCACCCCCACGCCCAGCCTAACCTTTGGGAGCCTCTGCCCCACCTATTTTGTGACAGCACAGAAAACCATGGCTTCTCTCTCACCAACCAGTAAAGCGGCAGGGAGCACATTCTAAACACGGACTGTAGGTTCTCCCTCCTGAAGCACGCTCAAAACAAGCCTCAGGTCCCGGGGTGTAGCCCCCTGGACAGAACACTACAGCCCCAGGCTCTGGGAGACCAGCCAGCATCATCCTGAAGCACCCGGACGCATGGGACGCCACAGCAAAGCACAGAGCTGGCGAGGGACAACAGGAAACCCAGGGCGCCTGCCTGCAAGGCAATGCCCATGCATTTAGGCCGGCTTTTAAATGTATCAGTGAGCTGCCACAAAGGTAAGGAAACAGCGAGGCAGAAATAGAGAAAAATCAGCTGGGCCCGGATAGGGAAGTCTGTGCTATTCATACAATGGAATACTGCTGAGCCATAAAAAGGAATGAAGTACTGATACGCAAAAACATCACATCGGGGTAAAGAAGCCAGGCACAACGAGTACAGATGGCATGATTCCATTGACACGAAATATCCCAAACAGGTCAATCTGTAGAGACAGGCAGTGGGTCAGTGACGTCAGGGGCTGGGGAGAGGGAGCGGGAGTGACTGCTAACGTGTGCAGGGTTGCTTTTTGGGCTGATGCAGATGTTCTGGAATTAGACAGTGGTGAGGTGCACACAAGTCTGCGGATACCCTAGCAACCACTGGATTATACACTTCAAAAGGGCCAAGTGACAGCTTGTGAATTACATCTCAATAAAGCTCTTAAAACAACAAAATGAACTTGCGGTCCCTGACAAGAAGGGAGCTCTAATGGGAGGCCCTGCTCAGAGCTGGGACCCCAGAAGCTGCATCTGCAGTGAGGACTCCTGCCCTGCCACCCTACCCCATCCCCATGCTGGGCAGAGAGAGAGGGCGCAACTGCCCGGAGAGGGACAGGCCAGGCGCCGCATGGAGCAGGGCAGGAAGAACTCCCACAGTGGGCACTCCTGTGAACCTCATCTCCGTTGTGAAGTTTTACCTAGGGACACCAGCCTGAGCCAGCTGGCAGGGCCACAGCAGGCAGCCACATGGGGCTCGACCTCCCATGCCCCATCCCTGTGGACAGAGGAATCTTGGTCTATCCTGAATCTTTTTATGTGACCCCTGGGGCAGGTGAGAGGGGAACTCCCCTGATGGTCTTGAGCCAGAGAGATGAGATAAACTACATGATGCCTGTCACGCCGTGCTGATGTGGGTCCCCTGCCAGCCCTCCTGCTCACAGCTACCCACACCGCCTGTCCTGCTGTTGGTCCCTCTGCCATCCATATGACCAACCTCAGAACTGGCCCTGTTGGGGGTCCCAGAGTCAGTGCAGAGCCAGCCACTGGATTTCTCAGCCCGGGGAGGCAAGGGCCTGCAGGTGCTACACAGCTGCTCTTGGAGAATATCAACAATACCAGAATAGCTGCCACTAGAGGGTACAGATGGAACTCTCATGAGAAAAGAAGCCCCCTGCATCCCCCTAGGCCTGGGCTGGGTGGGGAGCAAGCCACAGAAACACCCCTGAACAGCTGGACTCAGCCACACTTCCAATAGCCATGCTGCCAACACACCCTGGCCATGCTGAGATACCTGTCCTCCTGCGTGTATTCTCCACGGGTCACGAGTCGTGAGGAAACACACCAAATACCAGAGAATGAGGAGGCTCCTAGACTACCTGGGTCTCAGGCAGTCTCTCTCCTGCATTCATTCCTTCTTCCTTTCAACAAATATTTCAGCAACTACTGTGCCCAGGTGTTGCACTGGTGGCCAGATAGACACAAGACCCTGCTGTCATGGAGCTGATCTTTTGGGGTCGAAGTCAATCAAAAAAATGAGCAAATAAAGGGGCAATTTCAGACCCTGGGAAGTGCTAGGAAGCCAGGTCAGGGGCGTGGTCAAGAGTGAGGATGCGGCTCTCAGCCCAGCGCCTCAGCGCCTTCAGGCTGCTATTACAAAGTACCACAGACTAGGTGGCTTATGAACCACAGACAGTTATTTTTCTCCCAGTTATAGGGGCTGGAAGTCTGGGACCAGGTGCCATTATGAGGGCCCTCTTCCGGTTGCACCCTTCTTAGCTTCCCCTTGTGTCCTCACATGGCAGACAGCAGCAAGCCCCCTAGGGCTCTCTTCTCATTGGAGGACTCAGGTGGCAGGTAACCAATGCACTCACAGTCTAACAGAAGGCAGGCGCCTCTGAAAAGAGGGCAAACATGAGCACTAACCTACCCAAAATGTTGGAAAAACTAATGGCTGAGAATTTCCCAAACTACAAATCCAAGAAGTCATAAGACATCAAGCAGATTAAGTATGAAACCAATCCAATAGTTCCATAGACTATTCTTTTTTATAAACATATAAACTGACCCTTCTGGTTTTAAAGTTTGAATCTTACATTTGTTCTATCTGAATTCCTTCCTCAGGAAACACCTTCAAGTCTCTCAAAAAAAGTATCAAAGAACTGAAACTCACCAGATCACCACATCCAGACAGTGAGATACAGGATTCCTCATTCATCATGATGGCCTCCTTGCCCCTCCCTGTTTCTTACATATTGTTACATTTCCTCCCTGCTATATAAACCCCTACTTTCAGTCAGTTAGGGAGATGGATTTGAGACTGAGCTCCCATCTCCTCGGCTGAAGGACCTGATTAAAGCCTTCTTCCTTGGCAATGCTTGTCTTAGTTGTTGGCTTTCTGTGAGGCAAGTAGCAGGACATAGACCAAACCCCTGGCATTTCAGTTAACAAATACAAAACAAAAACAGCAAAAGCCCTGGCATACTACATTCAACCTGCTGGAAGACAAAACCAAAGAGAAAATATTCAAGGCAGCCAGAATGAAAAGAGACACTAACTACAGAAAAGCAAAGATGAAAATTACAGCGGATTACTCATAAAAAATGATGCAATCTGAAAGACAATGGAATGACCATGGAATGAAAACCGTCAATCCACAAGTCTATACCTCGTGAAAATATCATCACCCATAAACATTACACAATGATAAAGGAGTCAGTTCTCCAAGAAGACATAACCTAAATGTGTGTACACTTAACAGAGCTTCAAAATATATGAAGCAAAAACTCATAGGACTGAATGAAGAAATAGACAAATCTACAATTACAGAGATGTCAATAATCCCTTCTCAGAAACCGATGAAACAAACAGAGAAAATCAGTAAAAATATAGAAATACTCAAACAACACTGTCAACCAACATGACCTATGGACATTTACAGAACACTCCACACAACACCAGAATATACACCCACTCACCCATGCACGCATCCATATGTCCCATAAACTACTGAGCACCCATTACAGGCCAGGTACTATATTAAGCAGAGATGTTTCAAGCCCATCAGTGAGTTTACAGTCTAGCCAGGTAGACAGGCTTGTAGACAAATCATTTCTCCTACAGTATGACTGGTGCCATGTCACAGATGAAGGCAGAGAGAACAGCAGGGCCATGAAGGCGGAGGAGGCCCAAATACCCAGCACCTCACCCAGCAAAATCCCTCAGCACATGTCTGATGAGTAAATCTGTTTTTTCTTTTGGATATGTTTTGAGTGACTTTAAAATGAAATCTATAATGGAATGTTTTTTATATTTTTCAATGTGCTTAAGCATGCTTTATTTAACTCATTCATTCTCCATTTCCACCACCAGAATGTGACTCCTCCAAGAGCAGTGACTGCCCCTGTCTAGTTCACTGCTGTACCCCAGGACCTAGAGTGATGGCCAGCAAGCATTAGGTGCTCAATAAACATTTATATGTTTAGTGAATGTATTTCTCTCCAAGTCTTTGACTTTGCCTCTCATTTTCAGCCATTCTTACTGCCTTGGAACTCATCAAACATTCATGGTTTGCAGAGCTACCTTTCAGAGATTTTGTAGGACTTACATTGGAATCCCCTCTAGTTCTCCCTCCTTCCACGCCTTCATGGGCATGTGTTGGCTTTGTCTGCCCAGTATCCATTCCCCATTTTCTGGTATCTGTATGTGACAATTTGCTTTTGGCAAACTATCGGTCTGTGATGCTCCCATCTGTGAGCATCATCTGGGACTGAGCCTAACTCTCCATTCAAGGGGTGGACATGTAATCAAGTCTGGGCAATCATAGCCCCAAACTCATGTGCTACAATGACTTGTCCAAGGAAAATAATAATATTCATGGTAAAAATATTATGTGCCAGGCACTGTTCTGACGGGTAAAAGGATTGCTACTTTGATAGATGATGGCTATGTGGATTATATCAGTGGATAAATGGGTGGATCAATGGATAGATGAGTGGATGCACATAAAGATAAGCGGTGGATAATGAGTGGGGAGATGGCTAGAAGGATGGGTGGGTGAATGCAAGCGTAGGTGGACTGTTCACCAACCAAGATCAAATTCTGGGGCAAAAAACAAATCTTAATAAATTTAAAAGAACTGGAAATTATAAAAATCACTTCTAAATCTCCCGGGGGTCAAAGAGGAAATCACAAGGGAAATTCAAAAATATGTTGAATTAAATGAAAATGAAAATATAACATATCAAAATATGTGAGCTGCAGGTAAAGCAGTACTTAGAAGAGATACTTACAACATTACATGATTTTACAAGAAAATTAGAAAAGATCTCAAATAAAGATTCCACTCAAAAAAATTAGAAAAAGAAAAGCAAATTAAAACCAAGGCAAGCAGAAAGTAGTAAATAATAAAAATAAGAGAAGAAATCCATATAATGAATTTCTCACACCTGTAATCCCAGCACTTTGGGAGCCCAGGTGGGTGGATCACCTTAGGCCAGGAGTTCAAGACCAGCCTAGCAACATGGTGAAACCCCAACTCCACTAAAAATACAAAAATTAGCTGGGCATGGTGGTGCAGCTGCCTGGTGGTCCCAGCTACTTGGGAGGCTGAGGCAGGAGAATTGCTTGAACCCAGGAGGCAGAGGTTGCAGTGAGCCAAGATTATGCCACTGCACTCCAGTGTGGTCAATCGAGCAAGACTCTATATTAAAAGAAACAGAAAAGAAAAGAAAAAGAGAGAGAAACGAAGGGAGGAAGGGAGGAGGGAAGGAGGGAAGAGGGAAGGAGGGATTAAGAAAACCTGAAAAATCAATAAGGCTAAACTGAAGAAGTCAATAAAATTGAGAACCCTCTAGACCAGGGGTCCCCAAACTTTTTACACAGGGGGCCAGTTCACTGTCCCTCAGACCATTGGGGGGCCAGACTACGCAAGGTGTGACACCCTTCACAGCCAGCACTGCTGCCTCCACTATCCCAGACAGCGGTATCCAGTGTCACAGGCCCAGCACCGCCTCCAGTGCTGTATACAGGGATGGCGGTGATCAGCCTGTGACACTGTGTATACAGCGTCCTGGACATCTGCAGCAGCGGTGGGCCTCTTCTGTGGGAAGCCCACTGCTGCATGTTTCCCCTATTATAAGACACCTCCTAAAAATAAGACAGCCCCTGTCTTTTGGGGGTAAAATTAATATAAGACAGGGTCTTATAAATAGGTGAAACATGGTGTGTAGCAATGTGGGGGGAGACTTTTGGGCAAAGGGAGGTTATAGGGGCCATTATGTTGTTGTACATTTGGGGGAGTATGGGGGCCATTGTACTGTGTAGTAATGGTTATAGTGCTTTGCCTTTCTTCCTACTTCTGCTGTTATTTCACACTGCTTCCGGTGATGCGGGGCGACGCAGCCGCAGACCGGATGTGCGTCCTATGACGTGCTTCCAGAGCTGTGACGCATGCATCCCGCGTCACCGGAAGTAGTACTGTACGTGAGAGATGCAGCGCTTTGTGGTGCCGCCACATACTGTGCTCCTCTTACTGACCACCAATGAAAGAGGTGACCCTTCCTGAAGTTCGGCGGGGGCCGGATAAATGGCCTCAGGGGGCCGCATGCGGCCCACGGGCCGTAGTTTGGGGACCCCTGCTCTAGACCAAGGGACAGCAAACTTCTTCGGTAAAGAGCCAGAGAGTAAATATTTCAACATTAACAGTAATTTTGTGTTTTCTTTTGTGGTTGTTTGGTCAGTTTGGTTTAAAGACTTGAAAACTGGGCCCTCGCCTGGATTTACCTGTAAGCTATAGTTTGCTGACCCATGCTCTAGACAGACTGATCAATAAAAGAAGAGAAAAACATAGCTGATAAATAAGAAAAGACCAAGGATAACACTAGGTTCATCAGTTTGAACATAGAGATGACTGGAGCTATTTCCTCAAAAGACACAAACGGTCAAAGTTCACTCAAGAAGAAATAGATTAAAAGAATAGTCCTATATCCAGTCAAGAAATAGAATCTGTAGTTGAATCAAACAAATATTCTGATAAAGACAATTCCATGCTTATGATATAGCTTCACTAGTGAATTCAAACATGTGAAGAAGAGATAATACCAATTCTACATAAACTTTTCCAGAATATAAAGGGAGGAGTCACTTCCCAGCTAATGTTATGAGGTCAAAATGACCCTGATATCCAAACTAGACAAAGACACAGCAAATAAAAGAACTCCTGAGCAATATCCCTCATGAACATGGATGCAAAAATCCTCAACAAAACGTTGGTGAGTAAAATTCCACAACGAGACTGCTCAGCATTGGAAAATTAACAAATGTAACTGACCATGTCCACAAACTAAAGAAGAAAAATTACATGATCACATCAATAGATGCAGAAAAAGCCTCGACAATATTCAACACTGATTCATGATGAAAATTCTCTGCCCACCAGGAATAGAAGGAAATGTCCTCAGCCTGATAAAGGGATCTGCACAGACCTCCAGCTGCCACCATACTTTGTAGAAAGAATGGGTGTTTTCCCCTAAGACTGAGAACTGGGCCGGGACCTGCACTCTCCCACCCGTATCCAATGTCACCCTGCAGGTCTTAACAAGTGCAGTAAAGCAAGGCCAAGGAATAAAAGCCATTGCCGATTGAAAAAGAAGAACCAGAATTGTCTCTATGCACAAACGACATGATTCTCTCAGGAAAACATCCCCAAGGATCTTCAGAAAAGTTGCTGGAACTGTTAAGTGAGCTTAGCGAGGTCACAGGATGCAAGCTGAGTGAATATAATTCCATCGTTTTCTATCTGCCAGCCATGATCAGTTGGGAATTGAAGTAAAAAAGCAAGGGAGTGATAAACACAGATGCTAGTTCAGGAGTGTCTGGGTGTGGGGCGTCAGGGGACAGGATGAGGAAAAGAGAGGCAGGTGGAGATTCCTAGTAAAGCCTCAGCTCCTGAGTAGGGCTGTGGGTCTAAAGCAGTTCCTAGCTCCACACGAACAAATAGACAAGCAGGAAAAACCAGAGAGCAAGAGCTGGAGACCACAGATGCCAGGGATTTCAGATTCGGGGGATCCGAGGGTTTCCCAGTCCCACCCGCACAGACTGGGGCAGTTGTAAAGGTTCTGTGAGTGGCTCTGGGGCAGGGAAACGGGGAACAAATCCTGGCCCTGCTGTGACCTGTGGCCTGACTTTATGCAAGTGGCTTGACCTAAGCCAGTCATCCCCAAACTTTTTACACAGGGGGCCAGTTCACTGTCCCTCAGACCGTTGGAGGGCCACCACATACTGTGCTCCTCTCACTGACCACCAATGAAAGAGGTGCCCCTTCCTGAAGTGCGGCGGGGGGCCGGATAAATGGCCTCAGGGGGCCACATGCGGCCCATGGGCCGTAGTTTGGGGACGCCTGACCTAAGCCACCTCATGTCAACAGGAGTGGTGACCTCGTTCTTCCCTGGGCTGTTTAGAAGGGCAGCACCAACTATTCTGTCAGGTCTCAATACAGAGGCCGCCTCCTCTGAGAAGCCCTCCCAACCTCCCCTGCCCTCCCTGGTCACACCTGTCCTATTGCTCCTTCTGCACATAATGCTCTCCGAAGCTATCTCATTCCTTTGTCTACTTGTTTATTCTGTGCCTTGCTCCCTTGGACATCAGCTTGTTCTCCACAGGGTCTCATGTCTGGTATATGGGAGCACATCAGCAAATATTCGAGTGTGAGGGCACAAGGTGTGACAATGGCCGAAACAGCAGCTAGATTACTTCCACAAACAAGGGCATCATTACCTAAGGCAGACAGCCCGTTTCAAGGGAGACAAACCCAAAATTAAAGGCTGGAATGTTGCTGCAGCTAAAAGGACTCTCAAACAGGGAATCCAAGGTTCAAAGAGGAAGCAGGTTGTCTAAGGTCACAGCATAGCAGACATGGCATTAGATCCAAATGCTTTCTCCACTGCATCCTAATTGCTGGAAAGCACTTTGACACACCAGGAGATCCATTCTCCAAGGAACCGGTGTCTGCAGGACTTGGGTGTGATCCATCCTGGATACCGCTGGCTGGCCCACTTTTCCAGGCACACTTCTCTTCATTCCTGTCCAGGGCAGAGCTTCGGCAGGGCACCTGCTCAAGGTGGGCAGGTCCCACTGCACATGCCCTTCAGAGAAGACATTGAGCAGTGGGCTTTGACACCACAACTCACTTGGCTTGTAACGGTCGTTAGCTGAGTTGGACACACTCAGCAGGATTTAAGGGAGGTGGTCAGCAAGTCTGCGT
Source organism: Saimiri boliviensis (assembly GCF_048565385.1). Taxonomy (NCBI): domain Eukaryota; kingdom Metazoa; phylum Chordata; class Mammalia; order Primates; family Cebidae; genus Saimiri; species Saimiri boliviensis. The sequence continues at coordinate 20,294,512 of NC_133456.1, forward strand.
AGCACCGGTGGGAGGGGGTTCACTGCTGTTCTCGTCCCACATGGAGCAGGGGTGATCATTAAAGCTGCTGTCTATGTCTATAACCCAACATAGGCAATTGAGGAGCCTCGGCCACCCCACTGGAACGTCAGCTCCCCGAGGGCAGGGACGGGCCTGTCTCATTTGCTGTTGGGTCCAGCACTGGGCCTGCCTCTGGGTGGAAGCTCTGTAAATATTCTGAAGCTTGCATTAGGAAGAGATCTTCTCTTAGACCATGAATTGTGATGAAGGAAGGAACAATGGCAGAAATTGTATAAACACGATCATTGCAAGAGATGAAAAGTCTGACAAAAAGTGTTTATGACTGCTTAAAACACCCCACACCTGGAAAGAAGTCGGTTGGGAGTGGGAAAAGCTGGGGAATTGGACTCTGGTATTTTAAAGATTTGCCTACCTTGCAGATGCTTTAAAAAAAGAATCCCTAGCTTGTGTTGGTGCCGCCTGCCAGGCTGTGAGGACTGCCTACGGCTGCCTGAAAGCCAGACATGTTCCTATGCAGAGGCCCATCTGGAGATCTGGACACACCGACGGTGCAGAGCCAGTTCAGGGTGAGCCCTTGGGTGGTTCCAAGGAGGAGGGGATGGCCAGACACGTGAACATGGTGGAATGCGGTTTCCTGCCTGAGGCACAGGGGCTGGGGCTCCCTGCATGGGACAGCAACCCTTTGGCAGACCTAGGCTGCGTCAGGGACTCAGGTTCAGCTGGAATGGTCTTTCCTGGATCCTTCCCAGAAATCCCAGAGGAGACATCGCACAGCCCAGGAGTAGAATCTAAAGGCCCTGAAGCCTTCAGATGAGGAAAGAGCACACTGGGTGGTGGGAACATCTCCCACTTCCAAGCGCCCTGGCCTTGCTCCGCTTTAGGTCTAGGCACATAGGTTGGAAGAGTCGGGTTGGCAAATGGATTATCTGGCCAAATGCCTTCATCCATCCACCCACCCATTCACTTATCCTGTCTGCCCTTCCTCTCTTCCACGGCCTGCTCCTTACTGCCTTACCTCCCTCCTTCCTGCCTGCTTCCTTTTCTTCCTTCTTCATACTCTCCATCCTTCCTCTCCTCCTTCCTCCTTCTGTCCATCCATCCTTCTACCCACTGTGCACGTATCCACCCATCCACCCATCCACCTGTCCAACCACCCATCATCCTACCTCACAAACCTCTACTGAGTATCTCCTATGGGTTAGGCACTATACTAAGCAGAGATGCACCAAGCCCGTCTAGGAGCTTGCAGTCTAGCTGGGTAGAGAGACTTGTACACAGATCACTTTTCCCACAGCACGGCTGATGCCGGAAGCAGAGGAGACAGCAGGGCCACAAAGGCGGGAGATGCATGCCCAGGACCTGGCCCAGCAAAAGCCCTCAGCACAGCCCTAATTCTGATAAATGAGTTTGTTTAACTTGTTTTGAATGTGTTTTGAATATGACTTTAATATGAAGCCTCTCATGGAATACAAATTTTTGAATTAATCGGAATATATTTACATATATTTAATTTAACTTGTTCATTGTCCATCTCTCCCACCGGTATGGGGTTTCCATGAGAGCAGTGACTGCTCCTGTCTATTTCGCTGCTGTATCCCAGGACCCAGAGTGCTGGCCAGCGCACAGTAGGTGCTCAATAAACATTTATACATTAAATAAACTTCTCTTCTGGGTCCTGACTATCTTAGTCCATTCATGCTGCTAGAAAAATACCATGGTCTGGGTGGCTTATAAACAACAGAAACTGATTTCTCACAGTTCCAGGGGCTGGGAAGTCCAAGATCGAGGTGCAGCAGGCTTGTTGTCTGCTAAGGGCCCACCTCCTCATGGACAGCCACCTGCTCACTCTAACCTCCCATGGCAGAGGGACTTTTATAAAGAAACTAATCCTACTGAGGTGCTCTCTGCCCAAGACCTGATCACCTCCCAGAGGCCCCATTTCCTGATGTCATCACCTTGGACGTGAGGATTTCAAAACATGGATTCCGGGGACACTGACATTCAGGTCACTGACCTGCCTGGGCCTCCCATCTCAAGCCATTCTGTTTGCCTTAGAAGCTGCCAGCCACGCCTGGCCTGCGCATCTGCCTTTAGACCTCTAGCAGGACCTAAAACAGACTGATTTTCACTGTCCCTCCTTTCACACCCTGTCGTGGGCATCTGTCAGCTTCTCCTACCCCGTTCCTATTCTCTGTCTTCTGAGAATTGTCTCCTGACCATTTTCCTCCAGGAACCACCTCCTGCTCACACCCACCTCAAGGTTCCCATGGAGCAGAGCACCCTCCACTGCAGGCCAGCATGTGATCCCAGACCAGCCGTCACGACCCTGCACTCCGAGCCACTGTGACCAGTGCAGGGAGGATCATGGTAAGAGTTGTAGTCAACATCAGATATGTGCCAGGCACTGTTATAAGAACTTTTCACACATCAACTCTTAACGCTTACAACACAGCCCAACAATGCAGATGTGCTACTATGTCCCTCATTTCACAGATGCGGAAACCAAGGCCTAACAAGGTGAAGTGACTTATCCAAAGTCACACAGCTCTTACACGGCAGCTTTGAACCATGCTCACTGGCCCCAAAGTTCATGTTCTAAACTACCATGTGGGCAACAGGCAAAGCCACACAAGTGACAATCTCCAGACCTGAGCTCAACCTAGCGAGTTAGAAGTGTCCTCTTTCTCCATGGGCCTGGAGCTATCAGACCTCTGCAAGCCAAGAGGCTCCACAGGAAGAAGCCGACTAGAGGCAGGAAGAGCTGAGAGAGGGAAAGAGGCAGCAGAGCCAGGGTTGCAGTCCCTGGATCCAGCCATGCCTGAAGGTTGACCTGGACTGTTCATTTTCATGGGCCCTGAATTCCTTCACTGGGATTTGGGTGGCCCTGAAGTCCATTTCTGTTGAGTTTGTTTCCATGCACTTCAAGGCTGGGACCACACCTGGCAGCACCCCCTCAGGAGGAGCTTAGACTTTGGATCTTGAGCTCTGCCCAGTCTCTCTCACCTGTGTACCCAAATCTTTCCATCTGTCAGCCCAGACTTCTCAGGGCAAGGCTAGAAGAGATGAACAGCCCCTCCTATCAACAGGTAGGCTGGGGGAGCTGTGCTGTGACCCCACACTGCCAGGGAGGAACTCTGCAGCCACAGGTTCCCCACACTACCAGCATCCTCCCTGTGCCCATGACATCGGCTCCCTCTGGGCTAATGACCTGATCCATTTCTTCTGCAGCCCTACAGCATAGCCCTGGTTTGGGAACTGGTTAGCAGCCTAGGGAATGCTGACTCAGCCCTGGGGTGAACCCCATTCCTCCACTCCCCAGCTGATGGCGGAGGTCCTGCTTCAAGCTAATAAGCCAACATCCGCCCTCCTCCCCAGATGCCCTGGGCAGCAGGCTTCTGAGGCCTTGCCCCTCCACACCTGCCTACCAGGACCCTCCTCCTGACTCCAGCCCTTCTTCCATTCCTCTCCTTTGCCAGAACAAGCCCTCCAAGGACCTCCCCAGAGGCAACCCCACGAGCTTCTCCCCTGCACCCACTAACAGTGATAGCAGAACACAAGTCTCAGAGGAAAACTGAACTGCATCCCCTTCTTACTGGCATGTGCAGCCGGCCCAGTGCCCCAGCCCTGACCTCCAGGCTTGCCCAGCACCAGCTCCACCCCTGAGCTTCCTGCCTCACCACTCTGCCCTGCTGTTCCTCTGCGTGCAAGGCTCTTCCCCCAGGTCCTGCTGTTCCCCCAGGTCTCAGCTCAAAGGCCACCACCTCAGTGGGGCTTCCCTGAGACCCGTGTGAGCTGTCCCCACACCCCAGATGATCTCCCTGCTCATCTGTGGCTCCTCCAGGCCAATTGCTGGGGCCCTCATCCTGTGGCTGACATCCCAGTTCTTTCTGCCCTGACCCTCCCAGAGCCAACATGCCTGAAGAGCCAGTTCTGGGGCTGCCCAAGCATCTCACGGCCCCATTCCCCTGACCACCTGGGACTGGTACCTGCCACAGCTGCCTAAATAGTTCCAGTAGTCTCCCAGACTCTGACCTCAGTGCAAACTGGACTCCAGTGTCCAGGGTTCTCATCTTCCTGCTGAACAGCCTGCCTGGGTCTAGGGACCTCCCCGCAACCCCAGACCACAGCCTGCAGGAAGGAACCCCAAGGCACTGAGGGAAAAAGCCATCTCCACTTCCAGTTCTGGTCCAGACCCTCTTCTGCAGGAGGAGGCTCCATGAGTGAGAGTGAGGGGCCTGGCTCCTGGCTCACGCCTGAAATCCCAACACTTTGGGAGGCCAAGGTGGAAGGAACTCTTGAGCACAGGGGTTGAAGACCGGGCTCAGAGCAAAACCTCATCTCTATACAAAATACAATTTTAAAAATTAGCACAGCATGGTCCCAGCTACTCGGAAAGCTGGGGTGGGAGAATCTCCTGAGCTCAGGAGGTCAAGGATACAGTGAGCTGTGATTGTGTCACTGCATTTCAGTCTGGGCGACAGAGCAAGACCCTGTCTCCAACAAAAAAAAAAAAAAAAAAAAAGAGGGAAAGTGTGGCCTTGACCTCCCTGTAACACGAACTACTCTCCCTCCTACTAGCCATGGCAGTATCGAGGAAGGATGGAATGATCCTGATCATTCATGCCATTGCTGTTTTAATAACCCGAGAATACAGGTTTTCCAGTGACTACAGTGAAATAAGTCTTTCTTTTCTAAACTGTCTCTGTACAGTTGCTTGAGAGTCGGTAAGTTGCTTGAGAGTAAGCTGTAAGTTAAAGGAGAGTACAGGTAAGTACACTGAAAGGACAAACATCCTAGAGGAGTCTCCAGATGAGAGTGTGGCTGTCCCCTACCCCTCTGCCTCTCTAAATCACTGACCCCAGCCCCCTGCAGCCCTGCTCTGACATGAACGTTTCGAGCCCCTGCTCTACTGTACCCTAGTGTGGGCCCAGAGGGTGACAGCAAACTGATGCCTCCAATAGCAGCCCTCCTCCTGGCCCCCAACACACACCCCTTGCCATGCTGTCCTGCTAGCAAGACATAACCTGGTTTGGTATAACCTAATTCTATCTCCAGGCCAGAGAAGAATGCCTGTCACCCCACATTTTACACTCAGCCATGGTCCTCCCTCAATTGGACAGTAAGGGGTGGGGCTTCAGGTTGGCCTAGAGGCAGAAGCCTGAGAGTCCGGGCCTGGTGCTGCCCCGCACCGCTAAACTCATCTTTCTGCACTCTCACTGGGCTGTCCACCCGATTCCTTGCAAACCACAACCCAGACCTCTCCAGAGCTGGGCACAGTCTGGGGCATCTTCCTTGTGCTGCCATAGCTGTCTTCATCGTATTCACTCATTTTGCTTTCTGTGAACCCCAGGGGAAACCACAGCTGTGTTTCAGGCACTGCCTGCACCAGCATTCATGAGATGTGTATTTACAGCCTGCAGCTTCCAGTCCCCAGGGCAGGCTGCACACACCAAGAATGCAACCCTGGTTGCTCAAACACTTGTGTATCCGCTGGGAAAGTGCTCAACCCCTCAGGGCCTGCCTGGGAACCTCAGTCCTTTGCAGGATACAGAATGAACCCCTGCACAGAGCCACTGCCAGCCCCAGGGAGCCAGACTGACCAGGGAAGGGCGTGAGTTGTTTGAACGTCCCCATGCCACGTGTGCTCCTGCCTCTTGGTTTATTCCTGGCATTCCCTGGGCATCTACCCTAAGTCAGGCCTGGGTGAGACCATCAAACAGAGGGTCCCTGCCTTGGGGAGAGGGTATGAGGCCAAGGGAGTGACTACGTCACAGAAGTGGGGTGGCAGGGAGGGTGGTCATAGTGCGGACAGTGTCTGCAGAGGCCCTGCTGGGGCAGAACAAACAGCCCAAGCTGAGGCAGAGGCAGAATCATGCCGGGGCGGGGGGGTTGGCCTCTCAGAAAGGTACACCTGTGTGGCTCTGCCAGGCTCTGAGTGGATGACTAGAGAACAGTCCATCCTGACTGACGTCTGCCTTGACCCAGGGGACAGAGGAACAGGAAGGGCACAGCACTTGCATGTCTCTTTCACATCCAAGACAGTCAAGCACCCTCTACCTCTTGATTACAGTCTTCCCTTTTTATATTAAATCTCTGAGCATCTTGGAAGCCAGGGACTGGAAGGTTCCACAGGTCATTTGGTCCAATTTTCCCCTGGACACAAATATTCTTTTGGACACAAATATTCTTTTGAACTCACTGACTTCACAAAATCAGTAAGTGTTATGAACCAAACCAAACCAAAACCAACGGCATGATTCTGGGAGACGACCTGGAAGGCTGTGCCCACGGGGGCCCTGCTCAGTGTCGCTCTGGAATTCTGCTTTGCAGACTCAGCTTGCTGAGGAGTGTTTCCCTCACCCTGCTCCCAGCAGTGACACCTCCCTCCCCTGAGGCCTCAGTGCAGACCCAGAGTGAGGCCTCACACCGGCATCCAGAACCTCTGCCCCCTGTGACAGGGACAAGGGCCATCTCTGGACAGCGGGTGAAGGTCCAGTCCTGGCCATGCAGCTGCAGTGCATCCTCCAGCCCCTGGTGGCCAGACAGGAGCCCACTTGTAGCAGGGGTGGGCAGCGTCTTTTCTCAGCCTTGTCCTATGAGCTCAGGAAGCCCACCGGCCCAGGGACAGAGCCTGTCCCACTCCCCCGACTGTCATGGGCATCTCTGCCCGCTGTCACCCACCAGCTCCCTCTCTGCCAGTGGGTGTGGTGATCCACACTCACAGATCCACAGCTTCAGTTCCACTGATGACTTAGCGCTTCCGAGCCATTTCTGGTCTGTAGCAATGTCTTTTACATTCTGAATATGTATTTGGGGGTGGGAGTTCTGAAATCCACTGGTGAGTTTTAAACTGGGAAGGTACAGATCAGAGGTGGCTTGGAAAGATCTCTCTGGCTACGGAGTGGGGACTGCAGGCAGAGGAGTAGGATGGGGGATGAAGGATATGGATGGTCGGGTGGTGACTGGGAACAGGGCATTGAGGGGCGGAGAGGAGTGCTGTCCTGGGCCCCCATGGTGACAGGAAGACAGGGAGGGAAACAGAAGGTGCAGGTTTAGGGGGTGAGAAGTATCATGAGTTCAGCTCGGGGTGTGCCAAGCTGAGGGGTCTAGAACACTTGAGGTGCAGGAAAGAGGCAGCTGGAGACCACGAGGGTGATGTCAGAGCTCAGGCTTCCCTCCTCCGCAGGGCTCTCCCTGGACACATGCTGTGCTGGACACTGTCCCACTTCCCCCGGCCCCACAGCCTCCCACCTGCACCTGCTCACACCGAGGCTGGCCTGTGCGACTCCGGCAGTGGCTAGCCCTTCCAGTGTCTATCAGACAGCAGGGCTGACAAGGACCCTGCCTGGGGGCTTCAGCAACAGACGCAGGTTTCCTCACAGCTCTGCAGCCTGGAATTCGGAGGTGGGCAGGGTGGTTTCTCCAGCAGCCTCGCTCCCTCCTTGGCTTGCAGAGGCCCCCTTTCCCGAGCCCCAGCATGGTCTTCCCTCTGTGTGCCTGTGACCTAATCCCTTCTTCCTGAGAGGACAGCAGTCAGATTGGATTAGGGCCGCCGCAATGAGCTCATGTCCCCTTAATCAGCTCTGTGAAGACCCTGTCTCCTCAGCCTGTTCTCAGGTAGCGGGGGTTAGGGCTTCCACTTACGAATCTGGGGACACACAACCCAGCCCGGAGCGGTTGGATTCAGGCAGTGGGAAGCGCCCCCAGAGGCTGGGGTGCTCACTCCGCGGCTGCCTCCCAGCCGGGCTACAGGTTCGTCCCTGTTTCCTGACCTACAGCAGAAGCTGCTGTGAGGCAGCCTCTCCTATGCTCTGACTCTCACTGGGCTCTGGGGACACTGCCTGTCCCCTGTCCCTCAGGTGCAGGGACTGCCTCCTCCCACTGTGCCAGGCCAGGCACTGCCCACCGCTCTATGATTCCTGAAACTCCAGTCGGTGCTCCCTCGCAGGGCCAGCTGCTCCCGGTCAAGGCTCTCCAGCCCGCTTCCTATCCCCCTTCTCAGAGCTGATGTCTATAAGCATGTAAGTACCATGGAAGGTCCACCACAAACCTGGGCTTCCAAGTTGGCTGGTGCCCACCCGGAAACCCCAAAGGAGACCCCTCCAGGTAGGCTGTAGTTTCCAAAGACTGAGAGGTGAGGTCCACGTATCCTCCTTCAAATCTGGCAGGCCTTCCTAATATCCCTGAACCACAGAACACAGAGGGAATGATGGCAACGAGGGACCTCCAGGCTCGGGGCATCTGCAGGCAATACGACCAAACCCCAGCCCCAACCTCAGACCCTAAACCAAAATGGATCACGGGCTTAAATGGAAAATGTCAATCCACAAAACCTTTAGAAAAATGCATAGGGAAAAAACCCAGAACTAACGTGAGACGAAGAATTCTCAGCTTGACCTCAAACCCAAAATCCACACAAAGAAAAGCCAGTAAGTTGGACCTCAGCAAAACCGTAAAATGTTTGCTCTGTGGGAGATATTGTCAAGAGGACACAGACATGCTACTAACTGGGGAGGATGTTACAAGTCCCACATCTGACAAAGGAGTAGTATCTAGAATATAAAAAGTGTTCCAAATTTAACAAACACCAAATGATCCAATTAGAAAATGGGCAAAAGACACAGATACTTTATAAGTTACGTAGATGGCAAATAAGCAGATGAAAAGGTTCAACCATGTGGCCTGTGTAAGACACGCAGAACGTGCAAACTGAGATGCCACTGCATTCCTACCGCAATGACTAAAACAAGAAATGGTGGTGACACCAGATGCTGGCAAGGACAGAGACACGGGATCACTCATACACTGCTGGTGGGCAGATAAAATGGCACAGTCACTGTGGCAAACAGTTTGGCAGTTTCTTACAAAACTAAGCATGCGATTACAGTGTGACCCAGTACTCAAATGCACTTAAAATACAAATGCTGGCGAATCCGATTCATGGAACACTACTCAGCAATCAAAAAGAATGAATTATTGATATACACGACGGCTTGGAGAGAAGCCAAGGACATTTACACAGAGTGAAGAAAACCGGTCCCAAAAGGTTACATACTGCATGATTCCATGGAGACAGCATTCTTGAAATGATAAGATTACAGAAACGGGGCTGTGCAGGACGTGAATGTGGCTGTCAAGGGCAACATGAGTAGTTCCCGTGGTGCTGCGACTGTCCTGCATCCCAACGGTGGTGGTGGACACAATAAAACCGCCTAATCCTGAATAGACCCACAAACGAGCACAAATAAACCGGGCAATGTGGATAAGACGGGGGATGCTATCAGTGTCAGTAACACTCCTGGCTGCCATATGAGACTGTGGCTTCGGACAGTGTTACCACTGGGGGAAACTAGGTACAGGGGACATGGGTCTCTCTGTATTAGTTCTTATGACTGCATGTGAATCTACAATGGTCTCTACAGAAGGTTATTTTTTTTTTAAGTTATTGAGAGTTTGGGTTTTTTACAAAAGAGGCAATACAGCTCCCACCTGGTGCTTGCGTCCCCCCTCCCCCCACCTTTCTTGCTCTCTCTTTTCTGGGTACACTCACTCTTTGAACCAGCCACCATGCTGTGAGGAAGCCCGGGCCACACAGGGAAACCTGGGAGGGAGTGCCACCCCAGAGTCTCAGCTAGGCACCAAGATGCCAGCGTCGACTGAGACACGTTAGTGACAGAGCCTTCAGATGACTCCAGCCCAGCCATCCAGGCACCCCGGGTCTCCGAGTCTACTTCCAGCTGGTGTGCAGACATTGTGGAGCAGAGGCAAGCCACCCTGACCTCAGAGGCGAGGAAAGGTAAGACATGAAGCCCGCTGTCCTAAGCCACTAAGGTTTGGCAAGCTTTGTTCCCTGAGGTGCCCATTTCCTTCCTCCTCAAATGGGGGCTCAATGTGACTTCCTTCCTGAGCACCTCTGAGCCAGGCCCTTGTCACTGCAGCATTTCCTGGGCTGCTGGCCCTGCACATCGAGCTGTCACTCAGCCCCATCTCCTGGAAAACAGGCCATAGGGAGGGCTGCGTGAGCAGCCTGCCAAGTCTCCCTGCTTCCTTCCCAATGAGAAGACCACACGTTTCTTATCCCCTTTGCAAATGTAAAGGTAAATCTTTTAGTGAATGGATAATGAATATCCCTGGCACGCGTGCGTGTGCGTGTGTGTGTGGGTGTGGGTGTGTGGTGGGGAGCAGGTTGGAGAGCCCATCTCAGGAAGAGCCAGAAAGAAGCAGCCACAGTGGCCCTATTCCTTGTCTCTCAGGCCACACAGGCTTATCCCAAGTTAGGGGAGCAGGAGAGTCTGTGGGACCCGGGCGGGAGTGTCACTGGGCAGCAGACCCAGCACAGAGGCAGGAAGAGTGTTTTCTCAGGCAGGACACATAGAGCTGAGGAGTCCTGCAGTCAAGACCCTTGACGTGAGGCTGCCTCCACTTGGAGGCCCCCATGTCGTGGGTCACTGTGGACCACAGGCCAAGACAGCAAGGACATCACAGTCTGCCTCCTCTTGGACCTGTGTAGATTTGCCTGGCTCTCCAGGAGCCTGCAGACATCTTCACAGGTATCCCCTATGGAAGGTCAGAGATGCACATGAACCATGTCTTCCTTCACTTGAATGGGAGACGCTTGCTCCCTACACACACTTTTTAAAAGTCAGCTTTTACAGCCCCCAAGCACCCACAACAGCATGAAGCAGGCATCTTCATAAAGGGCAGATGCGTGGTCAGGGGCAGTGTGGTGTGCTCCCTGCCCTGCTGGGGCTGAGCTGGACAGGCGCAGGGTTCCCGGACCGGCAGACCGGACATGCTGGTGCCCAGCCCCATTCTGAAGTATCCCAGCAGCCAACACTCATCACCAGACCAGCTACAGGGCAGGCCACTCCCAGCAAGGCCACAGGGACTGGGGGCCCTCCAATGTCCTCCACAGGCTGCAGAATGACCAGGGCCCCTACGACCAAGCTGCCTGCCCTATTCAGCAGTATCTTGACAGAGTCCAGACCAGGCCCTGATAACCTCACAGCTGCATGTGGTAGTCATTAGTCTGCAACCAACCTTACGGCCAGCAGAGTGGTTCAGGGAGGTGCAGGGGCCAGGCATGGGTGGGGCATCAACATGGACAGCTGGGAGGGAACTGTGCCCCTTTCACAGGTGGGCAGACTGGGGTCCAGAGAGACCAAGAAAGATAATCAAGGCCGAATTAGGCTTTAGCACAGGGTGGCCATGAGCTAGGTGGGAGCAAATCCCCCAGCCAGGGGAAGAAACACCCATGTCTTGGAGGGCCTGAGCGACCTGCCCAAGGCTGTCCGGCAAGAGCGGAGCACGGTGCCCTCGGCCTGGTGTGTGTGCAACACACCCAGCCTCCCTGGGCCTCTTATGAGAGGGCTGTGCCCTGTGGGCCTGGGGCAGGGCTTCTACTATGTGGGCATGCAGGGTCTGAAACGACCCTTCCCGGAGGAGAATCATGGGAAGAGGTGCTGAGCTCAGGCCACGTGGCCTGTTTTCTCTAGTTCTAACAATTTCCGCTCAGGCCCCACAGAGGACCCCTGTAATTTAGTCCCGCGGTCAGCAAGCTCATCCAGACATTAAAATGTAATTTACTTTCTGCTTCTCCTGCTTGTTATGGCCCATTTGTGAGCTTTCTTCTCCCAAAAGCATAAGCGCTGCATCCATGTAAATATAAAATATTTAAAGAGCAATTCCGAAGCTTGGGATGCCTGTGGGTCGTCTCCCCGGAGGTTCCAAGCAGCTCATCTGAAGAGTGCATACTGCCCCTGGAGATCCAGTCTGAGAACTCGCCAACCAGGGCAGGCAGGGGGCGGGAAGGGCTCCACCCAGCGTGAGATGCAGATTTCACGCGGCTCAGCTCCTAGGCGGTGACCACAGCTGGAACGTTCTGCCACCACTGAGAGTCCTGTGCATGGTGCTCTGGGTGGCTCGGGGAAATGCCCACATCCCAAGGGTGGCTCGGTGGTGACCAAAAGCCGGGATCCTGCCGCAGCCACCTGGCTTTGAATTCCAGCTCCCATGCTGGCTGGCTGCATCCTCTTACATGCCATGTGACTGTGGGCAAGGCACTGCCATGTCCAAGCCTGTGTTTCTCCACCACAAAAGGGGCTAAGCCTCTACCCAAAGCACCCAACATGGTGGGGTACTTGGGAGTTGAAGCCAATGCCTGCCGGGGCTCATGCCCTTTGAGTGAGGAGTTACTATTCTGCTGAAGAAAAGCAGAATCCCCCATTTTCTGCCCCTGGGAAAGAAAAAGCCTGCTGAGGAGAAATGCCCAGGACAGGATACACCAGAGTGAGCACAGCTGTGCTCAGGAAGGCTGCCAGGCGAGCGTTCGGCCTCTGTTTTCCAAGCTCTCTGTCATGTTTTAACTTGCTTCCATAATGAAAACCCACGCACGTGAAGAGTGCGGTCAGTCACTCCTGCATTCAGCCACATGCACGGCATGCCGGGGGCGCCAGGGGACAGGGCAGCTGGTGGGGCAGGCGACACAACATGGCAGTGAACAAGTGAGACCAGCCTTGCATCACACACAGCTCCCGGCCCGGAGGAGGCACTGGCCGGGCTTGGGGTGGGAGAGAGCTGGGACAGTGAGAAGGCTTCCTGGAGGCAGCCACACCTGGCCCCTTCTCTAGGGACAAACATTTGACACAGTTCTGGTTGACAGCTTGGGCTGGGGACTCAGGCTTCAGCTGTTGTGACTGAGAAAGTGGACATGGGCCAAACCTCCACTCCAAAGCTCCTCGGATGCCCCCGGAACAGGGGCTACCCAGGACATCTCTGCAGAGCGGCAGCCTCTTTCCAAGCTGGACAACTCATCCAAGACTGCATGGAGACTACCTCAAATCCTCCCTGCAGCACAGCTCTGAGGATCAGCAGTGCCCCTGCCTGCCACTCCCCACTTGCTGTGCTGTGGCCCCCCTCCGTTCCTTCCCACCAGCCGAGGCCAGCCCTGCGACTCTCCTTCAGTATACTTTTCGGGTCCTGTGCAGTGGGTGGCCCCACATAGGCTTCCTGCATCACTGCCTGGAGTGACCCCGTGGCCCTTAGGAACCTGCTTGCCCAAGAGGACTCCCTGCCCCTATCTGACTCCTCCGTAGCTGCCCAGGGACACGAGGGCGCCCTTCCCTCTATTCCAGGCAAAGCCACCAGGACCTCTGCAAGCAGCTGGGATGGGGCAGAGAAGCAGTCCCTGAAGGATTGCAGGGAAACCTACACAACATACATATATGCCACACCCCCACACCCCCCACACACAACACATACACATACACAACACATACACATACACAACACATACACATACACAACACATACACACACCACACGTGTGCACACCACATACACATGCCACATACTACACACATACACCACATGCACATACACACATACGCCACATGCGCGTACACATACAAACACCACAGACTACACACATAAGCCACACACATACCACACACACACACACCACACTGTGTGCATATACCAGACATGCACACACACCACACACACACAACACATACACACCTACACCACACCCTCTCCCACTTATCATTTATAAGCAGTTACCGAATTGTTTCAACCGTGAACAAACCATGCCCAGGGAAATCTTTTCCCTGGTAGGAAATCTCCACAGTGTCCCCATCACTGGCTTTGGCTGAGGGCCTCTCCAGACTCACTTTCCTCTTTCCACTGCCTTAGACTTTCCAGATTGGAAACACTGACCATGCCTGTAACCAACAACAACTTGAAAAAGGGACTTTCACAAAAATTCAGGGCTGGATCCCTTTGCAGATAAGGAGGTTGAGAGGGTGAATTGAGCACCCAGGTCAGGGCAAACCCCTGGCAAGGAAGTGCACCTGGCTCCCTTCGGAGAGGCAGCCAAGAGGCCAAGAGAGTAGGGAAGAACAGCGGCCCACTTCCACTCTCCAGGCTGGGCTGCTTTCCAGGAGATGGCACAGCAGGGAGGGCGAGCAAGCCGGCCCTGCCGGGACACCTTACATTTCACATGCATGTTGCAGTGACTATTTCACTGGCTCTTGACAGTTACTGCCTTGCCGTGTGACCCTGGGCAAGTCTCTAAACCTCTCTGTGCTTCCCTGTTCTCATTTCTAAGTTAGAAATGATGATTTCTTGGGACAAGCCAATGAGATCACAGACATGGAAGGGTGAGTTAACAGTGGAAGGCCGCAACATGAGCCCAGAAACAAAAGTCTCAGCTAGATGGGGAAATCGAGCCAGGACCCCATTCCCAGTTCCCTGAGCGCTGCCTCACTGCACCGCTCCAGTGGCAAGCAGCTGCATTTGACTCGCCTTTGTGGGGCCTGCCTGTGAGTTATGCTGTTTACTCTGCACAACAAACATGTGAGGCGAGTCTCACTCTTCCAACTGCAGCAGGGGGAACAGGTGGTCCTCAAAGAAACAGAAGTCGGCTAAACCAAGGTCACATGGCCAGGAAGGGCGGTGACCAGAGCTCAGACTCCGAGCTCCTGATCTTCCCTCTGTACCCACCAGTTCCCCTGTGCCCTTGTGTGCCGTTTCCAAGCTAGGCACAAGTCCTGGGGAGGAGACACTGGCAAAGGCTGATTTAAGATTTCTTTCTTCTTTTTCAGAAACAGGTCTCACTCTGTCACCCAGGCTGGAGAGAAGTAGTGTGATCATAGGATCATAGTCCACTGCAGCCTCGAACTCCTTAGCTCCAGAGATCCTCCCACCTCAAGCCACTTGAGTAGCTGGAACTATAGGTGCATATCACCCCGCTAATTTTTTTTTTTTTTTTTTTTTGGTAGAGATGAGGTCTTGCTATGTTGCTCAGGCTAGTCTTGAACTGGCCTCAAGCAATTCTCCTGCCTCAGCCACCCAAAGTGCTGGGATTATAGGCCTGAGCCACCGTGCCCAGCCTGCTTTAAGATTTCATGTGCAAAGAGTAGGCCTACAGGGTCACACACACAGCCACAACATCCAGTATCCAGGACAGAAGCACGATATTTTTCCCCAGGATGATTCAAGACCAAAGCTGTGTCCATAGAGGAAACAGCATTTTCATTTCCAGGATTCTAATACACAGAAATCATAATCATTAATTTAGCCTCAATGTCATACATCTGTGTTGCTGAGAGAGTTCATTTATAGTCATAAACCTTTGTGGCTTTTCGGATAGCTTTGTTACATCAAAATCCTGCTAGTTAGGACAAATGGGAAAATAATGTGGGGAAAATTATTATGGAGTACTTTAAAAGAAATACTACATTATTTTCTAATCTATAGTGACACTCCAGCCAACTGCAGCCACTGCCAGAGGAGTCTCGCTTCAATGATCAGAGGCTGTCTCTATCCACTCATTCTACCATGTGCCAGAGTCTGTGTTGGCACCTCACATCCATCAGGATGGCGACTATCAAAAAACAGACGCTAACAATTTTTGGCAAGGATGTGAAGAAATTGGAATCCTTGTGCGCTGGTGATGGAAATGAAAAATGGTGCCACTGTTATAAAATCAATATGGTGGTTCCTCAAAAAATTAAACACAGAATTAATGTATAATCCGGCAACCCCTCTTCTGGGTATATACAGGAAAGAAATGGAAGCGGGGTCTCAGAAAGAGAAGTATTACTCAAAACAGCTACAATGTGGAAGCAGTCCAAGTAACCATCAATGGATAAATGGATACACACAATGTGGTCCATCCATCCACATATTCAGCCTTAAAAAGGAAGGAAATTCAACACAGATGAACCTTGAGGACATTACGTAAAATAAGCCAATCACAAAAGAATCAATACTGTGCGATTACCCTACAAGAGGTCCGTAGAGTAGTTAAACTCACGGAGACAGAAAGTAGCATGGGGGTTGCCAGGGGCTGGGGGAGGAGGAACAGGGAGTCAGTGTTTCATGGGGACAGAGTTTCAGTTTAGGAAAATGAGAAGTTCTGGAGATGGATGGTGGTGACGATTCTATGACAATTTGAATGTGCTAATACTACCCCCTGAACTGTACACTCAAAAATGGTTACGATGGTCACTTTTATGTTATGTGCATTGCACCATGATAAAACAGCTGGTGCTTGACCCCTACTGTGCAGGCTGGAAAGAGTCCTCTCACACTCGTAATGGCCTTTACACATGTTTAGTGTGCTGGGCACCATTATGAGCATGCTACATGCAGCACCTCGTGTGTTCCCCACAGCACTCCGTAAGGTGTGTGCTCTGGTTGTGCCCATTTCACAGATGGCTCCTCTGTGTCCTGGGAGGCTGACCTCCACACAGTGCGTCACCCAGCTCCACTGCTCTCTTGGCTGGACTCTTTCAGCCAACACGAGGCTCCAGCAGGAGGTGGGAAGGATGGAGGAGAAAGAGGCCGGGGTATTCATTCTCACTGCTCATGGGGTCCCATTACCACCCCCCCGACACACACACACACACCCCCGACACACACACACACACTCACACATGCAGACATGCACATACACATACCTCACCCACACAGGCACACACACACACACACACACACACACACGCACACACATGCATGCACACACATGCCTCATCCACATAGGCACACACACGTACACACACACATGCATACATGCACACACACACCTCACCCAGGCACACACGCATACACACACACACACATGCATACATGCACACACACGCCTCACCCACACAGGCACACACATACACACACACACACATACATGCACACACATACCTCACCCACACATGCACACACATGCACACACATGCATACATGCGCACACACACCTCACCCAGGCACACACACGTACACACACACATGCATACATGCACACACATGCCTCACCCACACAGGCACACACATACACACACACACATGCATACATGCACACATACACCTCACCCACACAGGCACACACACATACACACACACATGCATACATGCACACAAATACCTCACCCACACAGGCACACACATGCACACACATGCATACATGCACACACACACCTCACCCACACAGGCACACATACGCAGGTGCTGCCCCTGTAGCAAGGGCTCCCACTGCTGCTAGTCCCTGGGTGCTGCACCTCACACACACCTCTGGAAGTTGTCCCTTTGCTAAGCTGTGATCCTCAGTTTCCCCAGAACCCCCATAGCCCATCTCTCTGCCCACATGCACAGGACAAATTCCCGTAGTGGGCATCCCTAGATTACAAAGACTCCTGAGCCTGTCCTAGTGATGCCCCTGCTCCAGGCCTGCTGTAGGAATGGGAGGTCTGCAGAGTTCTCAGGACACAGGAAGCACACGGCGGAGACAAGGAAGGCTGCTCCACGAATGAGCAACCCCCTCACCCCTACAGCAGCAGCTGAGACACTGCACGTGCTGGGCCCCTTAGTCAGATGCACACAGAGGATGCGGTGGGTCTGCCTCCCGCCCCAGGCTCTGCCCTGGCCTCCCTGAGGCTCCTCACTTGTCCCCACCCCCACGCCTCTGCACTAAGGGCTCCTTCAGCCCCTGGATTCCTTCAGGGGCTTATCCCTGCCATCAGCCGGCCACGCCAATGCCAGCTCTCCCTGCCACCCCGCCACATGGTCCGGCCAGCCTTGTGTGATCCTCATACACTGGCCCAACTTCCCTCCTGCCTTTGTGCTTACTTGTTTATTCCATTTATCTCTCCCCCCTGCAAAGCAGCTCCAAGAGAGCACAGAGCTTTGTCACTATCAAACCCCCAGCATGGCACATAGCAGTTGCTCAACAAATGCATCTTGAATGAACGAATAAATCACTGGATGTTTCTATCACAGACATCTTTCTATGACTCATTAAACAATTAGTGTCCCAAATAATTCAGCTTTAAAAGTTGTAAGTAGATAGTGGCTCAGAACATGGTAACAACTGTGTGGGTGGGTGGCCAGACAGATGGAACAAAACAGTGAGTGAAAAGATGCTACATGGTCACTACATCTGGAATAGCCACTCAGGGTTTAACTGAGCAGGGCAGGCTGGAGAATGTCTTGGGAGACACATCTTCTCCAAATACCTTCTCTAGAACACAGCCTTTGATGCCTCCTCCCACTCTGCAGAGAAAAGTAGCCACTCCAAAGGGCACATAGGACCCTTTCGGCTCAAGCCATCAGCATCTTCTCCATCCCTAGATCCCAGAACTGCTCTGAGAGGCTGAGTTCACTGGCCACACCTCCAGGCCTCTGCACAGGCTACCCCTCCTCCCCTCCCTCATCCACCTGGTGAACTCCTGTTCACCTGTAGCAACCCAGGCTCAGGAACCCACCCAGGGAGGGACACCTCCTTTCATCTCCCAGGAGCCCAAGCTCCTCAAACCCATGTCTGCCTTGGTCCCCGGCCCCAGCATTCCTGACGGATTCATTTGCATGTCTGTTTCCCAGATGAGCTCTGGCCTCACTCATAGCCAGGGCTGGCTCAATGGTTTTGAGGGAGGGAACGAATGAGCAGTTTCAGGAGTGAATCGGTGCCAAGCTCTGCCCATAGTCGGCCCGTCTGCTGATTCGAGAGGAGACCCCAACTCTGCCCTCCCTCATGTTCCAGCCATTTTCCCTCCCCAGGGTACCTGCAAGCACTCATACTGGAGAGTGAGCTCTCAGCATCCACCCCTGCACCCTCACTGCGCTGCCATGGAATGCCCGGGGGCTGCCCCGGGATGAGGAGGCCACATCTGAAGTCAGGGGTCAGCCCTGACCAGGAGCCAGTTCAAAGTCAGTGGGGTGGGCAAGAGTCATGCCCAGACCAATGCCCCAAGGAAGCAGTGTGTGAACTAGCAGCAGCTTCCAAGCTCGGAGCAAGCAACTCAGAGCACCAACTGCCCTGACTGCCTGGGCTTCGGTGCCATTTGTCATCGGAGGGATAGCTGTCATCTCTTTGGCTGAGCTCAGGCAAGGCAGCCAGCTTATATTCAGGGGCGGGAACACATGTGGGCAGACACTGGACTCACACGCAGCAGGTGAGATGCATACAGCCCACGAGGCCCCAAGAAACTAAATCCTCCTGTTCCCAATTCAGGCACGAAGAGAGATGGAGGCAAATGGCGTCCACCAGTCCAGCTGCACTCGCTCGCTCCATCTCCATCTCTCTCCCTCCGTCTCCTTCTCTCCAGTAAGGTAAATTAGCATAGATTAAATGTGCCTATGCTGCAATTCCCTGAAATGTATTCCTTTCCCTGGGCCCAGCGAAATGGACAGCCAATATTTGGTGCACAGCTGCAGAATAATTCCCCAAGGCCTTCGTGCACACCAGCTTCCTTACACAGGCTGTGCTGGGGTCTCCTTCCAGACCAGTTCAGCCTGGGCAATTCCAGGGAGGCATCGGCTCTCACAGCCCAGCCCCCACATGCCCTCCCTGCACTCCCATGTGCCTGGGGCTGGGCTCTTCCTGGGGCACACCCTTGCCTCCATGCCCTCTCAGGAACCACACTGAAGGTCTCCAGTTGGCCTGCTCTTTGGATTTCTAATACCAGCTGCCTATGCCGGGGGCTCTCCAAGTCCAAGTCCGCAGCTCCTTCCTCCCGAGAGCCTGAGCATGAATAATCCATTGCATCCCGGGGAGGACGGATCCGTTCTGGATGCTGCTGTGCATGCTCCCTCGGGAATTCTCTTTCACACTTACCAAGAGCACCACAGCAGCGTGAGGGCCTGGCACTGGAACTCAGTCCCTCATATCCTGGGGCTCCAGCCCCTCCCTCCTCCAACCTTTCCCATTGCTATGCAGTGGGGGCATTACCCACACATCACTTACTTTCCTGTAGTGGGAAGCTCAGGGGTCTCAGCATAGCAACGTCACCGGCTTGCTGTGTGACCTTGAGCAGGTCACTTTACTCCTCTGAGCCTCTGAGTCCTGGTCCTCAGCCTAGGGAGTTAGTGGAGAGGCAGCCCAGCCTGGTGAATGAACGCTGGACACAAACGCACCAGGTTTTGAATCCCAGCTCCATCAAATGCCGCTTATGTGGCTTGGGTTGTGGCTTGGTTGTGGTATCCCCAGGCTGGGGGACCCAGTGAGGTAGAATGAAGGCCAAGTGGCCAGCACAGGGCAGGTCCTGCCCTTATCTTCGGGTGCCCTCCCAGGGCTCCAGTTCTGCCTCTCATCTAGTCCCACTCATTGCAGGAGGATGTTTCATGCAGCTGGCAGGGGTTGCACCTCCCTGGACTGCCCAGGGAAGGGAACCCCAATCTCCAAGCCCCCACTGCCACCTCCACTGCAGAGGTGCCAGCTGCCAGACCACCCACCCCTCCCCTAGGATAATGGCGTGCAGAGCTCAGGAGGAAGGGGCTGATGCATGCCCAGGCCACTTAACCCCAAGAGCTCCAGCAACTACTCTAGATTATCCCAATCTATACCGATAAAGCCAGGCCCCTGGAAACTGCAGGTAGACCCCGGCCACAGCGGCTGGAGTCCGTTAACAGCCGGGGCTCCTCCACTCTGAGTTTTCCTAAGAAGGAGAGCATCTCGGGGGCTAATCGCTGCGGAGCTGAGTAAGCTTCAGGCAGCCTCAGGAGTCAAGTGTGTTTCTCCCTGTGCCCACCCCAATAGGGACGTTCTAGGGGAGAAGGGGAAGGAGGCAGGTCCTGAGGCCCTGTAAACAAATACTGTCCTCATGGAGGGCACAGACCGCTGTGGACTGAAAGGACCATGGCCAGTCAATGACTCCCAGAGGCCGAGTAGGAGGGGAGGAGGCTGCGACTCTATAAACCCAGCAGCACAGATCTCAGATACCTCCCTCTGGAAAGATCAGCACATACTATCACTCGAAAGAGACAAGAGCCTGCTAGAAGGTAGAGATTCTATATGCTGTTCCCCGGTGCGTCCTCTGACTAGCATTGCCTAGCACACAGTAGGTGTGCAGAAAGGTGTGTTGGATGACTGAGTGATCTCCACCCTCGTGGAGCTCGAAGTCTGAGTGGACCAGACAGAGGACAGGAGAACAGCGTAAGCACAGCCTGGAGAAATGAGGACCCAGCCTCTGCTTTCATGCCTGTGCTGACGGGGGTCTCACTACCTCCTCAACAGCAGCGCCCACAAAGGCCTTCTTGGCAGTGAGCTCTTCATCCTGCTGCTCCTGAACCCAGGACTTCTAATAACAGTTCCCATGACATTTACTGAATTAGGAAGGGAGGGAAGAAATATCCCTGCCTGGGTTCTCCGCTTTCTGGGCCCCCACAGGTCAGCCTTACAAACGAAGACCCCAACTCAGGGTCTGGGCCCTTTAGAGATCCAACCCCAGTCCCCTTTTGGGAGTGGCAACTTCAGCCACCTCCCTAGATACCCCTTCCTCAGTAGGAGCCCACAGGGCTGGCAGACGAGTCATGATCCTTGCCTCTCCATGGTCCCAAAAGAAGATCTGATCACCTCAGCCCATCCTTGAAGGCCAGGCTGGGTCCCACAAACTGGCACCACCCCTGCTTGGCAGCCACACTGATCCCAAACCCAGGTGCCCAGCCTCCAAGCCTTTGCTCTGGAACTTCCCGACTCCTGGAATGCCCTCTCTCCCTGCCCCCATCCCGGTGGATGAAATCCTTAAAAACCCACAGCAAATGCCACACCCTCCACAGCAGGCACAGTCCCTCCACTCTGGTTTCGTGTCCCCAGAACCCTTCACTCTGTGGCCAAAGGACCTGCGACCCCCACGGCCCTGCGTTTCTGAGCGCCTGTGGGCTCGGGTGTGTGTGGGTGCTCAGCCTCTGTGAGATGTCCTGCCAGTGGCTTGGCAGCTCTGGAGTCGGCAAGTCCAGAGTCTGAAACGCTGCCTCCGCCCCATGTGTGCTGTGCCTCTAAGGGGCAGGTTTCTTAACCTCTCTGAGCCTCAGTTTTCTCACCTGTAAAGTGGAGCTAATCATACCTTTCCACCAAGGGTGTTGTACTATCAGCTCTGTATTACTTCTGCCTCCTCCGCCCCAGCCCCTGCAACCACTCACTAATGTGCTTTCTGTCTCTATAGTTTTCCCTGATTCTGGACATTTCACATAAATGGAATCATATACTATGTGGACTTTTGTGAATGGCTTCTTGTGTCTAGCATGTTGTTAGGGCTCACCCATGTATCAGGACTTCATTCTTTGCGTGGCTGAATAATACTCCGCTGTGTGGAGAGACCACAGTGTGTTCATTCATCAGCTGACGACGTTTGTGCTGGTT
This sequence comes from Saimiri boliviensis, assembly GCF_048565385.1. NCBI lineage: Eukaryota > Metazoa > Chordata > Mammalia > Primates > Cebidae > Saimiri > Saimiri boliviensis. Next base: position 20,316,662 of record NC_133456.1, read on the forward strand.
CCAGGTTCTGGTTATTATGAAAAATGCTGTTACAATCATTTATGGATGAATTCTGTAGGTTTTCATCTCTCTTGGGTAGAGGCCCCGGAGGAATTGCCGGGTCACAGGGTAACGCATGTCTCACTGCCTGAGGGGCTGCCAGACTGTCTTCCAAAGCGGCTTCAGCATGTCACCTTCTCACCGCAATGCACGAGGGCCCCAGCTTCTCCAAGTCCTCATCAACACCTGTCATTGTCTGACTTTTTGAGTAGAGCCATCCTGGTGGTGTTGGCGGCATCTCCTCGTGGTTTTGATTTGCATTTCCTTGGTGCCTAATGGCGGCAAGCATCTTCTCACGCGTACTGGTCACCAGTGTATCTTGTCTGGACACATGTCTACCCCAGTCCTTGGCTCATTTTTAGATCAGGTGATTTCCGTCGTTGCTTTGACCTCTTTTCAGCCGGGTTGTCTTTTCGTTACTGAGTCATAACAGTTCCTTTTACGTTCTAGGTCCAAGTCCCTTATCAAATGTATGATTTGCAAATATTTTCTTCCTTTCCGTGGTTGTCTTTTCACTTTCTCTCTTTCTTTTTTTTTTTTTGAGACGGAGTTTCGCTCTTGTTACCCAGGCTGGAGTGCAATGGCGCGACCTCGGCTCACCGCAACCTCTGCCTCCTGGGTTCAGGCAATTCTCCTGCCTCAGCCTCCCGAGTAGCTGGGATTACAGGCATGCACCACCATGCCCAGCTAGTTTTTTGTATTTTTTTAGTAGAGACGGGGTTTCACCATGTTGACCAGGACGGTCTCGATCTCTCGACCTCGTGATCCACCTGCCTCGGCCTCCCAAAGTGCTGGGATTACAGGCTTGAGCCACCGCGCCCGGCCTTCACTTTCTTGATAGTGTTCTTTGAGGCCTAAAAGTTTTTAACTTTGATGCAGTCCAATTTATTCACTTTTCCTTTTGTTGCTCATGCTTTTCATGGCATGTCTAAGAAACCTTTGCCAAACCCAACGTCATGAAGATTTTACTCCTAAGTTTTCTTGTGTTTTATCATTTTTAGTTCTGACACTTAGTTACATTTGAGTTCATTTTTTGTTTATGGTCTGAAGCGAGAGTCCAGATTCATTCTTTTGCAGGTAGATATCCAAGTGTGCCAGCACCATTTGTTGAAGGGGCTGCTCTTTCCCCACTGAGCCATCTTGGCCCCCTGTGTATGGGTTGGTTTCTGGATTCCCAGTTCTATTCCATCCATCTAGATGTCTTTCCTGTGTCGGTACCACGTAGCCTTGACGACTGTTGGTTTGTAGTAACTTGGACATCAGGAGGTGTGGGGTCCCCTACTTTGCTCGTTTTTCTCAGGACCATTCTGGCTGCCCTGGGCTCCTTGAGCTTCCCTGTGAATTATGGAATCGGCTCATCACCTGTGTTCTTCATCAACAGGAACCTGAAGGCAGGAGTTTATCCAGGGCGCCTTTCAACTTTATGTCCTTCACTTCGAGCCATGTTTTTAGCCATGAAAGACCATATTAAACCCGCTGAAATCCAATCAATCCGCACATGTAGTAATTACCAGACTGCAAGCTAAGCAATTACCGCCACGTGAATGGGTCAGTGTGAGTGGGTCCCAGGGGTGGGATTGGGAACATCAAGGTAGAAAGATGCTGCATGTGGCTGGAGGGAAACGAGGGCCTGATGCCCCGGGAACGGCCGTCACCAGCCCACCTGCTTGGCACCAAAACCAGGGGCCAGATACCATCCTGGGCTCACACCCAAAGCCAATCAGCTACCGAGCCTTGTTGATTCTGCCTCCCAAAAGTCCTCTAGGGCCCTCTCCCAACCCCAACCTGGATCTATCGCTCTCCCCCGGGCTCTTCCTGGTCCCTCCCCGCCACCCGGCTCCTCCTTCCCCGCCCACTGTGCTCTGTCCACACGGCCCAGCCCCTCCCGGCCTTTGCTATGTTGGTCTCTCTGCTCCAGTGTCCTTCTCCCCTCCCCACAAGGAGTCCCAAACCCTTAACCTGACAAACCCCTCTCTGACTCTTCCAGTCACACTACAGGGGCTTCTGAGACTTTGCAAGCCCCCTGCTCTGGCCAGGGTAAGACTGACCCTGTCTGAGTCATCGACATGGGCCTTCTGCACAGGATCCGGAATGCCGCATCTGCTACTCATGACACCCTTGTCCGGGAGCTGCCCAGGGCCACTCCTCACCCCCATCCCACAGGCAGCACAGACAGGCACACGGCAGGGCCACAGCAAGCTTGAGCCAGGACTCTGGCCACGGCCGCCTGTCTTGAGTCTGGGACACCTCCCTCCTTTTAGCCCTCCTTCCTCCAAGAAACAAACAAGAAACTCCCTTCCACAGCCTCCATTGCACATGGGTGCAGCCTGGGGCCTCTCACAGCCAGGTGGACGAACCAGGGCAGGAATCTCAGCAGAAGCCTGTGAGGCAAGGAAGGGGCACCTCCAGGAACCCACACTGGCAAGAACATGGCAAAGGCAATGTGAGGAGGGGGCACCTCCAGGATCCCACCCTAGCAAGAGCAGGGCCATGTCGCCGTCCAAGGGCCGCTGTGGCACACAAGCCGGTGTCCGGTGGAGCACAGTCTCCAGCGAGCAGTGCTGAGGTCCCAGCTGGGCACCGTGCCTGACCGTGCAGCTGGTTCTCTGACCTTCCAGATGGTGTGCGGCGTCTGGCATCCTGGAACTTCTCTTACAGGGTAAACAGCAAGAGCAGGTCCTGGTGTTTGCAGCTGAGCCCTAGGACCGATGCCGGGCTCCGCTGAGCGCTGGCCGAATGAACAGGCACGCGAGTGAACAGACGAGTGGAATCTTACTGCACCTATTACACCTGTAAGTGGAATCCTGAGCCCTGTACCTGGCCTAGACTAGGCCCTCGAACATGGTTCAGGACTGGCAGGATGAGTAGGCACCTACTGAATGCAAAGGCTGCAGAGGCGAGAGGCAGATGGTGGGGATGCGGCTCCTTGTGCACCGTCTGGCAAGGGAAGAAAAGGTGACTCTTCACCGCCCACCCCTCCCCTGTGCCAGGCTCCCGTGGCACCCAAGACAGGAGTGTGGAGGAAAATAAAACCAAGCCTCAACCTGGGGGATGGAAAAGGTTTCCAAATAAACCAGCGGCCAAGGCTCTGTTCCTGGAGGACAGAGAAATCCACACGGCGGCCTGATGAAATCAAGACCCGCCAACTAAATTAGCATGGATCATCAGCCCATGACCGAGATACCCGCTCCAGGAGCACAAGGAGCCTCAGCGCCCACCTGCAGGCTCTGGCCATGTCAGACATCGCAAAGGGCAGCCTCAGGCTTTCTCAGAAAAGCAAAGAACGGGAACTGCAAGAGTTTCATCTAAAATCCATGTTAAGCCTGAACAGCTTCGCAATTGTAATTAGCCAGACAGAGCGCTCTGCACATTTGAGGGGCTTGATAAATGCCTCTGTGGTGCCGGGGCTGAGGGAGGCAACGCAGCACAGATAATAAAACACCAGGATATTACCAAACCTTCTCAGCACGGATGACACATGGGTGTGTCGACGGGGCTGGAGAAGGCCGACACGGCTGCTGCATTCCACCCCCGGCATGGGCTGGGCAGAGGGGCCGGCGTGATCAGCGACTCCCACCAAGCTCAGAGCCCCTCCATGGCAGCCGATGCCACACAGCTGGGGAGCAGCTCAGCTGAGAAGACAGCCTGCTTCTCAAACGTCTCCTGTTGAGAAGGGCCAGGGCCCTTGAGGTAGGACCTGCTGTGGAGCTCACAGAACGAGCATCCTCCAAGCCCTAGAGCAGACCAGGCCCAGGGCCTCCAAACCAAATCTCTGTCTCAGCCCTCACAGCCAAAGCCTGCTTTCTTAGTCATTCCTAAACATCCAGACACCGCGTGCAGGGACGGTGCCCTCAAACCAGTACAGCCACTCCCTGGGGCTGAGCAGGCCCTCCAGAGCTCTCTCCAATACCTACCAGAAATACCTTTAAGTGGGTATGTCCTTTGGCCATTCTAGGAATCCATCCAAAGGACATAGTCATTGCACAAAGATGCAAAGATTGGCAGTGATCAAATGCTCCACGGTAGGAGGCTGCATATATAACAACAGCACCCGTGCAGTGTGGGAAACTCGGCAGCCCACAGTGCAGCTGTAGAACAGCATTTCCCAAGCAGCAGCCCCACACCAGCAGCCCCATGCAAGCTCTCAGAGGAGCATATGGTCAAATATGTGTAGGACACATTACCCAGCAGGGGACAGAGGGCCCTTGGAAGGGGCCATTGGAGCCAGCCATGTGAAGTGATGACTTACAGAGGGTGGGTAAGGGCCAGGAGCCACCCAGGGATACAACCAGGACTGGCAGAGTGGTGAGCTGTCAACCCCCTGGACCTAAAGGACGAGAGGGAGCGGTCACCAAAACCCAAAGGGATTGCAATGGGGAGCTGTGGCTGAGGACAGAGTGACCGCAGGAGGGGCTAGAGAAATGATCTTTCCATCCTGCCCACTGATCTCCCATCAGTGAACCCATCCGGAGGATTCGGGAGCCCATGGGAAAGGACATCCCTCCAGGGCATGGAGCACGGAGAGCAGCGGACAGTGGGTCCAGACAGACAGACGGACAGAACATCTGATACACTCTCTTTCCCGTGGAGAATCGAAATGCTATTCTGTTCATTAGGACATGAAACACACACATTTAACTTCGCTTACCGCTGCCCACTCCCGAATTTATGAACCCTTTCTCCCAATGAGTTAAGGTCACAGTGACTTCACAGCATACCATGACGTAGGCAAGGTGAACACACTGCAAAACTTAGCTGATGACAGGAACCCAATGGTGGTGATAAAGGATTTGCCATGGAGAAGAGCCCTGAAGGACATTCTCCCCCATTACAGATGACCAAAAAAAAAAAAAAAAAAGATTTTGATTTTATTCTTAGTCTTTAAAAAAAAAATCCAACTGAATAGAGTGAACCTGACTCAGGCTTTTTTGCTTCTTTTGTTTTACAATTTAATGACTTTTGTAACTTTTACTGAATGGTGCAATCATCACCATATGTCAGATTTATAACGTTTTCTTTTCCCAATAAGATCCCTCAAGCATTTACATCTGGCACATTCCCTTATCCATCCTCAGCCCCCAGCAATCACTAATCCACTTCCATCTCTACGGGGTTGCCTTTTCGGGACTTCCATATGACACAGTCTGGTGGCAGGGTTTCCTCCACTTGGTAATGTTTTTGAGGTTCATACATGGTAGTGTGCACCAGTAGATTGTTCCTTTTCAGGGCTGAGTAGTATTCCTCTGTGTGGAAGTACCAAGTTTTCTCTCCATTCACACCATTTTTTCAGAAGGCTTCCACCTTGAAACCACTGGGAAGGACCTGCTCTCTAGAAAGAGGGCAGAACGGGGTACCTCCACAGTCGGTCCAGAAGCCTTGGGTTTGGCAGCTCAAAATTTCCATGACTTGATTCATGCCAGCCCCTGGCTCCAGTTTTGTACCATATCCCTAAAAACTACTTAGTGCTTTCCTTTAAATTGACTCACTCCTTTACTTAAATGTATTTTGAAAAGAAAATTCACATTTATTTATATTCACACTTTAAAATAGTATCATTACCCAAAATAGAAAAGAACCCTCAAAATACTACCAGGAGCACAAAACAATGTCATCCCATTCTGGCTCCAGACTCTTGCTGTCTCACCCCAAGCTAATCCCTGAAAGAGGCCCGGACACTGGACTGGCACCAAACTGAGCCACTGTTGCCCACAGAACCAGGAGAGCTGGAAAAACCTAGGATAGACTGACCTGACCTCTTACATGGTGCCCAAAGCCTCTAGAAACAGGACCCTAATCACGTGCTAGCCCCCCACCTAAAGGGAGGGTGCAGCCCCGGGTTCTCAGGCCCCCTGGGCAGCTCCGGTATTCTGGAATTCCAGGATTCCCACATGCAGAGGCTGGGGACCTTGACAAAGCCACGCCGGGGGACCCAGAAGTGACCTAGCACCCCCCGTGTACCGAGTTCCTTCCATGCGCACCTAAGGTGCCCCCAGGTCTTCGAGGCCTGGGGCAAGTCATGGGTGAGGAATGTCTGGACCTGGCTGTGACTGATGAGTCCTTGAAGTTGGGATCATTTCCTAGTCCCATTAGTCCCTGGGGTCTGGCTTAGCAATAGGTATACAGCAGGTGCTCATGGAATGTAGAATGAATGAATCACAGGTGTGTACATGAATGAGCTGGCTGGTGACAGGAAAGACAGACTGAAATAACTCATCTGAAAACGACCTGAACAGTTCAAAAGGGGCTGCTCTCCAAGGCAACGGGGTCTTTGCAGGGAGGTGAGGGAAGCCTGTGGACGAGGCAGCATGGTGGCTTTTCGCATCTCATGGCGGGGCAAGGGCGGAGGAGGGAAAAGGTTTTTAAAAATGTTTCATGAAAGCTGGAAAATGAAGTTCATGTGCTCTGCTTCCTCCTGCTCAGGCACGGGTGGAGGTGAGGGGTGGCCCCAGGCCTAAAGGGGCCTGTTGGGGAGACCCCTGACTGCCACCCTCAAGGGTGTGCACTGGGTCCTGCAGGCAATGGGGAGCCACTGAACATTCTTGAGTGAGGGTGGCCTAACCAGAACCAGCTTCAGCATGACTTCTCTGGCAGCAGGTGTGCAATGGGGGGAACCCGGAGGAAGGCAGGCAACTCCAGCCCCACCTCCACCCCCAGAGGCTTCTACACTTCCTCAAACTCTCCCAAATCACCTGTGTAATGTCCGCCTTTCCCTCCCCTACTCAGTGCCACTCACCTGCTGCAAGTCAGCTGCAAGTGAGCCCAAAATGCTCCTGCTGTCACCACAGCCACCTGGTCCAGCCCAGCAGCAGCTTTCCCCTGGGCCATGATGCCAGCCTCCCAGCAGCTCTGGCAGTTGCCTCGGGCCCTTCTACAATTTGTGCCTCAGCAGGAGAGGCCTTTAAAACACAGTCACACATGTCACCCCCTAAGCTCCTGCAAAAACCCTCCAAAAGCTCTCAGTCCATCCACTTCGCCAGCAGGCCCTGGCTGAGCCGTGCCTCCCCAGAGACAAGCTGCATGGTCTCCCTGATACCTGCTCCCAAGTTCAGCGGCAAGAGGAAGCTGAAGGTCAGCAGACTCCAGAACTGGCCCTTCAACTCACTCTGTGCCAGCCGCGGCCACCCACACTGTCCAGGGGCTGGAAATCCCCTCCCTACTATCTCTTCTGGCAGTGTAACCACCACACAGCCCCACAGGGAGCTCCTCACACTGGGAAAACATTCCCAGGGCCCTAGTGGCCCCAAATTGGGATGTCCACCATTGAGGAGGTGCCCCCACCCCAGCAGACGCACCTCGCAGAGAGCTGCCTCATTAATACTTATCACAACTTCACCAGCGCCCGCCCCGCGGTCTTCGGGATCAGCGGAGGATGTGAAAGCGGACGCGTTAGGATGTTAAATAATTCAACGGCAAGCAGCCTCCGCCAAGCACCTGGCAGCTTTCTGCTTGCTGGGGCAGTGACGCCAGTGCTGGCCCAAGGCCTGGCCACCTCTGCAGGACAGCATGGGGACAGTCCAGGCTGGCCATGTGGCCACCAGAGGCAGGGTGGCACCTCTAACAAGGTGGGGGATGGCGCATCTTCATCTGCGGACCCGCACTTCCTAGCAAGGCCCGAGAGGCTGGTGGCTTATTTCCTTAATGCCGCTGCTGTCCACAATAGCTGGGGGCCTTGACTTTGGGACCCTGTCTTTAATCGTTTTCTCTCTCCCAGTTACTCCAGTTGTGGCAACTCCTCAATGAAACTTGAAACATGGGAAAAGTCACCTGCAGCTTTTTTTTTTCCCAGGGAACAGGGGTCCGTGCAGCCACCTGCGCTCAGGCTGCCCGCACCGGCCTCAGGGGTTCCTGTTGGGACGCTATTTCTAAACCCCAGCCTCAGGCACTTCAGTGCTTTTGAAGAGTTTAAACTGGCATGTGCTGGGGTGACAATGTAATTGCCTCCTGGGGCTAGAGTGGCTGGACTAGGTGAGCCTGGAGCAAACTGGAGATCAGCCCGGCCCCTCCAAGGGGACTGTGCCACGGTGCCAGCGCCAGACTTTGATCGCCTCAAATTTCAAACTTGGAAGTCCTCACAAAGGTGGCCTGTGACCAACAGCACCAGTGTGAGGCCTGGGGAACAAGGAGAGTCCCTGCCCCCTACTTCTCTTCTACCCTATTACTGCCGCTTGCCCCTCACACCCCACTTGCCCCCAGAAGGGGCTTCTCTCGCTGTGTGGCTGTTGCCTAGACTAAGACATGGGTTTAGACTGAGACCCTAAAAGACAAGGCTTCTGGGTCCCTGGGGAAGAAGACACCTTAATAAATATTCATGGAATTAAATGACTAATTAATGATCCAGCCTATTTCCTGGTCGGGACAAGGTCAGCCTCAGGGCCACCGCTGACTTACTCCTCTGGTTCATGCGGGGTCTCAGGAGCCAGTCCCTACAGAGCACGGCCTGAGACATTCCGAGGTGCACGTCGGCCCTTGCAGAGGACAGCCAGCTCCCCAGCTGTGAAGGGCGATGCCGTCTGGACACCCACACCCCAGGACATTTAGCTAAACTAGCCTCATTACCAGGCCGGCCAAACACTCCTCACATATCTGCTTGCATCTAGATCTGCGTGGATGGGTTTTGCTGCCAAACTCCTGTTTCTATTAATAGCTACCCACCACAGGGCCACTTCACAGGCATTGATGCCACTTATTTCTCAAACCTGCTTCAAGAGCTGCTGGCCTCATCCACAGTCAGGGAAACGATATCAGGGGAATGACATCACAGAGAGAGGCAGCAACTGAGGCTGAAGGAGGCAAGGAGGCCAGTGAGCAGGGGAGGCCGTGGCTCATAAGCAGGGCTGCCTCTGGAAGGACCCTATAGTGTGACATCACAGGAAGGCCTGGAGCCAGGAGGCCTTGGTGAGGCAAGGGGAGGTGGTTTCTGCTCCTGAGGCCACTGTCCCAGGCCCTGCCCTGGTCATGGTAAGGTGCCTGGGTGGTTGCCCATAGGGTTTTTCCTGAGGGTGGACACAGGCTCCAGTCCCGCCTGCTCTGCAGGCAGCTGCCCAGCCCATGCCCCTCTGCAGGCCCTCTATCTCAGCAGAAGGATGACATTGTTCCTCCAACAGGATGTGTCCCTACAGGAGGAATCAGGAAGAGGTGGGATTAAGACAGAGCCTCTGTCACATGGAGGCCCCCCTCAACCTCATGCATCCTCAGGGGGCACAGGAAGGACCCTCTGAGTAAGGCCAAGTAGAGCACCCCCACCGGTGGACCCCCACCCCAACTGCCTGCGGCCAAGCCCCTGCCTGCCCACCCCAGGCCACCGGGCTGAGGAGGCCCTCCCAGTGCAAACCCAGGAGGGGTCTAACGAGCTCACACACTGCAGGGCTCCCAGGGCCCCAGGGCCCCAGGAACAGGCACCTGGAGCCCACAGCGGCTCTCAGTGCCCTCCCCGAGTGGGGCTTCCACCTCTCCAATGGGGAGGCGTGCAGCTCTGTGACTGTATCACAGGGCCGGGCCTCCCCTGCAGGGAGCTGCCTCCGGCACTGGCATGTGCCACAAAACGGGGAACCCCCTGCAGTCAGCCAGGCTCGGCACCCAAACCAGATTCATAAAGGACCCCAGGGCTGATCTGGAAATTGTGGTCTGGAAATGAACCAGTTTCCTCAACCACAACCAGACCCAGCTGGAGACGGGGGCCGAGGAGCAGAGGGGCAGGAGGGAGGAGGACCACCCCCGCCTACAGCCCTGCAGCCCCCAGAGGAGCGCCCCCTGTCCCTGCTATTGTGCTGAAGGATATATAACATGCATTTCCCACCTTACTGTTTTACGTGCACACTTCAGTGGCATGAAGTACATTTTCTCATCCTCCCCAACTGAAACTGCCCCATGAAACACGCACCCCCATTCCCCCTCCCCCAGCATGGGATTACAGGCATGAGCCACCACACCCAGCTGGAATCAGATGGGAACTGTATGTTTAACTCCTTCAGGAAACACCACACCGCTTCCCACAGTGGCTGCACCACTTTACGTTCCCACAGCAATGGAACCACAAAGGTTCTCATTTCTCCACATCCTCACCAGCCAGAGAAGGGTCTCTCGCAGCAGATGCTGGGGCAGAGCTTGGTGGGAGGCCGTCGAAAGCACTCCAAGGTCAAACGGGCTTGGGAAACAGCGAGCACGTTTCTTTCCCACAGGACTCCTCAGAGCGCTCGATGTGCCAGTGAGCTCAGGACCCACAGAGGGCAACGTGCGTGGAGACCCAGACCCTCTGCTTCCCTTAGGGCGGCTGAGGAACTGCGCAGAGAGGCAGCCTGGGGACTGGCTGGTCCCCCGTGGCACAGGCCCACAGCAGGGTCAGCTCAGAAAGCGAGAGGCAGCGTGCAGACCCCCCTCCGGCCCCTCAGTGCCCCGGCATCTCACGAGGGAGTTTCTATACCTCAAGGTGTCAATCATGATGGATGGGAAATAACAAAAAGGGGACTTTCATCGGACAGGTTGAGAACTGTGGTTCCAGAAGGCTCTGCCATCCAGGTTTGGGCAGAGGTGGGGGAGGCGTGATCCATCCAGACCCCTGGCTTGGCTGGCCAGTGGGCATGTGGCAGCCGCTCTGCCTGACTCTCCACACTCCCTCAATAATGCCCCAGAACGTCAGTTCTTCCTGGAAAAGTCAACGCTTCCTTGCAAAATTGGCTTTTTCCCAGTTAGAGACCTGGGCTCTGGGAGGCAATCACGGAAAGATACAAGCTCAGGTTTAGAAAAGATCCCAAAGGCCCAACCCTCCCACGAGGAGGGAGATTCTCCACATCGCAGGGAGTCCCCAGGGTCCCTGCTACCCCACCTCCAGGGACAGGAGAGCGCCACCTCTGGCAGCCTTCACCCCCGGGGGAGTGGAAAAGCTTCTCTGCACACCCAGCAGAGTCCTCCCTGCTTCAGAGGGAGTCCTTGAGGCAGAACTCCCGTCAGAGGGAAGCTGGGGATGGGGGACAGGCAGGCAGGTCCCACCCTCCCAGCAGAAGGGTGGGAAAAACTGGCCTCCAGGTCCCTGCACCCACCTTCCGCAGGCCCCTTCAGCCAGATCTGAGAATGCAAGCTCCTGCCCACAAGAGACATACTGGGGACACGCAGGGACCGTGGCCGGCTGCAGAGAAAGTCAAAACTAAGGCGTTAGAGGGAAGAGGAAAAGCTGATTCATTTTTGGACTGCATTCCAGACTTGACACCTGGCCCATCTCAGCATTTTCTGAATGGACAGACTCAGACAGAGGAGGGAAGGAAGGGGACATCTGGTGCCCCAGAAATTCACTGCCCAGAGCTCCCTCCTAAGGCGCCGTTGGTTTGGAGTCACAGGACATTAATGAGCTTTGGAAGGGAATGTTGGTCAGCACAAAGCAGAGCCTCGGAGCCAGGCTCTGAGCTGGGGGGTTGGGACTGAGTCCTCCCTCAGCCCCAGAGCTGCTGGCAACCTTGAGCAAGTTGCTGAATCTCCCTGAACCTCAAGTTCCTTATCTGAGAAATGGAGGTGATGAGGCGGCCAACCTCGGGAGAAGGCTTCGGGAGGCGTCAGCGGCAAAGGCAGGAAGACTATGTAATCCAGGGCAGGCACAGAGTGAGAGCCTGCAACAGGGGCCAATAGAGCCGACACTGACCTCCCCGCCTGCGCTGAGGGCCCTCTGCAGCCCAGACCAATCAGGAGGGAGAAGACAGAGGTCCTGCCCGAGCCCAGGAAGTCAGCAGGCAGAAAGACGCCCCCACACCCAATTATCAGGCCCTGAGAGGTAAGGTGGAAGGGCCTGGGAGGAGAATGACTTCTGCCTTGGGGATCAAAGTGGGCATCACTGGTCTCCCAGTTCTGGGCCCAGGGCTCTCCAGGATGCAATGGGAGAAGGGGCGCTGGGCAGGCTGTTGGGGGTCTTCAGCCTCATGACGTCCTCTCAGCCAGTCGCTTTTCCTTCACCCTCCTGTGTGCTGGAGCAGCCCCTGTGCCCTTCCTCTCCAGTGCTGCTCAGGGCACACAAAGCATTTGATCTCTGCAGGGCCCACAAGGGCATGTTTTGGGGTTCGACTCGGTGTTCAGCACCACAGGCCTAACCTAGGCCACCGTCCACCATGAAGGACCCAGGACAGGAGCACAGCCTGCCAGCAGGGTAGCTTCTAGCGTTCCTCCTCTGTGGTAGCCCACACAGCCACGTGGGAGCCATCTCCATTGTCAACACCTCCAACCCCCATGACCACGCAGGTGCAAAGAGACGAGAAGCATATCAGGCAGGTGTGGGAGCTGCCCTGACTTAAAACCCTCAGCACCCCGGAAGCTAGCAACTCTACTAACATTTCCATCAGCAAAGAGTCCTGGGTGCCCCACAGGGACATGCCCAAAACAGTCACTGTGCTCTGTGAAGCCCAAGCCTGGTGGCCCATCAGGTATTCATAGCCCCACTGCCCAGATACCAACCAGGGGACATTTTGCCATTGGTAATACTGGCCAGCAACAGAGAGACATTCTGCCTTTACCTGGTTCCCAGGGAAACAGAGCTAGACAGTTAACCCAAGGTCAAATTCTCATGCAAGGGAAGGGTTTTGTTACCATGGTCCACCCCATGACCTCTGGTCAGCAACTTTACATGGACACTATAACCCAACGGGACATTAATGTCCCTTTTGTCCCCTAACCAAGTGGACTTCCCCCATGGTCAGTTAGCTTCATAGCCCCATGGTTCCTTTTGACCCTGCAGTGAAATGCAATGGCACATCAGATAACATTAAATGTGTGTTTAATACACCAAAGATGGAACAGTGTTTTACCAGAAGCCACTAAGTGAATGACATGAAAAGTCACCTCAAGATGTGATTGCATGTGATTCTGTTATGATTTGGGCCTGTTTTTCTCTCTCTGGAACATATGGGTCGTGTTAAAGCGAAAGTTCATCATAAATAGGACCCAACAAGCATACATTCACTTGGCAGGTGGTAAGTGCCGGAAACCCTTCCAGTCATTCATTCAACAAACACGTATCAGGCCCCGAACATGTGCTAGACACAGGCTGGGAGACAGGAAGAAAATAAAGAATAGCTTCCTGCCATCAGGAAACTCAAGGACAAGTAAAGATTCAGAAACACACATAAACAGGTCGTTCTAAGGACTCTGAGAAAGGTGTAACCACAGGATAATGGAAGCAAGGAAGGAAGTTAACCCTTCTTGGTGGGTAAGGAAGAAAAGGTTTGATGATCTTACACCTCGTATAGGGTACAAGAAGAAGCTAGAACGCCTATTTGATTGTTAATTCAATTTTTTTTTTTTTTTTTTGAGATGGAGTCTCTCTCTGTCTCTCAGGCTGGAGTGCAGTGGTGCCATCTCAGCTCACTGCAACCTCCGTCTCCTGGATTCAAGCAATTCTCTTGCCTCAGCCTCCTGAGTACCTGGGAATACAGACGCACCACCATGCCCAGCTAATTTTTATATTTTTAGTAGATACAGGGTTTCACCGTGTTGGCCAGGCTAGTCTGAAACTCCTGAGCTCAGGTGATACGCCCGCCTCAGTCTCCCAAAGTGCTAGGATTACAGGCATGAGCCACCGTGCCCAGCCAATTCATCAGATTATAAAGTGACAGCTTAGCTTAGGGATTAAGAACATAGATTGTGAAACCAGTCTGCCTGGGTTTGAATCCCAAGTCTGCTGTTTAGTTCTTGCCTGGCCCTGTGTTAGTTACCTAATCTCCCTGTACCTCAGTTTACCCATTTTTAAATGATAGTCATAATGTCCACCTCAGATCATTGTTTATTCACTCAACAAATAATTACTGAGTACCTACTATGTGCCAGTAATTGTTCTAAGCACTGAGGACACTTGGGAACAAAATAAAAATTCCTGCCCCTCAGGCTGGGCAAGGTGTAATTCCAATGCTTTGGGAGGCCAAAGCAGGAGGATCGCTCAAGGCCAGGAGTTCAAGACCAGCCTAGGCGGCACAGTGAGACACCATCTCTACAAGAAAAAATGTTTAAAAATTTGCCTCATCCACCCGGTAAGTGGGCACATGGTGGCTGCTCTGCTTGGCTCTCCACACTCCCTCAATAATGCCCCAGAATGTGAGTTCTTCCTGGAAAAGTTTACGCTTCCTTGCATTAATTGGCTTCTTCCCAGTTAGAGACCTGGGCTCTGGGAGGAAATCATAGAAAGATACAAGCTTAGGTTTAGAAGGACCTCAAAGGCCCAAACCCTCCCACGAGGACAGAGATTCTCCAGATCGTGGGGAGGCCCCCGGGTCTCTGCTTCCTCACCTCCAGGGACAGGAGCTCGTGACCTCCTGGCACAGCCTGCACCCCCGGGGGAGTGGAAAAACTTCTCTGCACACCCAGCAGAGTCCTCCCTGACCCAAAGGGAGTGCTTGAGGCAGAACTCCTTGTTTGGGATCATTTGAGCCCAAGAGTTCAAGGCTGCAGTGAGCTATGATCATGCCACTGCACTCCAACCAGGGAGACAGAGATCCTGTACATTAAAAAAAAAAAAAAAAAAAAAAATCCCAGCCGGGCACGGTGGCTCACACCTGTAAGCCCAGAACTTTGGGAGGCCAAGTCGGGTAGATCACCTGAGGTCAGGAGTTTAACACCAGCCTGGCCAACCTGGTGAAACCCCTTCTCTATTACAAATACAAAAATTAGCTGGGTGTGGTGGCGGGTGCCTGTAATCCCAGCTACTCAGGAGGCTGAGGCACAAGAATCACTTGAACCCAGGAGGCAGGGGCTGCAGTGAGCCAAGATTGCACCATTGCACTCCAGCCTGGGTGACAGAGTGAGACTCTGTCTCAGACAAAAAAGAGAGAGAGAAAGGAAGGGAGGGAAGGGGAGGGGAGGGGAAGGGAGAAAGAAAAGAAAAAAGAAAAAAATCCTACTCTCTTGCAGCTCATGTTCTAGTGGGGATACCAGAGGGGCAAGAGGAAGGGCAATAAGGTGGGAGGTCGAAGGGGTGACAGTCACATATTGTGCAGTAGCTATGCACTCATGAGGACTCTGGTTGTCACCTGAGTGAGGTGGGCGCTGTGGGAGGGTGCTGAGCAGAGCAGGGGGCCAGGGCTGATGGACAGACAGGGAGACCTGTCATAAAGCTACAACCAGGGAAGAGCTGGCAGTGGCGGGGTCTAGTGGGGCGATGGAGGGCTGGAGGGGCAGATTCCAAAGGAGTGTACCAGGATTCTCCCGGGAACCTCCCCCCACACCATCCCCAGCAGCCTGGCCTCAGTTTCCAAACTGGGTGAAGGGCCGGTGATGGTTCTGCTGAGGCCCTCTGCTGTCCCTGCAGTCTCTGTGCCTCCCACTCTCAGGCCCAGGAGCTGTGATTTACTGTCCTGACCCCCAAGCAGCCCGGCTCCTGCTGATAAATGCCCTGAAAAGTCCATCTTTTCCACTCCCAGCCCTGCTAGGAGTGCCCAGGAGCCGTCACCTGGGACCAGCTGATGATGTGAGCTAAGAAGTTCAGAGTTGCTTTTGCTTTACAAGGCGCACAGGAACACACTGTGCTAAGAACATGCCAGAAGCCTCAAGATCACTAAAGATCCCCATTTACCAGACCAGAAACAAAGGAGCAGGGGAAGGAAGCGCCATGTGGGGCTTCGTGGGCTGGAACTGCATGAGCTCGGCAAGTAACTTCCCTCCCAGAGCCACTCTTTCCCAGGTCAACTGCAGACAGCCATGACCTACAAGTAGGCGTGGTCAGAACTAAGGACAGCAGGCACACAGTACAGATTACGGAATAAAATAAGTGAGTCTTCAACACGGGTCGACACCACTGGTGTGCACACACATACACTGTCATACACACCCGCACATAGTCTGCACAGTCCAGCACCGCACAGAACAGAGTAACATCAAATCCCAACTGCCTGGGTTCAAATCTCACCTTTCCCCTAAACAGTATTTGGATAAGCTACCTGCAAACTTTAAAGCTGTGATATTGTTTTTGTTTGTCAAGATCTTAGCATCGCGATGTTCTCTCACAACCACGTGCTGTTTGATGTACACATGATCCTATGACGACAGGCCTGACCTATAACGACTACTGCATAAATGTCTCTGATCATGAAGTCATCAGTGCTACGATGACCCCAGGCACTCAGAGGCTGCTCAGCCTTCAAACGCTTGCTGCGTGTACAAGGGTCCAGGCAATGCCATCACAGGGGAAGCCCTCATTTTAGCTGTTGATGTGTCTGCGGCCTTCTGTGTGACAATTTAAACAGCCGTGCAAGAGATGAATGCCCAAACGAGGCAGCAATGGGTGAGCTGTCACAGGCTGCCCAGGACTGACTGTCACATCAGTGCATTACAGACACATGCAGGGGAAATGTGTGAGGAGGGGGGACATTGAGGGGCCAGCAGGGGCTTTGTCGAGGAAGAGAGTTCTGAGCTGGCAGGCAGACTCACACCCATCTATTCATTCATTCGTTCTCCCCTCAAACTCGCCAAGCTTGTTCCTGCACTGGGGCGTCTGCACATACTGTTCCCTTGCTGGGATGCTTGTCCCCAGGTTCAAACAAGAGCTGAGCTCCTCCTCTGCACAGCTCAGCCAGCACCTCTAGAGGGCTCTGCCTGGATCCACCACTTCTTAGCTGTGTGACCTTGGGCAACTGACCCAATCTGTCTGTGCTTTGGTTTCTTTATAAGTCAAGTAAGAATAAAAATAGTACTTATTTCATGGGGCTGCTTTGAAGTTTGAGTTAATATGCATAAAATATACAGAAGAGTACCTGGCATATGGTATACAGGAAATATGAGGGGACTCAAGATGTTCACGGAAAAATGGAATTAAGAGATAAACAGTATAAACTGTATTTATCAACATGAGATCTATCAAGGTCAAGATGTTTTTGTAAGTGATGTTTCCAGCCATTTAGTCCCTCCTTAAAGAATAAAGGGTCCTGGGAATTCAACTACATCCATACAGTCTTATTTACATTATTATCTGAAGAAAGATGGGTGCCCTTTAGAGTTGTTTTTAAGATTAAGAAGCAGAAATAAGTCAGAAGGAGCCAAATCAGGAATGTAAGGTGGATGCCTATGATTTCCCCTCAAAATGCTCACAAAATTGCCCTTGTTGGATGAGAGGAATGAGCAGGATCATTGTCTGGGTGGACTCTGGTGAAGATTCCCCGGGCATTTCTCTGCTAAAGCTTTGGCTAAATACTCATCATAAGCAGATGTGATTGTTTTTCAGCCCTCCAGAAAGTCAACAAGCAAAATGCTTTGAGCATCCCCAGAACCGCTGCCATGACCTTTGCTCTTGACCGGTCCGTTTTTGCTTTAACTGGACCCCCTTCCCTCTTGGTAGGGGTTTGATTGTGCTTTGTCTTCAGGGTTGTACTGGTAAAGCCATGTTTCATCTCCTGTTATAGCTCTTCAAAGACATGCTTAGGATCTTGATCCCACTTTTTAAAAATTTCCATGGAAAGCTCTGCCCTTGTCTGCAGCTAATCTGGAAGCAACAGTTTTGGCACCCATTGAGTGGAAGATTTCCTTAGCTACAATTTTTCACTCAGAATAGTGTAAGCTGAACCCAGTTCGAAGACGATGGTGTTGGCCATTGTTCTGCTGTTACCCACTGGTCCTCTTCAACTGGGGCATGGACAAGATGAATATCTCCTTGCAGAGTGATGTGGATGGTGTGCCACAGAGGGCTTCCTCCTCAACATCATCTTGTTCCTTCTTAAAAGGAGGTATCCATTTGTAAACTGCTGATTTCTTTGGGGCATTGTCCCCTTAAACTTTTCATACAGTATTGATGACTTCATCATAAATCTGATGCTTGCTTTTGTTTCAATTTTAGCAGAATTCATGTTACTCTGATAGGAGCTCCTTTCAAACTGGTGTCTTATTCTTCCTAGATCCTCAAACTAGATCCTGTTTGGACATGTTACAAGTTACTACAAGGTGATTCTGATGCAAAAATTTTTGAAATCTACGTGTAGTTTTTAAAACAATACTCATTTTTCATGAACTTTTTGAAGTCCCCGTGCGTGTATGTGGGTGTGCACACACGCACGTGTGCCTCTGTTGTGTCTCTTACTTTGAGCTACTATAACAAGATGCTATAGACTAGGTGGCTTCAACAACTGAAATTTATTTCTCACCGCTCTGGAGGTTGGGAAGTCCAAGATCAGGGTGCCACATAGCGGGGTTCTGGACTTCTTGCTGTAGCCTCACATGGTAGGGAGATGTCTCTTCTTATAAGGACACGAATTCCATCCCGAGGGCTCCACCTGCATGACCTAATCACATACCAATAGCCCCACCTCCAAATACCTCCACAATGGGGACTGGGGTTTCAACATGTGAACCTGGGGTCATAAACAATACCCACTATTATTCTCTATAAAATGGGAATGATGAGCCCTACTTTGCTGTCTCTATCAAATGCAGTCATGAATGTGAATGTTTTTTCTAAACTACAAATTACTACGCCAGTCCCTAACTCTGATTTCCACCTAAGCACTGACTTTCCCAAGAGCACAGCAGGTCTCTAAATCTCAGCAAGTTGGACTATTTTTGTTTTGAACTTGACCAAAGCTGTTCAGGGTTTCGGAAACGCACACCCCCTTTGGCGATGTCGTGCACGACTTCTGAGCCGCTGACATCTGCTCATCCGATGCACTTGCAGCAGACACGTTCCGGTGCTCCCACGCGGAGAGGCGGATGTCACTCCCTCCTCTTCCTCGGAGAAGGAGCATGCCGGGCCCTTGACCTAGCACTGACATGTTGAAACCTGGATTATTTGGATCATAAATCACTTTCCTTTCTCTTCTACTTTATAATACAGTTAGGGCACTGCACTGTGTGTGTGTGTTTTTAAATAAAAAACTGGTGTGCTTTCTCAGCTGAGTCTCACTTCAGGACGACAAAGGGAGTTGCAAAGTGTTTGCTATCCTAGATGCGTTTTGTTCTGAGACCAGGCACTGGCCCCTCAGACCCCCCACTGTGCCACCACAGACAGGAAGAAACAAGAACACGGGCCAGGGTGCCCAGCTAGCAGGGTCTGAGGGGCACCAATGCCAGGTGTCTTCTGCTGCCCTCCTCTCTGGAGGAAGGGGGTCCACTGCCCCCAACCTGTGCTGGGTTTCTGTCCACTCCACCTCCCTGATGACTCAGCCTGGACTGGCTAAGGGTCTGGGCAGAGAGGGCAGGGGACAGGTCAGCTGTGAGAGTCCACGGAAGTGAGCTGGAGTCAGGGACGCAGGAGTCAGAGACACAGCCTCATGGGCTACACGAGATAATATTAAAAGTATGTATTAAATATTATTAGATAATAAATAAAGAGTAGTGCACCCAAGTGTGCACAGAGGAGTGGATAAAAACAATGTGGTCTACACACACAGTGGAATTGAATCCAGCCATGAAGTGGAAGGGATTTCTGATCCACACAACCACATGGAGGAAGCCTGAGGACACTACATGAAGCGAAATAAGCCCATCACAAAATGTGAAAAACAGTCATTCCACTTGTGTGAAGTCCCTAGTGGGACAGAAAGTAGAATGGTGGGTGCCCGGGGCTGGGGGAGGGAGGATGGAGAGCTGGTGTTTAATGAAGGCAGAGTTTCCATTTGGGAGGAGGAAAAAGTCCCGGAGACGGATGGCAGTGGTGGCTGCACAGCCACGTGAAGGTACTAATGCCACCACGCAGTGCACTTAAAAATGGTGACAATGGTAGATGTTATGCTGTGTATTTTATCACAGCAAAAAAAGTATCACCTGAAGTGCTCATTAGAAATGCAGTTTCCAGGGCAGAGTCTCTTAGAGACCCAGACTGCAGGTCTGGGATGAAGCCTGGGCATCTGTGTGCCAACCACCACCCCAGGGACCAGATGCAAGTGTTCTGGGAACACGCTTTGAGAACTGCTGCCTCCATCCAGCGCTGTCCCTTCCTGCAGCCGGAGGGGTCTGCAGGCCTCGCCTCCTTGGCTGCTCGCTGGCGCCTGCAGACTTGTTCTGGCTCGGGCCCCTGTCCTGGCTGTGCCGTGGACCTGGCTACCGCTTCCCGACCTCCACCCACCCAGGAGCCTCCTGTGGCAGGTTCCACAGTCTCTTCCATCGCGTGTATAGACCACATTGCGTTTATCCACGCCTCAAGGGGCTGGTCCTGAACTGTGCCCTGGCCTCCCCACACAGCTCCACACAGCCCCACTAGCTCCCCTTCCCCCCCTCCGCCTGACTGTGCTCACAGCTGGGTGGGGAGTCTCCCTGCCACGTAGCCTGCTGTCTTTCTCCTTGCTCTTGTTTCACAGATTTTGGTTGGCTCCTTGAGAAAAGGTCCAGAGGTGTTGAACTCCCAAGTGAAGAGCGAGGGCTCCCAGTAGGCTCCTGGGGAGCCAAGCCCAGCTCCCTGCTCACTTGCTTTATGGCCTTGGGCAGGGCACCTCCCCTTTGTGCCCTGTAACATGGGATAATTCCCAGTACCCAGAACCCCCAAGGGGCGGGCGGCGTGAATCAAGATAAAATGTGCAAACTGTTCAGAGAAGAGGCTGGGGGGATGAATGCTGTTGAAGGGGGGGTGAATGCTGTTGAAGGGGGGTGAATGCTGTTGAAGGGGGGTGAATGCTGTTGAAGGGGGGTGAATGCTGTTGAAGCGGGGGCTGCTGTGATGACTGACAAGGTGAAACTGACGCGCTCTGCATGCCACTTCTGAGATCCCTGTGGAATTTAAAATACAAGTTTCCCCTAGTTCTCCAATGCTGGGTTTGTCTAATTTCATGCTTCAGAACTTTGTCACAGATTGTGCCTGTGTATGTCTATGTGTACCCCCATGTCTTTGTAGATCTAAGGTGTGAGCCCCCATGTCTCTGTGCCTGTGGGTGTAAGCCTCCGTGTCTGTGTGTGCCTGTGAGCTCCCGTGTCTGTGTGCATCTGTGGGTGTGAGCCTCTGTGTCTGTGCGTGCCTGTGTGAGCACCCTTGTCTGTGTGTGTCTGTGGGTGTGAGCCCCCGTGTCTGTGTGTACCTGTGTGAGCCCCCTTGTCTGTGTGTGTCTGTGGGTGTGAGCCCCCTTGTCTGTGTGTGCTGTGTGTGTCAGCCCCCGTGTCTGTGTGTGTCTGTGGGTGAGTCCCCGTGTCTGTGTGTGCCTGTGGCTGTGAGCCCCCGTGTCTGTGTGCCTGTGGCTGTGAGCCCCCATGTCTGTGTGCGTCTGTAGGTGTGAGCCCCCGTGTCTGTGTGTGTCTGTGGGTGTGAGCCCCTGTGCCTGTGTGTGCCTATGGCTGTGAGCCCCCGTGTCTGTGTGTGCCTGTGGGTGTGAGTCCCCGTGTCTGTGTGTGCCTGTGGGTGTGAGCGCCATGTCCATTTGATCCTGGGCAGCTGCTCCATAGGAAGGAACCAAGACAATGGTTTAAGCTACACCGAAGGTGACGCTTCTCCACCAGGAAGCCCAGGTCTAATCTGCCCCTTGCAGACCCCCTGCCCTTCCCCGAAGCACCTGAATTTCCTCTAATCCTGCCCCCTCCATCTCATGTCATCTTGTGCTATTGCTGCTGCTGCTGACACTAATACCTACTTACAGGGTCTGGTAAGAGAAAAACAAAACAGAAACCCACACAGGTTATGTCTGCAGCAGCAGAGAGAATCAAGTGAAATTGCCCAGTGCATGCCCAGTCCCCAAATCCCACGCAAAATTGGATGTTCTTCCTTTCCCTCCCCTGCCCCTCATAACTCTCAGGTTTGATTCAATGTGGAAAACATTAGTGTCCCTTAATTCTTTGCTAGAGTTGACAACAAAGGAGAAATGTATGTTATTATTGTGGTCCTTGTGTTTCTCTCCCATAAGAGCTAATAAATCTCTCTCTCCACCTGACTATACACAGTGCTTGTTGTCAAGTGTGATGTGAGTTTGCCACCAGTCAGCTACGAGGTGTGGGTGACTGCTGAAGCTCTGGAAAGACATGAGTGCAGGAGCACTGGATGTGCGGAGCTGGGCCATGGGGCCCACGGGTCTGGGGACAGGTTCTGGGGGTCTAGTGAGGTGGGCTGGTTGTCTGAGTCTGTGTATTTTATTTTCTCTGATGAAAGAGATCCACCGGTTTCCTCTGTGAGAGGTGAGAGCCAGGAAAGGATTAAAAATGAGAGTCCCCATCTGAAGTGGGGTGGGGCTGCCCTGTCTCTCACAGAGAGGGAGCCTGGTGGGCCCTCGGTCAGGGCTTCTCCCCCGACTCTCCAGTAAGCCACTGTGGCCCGGCTCCCACATCCTGCCACACCCTCCCCAGCACTGGGGTCTGAGAGGTGTGGCCCACCCTTCCCCTGGCTGGTGAAGTTACCAATCCATCCTAACTGCTGCTGCTGGCCCTGGGGGACCTGCAGGCATCTGCATCCTTGGGCTCAAAGGTAAGGAGAGCCCAGATCTCTCCAGAAACCTCCCTGCTCATGGGTGGGGGCTGTGCACCCCAACAACAAAATCCCTGGCGTCTGAGCTGGTTGGGGGAGTAGGAGCACCTCAGCAGGAGGGGAAATTGCCCCGAGGTGCCTCTCTGAGGCTGCCAGAGGTGGGTGCTGTCTACAGACATGCAGGCACCATGAGGCTAGCACATCACTCCCACTGCCAGTGGACACTGCACTGGGACCCCAGTGGCCTAGGCAGAGGAGGAAGAAGATCCTCGTGGCAGCAAATGCCCCATCACATTCTTCTTCCCTTTGGGAAATGTCCGAAGTCATTGCCACTATAGGCTTAACGTCCAGCACCTGGAGGGAGGGGAGGGAGGACAATACGGAGCCAACGCCTGTTCTGGCTACTCTGCTGAGCCTGGTCTTTAAATCCTGTTCTCACGCTGCCCTGGTTTCCTGAAGCCACCGGCCCCTCTGAGACAACTCCCTGCGGCAGACTGGTCGTGGTCCTGTTCCTGGTCTTGCCGCCTTGTAGCGTGAAACCCTCGGCAAGGAACGCAGCTTAAGAGTTACATCTCCCGAAAATGAAGCGAATGGATCTTGCCCCACAGGGCCTTGTAAAATAGATGTGTGAACGCAGGGCCCTGGCGCCATGCCAGGCTCACCAACCTTTACTCATCTCTGTTCCCTTTGTTCCCACTGCACAGAAGTTCAAGGGCGAGCGACCCAGGCTGCAAGCTCCCTGCTGAGAAGCCAGGCAGGGTGGGTTCTCAGATCAGAGCCTGCACTCAGGCAAGTGTGTGCCCTCCAGCTCTCCGAGGCTGATGTCAGTCCCCTGAAGGCTTTGTCCTTCACCCACTTAAGGCCAACTGGGGAGAAGCACACAGCCGGGCTCTGCTGAACTGGAAACTGTCCTGACAACCCCAGATCTTCCAGAGTTTTCAACATGAAACTGGCCATCTTGTCTGCTCATGTGACATTTCCATGGGGCAGGTGCTCTGCCCTGCTTTCATTAGTGGGGACACAATGGTTCCAGATGGTCCTAAGGGTGCCCCAAACTTGTCCTGCTCACACATCATGCAGTGATGAGAGGCTCACTACCTGTCAAGAGCCGTCACCCCATCCTCAGGGGCTTTGGAGGCACAGATCCCCTCTCACTGAGCCAACCATCCCCTCCATCTTCTCTGCCTGTGACACTCCCTACAGAGGTGGAGACGGCAGTCAGCTGGCTCCGCAGACGGGAGAAGGCGCCAGCTCCACATGGGCCCCTGCGCTAGGGCTGGGACGCAGAGGGAAGGGTGCGCTTGCTGCCATCAGCCTGCATACAGCCTCCTCCAGCTGGCTGTCTGCACTTGGGGCCTCTGGTCCCCCAATGCAGCCAATGCTGCCCCACTCCCACCCAGGGTGCTTTGGGAAGGGCTGTTCTTGGGGAAGCAGCAAAATGCCCCCCAGTCAGGTTTTGAAGGCTGCTCTGCTTGTCTGCAGCTGAGGGCCCGGCCGGGGCGCGCTGGGTGGCCCCACGCCTGGCTCACAACACCTGCCTGAGGAGGGGCTTCCTAACGTGGCGGGGGTGTGACTGTGCTCTGCTGGACACGGGTCCTGAGGCTGCACTGGAAGGCCTCCCCCTACCTCCCAGAACCTCTCCACATACCTCTGATTTCCATAGCTGCTTCCATAGAGATTTCTTTCAGAAACAGGATTCTGCCGCCAACCACTTACAAATGTAAAGGGTCTGAAAACCATGGCCATGGAAGAACCCTTCCTGTGTGGATGGGATGGCCCCTGAGCAAGGGTCCCACAGGACAGCGTCACTAAGCTGACAGCAGGGACACCCAGTGGAGGGTGGGGACAGCACCCCCATCACCCTCCAAGGCTCTGGACAGGGCCTCCCATTTGTGCAAAACCAAGCAGCACTGGCCTGCCCCACAAACACTGTCCTCCACTACAATCTCAGGACACAGGAACCCTCCCATTCAGAAGGTTTCCTCCAGTGATCTTTGTTCATGCCCTCGGCTCCTGCCAGTGAGCGCACCCAGATGATGGAGCCATCGAACGAGGGAAGTGATCAGGACAGGGCGCTCTGGACGCGTGCAGACTCCGGCCAGTTCCCCACAGGCACAGCCACGAGGCTGGGCTGCACGCTTTCCCGCCAGGTTTTCTGCTGGCAAAGCTGCTCCAAGGATGCAAGGCAGGACCCCGCAGGAAAGCACAGGGCTTCCCACAGCAGCCCTCGTGTTGGAGATGATGCACCTGCCGGGTCCTCAGCTCTGGGGTCAGTTTCCTCGTCTGTAAAATGTGTTGGTGCCTGCCCTGACGCCACTCTGTGGAAGTGACATCGAAGGCGGCAGCTCCTGTGAGCTCTGGCATGAGGCAGATGCTTCCCAAGCCCAGCACAGCTTAGAGGAGACCAGGAGCTCAACCGGGGCCCCAGAGCCGGAGCAGCCAAGCAGAGGCAGAGGGCAGGCTGACGTCACTCCCTGTAGAGGCATGGCCAGTCCCCACATGCCTCCTCTGAGCCATCCCTTAGGCCTGCATGGCGGCCTGCAGAGCTGTGGCCCTGCTCTCCCTGCAAGGGTGCATCTGGAGGCACTACCACTGAGCGTCCACATGCAGACAGGACAACCGCAGCGCACAGTGAGGCAGGCCTGGGGCAGACCCTGGTGCCCACCACATGCCCTGACCAACCAGCTGGACGCTTCACACCTCCATGTGCCCATCTGAAAAGGGGGTGCCAACAGGGCAGCCTACAGTGGTCACCACCCTCCACCTGCTCTCCCCTCCTGGTCCTGGCAAAACACAAGCGGGATCCTGTCACTCCTCCACGTAACCCTCAACGGCTGCCTGAGTCCAGACCACACACTGCAACCCTCTTCCGGCCCTGGCCTCGTCCCCTTACACTTCTCCTGCACCCCATGCTCCAGCCCCAGGGCCAGCACGCTTGCCGTTCCCTCTGCCAGGGATGCTCTCCACAGACCTCCAGGCCTCTGCTCAGCCGTGGCTTCCTCAGAGACGGCACCACCTCTATCTCCTGCAGAACCTTTATGGCACTTATCACCCTCATGTCAGGTGTTTGTCATCTGTCCTTCCCAGTAGGAATTCCACTCGGGCAGGACCACATCTTGTCCCTCCCACACCCCAGAGCCTAGAGCAGGGCTCAGCACATGGCTGCTGTCGCCGCAATCCCTGCTCAGCAAGGAGGGCTCAGCAAGTGGTCTTGGGTGCTGGGCCATCCTCTGCTACCTGCTGTGCCGTGCTCTCCTAGAAATGGTGAGCTCCTGCCTCAGTTTCCCTGCCACCCTCACAGCCCCCCCCCACATGCTGAGTCCAGTCCAAGCCACACACTACCTCCTGGGTGTGCAGCAGCCCCCAGGCCAAGGTCCACAGCCCCCAGGAGGGCTCTGGCCATTAGGGACAGATCTCCCTCCGAGCAGCCACACACGCATCTCCTAAGAAGCTGGGTGTAGAGAGCCCAACACCATCATCTCCAGTTCCCTGAAAGGAGTGGGGTTGTGTTTCAAAGAGCCCATGCTGGGCACTCAACCCACCCACCAGCCTCTCCTCATTCCTGTCTCCTCTTGCGGATGTGGGGTTACCCGATGACGCCCCCTGCTCCCTGTGAATTTCCCCTCTTGGGGTGGAGGACAACACAATGAGTCTTTCAAAGGAGCAGAGTCAGAGCAAGTGACGGATTTCCTTTGGTTGTACTGAATTAAAACTGGAAGCCGGCTGCCGGGATGTGAGGGTTCCGGTTTGTGTTTATGCAGGGGGGACAGTGGCTCAGTCCCAGTCCAATGGGGCGACTCCACAGGCAACAGCCACCCGCACTACAGGCGCACAGTATGGAATGAACTGGGGCTTTGGGGGTCACCCCTCTGAGCCCCCGCCTCATGGCCTGGCTGAGATCTGGAGGAGACAGGCGGCACAGGAACGTATGGATTCGGCATACTGCCAGGCACGGTCCTCACCATCCCAGACCTGCTTCACACCCTCTTCCATCCAGGCATCAGAGCCACGAACACGGGAGACAGAAAGATCCTCGAGTTCAGGGTCCTCCTGGCCATGAAGTCCTGGGAAGGCCAAGGTCTCTGCTCTTACTCTCAGCGACTCGGGGCAGCATTTACCGAAGCTGCCCACCCCTCAGGACACAGCAAAGAACCCAGATGGTTCATGGGGTCCTCCCAAGCAGCACTCCACTTACTGAGGACAAACCCTCAGAGCCCACCCACAGGGGCCCCCAGCCATGTGCCCGCAAGCAAAACTGAGCCACTGGACATGGGGTACCACACGGGTGAACCCTGAGGACTCGATGCTGAGGGAAATAAGCCAGACATGGAAGGAAGAAGCCTGCAGGACTCCCCCGCGCAGAAGCCCCAGCGCATGCAGCCAGATGCTTAGAGACCAGAGTGGGAGGGGGGCCATGAGGGGCTGCGGGTGGGGAGTGAGGAGTTAGTGTTGAGTGGGGACAGGGTTCCAGCTTGGGAGGGGGAAGGAGTTCTGAGACAGACAGTGGTGATGGCTGCCTAATGGTGTGAGTGTGCTAATGCCATTTCGCTGTGCACTGGAAAACTTGTTAAAAGGGTCAATTTTATGTTTACACCTATTTTATAACAATTCAACATCTAAAAAAAATTAATTAAAAAAAAAAAAAAAAAACCTTGGCTGGGTGTGGTGGCTCACGCCTATAATCCTCGCACTTTGGGAAGCTGAGGCAGGAGGATCACTTGAGGCCGGGAGTTTGAGACCAGCCTGGGCAACATAGCAGGACCCCATCTCTACCAAAAATTTAAAAAATAAAAAATTAGCCAGGCGAGGTGGTATGTGCCTATAGTCCCAGGTACTCAGGAGGCTGAGGAGAGAGGATCTCAAGGCTGCGGTGACTATGATGACACCACTGCACTCCAGCCTGGGTGACAGAGTGAGACCCTGTCTCTTAAAAATAAATAAATAAATATTAAAACCCTGAGCCATTGAGGCTCCCCAGGGATAGCTAGGGGGCAGGGGAACAGACTGAGCCAATGCCAGAGGCTTGGAGGAACCAGACAGCAAGGGAGCCAGCAGAGGCATGGCAGAGGCTGTGACAAACGGCAGGGGAGCCTGGCAGGGGGTGGGTGCCAGTCAGTACAGGGTCTCACAGGCTACGGTAAATTCAAGCTAAAACGCATGCCCCTCAGTGTCACCCTCACAATCCCCCTCCCACATCCTGAGAGCAGGTCGGTCACTCTAAGCCAGGTGTCCCCAAACGACGGCCCACGGGCTGCATGCGGCCCCCTGAGGCCATTTATCCGCCCCCCCCGCTGCACTTCAGGAAGGGGCACCTCTTTCACTGGTGGTCAGTGAGAGGAGCACAGTATGTGGCGGCCCTCCAACGGTCTGAGGGACAGTGAACTGGCCCCCTGTGTAAAAAGTTTGGGGATGCCTGCTCTAAGCTCTAACTCCCCATCAGGACATCAGTACCCAGCACTCAAGAAATGCTCACAGCTGAACTGAATGAAGTTTGGGCTCCATAAACCAGCCAGGAGGACGCAGGTGCCAACGGGTAGGGTGAGGCAGGCAGAGGAGATGATAAATCCAACAAGCTTTGTATGTGGGTGGACTTCATGTTCACTGACTTAGAGTACCAGACCCAAGGGGCACACTGGACTAAAGTCATTTACTAACACAGTTCTCGGAAGAAAATGGGTATCTTCCTCCTTCTCCTACGTGATCAACTTCAGCAGCATTTCCCACTCTCTGTCTGGCAGTGCACAAGTGGACCCACAGTGTGATCACGTCTTCAAACCAGGCACTTTTTGGTCTGAAGACACCAGAATGTGCTGCACAGTCCAACTTCACCTTGTGGACGCCTCGTGTCCACGGGCCCACTACAGGCTCTGAAAAGTCCCGCAGTAAAGAAACCCAGAATTCCCACGATTTCACTGATGATTAAATATTTTGGTTCATGATCCTAGAATCATCCAAGTTTGGAAAATGCTGAATTTCAGGACTTCGTTATGCAAAGAGGCCAGACACAAGCGGGTGAAAGCAGATTTTAACAAAATGTGTCAGGTTGGAAGCTTTCGAAGGCTGACCTGGAAATCCCCTGCCGTTCTGCCTAAGCTGGGCTCTGTCCACCAGATCCCAGGCTGCTGCCCTGGGGCAATTTCGTTCTCCATTTTCTATGCCTGAGAGCAGGTGTGTCCGCTCTGATGTCCTTTAACCAGGATGTTGGCAGCTGCAGCTTAAACACTTCACCCAGAGCCACCTTGCCCAGCCCTTGAAGTCACAGCCTCTCCCTTGGGAACTGGTTTCCAGGCCAATGAACGCTTCGGTGGTTTCTCTTCCTCTTCCGAATAGAAGAGGTGTCAGGATGAGTCCCGACTGTCCCCACCGTTCGTGACAAATGAGGATGCATCTGCTGGGCTCAGGACAGACCAACCCAGCGCATTCTAGCCCAGCTCCCGGGGCTCTGTGTTTCAGCAACTGGGCTGGCAGGTGCTTGCCAGCCAGGCTCATCCAAGACGGGGTCGGCCCGGAGAGAGGGACCCACTGGCCCCTGGACCCCTCTCTCTCACACTAACCTCCCAGAGCCTCTGAGGCCATAAGCAGCAGGTATAGAATACACTTTTACAGACAGAACAGGGAAGATGAGGCTCAGAAGGCAGACGGTGGTGACAGTGGTGCCACTGAGTGAATGTGATTAACGCCGATGAACTGGACACCTGGAAATGGCTAAGACAGTCAGTTTATGTTACGTGTGCTTTACTGAAATGTATATGTGTACACGTATGTGCGTATGTGTGCATATATAATTGTCTTTTGATAAAACAACCCACACAGGGCAAAGAGACAGCTCCTAGGTGACAGCAGGGACCGTGCCACCTTCACTGTGAGAGCCCCAGGCCTGGTGGGGGCCTGGGCACATGGGCACCCAAGAAATACTGGAGGAAGTAAAGAAGTCAGGAGGTACTGGGTTTGAGCTGGGCTCCAGGTCTCCTGGGCTGTGACGCGGGTGAGCTGCTCAGACTTCTGGAGTCCCGGCCTACAGAATGTGAGTGACAGCTGTCACTACGCGGGTGACCCACGTGAGGTGTGGTGACCCTTCTGACACAGAGTTTTCCCAAGTGCTTCTGGCTCTGTGCTACACTTGACCTCACAGTACCCCCGACAGCAAGCTGGGCATATGGGGAAACCACCCAGACTCAGAGAGCTGAGGTCAGTTGTACAGAGTGACATGGCCAGCAGGGCCACAACAGGCTCCATCAGTGGCACCCACACAGGCCTTCCACTCGCTGAGCATCTCGGCTGTGGCTGAAGCCTCTGCGTCCGTCCAGTGCAGTGTCTTCCTTAGGGGGAGGCGGGGTTGGTCCTGCTCTGCTCCTTGCCCTGGATGGGCCACATGGGTCTGGCGACCTTGGCATCCGGGGCTGCACTCCTAGGATTGGAGCCTTCCCCAAGCTACTTCCTGCACACCCTTGGGCAGGGGCTCCTGACCCCCTGTGGTGTCCAAGCTTTGAGAAAAGGGGGAGAGGACTGTCTGCATGGACAAGACCCTGTATGTCGGCCGAGGGCTACCAGGCCAGACGACCCCCAGACGAAGGGCTGCCTGGAAGTGAGGAGCCCTGTGGAGGCCTCAGGGCCACAAGCTGCCTTTGCCAGGGACAGCTAAGAGTCTCTTTGAGAGTACGCTGCAGACATGCTCTTCTGGAACAACAGCTTCTTCCTGGGGTGGTCTCTGCTCCAGATGCTGTAAGGGGGTACTGCTGGCCTGGTGCCCACTCCATCTCTGTCTCTCACAGAAGCCTCCACACTCCGGTAGAAGCTGAGGTCAAGCAGATGCACTGGGCTGGGGGAGCCTCGTTCCCCTCCAGACCAAGGAGAAGTTCTAGCAACAGATCCGACCAGCAGGAGCCAACACGCTTCCTCTTCACTGTCTGGAAGGGGACATGGGTCCACGCATGCCTCTCAGGCCTACGACACAGAAGCATCTCCATGTGCAGTTGTTCTCTGGGGCTGTCTATATTTCTGGGGGGCATATGGCAGAGTTGGGGAGATGGAGAGCTCTAGGTTCCTGCTGTTCCATGTTCGCATCCTCGCTGTGCGACTCCTGGCAGCCCCATCAGCCCCCAAGGCCAGAGTCCCTCCTCTGCCACGTGAAGACAATGGTGTCCACCCACAAATGACCACAAAAGCAGCTACAAAGCTCAAATAGGACACGATACCCTTTCGTTTGCTCAACACACGTGTGGAGTGCCTGCTCTGTGCCAGGCACCGTTTCAGGCAGAGGGGTGGACTCACTTTGTAAGCAGAGCTGAAGATCAACCTCCAGCCCGTCTGACTTCTACACTGTCTGACTCCACTGCACGCTGTTGCTTACTTTAAAAACCAGCTGATAACAGAAAGCAACTGATAATGTAATGCAACCATGACTATCTCTTAACACTTAGAAATTGCTCCTCTACAAAAGTACAGAAACAACTGAAATTGCAACAATTACACACCAATATCTTAGTGATTGTCAGTATATGTAATTCACCCATCATTCACACGTAGGACCCTGGGCTTGCAAATAGTGGTGCCAAATAAATGTATCCTGAGTAGACTAATGGGGAGGTCCACTGAGCTCCAAATAATGTAACCCCAGAGAGTGGACGACTCTATTGATTTCAACAAATGTCTGGTTCAGGCCTCTGACTGCTCACCAGCCCGGACACTCCATACGGATCCCCACTTCTAGCCTCAGCAGCTGGGGCATGCAATAAGTCAGCGGTGAAGGAATCCTTTCAGCAGACACAGGACTGTCAAGGAGTGGGCAGAAGACTTTGGAGGAAGACTTCATCTTCTCTACACCTGCCAGCCATTGACCACCAAGCAGACACCAAAACAAGCCTGTAACTCTCAAACAACACAGCACAATGACAGGCACCGTGGCACCAGCCAATTGCTCAGGAAGTAGGGGTCCTGTGACAGTCTTCCACCGCACAGTCGCAGCTTCCCACATCTCTGGGAACTACCAAGAACCTTGATGGGGTGCACAAATGGAGTCCACAGTCTTGGGAAGCACTGGGCATCTGCTAGCTAGTGCCACCATGATGCTAAAAACAAACTGCCCTAAAACTTGGTGGCCTAAAACAACCACCATTTCTTAGCTTTCATGAGTCTACAGGTGGGTGGAGGACGCTCCTACTTGAGCTGGGTTTGCCTGATCTAGTCTGGGCTTGCTCACCTGTCTGTGGGCTGCGGGCAGCTCAGCAGGGGGCTGGCTGGACTAGGGGGCTGCGCTGCGATGACCTGGCTCTCCTCCATGTGGTGTCTCATCCTCCAGCAGCCACATCCAGGCTCACCAATGCAGCGTTAGGGCTATAAGGAAGAGAGCAAAACTTCCAGCAGCCGCAGCTCAGAACACGCAGAGCACTACTTCTGCCGCATTCTCCTGGCCAAAGCAAGCCGCCTGGCCAGTCTGGACTCAAGGGGTGGAAAAAAGGGCTCCACCTCTGGATGGGAGATGCCGAACAGTCACACGCCAAGAATGCAGAGACAAGGCCAGGCGCAGTGCTCGTGTCTGTAATCCCAGCCCTTTGGGAGGTCGAGGTGGGCAGATTACTTGAGGTCAGGAGTTCGAAACCAGCCTGGCAACATGGTGAAATCCCATATCTACGGCATACGCCTATAGTCCCAGCTACTCGGGAGGCTGAGGGATGAGAATCACTTGAACCTGGAAGGTAGAGGTTGCAGTGAGCAGAGATCATGCCACTGCACTCCAGCCTTGGCAACACAACCATACCCTGTTTCAAAAAAAAAAAAGAATGTGGAGGCAGGTAGGATGGGAAAGAAGTGAAGTGAAGCTGTTTCACAATCACTCCACGGCACCCTATGGTCCCTCCTGCTAGATGAAGACACTGGGATTTGTTTTTCACTCAACACACCCTTTGAAGCATGCTGCAGGGGAACCCAAACCAAGACACCTCCATTATCATGGCCTGAACTTCCAGCTGAAGTTGAAGGCTAGGCCTGTCCCATCATGGCAAGGGACACAGATTTCCATTTGAAAAGGTGATGTGATGATTACTTTAAAATAAGTGTTTTCGCTTTCAAAAACTATTTGTAGGAAAATATTAAATAAACAGTAGTGCGTCCAAGCATCCATCAATGGAAGAATGGACAAAATGCAGCCTATTCATATATGGGACTATTACTCAGTCTTACAAAGGGAGGAAGTTCTGGGCCATGCTGCCACATGGGTTAACCTTCAGTGTGCTGCAAAGTGAAATAAGCCACTCACTAAAGGCTGAGAGCCGCAGGACTCCACTGATCTAACACACTCGGAGTAGCCAAAGCCATAGCGACAGAAGTGGAGTTGGGGGTGCCAGGGGCTGGGGCAGGGGAGTAAGGGGCTGGTGTTTCATGGGGACAGAGGCTCAGTCTGGGAAGAGGAAAGCATTCTGGAGATGGACGGTGGGAACGATGGCCCATCATGTGGCCCAGCGGACCTAATGCCACTGGAGTGCACAACGAAAAGCAGCCAAAATGGTCAATTTTATGTGATGTGTATTTTGCCACAGGGGGGAAAAAAAAGAAAAAGAAAAAACCACAGAGGTACAAAGGAAACAGAGCTATGAAACATAGATATGGAAAGACTGTGGCAGCAGGCAGCAGACACCTGCTGCTCCAGCGGCCCATCTACTTTAAGTCCCCCACCTGGACAGCCCAGCTGCAGCATCCGGCGCCCTAACTCGGTGGCCCCATGCCCAGTGTGGGCCACGGCATGCAATCCAAGGCCACGCTCCTCAGGCGGCCTCTGCCTGTGTCCCTGCTCCATGGATATCCCGTCAGATCAGAGGCTTTGCTAACTGGTGAGTGGTCTGTTCATGAGCATGGCTGATGTAGGAATGGGTTTTCTGGTCGGGGCTGATGTCCCATCCCAGCAGATTACTGCAGACACCTCCCTCCCTGCACGGGCCGGGCATGAACAGTGGGCTATAAGCCCTGCCATCCGTCCTGATGTAAGGGACACAGCTGGGGCCCCACCCAGCCCTGACTCCCACCACGAGTGAATGGGGAGGCTTCGCACTCTCCCGATTCCCAGAGATGACTAGCACGTCCTGCCCCTGAAAAGCTGGCCTGTTTGCCTCGGGTGGGCCTTTCTTGAAAGGAGGCTGCAAACACCCAAAACAAGGCCTTTCCGCTTGTGGGACCACTGTCCAGCTGTCTGGCTGTGGGTGCCACTTGCCAGCAGCTGTCTCTACAGGAGGTAGAAGCTGGTCAGACACCGGACTTACCTAGAACCTGCTGGTGAGGTCTGGACGGGATGGTTGCTAACTCATCGGTGACCACCTTCACCTCCATCATCTCCTGGAAGTTACCTAATAGATGTGCCTGCCCAGATTGACTTTGGGTGGGTCCCCACTCCTCCCAGACACCCCCAGGATGTGCTGGGGTTTCTCTGCTGCCATTCCGATCCCATCTTGTAACACGACAATCTGAAAGTCTGCCCTGCTGTCATTTCCTCCAGTGTCCCGTCTCTGCTCTGTCGGGGACAGTCGAGGTGTGCACCACAGCCCCTGGATGAATGTTGTGGCTGCTGTGGCCTCAACTCCCTGATCACCTTCCTCGGGACAAAGCCTGACCCTGCCTCGGCTGATAAAAAGCACACTATGGTTAGGCTCCACACGGTCAGCTGGGACTTGGCTCTCTCCTTCTTTTCTTCAGCCTCAAGCTAAAGCAGGTATTTCTCTCTCATAATTCTCACTCCACGAGCCTTCGCCCTGCAGTTAGGGGCGTCAGAATCACTTATAGTCTCGAGGCCATCATGCCAGCCGCCTTCTTATTTATAAGTCAAGTGCAAATTTGATAAGTGAGCTTTCATGGTCTCTATTTGGATCTGGATCTGGAGGGGGACTGGGGAGTTCCTTTGGGCTACTGATGCCCCCAGCCACCTCCCGAGGCACACAGGCATTGCAGGCACTGTTCCCCACTGCGCAGCCCCCATCTTCCCACAAACACACTGTGGGAGCCCTGCCTCCTGTGGCCTAAGGAGGTGCGCTTACTGGGCCTGTCTTCCTGAGGTTCCAGTGGGCTCTTTGCCCAGGACCGTGAGCCACTGTTCACAGTCCTCTCCTGCCTTGTGCCTGCGGTCAGGTCCAAGCCTGTGGGAGTGCGGGTTTGGATGTCAAAATGTACCCTACAGGTTCTTAAGGTTGCCCTTGGAGTCACTAGGTTTGAGGGATCTCCCATCCATCTATCCTCCAAAGGCTGTAAAGCTGGGTTCTGAAACCTCCCAGACCGCAGGAAGGTCGAGCTCTGGGCTTGCAAACCTGGGCTCTTTCCAAGTGGTCAGACCTCCATCACGTCCCCAAGGCTGTTGGAAATCCAGCATCTGCGTGGGTTCGGGAGGAAGCTGGAGTTTTGCCCTTTATCTTCCTCACAGACAGTTCCGGTCACACCACTGCCTCTCAACAAAGAAGGCATCTCTCAGCTGGCATTTGAGGCTCCCCAAGCCCTGGCCTTCCCGGCCTCATCCCCCCTCCCACCTTCCCCGACTCCCACCTGTGCCCAGATCCTGTGAAAACTAGAGTCCCTCTGGTTTCCAGTCAGGCTCACCCTCAAAACCTGCCTCCAGTTTCCGCTGGGAGTAGGTAGAATAGCCGCCCCTTCCTTGGCTCTGATCCTCTCCCACTCCAAGGCCTGTCTGTACCATCCCCTTCCCCAGCAGGCCATTCCTGGGAGCTTCAAATCACGCACACAGTCCTGCTCCCTCGGCACCCTTTGTGACTCTTGGAATGAAAGTAGCCCCCTCAGAGGTCATGTGAAGGTTAAAGTGCTGTAAGTAAAAATCTAGGGGTACCGCCGGTGTAGCTGACACTTATTGAGTGTGTGGTACAGACCAGGCTACTTTTATTATATTCATGTTATAGGTGAGGAAACTGGAGTGCAGAGAGGCTAAGTCACCTGCCAGAGGTCACACAGCTATACAGAGAGGCTAAGTCACCTGCCAGAGGTCATACAGCTGCACAGAGAGATTGAGTAACTTGCCTGGGGCCACACAGCTGCACAGACAGGTTAAGTCACTTGCCTAATGTCAGAATTGGTCAGTGCAGAGCTGGGTTGGACCCAGGCACTCTCATCCCAGTTCATGGTCCTGATCCCATTTCCCCTGTGACTCACACTGTGGCCAGAGTCTGCCTCTCATCACTGGAACTCTTTGTTGGGTCTCAACTCTACCTCTCAAAGGGTGGGACTTTGATGTGCAGTTATAGAAAAGAAGGAAACTTCCCTTGGGGGAAATTCTTATGGCTTCAAATGCTTTCACTGAAGAGAGCTTATTCTATTTCTATCCCTCAGTCATGCTCATGGGCTAATGTTCCCTTACTTCAGTCACATTCGGAGCCAGTATGGAGCTGTGATGGAGTCTGCCAGCCTTGGGCTTGAAGCCCAGCTGTTGCTATGTGACCCTAGGCAAACCACTCCAACTCTCTGGGTCTTGGTCTCCTCTTCTGAAAAACCAGGTGGGAGAGGCTAGGTCAAGGGGAGTGTAAGGTGAGACAGATAAAGCACGAGCACAGCAGTGGCTCTGAGGAAGCAGAGGAGGAGGAGGACACCCACGAGCAGGCGCTGCGGCCGTCATCCTCTTGGGGCAGGACCGATGCCAGGAACTCGGCCATGTGAAGACCCCCACAGGTTTCCATGGCAACTTTGCCACTAAGCAGGTGGATGCCCAAAGGCTGGCAGTTAGCCTCCCTGGGCTCAGTTTCCCCACCTGTGGGGGAGGGCCTGTGAGCTCCAGTGCTGCCTGTGCAGCTGAGGTTCTAAGATTTTGCCTTTGACGTGGAGCTGTCTTATTTTTGTGGCTGCCGTGGTGACCGTTTCACAGCACGGCTCCACATTGCTGTGAGCAGGACACAGGTATGACATCCCCTTTTAGCCTTTCTAGGGCCTGTCACGTCTTTCAGGGGACACAGCAAACAGTAAAAGCTCTGCAAACTCAACGAAGACCAGCTGGGTTTGAACCAGCCATGCAGGGGAACCTCCAGGGGTGGCGGGAACCAAGAGGGCGAGATAGCTGAGGCTCAGAGGCACACAGAGGAAGCGCCGGCCCTGTGTGGGATGACAGAGGCCAGGACAAACGCAGGGGCCTGGTGTGACAGCAGGGGAATAGCAGTGCCACAGTGATGTCTAATGGACAGTTATCACTGAGTCCCGTCGGCCCCAATTTCTTTTTTCTGTTTTCCTTTTTTTTGAGGCAGACTCTCACTCTGTCGCCCAGGCTGGAGTGCAGTGGCTCGATCTCGGCTCACTGCAACCTCTGCCCCCACCACCCTCCACCCCCCCGGTTCAAGTGATTCTCCTGCCTCAGTCTCTGAGTAGCTGGGATTACAGTCATCTGCCACCTCACCCGGGTAATTTATTTATTTATTTTTTAGTAGAG
Source organism: Saimiri boliviensis (assembly GCF_048565385.1). Taxonomy (NCBI): domain Eukaryota; kingdom Metazoa; phylum Chordata; class Mammalia; order Primates; family Cebidae; genus Saimiri; species Saimiri boliviensis. The sequence goes on from NC_133456.1 coordinate 20,353,423, forward strand.
ACAAGTTTGCCCATGTTGGCCAGGCTGGTCTCAAATTCCTGACCTCAGGTGATCTGCCCACCTCAGCCTCCCAAAATGCTGGGACTGCAGGCATGAGCCACTGCACCTGGCTGGCCCCACTTTCAAGGGATGTCCAGAACCTGGCCCTTCCCTCCACCTCTGTTGCCACCCTTCTGGTCCCACCACTGTCTTCACTTGCCTGGATCATTGCAGTGGCCTCTCTGGGCTCCCTTCCTACACCCATATGCCTGAGTCCCTGGCCCACACACCATCTAGAGGGCTCCAGGTTCCTATTCACTCGTCCTCTGCCAGAAGAGGCTCCCTGCTAGGGAGAAAGGCAGATTCCTCCAGGGCCCTGTGTGAACTACTGCTCCCTTGAACTCTGAGCTCTCACCTCTTCTTACCCTCCCCAGCTTCCCCTAAGCCACACCAGCTTCCCTGTCATTTCCCAATGTGCCAGGCACCTGCCGGCCTCAGGCCTTTGCACTGGCAGAGCCGGCTCTTCCCAGATGCGCACACGGCCCACTCACTCACTTCCTTCAGGCCTCTGCCTTCCCTCTATCTAACACACCAACACCACCCACTGACCCCAGCCTGAGCTTTCTCCTAAGCACATTTCCAATCGAACACATTCAACATATGATCTCTATTTACCATCATTATTGTCTGGCTTTCCTCACTGAAAAGGGAACCCTGAAAACAGGAATTTTCTTGTTTTGTGCACTGTGGTAACTGCTCAGCCACTGGAACAGTGCCAGCACATGGGAAGCTCAATAAATATTTCTTGAATACGTGAATGAATAGTGTTTGCTGAAAGAACCTTCACACTCAGGAATCCTTTAAGTGTGGCTGCAATTCCCGGCCAGCAAGATGCAGTGGAAAACCTTGGGAAGAGGACCCAGAAGGAAACCACAGTGTTTACACACCACCATCCAAAAGACTGAAATATACCAGCTCAGAGCTGGAGCCTGGCCAAGGAGGACAAAGGTCCTGACAAGGACTGTAACATGCAGAGGTCACTGCCCCTACCTGGGGTATGAGACTATAGGCAATTCAACAATATTCTGATGAGACAGTCAATGTGCAAAAGAAGCTTCCTGACAGGAGGGACTGAGCCAAGGCAGCCTAGCCAGCTAGGAGGGTTGAGTGACAACCACAGATCCATGCCAGAATTAGAAGCCGGTCAGGAGGTTCCACAAAGGCACCTCCTGGGTGCTGAGTGCTAAGACCACAAAGCCAAAGAAATGAGGCTTCTGACCTCATGTAGCTCAAAGCTTAGTAAGGACAGCAGCAGCAGAGCAAGCCCAGTGCTCACTACGCACCACATACTAATTCTTCCCCGATTTTTTATTGTGGTAAAATATACACAACACACACTGTATCACCTTAGTCATTTTCGGGTGTCCAGTTCAGTGGATTAAGTACCTTCATAGTGCTGTGCAACCATCACCACGTCCATCTCCAGGACTTTTTCAGCCCCAAATTGAAGCTCTGTCCCCGCTAAACATGAACTTGCCCATCGCCCTCCCCTCAGCCCCTGGCATCCACCCTTCTGCTCTCTGTCTCTATGAATGTGGCTACTCCAGGACCACCTTATAAGGGGATCATATGGATCTGCCCTTTTGTGGGCAGTTTGTGTCACCTGGCACCCACCCGCCCTGGAGGTTCCTCCACATTGCAGCATGTGTCAGAAAGTCCTTCCTTTTCAAGGCTGGACCATATTCCACTGTATGCCTAGACCACAGTTTGTGAATCTGTTTATCCGTGGTTGGGCCCCAGGGTTGCTTCCATCTTCTGGCTGCTGTGAAAAACGCTGCTTGAATGTGGGTGTATCTCTCCCACACCCTGCTTTCAATTCTTTTGGGCGTGTGCCCATACATGGGATTGCGGGATCCAATGGTGAGTCTATGGTAATTTTTTTTAGGAACCAACACACTGTTTCCGCAGTGGCTGTGCCATTTACATTCCCACCAACAGTACACAAGGGTTCCGATTTCTCCACATTTTCGCCAACAGACTTCTTATTATCTATGTTTTTGATAGTAGTCATCCTGGTGGGTGTGAGGTTGCATCTCATTGTGACTTTGACTGGATTTCCCCTGATGATGTTGAGAAGGACAAGAAAGTCTTTAAAGTGTTTGGAAAATACTGACTCACGTAAGCCCCCAATAGCCTTACGGGATAGATACCACTATTATCTCCATTTTACAGACTGAATGTTTCATTGAGGCAGAGAGAGGGTTAGTAACTTGCCTTAAGGTACAGAGGCTAATGCCTTGGGTGCAGAGCCAGGATTTGAATTCAGAGCGTCAGAATCCACACTGGCCGTAAGAGTACCCAGAGAAGGGGCGTGGCCCAGTCAGCAGGTTCCTCCCCAGAAGCAATCATCCCCTGAGGCCGCTCAGCCAAGATGGCGGCTGCTGAATGGTGCGGTGACGCTGGGCAGGGGTCGGAAGAGCTCACACCAAGGCTGAATGAAGCTTGGGTGACACTGTGCTTTCAATGCATTTCCCTGCTGCCACAGAGAAAACTACACTCAACTCCATTTTCCTAAAAATCCCATGCATCAAAATATTAGATAAGGAGCAGTCGGCATTTGATTTCTAAAAGGCAAAATATGAGTGCACACAAGGGCGCTGAGCGTGATGACAGAGAACATCTCTATTTTTAAAGTATCAACAGCCTCATTTTCTGGGGAGATTACTGCATGTAGGAGGAGCTCGACTGTGCGACAAGCTAAATTAGGGAGCACAAAAGCCAAGGCTTTATCTGATGAAGAGGTAACCCAGCACCCATACTTTTCCAAGTGCCTCGGTGGTTATGTCAAATGGCTCTGATACCAAGGGCCCCCTGGAAGCAGAACCCCATTAAGACGGGGCATAGAACACAGGCCACCAATGGAAGCTGCATTTCCACCACTGGGAAGAGCTGCACATGCCTGACTGGGGCCCCAGCTTCCAACCAACAGGCGATGCACCGCTCAGGCAGCAGCCCCTCCACACAACCACAAGCCCTGCCGCCGCTGGCGCTTCTGAGGACAGAGGGCACTTCAGGCCAGCAGTCGGCCATCAGGTCAACCTGGAGGTCCTGCCTGGCATCGCAGGGCTGCCTTCTGATCTCACTGTGGCTTTATCCCTTTATTTTCTGATCCAAACCAGATGCTCCACCCACATCGGCACGCAGCCTGGCCATGGTGTGATTGTAGACTGAGCAAACATGAACTGGGCCCGCGCTCCATGGCTGGGCCATGAGCTGGGGAGGTACTGGGGTCCTGAGGCCTCACCGACCAGGAGGTGCCCAGGCTAGACATGGAGGGCTGATGGCAGTGCCACAAGGGCGCCATGAACACACTCTGCCCATCAGGCCCCATGTCCACCATTCTTCCCTGCTCCACTCAGCTCCAGCTGGAGACCAGGAAGGCCAAGACGTGCCTGAAACAGTTCTGAGCAGCGGTCAGGACAAACCCCTCTGCACAAAGGTGTTAGTGAGGGATAAACTGCAAAGAGCAAAAGGGCAGGAGGCGACATTTCATCACAGCCAGCACCGGCTGCAGGAAAGCCAGCTCATGCCCTCTTTGGTGAGAGGCTCTGGCATCCAAGTAGAGCCCAAGCCGAAGGCAAACGCTTTCAACGACACAGCTCCCTGGTGGCTCCTCCTTGTTCTCCTCCCTCCTCCTCCATGGACTCAAGTCCAGGTTCTATCACTCTACTGCCCAGCAAGCAGCAGGTGGCAGAGCCCTGCACTGGAGGGCTCTCCTTGGCTCAGCTGGGAATCCTGGACGGCCCCGCCTATCCCCAGGTTAGAGATGAGGAAACCGAGGCCCAGGGCTGCCCGGCTTTCCCAGGCCTCAAAGTTAGCCACCCGTGCCCTCGGGCCTCCATGGGTCTCCATGCATCCACACAGCCTTCTTGTTGCCCCAGCATCCTGACATAGCTCCACATCCAACGAGCCACATCCACACGGCCCCCACCCAGCCTCCCTTGACAATCCAAGTGGATGCACTGGCAGGAACACCTGGAAGGACCAACCTCCACATCGGGCAGCTCTAGAAGCTGCTTTTGTGTTAATTCAAGACGAATTTTCTGGTACCGAAGAAGGAACCAGGAGCAGGTTCTTTTCTTTCCCAACCAGCGGGGCTTGAACAGCTCACGAGTGGCTGGCCGCCCCCCAGCACCCCAGCCCAAAGGAGGGGAGACACTCTCTCTCTCCCATGAAAGAGAAAGAGGCAGACCAGACCCTGGGCTTCAGTGCTGCAGCCAGGCGTTCCTGAGGATGGCTCTGCTTCGTGAGATGGAGATCTGTCACCTGATCCTGCGGACACACCTGAGGGGCCCTCTCCAACCTGGAGCTACAGGTGTATCGCTGTGGATGGGGTTGGGATTCCCACGCTCAGGGCCTCCGCCTGTACCGAAAGAGTAGAATATGTGCCCAGATTCAAATGACTGCATCGACCCATTCTCAGTCTGTGGTTAACTCAAGGCCAAACACTTCATCTAACACAGGAGAAAGTCTTGTATAATACACAGGGGCAAGGAGCGAGAGGATCTGACCGTGAGAAGGGGGTCCTTCCTGGGGATGGAAAAGGATTTACAGTGTTTGTTCTGTTTTGTTTTTAGAGACAGGGTCTTGCTCTGTCACCCAGGCTGGAGAGCAGTGGCGGGATGATGGCTCACTGCAGCCTTGCGTTCCACTTCCTGGGCTCAAGCGATCTCCCAACTCAGCCTCCCAAGTAACTGGGAGTACAGGAAGGAGCTGCTGTCATCTGTAATCAGCTGGCCGTACAGTGTTTGAATGATTGATTTGCTCCCCAAAGTGGAGTGCCTGGTTTTCCAACTAGCTTCAAATGCTTAAACCAGGGGTTCCAGCTCAGGGGCAATTCAAACCCAGGCAGCAGTGGGCGATGTTCAGAGATACTTTGTGTTGTCACAGCCGGGGCACTGGAGAGGGGACGTTACTGGGTCTGATGGCCTTTGGATCCTACAATGCACAGGGCAGCCCCCACCACAAAGCTGCCAGGGGTCCCAAGACTGAGAAACCCTCAAACGGTTGGATCCTTTAAAGCACTATTTAAGATAATAAATAATGTACGTGGTGTAATGGGGACACTGTTTCTGTCCAGGATGCTGAGTTCTAGAGGTGGACAGTGGTGAGGGCTGCACATTGAGTGCCAGGTGCACTGTCCACAACGTGTTCCTACATTCTGCTGTACACAGCACCACACAGTAGTGAACGCACACTTCAAGTGGCTAAAATAAACATTTTGTGTTATTGACCTTTTAACCATAAAAATCCATGATGCATCAGATATAATGATATCACATACTACAGAATTTTAATTATTTCACAAAGTTGCCTGTTCAGCAAGTACCAACTGCAGTTATCACCCATGGCAGCAGCCCCATCCTTAGCCCCACCTGCCTGGTGAGCAAGCTGAACGGAGGGCAGCCCAGCGGACTTGCCCAGGGCACCTCGGGAAGGGAGCCCCCGGGGTGGGATCTGTGCCTGGGCAGCTAGGTTCCTAAGAGCCACACCTCCCGAGTTGACCTCACCAACCCCACCAACCCCAAAGCAGCCTTCAGGATACCTCACTCAGCAAAGGTCACTGAGCAAGCACTGGGATGCAGAAGGGACCGGGCAGACAGAACCCCTGGCCTCTGGGAGCCCAGGCCATGGTGGGAAGACAGAAAGTGGACCACCGGAAACAACAAAAGGGCAGACTGGAGGAGCTGTCAGGCGGCAAACGCCATGGAGAGACGCAAAGCACAAGAAGGGGAGCGGGGCCGGCAGGAGAGCAGAGGGGGAGCCCCACCCAGCCCAGGGAGAGGGGGCAGCGCCAGCAGCCAGCGGCCCCTATCTTCCCCTGCTCCCCAATTCAAAAACAGGCCTGGAACTCTGCCCCAGATCCCAGTCAACCTGCTGTGTGTTCACGGGCAAGCTGCTTAACCTCTCTGTGCCCAGTTTTCCCTTTTATGAAAAGGAAAAGATAAAACCTACCTCTGGTGCTGCCATGAGGATTAGGGAGGCGTCGAGTGTAAATGGCTCACCACCCTGCCAGGCACACCGTGAGGGCCAGAGAGGGCAGCACTTCAGTCCAATCAAGAAAACAAGGAAGCCAGGGTGGCACAGAGGCACACTCTACAGCTTGGGGGCCTCAGGACAAACTGCCAAGTGTCCATTCATTCTCATGGCCATGATTTCACATGTAACCGCCCGGAGGAGCTTCCCCAGTGCGTGCACATGAGACAGACAGACAGACAGACATTCTCTAGAAGACGTAACATTCCAGCCAGGCAGGGCATTCCCAAGGACACCCCAGCTTCTCAGCCCACACTGAGCCCCATGCTGAGCATCCCACATTTGGTGACCTCACTAGGCTCCCTCACAGGGCCCCCCTAGTTGAGTTGGGCACATCAGCGTTACCCCTCAACTGGACTAACCCTGGCTGGAGCTCACTGCACTCCCCCAGCCCTTCCTTCTCCCACCTGGTGCAGTCCAGGAAGCCTCAGGGGGACTCGGGACACCTTCCCCGTTTGAGCTCACTTGAGACCGCCTGGTTTGGTTGGGGCGCCGCACTCTGCAGCTGGTCCGAGAAAAGGGGTGGGGCACTAGAGCCTGTGAAATCCTTTGAACCCAGAGCCCCTTAAAGGGGTCCAAAATCTAGAAGCCCAGGAATTAAAAATGGCACAGCTGCTTTGGAAGACAGTTTGGCAGCTTCTTGGAAAACTAAATACGCCCCTGCCACACGGCCCAGCAATCACGCTCTTTGCTGTTTACTTAAGGGAGCTGAAAACGTATGTCCACATAAAAACCTACACATGGGTGTTTATAGCAGCTTCACTCACGACTGTCAAAACTTAGACACAGTTAAGACGTCCCTCAGCAGGTGAATGGATAAACTGTGCTACATCCAGACAATGGAATATTATTCAGTGCTAAAAAGAAACGCGCTATCGACCATGGAAAGCCTTGGGAGGAGCTTCAGTGGATATGACTAAGTGAAAGACGGCGATCCGGCAGGAGAGAGGGATGAACCAGCAGAGCACAGAGGACTTTGGGGGTGTGGGGGCAGTGACACTGCTCTGTGTGACGCTACAATGGCAGAACAAGCACGTGGTGAACTATGAACTATGCGTAATAACGATGTGGTCATGTGGGTTCATCATCACAGCAGAGGCACCACACTCATGCAAGATAATAACGGGGGAACAGGGACAGCAAGGGCACGGGAACTCGCCATACTTACTGCTCTATTTTTCTGTAAACCTAAAGTGCTCTGAAAAGTAAAGACTATTAAACAAACAGCAGCAACAACAACAACAAAAAAAACCTTTAAAAAAAATCTAAAACTCTGGGCCAGGCATAGTGGGTCATACCTGCAATCCCACCACTTTGGAAGGCCGAGATGGGAGGATCACTCGAGCCTAGGAGTTCCAGACCAGCCTGGGGCAACATTTAGTGAGATCCCATTTCTACAAAAAACTTTTTAAAATTAGATGGTGGTATGTGCTTATAGTCCCAGCTACTCAGGAGGCTGAGGCGGGAGGATCACTTGAGCCTAGGGGGTCAAGGCTGTAGTGACCTATGTTTGTGTCACTGCACTCCAGCCTGGGCAACAGAGTGAGATCCGGTCTCTAAAATGAAGATTAATTAATTAAATAAATAAATATAAAAATAAATCTAGAACCCAGAGAAGATAACGGAACATGGTAGGTGAGGAGTACCTAGCCAGCAGGGAAAGCAGCCTCGCACAGAGCGAATCACAGCCACGGGCCCCTCCCCACCCCACAAGGGCTGACACCACCACCCTCCCGGAACCTAGGGAGCCCTGGGATTCCATAGCACCACCCACTCCACCTGGAGTCTGGCAGGTGTTGGCTCATAATGGCCCCCAAGTCTGGGCTCTGCCACCTCCACCCCCTTCCCTGGCCCAAGACCCCATCATCTTTCCCCAGAGCCTTGGCACAGCCTCTACCTCCCTCCACAGCCCCTGTGGGCCACACTGCTCCACCTCCACCACCCTCTGCATGCAGGCCCTGGGACAGGACAGTTTCTACTGGAGCAGGACCTGGACAAGAGGAAGTGCTCCGCAAACAGTTGGTGGATTTTCTAATGAATGAACAAACCCACAATTCACTGCACAGATGGTATCATCTGTATTCTCTAAATGGGGAAACCAAGGCACAGCCCAAGGTCACCAAGCCTGTGAGCATCGTCAGGAGAACTGACTGCTGGCCTGCACTAAGCACAGTGCCATATTCTCTCCTGCGCCCCGTGAAGACAGTGGCAGGTGAGATGGCACTGTCATCGCAGGCTACGCCCTCCTTTCCAGAGGCCTCGTCTCCAAATCAAGGAAGTACAGCTGACTCCCCAAGGCCTTTGGAGGCAGGCTGATGGATGGAGTGTTTAAGCCATAACTGTTTTCACTAAGTGTTCGTTAACTTAACGATTGCAGAAGACCCGTTAGGCCATTCCATTGCCATTCAAAACCGGCAGTCCACAACCACCTCCTCAGTCCACGGGGTCTCCCACCCACCTCTTTCTTCTCGCCCTCCCGTGGGAGCCTCCAAAGCTCACCTCCACTCACTGCCACCTCTGGTCATCTAGATGCCATGAGGGGATGCAAGACGTGTAGCCAATGCCACCCAAGAAAAGGTCAACGGGGCCTGCTTGCTGTGGCGCTCATCGGGAGAAGTTTCTGCATATACACTTATTAATGACTTTATTTATATACCAATATTTAGTTCTGCTTGCAATTAAGCAGATCTGCTTTCAAAATATGACTAATTAGAACAGTCAAGCTGGCAGGGAGACTTCTGCAAGGAATCACATCGTTCTAGCAAAAGTTGCGCCTGCCAGAGGCAAAACCAGGTGCTGGATCTCAGGAAACAGCCTTGGCTAGCCAGGTCTGGAGAATGTGCCTTGCAGGGCTGGAGGAAGAGAGGAAGGAGGGAAGGAGGAAGAGATGACAGAGCAGTGGGAGGCAGAAGAGAGGTGAAAGCAGGGAGGAGGAGGAGAAGAGGGCAGAAGGAAGGAAAGTTGCAACCCTCAAGCCCAGAGGCCTAATTTGTACGATCCTAGTTAATGACATTCTCTGGCCTGACATTTGCTGCTGGAACATTTGCTGCTGGTCATTTGCTGCTTCCAACATTTCTGGTTGGAAGCCAACCAGAAAGGTACAGGGCTGCCTAATTCCCAGGTCGACATTTCGAAGGCAGCCAGAGAAGAGGCACCTATGCAGTGATGCAGAAACACAGATCAATACGCGACAGGCTGAGGTGCGACACCCCAGCCATCCCCGAATGGCTCTGTCCTCACAAAACTCCGCTGAGTTCTGTCCAGTAGGGGACAGATGATTTTCTCATCTTTCACTGAGTGACAATTTTTGGTCAAAACAGGTGCATCTGGCAAAGGCAGCCAAAGCCCGTGTTCCGAAGGAGATCTGTGCAAGTCCCAGTGTTCCAGGCTGCCTGAGAAGCAGCAACCCCGCCGGTGCCTGAGTCTACCATCAAGGGCTGGCGCTCCACTGCCTCTTCCGACTTGAGCTCTGTGCCAGGCACAGTGCAGGGACTGAGGACACAGAGACCACGACAGCCCAGAAGCTCACCTTCGCACTGGCCCACGGTCCTCCTGGCAGGGTGCACGGAGCGTGGAAGGAGAAAGCCACATTGCCCTGGGACCCGGGGGACAGGCCCAGCCCAGGGTTTTGAGGTTTTGAAAGCTTTGAGGGTTTGAAGGAAATGGTGGGTGAAGGGGGTCCTCTGTGCTGAGCAAGGCATGTGGTAGGGTGGAGTCCCCAGTGCTGGGCAGGGCCGAGGCCACCCAGCCCTCACAGCAGAGACTGGGGTGAGAGGTGTGGGGACTGGGGACGGCCAAGGTCTTTCCTAACCAGCGGCCTCAAGCTGCACCCACCCCTCTCTCCCTGACTCCTGCCCTCTTTGATCTCACTGTCTGGTACCCACTCTACTCAATAGTCCAATCCACACCGAGCTCCCCTGCCCATCTCTTTGTGGCCAGGCTGCCCATTGGAGTGGAGGCTGGACAGGGCCCAGGCCACGCACAGAGCCAGGCAGTCAGAACACCCAAGCGTGGGCTGTGTGCATAAGGCAGTGAGAAACGAAGAATTCAAACCTATCTGCAGCCCACAGGAGGCCTAATCACAAAGCCCCCCGGGGCCCAGCGGGACCCTGAGGGAGGAAAACTGAGGTCTCTCCCACAGGGACGGAAGCTGGGGTCCTCCCACAGAGGGGTCCTCCTGAGGCAGGCAGGGCATTGCTTTGTTTTCAAGGCAAGCTGGAAGTCTCAGGTTATATGTAAAATCATTGGATTTGTAAATATTGGCAACTAATTCAAGTTGGTTAAGCAGATGATCTATAAGCTGGGTGTGGCCCAAGGGACCCAGTTTGCCAACTCAGAGGGAAGGGAGAGTGAGGGACAGATTTTTCAGAGGAGAAGGCATGGCACTTGATTTGTATATAGAAAGATCAGCCTGACCAGCTATAGTGGACACTGGGGAGGTCACCCAGGCCCCCTCCAGGACTCTGTCCCCTGTCCCCGCCTGCCAAGAGTGCTGCTGAGGGCTCCAAGCTGAGTCCCACTTGGGGACTGCCCTTGCCCAAGGTCACATCTCCTCCCCCAGGGGCTATACGCAATGTCCTATTGATAAGGAGGGACAAAGGGCAGTGCCCTGGCCTTGGTTAGGGACACAGCATTCCCAGCTCCAGAGCTCTGGTAGCACTGGCTATAGGAGGCCTCTGTGGAGACCATACCATGCCCTGATGCCCCCTCTACCAATCCGGTCCCTCGCATGATGCTGTGCCCAAGAGCCTCCTGTGAATCCCCTTCCAAACAAATCCCATCTTAGAGCTGTTCCCAGGGAGTTCAACCCAAGACAGCAAGGAAAGCCCAAGTCTCCAGAATCATGTCCCCTGCCCTCTGCTCCCATCCGCCTCATCCCCCACCCCCATCATCACATGTGCTGTAAGGAGCTGGTGACCAATCTGTCCCCTGAGCTCCGGGGGCAGAGCCAGTGATGCATGGTCCCCGAGAGCTTACAGAGCGGAAGCCTCACCCCAAAGTTCCCAATAAATCTCCCCTTGACAATGTACCCGTGAAATTCACCCATGAAATTCACAAAGCTCAGTTCCTTCCATAATTTATGACACTCACAGCTACAAGCCTTGTTAGGCATGACCCTGGGTGGCTGCGTCCGTGGCAGGTGAGCCAGAAGCCAGCGTAAAAATGCCGTGCTCTGGGATTTTATGGATTTATAAAATATCTGCCCAGTTTTTTCTTAGGCAACTTTCATAAATCAGTGCACTTGACATCTTGGGAAAATCAGCAGCTCCTGTAAGAGCGTGAAACCATTTTTGCACTCACCGCTGTAAACTCAGGCAACAAGAACAGGCACCTTTTCATGTGGCCGTAAAGCCAGACCTGGAGCAGGCTAGCTCCCTGGTGTGCTGGGCGCTCAGGAGCCATGAGGCCCCTGGACCTGAGCCACACTTCCTCAGGTGACTGGGTGAGTCCCGAGAGGACAATAACAGCCATAATAACAATGGACCACATATTATGCACCAGAGTCTGTGTGCTCAACGCTTTCATGTCTCCATCCTAAGCAGGATGAAGACCTTGTCTCAAAAATAAACAAACACATACATAATGAAAACCATCCTCAAAAAAAGGAAGTGAAGGAGCAAGCCTGTCCCCGTTCCTCTTGGGGTAAGAGCCAGCACACTGGAGGAGCCTGTGGCTACCCTGAAACCATTCCTGTCTTTACCCACCATTTCTCTGCCCCAGTTTTCTGTTCTGTAAAATGCAGATAGTAACAACTGCCTTGGGGGTTAACCGGCGACGGAGTTCATAGACCTAGAAGGACCTGGCACATCACCCCCAGCACCCAGCAACCACAGTTCCAGGTATGTTCCCCCAAAAGAACTGAAAGCAAGGTCTTGAAGTGGCATTGGCGCAACCCCATGAGCACGGCTTCATTCAAGATGGCCAAAAGGCAGAAAGGCCCAAGTGTGCAGCGACAGATGACTGGATAAACAAATGTGGTCTGTCCACACAATGGAAGGCTACTCGGCCTTAAGAAGGAAATTCTGACCCATGCTGGAACACGGGTGAACCGTGAGGACATTGTGCTGAGTGAATAAGCCACTCACAACAGGACAAATATTGCAGGCTTCTCCTTGTGTGCAGTCCGTAGAGCAGTCAAGTTCACAGACACAGAAAGGGGCTGGGGAGAGGCACTGGAGTTAGGGTTTAATGGGAGCAGAGTTCCAGTGTGGGAGGATGCCGAGTTCTGGAGCTGGGTGGTGAATGCGGTTGCACAACAATGTGAAGGTTCCCAGCACTTTGCGAGGCCAAGGTGAACAGATCACTTGAGGCCAGGAGTCTGAGACCAGTTTGGTCAACATGGTAAAACCTTGCCTCTAATTAAAAAAACAAACAGAAATTAGCAGAGTGCAGTGGTACATGCATGTAGTCCCATCCCAGCTACTTGGGAGGGTGAGGCATGAGAATCGCTTGAGCCTGGGAGGCAGAGGTTGCAGTGAGCCAAGATTGTGCCATCACGCTTTAGCCTCGGTGATGGAGCGAGACCCTCTCTCAAACAAAGCAAAGCAAAACAAAACAAAACAAAACACCAATGTGAATGTATAATGCCACTAAACTATACACTTAACAATGGTGAAAAGGTGAATTGTATGTTATGTGTATGTATCACTATTTTGAAGAATAAAAGAACCCTCCTTTGGGAAAGAAAGGACACTTTTTTTAAGTAGGTGCTCACCCAGTGACCTGTCCCTGCCAGCCACCCCGTTGCCCTAAGGCTTGAGTGGGGCCTGGAGCACAGGACTGGCTGCACACTTGCTGGTGACTCGGCCAGGCTCTCGGTCCCTCTGAGCCACAAGTCATCAACAAGAGAGTGTCCCGGTCCAGCCAGTCTCTGGATTTGCATCCTTGTCCCTGCACCTATCTGCCTGGGAGGACAGCGTGCACAAGCCAGCACCACGATGGCTTTGCACAGAATCATCAAGATCAAAAGATTGGCTAGAGTGGATATAAATAGCCCCAAATAAATGGCCTGGGCTTCTGGGCTGGGCGGTGCCGGCCGGGCCATTTGCCCTAGCCAGCCTGGCTGGAAAGTCCCCTTCCCTGGAGTGGCTGCTCCTCCAAGCACAGCCTCCTGTGTTCTCCCAGCCTCCAGTTCAGGCTTATGTCTCCCGCCTGCCTCACTGCCTGTCACAACTTCTCTCCAAATTCAAATTGGTTTTCCAGTCCAGGCAGACTCACCAGGCCCTGCCCTGCCCATGGAAAGCGTCTGGCTGTCATGATACCCACCGGAGGCTAAGGATTCTAAAGAGACCAGGGGCAGCGGGGCACATGCGGTAAAAACGCGGCCTGCTGCGTGCTTTCCTGGGTCTCAGTCCTGTGTTTGCCTGGGTTCCTATACTGATTCTCATCAGTCTCAGTCAACCTGCAAGGGACATCCTCTTCAAAATGTAGCATTTTGTGACAGGCGCCTGGCACCCCTCTTCCCCTCACCCTACCTCCTTTCCTCATTCCCTCTGGCTCCCTCCCACCATGTGGCACCCCTGGGGGACTGGCTTGGCGTCTCAGGGCTCCAGCATCATTCTGCAGGTAGGCTGGCACTCAGGGCAGGCCTGGCAGGCTTGTGAAGCAAGTGAATGGGTGAATGAATCAATCACTTATTCAACAAGCAGGAGGAAGGAGGAGAGGGCGGGAGGGCCAAAAGGGGCCAAACATACACAGTCTCTGCCTCTCTAGGGGACTGTCGCCCCATCTCCTCCTTCCCTCTCAGTCTCTCTGGTTCTCTCTCCCCTCCTCTCTGTGTCTTCTTTCTGTTCCTCTATCCCTATCTCTCTTCCTCTCTCTGCCTCTCTCTATCTCTCTATCACTGCGTCTCTCCCTCTCTCTCCATTTCTGTCTCTCTGTGTGTCTCTCTGTATCTCTGTCTCTCTGTCTATCTCCGTTTGTGTGTGTGTGTCTCTCTCTGCAGATGGCTGAGGGCAGACGAACAAGAAGGTGGGAGCTGCAGCCTGATGCCCCTTCTCCCCCTGGAAAGCAGAGAAGCACTATTTCCAGCCCCTGAGAAGTGGCCCGGGTCCAGAAGGTCTGGCCACGTGTCCCCTCAACCTGTCCGAGTGAATCAAGTCTTGCCTCCTCCTCGGCCCATGCAGGGCAGCCTCACTGGCCCATAGGCTCCTTCCCTGCGAGACCCTGCTGGCCCCACCACAGTTAGATGCCGCCCTAACTGTGACAAGACACCCAGCACTCCCTAGGATCAGGGCCCGGCCCTCGGCAGAGCCTCTGCCTGGGCACAGGCACCGTGTGAAGCACCGGCCCTCATCCGCTAAGCAGCTCAATTCACCATGCCAAGATCCGGGCCTCGGGGAGACCCACCTCCACCCCTATGCCCTCAAACTCTGAGGCTTCAGACTCCCAGAGATGAAGCACAGCCGCAAAATCACTCTCAAGATAACCTTAGGGTCATGATCAACACAGAGAGATCAAAACCAAATACACAAACACAGACTGAAGCCCATGGTTCCTTCTCTCATGCAGGAGTCTAGTGGTGGGCAGTCCAGGCTGCATGGGACAGTCCCTCCAGGTTACCAGGGTACAGGCTTCTACAGGCTCACAGCCCCCTCATTCCTAGTGCAGCAACTGCCCTCACAATATAAAGTGGCAGCCTAAGCCCCAGCCATCACATCCTCATTCCAGCCAACAGAGCACAGGTCAAAGGACACAACACTCCTTTCTCAATGTACTTTCTGGAAGTTGCACAGCTTACTATTGTTTACCTCCTAGTGGCTACCACAGAGTCACATAGCCACATGTAATCACCAAAGAAGGGCAGTCTTTATTCTGCTCCACGGGCATTTAGGGAAAAAAAAAAAAAAAAAAAGACATTTTATTACAAAAAAAAAAAAAAAAAAGGAAACCAGGAAGCAGCTGTCTCAGCCACACACCCATTCCCATCTAGCGCAGGGCTCCCGTTCACCTCCGAGACTCCTGCTGTTACTTTCCCTTTCCCTATACGTGAAATGGTCACCACCGAGGCCCACTAAGGAGCAAGCGCTCTTACACCCACCCGCAGCACTGGCTGTGCCTTGTGTGAGGGAGGCACTCTTCTTGTACCCATTTTCCTGGTGAGGAAACACTCCCCCGCAGCTCAGAGTGAAGCCAGTATCCAAACCCAGACTGCACACACCCACCACCTCCACAATTTTGTCTTAGTCAAACCATATCAAGAGCCTGAGACACAGCTTTCCCTGGAGGCCTTGATAGTACAGAGAATGCCCAAGGACTCAGCATGGGTCTAACTAGTCCAAACGCCAGCCTCTTACAGGGCTCAGCCTGCAGTGCAGCTGGGCTGGGGGGAGCCCACAGGCCCCTGAGCCCAGACCTGGGGCAGGGACTTTCTCCTTAAATCAGGAGGCTCAGGGAAGCCCACACAGCGTGCACGGAACAGCGGCCAGCAGCTTCCACGACGGGAACGAAGCAGCTGTTTTTCAATAAAATCAAGCAAAGGAGAACTGTTCAGGGAGAAATATGGAAAACTGTTGAAGCTGTCACCTTATGAAAAACCAAAAGCCAACCCTCTCCAAGGGAGACCCTCCATGCTGAATCCCCAGGGTCCCTGAAAGATAGCACAAAACTGGGGGCTGGGACAATTAGGGGGCTCACTGTCCTTCCTAACAACACTCCCTGCCTCCTCCAGCTCAGGCGGTCCTTCCAGCAAGCTCTTATCTCAGCCCCCAAAACAGGGGGTGCTCCAGGGGTGCATCTGCTTCCCCACCAGGCTGTGACGTGGAGGGCAGGAATGCCCTGAACCCCGGCTGCACCCCAACTCCTGGCTGTACCCCTAACCCCTGCACACATCTGCACAGAAGAGGCTCCATACCTGCTTACTCGATCAGACCTTGCTGTGGTCTGAATGTCTGTTTCCTCCCCCTAAAGTTCATGTGGTAAAATCCTCACCCCCAAGGTGACAGTATTGGGAGGCAGGGTCTCTGGGAGGCGATGTGGTCATGAGAGCAGAGCCCTCCTGATTGGGATAAGTACTTTATAAAAGAGGCCCAGAATGCTCACCTCTCCAACCTGTAAGGACAGCAAGAAGGCACCATCAATGAAACAAAAAGCACAGCCCTTGAAAGACCCTGAGCCTGCTAGCACCTTGACCTTGGACTTCCCAGCCTCCAGAACCATGAGAAATAAACGTCTAGTGTTTGTAAGCCACATAGTTTGTGGCATTTGTTATGGGAGCCTGAATGGCCAAGGACAGACCTGGTACCAGTTCAGTGGAGATAAAAGCAGCTACATTTTACAAGAAAAACAATCCACACAAAGAAGAGAGGCTAACATTCCGATGAAATAAAAGCCGCGTTTTCCATTCCTCTGGTAGCCTCCAGCCAGAGAGGACTGAATTTTTGGCATCTGATGAATGAAAATCTGGGAAAACGGAGATTAACTAGGTCCCCCAGCCCTGTGCCCTTCTGGGGCCAGAGTCAGCAAATTTCTTAAACAAGAGAGCTGTACCCCCTGCAACCAGCTCTCCTCCAGACCCACCCACGTCCTCTGTCAGCCTGGAGCTTTCACAATGTGGGGGACGAAAGAGAAGGGGCTTGGTGAGTCCTGTCCGTGAGCAATAAGCATCACACCACTGCTAGCAGGACCACCCTCTGCAGAGACCACAGAAACACAGAGGCCAGGTCCTGTCACTGCCAATGCGTAGCCCTGGGCAGAGCCCAAGAGCTCAGCCAGAGGAGGGCAACAGGGCCACACCAACAGCACTGGTCTGGGAGTCCCACAGACCAGGTCCATGTCTGGCCCTTGCCACTTACTAGCTGTACAACCCCAGGCAAGGGCTTCACCTCTTTGAGCCTCAGTTTTCTCATCTTCAGAATGGGGCTGCATGATTTAAAAAAGGATCAGCCAGCACACAGCAGGTGCTTAAGACACACTTACTTCAGCCCATCTCATAGAGGAGACCCTCATGCCAGGAAAGCTGCTGTCTCCAGGAGAAAGCAGTGAAGACTCAGCTGTGGTCCAGGCCACTGCCACTAGACTTTCCAATGAGGCTCCCCTACAGAAGGGTTGGGCAAGACCCCCCCACCACCATGAACCTGTGTCTTTTTGTCCTGTGCAGATGAGACTGCACTGACGTCATGAATATCCGTAAAAGGGCCCACCAAAAAGATGTTGAAGGAGGAAATTAAATAATAAGTGCAAATGCAATCTCAATTTTTTTACTGCACCTCAAAGAATCAAGTCCTTCACCCCTAGGGGTGTGTGCATTCCACTCTGGAGACCCTCATCCATGTAACAATTATCAATGCATTCAAAGTATGTCATTTTAAATTTGAGCAGTTTGGTAGGAGGGCTTCCGAAGATGAGCAAGGTGTGGCTGCTGCCTGCCCCAGAGAGGGAGGAGGCAAGCCCCCAGGCCCCCAGTGGTAACCAGACAGGAAGCCTGCAGAGGGACAAGGGCTACAGGAATAAATATAATAAACATAATGAGAAGAAATTTATTCTAACACGTGTCAGCACCATGAAAGGTTCTGAGATCAGAGTCAATCCTCAGAGGACGTGCAGGTTTCAAACGGCAAGAACAGAGGTGTGGGCTGGGTATTCCAGGTGGCGAAAACAGCATGAGGTGTGAAAACGGCAGGCATCTGGAGCGGGCTGCAGTGCAGGGGTTTGGGGCAGGCTACCAGCAGGCACTTGGCCACCGGCTCAGGGCGCCCTTGTGAGCAAGAGAGGCACTCAGGCCAACACTCCTGCCTCCAGGACGACAGCCAGGCAGGAGCGAGGTCACTTGGGTGTGCTTAGTGCCCAAGGAGAAGGTGGGACTGAGAAGGCAGCACTCTCGGTGACTACAGCCATCCAAATCGCACTGCAGCAATGATTTTCTCTAGACCCTCTTTCCCTCTCTGGATGTTTTGGCTGCTTCGCCATATGGCAGGAGTTAAAAATACAGCTCAGAGTGAGGGGGATGTGGACAAGAACAGGCAAGCATTCCCTGAGTTACTGAGCTGGGAAGTCCGGCCTCCTCCCAACCCCCATTCAGGGCACAGGTCAGATCCCTGCCCAGGAAGCATCCTCAGTGCTCAAGCCAGGTTGTGGGGAGCGGGTGCTGGCCTCCTGATGAGCTGCGCTGCAGGATGAGAATGCCGCAGACACAGCCACCCCTAAAAGTGATCCTCCACAGGCAGGCCAGCTAAGCAGGGGCAGGACAGAGGCCACATTCCAGGAAGAGAGAGGGCAGCCAGGCCCACCTGCGGGCAGGCCACTCTGAAACTTCTGCAGTCTTGACAGGGAGAAGTGACAGGGCCCAGTCTGAGCAAAGCAAATGTGGGAGATGAAGGACTTCTGCAAACTGTCCCTCCTTCTCCCAGGGAGGGTGGAGACCAATTCCTCTAACCTTGAATTTGGGCTGGCCTTGTGATGTGCTTTACCAATAAGATGTGGCAGAAGTACATCTGGGACTCCAGAGGTCCAATCACAAGAAGCCTCACATCTTCCACACAGGCCTTTTAGAACACTGGCTCTGGGGCCCCCAGGCCCCCAGGTTGGAGAAGCCACATGTGGATACTCTGGTGGCAGTCCCAGCTGAGCCCAGCCTCCCACACACCTCCACAAGGTGCTAGATGTGTCAGCAAAATCGTTTTGGACCCTCCAGATCAGCCAACTGTGCAGATGAATACCACCGAGTATTCCATTGAAAACATAGGGAACAGAAGAACCAACCAGCCAAGCACTGCCCAACTCTGGTCTGCAAAATGAGATATAATAAAATGGTGGTTGTTCTAAAACTAAATGTTTAATTAATTTGCTACGGACCAACAAATAACCTTTATGGTGACTGAATGATGGATGAATTGACTTACTAATTCATTCATTCAATACATATTCATCAAAACCTGCCCTGAGGCAGGATCCCTTAAAGAAATAGCAGAGTCAAGGCCGGGCGCGGTGGCTCAAGCCTGTAATCCCAGCACTTTGGGAGGCCGAGGCGGGTGGATCACAAGGTCAAGAGATCGAGACCATCCTGGTCAACATGGTGAAACCCCGTCTCTACTAAAAATACAAAAAATTAGCTGGGCATGGTGGCGCGTGCCTGTAATCCCAGCTACTCGGGAGGCTGAGGCAGGAGAATTGCCTGAACCCAGGAGGCGGAGGTTGCAGTGAGCTGAGATCGCGCCATTGCACTCCAGCCTGGGTAACAAGAGCAAAACTCCGTCCCAAAAAAAAAAAAAAGAAAGAAATAGCAGAGTCAAATAATTCACTCTCCTGGTCCTCAGGAAGCTTCTGGGCTGGTTCCTCGGTGCCTACCCAGTCTGTGACAGGTCCGCACCTGTGTTTGCCAGCTTTCTTCTCTGGGGCTTGCCACTTTCTGGGTTTCACTGTCAACATTCTCTGTCCAGATCCTGTCCCTGTCTTTATTCTCTCTGAGTGAGGATAAGGTTATGTGGGATGTTCTACCTCCAGAACAAGTTTTATTGTGCTCTAAAAGGTCCCCTATATACTAAAATAAACAAGGGGATTAAAATACTACACTAGAAAAATAGTTAACACAAAAGAAGGTAGTAATAGAGGAATACAGGAAGAAAAAAGATATAAGACACAGACAAATGACAAAACTGTATATGTAAATCTCAACTTATTGATAATTATATTAAATATAGATTAAACGCTCCAATCAAAAGCAGATACTGGTAGAAGAGATAACAAAAAACA
The DNA here is from genome assembly GCF_048565385.1 of Saimiri boliviensis. Taxonomy (NCBI): domain Eukaryota; kingdom Metazoa; phylum Chordata; class Mammalia; order Primates; family Cebidae; genus Saimiri; species Saimiri boliviensis. The sequence continues at coordinate 20,373,187 of NC_133456.1, forward strand.
TAATACAACTATATTCTGTTTACAAGAGATTCACTTTAGAGTCAAAGACACAAATAGGTTGAAAATAAAAGGATGGAAAAAGATATATAAATAGTAACCAAAATGAGTTAAAATGGCTACACTAAAATCAGACAAAATAAACTTTAAGACATACATTGTTACTAGGGACTGAGAAGGACATTTCATAATGATCAACGGGACAATCCAACAGGAAGACACAACAATAAATACCATATATGCACTCAACAACAGAACCCCAAAATATATGAAGTGTTTAAATTGACAGAAACGAAGGAAGAAATTTCGAGATAATTAAAGAATAATAATTGGAGGCTGCATGCAGTAGCTCATGCCCATAATTCCAGAACTTTGGGAGGCCAAGGTAGAAGGATAACTTTAACACAGGAGTTCAAGACCAGTCTAGGCAACAAAGTGAGACCCCATCTCTACAAAAATTTTAAAAATTAGCTGGGCACAGTGGTACACACCGGTAGTCCCAGCTACTCATGAGGCTGATGGAGAGGATTGCTTGAACCCAGGAGTTTGAGGTTATAGTGATCTATGATTGCACCACTACACTCCAGCCTGGATGTCAGAACAGACCCTTTCTCTAAAAAGCCTATAATTAAATCAAAACAAAAATTAATAATAATAGTTGGAGACATCAATACCTCACTTTCAATAATAAACAGAGCAGGTAGGCAGACCAAAAAGGAAATACAAGACATAAACAAAACTACAAACCAACTAGGCCTATCAAACATATACAGAACAGTCTACCCAGCAGCAGAAAACATTATTCTCAAGCGTACATGGAACATTGTCCAGGACAGACTGTATCACAGTCCCTAAAACAAGTCTCAACAAATTTGAAAGGACTGAAATCACACAAAGTATGTTCTCTGAACAAAACGGACTGAAACTAAAAGTCCCCTAAAAATGTCTAGATGACAGCTCTGATAGGGATATGCCTGGCTGATCCTTGGTCACACCACCACCTTCCAACCACCCTTGCTTCGTTTTGCCCCCGGTCCCCCATATACACAGTGGAGATAATAATACTCCCTACCTCACAGAGTATTGTAGGGCAAGTGCTTACAATAAATAGCCAGTCATCAAGGTTACTATTCTAACTCATTATCAATGGAGGGGTGGCAGCCAACACCTCACATGCCATCCCTAGATGAGGGACAGTCATTCATACAATGTTACACTTTCAAGACATCTTTATTCCCATTATTTGATGTGGTTCATTGCAACCCCACAGGATCATCTGGTGAAAGGGAAAGTCGGTGGTGGTGAAGCCCCAGTACTAGGGCATCTATTGAGTCCTTAATCAAGAGACTGGCTCAAAGGAGGGCAAGCAGGCCAACCTACAGGGGGGGCAAGCAGGCCAACCTACCGGTGAGGGCCAAAGGGGATGGTCAGAGTCACCTAGGTGGCAGATTTTTACACATCTTGAGGTTTGGGAACTGCTGAGCTGGGCAAAAGTAAAGCCTCACAGAAAGTAAAGAAAGACGTGAGCATGTTGTGGGCTGTGGGAGGGGGATGGAACTTTCCAGACTCCTCCTTTTTTGTGGGGAGACCTCAATTCAATAAAATTAAGATTCCACAACTTTAAAACATGTGAAGAGACTGCAGCATTAAAGGGATTACGATGACACATCTTACAAAGGATTGGATTCAAAATCGGCAGCACTGACTATGCAGAGAAGTGGGTAGGTAATAGACATGTACTGAAACCCAAGTCACCTGGTTCTCAATTCCATGACTTTCTAAAATTACTTCCTTTCTCAACAGAGAAAGAAGGAACAACAGTGATACAAGTGGCTCTGTGCACATTTATGTACATCAAGGATATAATCCTCACCCCTTATCCAGGAGGTAGGTTTTATAACCCATTTTACAGGTGAGGAAGCTGAAGCACAGAGAGGCTCAGCCACGGGCCAGAGAAGACACAAGTGGTACGTGGTGGAGGGAGCTGGGATTCAGGCTGCTGGCCTGGCCTGGCCCCAGAGTCTGTGTCCTGCCTCCTGCCCCCTCTCCGTGGGGAGCCTCACCCAGCATAAATACTCCATGGGGAGCCCCGGCCAGCCCTGGGGAAGTGAACATCCCTGCTTGGGCTGCTCCTCCCTCAAGGTCAAAGAGTGGGGTGGCCTGGGTATGGGGAGCCTGAGGCAGAGTCCAGGGGTGTCACCAGCCCCTCACTCCCCATTTAAAGAACTCCCTGTTCCAAGAACTGCTGCAGGTAACCAAGATGGGCATGGCCCCTCCCATCTAGAGCCACTCCTCTCTGGTTCCTCTCCTCTCTCTCCTTCCCATCTGGACTGGCGATTGTGGGGAAAAGAGAGGGTGGGGCCATGTGCCTTCATCCCCAGCCCTGTCCACCTCAGCAGCCTCTGCCCAGGCTCCCAGCACCCAGTTCTGCAGCATCTCCTGAAGCCTCCCTCACCCCTGGTACCCATGCCTGCCCCAGGAGCCAGAGATCCTGACCAGATCTAAGTCCCATCACTTCCTCCTCTGCTCAACAGCCTCCAGGGACTTCTGTCTCCCTCAGATCCAAGCCGTAGTCCCCAGTGGGCCCACGTGGCCCTGCTGACTGTGCGTCGGCCCTCGCCCCTACCCCATTCGCCTCCCTCCTCCTCTCTCACACTGTCCCCCTCACTCTGCCCCATGCACACTGGTCCGTTCCCTGCACCTCAACGGCACCGCCAGGAACACTCCTTACTCAGGGCACCCTAAGTGGGAGATCCAGTTGTCACTGTCCCCATAGCAGAGATGAAAAAACTGAGGCTCAGAGAGGTGTATTTCACATGCCAAGGGGGAGACAATACAAGCAGATTCCAAAGCTGGGACCCTCCCTCGAGTCCCGTCTCCAGGTTTCCCCAGGCTACCCCCTAGGACCCATTGGACCCTGCAGCCCATCCGTGAATCTCATCCACACACGTGCCCACCCCCGGAAGGGTCCCTAGAAGCTGTCTCCCTTCACTATCAGACACATGCCGAGGACTTCTCTCCTGAGCACTGAGGCCATCCAGGAAGCAGAGGATCCCACCCCGTACCTCGTCCTCACAGGGCCAGCAGTCCACAGGCAGCTACAAATGACTTGCTAGGACCCTCCCACCCTGCCGGTCCCAGGACACCCTCTGAGCAGGCCCTGTCTTCTGCCCTTAGCAAGCGTGCTCCTGCGGTTCCCACGGAGGAGGCGGGGCCCGGCCCGTTGGTTCTCCGAAGGTGTAATGCTCTTCACGAAAGTGGTCTGCAGAGAAAGGACATCCAAACCACCACAGGCGCTTCCAGCAAAAGCTGGGGCAAAGCCAGAAGAGGGGGCACCCATCCCAACCCTCCTGTGCAACCACGTGTCCCACATGTGTCCTGCATGAATGAAGACATGAACAGCAGCTTTCTGGGAGCTCAGTAAGTGCTCAACTAAGCGGAGTGGGGAAGTCAGACCAACTCAGAGAGGAACACTGGGCACTGGCTGCTGGGTGCTGCAGAGCTTAGAGCGCCCTCCCTGAGCATACTGGTACACACTGCCCATAGCAGCCCTGCCAGCTGCGTTCAACCATTGTCAGCTGCTGTGCAGAGAAGGGACATGGGCTGTCTCCAGGTGGTGCCAAAGCTATGTTGGTTCTGGCTCCTGAAGCCAAAAGTCTGGGGAGGGGACCGTGCCACATTTGGAAATGGCCCCCAATGTTTCCAAAACATCTACACTGTGCAGTGAACAGCTTTGAAGTAGCCCGACGTGGGGTGAACTGTACAGGCCCTGGAGGCAGACAGGCCTGGGTGTGAATCCCGCCGCTGCCACCGGGTGACCACGGGCAAACCACTTAACTTCTCTGAGTCTCAGGTTTCATATCTGCAAGATGGGATGAGGATAGTTCACATTTGTCACAGGGTTAGAGCATCCACAGAGACACGGAGAAGAACGTGCCCAGCACGAGGCACCTAGAACGGCCTCGGTTATTGCTGTGGCCTCACTGCAATCAGCACATTCTAAGTTCAGGTGCAGAACCACAGGCTCTGACCCATGCCTTTGTGGATCTTGCCTCCTCTGAGAGGGAAAGCCGAACACTTCAAAATCAGGACTCAAGCTAGGGCCAGCTTGGAGGGCAGGGGCCGGTCCTGTCCACCAGCCCCCTCAGGACCGGTATCTAGGTTCTAAGGAAGCCAAGTGCCCTGGGAGGGTCTGTGCCTGTCCGCCTCAACCTGCTACCAACACTGACAGCACCGACAGCCCCTCACACACCCCGTGTGCAGACACACCACGCATGCTGCTTCCCCTGCCTTGACACCATCCTCCTCCTCCCTCCTGCTCTTCAAGTCCCAGCTCAAAGGTACCTCCTCCAGGAAGCCTGTTGACACCCATGGGTGGTCACTCACTTCCTGCTCTGGAGCTGCACACCACTTGGCCCCCTTCCTCCCTGGCCTGATCCCTCTGCCATCTTCCATGGACAAGCCTCCGTCTCCCATTTGCATGATGCTTCCAAGGGGAGGCAGTGGGGGAGCTGTCCTAACCAAGGACAAGAATCCCTCATGAGCAGCCCAGGAATGGGTGTGCGTGGGGAGGTGGCGGTCAGGTGTAGGCAGCGGGGCCCAGCTCCTGGGCCATAGCAGGCGCCCCACCAATGTGAGCTCCCCATTCACAGGGTTCCAGACACCCTCATGGACAGAGGGGCATGGAACATAGAAATATTCCAAAACCTTCACTGCAGAACCCAGGGAGGCAGTGATCTGCCCTGCACGGCTTTCAACTTTTCTGTATGCTTGAACATTTTCGTAATAAAACATTGAGGGAAAACAATCCTCAAAAGCATTCTCAATGCCCTGCTATTCCTCCCCCTGGACCCACCACCTAATGCCAGCCACAGGCAACTCCCGCGTCTGATCTCCCTATGAGGAAGTGGCCCTCTGCATTTTCATGGGGAGAGACAGCAACTCAGACAGGCTGGGGCTATTACTTGGAAAATCTGAGCAGCAGGGAAGTGGCTGCGGCAGGGCTGGGACTCTGCTAGCCTGCTGCAGGGACAGAGCTAACTGCTCAGGAGCCACCCGTGGGGGCCTGTGGGGGCCTGTGGGGTCCCCAGCGCAAGGCCAGGGGCTGGAGAGAGGCGTTGCCAACCTCAAGGCAGCAGCCGTTTCCCGAAGAAAACAGAAGCACCCAACATTTGCCATAACTGGCCCGGTGCATCCTGCTGGAATATCCACCCCTCGGAGGGCAGGATTCAAACTCCCGTGGCCTTGTTGCCTCAGAGCTTCAGTTCAAGCCACTTGGTTACAGCCTGGCCTGGGTCTGCCCTGGGCAGGGGCAGCACACCGGAAACCCCCTGACCAGGGGCTGCCTCCCCGCCCCACCCGTAGCCTCCGCTCCATTTCAGTTAGGTCAGTTCCTTCTCCCATATTCCAGTTTAGCCGAACACCTGGCTGGCCTGTGCGGTGTTTTCTGCTGCTCTGTGGCAATTACACGGATGACACCTGACAAGCTCAGAACGGTGCGCTTTCCAAGTTAGGCAAAGCGTCGCTCCTTCTTAAAAAAACAGAAAACAAGACACAAAAGACTGGATCAGCTGTCAAAACAATGTCACAGACAAAACAGCTGACAAACAGCCACCCAGCTGGCAAAAAACGCTGATGTCCCCAAATGCCTGACTCTGGGCCCCTCCAATGTGACCGACCCCTCACACTCCCCCCAGCAGGGCAAAGCCTCCTAATCTCTGCCAGGAGCAGCGGGCCTGAGTCCAGAAAGGGGAGGCGAAAACCTAACGTCGAAACAAGTAGGTCCCGACTTTATTTCACACACAGTGCCACTCGCTGTCTTCCTCAGCTCAGGCTGGATAAAGAAGCATCTCATGGTTTATTTTTCAGGTTGTAAAATAATAATTTCCCCAGTCTGTCAGATGGCTGGGAGAGCTTCGGAGACACACTCCCTCATCTTTCTCTACCATCTGCTGGAAAATGAGAATGGCTGTCCCCATTCCCTTGGAGTTGAACACATTTTGCCTCCCCACGACAAGTCTCCCAGAGTATGCCGCACTCGTTCCTGACTTGGGGACGTCCTCCCCAGCACTGGACACAGGCTTTATCTTGGCTGGAAGAACAAGAACATTATTGAACCAAAACACGACGCAGTTATCTCCCTCCGCCCTGCCACCCTTTCTGCCAACTCGGAGATCAGAAAAGAGCCCTCTCAGCCTCCCTCAGTCTCTCCACAGCCCTCTCCTCTTTGCTAAGAGGGGACAGGAAATCCAACCAAAGCACCCTCAGTCCCCCAGCCCCTGGCCCAGCGTGCGTGCTTCCTGGCTACTTTGAGGAACAACACATACATCAAAGCTCGGTGGGCTCCTGGCAGGACCCTCCTGAGGGTGGCCTTCTGTGTCATCAGTCTGCTGCCCATCAGGACAAACCAATCTCTGCTTGCCGCCCCTCGTCGGTGGCCACCCCTGAGCTTGCCTCTGAACTGATGGACCGTCGTACGGTTAATGTCACCAAGAACCCGTGAAGAATCCTGGTTTTGGTAAATCAACAGAGCCTGAATGCCACTGAAAACCTCCCCCAGAGTGAGTCACCAACTCAGAGCATCAGAAAAACATCCTCTCCCAGTGATATGACAGCACTTAAGGGCTGGAGGGGACCAGAAAGCAAGGCAGGCCGCTCCACCAGGCCTCCCCATCCCCACCCCCAGCCTCCTTAAGCGATGTTTCCTTCTGCCAAGGAACTTCGGAAGATCTAAAGCTGGAAGGGATCATCTCATTAAATCCTTGTCCCCTCTGCACTGCCACCCCATGTGACACCAGGAGCCCTGCCTTGGTGACAAGATTGCACACGGCAGGGCGGAAACCTTCCATCTGGGCTTTCTCCAGCAAGAGAGGCCAGAAGTCACCCGGGATCCTGGGAGGTGGTATGGCCACTGGACATAGTGAAGGGCAGACGGTGGGTGGATAGGAGCAGAGGTAGGCTGAGTGCGGTGGCTCACGCCTGTAATCCCAGCACTTTGGGAGGCTGAGGCAGTTGGATCACAAGGTCAGGAGTTCAAGACCAGCCTGGTCAACATGGTGAAACCTGTCTCCAGCAAAAATACAAAAATTAGCAGGGTGTGATGGTGCACACCGGTAATCCCAGCTACTCGGGAGGCTGAGGCAGGAGAATTGCTTGAACCTGGGAGGTGGAGGGTGCAGAGAGCCGAGATTGCACCATTGCACTCAAGCTTTGGGCGACAGAGCATTACTCTGTCTCAGGGAGAAAAAAAGAAAAAAAAAAAAAGCAGGGAGCCAAGCCAAACCATCTGAATCCAAATCCTGGCTCCACCTATTAGGCAGATGGGAGAGCTGGGGCAAGGCCATGATTTCTGAGCCTCAGGTTCCACATCTGTAAAATGGGAGCAGCAGCTGCACCTGCCTCATAAGAGTAATGAGACAAGGAGATGAGCTGACCAAGGCATAGACCGTAAGCAGGGCAGGCACACAGGAAGCCCCCAGTGGATGCAGCCATCGGCCCCACCCATGCTCCCTGGGACTGGGATCTGCGTGGTTGTTAATCCCAGCTGTTCCTGCTAAAGTTCACTTGACTTTCTAAAGGAAAATGCAATGACCTTAATCAATCCCTCCAGCTTCATCCACTCAACAAATCTCTACTGAGCACCTATTATGCATCTGAACCTCTAGTGAGTGGAAAGCAATCCCAGAAACAGATCACTAACAGTAGCCAACCAGACACTGGATATGAATCCTGATTCATATGCAGAAAAGAACTGTAACCAAATAATCAAAGTAACCACAGGCATCCTGTCACTGTATTCTTCCCTGTTATCATCCTGCTTTTCCCAGAGCTGAGAAACTCACGATGGTATTTTTCAGGGGGTGTCGCAGCATGAAAGAGCACTCTCTGAGAAAGAATTTAAAGGTTTCTGGGCTTGGACACTTCCACACACCAAGCCATTCTGCCCATGGACTGCTTGGGTGGGGCAGTGCCAGGCTAACCGTTGTCCCAGGACGAGGCTGCTCAGTGATCTCTCAATTGCATCTATCCATCCCCCTGCAAGTCACTGCACCCTCTGTCTGTGCAGCGGGCTGAGGGCTCCTGACTCAGGCCAGGGAATCTGGAGGCTATGTAGGAAGAGGTCAGCCAGGCCCTCCCTCACAGGGAGGGGGAGAGGGGAGCCAAGTCCCCCCAGCAGGAAGTCAATCCTGATGCCTTCGCCTTGGGAAGCCCATGCTCAATCACGGTACCAGCCCCCACCTGGCCTTTGGACAGCCCTTCTCATGGTACTCCATTTCCCTCTCCATCCCCCCGACACCCTGCTCCAAAGGTCTCACCTCCTGCCTGTGATCAGTTGGCCCAAAAGAAATGACAAACGGGTGGACAATGGAAGAATCTGACCTACATTAAGCACTTACTGTATACCAGTTGCCTCCATGCCCATCTTTGCAAAAGTATGGGAGCCAGCTGTGATCGTTCCTGTTTTGCACGCATTTCAGAAAACTTGAGGCTAGGAGGGGTAGTGTGATTTGTCCCATGGTCACCAGCTGGGACCCTAGTTTGTCCACCCATGTTGCTCTCTCTACGCAGAGTTGCTTTTTCTCTTCCTCTCCTCTCCATTCTTCCTGTCGTGCTTCCAAGCACAGTAATAATGAGTCTGCATACAGCAGGTGCTTAATAATAGCCCTCAAGGGGACTGGTTATGCCATATTCCTTAGGCATAAATCACCTTGCTCTGCAGATGGGCAGTGGGACACATCCAGTCCATGGTTTGCAGAGCAGCCCCTGGGGACCCAGAACCCCACGCATGTGAGCAGGCCATGTGATGCCCCTGTCTCGGTGAGTCTCCTGTGAGGGGAGGAGGCACCAGCATTCTCCTTCCCAAAAGATTGCGAAGTGAATCAGATGCACAAAAATGGGCCTGGCTGCTCCATCTTGAAGGCAACCCACCTACAGCTCCTGCTCACACCGGGGCTCCCCACAGCCGCACTGCTCATCCTGAGGTCCAGGCCCAGCAGCAGCGGGTGTCCTAGGAGCTGGCTAGAGATGCAGACCGCAGCCCAAACCAGACCCACCAGCTCAGCGTCTGCATTATAGCTAGATTCCCAGGCTCCCGGTGTGCACATTCAAGTTTGGAAGCTATGCTCAACCTAAACCGTGGGCTGAGGGCTGTGCTGCCACCCTGCTTTCCTTAAAGGTGATGCTCTCTCTCATGAGCCATGGCTGTGTCTCCACTAAGGGGAAGCCAGGTGGACACAGTCAGGGGCTTCTGAAACAAAATCCCAGCCTTCCCATCCCGGCTTCCCGGCCAAGGCAGCTGCCTGGATGCAACCGAGGGGATGCCCCACCGCAGGACAGACGTGCTGCCTCTCAGCATCCTCCTGTTCCCCACGTGGTCACCAGGGGTGATGCTGAAGGGAAAAAAGGAAGCCGTTCCCCAGGGTGGTGTTGTGAGGCGTGTGCCAACCAACATGTCACTGTTTCCCATGAAAGCAGGGATTGCCCTGGTGCCGCCTCCCCAAACTCCTAAGGACTTTCCTTGGGCATCCTCAGCTTCTCTGTGGGTCCTGGTGTGGGGGAAAGGACCCACGGCTGCTGTGGCAGGACTGAAGGGTTGAAGGGAGTCCCAGAGACTCTGGAGGGCCAGGAGTGGGGCCCAGAGAGGCAGCGGGCGTGGTCTCTGCTTCCTCCCAGTGACACCAGTTAGGAGCTATACACACACCCGCCCCTCCCTCCCCATACACCGAGTGCAAGGCTGCCGCCCCAGCCTGCCAGGCACAGAGCCACACGCTCAGCCACAGCACGACCCCATCCTCACAATGCTCCTCCTCCAAAGAGCCCCCAGTCCCACCGGCACCGCCCAGAGCCAACACACCCTCCAGCCAGCGCCACAAGCAGGGCCTGTCCCATGGCCACAGCGGCTGCAGCCCCTCCTGGGGTGGGAAACTCAGGTCTCCAAGACAGTGATGGGACTCCTGGGAATCAGGAACCACCCTCCATTCTGGGGCCACGGCTAACTCCTCCCCCATTTCCACCCTGGAAAGGCAGCCCCGCAGGAAGACTGTCCTGAAGCCCTGAGCACGGCCACTCCCCCAACCACGCAGTGCTTGCGTCTGACCCAGGCCGAGCCACAGTGTGCGCCCTGGTGGTCCCGAAAACAGAAAGGCAGAGGGAAAGGCAGAGGGCATAGCAGCAGAAACCCCGCCCCAGCGGCACCGAAGCCTACCAGCCCCCTTGTCCTGCCCCAGATGGGCACCCGCAGGTCCATAGGGTGAGGCTGCTCTGGGTTTCGACACCGACACCGACGGGTGGCAAACGATAACCCGGCCGGCGGGCTGTGAGCCGGCAGGGACGCTGGGGTCCAGGGCTGCTGGACGGTCCCGCCCCGTACTTCTCCCCATCCCTCACTTAATCCTAGGTCCGAAATAGCCCCGGGTAATCCCAAGGCGAGGCGGTCCAGAATTAACCCCAACCTTGAAGTAAGTGGAGGCGTCCAGAGACGAGGGCTCTGCGTGTCCTGGACTGAACACAGCGTAGAGTCCATTCCAGGGACGCCGAGACCCGCAAGCGACCCAGGCCCGCTCCAGAGCTGGATCCGCGCGGGCCGCGACCCCTCCCTACCGGTCTCGGGATCTCCAGGTCGGAAGTTCTAGCCCTGCTGCACGGAGACCTAAGTCCGCTGCCCGGACAGACTTCCGCCCGGTGCATCCAAGCCCCGGGGGTCGCCCACCCTGAGTCCGCGCTGCAGCGGAGAGCCAGGCCGGCGGGAGCGCTGGGCAGCTCCCTGGAGCCTCTTTCCAGGCAGCCCAGTCTCCACCCGAGATCGAGCTCCGGGTCTGGGCGGCGACCCCGCCAAAGAATCCCAGGGAGCCGCTAAGGGTCTGGCAGCGGGCGTGGGCGCTCCCGGGACCGCCACGCGCCCTCCCGCACCGGCCCGCCTCCCAGCCAAGCCCCGAGCGAAGCCGCGAGCCCCAAGAAGTTCCCACGCCCCCGACACGCCCGCCGCCCCGGGCCCCGCTTACTTGTCGCGGCGGCCGCCGAGCTCCGGGATGGCGCCGAGCAGCTGCGGGCCGGGGCCGGGGCCCGGGTCGGGGCGGCGGGCGCACGCGGCCAGGTGTCGCCGGTGTCGCTCCAGCAGGCCGGCGTTCTCCCGGCTCAGCCGCGCCACTTGGCGCTCCAGCTCCTCGATGCGCCGCCGCCGGCGCGCCAGCAGCTCCTGCTGCGCCGCGACGATCCGGGTCAGCTCTTGCAGGTACTCGGCCGCCTGGCCGGGGGGCTCAGCGGCGCTGGCCATGGCCCCCGCCCGGAGGCCGGCCGCGCCTCAGGCGAGCGGGCGGCGGGGCGGCGGCGGCGGCGCGGCCATGGCTGCGCGGCGGGGACGGCGGCTCGGCGCGGCGCGGGGCTGCCGCGGCCCCGCCTCGGCTCCCGCCTCCGCCGGCGCCGCCCCCGGGGCCCCGGCGCCTCCTGCTCCCCGCGCCGCCGCGCTCCGCCGCCCGCTGCCCCGCGGACGCGCCGGGGCGGCAGGGCGCGGAGCTGCGGCCGCCGCGGGCAGGAGAGGAGTTTGGAAAGTGCCGGCCGCGGCGCGGGAAGAGGCGGGGAGGGCGCCGCCTGCTGGGACCGCCCCTGGGTCCTGCGCTCCTGCGCCCCTGCGCCCCCGCGCCCGGCGCCCGGGACCGCTCCTTCCTTCCCTGGCCGCCTCGGGCGCCTTAAATCGGAAGCAATTCCGTGAAATACATCTCGAATCCATCGGCGGGCGATTTTAGGTAAAGCGTAAATAGGAAAATAAACAACACACTCACGAGAACGATGGCATTTCTTACTGATCTGAGTCTACTAAAACACTGGGCATGGGCAGGGCGCAGTGGCTTACGTCTGTAATCCCAGCACTTCGGGAGGCTGAGGCGGGAGGATCGTTTGAGCCCAGGAGGGGTTTGAGACCAGCCCCGGCAAAAGAGCGAGACCCCGACTCTACAAAAATAACAATAAAATAATAAAATAAAACACTGGGAATGTTTTGTACTTGCAGAAGCAAGACGTTTCCCCGGCCGTCCTTCCCTGTTGCAACCAGAAGGTGGCCCTGAAGCCTCCAGGTTCTGTTCGCTGCACCGCCAAGGCTCAGGCGCCCAATCCCTCTACTCATATTTGCTGCGGGGAACCGACAACCTATGGAGGGAAGCCCCACCTCGGCACTGACGTTGAGATCTGCAGCAATTTGTTTTACCTCTTGGAGCCTACGTTTCCTCAGCCAAAATGTTTTCCATTCGTTGATTGTTTTCTTAATCTTTGTAATTTTCATACCCCAAATTTCTTTGGGGCTAAATCCATTTTTCTATCTCCTTGACTTGAGCTGGGTTATTTCTATAGTTCTGTTTTCTAGCAAATGCATTTAAGGCTATACATTTACCTCTGGGTAAAGCTTTAGCTATGTCTCATATGTTTTTAAAGCTGCTATTTACATGTGGTGGGTATTGCCTTTGTTACACCGACTTCGCTGACATTTGGTGTTTCATATTCATGTTCGTTGCTATACCCCCACGAGAGGAGGAGACTGCATGGAGAGACCTCTGACCCTCCAGGGTCCTCAGGCATCCTTGGGTGTCCCACCTTGGGTGTCGCATAGGCAGGACCCAGAATGGTAGCGTGGCCATGTACTGGGAGCCTCAAGTTCCTCAAGGACTGTTATATGAAGATGAGGTCATATACACACCACCCTGAAGGAAAACTCAACACAGCTTTAAACTTGTTCTTGGTTTCTAAGACATGTCTTGTTCTCAGGATTAAGGTTATCTTTGTAAATCCTATAATTACCTTTTGAAGAACCCATTAGATACCATCCTTTTTATTTTTTTTTATTTTTATTTATTTATCTTTTTTTTTTTTTTTTTTTGAGGCAGAGTTTCACTCTTGTTGCCCAGGCTGGAGTGCAATGGCATGATAACTGCTCACCACAATCTCTGCCTCCCGGGTTCAAGCGATTCTCCTGCCTCAGCCTCCCAGATAGCTAGCATTACAGGCATGTGCCACCACGTCTGGCTACTTTTGTATTTTTGTTAGAGACAGGGGTTTCTCCATGTTGGTCAGGCTGGTCTTGAACTCCTGACCTCAGGTAATCTGCCCACCTCAGCCTCCCAAAGTGCTGAGATTACAGGTGTGAGCCAGCCACTACACTGGCTGATACCATCCTATTTGTATATGTACAAATCATGTATCATTTTGGTTTATAAATTTAAAATATACCGACATCTTTACAACCCTGTTCTAATATTTCCTTATTTTCTAATATCTGAGGAGCTTTCCAAAAAAGGGATCCGTGTAGCCCAGTCTTCTTGTGACCTTATGGGAGGCCTGATCGTGCAGTTGCACACAGGTCTCTGGCAGTGTTTGGGGCTGGAGGGAAGGCAACTCTAAACTCTGGCACCTGTCGGTGAGGATTGTGGCTGATAGATGGAGCTGCAGGGGTAGGGAAGGAGCAGCTGGGTTCCCTTTCCATGCGGTGCTTCCAGACACACCCTCCCAGTTGTTCGCGATTGAAGCTACTCCATGTCTCCATCTCTGCACTGCCTCCTTGCTCCCTGAGGCAGGTCACCTTGCCACTCAGCAGACAGAGCACCCAATATGCACCAGACCTGTGTGACAGCAGACACCCTAAGAGGAAGAGGCCTCAGCCCTGCCTCTCAGGAGCTTCCAGGTCTGGCCAGGGAAGAAGTTTGGCAACAGGCCGACAAGGTGCTCTTCCAGCTTCCAGGTAGTGGCACTCTACCCGAGGAGGACTGGGCAAGGCCCTGTCCTCCTGGACCTGCCACTCCCCAGACCCTAAGGCAAGCAGAGAGGTCCTCAGGACATAGCCGGTGAACACCAGCAGTGGCCTGCCTGGCCCACTCCTCCTTGCTCCTTCTGGCTGGGCTCCCTGAACTCCTCCTCAGGTGGTAGGAGTGGGAGTGGGGAGCCCCTTGGGCCTGCCCTCCACCTCTGCCTCACTCATCTGCCTTGCTCTCCATTCCTGGCACTCAAGGGTGTTCTAGCGACAGCCAGCTCCCCAGAGCTGGAGGTTACAGGAGAGTCTGACACCAGTAATGGGGCCAAGTCCACCCTCCTTCCTGCTCACAGACGAGGGATGAACAATGCCTGTCCACACCAAAGAAGGGAGGCCTCTTCCTCAAAACGCCTCAGCCAGCCACTCCTTTAGCAAAAGTGGCTGAGCATTGACTGTGGCCAGGCTCTGGGGACACGAAGCAGGACAGACAAGGCCTCTGCTCTCTAGGAGTTTTCCCATGGAGACAGAGTGAGCAAGGGAGGATAAGCAGGCATGGGCCAGGGCTGTCCCACAGGGCTCCACACACGAGCCCTGTGGCCTCATACTCCAGCCTCCCTGCTCTGACCCCTGAATGCAGTGAGCTAATTGGCCTCCCCCTGCCTCTGGACGAACTCAGGGCTCTTGGGCACCGAGGGGTCTCTCCCAGTCTCACCACATGGCCCTGGACATAAGAACACTAATGAGCAGAGGGCAGATGAGACATGGAAGGTCGGGGTGGGCTGCTTTCACTTGACTGGCAGCATCGAGTTCAGCCACAGTCACTCGTCTAAATTCCCATGATGTGCAATAAAAGAATCAGAGCCTGTAGAGTCCTAGGAGCACTGTGTCTTGCATGCTCTGGTCACTGCCCAGATAACCCCTTCAGGGTGAGGCCCTTGCCTCGTACCAGCTCACAGCAAAGACCCTCTCAGGAAATTGCCCTGAGCTGATGAAATCTGCAAGGTTACGTTCCCCTTCCCAGGACAGCCCCCTGACTGGTCCGTGCAGGAGGATAGCAGTCCAGCCCCCTTCCCTCAATTTGGGTAACTCTGCAGGGTCATCCTAGCTCCAAAGCTCCCCTGAGATAAGCTGAGCCCCTGTAGGATTCACACTGTGGCCCAGCCTCTCCCTCTGCCAGTCATACCTCTTCTCTCCCTCACGGGTGTTGGCCCTGAGCTCTCCCCAGGACACTGCCTGTGCACAAACTTCCCTCTCAGAATGTTTCCCTGCGAGGTGACCCAGGACACCTCCTTCCCCTCCTCTCCCATCTTCATACCACTCCTTTGACCTTGTTAGGATGTATAGGACGTGCATGCTGGTCTGTAACTCTAGTTAAGGTCTCCCTGCTTCGTATACAGATACATTCTACCACCTGAAAAACTGATCACCGGCATTTCCAATGTGATAAATTTGAGGCCAAGGAATTTAAATTCAACTGCAGAAAGGAAGATGTGAGTGTGCATTCTGAAAAAGTAAAGGATACAAAAATATGGAGAAGGAAACAGAGAAAGGAGAAGTACACTATGTATGATTACTTGTTAATTTTCCTATTATTCACATCCAGCTTCTCAGTAAGATCATCAATATTTTTATCTTTTTTATAAGAAATTCATGTTTTTCCTTAAAAACCTTCCCCCGAGCACTCTCTGACTCACTACTATAATTTGGGCTGGCTGCTTCCTGGGTCCACTACATAGCTATTATTGGGGATTTCTTGGCATTACACTTCTGGATTGAGTCCACTGTTTCTTGGATCCTGTGTATTCTCTTTCTTGGATTCACTTTCCACTTTGCAGAGCATATCCTCAGGCAGTTCTGCCAGACACAGCCTGTGGGTAGGTCTCTGAGTCCTTGTGTATCTGAAAGTATTTACTTTGCCCTCAGACTTGATTGGTAGTTTGGCAGGGTATAGAATTCCAGGTGAAAAATCAGTTTCCTCAGAACATGGAAGAGTTTGCTCCATTTTCCTCCATCACCTAGTGCTATTGTTACCATTCTGATTCTTGTTCCTTTAGAGAAGAGATTCTCTTCAGAGGGTATTGTCCCTGACCAGAACATTTGAAAAACTGGTGGGGGATATTTTTGGTCATCAAAATGACTTGCAATGCTCTGATATTCAATGGGCAGAGCCCTGAGATACAGTGCACAGGGAGTGTCATCCAGTACAAACTGTCCCATTCATATCACTAAAAAGCAAAGCAAAGCAAAGCAGAAGGACTTACACTACTGGATTTCAACACTTATTATAAAGCAAGAGTAATCAATACAATGAGTACCAGTGTCAAGAGAGACACATAAATTGACAGACTAGAAGAAAGTCTAGAATTAGACCCTCACATATGTGGTCAATCAATTTTTGACAAAGATGCCAAGGCAGCTCAATAGGAGAAAGGATAGTCTTTCAATGAGTGTCGCTGGGACAATTGCTGGGATGATATCCAAAAGAATGAACTTCTGCCTCCACTTCAGAGTATCTGCAAAATTAACTGGGGCTAGATCACAGACCCCATGTAAGAGCTAAATAGGTACAACTTCTAGAAAAGCTCTTAATGGCCTTGAATTTGGCAAATATTTCTTAAATGTGACAGCAAAAGCACGAACTCTAAGTGAAGAAAAAAATCAGCAAATTGGACTTCACCACAATAAAAATCTTGGTCTTCAAAAGACACTGTTAAGAAAATAAAAAGGTAAGTCATAGTCTGGGAGGAAATATTTGCAAACTCGATATCCAGCAGAGGACTTGTGTGTAGAATATATAAAGAACTTTTCCAACTCAATAAAAAACAGAAAAAACACCCAATTAAAAATGGACAAATGTTTTACAGAGATCACCAAAGATATATAAATGCCAAATAAATGCATTAAAAGAAGCTCAACATCATCAGTCATTAGGGAAATGCAAATTAAAACCCTAGAGATTTAGAGATGAAAGCAACAAAGGAAAAGGAGATAAACTGGGAGACATCAACATTGAAAGCTTCTGTGCTTTGAAGGACTTCAATCAAGAAAGTGACAGAAGAGAGAAAACCTACAGAAGAGAAAGCGTTTGCTGTTCACATGTTGATTAGAGACATGTATCTAGAATAATAAAGAAATTTTACAACTCGGTAATAAAAAATTTAACAATGGGAAAGGGTCTGAATAGACATCACCACAAAGAGGATATCATAAGCACAAGGAAAGATTCTCAACATTATTAGCCATTGGAGAAATGCAAATCAAAAGTTTGACACACCACTTAACCACTTATACCCACCAGGTGCAACCCACTAGGTTGGCTGGAATAAAAACTACTAGCACTAACAGGTGTTGGTGAGGAGGGAGAAAAATTGGAGATCTCATACACGGCTGTTGGGAATGTAAAATGGTGCAGCTGCTTTGGAAAATTGCCTGGCAGTTCCTCAAACAGGTAAACATTTAAACCACATGACCCAGTAATTCCACTGCTAGGTATATACCCAAGAGAATGGAAAAAAATGATGACTCTTGGAAACACCATGCTAAGTGCAAGAAGCCAGTCACAAAGGCTCACACATTGTATGGTTCCTTTTCAGTGAAATGTGCAGCACGGGCCCCTCTACTTTCTAGAGGCAGAAAGTAGATTAGTGGTTGCCAGAACTTCGGGGTGGGAGTGGAGGGTGAAGATTCCTTATGGGGTAATGAAAATGGTCTGAAATTGATTGTGGTGATGGCTGCACTTATTTCTGAATACTCTAAAGGTCACTGGGTTGCACACTTTAAAATGGTGAGTCATTCAGCACATTTGCTGTATCTCAGTAGAACTGTTAACAGGAAAAAAAACACACTGAGATACCACTGCATACCAACTAGAGTGGCTTAAAGTAAGAACACTGGTCATTCTTCTTCCAGTGTTCCTGTAAGGGCTCACTCTGGAGTAGGGCGATGGGGTGCAGTGAGGGTAGGTGACTGGCTTCCCCGCACTCAGCATCAAGCCCCCAGCCACAGGAGCCCTGTACTAGGTCAGAGCCCTAGACACACCTGTCTGGGAAGTCTCGCCAGCCTCTCACCGAGACTGCAACCTTTAGCCAAGGACCTAGCCCAGAGAAGTCACAGATCACCGGGTCCTTTTGAAGGAATAAATGTGTGAATCAGTGCCACAGGCATGGTGGAAACATGGCTCTCAGTCCCATAACTGAACTTGACCCCAGGACGAAGGTTGCAAATGGGGCAGCCACCATCCCAGCCCAAGACAGAAAGTGAGCTGGGATGTTTAACATGATGAGTTTAACATGATGAGTATCTGCTGCCACCATTTTAAGGGCAGGAGATTTCATACAAAGAATCTAGCCTTGGGGCTCTCTTGGACAGGCCCCACTGGCTGCAGTTGTCTCCAGGTGAATGGTGGCCACCTCCCCTGAGGCCTTCCCTTCACCCATCTCACAGGAGCATCTGGGTTCCCCCTACCCTGGTTCCCACAGGCCTGCCAGCCCTGAAGCTGGAGACTCAGGAACCGTCCTAGCACCCACGTGGGCCACCCTTCCTTGCGTTGCCAGAGTGGGGTCTGGAGGCTTTCTGAGGCGCAGACCCAGCTCAATGACTCTTCTGCCCTGTTCTGTTGACCAAAGCAAGTCAAGAGGCCAGCCAGGCACACAGCAGGGGCTCCGTAAGTGACACTGTCACCTCCTGCAGCTATCCCCTCCCTGCAGCCTGGTTTGAAGCCAGGAAGATGGAGCGAGGGGGAAGGGCTGCACCCTCAGGACACCCAGTCTGCCTGGCTCCTTGGAGGTGGCAGCAGGAACCCACCTTCCTGCTGTGGCTGTCCCACCTAGCTGCCATCGGATGCCCTCTGCTGTGGATCAAGTTGAGTGCTTATGTGGTCATGTTTACCAACTCCTGGAGGGCACTGGGCCATGGAACCCTTACCCTCTGTTGACTGAAGAAAAGATTAAGCTTTTAGAGAATTAAAGTCAGTTTTATGTAGAAGCCCTCCTGAGTACTATAGACTAAGGCCTGTAGCTGGGAGCAGCCCTTTAGAGAGGCTCCATCAGGCCGTTCCTGCACAGTGTTTCAGCCCACAGCTTGCATACAGGTGGTGGAGGGTCCATGTACGCAAATCCACATTCAACTTGTTCAGAAGTTACATTACAGCAGAGTCTCACCTAGGTCTGGATGTGGGAGTGCATGTGTTTATAGATTACAGAGGCATAAGCATTCGAGGCGCAAGCACTAAACTCAGCAGACGTTATCTTAATGTGTGGGAAAGGCAAGGACTGGGAGCATTTCACTTCTAAAAAATAGTCACTTGGGTCAGAGACGTGGGAGCCTTGTGATCTATCCTGCTTTGTCTTCAAAACCTCTTCCTGGAGAGCTACACTTTATGCTGACAAGCCAGAATGAGCAAACATGGCTTCTTATATTGGTTACTTTGTCTCACAAGTTCCCTCTTTTGCTCATAAATCAACTATCAGTTGCATTTACAAGACAAACACCGATTGTCTTATGTAGCCAGGAAGACTCTTGCCTGGGAAGGTGGGAAGCTTCAGTGGTAGTTTTATCAGGCTCAGCATGCATACTTGCCGATTTTGCAAAGAACACACTTTGGATTGCATCTACTTTTAACTAGCATGAGCTGGAGGTTTTCTTGTTGTTGTTCTTTGTGACATTGCCTTTTTCTGTACCTAACACAGTACCTCAACAGGTCTATTACAAGGATACTACAGATTATACATAGCAATATATATTTAATAGCCTTAAAGTGAGTTACAGATTGAAAAACCCATGATAACTATTTAACAAAACTGGAACATACATTTGTATCGTTTTTTAAAAATCAATTGTAATATTTTCCCCTTTTGGTGCCCATATTTATTATAGTCTTTTCATGAAAAGCAATTTTGGACTAGAGCTGATTGAAAATGTTTTTGTTTTTGTTTTTGAGACAGGATCTCACTCTGCCACCCAGGCTGGAGTGCAGTGGCACCATCATCACAGCTCACTGCAGGCTCAACCTCCCGGGCTCCAGCTATTCTCCCACCTGAGCCTCCTGAGTAGCTAAGACTACAGGCTCACATCATTACACCTGGATAAATTTTAAATTTTTTTTAGACACCAGGTCTCACTGTGGTGCCCAGGCTGGTCTTGAATTTCTGGACTTAAGCAGTCCTCCTACCTCAGACTCCCAAAGTGTTGGGATTATAGGCATGAGACACTGCACTCAGCCTGCAAATGTCTTTAGAGAATAATTTATAATAATAACTGTGGATAAGAAAACTTAGAATAGCCATGGTTAAAATCTGATGAAAGTTTTTAATTGGCAAGAAAATTTCGTTATTTCTATTTCACGCAGCATTTTAAGATAACAACCAGAATTATGACTGATAGTGTCATATCAAGACAACCATCAGATGTTTATAAATTTTTTTTTTTTTGAGGTGGAGTCTCTCTTTGTCACCAGGCTGGAGTGCAGTGGCGCAATCTTGGTTCACCGCAACCTCCAACTTCATGATTCAAGCAATTCTCCTGCCTCAGCCTCCCAAGTAGCTGGGATTACAGGCAGGTGCCACCAAGCCCAGCTAATTTTCGCATTTTTAGTAGAGACAGAGTTTCACCATGTTGACCAGGATGGTCTCGAACTTCCGACCTCAGGTGATCTGCCTGCCTCGGCCTCCCAAAGTGCGGGGTTACGGACGTGAGCCACCTCACCCGGCCTGATGTTCATAAAAGTTATATGATTTTTGGAATATTTATATGAACGACATATCCACACAAATATAAATGATTTAATATAACAATAAAATTATTACTGATAACGTGAGATTTTTATGAATTTATATGACTTTTGGAACATTTATATCAATAACATACCCATAAATATAATTGAAAGATCTAGTATCATTTATCATTTGACAATGCCTCCCATACAACTTACCAAACAATTTAAATAATTTAATATCTGCACAAGATGAGAGGTATATTTGTGGGGGGTTCCAGGGTCACGCTGCAAAATCCCATTTTTGGCCATTTTAATGTTAAATCTCCTTTAGTAAAGTCCTCCCATTCAGGGAGACACTTGCTACTGTAAGCTCTGTGTCTGTTACACACAAAGCCCGCCGGAGGACTGACTGGAGGTTGGTTTTTCAATGCCCATGTTGCTTCAGTTCAGGATGATTTATTTTCTATTGTGAGAGCTCAGCAAAGCAGGAATGCTAGTGAGAAATGTAGTGGGTCAGATGTGCTGCTTTGGCTGGCCACTGTGGCTCATGCCTGTAATCCCAGCACTTTGGGAGGCTGAGGCAGGAAGATCGCTTGAGCCCAGGAGTTCAAAACCAGCCTGGGTAATATAGTGAGATCCTATCTCTATAAAAAATAAATAAACAACAGCTAAGCATGGTGGTGTGCACCTGTAGTCCTAGCTACTCAGGAGGCTGAGGAGGGAGGATTGTCTGAGCCCAGAAGGTGGAAGCCACAGTGAGCTGAGATTGTGCCTCTGCACTCCAGCCTGGGAGATAGAGTAAGACTCTTCTCAAAAGAAAATGTGCTGTCTTGACTGGGGGTGGTGGCTCATACCTGTAATCCCCGCACTTTGGGAGGCCGAGGCGGGCACATTGCTTGAGGTTAGGCGTTCAAGACCAGTCTGGCCAACATGGTGAAATCCCATCTCTACTAAAAATACACACACACAAAAATTAGTCTGGCATGGTGGTGGGCACCTGTAATGCCTGCTACTTGGGAGGCTGAGGCAAGAGAATCACTTAAACTACTGCATACCAGCCTGGGCAACCAAGCAAGACTCTGTCTTAAAGCAAAAGAATATGTGCTATTCTGAGCTCTGCCGATGGCTGTCTACGTGTCTCGGTTTCTTCCTCAGGTTACCTAAAGCAATCGTGGGGGCTCAGAGCACTGGGTGACTAAACTTCCTGTGTGCCTCAGCAGATGAGCCAACTGTTAATTCCTTGTGACAAGGAATTTCCTGTGGGACTGCTACACATCACAGTGATGGTACCTCCAACACTTCTACAGATTTCCAGTCACCTGGAGATGCCAAATCAGAATCTGGCTGAAGGAGCGAGTGTCCCTTGTCTTCAGAGTTGACACAGGCCAAACCTTCGGAGATTTGTAATAGCGTCTGTCCAGCTGAGCCTTCTTTACGGAGGCAAACTGAAAGGGGAGCAGTGGCACAGCCCAGCCAGTGACACAGCCTTGCCTGTCTGCTCCTGCCTAATACCTTTGAACTAGGAGAATTCCCCTTCTGGAGAAATAAACGGTCTCGAGGAAGACCTTACCTTACATCAAGAAGTGAGAGCAACAAATTGAAAAAAAAAAACCTCAGGACTGTCTGCAACCATGGTGAAAGCAGAGATGCTCACAGGCCCCATGCTGATACCAGGGTGCTGCGTGCCCACAACGTTCCCGATAACCATGGGCAGTCTAGTCTGAGTCCCTCTGTGGTTGCCATGATTGTCAACTAAAGAAAAGATCGAGCTTTCAAAGAAATAAAGTCGGTTTTATGTAGACGCCTGACTGAGGGCTGTAGACTGAGGCCTGTAGCCGGGAGCAGCCCTTTAGAGAGGCTCCATCAGGCCGTTCCTGCACAGTGTCTCAGCCCATGGCTTATATACAGGTGGTAGAGGGTTAATGCATGCAAATCCACATTCAACGTGTTCAGAAGTTACAGCAGAGTCACACCTAGGTTTCAGTGTGGGAGTGCATGTGTTTAGAGATTACAATCACAGAGGCATAAGCACCAGCCCTGTCAGACGTTATCTTATGTGTGGGAAAAGGCAAAGACTAGGGTCACTTCACTTCTTTTTTTTTTTTCAGATGGAGTCTCATTCTTGTCACCCAGGCTGGAGTTCAGTGGTGCGATCTTGGCTCACTGCAACCTCTGTCTTCTGGATTCAAGCTGTTCTCCAGCCTCAGCCTCCTGAGTAACTGGGATTACAGGTCCTTTTTGTATTTTTAGTAGAGATGGGGTCTCGCCATGTTGGCCAGGCTGGTCTCAAACTCTCGGCCTCCCAAAATGCTGAGATTATAGGTGTGAACTACCATATAGTGGCTCAGGCGAGCGTTGCGAGGAGCTGCATGCTGTATCCTACTTTGTCTTCGAAGCATCTTTCTGGAGAGCTGCACACAGTTACAGGGTCAGGGATTCAAGGAGAAATGAAACAACGTGCTCTTTTAGGTTTGCTGCTTTGCCTGACGCCAACTAATGGCAACTAGCAGGCTGCCTGGCTGAGACAGACGCTGTGTGCTTGGTAAATCAAGTCTTGCTGAAGAACACAGAGCCATGCTGCTGTGAGAGGCATGGGCTGAAGGGAAAAGCCCCAAAGGTGAGAGCCAGGGACTCCTCATCCCAGTACTGTGACTGCCTGCTAAGCCCTGGGTGGGCGCCAGCCATCTCCCCTATCCCAGCACAGGGGCCCCTCCCAACAAACAGGGGTGTGGGATGATAGGGCCTACTCTGCAAATGAGGAAGTGGAGCCTGCAAGGGGCGCGACTTGCCCAAGACCACTCAGTGCATTAGGAGCAGGACGGAGTTGTGACCTGGAGTTCTAGGCCCTGAGTGCATGGCTCCCCCGGCCCTGTACCCCTTCCAATGACTTAATGGATTATTCCACCATAATGGGCCGGCTGCTCTCATGCCTGTTGTAGAGGACAGCCACAAGAAAGGAGGGCAGCCCAGCCAACAGTGCCCTCATCACAGGGCATCCACCTTCTTTCTTCTGTGCTTCTGATTGTTTTTGCCTTGGTCACGTCATGCGCTCCCATATTTTGCATTTTTGTACATGCTGTTCCTTCTTCCAGATACCCCTTCCCCACACTCCCCAGACTGGCAGACTCCTAGTCATCCTACAAGACTGGGTTCAACTGGCACCTTCCTCCAGCAGCCCCTAAGTCCTCCAGCCACTGGGGTTGGGGGCTCCTTTTAGCTCTCAAAGCTCTTCACCCTGCTGGGTTCTTTTTGTTGTTGTTGTTTGTTTGTCTGTTTTTTTTTTTTTTTTTGAGACGGAGTTTCGCTCTTGTTACCCAGGCTGGAGTGCAATGGCGCGATCTCGGCTCACCGCAACCTCCGCCTCCTGGGTTCAGGCAATTCTCCTGCCTCAGCCTCCTGAGTAGCTGGGATTACAGGCACGCGCCACCATGCCCAGCTAATTTTTCGTATTTTTAGTAGAGACGGGGTTTCGCCATGTTGACCAGGATGGTCTCGATCTCTCGACCTCGTGATCCACCCGCCTCGGCCTCCCAAAGTACTGGGATTACAGGCTTGAGCCACCGCGCCCGGCTGTCTGTTTGTTTTTAGATGGAGTTTCGCTCTTGTTGCCCAGGCTGAAGTGTGGTGGTGCTATCTCGGCTCACTGCAACCTCTGCCTCCCAAGTTCAAGCAATTCTCCTGCCTCAGCCTCCCGAGTAGCTGAGATTACAGGCATGCATCACCACGCCTGGCCAATTTTGTATTTTTAGTAGAGATGGGGTTTCTCTATGTTGCTCAGGCTGGTCTCGAACTCCAAAACCTCAGGTGACCTACCTGCCTAGGCCTCCCAAAGTGCTGGGATTACAGGCATGAGCCACCGTTCGTGGCCCACCCTGTTGTTTTTAAAAGATGGTCTTCACCAGTTTGATGGGGATGTGGGAAAATAAAAACTAACTCTCAGACATTGCTGGGTGACAAATGGCACAACCTCCTCACAGAGCAACTGGAGAATCTTGAAGTGGATTTCAAATGCACACACAGTTTGACCCAGGAGTTCCAATTTTAGGAATGTATTCACAGATATGCTCACTCATATGCTCAATGGAATCCTGGAAAGCCCCTTCTGCAGAGCCTCCGCAGCCTCATGTGAGGTTACACAAAAGCCTGGCCCAGGATGGTGGCTGTGGGATGTCCCCTGGAGTGCAGAAGTCTAAAGCAATGTGCAGCATCGTGAGCCTGGATATGTACAGGCTAGTTCCAAGACACACCCCAGGTAATGTTAAGTGGGTACCTCCGGGCTTTTTATACCTCCTCATGTATATTTCACCTTTTCACAAAATCACAGTAGCCTGAGGTCGGAAGGCCACTGAGTCTATAACCTTTCATAAAGTTCAGGTACTGTTTTCCATGTGCACTCATAACCTTTTCTTTTCTTTCTTTCTTTTTTTTAAATTTTATTTTGAGACAAAGTCTCACTCTGTCACCAGGCTGGAGTGCAGTGATGCAATCTCAGCTCAGTGCAACCTCCGCCTCTTGGGTTCCAGCGATTCTCCTGCCTCAGCCTCCCAAGTAGCTGCAACTACAGGTATGCGCAACCATGCCCAGCTAATTTTTCTATTTTTAGTAGAGTTGGGGTTTCACCATGTTGGCCAGGATGGTCTCAATCTCTTGACCTCATGATATGCCCACCTCAGCCTCCCAAAGTACTGGGATTACAGGTGTGAGCCACTACACCCGGCCCCACATATCACCTTTTCAAAATGTAACCATAATGATAAACTGAAAGGGAACCATGATCATGGGTGTGATACTCTCTATGCTTGTCTCCGTCTTGTTTCAACCTGGATTCTGAGAGCAGGGACCCTGTCTGATTAATCCCTACACCCTCAGCTCCTGTACCCTGCCACCAAGAAGAGCCCAGGAAACATCAGGGAAATGAATGAATGAATGAACGAATGCAGAATGCATGACTGAGGAGCCTGTAATATTACCAGGCTGGGGTGGCCCCTGCATTCCTCACTCAGAACTGAATCAGTAAAGGTGTTCTTCCCCTAAGCCTGAGGCAGGAAAGTAACCCATGCAGGGCTTCCTGAGGCTCACAAGCACCCAGAACACACACTGGCAGAGAACAGAGGCCAGATGGCAATGGAGGACTCTCCCCCTTCCCCCGCATGCGCTCAGCTCCAACTTCCTTTCTTGTCTCCACTCTTTCTGCTTATCTGCCTCTTCACTGAGGAAGTGTCGGGCATGGGAAGGATGGGCTGCTGGAAAGAGCCCAGGACTAGGAAAAGTGCATGGCTACCAGTGTGCTGATGAGCCCTGGGCAGCTCTCATCGTCCATTCCAGCTTCCCAATCATCATCTGTGGACAGGCAGTTTGACACCCCTGCCCTCCGCCCCGCTCCACGTTGCCAGGTGGCTCTGAGGATGAAATAAGATCACCTATGGAAACACATGGGAAGTGCCTGGCACATGGCAGGGGCACGTGTTGTCGCTCCTGCCTGACCCCTGGCTCTGAGATTTATCAGAATCCACAAAGATCAAGTTGGAATGCAGACATTTTAAACAATAAACATGATTAGAACACTGTACATCTGCATGTTAAAATGTAAAAATAACCACTAGAAAAATACAGATACAAGGTATAATTTCCAAACCACTAGAGGAAAAACAAAATAGAACCAAGATAGTTTGATCAATTTAAAAGTGCAAGAAAATGAAATCATAATTAACCGAACATATAAAGGAAGATGGCTAAATAAGTCCCAACGGTTCAACAACTACAATAAGTGTTAATGTTTTCCACTCACCTATTAAGAGGCAGAGACTCTCAGAAAGGCTCTTTATGAAGCCCAGCTTCTATATGTTGATAAGTAAGGTAACGCATCACAAGAGCTCCTTGGTGTTGGAGTTCCTGCCTGCCACCTTCTATGCACTCCTCATTACCTTTCCTGCCCTGGTGCTCCTAGCCTTAAATCTCAGAGCTAAAGAGCCGGGCCCCTTCCCCTCTGGGTCACTGAGGAGCACCCTGTGGTCACTCCAGATAGGGTGGGCTGGTGGTCGCAGTCACTTGTCCATCACCTCCTTTCTGCAAATCAGGAAGGATGCTCATTCCTGAGTTGAACCACATTGCAGGAGGAGGTAACTGGCTACAAGTTTCTGGAGACCCTAGGACAGCTGCACACGGCCCTCTTGGAGGATTACAGACCCTTGCAGTGCCTCTTGTCCCCAAGATCAAGCTCTGGAGCACGTGTACATAAAGCACAGTATCAGGACTCAGCCCTGTAGAAATATTTTCAGTCTACTCTCAGCTGGACCTTTATGGGAGACTCTGAACTCCCCTTAAAGATAAAAGGGGCCAGGCGTGGTGGCTCATGCCTGTAAACCAAGCACTTTGGAGGCCAAGGTGGGTGGATCACCTGAGGTTGGGAGTTCAAGACCAGCCTGACCAACATGGTAAAAACCCGTCTTTATTAAAAATAATAAATAAATAAATAAATAAAGAGAAAAGGGACCAGAAAAAGGAGTCATCAGAGTTAGATCATTAGCTGAAGCTATCTGGGTTATCCTTTATTACAAATGAGGAAACTGAGATCCAAAGAAGATGGTTTGTGCAAAGACATGCAGCATGTTAATGGCAGACCTCTCCAACATAATCCCAAATGTGGTTATTCAAATACTGATGTCATGAATTCTGCCACAGCGGAGTACAATCTTAAACCCATGTTTTTTTCTTTATATATATTTTTTTGCTAACAAATTTTTTTTGTTATTTTTTCTTTATTTTCTTTTGCTAACAACTTTTTTCTTTTTTTTAGAGATAGGGTCTTGCTCTGTTAGCCAAGCTGGCTGGATGTGAACTCATGGGCTCAAAGCGATCCTCCCATCTTAGGCTCCTGAGTAGCTAGGACTGCAGGCACACATCCCTGGGCCCAACTGATAACATCTTTCATTTGAAAAGTTTCCTTACCGAAATATACTTAGTCCGTAAAGCAACTTTATG
The DNA here is from genome assembly GCF_048565385.1 of Saimiri boliviensis. NCBI lineage: Eukaryota > Metazoa > Chordata > Mammalia > Primates > Cebidae > Saimiri > Saimiri boliviensis. The sequence goes on from NC_133456.1 coordinate 20,400,609, forward strand.
TCACTTGCCATAAATGGAAGGTAACTCATAAAATGAATGGGGTGAAGACATGTTTTTGGTTGGAAACTGTTGTGAATTCAAACTGTAAGTTCAAAGACTGCTCTTCTTCTGTTAAAAAGGGAGATTTGGGCTAGGTGTGGTGGTGGCTCACACCTGTAATCCCAGAATTTTGGGAGGCCCAGGTGAGTAGATCACTTGAGGTCAGGTGTTCAAGATCAGCCTGGCCAACATGATAAACCCTGTCTCTACTAAAAATACAAAAATTAGCCAGGCACAGTGGCATGCACCTGTAATCCCAGCTACTCAGGAGGCTGAGGCAGGAGAACTGCTTGAACTCGGGAGGGCGGAGGTTGCAGTGAGCTGAGATCATGCCACTGCATTCCAGCCTGGGCAACAGAGTGAGACTCTATCCCCTCCACCTCCCAAAAAGGGAGATTTACAAGCACTAGAGAGGTGTTAAACACTTATCGGCACATACCTGAGACCTTCTACTTTTAACCTTTTTTGAGACGGAGTCTTGCTCTGCTTTGTATAATCAGAAGGATTGCAAGAGAAATGAAAAAGGATGGACCTTTCTCTCCGTCACTCCGTGTTGCTTCATGTGCTTCTGTGCACATCTCCTAGTCTCAAGGACTTTGTCTCAGGTGTCCTGGGGCCCCAAAGGCTGGTCCTAACCTCCCCACCCCATGTCCCTCCCTATCCATCTGTAAAATGGGGATCACAATTTCTACTGCTGAGGGATGTTGGAAGCTGAGAAACAGAGTAAAGCAACATGGAAACTCCCAGCGCGTGTCCTCCCGTGTGGTGTTAGAGGTGTTATCACCATCAAACCCTGAAGGAGGGGGCACCTCTGCATCTCCCCAGCCCCCACTGGGAGGTCTGCTCCCTCGGCAGCCTTCAGGCTCTGGATCCTCCATGAGGTCGCTCACATCCATCCTGCCACGTGGGCAGGCTGGCAGTTCTGCTTCCCTGGATGGGACACCCCCTCCTCTGCCTGGCTCCCAGTTGAGGCCTCTGTCTCTGCAGGAAACTGGGATGTCTTAGTCCATTCCTGCTGCTGCTGTAACAAAGCACCTCAGACTAGGTAATTTACAAAGAACAGAAATTTATTACTCACAGTCCTGAAGGCTGGGAAGTATTAAGATCAAAGTCCTGGCAGGCTTGGGTGTCTGGTGGGGGCTGCTCCCTGCTTCCAAGATGACATATTGTTGCTCTGCCCTCACACGGAAGAAGAGATGAAGGGGGACAGGCAGCTCTGTTTTTTGTTGTTGGTTTTCTTCTTTTTTTGAGACAGGGTCTCTGTTGCTCAGGCTGGAAAGGAGTAGCACACATACAGGTCACTGCCACCTCCACGTCCTGGGCTCCAGCCATCCTCCCACCTCAACTTCCCAAGTAGCTGGAACTACAGGCACATGTCACCATGTCCAGCTATGTTTTTTTTGTTGTTGTTGTTAGTGATGAGATTTCACCACTTAGCCCAGTCTTGTCTCAAACTCCTGGGCTCAAGCAATCAGCCTGCTTCCAAAAGTGCTGGGATTACAGGCGTGAGCCACCAAGATGGGCCCAGACAGCTCTCTGAAGCCTCTTTTATATGAGGGCAGAGCCTTATTCATGAGGGCAGATCCTGCACGTCCCAATCACCTCCCAAAGACCCAGCCTCTTAATACCACTGCCACAAGTTTTCAGATCCAACATGTAAATTTTGGAGGGACACATACATTCAAACCATAGCACTGGGCTTGTCTTGCTCCCCACCTGTCCACCCACCTGCTAGCAGGACCTCTGCTCCCTGGAGCAGGCACTGAACGTGCCATTTATAAAGCCAGAGCTGGCAGAACCCTGCAAGGTCACCTCGTGCAACCTGACCCTTTTACAGATGTGAAGACTGAGGCCAAAGGCAAGGCCTCCTCCCTTAGACCCTTGGGCACAGTATCTTAGCCAGGAGCTGATCAGAGGTCCATGAATGTATTTGGGATGGGGAGTGAGGAAGAGAGGGAAAAAAACCACACTGGCATGTCAAAATGAATAAATGTTTAATTAAATGCCCACAGAACATAACATTAGTCAACTAGTCAACTGCATCTCAACTCCACTCTTGTGTAGTTATACATAAATTTTATTTAATGAGGCATGTGGGTGCCTTGTAATATGTTGATGTGAAGCGGTATGGAAATGCCAAACTAGAACCTAGCAGAGGTCTTAAAATAGCTCTGCCCACGAAAAAGAAGGGGTTTGCCAAAGAGCCCTCATTCATTCAGCGAGCACTAATGAGCCTGTGAAGCCAGCAGAGCCCACATGAAGGGCCTCTGACCCTGCCCAGGGCAGCTCCATCCTCCCTGGCCTCTGACTCTCATCTCTGGTTGTCCTGTCCTGGACATCTCTCTATCCATCTTCCCCAGGGCAGGGTATTTGTTTGCACATATGGGGAATTGAGGCCCAGAGAAGACAGGGCAGGCCTGAAGTTACCCAGTGGCAGAGCAGGGATCACTATTCGGACTCCCCTGCCGTGCCCCTCCTGGAAGCAGGCAGGCCAGCATCCCCAGGGACCCTTCCCCGCCCCTCATGAATATTCCCATGGCTGACCCAGCCCTCCCGCTTCCAGAAGTCTGCAAGGAAACCCATTACAGATTCATGTGACACCTACTGCATTTCTAATTAAGAGAACACAGTTATTCTAATTTTAACATCCCTTTCTACTACCTCCGTCCCCTTCCCTTCCCCTGCATTTATGTAAGGGATGTTTCTGCCTCCCAAGAGTGTGATGCAGCCCGAATCTCTTGCCTGTTGCTTAGGATGAGTCATCTTTTGGAGGGCTCTTCGTAATGCGGGTGACACTCGTCCTGAGATCCCGACAGACACTTCCCCAGTAAGCAAAGAACACCAACCCAGGGGCACTGGACCAGGCTGGAGGCCGGAGGGCTCAGCTCCTATTGACCAAGACCCTTAGAATAAAGTCCAGCCACCTCCCCAGGCCTGCAGGGCCCTGCCTGGCCTTGCCCTGTAACTGTCTCCCCTAGTCTCGGGCTGCCAGATAGAATACAGGGCACCTAGTTACCCTGGAATTTCAGATAAACAACAAATCATATATATGTAAGTAGAAGTATGTCCCATGCAACTTCAGGACATTTGCACTTAAAAAAAAAATCAGTCACTGCTTATCTGAAATTTCAGAGTAACTGGCAATCTGTCAATCTACTCTGGCCACGCTGGCCCTTTGCTGTCCCACGGTCCCGATAACTTTCCCACCACAGGGCCTTCGCGTGTGCTATTCCTTCAGCCTGGAACCCCCACCCCCACCCCCAACCCAACTCCTTGACACTGAGGTTTCACTTGAGATGTCACTGCTGCAGAGCCATCTTCCCTGAGCTCCAAACAGAAGCGGGGGCGCCACCATACTCCCTCCTGTGGCCTTGTCTTCCTTTCTCACAGCTCTTGCACCGCCTCAGAAACACGTCAGCTCTGTGAGAGAAGCCAAGTCCGTCCAGCAGAGGGCAGGGCACAGAGTCGGTGCCCAACGCGTGTGTCCAACAATGTTTGAGATTTCTTTTTTTTTTTTTTTTGAGAAGAAGTCTCGCTCTTGTCACCCAGGCTGGAGTGCAGTGGTGCGATCTCGGCTAACTGCAACCTCTGCCTCTCAGGTTCAAGCAATTCTCCTGCCTCAGTCTCCCACGTAGCTGAGATTACTAGTTACTGCCACCACACCCTGCTAATTTCTGGGTTTTTTTTTTTTTTTTTTTTTTTTTTTTTTTTTTTTTTTTTTTTTTTTTGAGTAGAGAGGTTTAGCAGAGGGTTTCACCATGCTAGCCAGGCTGGTCTCGAACTCCTGACCTCAGGTTATCTGCCCACCTCCACCTCCCAAAGTGCTGGGATTACAGGCGTGAGCCACCATGCCTAGTCAATGTTTGATATTTCTTTTTTTTTCTCTGCTCACTGTAACCTCTACCTCCCGGGTTCAATCAATTCTCCTGCCTCAGCCTCCCAAGTAGCTGGGATTACAGGCACATACTACCATGCTTGGCTAATTTTTGTACTTTCAGTAGAGATGGGGTTTCACCGTGTTGGCCAGGATGGTCTCGATCTGTTGATCTCATGATCCGCCCACCTTGGCCTCCCAAAGTGCTGGGATTACAGGTGTGAGCCACCGCGCCTGGCCGCTTTTCTTTAACTAACTCATTTAATCCTCCAGTCAACCCGACCGATGGAGGTGCCGTTAGTGCCTCCATTTTCCAGGTGTAGAAACAGACACACAGAGAGAGCAGGCAGCTTGCTCACAGTCACGAAGCTGATAACAAGAGAAGCCAGGATTGGAATGCAGGTCTTCTGGCTCCAGCCCCGGCAGATAAAGCAGTGGACTGGTCCAGCCCTCACTCTAGTAACTCAGCAGACCTGCAGAAGGCCCACCCTGGCCATGCAGCCTCCGCCCTCTCTTCACCTCAGCCTCACCCTTGATGCCACCACCACCCCTGCCCAGCACAAAGCACAGCTCCTGACCCTGCTCGTCTTTGCAGATAAACAATGGGTGATTTTTTTTTTTTTTTTTAGTACCACGCATCTCCTTCCCTCTTCTGGGAACCCTTCCCTGTTTTCCTCTTACTCCTCCTTCAAAATAACTGAGCAAGCCTCAGGATGCCACTTCCAGGGAGCCCACCCTGATCATCCCTATCCTCTCCACTGGAGTGAGGTCTTCTCTGAGCTTCCTCAGCACTGGCCCCACTCCGGCCCTGGTCTGAGCCTGCGCTTTGCCACACTATAAGCTCAGAAGCATGGAGTGGGTGGAAGGTCTCCCAGAGTCCCAGCACCACAGAGATGAATGCGGAATTGTAAGGTCCATTCTCTCGTCAGTGTGAAACCTCAGCTTCTTTCATCTTTTCTGTCCTCAGAATAACTTTGGTCCCTGTCCCAGACTGTCCCTGACCAACCGGAGTTGACTCCTCTGGTGTAAAAGGGAACAGAGACGAGAATTGGGGTGGCTGGTTCCCAGAGGGGCTTGCAGGAACAAAATCCATGTAGGACATTTGGCTCAATGCCTCTCCAGACCAACCTAGAGGAAAACGCATGCCATGTCTAGGAAGTTGTCCCAGGGAAATAACCAGACGAGGGTAGAGCTGTCCGCACCAGGACGTGCATTTCAGCGTTGTTGATGACACTGTTCGCATTAGAAGCAAGCTGGGTGCCCGTTAAGTGGGGATGGATGAGGCCGCCAATGCCACGTCACGCCTCTGCTGCAGCTTCCCTTGCTTTCTGCTGATCAGTCACGATAGCCACACACTCTCAGCCTGGAACCTTTGAACGGTTGTGGTGGGCCTGGAACGCTCTTCCCCACCCACCCATCCTCCCATGACTAACTACCACTTACTCCTCAAATGCCAGCCCAGTCATCACTTCCCTGCGCGATCCCTCCCTTACCAGGTCAAATCCCCAATAACACGGGTCTTCTTCCAGGAACTGGTCACAGCAGCCATGGTCTGCCTACAGGGGGCAGCTTGGTGTACCTTTCCCCCCAGTTGACTGTAAACTCTGGTAAGGTAGAAATAGATCTGTTTTGTTTCCTGGTGGAAACTCAGAACCTAGGAAAGTGCCTGGAACACAGCAGGTGCTTACTATTTGTTGAATGAACGTCTGATGAATGACTAATGGATACAAGCCTGCACTTATTGGCAGGGCACACACAGGAAGAGAGTCCGGAGGAAAGAGCAGCACGCTGAAGTGGAGTCACGATCAGGAAAGAGGCTTCAGGTGATGCCTCTGCTCTTCTTACTTATCTGTATTTTCTACTTTAATTAACTTCTATTACTCTGTGATTAGAAAAGTGTGCACAAATCACCTGGGGGCCGTTGAAATGCAGGTTCTGATTCAGCAGGTCTGGAGCCGGAGAATCAGCCTTTCCGGTGGGCTCCCTGAGTGCCGATGCTGTGATCTGAGGACCCAGTGTGAGCAGCGAGGCTGAAGACTGTCACATGGAGCAGGAGGAGGAAGTGGTTAGAGAGCATGAGGAAAAGGGACGAGAGGGAAGGGGAAGTGGTAGAAGAGCAGTCACACAGGTGGCGAGGCCTCTGCCCATGTCAGTCCCCAGCAGAGGTGCCAGGCAAGGGAGAGGAGACTGCCCGGATGCTGCCCAGAAGCTTCCCAGGGCACAGTGGATGGGTGGATGGGAGGAGGCCCTGCGTCATGGAGGGTGGACGGAGAGCTGTCAGCACAAGGCTGCACTGCTGGGTGGGGTGGCAGGTGTAGTTCGGGGATGGCTTTTTCTTGGGCATCTGCTCGAGACTTGCTCTCTATGTCCCTTTCTCACATGTCCTGAATCAGGCGGGGAGAAGCGACAAGTTGGTACTGTCTTTCAGACCCCAGTGTCAGTATTTGTTGGTTGCACTGGGCTGGGCTTTGGGGAGGGGATGGCCCCTGTCCCACTGGTGCAGCAGGGGCTCTGAGGGCCCACCTCCCTCCTGCCAAGGGCAGAGCAGTCCCTGGAGCTCAGCACGTCTGCTCCCTGAGGGCTCGGTTGATGGGGCAGGCTGGGGTCTGAGCATTGTGTCATCTCCTTGCTGGGACTCTCAGCAGGCAAAGGATGGGAACCAAGCGGGCAGAGCCTGGCAAGACAGTCAGGACTAGAAACAGAAGCCTGGGCCTGTTCCTACTGCCCCTTGGGGTGGCAGGGGGAGCTGGGTTACGGGACAGGCAGCAGCAAGGCAAGGATGCACATTTTCCCCAAATACAGACCCATTCACCGCCCGGGCTTCCAGTTGTCCCGTCAGCTGCCACGGAGGGGCCTGCACCCCTGCAACACTTACCCCTCAAACAAACTTGCTAGCCCAGCTCCAAACACACCACCCCCGCCCCCCCCAACTGCCGACAGGAGAGGGCTGACTTCTTTTTTGTTCCCTTAAAGAATTTTAGCACAACATTTTAAGTTGATATCTGTAACTTTTCATCCTATTTAATGTTATACTTTCATTAATAGGAACTAGAAAGTATTAAACATTATACAGGATGAAATGCAATGAGAGCTGGCCAGGCATGGTGGCTCACACCTATAATCCCAGCACTTTGGGAGGCCGAGGCAGGCAGATTACCTGAGGTCAGGAATTTGAGACCAGCCTGGCCAACATGGTCAAACCCTGTCTGTACTAAAAATACAAAAATTAGCTGGGTGTGGTGGCAGGTGCCTGCAATCCCAGCTACTTGGGAGGCTGAGGCAGAACTGCTTGCACCTGGAGGTGGAGGTTGCAGTGAGCTGAGATAGCACCATTGCACTCCAGCCTGGGCGACAACAGCAAGACTCCATCTCAAAAAAAAAAAAGACCCAGGTGTGGTGGTTCACACCTGTAATCCTGGTACTTTGGGAGGCTGAGGTGGGCAGATCACAAGGTCAGAAGATCGAGACCATCCTGGCTAACACGGTAAAACCCTGTCTCTACTAAAAATACAAAGAATTAGCCAGGTGTGGTGGCATACGCCTGTAGTCCCAGCTACTCGGAAGATTGAAACAGGAGAATCGCTTGAACCCAGGAGGCAGAGGTTGCAGTGAGCCGAGATTGCACTACTGCACTCCAGCATGGGCAACAAGAGCGAGACTCTATCTTAAATCAATCAATCAATCAATAAAACAACGAGGGCTAATTGTGATTGGAACATGTTCAGGAGCCTAGAAGTTTCTGACCTTGCCTCCAAATGCCCCTCCCCCCACCTCATGAGCTACCCCTTGTTCCAGCCCCATTCCTACTTCACCCCTCCCAGAGCCTCCTCCACCCCACCAACCTGGCACAGCCTCTTGAAAGCTCCAGCACTTTCCATCCTGTGAAGGTCCTTTGAGCCTGGGGTGTCTCCCTTGCTGCCCCACCCAGAGAAGCCCTGCCTGTTTCAGGGCTCTGCCCCTTCGCAGCCCACCCCCAGGACAATGCCAGCACATAACGTGAGCTAATGAAGGGCAGTGAAATAAATACATGGGCAGGCAGGGCATGAGGAGCAGATGCCGATGTCCCTAGGAGGCGATAAAGGCAAGTCAACTCTCCTAGCTTGGGGACAAAATTATCCAACTGACAGCCAACAGAACTCGGTCTCCAGCTCAGGTGCCCAAGAAACAGCCCTTAATAATGTTCCTTTACGGTCAGGTGTGGTGGCTCACGCCTGTAATCTCAGCACTTTGGGAGGCTGAGGTAGGCGGATCACAAGGTCAAGAGATCAAGACCATCCTGGCCAACATGGTGAAACCCTGTCTCTACTAAAAAATACAAAAATTAGCTGGGCGTGGCAGCACGTGCCTGTAGCCCCAGCTGCTCGGGAGGCTGAGGCAGGAGAATCACTTGAACCTGGGAGGCAGAGGTTGCAGTGAGCTGGCCACTGCACTCCAGCCTGGCAACAGAGCTAGACTCCATCTCAAATTAAAAAAAAAATTGTTTTTCCTTTAATTTAGACCCTGAGCCTCCATTCCCTTCCCGCATTCAGACTGGAACTGTCATTTCAGTCGTTCCTTAAAACATAACAAAATGATTACATTGTCGCATTTAACTGCCCTCCCCTGGACACAATCCGCTTGCCCACTGCCTCCAGGGACCCTGTGGGGAGTGGACACAGGTGGCTGGAGCTGCAACTGTCACCTGCTTCTTTCCCATTTTAAGATGCTTCGGCTCCAAACCCATGATATTGAGGGGAAAAACAGAAACCTAACGTGCACAGCCTCCTCTAGCCACTCCCTTTTCTCTTCCTCTGTGTTCGCCCTGGGCAAGCTGCCAGGGAAAAGCTGAGACTGTCGTCGAATATGAGTGAGCTGAAGCCAGTCCTTCCATCTCTGCAGTGACGGCTTGGAGCAGACTACGACAACAGTGGTCTCCTCTGCTCTGCCTGCACATGCTCATTGGTGGTGACCGCCTGGAGCCTGTGTTGTAAGGAGGTCTGATGGAATTGTGCTTCTGCAGGAAAGAGTGATGGGAGTGACTAGCAATATCTGCCAGGGCCGGAGGAGGCGGCATGATGGCTTTTACTAAGCAGAAAGAAATTCAGACATTGAAAATTGGTGGCCAGGTGGGCTTGGTGGCTCTTGCCTGTAATCCCAGCATTTTGGCCGGCTAAGGCAAGAGGATCACTTGAGCCCGTGAGGTTGAGACTGCAGTGGACTGAGATTGTGTCACTCCACTGGGTGACAGAGCAAGACTGTCTCAACAACAACAGCAACACACACACAAAACTGGTGGCCCAAGGACAGGTGTTTTTGGCTCACTGTAGATTGCTTTCTATAGTTTTTAAAACTTGAATTTTATTGCCATTATTTATCTGTTAGGTTTTATCCCAAGAAAGCTGGATTAGGGGAGTCTGGAAAAGCAGAATCGGCCCCAGTGGGGCTTTGTTGCCATCTGGCCACAGCAGCTGGAGCCAAGCAGGTGAGGCCATGCAGTCCAGGTCACCAGTGTCTCTACTTCCGACCCCCTGGCTCAGGTGTGTCTACCTGGCCCAGCAGCATTCATGTTTGTGAGCCCTGAACTTGATTATTGATTTGCTTTTGTTGGTCTGGTATATGCAGGGGACTGCTAAGAAAGAACACCTGGAGAAGGTGTGTCACGGTCCCCAAGAGCCTGGGGATGTGTTAGGTATAGCAGATTCCTCTTCAAACAGCTTGCTCAGTCTCCTCATTCTTTACTCTCTGATTCCCTTGCACTTCCCTGCCCTCAGTGACTGGCACTGCAAACAAGCTCTTCCATCTCTGTTGGCCTCTCCTAACATGCCTGAACATGTCTCAGCCCCAGTCTGCATTCCTTTCCTTATCTGGAAACATGTTAGCTTTCTAGTTCCCTGTAGACGACCCTCTCCTCTCCTTTTTTCTCCTCCATCACTCACTCACCTTATCTAAACATGTTTAAGTGTTTAGCCAATTGAGACTAGTTTAGATTGTGTGGTCTGACCCCAGCCAATGGGGAAAAGTCACGGAAGCAAGGTCTGTGTTAGGAGTCAAAACCCCTACTCTCCTTTGTTGGGTGTGCTCTTGGGATTGTGACTGACTGACACAGGCAGCACCCTTCTGCAGAAGTAAATTGTCTTGCTGAGAAGACTCTTTGCCTGAGTGCTGGTTCCTTCTTGTGGTGCTGAGCATTTATACCTATCAGATGGCTGCCCTGGACCACCCAGGGAGAGGAGGGAAGAAAAGTTCACATTTATTAAACACCAAATGTTTGCTCACCACTGTTGTCGGTTGTGGTGGAGGGAGGGGGGTTCAACACAGGAATTCATTATGCCCACATGGCAATGCTGTGAATGAGGTCATATAATTACTATTTTGCAAACAGGGAAACTGAGGTTCAAACATGACGTTTCCAAGGTCATCCAGCAGGTGAGTGACAGAGGCACGATTTGCTTTGCACCTGGGCCCCATCCACCAGGCTCACTGGCCACTGCTCTTCCCCGCTGACTCTCCCCTATCCACTGACAAAGACCCCAACAAGGAAACCACTGCTGTCCCAGGGCTACTACACTTGAAAGCAAGGCAGCAAGGGGTCCTTCAGATTCCACCTTCCTAGTTCTTGTCAACAGTCTTCATGGGGTTTCAGTAAAGCCCCTCCAGATGAAAGGGGTTGCCTGATGAGCTATGACATCCTTCACAGAGGTTCATTTACTAATTACATACAACATAAAACTGAACAAAGTAATAGACAATCACCCAGCCCAGGGCATCAGGTTTTGCTTTTTTTCCCTCACTCTTTAACTGAGATTGCTTGCTTTATGTGATGTTAAAATTGTGGCTCTAAACTGGCTCCTGAGAAAACACAGCAATTTGTTGAATGCCCACATGAACTGCCAGAGATGCTGTGGCCAACATGGACAGGTGCAACTATCAATGTCAGAAGAAGCTGGGACATGGTGTCTCACTCAGGTGTGACCCTCAGCCCATCCCTTCTCATCTCTGGGCCTCAGTTTTCCCATCTGTACAATAAAGGAGTTGAACTGAATCAGAAGGTTTCAACATTTCATTTTGGGAACTGATATGGTTTCATTCTGTGTCCCCACCCAAATCTCATCTAGAATTGTAATCCTTACATGAGGGAGGGACCTGGTGGGAGGTGATTCGATCATGAAGGCATTTTCCCCACGCTGTTCTCATGACAGTGAGGGAGTTCTCATGAGATCTGGTTGTTTGAATAAGTGTCTAGCAGTTTCCCCTGCTCTCTCTCCTGCCACCTTGTGAAGAAGGTACCTGCCTCTCCTTTGCCTTCCACCATGATTGTAAGTTTCCTGAGGCCTCCTCAGCCATGTGGAACTGTGACTCAATTAACCTCTTTCCTTTATAAGTAACCCACTCTTGGGTAGGATCTTTAGAGCAGTGTGAGAACAGACTAATACAGGAGCTGACTGCCCACAGAAGATATCAATATATAAAACAGCATAGAGTATCCTAAAGCAAAAGCTGCCACAAATCAGTAAGAACCAATCACGCCATTTGCCTGGAGACTTTGCAGCTCCTCCCATCAAAGATGGAGTCTATGTCCCCATCCCTTGGCATCAGATTCAGACACGTGACTTGTTTTGTCTAGTAGAGTGAAGTGCAGATGACAGCAGATGCTCCCACACACCTGGGTTGTCACCATGAGAAGGACATGTCCCCAGCTGGAGGAGGAAGAGAGACATACAGAGTAGAGCCACTCCCAGCTGAGCCCAGACTCATGAGAAAGAAGTTAGCTGATTTAAGTCACTAAAATTTGGGGTGGTGTGTTACACAGCAATAGCTAACTGATACACCTAATACAAGATCAGGCATATGACTAGGTATTTTATAGCATCTCTCTTTTGGAGTGATAGAGAAATAACTAAAAAAAAAAAGTAAACATTTGAGTGGAGGACAGACATTGACAGAGGCCAATACACAAACAAAAAAGCTCAGCCTCACTAGTAAACAAGGAATTTGAATCAAACTCATAAAATGCCATTTTTTCACCTACCAAACCAGCAAAAATAAGCATATGGTAATATGTGTTGGCAAAGAAGGGAAACAAAAATTCATATCCAGCTGGTGGGTGTGCAAATTGGTACAATGCTTTGGAAATTAATTGAGCAGCATCAAGCAAAATGAATAATGGGCACCCGTTTCACCCAGTAATTCCACTCCCTCCTATCCACCCTAGAGAGATTCTGGCCCCTGTACTCATATCTTGGACAGGAAAGTCCACTGCAGCATTGTTGACCATAGTGAAAACCTGAAAGAACCTTTCTGTCGAACAATGGGGAAAAGAGGAATAAAACTGAGGTGCAGCTTTATGATGGGAAAGTAGACAATACCTAAGGTAAATGGCACCAAATGTTCCAAAATAAGAGCACAGTTCCATAACATTTAAACAGGACACACAAAACAATACTGTACTTACTGATGCTTTTCAAGAATAAGACTTGCTTTGGAAAGACTGGCTCCAAATTTATAGAAGTAATTGCCTGTAAGAAGAAAGATGAAGAGCTAGAAGGTAGAGGCTAAATGAGACAAGTTTTAGTAGGTTTTTTTTTTTTTTTTTGGTCTATTTTTTGAAAAACAAAACAAAAAACACACCTTGGAAGCCTATAAAATCGTGTTAACAAGAGCCTACATTGAGTGGTAGGCATGTGAGTTTGTTATGTTAAAAGTTTTTTTTTTTTTTTGAGACTGAGTCTTACTCTGTCACCCAGGCTGGAGTGTAGTGGCGTGATCTCAGTTCACTGCACCCTCTGCCTCCCAGGTTCAAGCCTTCTCCTGCCTCAGCCTCCAAAGTAGTTAGGATTACAGATGCACGCCAGCACATCTGGCTAATTTTTGCATTTTTAGTAGAGACAGGGTCTCACCATGTTGGCCAAGCTGGTCTCGAACTCCTGACCTCAAATGATCCTCAGCCTCCCAAAGTGCTAGAATTACAGGCATGAGCCACCCTGTCCGGCCAGAACTTTTTTCTTATTTAAAAAAAGTTTATGAAATTTTTTTCTGGGTTAAACATTATCATTTTTTCATAAAAATTATTTTTAATAAAAAATTTATTATTAATGGTGGTAGCAGTAGTAGAGACTCTGTCACCCAGCCTGGAGTACAGCGGCTCCATTGCTCACTGCAGCCTCAAACTCCTGGGCTCAAGCAACCCTCCCACCTCAGCCTCCTGAGTACCTGGGACTACAGGCATGTGCCACCACGCCTGGCTAATTGAAAAAAATTTTTTTGGCCGGGCATGATGGCTTATGCCTGTAATCCCAGCACTTTGGGAGGCCAAGGCGGGCGGATCACCTGAGGTCAGGAGTTCAAGACCAGCCTGGCCAACATGCCTCGGCCTCACAAACTGCGGGGATTACAGGCATGAACCACCACACTCAGCCAAAAAATTTTTTTATAAAAAAATTTTGTTAAATATTTTATGGGCCAGATGTGGTGGCTCATGCCTGTAGACTCATCACTACAGGTGACAGAATGAAAAAAAAAATTTAAAAAATTATGAACAAAATTTTTCCTCATAAAAAGTATTTTTCTATGTTAAATTTGTTTATGTTAAAAAAAATTTTTTTTTTTTTTTGAGACGGAGTCTCGGTCTGTCACCCAGGCTGGCATGCAGTGGTGTGATCTCCACTCACTACAACCTGTCTCCCAGGTTCAAGTGATTCTCCTGCCTTAGCCTCTCTAGTAGCTGGTATTATAAGCACACACCACCACGCTCAGCTAATTTTTGTATTTTTAGTAGAGATGGGTTTCACCATGTTAGCCAGGCTGGTCTTGAACTCCTGATCTCAAGTGATCCGCCTGCCTCAGCTTCCCACAGTGCTGGGATTACAAGTGTGAGCCACCATGCCCAGCAAAAGTTCTTTCTTATGATTATAAAATAAGGCATGAGACAGTCCACAGCTGAGGTGGTCTGAGGGAAGTGGGTGTAAGGCTGCCACAGTGGATGCCCCCACTCAGGAAGGCAGAGGCAGGAACACGTGTGGGGAGCAAACTCTGGTGCCAGGATTTGAATCCTGGTTCTGCCACTTGCCAGCATATGACCAGGTGAGTGCCTTCACCTTGTGGGCCCCAGTTTCCTAATCTGTAGGTGGCTAAGCCTGCCTTCTAGGGCTGTGGCAGGGACAAAGTGAGCTAGTGACTGTAAGTGCTCAGCATGTGCTGGCAAGTGGTTTGCAGAAAACAGCAGTGGCTCTGAGCATTTGTCCTGCCTCCTGGCTTCTTCCAACAGTCCACAGACTGCCGGGAGCTGTGCTGGTGGTCAGAGGTGGCTCTGCCAAGTTGGCTTCATTTGGCTCTGGCCCAGGTGGCTTGGAGGTGGCCAAGAGGAGTGGTTTGGGGGGAGACCAAGTCAGCCCTCTGTTTTCTGTCCCGTGGTCCCTCCCTTCAGCGGATTCTCCCCTGGGCTGTGTCTGGTGGGCACTCTCAGCCTGTTGTGAGTTTCAGCCTCCACCTGCACCCCTGGCCCCTGTTCCTCTCCACAATGACCTGAGGCTCAAGATGTTTGAGAAAGTAAAGCCCCAGAGCGGGGAAACCCCGAATCATTTAATCCTTCATGGGGATTCACTCATGCATTCATTCCACAAACCATCCTGAGAACATCCCTCCCATTGTGACCCTGCCACAAGGGCTGCAATGGAGGATGAGACTGGGCAGGATGGTTTGGTGTGGGCACAGGACCCACACTGATGGAGTGACCTGTCCTGTGGAGCCACATTTCCATCCACCCCCACAGTAGCCTCCAATGTGTGGCTGACCACACCACTGCCCAGAGGAGATGGGAGTGCAGGAGGAGCAGGCCTAGCATCGCACAGCCCTCCTGTGCCCCATCCTCAAAGGCTCCTGACTAGGTGCCTGGCTAGGCCTGAGGCCAGGGATGCCCAGAAAACCCTGTCCCAGCAGAATGGGCTGAGAGAGCCCACCAGACAGCCCAGAGGAAATCCATGGAAGGTAGGGAACACGAGACAGAAAACATCTGCCTATGCTGGATTGAGCCAGAAGGGAACCATAGCATGTTTCGTGTCTGTCACGGGTTGCTGCAATGCTGCCGTCTACCACACTGTCCCCAAGAACCATCACTCTTCTCACAGCCATGGGCTGCAGGCCAGGTGATCTGGGGTGGGCAGGTGTGTCTCAGGTCCCTCGCAAGTGGCCTTCCTCCTGCTTGGACCTGCAGCTACCCGGGCTTCCTGATTACTACATCAATGGCAGGGGCACAAGGAGGGTGGGAGACGCCCAGCATTGATCCATGGTCCCTCTCACTCATGCCAACCAAAGCAAGTCACATGACCACACCTAGCCTCAATGAGCAGGAGGAACTGCAAAGGCATGTGGGAGAGGGCGTACTCGGAGGGAGGTTGAGGGTCTGGGAACAGTGATGCCATCTAGCACCTGCTTCCTGCTGGGAGCCACTCTGGGTGGGTGGTGGGTAGGACACATGTCAGGTCCCTTTGCAGGTGAGGAAACTACTGTGGCCCAGAGAAAGAAACAATTTCTCTCTAGCCCCAGAACAAGGTGGGCCTGGATTCCGGGCCACCTGATTGCTAAACTCCCACCAGCCTAGACTGGAGCTACCACCCTGGATGCCTCAGGTTCAGTGGTTCCTGCTAGTGAGTGTTCACAGACCTTGAGATGTAACATTTCCAGGATGCAGGAACACACACTTGAGCATGCGCAAAGACACACAGAGACAGGCAAACAGAGAAAAACACAGAGAACAGGAGTTCACTTTTGGCCAGACTTAAAAACTCTAGAGAAAAAACAATCTATATGAAATACTACATTTTTAGTGCTGAATGGTGCTAAAAGCCTTTTCTGGCACCCATTAGAGATAGAGAATCGCTTGGTTAGCTTGGGAACAGAAAGCTGAACTGTGCGGCATCACCTGGTTTTGTTGACACGCCTTGTTGGGCACACTCACTTGCTGGCAAGATCTGGTAGCGTCCAGATGCACTTGCATTTGCCAACCTGAATGTGCTTGAAAATGATGCTCACCCCTTGGGGAGAATAAAGCTCAGACCTCTATCTCTGCCAGTCCCCAGAGTATCACAGACGGGTAAAGAGAAGAAACCATCACCATCAGAGAGAAATCCCAGGAATGATCACACCCTTTAAAAAAAATCACATAGAGCTTTATTAAATAAACCAAGTAGAAACGCTCCTATTTACATCCAGGTTGTCAGTTTGAGCTCAAGTAATATGCAAGGCACAATTCTTCCTTTCACCAGCTTTAGAAAAGTCAACCACGTGGTCCAGCCCTGAAGGACTGAAGGGGGCTTGTGCAAGATCCTTAGTCATCCTGGACTCTTCACACAGCGTCCACGTGTGGATGGGCCTGGGCATGAGTCTCTGGATCTCCCTGAGGGTGCTCAGCCTGGAGCACAGGGGGCTGTGATCTGAGAGTCTCAGAACCAGAACCAGGAGCTGGGAAGAGAGGACTTTTCCAAGGGGTCTCGTCCCCCAGCCCCTGGGGAGTCCCTGCTGGATGGGCAGGCCCTGGGCTGGTGGCCGCCCTCCTCGCTGGGCCAGGCTGGGCTCTAGGGCCTGCTGGGAAGCTGCCTGGAGCCCTGCACCTGACGAGCTGCCATGAGAGTAGCCGCCTCTCACACTGGCAGGCGGTGGCTCAGATCTGCTGAGGTTCTGGAGTGGCACAGGAACAGGAGGAGCAAATGACACTGGGTCTTTGTGCTGAGGCAGGACACAGCAGCTTTCCAAAACACACACAGAAAAGACGACTCCTGCTGCCATCCCAAGGACATTTTCCTAAGGACAGTCCTGGTGTCCTGATGGAGTGAGAGGGATCACACTTGGGATGTCCCAGCAGGGCCTAAGCCAAGTCCACCAGATGTCTCAACAGCTTATTGAAACAAAAACCACAGAGGCCTGAAGTCTATTCACAGTGGCCCATGGTCAGGCAGCAGCCCTGGGTGAGCTCCTGTGTTCTCCAGTCTCTTGCCCACCCAGGGCTTGGCTATCCTGGCTTCCAGGGTGCTGGTTCCTGAGGCTTCCCTTGCGGCAGTGGGGCAGACACAGGGACACTCACATCCCTTTGCTCCCCAAAATTCCTAAGCAGTAGCCAGACTAGGGGAAAAGGAAGTTTTCACAGGGAGAAAAACCTCACCAAAAAAACCACTAAAGCATCTGGACAATCCTTTCCCTGAGACCACTACAGTAACATCCATCACCTACAGAAAACTTCTAAAGAGTGCTTCTAATTGCTCAGAGTCTTGAGAAGGGAGTGATTTTAGCAACGCTAGGAAAATAAAAATGCAACAGCACATTGTCCAGAAATCCAAGACAACCATGCAGAAAGGAATGGGCCAAAAAGTTTTAGCTTTGTAAGACTTGAAAGCAAAAAACCACACATTTAAAACTCCTACATAAAAGAATGAGTTACTGGGCATAGCCACAACTATAGCTCTTTGTGAACAGAGGTGGCAATGAAGCTAGCTTGGGGCCGGGGCACTCGTCTGGAGAGGCTTATTCCAGTGTGAACGCAGCAGAGAGGTCCCGTCCTGGGGGCGCATGAGGCTCGGCTGAGGCCCATCCTCTGGGAACCTTCACTTGGCCTAATGGGAGGCATAGGCTGGGCTCCACAGCCCCGAGGGAGGGCTGGCTTTGCGAGCAGGAGGCAGTGCATTGTGAGACGTGGGTGATGAGGCAGCAAAATCTAGGGTGGGAAGAGAGACGACATGAACAGCAAAGCCAGGGAGAGTGGTGTGCTCCTCAGTCACAGCCAGCATCAGCAGGCACCTGCCTCGCCCAGGACACTCTCCTGGTGATGCCCCGAGGCCTCCCTGGCCAGCGGAGCCAAGTCCACAGGTGCCTGATGAGCTGGGTTCATCCACACAGAGAGGCCTGGGATGTACGCTAACACCCCAGAATGCAGAGCCTGTAGGGAAAACAAGTCTCAAGTTTCAGGAGCCTCTCTCCAGGGCGCATGTGGCAGGGAGGGCCTGTGCATCCGAATGCAACACAGCCTCGAGTGAGACCTCCACAGAAACAAAGACCCTGAGGGGAGCAGAGGTTCTGCAGTGCTCCAAGGACCTTGCAGAGATTCAGGCGCGGCTCCCCAAAACCCAGGGAGGGGCATGCTGGGAGAGGCAGCTAGAAAGGGCAGGTGCCTGCCGCCAGAGCAGCTGCAGAAGGCAGCAGAGCAGCGAGGAGGCCAAGCACCCATGCCCTCCCCTGGGCACTGTTTTGCAGGTGGAGAAGCCGCCAGGCAGACGGCAAGGGCGTGTGGGCTCTTCTTTCCCAGGAAAGTGCTTCTACCCACACAACTGGGCCTTCTTTAAAAAAAAAAAAATCAGGGATCCCCTTGAAGCCTGTCCATGAGCCCCCATGCCAGCAGACATGAGCTCAAGGACACTGTATATGGGAGAGAATCCTCAAAGGGGAATCAGGAAACATAAAGGGTCTTCGTGTACAGCTGCACAGAATGGGTACTGCGCTGTTTTAGAGAGAAACTACATTCACACAGTGAGGTGCTCCCTGGAGCTGTGCAGGCTCACCAGGGCTTCGAGGTTACCAGAGACAGCTGGACCATTGAAATAAATGAATCTGTCCTTCTTCTTCTGGGAAATTTCTCATCAGAACTACCCAGAATCCCCATCTGTGAGTCAGCCCAATGGCTGACTCCAACCCCAGCTTAGAGCCTTCTGAGGCAGCCCCAGCAAGTGGGCATCCGGTTCTAGCATGCAACCCTGCCTAGACAGAGCTCCTTGCTGCCCACACCTCTACCCAGCATGGTGCTGCCTGGGGAAAGTTCTTGCTGACCCAGGACTGGCAGTCCCATCTGCCCCAACCCTCCTGGCTCCCAGATCTGTCCTCTGGGCCTCAGGCTCCTTTGGCCCAGGCAAGGGCCTGTTGAGACCTGGGGTTCAGGAGCCTTGCCCATTCCCCCAGGGCTCTTCTCTTTCCCAGAAGCTCTGCCTGGTTGTGACTGCAGGGAAGCTACTCACAGTGAGGACTGTGCCCAGGGCTGGCTCGAGGTGTGAGGGCTACAGGCACGGCAAGATCCCGAGGCGTGTAGATGGTGTGGTAGGCTGCAAGAACACATGGTTGGTTAGAGCAGGTGGGAGCATGGGGACAGACCCAGAGATACACGCAGCCTCCTCACCTATGATCATGACCGCTGTCCCAGCCAACAGGGCAAAGAGCGTGAAGAACATGACCTGGTAGGAATCCAGGAAGTGCTGAAAAAGGCTGGCTCCATCTGCCATCAATGGGAAGATGAGTTAACGAAATCATCAGGCCCACTACAGTGTCCCCTTGTGTTCCTGCACTACTGTACGTCTGTAGGGCAATCCATAGGCCCCTCTCAGACATAAAGATGGGGTCTCAGAGGGCCAGGCCACCTGCTGGAGGCCCGGGCCTGCAGCTGCTCCTGGTACCCTGGTGCTTCCTCTCCTGGTACAGGCTGCTGAGCAGAGGAGGGGCACAGTCCCTGTGGCTGCCACAGTGAGAACAGATGGGAAAGCTGGGGAACTAAAGCCTGAATCATGGCCTCAGTGAGCAGTGATCACTTTGAGGGACATTGCATTTCTGATTCCTCTGTTTCTTACACCCCAGGTTTCTACAGATAGCCAGGACCACTCCTGTTCCTCCCCACTGTGGTCTGTCCCAGATGACATCATCCCACAACTCACAAGGAGCAGGCCCACGGCGATCCATCACAAAAGCCACTGTCACTGGGATGGTAATGGCTTGGTTGGTCACGGGGTTGGAGAAGGTCAGGGTAGTGGACAGAGGCCCCTGGCTGCCAGCCACGGGGTCTGCAACGCCGACCGTGTATGTGATGAAGCTGGGCCACCCGAGAGACCTCTCCTTTGCAAAGGCCAGAACGGTGGGGGACGCAGATCTCACCTGGAAGAGAGGTCAGAGCTGGGGGTGTACATTCTGCAGAGTGGAGGGACCACCGAGTGGAGCCTCAGGATCCCCAGGCAGGAGGGCTTCTCTGTGGGGCCCATCTCTGGAGGCACCCCCGGCTTCAGCCTGACATGCTGGGCTTTTATCTTGGGACCCAAAGGGTATGGGTGGGGACACATGGGCACTGCTGAGGGACAGCATGCTCTCTGCAGAGTCAAGAAGCCCTGTCCATATTCAGGGTGTTTTCTGAAAGAAGGACAAATCAATATGAACATCTTCAGAATAAAATTCAAGCCCATTCAATTCTAATCAAGTGCTGCGTAAAAAAATGCTAAACCAACATGAAGTATCACCAAGCACCAGCTGTCCAAGGCAGTAGCCGAGCTCTGCTCACGGCTGGTCTCTAGCAGCCTCCAGTGGGCCGGCCCTCCTCCCTCATCAGCGGTGCTGGGCATTCCCTGCTTCTACGGAGGACGGGCGGCCACGCTGGCTGCAGCAAGGCAGGAGGAGGGGCAGGCGGAAAAGCCGAGGAGCTCCTGGGTTCCCTCACCCCAGAACGCTTGCCAGCCTGCCAGGCTCCGGGCCTGAGGGAGCATTCGCCCCTCTACTTAGTCACGGGGAAAGTGAGGCCTGGAGAGAGGGGACTTGCCCAGCAGGGATTAGGGCTTTCCTCCCTACTCCGTGGCGGATGCTCCTGCACTGAACTCTTCCACGCCACGCACCACACGCTCACTGGCACCTTCTCTATGTTCTCAGTGCTGCTCCCACAAGCTTAACTTGTAGCTAGCTGGGGAAGACCAGCACAGGTGAGAACAATTAATACAATCACATGGCCGGAGAGACGGCAATAGTGCTATGGAAAAAGAAAGAGTATTTTGATTTTAAAATCCTAATTCTAAAAATAAATTTTAAAGACAGCTGAGGGGCCAGGTGTGGTGGCTCACACCTGTTATCCCAGCACTTTGGGAGGCTGAGGTGGGCAGATCACTTGAGATCAGAAGTTCGAGACCAGCCCGACCAACAGGGAGCAACCCTGTCTCTACTAACAATACAAAAATTAGCCAGGTGGGGTGGCGCGTGCCTGTAATCCCAGCTACTCAGGAGGCTGAGGCAAGAGAATTGCTTGAACCCAGGAGGCAGAGGTTGTGGTGAGCCGAGATCGTGCCATTGCACTCCAGCCTGGGTGACAAGAGTGAAACTCCATCTCAAAAGAAAAAGGGGGGCTGGCCCAGGACACCCATGCCACATTCCCTCTTCTTCCAGGTCCCTCCTGACGCCCCCAACTCTGGCCTGGCCTGATGTGGATGCCACTTACCTCCAAGTTCTCCAGAACCTCCGGGGCACCAAAGACTCTGACCTCGGAGCTGGTGTAGTGGTTGCTCAAAAGGATTTCAGCCTGGTCAGCAAAGAGACCTGGGCTGAAGGGCACCTCGGCCCCCACCTGCTCTGTGGAGAAGTGGCTGCTGGAAAGGGAGGCCGTGACCACCAGAGCTGTCTTCTTCATGCTCAGGTGCTTCCGCTGCTTGTCCGTCAGCCTGTGCATTGTGACCAAGCAGAAGTACTGGCCTGCGGAGACAAGGGTATATTGCCTTGTACCCTCTCCCACCTGTGCACTGATATCATTCCTTCTCCCTGCTTCTCTAACCAGGGGACTCCTATGCATCCTCCAGAGCCCGGGTAAGAAGTCACCTCCTCCAAGAGTCCTCCTGGGAATCCCCCTTAAAGGCCTTGGCCAAGCCAGGGTATCCTCTGTGACAAGTAGTCCTCCTAATCCCCCTCTGCTGTCAATCCCTAGGCTGGGCTCCTGACAACCTCTGCCCTCTGGACAGAGGGCCACAGTGAGCTGGGTGTGTGGAAGCCCCAAGATGCCCGGAAGACAGACTGTCTCCAAGTCCCTTTCACTTTCAAATCCTTGCAAAGTTACCCAGAGCAGCGTCAAACTGGGGCTCCACGGTGAACACATCTTGAGGTGGGAGATCGAAGACAATTGGCTTGAACTGGGACTGGCAGCTGATAAGGGCTTCTGGGTGCAAGGCCTGGATGACTTCCCTCTGGGTTGGTGTGCACTCGCCTAGAGAGGGGAGAGACAAGAGGGTATGGGCCAGGCCTGAACAAGGGCAGCAGAGCAGGCCCACACAGGCTGGCTGGGCTGCAAATGCCCTCTGCCCCTGCATGCCTTCCAGCAGGACCCCAGGGCAGCTCAAAGCTTTGAGATGCAGCCAAGGACACATCATATAAAAGAGAGCACCATTTCACATCACAGGGAGCTTCAAGTCAGAATTTCAGCATTTGCTCCAGACATTGCCTCCAGGGGCCCGGCAGACGGGCTGGGCCCACTCATGCCTGTCTCCTGTCCCTGTCAGCAAGGGAAATGGCAGTTTACTTCTGGACAATCGGAGGGCAACTAGTTCTCCACTAACACCTGAGCAGCATTTCAGCAACGACACAGTGCTGTCCACTTGCACTGAGGAAGGAGTAGAGCCTGCCCTGGTGGAACAAAGCTGCCTCCTTAATCAGGACGAGAAGGGTGATGCTTCATTCTGCCAGTGAAGTGCCTTAAGGTAACAGCCCTCATGACTTACTTATTTCTCGCAGCTGCTGTTCAGGGCTGTCATGGGCAGGGGATGGGGTTTGATGTTCTATGTGTGACCTGGGAGAGGTCATTACAAAAATTAAAATCAGTGACCGGTCCTGCTAAGTCATTAGTTTCTGGGATTCATGGTGGGAAATTGTGGCTTTCTTTGCTTGGGTGCCCTTGGGCTGAGTCACATTTTCAGTGCAGAACAGGCACCTTCCGGGAACTGGGCTCTGTTATGAAGATTCCTTTCACTGGCTCAGCTTGTGGAGGACTCCAACTTCAGAAACGCTGGGAGGAGTGGACAAGCGGGGCTAAATGCCCTCTCTGGAGTTGGTGTGAGTGTGAATGGGAAAAGCAGACAAACTCCATCTGGGGGACACAAGAAGCCACCTCCCTATTCCAGGAAACTCTGAAGACCGCCCAAGTCCCTCATTAAGTACCTCTCAGGTTAGAGCTTCTGTCTCCCACGGCAACAATCACTTTGGAGGCTGTAGCCTCCTGGAAGCTGGTCTGGATGGGGTGGACGTGACGGGCCATGATCCTCTGAGGGATGCTGACAGTGACCTAGAGAGGGAGCCAAGGAAGCTTCATGAAGCGCCGCCTGTATTCCAGTCCATGCTGGGGGTTTCCACCCTGCAGTCTGAGACACACTGTCACCCATTTCACAGGTGGCAACACTGAGGTTCCAAGCCTAAATGCCTTGCTGGAATGTGGCAGAGAGAGGGGGTTCAAGCCCAGGCTGGTCAGACATCACAGCCCCATTCTCCCATTGAACAAGCTACTTCTACCAGCCAATTGGATGCTGAGCGGTGGGCCTGAATTCATTAATGGGTCTAGGTGGGCTGAGGATGTTGGCTATTGGGACAGCCGTGACCACTTCTCTGTCGTACAGCACTGCCCTCCATCCAGAATCCAGTCTGCCCAGATTTCCCTAGCTGTTCCCCCTGGGCCCATCTTGTACCTGGCCACACCAAAAGAGCCCCATGCTGCAGACCTCCCTGCACTCCCTCTGCTAGGATGCCCTCCTACCTTCACTGCAGAGCCCAGCCCCATCTACCCTTCAGGCCCAAGGCCACTTCCTGCAGCTGAAGGTTCCCCTCCCTCGCTCAGCAGGCACCAGTGCTCCCTGCTTCCAGGGGGTCTGGTTTCTACCAGTATGTGAACTGCAGAGCAGGGATGGGATTGAAGCCCCTGCAGCTCCCAGGGCTGTGGCCCATGCAGAGCAGTAGATGACCAGGCTCACCACCACTCACTCCCAGGGACTGACAGAGCCTGCGTCCCACTCCTTAGTCCGGAACCCCCAACCCTGGCTCTCCTCTCCCCTTCCTCCCTGTCTACCCTCAGAGAGTGCCTCAGGCCTCCTGGCCTGTCTCCTGCCTGCAACTCCCGGAGTGCTCCCACCCACTTCCAGGGCTTCAGAGGCCAACTCTGGGCTGAGGCCCCCACCCTGTCCAGTCTTCCTCACAGAGCTCCTGCTGCACCCGGCCAGCTGCGCCCCCTGCCTCACCTGGGAGAGCTATGACATCTCTAGCTCCCGGCCCAGGCTCCTCACCTCCCTGCAGGCCTACCCACCTCTGTGTGCCCCTTTCAGCAAAGGACCAGTAGCAGCCTGGTTACCCCAAGCTCTTCCTCCCCTCCAGCACCACTTGTGGATGCTCATCAAACTCCAATGTACCCCCCTCCCTCCCATCTCTCCCAAACCTGCCTTTAGATTCCATTCCAGCCAACAGTCCCAGCTGAGGGCCTGGCCTCAGCCTCTGGCCCGTTACCCTGCAGCCACTGCTTTCTCAAGCTCTGCCAGGCACCAGGTAACCTCTGCAAACACAGCCTTGGTCTCTATTACTGTTTAAAAAATTCCACTGAGTGTGGCATAAGCTTCCACCTCTTCACCCTGGAACAGCAGCAGCAGCAGCTAATATCTGCCGAGCACTGGATGTGAGCTGACCACCACCCTAGGGGCTTCCTGTATGCTAACTCGTTGAATTCTCACAACGCTATAATCCCCATTACACAGGCAAGAAAACCAGGGCATAGCGAGGCTCAGTGACTGCTCACAGTCACAGCCTCACAGTGACCAAGCTGGGATTTGACCTAGACCGTCTGGCTCTAGAAGCCCCACCCTCTACCTACACCAAACTGCCTGGAATCCAGGGCATTTTCTGATCTGATCACCAAGCCAGACCATGCATCCCTCACACCTTCTGTTCCAGCCCCGCCCAGGCTCTGCCCTTGAACCCTGCACACCTTTGCCCATCCCACCCCATACCCTGATCAGAGGCTCCTTCCAAGGGGGCACAGCTGTATTGTCACAGGATGCCTCTGTCTCCAAGTGGCTTGCCCAAACCGCAGAGCCGCAGCACTAAATATGCAAACTATTAAGTTAAACTGCTGGGTTCTATAAAGCACATGCTGCCTCTAAAAATGAGATGCATTTGGATCTCAGCCAGACTTGGCCCACTGATTCATTCCCAACTGGAGATGAATGGAAGAGAGAGCAGGTTTTGTTGCCTCCAGACTCGAAAGGTGACTTGTATGGGGAGCCTTAACCTTGCAGATGACAGGGAAGCACCAGCACCCGGGAAGTGCCCACTCCAGGGTTGCCAGACCCAAAGCCCATAGGAGCTGGAGTCCACCCCACGGGGCTGCCTCTCCTCATCATACCCTCTTGAACATAGTGAGACTGAGGTCTGGAAAGAAAAGGAAGCTTGTCCCAATCTCAGAGTCAGCGAGTGGCCAGTCCCAGACTCATTATTCCCAGACCCCAACCCCTCAGACAGCTTTTCCCTAAAAGGAAAAGTCTTCACAATCTTCCGAGAAGGTCAGGCCAGCCTCACAGGCCACTGAGCCACGTGTACCTCCAAATACCTGGAGCCTACCTCCTTGTAGGTCCTCAGGTGCCCAGCGACCTCGTAGTAAACTGTCACAGATCCCACAGCCCGGGCCATGGCCACACCCGTCTTGGGGTCGACGTGGAGAATGCTGTTGGCCGAGGAGCTCCAGGTTCCCGAGAGGCCTAGAGAGGAACTGTGGGTGTCAGCCCCCTTTCCATGGCTGGACACTCTAGCCAAAGCCCGGCTCACCTGGATGACGGCTACCCCCATGGCAGCTCACTCAGCAGCCTCAGGAGACAGCCACGCTGCCTGCCCCAGTGCTGGTCATGCTCCTGGCTCTGGCCACCTGGAGCCATCAGCTCTCTTACCTTGCTGCACCCACCTTCTACAGGGCTGTGGCCCCCAGCACCTGCTCTCCCTGACCCGCACCTCCCTGCCTGGAATCTCCTGACCATCCTGGCATGAAGCTTTACCTGACCCCTGCCAGGGAATGGTCTGCGTGCTGCTGCCAGGCCCTGCCCTCTGTAGCTCCTCCACCAAAGCACAGCCCCTCCCCGTCCCCCGCCACCTTATCAATTCCTTTTTGGCAAACAGACAGCAGGTGTGAGGCTCAGAGCTTTCACCACACAGCACTTCTGCGTTAAAAGCCAATCACACTATACAGTAAATACAATTAAATGATTCAATCACATTCTATTTATAGCAAATTATATGTTTTTCCTTAAAGGTAGTATTTCATCTCCTTTTAAAATAAATTTAGTAAGGTTAAAAAAAAAAGTGGAGCCAATTTGAAAATAAAAACTAAACAGTACACATGTTCCACAGATGTATACAAGTTGCCTGGGCATGGCTGAAATTTGGAAGCCATTGATTTAACCCAGGGTCCTTCTTTGCTTACGTCTCCCAGCCTGTGCTGTCCACCATGGCAGCCACTTCCCACAGAATTCACTAAAATGGTGAATTCAGTTTCCCAGTGGCAGTGGAGATCTGTGTATCTCCTGGCTAGAGGAGCTGCATGAGATAATGCAGAGGCAGGATGCCCCACAGGAGCAGGGGATCCCCTGAGCGGCGCTGTTCCAGAAAAGGGCTGGCAAATGCTTTCTGTGAAGGGTGACATAAGCATTTGGGCTATGCAGCCCATACAATCCCTGCTCTGACCACACAATCTGGCAGTGGGAGGCACTAACCATACATAAATGCATGGCGCAGCTGTGTGCCAACAAAAATTTACTTGCAGAAAACGGGTACAGGGTGGATCTGGTCTCCGGGCAGCAGTTTGGAAGCACTGTTTCTGAGTATCCTGCAGGTCTGCTCACAGGCACCCGTGAGTGACGCCGGGCCCCCACCCAGGAAGCCCTCACCCAGCTTTCCAAGTGTCTGTGACTCCAAACACTCCCTTGATCAGGATCTGTCTTACCTTCCAGGCTGGTGAGAACAGTGGCCAGACAGAGCACATCCC
Organism: Saimiri boliviensis; assembly: GCF_048565385.1. Lineage (NCBI taxonomy): Eukaryota > Metazoa > Chordata > Mammalia > Primates > Cebidae > Saimiri > Saimiri boliviensis. The sequence continues at coordinate 20,427,269 of NC_133456.1, forward strand.
CCACCACCAGGGACCCGGACAGCTCTGGGAAGATGGCCTGTAGGACAGGCAGGGGCACGAAGTCCGAGAGGCCCGGGTGCTCTACGTCCCACACACGGAGCAGTGTCAGGCCCACACTGACTGTGCGGACAACACAGGTGTTGTTGGTGGGGCCCTTCCCAAGCTGCACAAAGTCGTCTCTAGGCAAAGGAGAGAAAGGAGGGCTCTCAGTCTCAGGAAAGAAGCCTCCAACTTCCAGAGGGAAAAATGCAGGCCAGGTCCTCTGCTGAGCAAAGCATTCAACTGACTGAAGTCCCAGATGGGGCCCCAACTCAAGGTTACCAGGCAGCGGCCCCAGATGAGGGACCACTGCAGGCAGGCAGCACAGGCTTGACCTCCTGACCTGTCACCCCAGAAAGCACACACAGCCTGCAGCCAGGCAGTGATGGCAGCATCATCCCTGTATTCCAGAAGGGAGCTGAGGCCCCAAGGGGAAAGAGATCCAGAGTGCTTCCTCATGCTCTTCCCACCAGAACACTTGACATGCCAGGAAGGAAAAGGCTGCCTTTACTATGCAACCTGACTGCAGAACGCGGTCTCTGATCCTTTCCTCCTCTGCAAAATGGGATCATCACATGCCCATGACAGAGGCCTGGTGTATTACATGAGGTCAGCGAAGGGGAGGCAGCTGCCACAGGGCAGGTGCTCAGTCAGTGTTGGCAATGGCAGTTTTGGTGCAGAAGTGTGGACTGGGTGGGGTGAAAGTTTGGGTTAGGGATCGTGGCTGCATCCTTGCCTCCATCACACCTCCGACCCTGAGCGCTGACTGGGTCTCTATCAGGTGGTCCTGCCACAAGAAGGCCAGAGTAACCTGCAGTGCAGCCAAGATGCTGGGAGAACTGGGCTCCATGTCCTCTAGAACACGCCGCAGACTGGCAGGCGGCAATTCTGTGCATACACACAGAGCGCCACAGTTTGCCAGAGGCCCTCATGACCACTCCCTCAGCTGAAGGAAAGCCCTAGGCTTTCCTAGGCCACACTGCCCAATGGGATAAGTGTGGGAACAGATTTTGGATGGTGATCTTCTCACAGGCCCCAAAAAGGGCAGAGCTGGGGCTAGAACCAGGCCCGACTCTAAATCCCTGACACCTGTCTTTGAATGCATTCAGCAAGAGGGAAACATATCTGTGGCAGCATCTGTGGGCAGCCGAGGCTGAAGGGCCAATTTCTCGGGCCTCAGGGAGCACTCCCTGAAGCTGCCCCAAGCCCTGCTCCCTCCTTTGGCGACTGATGCCTGTCTGTCTTCCTCTGAGCTGTTCTGTATCCCCCGAGGGCAGTGGTGCTTCCTCGTGGCCCTGCATGGTGCAGCATGCCCACATCTCTTGAAAACCAAAATAATAAACATCTTTCTTTAATAGCAGTCCAGCCTTTCTGTGTTGCCCACAGTGTCTCTACCAGGTACCAGATACGACTTCACAGGAAAAATGACCCTCATTCACATCCTACCTGTTAGTGGCAAAGTTGAGGACTGAATTGTGAGCATGGAAGACATCTCCAGAGTTGTCATGGAAGTGGACGGTGAAGGTCACGGTCATTCCTAAAGGCACGGCCACCAGGGCCTCCTTGTTCTGGGTGTGCAGGACAGGGCTCATGGAAACCCTCAGGTAGGAAACAGGAGACACCTGGAGGACAACGCACAGGTATGATGAGGATTCAGTGCCAGGGACCGGCCTCCAGGAAAACCCGCCTCCTAAGGAGGGGACACCTGCCCCGAGCGGGATGCTCCTCAGGAACAATATGGGGCTGGACTTAGGGGTCCCAAGAAGAGTAAAGGCCACCCTCTCTAGAACGTCCCAACGTGGTGACAAGGTTCTTACCTCCCAACACAGCAGACTGGCATCACTATGAGAAAGCCCACCCAGGAGTGTCCCAGTCCATGATTTTGAAAAATGAGATCGTTATTCACATTGCAAAAGGGCCCCCTGGGCTGCAAATATCCAGTTTCTTCAGAGAATCTGGCTCTTGGGGGATTTAAATAAACGACATCCTACTGGATTGCCAGGGCAGCACTAAGCAGGCCACAGCATGCCTGCAGGCCACCAGGGGAAGGAGGGAAATGGGGATTTCTGGAGCCCAAGAACCTAAGCTCCATAAACAGCAGCCTGTTTCTCTGATTCCAGGTGAAAATCTATCCTGGCCCAAAATCTAGTGCTCCAAAGGTCTGAATTTCTTTGACAAACTTAAGCAGTGCAGTGTCTGGTATACAGCTAGTGGTCAATACATATTTGTTGAAATAGGATGAGCAGTCAGTCACTTTCACTCACCAAAAACTAGAGCGGGGGGGTCTGCTGCCAGGAACCCACTTTGAAACAAAAAGATGTGCATTAATGGAAGAAGCCTGTGACCCAGGAAGAGTCTAAAGATTTGAGTGAGTGTATGTCTTCTGTCATCCAAGTGTTGATGATGAGACATGGAAAGAAAATTCCATTCAGCAAAACCCCAGGACCTGACCCAGGGAGGCCGACAGAGAAAGTCCCATCCCTAAAGAACACAGAATGGCAGGGGGCAGTGCTATGATGTGGCAGAAGGACACTGCCCAAACTAGACAGATCCCAGCTCTCAATCCCCATGCAAACTTGAGCAAGTCACTCCCACTCTGAGCCTCAGTTTCCTTGTCTGGAAAATTGGCCACTTGATTCTCAAAATCGCAGTGGATGTCATGTACTGGTTGTCAGGACTTGCATGGCAGGAAGTGAGCACATCATTCAATGCTTTAAGAACAGACCATGTGCTGGGAGCGGTGGCTCAAGCCTGTAATCCCAGCACTTTGGGAGGCTGAGGTGGGTGGATCATGAGGTCAAGAGATCGAGACCATCCTGGTCAACATGGTGAAACCCCATCTCTACTAAAAATACTAAAAATTAGCTGGGCATGGTGGCGTGTGCCTGTAATCCCAGCTACTCAGGAGGCTGAGGCAGGAGAGTTGCCTGAACCTAGGAAGCGGAGGTTGCGGTGAGCCGAGATCGCGCCATTGCACTCCAGCCTGGGTAACAAGGGTGAAACTCCGTCTCAAACAAACAAAACAAAACAAAACAAAAAGAACAGACCATGTTCTAGGCACTGGGCTGGCCCGGAGCAGGAGTTCCACCACGGGTGGTGATAACGTCAGTGCCCAGGCATGGTGGGTGGAGCGCCAGCACTCTATTCAGGAAGATGTGTAGCCAGTCCCAGCTCTGTAACCTTAGGCCAATCGTGGACCTTCACTGGGCCTCATCTATTAAATGAAGTACTTGGAATCAATGCTCTCCCAAGGATTTTCAGCTCTGATGACCAGATGCTTTAGCTTTTTAATCTACCTAGGACCTCTGCCCCTGAGTTATTCTTTTTTTTTTTCTCCCCCGCCCCAGAGGTTCACTCTCGTTGCTCAGGCTGGAGTGCAATAGTGAAATCTAAGCTCACTGCAATCTCCCTCCACCTCCTGGGTTCAAGCGATTCTCCTGCCTTAGCCTCCTGAAGTAGCTGGGATTACAGGCACCTGCTGCCACACCTACCTAATTTTTTTGTATTTTCAGTTGAGACAGGGTTTCACCATGCTGGCCAGGTTGGTCTTGAACTCCTGACCTCAGGTGATCCACCCACCTCTACTTCCCAAATTGTATTACAGGTGTGAGCCACTACACTCTGCCACCCCCCAGTTATTCTTAAATTCCTGTCTACAGTTTCTCAGCTGGAAGGTGAATACACAGTATTCACTTTTACACCTCAGAGGCATATTACCTCAGTGCTATTGCTTTTACTACTATAAAAAGGAGGATAATGCAACCCTACCTTTACAGCGACAATGACAGTTTGGTTGGCCCCAAAGGGCTCTTGTGCAATCACTTCGATGGTGGATGTCCCGATCATAGACCCGGACGCTAGAAAGCCCTTCTCATCAACATGCACGACTGGAACCTTTTCGGGTCCATCCAGGACGCGGTAGCTCAGCGAGGCTGCACCATCCCTTTGGAAAACAAAACAGAACTGTTTTTGTGGATGGCAGCAGTAGGAGTGGGTCTTAGTGAGGGCCCAGATACAATGCCAGAGATCTAGGAGTCTGCAGCTCCCCCTGCTCCCGGGACGGAAAAAAGGCCCAATCTTGGCCCCACAGCCCTCAGGACCACGTGCTGTCAGTTGTCTGCTGCTTCATCAGTCACCCACAGAAAACGAATTCAGAAATCCAATGGTTCTGGGCAAAGTGTGGCTTCTCACTCTGCCCAGAGCAGCACCTGCCGTGGGTCGGCCAGCAGGGAGGGAGAGACTGTAAGGGCAGTTTCTTTCATCAGCTCTATGGGATAGATACTGTAAAAGATCATTTCTGCAGCAAGCTGTTCTCAATTTACTGAAGCAAGGCAGCCTGGCATAGTGGAGAGGATGGGGCTTTCAGCCTGATAGAATCCAGAGCCAGTCCTGACATGTCCTGCCAGCAGCTGTGTGCACATTATGTCCTCTCTTCTCTCAGCCTTGACTTCCTCCATGGTGAAAGGTGCACAATGATCATGCCCTCTCCTATTTCTAAGGACTGTCAACAGGATAAAAACAGGCTACCTACTAAGAAAACAGTGAGCAAACTACTGACACTATGCACTCGGTAGGAAGTGCATTACACCATATCTTATACTCCTTTACATATTCATTAATATCATAAAGAAACCCAGGAAGGAAAGGCCTCCAGCTCCCAGGGCTAGTCCCCATCATCTCTCTCTTCCCCAGCCCTACAGATGACTAGGAGCAAATGTTATTGCCTTTGCCTCAACATTCTTCCTCCGCCAACCCCTTCCTCTTAACCTGGGGAACTCTTATTCATCCTTCAAGTCCTCCAGCCCGAGCTTCTCCATCTGGGACATGCCTCCCCTAAATCCGCATGGAGAGCACCCTTCTTTGGGCTCTGGCTTGAATATTACACCTTGCTTTCTAATAGCCTTCTCCTGCTACCCTCCCCCGGAGCACCCTATGTTACCCATATCTGTGTTCCTGGAGCCCGGCATGGAGTCTGGCACTTTGTTACTTTTGGCTGAATCAAAACATGAATGTGTTTCATGCAACACCTAAGTGTCCTGTGGCCCATGGAGTCTCCCACTTGGCAACTGCTATTCAAATGCAAGCCACTGTTAAGAAAGGCATCCCTGGGGCTAGGCACAGTGGTTCACGCCTGTAATCCCAGCACTTGGGAGGCTGAGCAGAGTGGATCGTGAGCTCCGGAGTTTGAGACCAGCCTGGCCAACATAGTGAAACCCCATCTCTACTAAAAAAATACAAAAATTAGCCAGGCATGGTGGCAAGTGCCTGTAGTCCCAGCTACTCAGGAGGCTGATGCAGGAGAATTGCTTGAACCCAGGAGGCAGAGGTTGCGGTGAGCCGAGATCATGCCACTGCACTCCAGCCTGGGTAACAAGAGCAAGACTCTGTGTTTTAAAAAAAGGCATCCCCTTGGAATCAAAGGTAGAAATTATGTTTGCAGACAGTCTTTAAACAGCCCTTCCCAAGTGTTACTAAGTGGCCCCGTCGTCTGGGGATCTCCTTGGAGTGCAGCTTCTCCCTGGGCAGGTCTGGGGTGGAGCCTGAGAGCTCTATCTCCTCCTCCCAGTGATGCTGATGATTCTGGCTCATGGGCTACACCCTGAGTGGCAAGTCTTGAAAACACAGGGGCATCTGAAACACAACACTTCTAAGCTGGTGCTTTTTTCCCTTTTAAAAATTGAATTTTAGTAGCTAGCATGAAAATGTTTCTAGGCTACAGGGAGGAAAAGGAGTCTCATGGTGAGAAGTGATTTTAAGAAGCAGAGGAGCTCCACAGAGAAGAGAGGGAACAGGCAGAGGCCTCACCCATTCAAAGCACAGCACGAGAAAACCTCCCTGAAAACACCCATGGCTCCTGACAGTGTTGACACATAGGCTGTCAGATGCAAGCACAGCCTCATAGCTTTGCCGGAAACAAGAGCTGAGTCACATACCTGTTTGTCTGCAGCTTCATATATGAGTTGGGCGACATTAATATTTGTTCTGCTTCTATTTCAGGGTTGAGCAGCTGCAGCTTCTCAAACACCTGCAAGAGAGGGCAAATTTCACTTCCAATGGGGCACTGGAGTCACATCCAGGCCAAGTGTCTGCTTCTATCCTAGCAGCAAGAGCCGAGGAGGGGAGCAGAGATGAGAAAAGCAGCTTTCTTGCCTGTCAGGACACTGGTGACATGATGGGAAGGGCTGAACTTTAAGAGGCCAAAGGTGTAGCCGGGTGCAGCAGCTCAGCCTAGGCAACACAGCAAACCCCCAGTCTCTACAAAATAATTTAAAAAGTCAGCCAGGAATGGTAGTGTGCAACTATAGTCCTAGCTACTTGGGAGGCTAAGGCTTGCACTCCAGCCTGAGTGACAGGGCGAGACCCTATCTCATTAAAAAAAAAAAAAGAGGCCAAATGCAGGCAGGCTCATGTTCATGCAGCCTAATGGAAGCTCCTTCAAGGAGCCTGGAAACACAGGCCTCTCCCTCTGTGCCCAGTGAGAGAGAACTTTACCTGCCAGGACACAAGCTCAGAGGGGTAGCACGCACAACTCCAGTGCTGGGGTCTTGCTCAGGATAACTCTGCCAGGACTGAGCCTGGGCAAGGAGCAACCTAACTGCTCCTTCCTCTCACAGAGACATCTTGTTCCTCACTGCCACCGACTCAGAACACCTTCTGTTCCACCTCTCAGGCCCCTCTGGCTACGTTCTTGAAGGATCCACACAGACACATGCAGGGGCCTGGCGAGGAGCTCAGTCTAGCAGATAATCAGCCTCATGATGTTGGCGCAGATCTGATCCTGGGAAGCCCAGGTGCTCTGGGGTCCTCGTGGCTCCGCAAGCCCGTGGCCGCAACACCTACCTGGGAATTCCAGACCTCTTCTCTGCAAGACTTCAGATGTGTCCGCCACCTGTGTAAGTCCCCTCTCTAAGGCCCCTTGGGGCTGTTGCCGCCGCCGCCTCCCAGCCTGACCCAGGGGCAGTCACTCACTAGCAAGTGAAGCTGTACCCTGAGCTCCCCACTGGCTACTGAGCAGATCAGCTGGATGTGCCTTGGGCCTAAGCCCTGGGCCTGTGGCCGGTATCATTAGATCTGATGAGTGAGTCTCCAAATGAAATTGCCCTGATTCCGTTCCTCCCAGCTCCTCTGCGCTCTGTCCACATAAGCCTGCATTTCCTTGTGTGTAACATGGTCCACAACTAATACCCTCTCCATGCCTGTCTTGAGACTTGTGGGGTCCATATGAGGTGCTGGGAGGGACAGCACTTGCCAAATGGTGAGAAACAACAGGGAGTAGTGGGGCCTGTGGCAAACTGGAGAGCGCATCTCTAATAGAGTCGAGGTTGCTTCTCATCATCTGCTGATTTTGCTGTGGCAGACACCGTATCTTTAGGACACACTGCATCTTAGATTTTTACGTAGAATCTTCCTATCTTTACATGACAGCAAGTAAAAGCTGTCTCAAAGGCCTGAATGAGCCAAATAAAACACATGTGTAGGCTGGATCCAGATTCCCTAGTTTCTGATTTACTCAAACTCCACCTGCTGTCAGATAGGAAAACAGAGGCACAGAGCTGTCAAGTGACCCAACTGAGATCACAGAATTTAGAAGCTGCAAAGCCCTGACTTTAATTCCATGATAGGCTCCAGAACTTACTTCCTTTTAACAAAGAAAAACATGTATTTGGTGAGTGTAGCAATGTTGTGTGTATCTGTGTGTATGTCTGTATATATGTGTATGTATGCATATGTGTCTCCATGTATGTGTATGTGTGTGTGTGTGCATGTATAATGTCTGTGTGCAGGCAGGGGTGAGGGGTTGGCAAATAGGTGGGTTTTTGGTTTTTGTGGGTGTTTCTTTCTTGAAAAATTTGCTTCTTTTCCCCAATCAGGCACGTGCTTGAGTTAGACATAGTTTATTTCTTCTTGAGGCAGAGACAGTTTCTTATCTCAGGACATGTGGGGGATATTTTTTGTTTTTCTTTACAGCTTAGGAGGACCCAGGGGGTTACGGGATCCAAAGGAGCAGAATGAAGCCCTTGAAGACAAAAATGCTCTTCAGAGCCAACTTGCCAAGTCCCCACCTTGCAGAGGGGCCCAGAGGGGCAGGAACTCACCCAGGGCCCATCCTGTAAGTAGCAGGGACAGGCTGGACACAGACCCAAGGCTGTACCCCAGGCAGAAGAGCCACTGGACTCAGTCCTGACCCCAGGACTCTGAACAAGGCCCCTCCCTCTCTGAGTCTGTTTTCCAAATGCAGACAGGCTGGTTTCCCCAGGCCTCTTGAGACCACCCCTCACTCACCCTGTGACCTTGACCCTCCCTGCCTCAGGGGCATCATCAGCAGGTGGCAGCCCCTGCCACACCCTGCCCCACAGGCTTCACCTGAGGGCCAGAGGTGGCAATACTGAAAAGCGCTCAAGGGCACCCCAGCCTCTGTTGGGTGCTCTATGCATGTTAAATAAACACAGATAATTAAATTAACGGCTACTCAGACACAGTGAGCCCCAAGCTCAGAATTATTTGCTCTTTTTGCCACACATCAAGTGAGTTCCCACCTCCAGGCCTTTGCCAGCCTCTCCCATCCTGAAACATTACTCCTCTGTGAAGCCTTCACTTGGCCCCAGCTCTGGGCTCCCACAGCAGCAGTCACACCCGGACCCTCACCCCACTATGATGGGCCACTGTCACCCCCACAGACTGAGAGCTTCTCAGGCCTCCCTCCCCCAGCTCCTGCCCACTTCCTCTCCCGCTGCCCTGTTGCCTGTCCACCTGCCTCCTACCTGGATTTGGATCTCATCCGAGAGTTCTCTGGCCAGGCCATACAGCTGCCCTGAGGTGGGGTCCACAGCCTTGACCACTACTCTCAGCCCAGTCCGGCCTTTTACCCGGCCAAGCACGTTCATGGCAAAGTTGTACTGTGATGGGAGTCGGATCGACGCCTGGGAAGACATCAAACATGTTTTCAGGGGTGAGGCCTGGGTCCCTGTGTCTTCAAAAAGGTAGGCAGAGCTGGACAGCAGCCCCAGACCCCCCAGCCCTCCGGTCCTGGTAGCTGTAGGCCTGTTCTCAAGGGCCCTGCCTTCCTGCTTGGGTTGGGTTTGCTGACCCCAGAGCTGTGCAGACCTGGCTTCCCCAGCATGGGCACATGGGCCCTGTCCTGCCTGCATCGTATGATGTGCACAGATGTGTCTGAAAGACACTAGGCCCACCCACATAAACCAGGGGTCTTCATGACAGGATGTCCCTTAGCCTTCAGTGCATGTAGGTCACCTAGAGCTACGCTGGGTTTTGCAGCATGTCCCCGAAGACTGCTCTGTTTTGGGATATCTGTTAATAAGTCTCATTGCCTGTGTTCCATGGGAGCAATCTGGGGGAGCCCGCAGCCACCAGGGACAGGACCCTGTTCCCACTGGGTAGGTTGGGGAGGCATTCATCCTATACTAAATGAGCTTCGGGTACCCTCTCTCCATGCCTCCACCCCCACTGTCCCTGGATCACACAGGAAGTAACCTTTCAAGCCACCCTCTGCTTGGGTCCTGTGTGCCCAAGGCCCACCTGGGTTTGAGTCTGGAGTGGCAGGGGCAGGTGCCCAGTCCCATTTCCCCACTGGCTTGCTTGGCAACCCTGGGCAAGTCCATTCCTGTTTCTGGCCTCAGGTAACACAAAAAGGGACTTAGTAGGTTCTCCCCAGCACCTTCCAGCCTGACATCTCAGGAGGAGCCAGGGTCCCTCGCTGGGCTAAGGGAAGGGGAGTTTGGCCTCTGGGATAAACCAGGAGACACCGAGGGCTGCAAGGCATCATCTCAGAAAACGGTCAGAAGCTGCAGACTCTCATCTCCCAGGACTTCTGTGACTTCCCCACACGGCTGCTTCTGTTAGGAGAGCTACCTACTCACCCCGTCTGCGTGGTTGGCGCTTGGGACAAGGAAGTCCCGATGAGCCTTGGGAGAGGGCAGAAAGTGGGAGGGCCTCTGTGGGTGTGAGGGTGGGGACTTCCTTTGAGACAATGTGGTGGGAACCCTCTCTGTCCCTCAGGGTGCTGGCCTGGGATAGGGTGGGAGGTGGGCTCTGGGCAGGTGGTTACCTACCTCATGGTGCCGCCCTCGGAGGTCCAGGACATCCCTCTTGGTGACAGACCAGTGGAAGGTCAGGCCTGGCACGGCATTGCCAAAGGAGAAAGGGTTCTGGTGGTTGGTGATGCCGGTGACATAGACAGGCATCTAGGAGGAGAAGTCAGGCCTGGTGACTAGTGGGTCACAGCACTGGGAATGTCCCCAGAAGCTCTGCTGCCTCCTTCAAGCAGTAGAGATGTACCCAATTCTTCCCCAACCAGAGAAGGGCACGGCACAGGTTCGGGGGTTTGGATGAAATACCAAATGAGCAAACCAGAGGTGGGACTGTTTTCCCCACGCGGCCCCCCCCTGCAGCAGGCTGCGCCTCCGCATGGTGGAGACTCATTTCTGGAAGGAGTCCCTGGAGCTCTAGGAGGCTGGGGGTTCCCCAGCAGCACAGCTCATGCTGCCCCACACTGCTGGTTCCTCCGGGACCCTCTCTCCTAATCAAGCCAGGGTCCTTGCTCACAAGGCACACGTGGGTGGAGTGCCTGGCTCCTTCAGTCTCTATTTGCTGAGTTGGTCTGAGGGCACAGGTGGAACCAAGACAGCAAAAGGCCACAGCAGGCACTGTGCCAGGCTGCCCAGTCCACTCCCAGTGCCACTACTTCCTAGCTGTGTGGCCCTGGACATGGGTCTTAAGCTCTCTGTGTGTTCAACTGCTCATCTGTGACATGACAAGGGGATGGTTCTGACACCAGCCTCCCAGGGCTGCTATGAACACCAAACCAATTAATGTCCAAGACAGCATGGAGTGGAGTGGAGTGTCATAGTCACTGTGCTCTTGATAGGAGCCTGGTGCTATTGGAGATGTGGGAAGGTGACAGGCTAGCAGGAAGCAGGCCTTCATCAGTGACTGCCAGAGAGCAACAAAGGGTGTCTCCACGGACGGGGACAGGTGGGAAACAGGCACAGCACCCCTAGATACCCAGGCCAAGCAGATGGAGAGATGGAGAGGTGCTCTATTCCAGCAGTGGCTCTTTGGGAACCAGGATTCAGAGCCCAGGAGGTCCTCTCACCTGAGTGCCCGTCCTCATCCGCGTGATGGGGGCGCGGATCCTCACCGCCCGTAGCAGCAGCACCTCCACCTGCACGAGGTCCTGGAGAAAGAGCATGGTGCTCAGGTGCAGGGCACGGGGATGCTGTCCTAGCCCCAGATGTTTCAGGAAGGGACCCCTCTAGGGAACGAGGTTGTGGCTCAAGAGTCCGTGGTGAAGAGGCCCCTCGGGATGCCTAGCACCATGTTCCTCTGCCTAGGGAGGCCTGGCTTTGTGGCCGCCTCACCCCACATGGGCCAGCCAGTCCCAGCCCGATCCTCTGAGACTGCCACCCTGTCTGATCCAGCTGTTTCAGGTGAGCACTGCAGACCTGGGGCCAGGGACTGGTGCCTGCTCTTCTTTAGGCCCAGTGGCCCTCAAGTGACAGCTCTCCAGACCCTCCCAACCCCAAATCCAGCCTGCCTGTCTCTGACTGAGCAGGGTACAGGGCCAAATGCAGAAGCCCTGTAGAGTCTGATCAGACCTTACAACCTCCTTCAATCTCAACTCCACATTCCTATTAATCTGGCCAAAGACTAACTGGCTTCTTCCTAGTGCTGCTGAGTCACGCTGAACTGAGGCTATTAAAACCCTCTCAGGCCCTTTAACATGTGCTCATGCTGAGCCCACCTTGTGAGCCTCATGACTTGAGCTAATGCCTGGTACATAGTAGGTGCTTGATAAGCACTCATTCCCTCCTTTCACTCATCCTTCTGTTCCATCTCCTCCTGTTAGTCCTGGCCTACCCGGTGGCCTTGGGGTGCTTGTTGTGTGACCTGGATTGGACAGATGACTGGAAGCATCTGACCAGAGTCACATTCCAGACATGGACAAGGGGGCCACAGATGACGCCCCAGCCTGCCTGGGCTAAAGAAGATGCCTTTCAGATAGGGCTGGTGGTACAGCCCCTCTACCTGCCAAAGACCACCAGGGCCTTTCCTTAGTACCTCCCCAACCTGCCAGATGGGGGACCTAGAGGGGAGGGTGCCCACCCAGCAAAGTTAGGCCACAAAGACAAGGAATATGCAGGGTCCCTCTGGTTGAATTTCTAGCCAGCTGCTCTTTACCTACACCCTCAGGAGGAGAAAAATCAGCCAGTTCCTGAGGCTGCAATCCTTTTTAGAGGAAAAAAAAAAAAAAACAGAGGGCCTCCTGTGGTCCTGAATGTGATGTTCCAGGAAGCCCATCTGAACCCTGCTCCAGCCCCAGGATAGGTTTTAACATCCCTAAGCTTTCTCTTTGCCTTCAGAATTGACACACTGGGAAAAGGAGTAAATCAATGAATTCAATGATGGATCAAAGTCAGTCTCCGAGAACAAGGACTTCCCTGCATCCCCTCTAGGGCGGTGTACTTGCCAGCTCCTAGGGTGCTGTGTTTACAGGCTCTGAACTCAGGAGTGCACAGACTGCATCCAGGGGACCTAGTTCTCATGAGGAATGGGATAACTGACTCTGAAGTAGGTTTCTGTCCACAGTTGCATTACACATCACAGAAGACTCTTCTTACAGACCAAGTTTCTGGTGCAGCTGTAAGCAGAACCCGAAAGCAGCCTTCCCTGAGATGTTTCTGCAAGTCACTGCTGGCGAAGGAGGTCAAGGAAAATGCAAGGGCCCTGATTTTAGCCGTAATCCTCAAGAGGAGTCAAAGAGATGAAGGCAAAGTGCTCAGAGCAGCGTCTGCCCTCACCACGATTGCCATCATCCTCCACTGGAAGGGCCCTTTGGGACGGGGCAGTGCGGGGAAGGTTGCTGAATACCCTGTCCCTTAAGGAGCAGTGGGAAGGACTAGGAGACTCAGCCTGGAGAACAGCAACCTCTGGGGGTCTGGGTGCTCCCATATCAGCAGAGCTGTCCTGCATCAGGGTCCTTGACAGGGACTGCACACCAAGGGGGCAGAAGCAGCACCCTTACAGAGGGGTGGTCCTCAGAGGTAGAATCCAAACACAGTAAAGAGGCTTCTGTCCCAGGCACAGCTGTCTGGAGAAGCAGTGGGCCCATCACCAGAGCTGGCTGTCCTAGGAGGTTTGGATAGTGCCAGTCTCCAATAGCACTTCCGTTACCTGAGAGATGATGACCACCTTGCCGGTCTCTGCATCCACTGCCTGCACGAGCCCTGATACAGTGCCATTCCCGACGGCGAGGCCTCGTACCAGCCCGGCAGCGCTCACCAGCGCAACACTCTCGTTGCTGATGGAGAAAAGGATGTTGGACTGAGGCTGGGGGCCTCCCTCGGAAGTGACCTGAGCGGGGAGGGAACAGGGACGCATCAGTGCCTGTCATGCCAGGCAGCCCGCATCTCCCACTAGGAGAGCCAGGTCCCCAGTGCAGGCAGCTTCTGCCTTCTCCCAGTCACTGCATGCAGGGCCAGAGGCGGTGTGCCTGGAACCAGGTGGTGGCCTGCACTGGGGCTGGAGCAGGACGTGGCCTCTTGGCTCTTACCTGCATTGTAGCCCCGATAAGCAGTGTCACCTTCCTGGGCATCAGCCTGAACGGGGGAAAGACCTGCGGGGAGACACAGGAGAGAAAGGACTGCTGTGCCCCAAGCTCGCAGCGCCAAGCATAACTTCCACGCTACATGTTTCATGAGAGAAAAACTTGGGGCATGGACATCCACCCCTCTGTGAGCAGTGACCAGCAGGGCCCAGGGTCCTGGGCCAATGCTGGGGGCTGTCTCCTAGCCATTGGTCGAGGCTCCCTGGTTCTCTGGGGTTTGTTCTGCTGTTTGTGACTGTGCTTCACTTTCTCTAGACGATAAACCCCACAAGCTTGGAGTGAAGGCAGCTGAGCCATCCCCTCAGAGCAGCGGTTCTCAGTGTGTGGTCGCTGACCAGCAATGTCAGCAGCACCTGGGGACACATTAGCAATGCATACCCTCCAGCCACCTGGGCTGCGGAGCCAGTGGTGGCCCCACTGTCTGCATCCTAGCATGCCGTCTGGATAAGCCTGGGAGGAGACCAGGGACGCCAGTGCCACTCTGTAGAGCAGGCGAAGCCCCCACCTGCTCCTCCTGTAACCTCTACAAGTGCCCACCTGGCAGGAGTAGGTGAGTGAGTGCAGGGTTGGCCAGGGTGCTACTTGTGTGGGAGTAACAGTCTCTGCAGCTATACTACTGATGGGCAGAAACAGTGAAATCCCATCTTTACTAAAAATACAAAAAAATTAGCTGGGCTTGGTGGCGGGTGCCTGTAATCTCAGCTACTTGGGAGGCTGAGGCAGAAGAATCCCTTGAACCCAGGAGGCAGAGGTTGCAGTGAGCCAAGATCGCATCAATCACTGTACTCCAGCCTGGGCAACAAAAGTGAAACTCCGTCTCAAAAAAAAAAAAAAAAGAAAAGCAAAGAAAAAAAAAAAAAAGGAATGAATTTTTCATCACCAGGAGAAGACAGATATATATCCATCTAGAGACACAGATGGCACCCACCTGCTTTGAATCACAGATTAATGACGTTCACCAGCCCTCGCATGGCCCAGACACAGGGAGGATGCTTGCAAGGCTGATTTAATGTTGCTTCTGTGAATAGACTTGGAACGATGCCTGGGCCACAACTGCTGTAGCCTGTGGCTGCAGTGGGGCTCCTGTCATAACCTAACACCCCAAGACAGCCCCATACCACATACAAAGCCAGTGTGGGGACCTCAGAGCTCCCCTCATCCAGGAATCGCCTACTTCAGGAGTTCCCTTTATGACACCTCTGCTTGCACAGCCCCCATGATAGGCGCCCACTGCCCTCGGAGCACCTGTTCTAAGGCTCAGAGCCAGTGGTTAAGGAGTTCTTCCACACATAAGCCAGCATCCGTCTAAGCTTCCGCCCAGTCAGTGCTCTCTGGGAATGATCCTGATATATCCCCTTGCCATGTGATGAGGCACAGCCCTTTTCTGAGCCACACAGTCCCCTCATGTCACAGAGGAAAAGTCAAGTCACTTGGCCCCCTCCCTCTGGTTCTGCCAGTCTAACTTTGCTGCCTCCAAGATCCTGGAGCTAGTGACAGCTACCTTTTGATGAGAGAACATTGCTGGACACAGATTTTTATATGGCTTCTCCACAGTAGCTTTCTGAACTGTGACAAAAATTCCCAGCCTATCACTATAGAGACACCCCCAACCCCTAGCACTGAGCAGATCCCACGTGGTGTGGGAAGAACCCGTCTTACTTCAATCTGTTGTGGGGCTGAGGTAATTCTCTGTCCGGCTTTATCGGTCACACTTGCGGTTAAACTGGTCTGGCCAATGGCCATGCCGTGGACTAGAAATGTGGCGGTGTAGTTGTCAAGGGCTTCATCAAGGGCCCTGAAACAGAGGGAAGGGCTGGGACTTCTCTGAGACCAACCCGTGGGAACTGCAGCTGGGGTCAGCACAGTCTCTGAGGTGCCTTCCTCTGACCCCCAGGAGGACTCACACCAATGTGACGATCGGGGAGGCTGCTCTGAGCTTCAGGTCCATGAAGGGGAAGTACTTGGCCAGGAAGGGCTTCCTGTGCAAGTCCAGCACACGGATGTATGCCTTCACTGTCTTCCCAATCTCCACCTGCATCATGGGGACAGAGGTTCAAGGGTGGCCTTAGAAAGACCAATCCTACCATCTATGGTGCCCCAGGACTTTCTGAGATAGCATCACCAACCTCACCCCACAGACCTGGGAATCAGGAGAGTCACCCAGTTTGACCTCTGGACTATCAGCCAGTAAGCAAATAAAAATTGATGAGGGGAACCTTGGGGATACTTAGTGGTATAAATTCCACTCCCTACTCTTAAATAACTAATACACTAATTAGGGAGATAAGACACCGCTTAGAATAGCAGCATCCAGGAGAACCAGCAAACAGCAGTGGAAATAAGATCATAGGAGGAGTTTGTGAGGCAGGGTAGAGCATATTAGCTTCTTAAGGCACCTAAGCCGCATGAACACTCCCATTTTAATTACCAGCCCTTCTATCCACTCAGGAACCTGACCACAACCCTATGGAAGCCCAGCTTCAGTCACCTCAGATATTTGGAGTAATAAAAATTCCCTATCGATGTGAAAGATAGAAACTGAGATCTCTTCCTTGTCTCTTTTTGCAATGGCACTTGGCACAGTTGAGTGCCACTGAAACCCAAGAACCCAAAATCTATATTCTGGGAAGAAAATCCACGCTCAGCAAGGCATGTGCCTGGCTGGCTAATAACCTACACCAGCCAGAAGACATGAATTCTCAGGTCACGGCTAATTTAGAGGCAACTTCAAGCAGCCGCATGGGGATGTCACCTGGGATGAAGTCCTTTATTAAAAGGACTCTGCACCCTCCACAGGGAACAAAGGAGATGGGAGACTGTTCTGCAAGCTTACAAGGGGAGGGATGCAGACCCAGGAGCAAAAGCAGCGGCCATGGGGAACATTCCTCCCATAGCCACCTCCCTCCCAGTTCCTGCAGGTCAGCTGAGGGGGCCCTGTCATGAAGCTTCCACTGACCTTGTCAACCACACGGATGTACAGCTCCTGAATGTCCGACACGTAAACCACAGCCTTGGCCGGGGCCGGGAAGACAAGGCACAAGTCATGGATCATGATGGTGGATGAGCCCGGGAGCAAAGGGTGCACCTGCAAGATCGGGTCGGGGGTAAAGGGGCGGGTGCTGGGTTATGCGGCTGCAGGGCCCTCCTCTTCTCAGGTCCGTGAGAAGCACCTAGCCCTCAGCACCAGCCTATTACCTCATGGGATGCCAGCGGCAGAGCCTGCCAGGCTAGCACTGGGAAGCAGTGGACAGGGAAATTCTACCCCAAATAGTGCCCTGCCCACCTCTAGGCATGAGCCCCACTGCTGGCCAGGGTATGGGCTTGGGATATGACATGTTAATGCCGGGCTGGATCTCACAGAGCATCAATCTCCACTTTACATATTTCACAAAGAGAAGAAAATGGAAGCTGCCCCAAGGGGGACAATAAGCAGCTTTGGGAGGTGCAGCAACTTGAGGGCAGAGTGAGGATACAGTCCCAGGACACCACATCCTGAGCTGGCCATCTGTCGCTGCAGCCCTTGTGAAACCACAAGTCAGGGGCTGGCAGAAATGAGGCAGATGCTTTCCATTAGCAGTTGCACAGGAAGTCCCAAACAGACTGACTGAACTGCAGGGGCTGGGAGTGGCCTGCAAAGTCACCCCAGTGTGAGCTCTGTGCAGCTCGTGCATCTCGCTCATCTTTGTGTCTCATCACAGCCCAGCTCTGTGTGAAGCAGTGACTGCCAAGGCGTTGTGTGTGAATGAACAAATCAGAGCTAGTGTTTTCCAGCCTTTTCACTGCCAAAGACCCTTTTAACATTTATTTACTTTATTATTTTTAGAGGCAAGGTCTCACTCTATCCCCAAGGCTGGAGTGCAGTGATGGGATCACAGCTCACTACAACCTCGAATTTCTGGGCTCAAGGCAAGAGCCCACCTTTTAATACTTTTCTCTCTACCCGCTTTGAGGAATTCTACCTTCAAGACTCTCTCTCCAAGAAAGTACATCACAATCACTCTTTCATGCTGCAAAAGATGGGCATTCACACATGTACTGTGTCTGTTTATGATGGACTTCACACAGCTTGTTTTGCTGCTTAGGCGTGTATTTCCCCGTGGGTGGGGGGGGGGTCCTGGAGCTGGGCAGCCAGGGACAGGCCATGGAGCTGGTGGCTGAGTCCACCTTGTTGCCCCACTCCTCTGTCTGGGCCTGGCTTTGTTGCTTGCTCTTTGTGGTCTCATATTCACAGGGAGGGGAGCAAGGCGTTTTAAAGTAAGCACTTCGGGGTTTGCAAAGCTAGAGTTTCAATATTAAGAACCTACCAAATAATAATAATAATAATAATAATAATGTTTCTGACTCAAAGGAGACAACCAAACAGGATCACATCACACCCAGGTGAAAACCCTTCAACAGCTGCCCAGTGCTCTGAGAATGAGCCCAAAGCCTTAGCATGCCGTGTAAAGCCTGGCATGGCCAGGTCCCTGCCTCTGCTCCAGATTCCACGCACATCACACTCCTCCACGCTCATGCTATGTTCCAGCCATGGGGGCCTTCTTTCCCACTCACACAGCCAGCTAGCTGCTACCTGCCTGCCTACCTGCCTCCTGGCCTCACAGCCTACCTTAAAGACCTGGACTCTTTTCCCAGCCTCCACCTGCTGGCTCGAAGTCATCCTTCAGGCACAGGTCCAGGGTCCTTTCTCAGAACAGTCTTCCCTCATCCAGGTCAGCTCCTCCAGCGCCTCTGCTCCCTTCTCCCGGGGGCTGGACTTACTACGTGCCTTAAGTGTTGATGGCCCCACAGTGCACTTGGCCTTCCCCTCCAGGCTGTCCCCAGCACTCACATAGCCTGAGGACTCAGTCCCACATCTGGTACAGCCTAGCTCCCTACACACGTCTTGAATGGATGAAGATCCAGGGCCGCTGCTCTAAGTAATTCTAGATAAGGTCATGGAATCGGGTGCTGCAGCCTGTTTAGCTTTACAGAGTAAAAGCTCTGATAAGACTTTACAGCTTTGATAAGACCCGGAAATTTTGAAAATTGCCTGCAAACCTCATGAATCTTCACTTATTTGGAAAGTGCTGATTCTGGTCTAACCTCTTCAATGTACAAATGAGGAAACTGAGGCCCAGATGATGGGACAGGGATGTGGTTTTGAAAAGGCAGAGCTGGGGATAGAACCAGATACCTCAACTCCCAGTTTAGGGTCCTCCCCCAACTCTCTATATCCAGGGGAATGGGGCTGGATGTCTCCTACAGCCAGAATGGAACTGGGGGGCTGGGGAGGCAGAGAGTGGACAAAAGCAAAGGCCAAGCTGAGAAAGGCCCAGGCCCATGGCTGCCGGGGGCACAGAGGATCAATAAACTGGCCTGAGCTGCACACACGACCCGGGTAATGAGTATATCAATACAGACAAAAGCATGCCTGGGTTATTCCACACAATGACTTAGAGTAGATTAATAAAGATCCCAGAATGAAAGTCATGCTTATAGTCCAAAACAATAGCTTTGTGACTCAAGCCATTGCCACATGCGCCTGGTGTCAATATGGGCTGTGGAGTGGGGTCCAGGAGCCATCAGGTCTCTGGGTTTGCTGGGGCTGATTCTCCCCAGGTTATTACATTTCTCTCAAAGAAAACTGAATGAAAAATTACAGAGAGTAATGAGACCTTTCTTTGAGAACCCAATTTAAGGCTCCAACCTGAAGCTCCTACAAAAGTTACTGCTGTCAGGAGCGGGCAGGAATTTCTTCAGAATGTGAAGAAATTCCACGGTACTCCGACTGCGGAGCCCCAGGCAGGGAAACACAGGGCAATGCAGAGAATGGGCTTTTTCTCTTTTTCTTCTTCTTTAGAAGGATCATCTTGCACATTTTAAACAAAGACATAGGCCGGGCGCGGTGGCTCAAGCCTGTAATCCCAGCATTTTGGGAGGCTGAGGCGGGTGGATCACGAGGTCAAGAGATCAAGACCATCCTGGTCAACTTGGTGAAACCCTGTCTCTACTAAAAATACAAAAAATTAGCTGGGCATGGTGGTGCGTGCCTATAATCCCAGCTACTCAGGAGGCTGAGGCAGGAGAATTGCCTGAACCCAGGAGGCGGAGGTTGTGGTGAGCCGAGATCGTGCCATTGCACTCCAGCCTGGGTAACAAGAGCGAAACTCCGTCTCAAAAAAAAAAAAAAAAAAAACAAAGACATAAAATGGCAGTAGGGAAATCAATTGCTCTTCCACTCGATTTCCCAGGGGATGGACATCTGGCCATCATCTCAAAGCCTGGTCTGCCCCTCAGGCTGGTGCACAGTGGCTAAATGCACCCCACAGTGATGCTGTAAGGGGGCACCCACCAGGCCACCCTGGAGGCTTGGGTAATGGAGGGCACTTGGCTGCTAGCTGGTGGCAGAGTGGGACCTGCACCCACTCCTAACTGCACTGTGCATGCAGCTCACACCACACAGCTTCTCCGTGCATTCTGGACACAACTGCTTCCTGATTGACACACGAGAGAACGTTTGCAAGGAGAAGGAGGCGGTGGTTACCCATGCCCAAAATGAATTCTAATTTCTAAGTGTTGAAGGTGCCACTTGAGAACATCGTGAAACACTGAGCCAAGGGGAAAGACCTGTCATCGAGTCAGAGATGACAAATGCGTCATTGCTCATTAAGATGCTGAGTGCAGCCAGAGGCAGCTCTGCGCACGTGGGGGCTGAAACTGTCACACACCTCAGAGCTTGCCAGGCCCCACGGCTCTGCCTGCATCATCTCGGCTCCCACTTCCTGGAGCCCTGATCACATTTTAGTCTTGTCCCTGACAGGTGGTGACTGCAGGAGAGAAGGGACCCTGCAGCTATTTCTGAACATTACCGGAGCCATCGGCTTCCATTTCCTGCAGGCTGCTTGTCAATGTCACGTGATGGGCCAGACAGTAGCATGTGAGTGTGCCCCTGATTACCCACCCTCAAGGCCAGCAGGGAGGACCTAAGCTCACATGAAAATCACTGGTAGTGTGGCCCTGGCCTGGGTGCTGGACGACACTTTACACAGGGACCCGATCAGCCCTGTGACCTTCCCGAGGGCAAGGGCTGGGGACATGCACCACTGTCCACAGATCAGTCTCAGGGAAACGGAGGATGCACCTGACTTCAGACCCCACAGCTGCCACCCACTCCCCGCTCATCCTGGATATGTGTCCTCGCCTGAACAATGGCTCCGTGACTGGCTGCACCTCAAAGGACCCAGGAGATGGAGCGACACAGTCGCAGCTCATAGGAGCCGCCTCCAACCCCGCTTCATTCCCTCCTGAATCCACAGCGCCCAGCACAGCACAGCACAGCACCTGGCACACGGTAGGCACTCCAACATCACTGAGTGCACAAGTTAATGAAACGTGTAACGCGCCTAGCAGGTTCCTTCCCCTGCTCTGGTCACCTCATGGGTTCCGCCTGGAGGACTTGTTTGAAATGTAAAGAATCGTTGAGAAGAAGGAAACCCTAGGTTTAAATAGAAACTCTAGGATAAACATGCCTATGTGCAAACTAGCCGGAAACAAAATAAAGACCCTAATAGAACATTTTGGGGCTGTGTGAGCATAATTCATCACAGCCCTGCAAAGCCCACGCCCATTGTGTGGGCATAAAAATCCTCACAGGACCCCTGCTGTGTGAGCCCGAGAACCCCCGCAGAGATACTCCGAAGCCACACATGCCCACAAGCCATCCTTGTGTTCCAAATGTGTATCAATAAGAAGGAAAGAAATCCCTTCTGCGAGCTAACTGGGGAGTGCTGGGGGCTTGTCTGTCTCTGTGCTGCTGCTCAGCAGCTGGAAAAAGCCACAGCCACATGTAGACATCCCTCGGAAACAGCCGCCTGCAACCGTTTCTGAAGCACCCAGGACCTGCTGCTGATGTCAGTGCTCCTTGGAAAATTCCTCCCCCAGGCTTCCGAAGAGACCAGAGGAACCAGGGCCTGATTTCCACTTGGAGTTGCAAAGATCTTTGACATAAGCCCAAAATGAAGGGAGGTAAAGAGCCCAGTGGGCAGGCCGCCTCCATGTAAGGAAACTTCTGGACCAGAGCAGTTCACAGTCCTGCTGTATGGGCTGCTGTTTGCCATAAGGGAGACTCGTCCCGGGTCCTGCCTGCAATTGGCACTCTGTGCCACTCAACTAGCCCAGGAGCCAGTCTACAATCCCAAGAGAGAGAGTGCCAGAGCTCTCCTGTGGCCACCTGTAAAACAGAACTGCAGAGGCACTCTTAGAATCGCAGCATTTTAGGATTCAACAGGGGTTTAAAGGTCTCCTGGGGAGACTTGGCTCCCATGCTGGAACCCCATCTTGAGTCTTTAAGACAAGCGTCCCAGCTTCTGCTCAAATGCCTCCAGAGTCAGGGAGCTCACTACTTAGTGACATAGCCTAGTCCATCACCGACCTCTAGGAACTCACAAGTCCACCCTCAAGGCTTGCAAAAAATGATAGGTGCAAGGTAAATGTGAATGAGTAAGTGTCCCGGTTTCACTGGCACTGTACACATTTTCCCTAACTTTCTCGGTAATTAGGAAGTTTTTATTAATATCGAAAAGTAAATAAAACAAGGCATATGTCAAGCAGCCAGAATTAAGATGTGAGGTTCTCCTCAGTCGCATGGCTGGAAGAAGAGCTGGGGAATTATTCTTTCTTCTATGAGGGGATAAGAACACTCAGGGGACACTGCCTATGGTCTCAGGCTCCTCGCCCCCTCCAGTGTCCTCCAACCACACGCCTGTTCCCAGGTGCTGAGGGTGTCCTGCCATCCAAGGGTCTGTCTCTGAGAAGAACAGGAACAGCGGGACTCCCTCCCCGTCCCTGAGGGACAGGGCTGAGAAAGTGTCTTCTCTACAAGACAGCTGGAGACCAAGGTCAAACACTGAAGGAAGGTTTTCAAAAACACCCCAAACACCAAACACCAACACTGAATTTAAAAACTTTTTAAACAAGGGGTGTTTCACACAACAACTATTTTCTCTTGAAAATCAGAAGCTCTTGCCTCACAGGCCCACACCTCCACACATCAAAAACCAGCTGGAAGTACCAGTTCTGCAGGACAGTGTAAGGAGTCCACAGACCTCCCCATGAAACACACACATAGCCGTTTAGAATCTCTGGGATGATTCCCAGGGCACCCAGCAAATGAAGAAGTGTTTATCCAAGAAAACCCACTAACACCTGGGAAGAACAACGAGGGCCTGCGGTGTCTAAAATAAGATGTCCATCCTGCCTGACTCCTCAACCCCAGCGAGGTGTGGCTCTACTCCAGACTGGTTCCTCCGAGATCACAGGGCTCCCTCATCCCCAGCTCTAGGAAGGGCAGTATGTCAGCTTTTCTTATCAAGCCCAAGCTACTGCTTGCTGAGGCTGAATCCCAGGAAACAGGGCTGAGAGGTGGAGGCTCTTGTCTTCCACCCAAACTCCATTCGTGGGATGGAGGCTCTGACTTGGGTGCAGCACCCATGAGAATACTGGGGTCCAGCCGCCGTTCCATGCAGAGAGAGGCCAGCCGAGGAACACTAGGGCAATTGCCCCATTCATCAATCGCCCAGCTCCTAACATATAGGTGTCACCAGACAGAGATGCACCACTGTGACCAGCACCATAGCTCTGGCTCAGAGTTTGCCTGGGAAAGCAGCAGGCAGAAAACAAAGTGTGAATCACTCTCGAAGGAACTGACTTCATGTGCAACACACTTCAGAGAAGTTCAAGCCTAAGTGCACTCTCCCAAACACTGGAGGTTGTGCTGAAAGGCAACTGGAAGGCAACAGAGAGTCCAGGGCAGTGTGGGCTAGCTACACTGAGCCGGCAAGTCTGCCAGAGAGAAACGGAAACAGAGACAGCTGGGAAGAGCTGTCCTGGGGTCAGAAGACACCTTAAACATCTAGGGAAAGGGTCCCTTCAAAGGATCCTAAATATGATTGGACTGCGTTGTGTAGGAATGTGTGCCCAGGGAATTACTGAAGACAATGGAGCAATCAGCCTCAATTGGTGGAGCTCGACAGTTGAGTGGCCAGTGAAAGTCCAGAAAAAGCCCTGCAAAGGCCACAATCACCCCAGAGTGACAAACGACATACCAAGGTATTGTCCCCTAAGAGCAATATCAGAGACTTCTTACTGGGGAAAAGGGGTGTGTGTGGGGGTGGGTGGGTGGGTGTGTGTGTGTGGGTGTGTGTGTGTGTGTGTGTCTCTTCAACAAAATAACATAGCCAGTTACTAAAGAAGGAAATAAGCAAAATAACAACAACAAGCTCCAGCGTGGGGATGGGGATCAGTACCCAGAGTTTCTACAGTACATTACCTAAAATGTCCAGTTTCCAATAATTATAGGACATGAAAAAACAAACAAACAAAATAAACAGGAAAATGTGACCCATACTCCAGGAAAAAGGCAGTGACAGAAACTGTCTGTAACGGCTGCCAGAGATGAGATTCCCCAGGCAAAGCATTCCAAGCAAACAATGATGAAGGGAGTAAAGGAAGATTTGATAACAATGTCATAATCAAACAAAGAATATCAATAAAAACTTGAAGATGGACTGTAGCATACATTAGCAACATAAAAAAACAAAAAACTTAAAATAACATAATAAAAGCAGAAGAAGAATCCTTCCAGCCAGGAGCACAGTTAAGTCAATACTTGCAAGAGCAGGGAGAGGGTCAAGAGAGAAACAAAGGAAAATAGAGGAAGGTGAGACATCTTTTAAAAGCAACGTTCTTTATGGCTGTTATAGTGTTCCTTGTGGAATAATATTTTAATTTTAATTAAAGGACTGATCGAAAGGAAACCATTAGGTAACTAATAGTTTGTGGACATGGAATAAGAATCACAAAGCTTTCATGAGAATGACTAAAGTTGTAGAATGAGTCAGAGAATCAAAGACCTTTGATGTGATTAAGTGCCAGCTTTTTTTTTTTTTTTTTAGAGACAGGGTCTAGGTTTCTCACTTAGGTCTATTGTGCAGGCTGGAGGATGACCACTGCTCAACGTACCCCTCAACCTCCTGGGCTCAAGCAATCCTGCTGCCTCAGGTTCTTGTGTGGCTGGGACCACAGGCCTGTGCTACCATGCTCAGCTAATTTTTGTTTTTTAAGTCGGAGTCTCACTCTGCCACCCAGGCTGGAGTGCAATGGTGGGATCTCAGCTCACTGCAACCTCTGCCTCCCAGGTTCAAGCAATTCTCCTACCTCAGCCTCCCGAGTAGCTGGGCTTACAGACCCCCACCACCATGCCTGACTCATTTTTGTATTTTTAGTAGAGACAGGATTTCACCATATCGGCCAGGCTGATCTTGAACTCCTGACTTCATGGTCCGCCCACCTTGGCCTCCAAAAGTGCTGGGATTACAGGTGTGAGCCACTGCACATGGCCCCAGTTTTTTGGTTTTTCTTTTTTTTTTTTTTTTTTTATAGAGATGGGAGTTTCACTATATTATCCAGGCTGGTCTTAAATTCCTTGGCGCAAGTGATCCTCCTGCCTCCACCTCCCAAAGTTCTGGGATTCCAAGTGTGAGCCATTGCACCCAACCAGCTGCCAGCTTTTAAAATAATAAATTGATCAATCACAACAGCCCAGATGAGGAATGAAAACCAGCAGTGGGAACCGATGGCCCAAGCTTACCATGGCGACACCCTTGGCCTCCTGGTAGGCCACCTTGACAACATCTGCAGTGCTGGTGTTGAGGAAGAAGTAACCCGAGCCTTCCCTGACACGGAGCTCCGCCTGCAGGAGACAGATGCAGGGAGGGTAGGGCCACATGTGGGAGGGCAAGGGGTCCCCGGAGGGTCTCTTCCAGGAAGGTGGCAGGGCAAGGGCTGTACCTGAACACTAGGGTGATTGTAGATGGTCACCTCTTCCGGGCTCACCCTCACGTCCTCCACCAGGATGAGCTCTATGGAGGCCGACACAGGCACCAGAGGGTCATGCTGAAGGGCAAGGGCAAGGCCATCAGATTCGGGGGCCATGGTCAGGCTGCCTCTCAGGAAGAGCAGCCCCAAAAGCCCTAGGACCTGGCCTTGCTCCTAGCCACATGCTCCGATATGCCCCGGTGCTCTTGTACCCAGCAGAAAGGCCACAGACCCTTTGAGGCCTCCCTTCAGCCTCCTGAGGTGGAGTGAGTTGCCAGCTCTTCCACTCCAGACCAAGGAGGGGATTGGCAGCAGTCCAGCTTAGAAGACGTCACCCCACCTCCCCAGGCCTCCGTGGTGGGCAACTCACACACATCCTGCCTTTCAGGATCTCACAGCAAAGGGCCAGCTTTGGAGTGTGTGGCAGACACCACCACTAGGGTGGGGGATGGGGAGACCACAAGTTAGGTCAGGCAGTAGGGGAGGGTCCCCTGGAAGAGTGGCCAAGGCTGGCTCATGAGACAACAAGGACAGCCCTCAACCCCTAGGGTGGCACGTGACCTATTGAGCTCTATTTCCCACCACGTTACACATAAGGGAGCAACCCAGATCTGAGGCCCCCAGAGGGTCACATGTTTGAGTACCTCCTTGGGGCCACAGGTGTGCCAGGCACTCAGAGTGCAGCAACTGCCCACAGGGAGAAGTGACTCCAATGCATGGATGCAAGAGCCAAGAGTGAGTTAATGACAGGAAGGTGTGCAGTGTAGGTGACTAAGACAAGGAGGCTGTCTGCAAGGGAGAGCAGCTCTCAGGGAGAAGAGATGGCAAGGGGAGGAAGCTGAGTGACTCAGCCATGGGGGGCAAAGTGGGAGTGTCAGGGCAAAGGGAGGAAGTGCAAAGTCCTGGGGAAACATGTTGGGGTGTTCAGGCATCAGGCAGGAGCCATGACGCTCTCCCACCCCCGATCAAGAGATTCCTGGTGCCAGTGAGGACTAAACCAACAGAGACAGGCACAGGTGTGCCCCTTCAGCGACCACCTCCCTCCAGGCTGGCCTCCCCAGTGCTGCCCCGTGGGGCCCCAAACTCTTCCAAAGCTTGCTCCCAGGAGGTCAATAGAAGCATCTCATCCTGGCATTTGGGGACCCTGGGAATCCAGCCCCACCTTCCCCTTCCAGCCTGTACCTGCTGCCTCCACCTTATTGAAAACCTATGTTTCCTCGTGGCCATACCTCCCATGAGGCGGCTGTCATTCAGGAAGGGCTATTCTTGAGAAGCCCTTCCCATTCCCACCTCCAGTGTACCTACTGGTCCCTCTCCTGGCGTTCCCAAGAGGCTGGGGTGGGGGAGCAGCAGTTGAGCAGTGGCTCAAGACATTGTGACACCTGGTGGAGTTTAAGCAGAAGTAGGAGGCTTGTCCCGCTACCCATGGCCCACCCACCACTGGGCCCTGGGAGATACCGGCTGCTTTGTTCCGGCAGCGCTGAGATGGGACTCCTGGTAGCCAGTGGCGGTGGCAGTGATGGCTGTGGTTCCTGATGCCTCGTGAACCAAAATGGCCTGCAAACCTGAGACCAGGAAGAGGGAAGCCACTGTTGGATGTCTGCCCCATCAGCACCCCTGAAGCAGCCCCTCCCTCCTTCTGATTTGCAGTTTTGAATCTGAAAACAGACAACAGAGTGTGTTGAAACTATGTGGACTGTAAGAGTTAACAGGCCCTAAGTGCAGATAATTAAGCTCCCACAGGCACTGGCCTGCCTTGGCAGGCTTCCTGGCTGGTCTCTGTTCTCCTGCCCGGATCATCGGGCTTGCGCCCAGCTCACCGTGCAGCTTCTTTTGGCCACTCTCATCATCCTGGGACACCAGCTGCATGGGCAGCTCAGGCTCGATACTGGCCAACAGTGGCCTGGTGGACTCCCACTGGATGCTCAGAGAGCTGAAGTTGTCGAACCGGCGGCCCTCCTGATCGTAGGCGGCCAGGTCAAGCAGGGGGTTGCGGTGGCTGGAGACTGGGACCTGAAGGAAACGTAGGTTAGATGCTTCGGCCACACCTGGGACTGGACCTGGACAATGACCACACAGTGCACCCTGAGGCTAGCAGCTGCTCTATGGGCTCTTGGGGGTGCTGGTGAGGTAATGGGATGAGCCAGAAAGCAATCCTCACTACTGCCACCCGCCATTAAGGTACCCCCATGGCCTGTCCAAACTGGCCTCTGGCTCCAGACCACAGCTCTCAACTGGAAATGAGAACCACTAGGGGGCCTTCGGCAAAGCTGGAAGCATTTCTGGCTGTCTCTACAGATGGGTCAGGGGGTTGCCACTGGTATCTAGTCGGGAGAGGTCCATGATGTTGCTGAAACACCTTACAATACACAGGACAGCCTCCCCACAGGAACTGTCTGGCCCCAAGTGTCAACAGTGCTGAAGTTGGGAACCCCCACCCTGACCTACTACCGTGGTCAGGATGCTTTCCTTCCCCTCTGCCCTCACCTTTCCAAATGATTGCCATCCTCCGCCCAGGCACATATCAGTGCCTCTAGGATGGCACCATTGGTGATTTCACAGGAATGCAGATTCCAACACCTCAGATATCCCCGAGCCACCGGGTTTGGACAGCTCCTTTCAAAGTGGATTTCTTGTCTGATCCTTAAATGTCTCAGGGAAGTGACAGGGGTCATCCCCATGTGAAGGAAGCACAAACTGAGGCCCAGGTAGGGAAAGGAGCTTATCCAACGAGATTTGGGATGGGAGCTCCAGGTTGCAGGTCCAAATCCTGGATTTCCACCACTCTGCCGTGATCTTTCACTCCCCAAGTAGATTCTCCCCTTAGAAACTGGGCTGAATCAAGCCTCATTCCTGCGGGCTATCCCTTCCTTCTCTGACCACATGGCATGGGGGCAATGTTGGCAGGGCCACAAAGCAGAGTCCCAGCTTATCTGACCCCACAACTTGGATTGAGCCCCAGCTCCACCTCTCAGTGCCCAGGCAAGTTATGAACTCCCTGAGCCTCAGTTTCTCCAGTGTTGACACACAAAGCACAACTGAGCCCACCTTCTAGGATGTGGATTTAAATATGAGGACTGCAAGGTCATTTTAGAGAGCCTTCCTACATTCAGGTAGGAAAGGGCACGGACATGAGCATCATTCACACACAGGGCCAGTTTTCTATTTGGCGTGGGATGGCGGGGTTGGGTGTTAAGGGGTGGTCCCGCAGGAAGAACTACCCTTCTGTAACCCTCTGGCTAAAAGTACGGAGGCTCTTGCTCTGGCTAGTGAAATGGGACTAGTGGGAAGCATCACTGCAAGATCCTGACCTGCCACGTTCCCTTTCTCTCCACTATGGCACCTGCCACGATCAACATGGTGGCTGCTCCACAGTCCATATCTTGGGATGAAGATCACAATGAAACAAAGCACGGTCTCCCAGCCAACCAGAGAGGCTCATGCAGCATGGGCGAGAGATGAGCTTGTGCCACGTGAAGCTATGGGATATGGCCTTGTTTGCTGTGGCAGCCTGGCCAGGCCTAGCCTTCCTGACTGCTACAGTCACTATACACCCCACCTGTACCATGAGGGCCCCTCCCAATTCCTTCTAGCTCTCTTGCCCCAAAAAAACACTTGATCCAAGCAAGCTAAAAATTCTTAATGCATGCCCTGCTAAGAGCAGACCAGTACCATTAGCAGGCATGCAAAGGTCTCATCATTATTCATAATATAGGAGCTGGGAGTGTGGGCAGGGGCTGCAGGAGCCTATCCCAGGTGCTCCATGGCTCCCCTAGATGCAACCCTGGCTGGAAAACCAACGTTCCTCCAGGGACGAACACTGACACCTGCCAAGCACACTTGCAAGCTGACTGGCCCATTTGAGGCAACAACATAAACCCCACGTTACAAACAGGGAGGCTGAG
This sequence comes from Saimiri boliviensis, assembly GCF_048565385.1. Classification (NCBI taxonomy): domain Eukaryota; kingdom Metazoa; phylum Chordata; class Mammalia; order Primates; family Cebidae; genus Saimiri; species Saimiri boliviensis. Next base: position 20,456,690 of record NC_133456.1, read on the forward strand.
GTCCAGGAAAGTTAAATGATTGTCTGAGGTCACAAAAGTTTAGGGGTGGAACTCAGCTGGTCCAATTTTAGATCCCAAGGACCTCCCTGATCCGGTGTGGCCAATCCCTGGTGTCTCAGCTGGAGGCGGCCCCATTCATGCCCCTAATAAGTCTCATGCAACTGGTGCCCACCCACAGTGAGCAAGCCACACACTGGTGGACCTGCTCAGAGGGCCAGGGTCAGGCTGAGCCTGGCTCCACCTTGTCACTCTGATCAGTCATTCCATTCTGGTGTCTCTCCTCACCAATAGTTTACTCTGCAAACACATCTTGCGTGGCCTCTGAAGTTGGAGTATAAAATTACCTTGATCCTGCACCCAAGCTGCATTGCAGGGATATATCTTTCTCAAAGTTCCCTAATGAGAGACCCTAAATTGCAAGGTCACACCTGAATGGCTGCTGCTGGCTCGGGAACCTGAAGACTGATGGATCACATGGCTACTCCAGCTTTGAGGTCCATTATTTTCTGGTAGCATCTATGATACACAAAGCCAATTCAGAGGCAAGCCCTGCAGCCATCATCTTTAAGTTGAGAGAGACAACCCTGGGCTAGAGCAGAGGTCCTGGCCGACAGACAGACAGGCCAGGCACAATCTAGCCCCAACATGGCTCACTCAGCTCACAGCCAATGCTAAGGACAGGGAAGATGCACATAGTTCTGATTCATTTTTCTTTGAAAATGAGAAGGCTGGGCCAAGACTGGGGTTGAATTGGCTGTCCCTGAGCTGAGCAGGATGCCTTTCCAGAAAGGACCTGCTCTCCAGTTCAGCTACTCCCTGCCCCGTTCTCCAGCAGCATCCCTGTGTGGCTTTTCCACCCACGAATCTGCAAGAGTCACAGGTGAAGACAGGAGGGGCACATGCACAGTGCATTCGCCGGTTCACTCATCCATCACTCCTAGTTACTGAGCTCCTCCTATGAGCCAGGGTCTGCTCTAGGACTCACAAAGAATAAATGGAGTCAGCTCCACAGCATTAGATCGTGGTGAGCTCGCACATGCCTTCCTCAGAGCCCTGCCTTGCTCCTCCTGAGCGGCCTCCTCCGAGCTCTGCTGCTGCCCGATTTCACTTGCCTTGCAGCACCTCCAATACATCTTATTTGTGCATCTCCTGGTCTCCCTGTCATCTCTAGGAGGCAGGTTCCTTGCCTGTCCTGATTACCATGCAATCCAAAACCTAGACCTGTCTCTGGCAGAGAAGACATGCTCCATAAGTACATGCTCAAGGAGTGAGGAGCCACCTACCCGCCTCCTCTGAGAAGGCGCTGGGGGCTGGTGCTGGCCAGAGGGTGTCCCACGTCCCTTAGCCTGGACACGCTCAGCATCTGGGGCTCTGAATGCACTAGGGACTAAGGCATGGATGCATCTCAAGTCCAAGGGGAGCAGACCTGTGGCTTCCCCATCCAGCCCTCCTGTTAAATGGACCCCCAAGGGTCTTTATTCCCCTCCCAACTTTTACTTCTGAAACATAGCTCCCCTCTGTCCCCCACACTGTGGGGATGCTGCAGCTGGTCACCTCTTCTTGGCAGCCCACATGCCCGCCCTGACCCTACATACTCTGTCCGTAGACAGCAAGCCCCACTTTAACACCCTCAAGGCACAGAAGATGAGATATTTTTAAACTATCAAGTGCCAAACAAAGACAGAGTGTGGAAGAGGACTTCCATGCTATCTTCACCTGGCACTGTCACTAGTAGGTGTGACTTTGGTATGTCCCCCACCTCTCCAAGCCATGTGTCCCCTGCACATAAAACACAAATGAAACCAGTGCCCTCACAGGGCCAGTTGTTGCGACAAAGGCAGTGCAGCATACAGCTATGTTCGTTACAATGCTCGGGACCATGGGCAAGGCCACCAACGTCCTCCTGCCCAAGCAGGCGGCACCCTCGCCTCCTGAGCATAGCCCACACTCACCACTTGCTTGTTCTGCTGCAGCAGTGGACAGGACAGGTCCAGCTGAGGGCTGGTGTAGACAGGCGCGAGGGTGAGCCTGGACGGAGGGGCACAGACGAACTTCACCACAGCAGGCTCCACCGCAGGGAAGGGGTTGGTAAGACTGGGCTTGTTCCCCACCGACAAGGCGATGACCTGGGAGGGTGCAGTGGGCAGTCAGACCCCCAAGCTTGAGTTCCCGCTCCTTTCTGAGCTGTGCTATGCCCCATCCCAGCTCCCTCTAACTCAGTTTTCGCCTCTGTGGGATGGGAGTGATAATGATACTCACACCACAGGATCTTAATAGAGGCCCAGTGGCACACGGGTGAGAAGGCACTTTCTCAACACTTAAGAGACGCTCAGATAGAGGCCCACATTCCCTCTGCTAATGTCAGCCAGAACTATTGGCTGCTCCTATCCCAGGGAAGAGGAAGACCTGGTGAGGCTTCATGGTTTCCCAGGACCCTAATAAAACCCCATGGTCGCATGAGCAAATTCACAAGTTCAAGGATGCTTCAACAAGGAGTCCATATTGAGGGGAAAGCACCCATGGAATGAGGGATAGACGTGGGAAGTGCGTGCTGCAGAATGACCGGGAAGCGAGTCAGATAGGAGTTCTGCGGAACAACGCCCAGGAGGAGCTGAAGCCTGCCCTCCGCCTCCTCACGCTCTGTGCTCCATGGGCTGCTGCAGAGAGGGAAATCCATGGTTCAAGAAAAGAGGGAAACCTGTTTGCCTGGAGAGCTGGGACCTCAGAAATCATATCTGACATCCTCTTTTCTGAAGCACCACAGCTCAGGGCCCATCTTGAGGGAGGGCCCTCAGCCTCCTCAGATGACATGCACTTTGTGGAGGACACGAGCCTCCACCCCTCCTGACCACGAGGCAGGACCACGGGCAGTGTCCTTCCTGACTCTACACAGGCTTTCTGTCTGCATCCAGTGCCCCACTTGAGGGGGCCACAGAGCACTGGATGGGGAGGGCCCTAGAGGAAACCCCACTTGGGAGGTCAAACTCCTACAGCCCTGGGAGGGGACAGAGACGGTGGGGTCATGCCAGGGATAGGAAATGTATCCAACTTAATTCATGAGGAATTTTATTCTTATTGTATTATTTTTTATGATGTTGCTATTATTCCTGCTGTTTTATTGTTTTTCCAAAGCCACTCCAGTGGTGAGTGGGACCTATCACTGGGCATCTTTTCTGGCCATACCAGGGCAGCTGTGGCATGGCTGATACTATAAGGGCATCATGGGAAGCATGCATGTGCGTTTTATTAGCAACTGATATTCTCTGTCCTGCTATACATGTAGGAATATCCTTCACTTCCCAAAGAAACGGGCTCTCTCCCATCTTCCTGCTTCCTGCCAAACACCCCTTTTGCTTTGGGCTCCCTGCTTTGGAAATGGAGCAGTAGATGCCCACCAGGGGCCCAAGCTCTCAGCCCACCCTCCCCAGGGAAGGAGTGCCAGGCCCCAGGGCTCCTAAACAGCAAGATGACCTCCAGCCAGCCAGCCAGCATGTGGGGATTCAGGTCACACATATGTTTTGTCTGGTCCCCTCAGCCTCTTAAGCTTTTGTTTTCAGCATTAAAAAACTTAAGAGATTACCCATGCAAAAAATATTGTGATTTCCAGGTTATCCTCAAGAACCAACAAGGTGTGTCAAACCTTTGTCTATAGCCTCATTCATTTACAACCCTGGAGACACCGGACTTGTGACCCCCGATCTTAAACCCTCCAGCTCTGGTTTGATTAGTCGGGGATGTTGAAACTCATGGAGGTGGCAAGCCACCCGACTGACCTGCTCTATGAAAGCCGGCATAGTGGGAGGTCTTCACTGCCGAACCTGCCTGGTATTCATTCAGTCATTCCACCTTACTACGCCTCAGTTTGCCTGTCTGTAAAATGGGTACAATCGGAGTGGCTGTCTGTCAGGGTTACTCCAAGGATGAAATAAAGCAATACTCAGAGAGTCATTTTCCACCCCTGCCTTAGGGCAAGGAGTGTCTGTGGCGGCTGCCCACTTACCTGCTCACCCAAGGCCTGGCAGGTCACAAGGATCCAGTGTTGCTGATAATTCCGGGAGGAATGGGGGGCAAAGAGAGCCAGGCTGATGCTGCCAGTGTCCTCAGAGGTGACGTTCTGGAAGAACTTGGAAGGCTCGAGGATCCAAGGTCTGGGACCTCCTTCAAACAGCATCTCCTTTGAGGAGCCCAGGGTTACCAAGGCAACTGAGGAGGGATCCACAGCCTGGGGACGGAAAAGGCAGAAGACTTGGCATCCTTTTAAGGCAGCACCGGCAGGAGCCAGGCATCCCAGGCCCACATCCTCACCCTGCTTGTGGGGGTCGGTGGTCAGGCAAGCCCCGTCTTCCATTTGAAACTTGTTCTCTTCATCTGCAGCACTCAGACGGATTGTTGCAAAGATCAAGAGGAGTGGGGTGTAAACAGAATTAAGCCCTCACTCTGACAGACTGATGGAGGATGTACATGGATTTGCCTCTTTTGTAAAATGATCTGGTAAAAGCCTTGAAAACACCCACAGCCCTGGAACCCAGGAACTCCCCATCTGGAACCTAACCTAACAACACAGTAGAGAAACACGTCAATGCACAGACATGTTCATCACACTATTATTTCCCACAGCAAATAACCAACAACAAACTACAATCCAGCACAAGGAACTCAGTTCTCATGGTGTCTCCCAATGACAGAACCTTATGCAGGTCCCCAAAGCAGCATTTACAAAGATCTACAAGCACAGGATATAAACCTGATAGTGCAGTTGGATCACAACCATATTACTGTAAAAAGCATAAAACCGGGCCAGGCATGGTGGCTCACACCTGTAATCCCAGCACTTTGGGAGGCCAAGGCAGGTGGATCACCTGAGGTCAGGAGTTCGAGAACAGCCTGGCCAACATCATGAAACACTGTCTCTACTAAAAATACAAAAATTAGCCAAGTGTGGTGGCGGGTACCTATAATCCAAGCTACTAGGGAGATTAAGGCAAGAGAATCGCTTGAACCCGGGAGGCAGAGAGGTTGCAGTGAACTGAGATCAGGCCATTGCACTACAGCCTGGGCAACAAGAGCAATACTCCATCTTACCAAAAAAAAAAAAAAAAAAAAAAAAAAAAAAGGCATAAAACCATCCTAAACAGATATCTGCCAGTGACCAAGATATCTGCATGATGTCCTAGCTGGCATCATTGTCAGTGGTCTGTTCCCTTCCTTCTGAGTCACCGGGCTTCCCACACTTTGTACCAGGTATGCACAAGCATCAAGGGTGGGTCTTGTGGCACCTAGAACCATGCCTGGCACATAGTAAGCGCTCAACAATTATTTAGTGAATGAAAGTGAGTTGGCAAGTAAAACTGTGGAGTCCTTAAAGTATCCAGTAAACAAAGGAATAATTAAAGTGACATGTCACACAAAGCCCTCATTTCCTCCATGGCCTAGGGCAACCATGGTGCCAAGGGCCCCATGACCTCCCAGTATGGGCAATGACAGTGCTTAGATTCTGTGTAACAGGGTGTCACTCCTACCCAAACTCCAGGAAGACGTGGGGACTCCACAGGAGGACCGCTCACTCCAGTGACACAGCAGGGGTGCAGAGAGGAGGGATTCACTCTGAGGGGTCCTGCAGCCCTGCTCCTTCACTCCTCACCCAGCTGCGCTCACCTCCCACTGCAGAGGATCTCACTGTGGTGACTGTCAAGTCCTCACTTACCAAACTACTCTACCCTCAAGCAGTTGTCACGTGTCCCTTCCTAAGACACAGACCTGACCGTGTCTCTTGGGCATCAAACTATTCCACAGTGCCCATAGCCCTCAGAATACAGGCTCAGCTTCTGTCCTGGGACTTGGGATCTCCCAACCTGGCCCCAATCCCAACATCAGACTACTGGCATCTTTCCAGAGAACCATGCTCAGCTGTCCCCAGGCCTTTGCAGAAGCTCCCCTCCTGCCTTTGTCCCTAATCACTTAGGTGACCCCTCCTCACACCACAGGGCTCAGCACACTGGTCTGCAGAATGCCCTGCTTCCTCCCCAACCCAGTCACTCTTCTCTGCGACCTGCGGCCCAGGTCACTCTTCTCTGGCCCCCACCTCACCTGGTGCTCCTTATCCTGAAGGAGTTTCATGGCTTGGGGGGTCTCCCAGATCAGGCTATGGGCTCATGGAGGGTAGGGTGTGTCTGTTTCCTTCTGTGTCCCTGGCATGATCTTAACCACATGAAGGAAAAATCTTATAAGAAAAATATTCCCAGGCTGGGCACGGTGGCTCACACCTGTAACACCAACAGTTTGGGAGGCCGAGGTAGGCAGATCATGAGGTCAAGAGATCGAGATCATCCTGGCCAACATGGTGAAACCCTGCCTCTACTAAAACTACAAAAAAAAATTAGCCAGGCATGGTGGCACACACCTGTAGTCCCAGGTACTGGGAAGGCTGAGGCAAGAGAATCGCTTGAACCCAGGAGGTGGAGGCTGCAGTGAGCCAAAACTGTACCACTGCACTCCAGTGTGTGACAGAGCAAGACTACTCCCCACCCACAAAAAACCTGTTACCACATCCGCACATAGCGGAAGGGTCATGCTAGGTCTCTGGGTTATTTTCTAAGGGCACTAATCCCAGCTGTGAAGCTTCTGCCCTCATGATCTAGTCACTCCTCAAAGGCCTCAGCTCCTATTGCTGTGGGGGTCAACATTTAAACGTATGTATTTAGGGACACATGAACATCCAAATTATGGCTATCTATAGGTAAGGAAGCTCTCAACAGTCACCAAAATCTGCTGGTGCCTTGACTTGGGACTTCTCAGATCCTGAACTGCAAGAAATAAATTTTTGTTGTTTATAAGCCATCCAGTCCAAGGTATTTTGTTAAGGTGACCTGAACAGACTATGACACTTTTCAAATGAGAATTCTGTCCTTTTGACTTTGTTTTTTAATATGAACGTTTTTTGAATCTGATATAGGTTATCAACTGTCTCTAGGCATCCCACCCTGCACACATGTGCTCACACACAAACAATTCCAAGGAGCCTGTGGTGCCCCTGCTGAAACCCATCCCAGACTCCACCTTCTACAGAGCCAGGTGCAGCCTGTTTCCAGCAGAAGCACTAAGCATGCTCAGGGCTTTCACCTCTGCTCCTTTAGAAACTTCCCGCTAGAGACAGCGGCATGACCCAGTTTTGCTCACCACTCAGACCTCTGCCTGGGTATCATCTTCTCAGACAGGGTCACCCTTCACCTGTCACCTCCTTTCCAGCTCAACTCTTCATCTCCGCCCATCAGCCACCACTGGATATACCATCATTTGTGCATTTGCTTCTCTGTCCCCACTGGATTGAAGCTAGTGTGTGACCTTAAACAAGTTAATGTCTACAAGGCTGTTTCCCCAGTCCTGAACACATGACTAGTACATGCTCAATCAATGACCCTTGCTGTTAACAACTGTTACTATTATTAACTGTCATTCCCACTTTATAGACAGAAAGGATGAATTCCAGCAGATGAAGACACTGAACCAAGCTAACCCAGCTGGTGGGCCTGGGTCTGTTCTGACTCTTGATCCCATGCTCTTACCCACGTCTCGTGGCCACAACCAACAAAACCCCACTATGGGCAAAGCAGGCCACTGTATATCTTGCCAAAGACATTTTCGTGACCACCCCAGAGAAAGAACTGTTCGAAGGACCTGTGTCCTACAATTAACAACCAGAGGACGAGGAATTATCACCTTCCTGTTTAATTCTCTCCCTCAGGCATAAAAGTGTCATGGAACCCTGTGCCAAGAAGACAGGTAACAATGCAGCTGATGAAGGACGCTCATGAATTGTGCAGGCTCCTCAGTGGGTGTCAAAGCCCAAATATTCCAAATATTCCTCACGTGCAACAGAAACATCAATTCCTGTATTGTTAAGTCCCTGTCACTTGGATTTTATTCCTTGTAAATAAACCTGATCTCAACTGCTATCTAGGAAGAAGAGAGATGAAAGGAGAAGAGACCATATCCATTTTTCTCTATAATCTGTCCAGTCAGGAAGCCACTCACTGAGGGACATGTCCACCTTATCCTCATCCTTACATCCCAGGTCAGGACTGTGAGCTCAGGTTCTGGCTTCTGTGGCTCCAGCCAAACATCCTGGTAATCCAGAGCCAGCATCCAGGAAGGGCCCCGAAGAACCTCTCCCCAGGTGCCTGGTAAAACACCTCTAGCTCCCAAGAGGTGTGGCAGGGCAACCCCAGAATGCCTACTGTCCTCAGGGATTTCAACTCTCTCCACTCTGCTCTCTGACACTCTCACATTCTGCAGTGCTGTGCTTGAGTAGGGGTCAAGGGAGGTCTCGATCTCCTCATTTTAAACTCCCACCCCCATCACTCCTTCATGCTCTACTTTATCCATGGCAAGTAGAGGCAAAATACATTCTTTTTTTTTTTTTGAAATGAAGTCTCACTCTGTCACCCAGGCTGTAGTGCAGTGGCATAATCTCAGCTCACTGCAACCTCTGCTTCCTGGGTTGAAGCAATTCTTCTGCCTCAACCTCCCAAGTAGCTGGGACTATAGGTGCACACGACCACGTCTGGCTAATTTTTGCATTTTCAGTAGAAATGGAGTTTCACAGTATTGGTCAGGCTGGTCTTGAACTCCTGATCTCGTGATCTGCCTGCCTCAGCCTCCCAAAGTGCTGGGATTACAGGCGTGAGCCACCACGCCCAGCCACATTTTTTGCTTTGTTCACAGTCGTCTCTACCTCTCTTTGCCACTTTATGGAGACAAAGTTCTGTTTTCTGCCCTGATGCATTTGTAGGGACTGCAGCAGGGATTGCACAGGTAGGTATTCATGTCTATGTGCTGAAGGAACAAACAGGTGGAGGACAAGGAGCAGGGCTAGGCCTCTGATCACGAATGGACATCTAAGAAATACCTATTATGTTTGCACTGGAAGTCCGGAGGCTTTGTTCTGCCCTGGCTGGGTGACCCTGGAAACATTTCCTCACTCATTCATTATAAACAAAACCACCCTTGGTTGTTGTCTGCTCTGTGCCAGGCAATGAACCCCAGGGCCGGGGGTTCAGAGCTAAAAGATCCTAACATCACCAAGCTTGCTTCCAATGGGTGACAGGAAGAAAAAAAATGGTACAAACCATGGGAATCAAAGCTGTCTTCAAGGCTGATCCTGGGAGCAGAAAAATGCAAGGACTGCCAGGCTAAGCCAGGGAGGCTGGGGCTCCCCTACTACTGCCCTCCAGTCCTCCTCAGAAGGAGGAGTAGGAACGCCTCACCAACGAACCCTCTCTGCCCCTTTTGCATGCTAGGCAGAGTTCAAAGAAAGGAATGATTACAGTAGGCAGCCTCCTGCATGGCAGCCCTCACGTGGAGCCTTCACACCCACACCAGAGGAAAGCCCAGTTCTTTCTTATCCATGTTTAATAACTAACCCTTCCTGAGCCTGCACTACCCCTAGACTGCATTCTGAGCCCACTCCATTCGTGAGTTCAGTGAGTCCTCTTCACGACCCTATGAGGTAGGTGCTGTCTCAGGACCATTTTACAGGCAGGGAATGTGAGACCCAAGAGTGGGTGGAGGGTCAGGCTGGACTTGGCTCAGGAGGGTGGTGTGGACACTGAGGCTACGTGCTCTGCTCCGCACAGGTCATGGCCACCACCGTCCTCAGATGGGAAGTGGGATGGACTGTCACTAGGCCAGGGCAGATCCTCCCTGACCCCAGTCTGGGAGGCCTCAGCATCTGTCACACCACAGGGCTGCTGTCCCAATTCTAGGGCTTTGTGGGGACACCAAAGAATAGGTAGCTCTGGAGTGAAGTGGAAGTGCCCCTCTATTCTCACCCCTGCTGAACACACTTCTGAAGCCCTTGCAGCCTACACTCCTGCCTTCGTAGGGAGAGGCTGGCAGGTCGGTGCCCTGCCAATCCTGCCAAGCGCTGTCTCATGTAACCACAGAGACACCCACAACCACTGCCCCATCAGGGAGGCTCTGCTCCTTCCACATGGATCCTGCTTTTAGCCAGAAATCACAGGAGGGAGTTGTGCCAAAAGCTATTTTGAAGGAATTGGGTTTGTCATAGAAATTCGTCAGAGCAAATGGGTAATTTGCATCCAGAAGGAGTGGGCAGGGTGGGTGGTGAAGGGCAGAGCCCCTGACTCACCTTGAGGGGCAGGTAGGCAGCAATAGTAATCTTGGCACTCAGGTGGACGTTGCCGTGTCTGTAGCTCACGAGGAGTGTGGTGGAGCCCTGGGCCTCGGCCTTTACCCGGACACCGCTGCAGTACTCAGAGCCTGGTGGCAGCCTCCCTGCACAAAGGAGAGAACCAGATGGTCACCCTGAAATCACCTTTTGAGACAGAGTCTCGCTATGTTGCCCAGACTGGAGTACACTAGCATAATCTTAGCTCACTACAACCTCCGCCTTGTGCTTGCGGTCTGTGTATCATCTTTGGACAAATACCTATTCAAGTCGTCTGCCTGTCTGATTGGGTTATTGGTGCTATTGCTGCTGACATTTAGGAATTCTTTATATATCGTAGATATGAACCCCTTATACAATTTGCAGATATTTCCTCCCATTCTGTAGGCTGCCTTTGCACTCTGCTGTGTCCTTTGATATAGAGAACTTTTTCATTTTTGTTGTAGTCCAAGCTATTTTAAATTTGTAGCCTGTACATCTAGTGTTATAGCCAAAAAAAATCAATGCCAATTCCAATGTCCTGAAGCTTTCCTCCAGTTTTCTTTCAGAAGTTTTGTAGTTTTCAATTTTATGTTAGGTCTTTGATCCACTGTGAATTAATTTTTGTGTATGGAGTTACGGAAGGGTCTAACTTCATTCGTATGCATATGGATATCTATCTGGTTGTCCCAGCACCATTTGGTAAACAGACTGTCCTTTCACCATTGGACAGTCTTAGCACCCTTGCCAAAAATCATTTCACCCTGTGTGAGTAGGATTTTATCTGAGCTCAGTATATTCTGTAAGTCTGTCTATGCCAGCACCATGTAGAGAGGCTCACAGTAGTGCCCACAGCCCAGGGGCTTTCAAGAAGATGCCACCCAAGAAGGCAAGGCAGAAATTGGACCGTAAAGTCCAACTGCAGTAAGCAGAGGGAGCCACAGAGGGAAGGCCAGCCTGGACCAGGGCTGCCAGGGCTCTTCCTCAGAGCCATGATCAGAGTTTGGCCACCGGTACTCTGAGCCTGGGAGGTGGCACAGGGAGTTTACATAACATGGGACCAAACTTGTTTCCACAGCTGAGTAAGCTCCAGGGTAGGCATTATAGGGACAGGTCAACCTGATGACCGGACGTGCTCTTAAGCCCCATGGGGTGAGCATCTCTGTCCTGACAGAGCCCAGGTCTTTAAGATACATATTTTCATACAGCCTGGGCCCTACACACGACCCTACACATTATCATGCATACTCCATACCAGAGGCGGTGCAAGCCACTTCCTAAGAGAAACTTTGACATCATGAGATTCCTATCTTGACTGCTGTTTTCAGAACTCAAACTCCTGGAGAAACGCCCTGCATTGTGCTGAGGGATATTCACTCGTAACTGTCACAATAAACAAGAGCTGTCATCCCATTATATAAAGAACCCAAGGCTCAGAGAAGCTGGGCAGCACACTGGCATCATACAGCCAGCAAGGGAATACAGTGGCTCAGACCCAGACCTGTGGAACTCCAAGTCCTGAACTTTACTCGCTGGAACCTGACCCCATGCCTGGGTAGCAACTTGCAGACTCCCCCACTGGGACGGTTGTGGCAGGCAGTGAAAGAGGGGTAATGGTTCAGGTCCTGCTGTCAGCAGGCCTCTCCCACAAACAAGGCTTTTTCCTCCATCCTAAAAGATTACCTGGCAGATGACACTGTAGACTTCATGAGCTTAGTTTCTCCTGGATGCAGTTTGCTCAGGGATTTTTCAGAGATACTGGCCTCCTCCTGTGCAGCTTCAAACTGCAAAAGCTCTGCATGCAATTACAGCTACAGTTGCATGCACAGCCACTTGGCATCACAGGTGATCCTACAAACACCTCTGCCAATAAAGCTTCCTAAGTGCTGCTGGGATCACATCACTCTTCTGCTCAAAAACCTTCAGTGGCTTCTCACTGCCTGGACACCAGGTCCTAGCCCTCTAAAGCCCTCAATGATTCAATGGGTCCTGCCATTCCCAGTCCTCCATGTGCACAAGCACCACAGATTGCCCACCTCCAGGACCTGGCACAGGCACCCCTGCCCACCAAATGGCGTCCCTGCTAACTTCCAATACTCTGCCCAAACATTACTCCTATTCAATAGTTCGCTGGTCCTTTGGTCTTCTGCTAATCAGAGAGGCTTCCCTTCCTTATCTTTAGGGCCCATTTCACAAGTGACTAAAGCCCCAGGGTCAGTGTCAGCCATACCCAGATCTGTACTCCATCCCTGTTCCAGGCCACGTGTGACTTTGGGCAGCTACAGCTACACGGCCTCAGCTTCTACATGTGTCACCTGGCCCAACAACAGATCCTTCTTCTAGGTTGGTTGTAAAGTCCTACTGAGGTCAGGCATGCAAAGCACCTGTCCTGTCCTGGCAGGGTTGACACTCCATAAACTAACTGTCACAGGCAGACTCCACCCATGTCACCATCAAAATCCCGCAACAGAGAACAGATGGGTGGGCCTTGCCTGCCATAGGTGAGAAGACACTAGAATTAACCAAACCCCTATTGACAATGCATTCTGAATACCAACTGCATTCCAGGGACTGAAATAGGCACTTTGATTTGATTCTATGTAGATGACACACAGCTTAGTGATGCAAAAACTGAGGCTGACTGAAACCAGTGATTTGCCAAAGTCACAGCGGGCAAGATCCAGGCCAGACTAGAGCTGACAGTGGATCAGGAGACAACTGCCGTTCCTTATGCTGCAGCCCCTCTGCTGCCTCAAGCCTCTCTTTGGGAATCTGCGCAGTTCATGCTGAGAACCCAGGCAATCTGGCCCCAGTCCCAGTGTCTGGCACCTGCTCAGCACTGCTGGCTTACCTGGGAGTGGCTGGAACACACCCTGATTCTCCACCTCAACAGCCAAGTCAAAGTGAGAGCAGTCACTCAGGGTGACCACCTCGCTGGCCCCGCCAGGCATGAGGCCATTGATCCTCAAGGGTAGCTCCAGAACCTGGCCCACACGTGCCTCCACCTGGCACGGGGCAAACTCCATGCTGTGGGGCTCGATCACACATACCTGGAAGACAGGGGCATGGCCTGGGCTCAGCAGCCTCCATGGGAGAGGCAAGTGCTGTTGCTTGGATTTCCTAAGAGTTGCTGTGTGCTGGGCACCGAGGATATGTCTGTGAGACGCCTGTCCCAGGCAGTGGGATGATTCAGGAACAGACAGCAGGGGAGGGCTCTCTGAGGAGTAGCCTAGGACCTCAGACCTGAGAGCCATAGCATAGGCAGCCAGGCAAAGCCAGGGGGAAAAACACTCCAGGTGAAGGGAAGGTGAGTGCAAATGCCCTGCAGCACCTACCAGGCTGGCACCTTGGAGGATCATGGACGCCAGTGTGTTGAAGTGCACTGCACAGGGGCAGTGTAAAGAGATGGGGCTGGTGGCCATGGTGAGGAGTCCATGTTCACTGTGGCTGAGCTGGGGAACTTCAGAGGTTCCCCGTCACCCTGGCTTCTGTGTACCGACCAGCAGCCAGGTGAGCAGTGTGGTGAGGAGGCTGTTGGAAAGCCCCAGTGAGAGATGTGGCAGCTTGAGCCGGGGCAGGGCTGTTAGGACCAGTGAGATGTGGGATGAGTTCTGAATGTCTGGTTCACTGGATGGACTGGTAGAGCGGCTGGTGCCAGGAGAGGTAAGCACAGCCATTCTTGTATAAAACCAGAGTCCCTGTGCTAGAGGTTCTGTTCTAAGCGCACTGCTGACTCCCACAGTCCTCTCTACCTGCTGGTTAAGGAGGGGCTCTCCCTAATTCCATTCACCTGGTGAAGCGCTGGCCTGAGGGGAAAGAGCCAGCTCCCTTACAGTATGCTGGGTCTGAGTCACAGCCCCGCAGGCTGGCCCTGAAAGCCAGGTTCTACCCAGGACGTATGCTGCCTCCCGAGGTACTGTCCTCAGAATCTGGCTGGGCTGCTGGGCGAACAGTGGCACATTTACTAAGGGGAAGCTGGGGTGAGGGGATGGGAGTTTCAGTTTATCCTGGACCTCATGCTTTGTCTCAATGGCTGGTGCAGAGCCTTTCTCCATGAGAATCAGGCCTGGCTTTGTACAAAGGCAGCTATGGGTCTCAAGTGGAAGACTGGCCAGCCTATCCATCCCTGTCCCCAATACTGTAAGAGCAGGCTGCAGCTGGACTCCACGAGGCTTCCCTTCCTGCCCCAAATGAAAGAATAAAGGGGCTCAGGTCAGAGCACCAGGCAGTATACTGCCTGGAGTCAGGGGTCACAGGTGGGGCTGGCAGAGGCTCAGCTGTGACCACTGCCACCTGGTGCCATTGTGAAGTGAGATGGTCCCATATCCCTCAGGGCCAAAAGCCAGGTGTGGGGACCTGTGCAGGGGAACACCTGCCTTCATATCCGCAGGTGAGTGAGGGGAGAGGAGTCTGGCCTGTTCTCTCGGGGCCTGGCAGTGCCCTTTCACTGTGAGTTTACAATCTAGTGCTTGGTGGACCTTCCAATTTGAGATTCCTACCTTTCTAGGGAATTTTCTAGAATGACTCTTAGATGATCTCCTCTCCAGAAACCCAGCTCTGTGGATGCTGGCCCTTCTGGGCCCATTGCTGCCTGACGTGAGACACATCCTGTCCATCTTCCTGACACGGCCATGAGCTCCCAAGGGAAGGGTTGGGGCTTGACCTCCTAAGTACAGGACTCAGGGCTGGGGGTGTTTCTGTGTGAAGTTGAGACTCACTCAGAATGGGTGGCTAGAGTCCAACACTTGAGCCTCCCAGGGGGTGTCTTGGCCCTGAGCTCTCACCTTCATCTCGCCAAAATGGAGTGGGTTCTGCACATCATGTGCCTGGATCACACTGAGCCCAGTGTCACTGCCTGTGGTCATCACACCCTTGACAGTGACTGTGGCAACCAGGTAGCTTGACGAAGACCAGCTGAAGTTCCCACTGCCGCCGTGGGCCTGCAGAGGAAAAGCCATTACAGAACTGGCCGCCTGCCCTCAGCCTGCTGGGGAAGCCAGGGGTCAGAGACACATGTGTGTGCATGCACACACTCATACTCATACGCATTTACCCTCACACTCATGGGCTCACCCATGCACACACTCACCATTCACACTAGCATATACAGCTACTTGCCTCCTCATTCATACACACACTCACTCTCACACTTATGCTCACACTTATACACCCAAAGTGCACTCACCTGCCCACTCATACACACACCATTTACCACTCAATACACACACCATTCACTCCCATGCTCACCACTCACACTCACAGTAGACACACATGCACCTACTCATTCACACAGATGCTCACACTTAGATTTACCTTCACATTCACTTTCACCCACTCACCATTCACACCCACAGTAGAGTCACGTATATTTACCTACTCCCACCAGCTTATCCTCATACGCACAAACTCAAACTTTCTCTCACACACATACATTCACACATATAACATTCTCACACCAATACACTCAAACACATACACACTCTCACAGGCTCTAAAACACCTGTCCCACTTCCTCACTGACACATAAGGTCAATGCCCACTGCAGGGAAAAATGTGGCATCAGCTGGGGTCTGGCTGGAGGCTCCCCCAGCCCTCGCCCTCTCCGTCCTGTCTCGTTTCCATCCTCATATTCTGGGGACCTTGAAACCAACACACACAAATACCACGCCCGTAACAGAGGCCCTAGAACCCGGTAGCACCTCCCGGAGCTCAGGCTGGAGCGCAGAGAACCCCTGGTCACAGAGCCAGTTGTAGGATACTGCCTCCCTGACCAGACACAAGTTTCCAGCACACACCCCTGCCTGCTCCTCATCATTGGCTGGGAGGTCAGTGACCATGCCTCTGCTCCCAGACCAGGGGAAACAACCCCAGAACCCAAGGGGCCAGGACAGTGACAAAGAGAGCCAGTGTCAGTGCACAGACAGGACACCTGTCACTACTCCAGGGGACAGCAGGACTGATGCGCCCTGAACTGACCAAGGGGACTCAAGCCCTGTCTGAGGTGAGTCCCACTGGCTAACACCACGTGGAAGCATTAAGGTCAGAGCAGTGATAAGTCCCATGTGACGAGGTTGGAGATACTTATCCCTTAAATTTGGATGTTTTCTCTAAGAGTATGTAAATATATCCCTTTCAAAAAACAATTTTTAGAAAAATAAACATCCATGAAATTCAAGTCTTATTCCAGGTTTTCTTTATTGCATTTTTTCTCAATTCTTTTTTCTTTTGGTAGAAATGGAGGTCTCCCTGTGTTGCTCAGCCTGGTATCAAACTCCTAGGCTCAAGCAATCGTCTCACTTCAACCTCTGAAAGTGCTAGGACTGCAGGTGTTAGGACTCTATCCTGCCTTATTCTCAATTTTTTCATTTTTTTTTTTTTTACCTGATTACAAAAATGCATTGTTATGATGGCAACCTCAGGAAACAACAAAAATTATAAAGACTGTGATTTAAAATTCTCTATGACCACTAGAGAATACTAAAAGTAGTAACATGTACAAAAAGCCACAATCCCATAGAAGCATCACAGGAATGCACCCAGAGGTGGGGGTCTCACATACCTTTATTGTATACTGATAGGCACCCGTCTTTGGTTGCCAAGGAAACGTCAAGATGCTGGGATAGAGGGTGATGGGGATGTGAATTTCCACCTCCTGCTGGTTCCACACAGGCATCCGCAGTGTGTGGACACCTCCATCCTGTAAGGGGTAAGGGTGCCACACATCACCATGACAACCATGTCATCAGCAGTCTTTCCCAGTCACCTTACCCCCGCCCCTCCCTGAGGATCAGACCACAAAGATGGATTTTGGGGGAGAGTGGAAAGGAAGGTGCCAGACACCTTGCTGCCCTCTCGTTCTCCACAGGGATGGGTTTCTATAGCTCTGCTAGGGCCACTCTTGGAAGTACTGCCTGACTGAATCCTCAGGGCACCCTGGCAGGATAGATGTGGTGTTGCCCCACTCTACAGATGGGGAAACTGAGGTTTGAGAGCTCAAGCAGCATGTACAACCCCAAGAACTGAGAAAAACAACTCTGGCAGGAGTCACTGTTGGTACATCAGTGTTTATTCCTGCTACAGACTGCAGCCCCTTCCAGACCAAGGCGGCTTCTGTGTGCGGTAGGAAAAGGAACACTAGGCTGATTTTCCAATCAGCAAAGCTCTCCTTAGGGCTCACTGACTTTTTAAAGACAAAGGCAAAAAAGACCCCAGGAAGCAAGCAGCCCAGACAGGCGAAGAGACGCTGGTGGCCTGACTCCCTGGGACCCACGACCCACCTGGGCTGACATTTCTGGCCACAGAGTGGGGTTTCAGAGGCCAAGGCACAGAATAGGGAAGACACCAACTTGCCTGGTCTACCACAGAGGTGAGGGCTGCGTCAATGGCCGTCTGGCCTCTCTTTAGCGCCCTGATATGATGATACGATCCATTCTGGGAGGATGAGAGCACCTCAAAGAACTCAGCAGGAAGCATGGTTTCAATTCGAATGTTCTGGAAGGCGAGGCAGAACAGGTTAGAGGTGCTTCTGGGGTGACTCTGGCAAGTCAGAGTTTGGGCACGAAACTACAGGACTGAAACCAGCAGCCAGGCCAGACCAACGGGATCCCTGGGGCTTAGCAGCTTCTACTAGGAGCAGATGGGCAGGCTGGGCCCTGGAACAGAGCTCTGACCACTCTGGCCTTTGTCCCCACCCAGGCTGTCCTCCCTATGTGGCCCGATGACCTGTGCTCCTGTTTCAGCTCCCCATGCGGCACCTGGGGCAGCCTGGAGTCTACTGAGGTCTTAATAAGGAACCAATAAATACAGAAAAAGGACATCATGTACCCTACAGCTAAATGCAAATGGTGACCATCCCAGCCCTTGTTTGATAACATGAGCACAGCAATGACTTCTGCAAGGACACCAAGGGGAATCTCGCCTCCTTCTAAAATCTTCAACGCCCCCCGCAAGGGTCTGGAGGTGCTCACTGATGAGCCTGGAATTTCTCACAGGGGAGAGAAACGCGGCTGAAACTCCCTGCACATTTCCCCATCTGTCTGATATCCCTTTCCAGGATCAGAAAGTGTGCAGAGCTCAGCCTCTGTCACCCAGAGTTCCAGGTACTTCTGGGTGGATCCCAGTAGGGAGAAAGTCAGGATGTCCTCCCTGAGGAGCAATGCAAGAAAATGGATTCTGAGGTCCCCAGCTTGGGGAGAAGGGGGCAGGCAGGCGGCAGGCAGAGGCCTTCTCCCTATCCCCCTCTCCTGGAGCCCTGGCACTGTGGCACCTTCTGCCCTCCAGCCCTGAAGGGGCTCTGCTGCGGGGCCGGTGTACAGGCTTGCAGGCTCTGGAGATACCCTGGGACACCTTGGTGTGTCTCCCGCAGACCTGGGAGTGCCACTAGAAACAGGACCCCTCCCCAGTCGGCCCCAGAATGGAGGGGCTCCTGCTGCTGTAGGGGTTGCTCTTCAGCAGCTAAGTCAGGCAATGACCCCACCTCATCCTCCAGCCAGGACCTGAGCGGGAACTTACGTCTGACAGGTAGACCTTGTTGCTGAACTTGTCAAAAACTTCGATGGTGATTTCATATAGGCGGCCGGTCTCTAGCACCCACCTGTCACCAGGATGAACAGTGAATCCTAAAACAGAAAGGGGGAGCCTGAGCACTCTGGCTGCAGGGGCAGCAGGGCAGAAGAGAACGGGACCACCACCCTCAGCACAGGAGCCCTCAGCATCTACCTGGGAAGCTCCATACCACCCACCTGCAGGCCCCACTCCACCCACCCGCGGGGCCCCACTCCACCCACCTGCAGACCCCACACCACCCACCTGCGGGCCCCACACCACCCACCTGGAGGCCCCACAACTCTGGCCCTGGCCTCCTCTGTAGAGAGGGACCTGCTGCTGAGGAGCAGAGGCCTGATGCCACTTTCAGCCCTGAGCCCTGAACTGACCTCGCCAGGACCAATCCTGGACTCATCCCACTCTGTCTGATCAAGGCTTCTTCAAACTCATTCTCATCCTCAGTGGGTCTATGCTCAGAATCCACGGCAGCTCTGTCCTCAACACACAGCAGGTCTACGCTTTGAACCCTCAGCAGGTCTACGCTCTGAACCCTCAGGGGGTCTACACTCTGAACCCTCAGGAGGTCTACACTCTGAACCCTCAGGATGTATACGCTCTGATCCCTTGACAGGTCTACACTCTGAACCCTCAGGAGGTCTACACTCTGAACCCTCAGGAGGTCTATACTCTGAACCCTCAGGAGGTCTATGCTCTGAACCCTCAGGAAGTCTATGCTCTGAACCCTCAGGAGGTCTACGCTCTAAACCCTCAGGAGGTCTATACTCTGAACCCTCAGGAGGTCTACGCTCTGATCCCTTGACAGGTCTACACTCTGAACCTTCAGGTCTATGCTCTGAATCCACAATAGGTCTCTGCTCTGAACCCTCAGCAGGTCTACACTCTGAAGCCTGTCACTGAGAACTCTTGCCATGAGTCAGCCCTACCCTTCCAGGCCCCTCAGTCCCCTCCCACATGGGATGCCAAAGCACTCTTGCCATCCCCTGAGATGCCCTGTGCTTTCTCATCTCTACACCATTGCCCAACCTCTTCCCTGACAGGTCACCTTCCCACAAAAGCTCTGAGAAAATGCCTGCCTTCAATACCAACATCAGATTCCTCCCCTCCCTGCTAAGGCACCTGCCTACTCTCACATCACCTAGGGTCCCTCTATAATTGAGATGACACTGTGCTCCAACCTCCAATTATCCATAGTAATGGTCAGTTCTGGGCAAAGCTGTGGTATGAAAACCCGGAGGGGGCGAGCCCCCCACCACTCTACCTAGTTCTGTTTCTCTCCCTGCTGAGCCTGTCGCCTGCCTGGCTGGGCTCACACTACCTATTTCTCCACCAAAAAGGGAAGGGCTGGTGAGTGCCCCAGGCAATGGTGGTCATAGCAGGTGGCAGAGCTGGCCAGAGGGAAGCATTTTCTGTGGAGCTATTGCCTCTTTTTTATTTTTTAAACTCATATAGTCACAATAAAGCAGCATCCAGGAAGGCTAGGAGGCCCACACTCACCTAGGTATCCAGGTTCGACCACATAGATGGTGCTATTGGGTAACCTAGAAGCACCCTGCATTCGAATACCTGAGTTTTTAATTAAGGGGCAACACACAACAACAGCAAATAAACCAGCTGGTCAGCTAGTTTCAGCTTGGCTCAGAATCCTGATCATCAAGACATCACATGGAGAGAAGAGGGGATGAAAACGCAGCTGGCTTAGGTCACATAGAGCAAAGGCACTTTTCAGAATCAAAGGTCACACTGTGCTTGCTACACTAGCAAAGGGGAATCTCTGCGAGGGACACCGGGGACCACACAGGACACACCAAGTCTGGGGCATCAATACCCCATTATGCTAGTATGGAAACAGCCCCCGCCAGGCCCCCTCCGAGAAGGCTGCAGGTACTGGAGAAGTTTCCGGAGGCGAGGAATGACACTCAGCTCCTGCCATCACCTCCCACCGCTGGGAGCCTCTGGGGTGAGTCACCCACAGCCGTGAGCAGTTCCACTCAGCAGTGCTATTTCAGTTCTTTCTGATTTTTCAGACTGTTGAGGGGAAATGGCTATTTTTATCCCTGCTGAGCTTTCAGGGAAAAAAACGACTTGACTTCCAAACAGCAGCTCCACCATGCCTATGCACACACACAAGCCTGAGAAAAGGATACTCCGGTGGCCAAGGACGAGGCTGCTCTGTCCCAGCTGCAGTGCAGTGACCATCGATGTCTCCTGGTCCAAGACAGCCACTGGCCGGGCTGGGTCTCCCTCAGGGCCCGGGATGCTGTTCTGAAGCTGCAGCTCGTACTGATCAGAAGGCATGGAGAGTTCTGGCCACCAAGAAACAAAAAATAACAGGGAAAAAGAGAGCAAAGACAGAAAATGTTAGAAGCCAATACAGTCCCACCGCCACCCTGAATCTCTGCACCCTGCTGTCAGTACAGCTGCCGCATTTTTTCTTAATTGTTTTCAGTGCTTTAAATTTTAATATTGTTCTCCATGCTAGTGGACAAAGCTGACACTCCATGAATTTTCAGAGGCAATCAGTTTTTATGTGTCTGCTGTAAGGTGTTAAAAAAAAAATCAGCTGGGCGCAGTGGCTCACGTCTATAATCCCAGCACCTTGGGAGGCCGAGACGGGCGGATCGTGAGGTCAGGAGATCAAGACCATCTTGGCTAACACGGTGAAACCCCATCTCTAATAAAAATTTAAAAAATTAGCTGGGCATGGTGGCAGGTGCCTGTAGTCCCAGCTACTTGGGAGGCTGAGGCAGGAGAATCGCTCAAGCCTGGAAGGCGAAGTTTTCAGTGAACCGAGACTCTGACTCCGCACTCCAGCCTGGGCAACAAGACTTTTTCCAAAAAAAAAAAAAAAATCAACTACATTCCATTTTGCCGGCTGCTTGGAGAATACTAACATTATACCATTTCTGAACATCACAGAGTGAACTCTTTGCTTCTACGTAGAGGGGGCTGTTTGGCAACACTGGGGTTCTTGCTGGCTCTGTCTGGCATCTAAGGCTTTCCTGAGAAGCTCTGGTCACTGGTCTTCCAAGTGGTCTGTAATTGCAAACAATGAACCCTGCTGCCATCCTCACCAGCCCCAGGTTCCCCTGCTCTTCACACCCACTTGGCAGAAAAAATAACTTGCCCAACTAGGACAAGTTAGCTAGGATGGAGAACAGTTTCCCTGGGAAATAACAGTTCTATAAAGTGAGCCACATCAATGTCCATCTTCCTTACCCTCTGGGCAGAGACCACAAGCACTTCTGATAGCAATAGTGACTGCTGACCAGGGATCAAGATGCCTCAGAACAATGAGGTGTCTCGGGATCATGTTCCCTCACCTCATCCTTCAATAGCCCACACTACTAAGAGCCATATTTTGTGGACAGGGGACTGAGGACATCAAGATGAACAGCCTGCTCACTGTCGCACAGCTAGTGGAAAACAGAGCTGGGATTCTGATCCAGAGAGCCTGACCACTTCCACATTCACTCTCCTAAGTCTGTGGAGGTTCCTAACCAGTCACCTACTCACTGTCCCCACAGGTGGGACAGTCTAGCCCTCCAGCAAGAGAAGAGGACACAGGGAACAGCAGACAACATCCCTGCTTGGCCTTCCTCTCAGGCCAGCTCAGGGCTTCAATACCCCATAGAGGATGCCAGGTCAAGGCTCCCAGAGGAATTTCAGCTAAAGCATGTTTCACAATCTCCAGGGATTCTGATGAGAATTCTAAAAGAGAGACAACTTGCCTATCCCTTTGTCCTGGGGTATTTTTCGTGTGATCTAGTAAGCATCAA
Organism: Saimiri boliviensis; assembly: GCF_048565385.1. Classification (NCBI taxonomy): domain Eukaryota; kingdom Metazoa; phylum Chordata; class Mammalia; order Primates; family Cebidae; genus Saimiri; species Saimiri boliviensis. The sequence goes on from NC_133456.1 coordinate 20,479,196, forward strand.
ATAATTTTCACTAGAACACTGGGTCCTCAAAGTGTCGTCCCTGAACCATCAACATCACCTAGAACTGCAAATGATGGGCCCCATCCCAGACCTGCTGAATCAAACACCGGTGTGGGCTCCAGCAAGCTCTGTTTTCACAAGCCCTGTAGGTAATTCTGATGCAGGCTTGAATTGAGAATACCATAGGGAGTGCACATCCTCCTCTCTAATCAAGTGATTCTTGCAGATTATGTATCTAGTGTTCAGAATATGGAGCAGTGCATCAAAGATAAATGTCAGAATAAAATAACACAGTCGCTGAATGAAGCAATATTACTTTATAATGATTAATGAAGCACTAGCTTCCTCCCTTGTTTATTTTCAAGTTCTCTAAATGAGTAAGGCCCTTTGGGAAATGAAAATGCTTACATTGAAGGGGTCATACATAGCACAGATGTAACCCACCTTGCAAATCCTAAGACTGAAAATAAGGAGGTTTTTTGACAGACTCCTTACATACCTCTCTGCTTCTAATTCTTTCTTTCTTTCCAGAGGGTCTTACTATGATGGCCTGGCTGCAGTGCAGTAGTTTTCACAAGTACAATCACACCTCGCTGCAGGCTGGAACTCCTGGGCTCAAGTGATCCTCCTGCCTCAGCCTCCTAAGTAGCTAGGACTACCAATGCATGCCACCACACCTGGCCTTAGATCCTCCCTGTAATCCGAAACTCACTCCTTTTAAGACATTGAATGTGGAAGTCTTTGCAGATGTTAAGGGCACTGCCCAGTTCCTGTCTTTGAATTCTTGGGTCAACAATAGAAAGGTTACTCCTAAGGCCCCAGATCATCGCTGCTATGATCTGCAGGGGTGAAAAGCTGCCCTTCTATAGGCCAAGAGGCCCACATTGTTCTAAAAGACATGATATCTGTCCTCTGCTAGCCCTGGATGATCTCCCAAGATGTGTTTCTGTCAGCACCCCCACTCCTGGACCTTGCATTCTACATGAGCTCCAAGGATGACCATGGAGCTCCTGAGGAGCTGGGTCTGAGTCAGGGATGATGGAGAGCTCACTCCCCTGCCTCTGACCTCAGCCCCTGCTCATGCAGCCCCAGATCCATTAGTTCTGAGCAGCCACAGTCAAGTGCCTAACAGATCCAAAGTCCCTTCACAACTGAGTCTTTGACACATGAACCTCAGCCCAACACATGTTCATGCTCTTGGTTTTGCAAAGCGAGTACATTTTACTTCAGTAATTTCCACCATTCTATCAAGTTCTCTTCAGATACTGATTCCATCAGCCAGCATGTCCTTCCCACATTTTTGTTACATCTAACAACTTGATCACTGTGGCAGGTATGTGTGCAACGAATCCAAACACCAACAGGACTGAGGACTGCAGACTGGAGATGGAGACCACAGTCCCCACTAGAAGCCCATCCTTCTGTAAGCAACACAGATGCCCCTGCTATAAGCTCAGAAGCCCATCTCCTCCACTCACAGGCCTCACTTGCAGACACGATGTGACTGACTGTGCTCCACCTCCACTAGGCTGTGAGCTTCAGGAGGGCAGGAACCAGGCAGCTCTGCCGACCACTGTGCACTCAGCACCCAGCAAAGGGCGGCACAGAGCAGATGCTCAGGAAATGTGTTTGTAAGAAAGGGAGCGGCCAGAGAAAAGAAGAGAGGCAGGCATAAAGAAAATAAAAATGTCAAAGAAGAAAAAAATACTTTAAGGAAGGAAACCCAAAAGAAAAGAAAATATGGAGTTAATCAGCAGTTATAATTATCCCATGTTAGTGACCCCACATAACTGTCATCCAACCTAAAATGCTCTGAGCCTTCCACAGGGTGCCATGCTAGACAGGGATTTGTTGAAATTCAGGTCCCCTGTGAAGATACCATTCCCTAACTTTTCTGTGTTGCAAACCTGCAAAAACTTACAGAGTCATGTGAATTACACTTCAATGGAAAACCAGTCCAGCTAGGCTGAGCATGGTGGCTCATGCCTATAATCCCAGCACTTTGAGAAGCTGATGTAGGAGAGATAACTTGAGCCTAGGAATTTGAGACCAGCCTGGGCAACACAAAGATCCCATCTCTATAAAAAATAAATAAAAAATAAAAAACAAAAATTAGCCAGCCATAGTGGCATGTGCCCCTGGTCCCAGCTACTCAGGGGACTGCTGTAGGAGGATCACTTGAGCCTAGGAGGTCAAAGCTGCAGTGGGCCATGATTGTGCCACTGCACTCCAACCTGGGTGACAAAGTGAGACTCTCTCTCAAAAATACCCAAAACCAATTCATCTAAAAGACTTAAGAGTTTCTGTTGGTGTGTCTTGTTCACGGGGAAGTTTTGCTAGCTTGGACCCTCTCCATTTTGCCATCTGGAATCCACTGCAGTGCCGTGGCATCCAGTGCTATCGATCGCACAGGAATGTGTATTTTTGGAGGACTTTCACATCTCATTACCCCACTGATGAAAGGGAGGTGGCCTGCCTCTTTCCTTTCCTGTCCCAAGGCATCTTTCACGTGCTCCAATTCCTTGACTTCTGTGGCAGTCAGCTTAGTGACTAAGCCCATTAGTTTTCTAGGTACCTTGGGAGGTGCAGTTCCTCTGGGCTGTGATACCCGAGCTAATTTAGAACGAGCTCTTTCTGAAGCCAGTCTGTCCCCTCTTAACCACATGGGCTCTGCTTGCCCAGCTGAGGCAGTTTCATGCCCCTTGAGTCCCATGCAAAGGGACCACCTCACTGCTGCCCTGAGATACTGTAAGACCCTGTTTTTTGTTTTCTTTTCTTTTCTTTTTGATGGAGCCTTGCTCTGTTGCCCAGGCTGAAATGCAATGGCGCAATCTCAGCTCACTGCAACCTCTGCCTCCCAGGTTCAAGTAATTCTCCTGTCTCAGCCTCCTGAGTAGCTGGAATTACAGGCGTGCACCACCACGCCTGGCTACTTTTTGTATTTTTAGTAGAGGCCTGTTTTTACCATGTTGGTTAGGCTGATCTCGAACTCCTGACCTCATGATTCACCCACCTCAGCCTCCCAAAGTGCTGGGATTACAGGCGTGAGCCACTACACTGGTCTGCCCGTGTTCTTATAATTATCTTTTTTTCTGGGTTTGCTTTGGGGAGATGGGGCAGAGGGAAATTCCAATCGATCCCACAGGGATGATTAAGGCTAAGGAACCCAACAGTTTTGTGAGCTTCAGGTCTTCTATGCCTCAGTTTCCTCATGTAGGAAACAGGGTATAATGAAATCTACCTCATAGCACTATTGGGTTATATCCAGGCGCACACCTGTAATTCCAGCTACTCAGAACTGAAGCGGGAGAATGGCTTGAGGCCAGGAGTTTGAGATCAGACTGGGCAACACGGCAAGACCAGGTCTCTAAAAAATAAAAGTAGTTTAAAGAAGAAAAGCACCCAGAAATGCCCAACACTGAGGAAATATTCAGCCATGATTAGGCGCTGTCAGCAATGACCAGGCTCTCCAAGCATCTTCCTTCAGGCCACAGTGCCATTTCTTGATCAGTGTTCATGGATAATTTTACGCTTCTGAGACCTCCTGTTTGTGCCCTCTGGCCTTTCAACACACTCCCCCATTGCATTCTTCTTTAGGCTGCTGTGTCTGTGTCCCCAGAACTCTACCTTGGAGACTCCTCCCTTTTCGGAGTCTCAGAAAGCCACATCTCAGACTGTCCCTGTCCTAGAATCTGCTTCCCTGAAGTTGGGTAAACATCAGGCTCTGACCAGGACACCCACACTTGGCTTCCTACAAATCCTCCTGCAGGCCATCCTTCCCTGTTGACTTGACACCCTGCAGAAGGGCAGATGCTGCCTGCCCAGAATTAAGAAACATGAGTTTGCTTTCCTTCACCTAGGGCCCCCTTGCCAGAAAGAACTGGGCCCAAAGGCAGGGGTGCCTGTCCTCAGCTTCCTTGTCCTCCTGAGAGACCAAGTGTTCTGCCACACAGGAATGACCAACCAGACAACTGCTCTCAGCTAAGCGGGACTTTAAAGAGCACAGCACCTCCCATCATCTGGGGACACTGCTCAAGTTGCAGTTATGTTGAAGTGTGATCTGCCTGCTCTTAAATGACACTCTGTATCACAGGTGGAACCAACCTGCCAAGCTGGCAAAGTCACCTGCCTGAGGCCCTCGGATGGACTGGCCCTGAGCTTTTGTGCCCAGGACCCTCCAGGTCCTATGCTCTGGCTGTTAAACACACATAGCTTTGAACAAAATGATAATGATCCTTAGGAGGACTGGCACTCCATTAAGAACCCTCACTATCTAAACACAAGTACACAGTGTAACTCCACTCCTATTGATTCATTTTGTCCTCACAGCCCAGGCAGAAAGGCCTCAAAGGCTCCAATGAGAAACAGCCCTGGAGATGAGCAGTGGCATGCCCAAGTTTTCAGCTGTCAGTTGCAGACCAGGGGCAAAGCCCAGCTCAACACAAAGTCCACAGCTCTGGACTTGCTGCCACTGAAGGGGCATATACCTCAAAGAATTTGAAAGCAGGTACTCAGGTATTTTCTCACCATGTTCAGAGCAGCATTACTCACAATGGCCAAAGAGTGGAAACAACCCAAGTGTCTGTTGATGGATGAATGGGTAAACAGAATATGGTCTATCCATCCACACAATGGAGCGCTATGCGGCTTTAAAAGGGAAGGTAATTCAGACCCTTGCTACAACATGGATGAACCTTGAAAGCAACAGGCTAAGAAAAAAGTGACTCTGGCCAGTCAAAAACAAATACTACAGGATTCCACATACATGAGGTACACAGAGTAGTCACATTCACAGAGACAGGAAATAGTATGGTGGATGCCAAAGGTTGGGAGAGGGTGAAGGGGAGTTAGTGTTCTCACGACAGAGCTTCAGTTTGGAAAGATTAACAAGTTCTGTGGATGGTGGTGATGGCTGCAAGAGCATGCTTGATGCTACCTGACTGAGCACTTAAAAATGGTTAAGGTATTTGCTCTTGGTAAATTTTTTTGATATTTGATATTACTAAATTTTGTTACATATATGTAATCAAAATTAAAAAAAAGGAGGAGGGAAGCATCTGCTATGAGGGCAGAGCCAATGACACACCTGCAATTGTCCCTTGCCTGATCTTCTGCACCTTGTAGTGAACGGAGGTTCCCACCATCAGGTAGATGTCATAGGCTGGGTTCAGAAGGATGTTCTCCAAAATCAGCAGCCTGACTTCTGCAGGGCGTACATTCTTGGCATAAAGAGAAAGTGGACAAAGTGAGGTGTGGACAGGGAATGGAGGAGTGGCAGAGTAAACAAGAGAAAGAGAGCTGTTTTAAACATAGGAATAGGGAAGTTAAAAGCAAAGAAACAAGATGTCATTCCCAAATTCTTACTTTCAGACCCCAGAAGTCCCAGGGGAATTCCCTAAGTACGGCAGGCACCCAAAGGCATTACCTAGACTGAGCCCTCACACCAGCTGCACATTGTGAATGGTTTAACTCTATGTACCACAATGATTAAACGGGAGTAAAAGAGGGGAGCCAGGGCAAACTTTAGAGATGCTATGGCCACCAGGAGCTCAAGTTCTCTCCCCACAAAAGGTCCAGGGATCTTGAGAAGCCCCAGGCCAATGTAAAAAGCAGGCGATGCGCACATGCTGTCATGAGCCCTCGGCTGCTGTTCCTTGGCCCCTTCCCCTTCCCACCTTTCACCCCTAACCTGTGACCGCCTCCCTCCTCAGGAAAACCTGTGAGCAACTTCCTAATGGGAGAAAGATCATGAGGTGCCCTGTCGAGTGCACCCCCAGGTACTGGATTCTCCAGAGGCCTGCACCTTTCATTGACTTTGGCTGTTGGATGGTGCTGTACACTGTAGAAAAGTGACAGCAAGGCAAACGATTCTTGTCCACAGAAACTCAGAAACATTTTCTCTGCTGGAGGCACAGCTGACTGCCCTCCTGTGGGTGTGGGCATTCTGCATTTTTGCGAGTTCAGTTCTTGGTGGACTGTGGCTACTCTTTGGATTCTCCTTTAAGCCTGCCATCACATCTGACGGGTTCCTCACTTAACAACTAGTTAATAATATCTTCGGTATGTTCAAAAGAGACAAGCATTATCGGGTACCACCGTGGGCAGGGCTCTATGGCAGATGCTTTCCAGCACACAGGCAGGGAGGGCCGCTGAAAGTCTGTCGCCAGGACAGTCAAGTCTGACTTCCAGCTTAGCAGAGGGGCTGTACCCCATCCCAGCTCTGGGCCCTACGCAGGAGCAAACTGCCTCCAAATACTACCTGCAGAGTCCTGCAGGATTAGGCACTATAACATGGCATGTTCCTATGTTTCCAAAACCTTGCAGGACTCTCTGATGCAGCAAACTCACTAGAGAGTGAATCAGAAGAGAATTTCTCTGTCTGCCACTTTATAAAATTAAATGGCAGGCCAAGTACCACAGTGTTCCTGCCTATGCACTAGGCAAACAAAAAGATCTCGGGGTTGCAGCTCAAAATGAGGCACACGTTGGGTGGACATTAGCCCACAGGGAAAAGGAAGGAACCAGGACGTTAGATAGACCAACTCCTCACTCTCCTTTCCTCTGGACATCCCCACTACTTACCCGGAGAATGGGATGCTGGTGAGGCCAGGAAGACATGGGATTGGCTCGAGCAGGGTTGAGGAGACCTATACATGGGATCCCTGGGCCACCAGTTTCAGGGCTCCAATGGGGCACAGGAGAGACAGCACAGAAAACACCCAGGAGCCTGGGTTTTGTCAAAGCCCCAAGTGCTTGGGAGCGCCCCAATATCAGCTCGGTGGGGATGCCAGTTCAAAATAGGTGAGTTACTGAGAACCTCCTGCTCTTGGACCTCCCTAGAAACTGAGAATGAGTGGGCCGGGCATGGTGGCTCATGACTGTAATCCCAGCACTTTGGGAGGCTGAGGCGGGTGGATCATGAGGTCAAGAGATCAAGACCATCATGGCCAACATGGTAAAACCTCACCTCTACTAAAAATACAAAAATTAGCTGGGCATGGTGGTATGTGCCTGTGGTCCCAGCTACTCGGAGGTTGAGGCAGGAGAATCGCTTGAACCCGGGAGGCAGAGGTTGCAGTGAGCCGAGATCACACCACTCCACTCCAGCCTGGCAACAGAGAGAGACTCTGTCTCAAAAACAAACAAACAAAAAATTAGCTGGGCATGGTAGTGCATGTCTGTAATCCCAGTTGCTCCGGGGGCTGAGGCAGGAGAATCACTTGAACCAGGAGTCGGAGGTTGCAGTGACCCGAGATCGTGCCATTGCACTCCAGCCTGGTGACAAAGTAAGACTCCATCTCAAAAAAAAAAAAAAAAAAGAAAGAAAGAAAGAAACCGAGAATGAGCAAATGCTTTGTACCTCTGCTGTTGCTTTCTGGGGCCTCAACCAACTTTCTTTGTAAGCTGAGGCTCAACCTAACCAAACCAAACCAAACCAAACCAAACACATAAAAATATGAACCCACATCCTAAAATTATGGAACAGTGTTTCACTTCCGCTATTCAATGTGTCTGTGGGGGTGAGCAGGTGCCATCAGCCTGATTCCAACCCAGGAAGCCCACTGCCTCCCAGTACCCCAGGCCCACCTTGTAGACAGCCTCCTGGATTCGAGCCTTGAGCTTGGAGCTCCCAGTCTTCATCCCAGACACCAGGATGGTGTCCCCTTGCTTGGCAGCCTTTTCCATCTCTGAGATATAAGAAGGAGGGATGTACGTAGACTCCAAGAAAGTGAGAATTCTGGAAAAGGAGCATGTTGTCAAAGTTCATTGATCAAACTCCAACAAGAGATTCATCAGACTCTACCACAGCATTCCCTCTCAGCACCTCCCACTGGGGCTGATGCGGAAAAAAGGGGTGGCACCTTAGTCAGGGCTGGGACTGCCTAGAGACATGTCCCTGCAGCTTCCTACATCAGAACTACCAAAGTCCTTGTGAAAAATGCAGATTCTTGGCCACTGGCCCAGGCTTTGTCTGCAAGATGCCTGGGAATCTGCATTTTATCCACATGCATACATGATGTAAACACTGATGACACGCAAGATTGGCCACTGAGTCCACATGGGAATAGCAAGGCCGGGAGAGGAGGCAGCAGGCCCAAGAGCACAGCCCAGCTGCAGCAGGGCCAGCAGCACCCTCGCCTTCCCCAGGCTGCCTGCTCCTGTCCCACCTCCCCGGCCTAGTGCCCAGCTCTGGGGAACGATTCTCCATGGCTGGTCCCCTAGCCCAGGGAATCGGATGGCACCACATCTCTCTCCCTGGATCCCAGCTTAGGGAAATGCTGGGGATGTGGTGGAGCCTGGAGTGTGGGCTGCTGGGCAGGCCTGACTTCAGGGATCTTTCCCACGCAGCCTCCCACTTCAGCCTGCGTTTACAAACAAGCCAACTGTTCCCCTGCAAAAGAGCAATCTGCCGATGCTGGGCCGCGCCATGATTTATTTCCTCTCCTGGTTACTCTAGGTGTTACATGTCAAATTGACTACAAATCCAGGACAATCCAACTCCAACCCATCTTGGCGTCTGGGATTTCCGTTACCATTTGGCTCAGGTGCAGAGCTACCTGGAAGCTCAAGAGGCCTAACGTGCTGGGCAAGAGGGGGCTGTCAGAAGAGGACAGGGAATCAGTATCTCCTCAACATCCAGCATGCGCCAGGCCCAGAGAGGGGCCCTGACTAGATCAACCTGCCAAGCTGCACAGCGGCCCTCATAGGAAGGCAAGGGATCCCCTCCGGCTGTTTCCCAGGGAAGAAGGCTGAGGCTCAGGTGGGTAATGTTCCCTGACTAAGACTACAGCCAAAAAGCCAGAACTGGAATCCAGGTTTCTGACTCCCCTGCCCATGGTCATGGTTTTATGAAACACCAGAAACCACAGAGCTGGTCCAGAAGGCTCTGCCTCCAGGAGGGCAACTTGGCTCACAAAGGCATCAGGATGTGAAGATGTCCGCCTGAGTCACTGTGAGCTGAGCCCTGGAACCACCACATCCCCAACATCCCCTATGGCCCAGACCTGGACTCTAACGGCATAACGAGAGACCAGACAGTAAACTCCCCAACAAAGGACGTATCATTACAAAGGAGTGAGAGAGCTACTTCCCTAGATCAGAAGCAAGTGCAAGAACAGAGTGTCAATTCTGTGATATTCCGGCCAAAGACACAACATTCGGACCCTGGCCGTGAGTGAACACCAAATGAACCCAAAACAAGGGCTGTTCTAAAGATAACTAGATTGTCCTCTTCACAAGCGTCATGGTATCCAAAGTCAAAGCCCAGGAGACTGTCCCAGGCTGATAGAGACACATGTGGCAGGTGACTCGGGGCTGCCATTTTTCTTTTTGCTGAAAAGGATAAAACTGGGACAAGTGACCAAACTCGAGTGAGGTCTGAAGATGGTCGGCATCAGTGTTCGTTTCCTAGTGCCATGACTGCATGGTGGCCATGCAGGACGATGTCCTTGATGGTTGTAAAGCACATGAAAATCATCAGGGTGACTGGACCTGAGGTTGGCAACAGGCTCTCAGGTGACTGAGGGAAATCACTTTTTGGACTGCGTTGGCAGGTTTTCTACAGGCCTAAAGTTGCTGCAAAAAGAGACTCAAAAACATTCAAAAACAACTTTTAAAAGGGGACCATGCTTTTAAAAAATCACATAGCAAAACATGAGGAAAGCAGCACAGTTGCAAATCCAAGCTCAGACCTGGGGCCTGCACCAGCGCCAGCCAAGGGCCCGCGTGGCTCTCCTTGGGCCCTGTCCCACACGTGGCAGCACAGTGAGCCACTGACAGGAGACTTGAGCATCTCAAGAACTGAACTGCTCATTTTTTAACTACAAATAAATAGCCCTGGGGCCCATGACTCCCACAGCTGGTCTCTCCCACGGAGACAGTGCAGATCCACGGATCTGAGTTCAAACTCCAGCTCTGCCCTTCCTGAGCTCAGACAAGCAAATCGGTCTCTCCAAGTCTCAGCCTCTGGGACCACTCAATGGAGAGCACAGTTGTGTGCAAGCTCACATGGCAGCCAGGAGGATGACATAGGTCAAGACACTTAAGGCATCCACCTCACAACAAGTCTGGCTACACCGCCGTGCAGGGGACTTAACCCTGGTCCACCCGAGACTGGCACACACAGCTGGCCCATGTGCCAGCCAAAACCTGGCTACCCTTTAACTAGCCTCCCAGAACTGCAGCCTGGGGCTACCCACACTTCCCCTGCACCCTGAGACAGCCATGTGTGTCTCATTTCTCCAGCTGGACGTCCCAAGCCTCTGACAACTTCCCACACGACACTCTCTGTGGGCTGCAGAAGCAACCAGCCTCCTGCACGATGGTGTGAGTGAACCTTCCTCCTTAATCAGACACTTGGAATGTTGCAGGCATCCTGGGAATCTCTCAGACTCCACACTAAGATGAAAGCTCCTGATCAGTGTGGAGATCACAGACATCCCCCTTCCCGCTTCCCTTCAAAGGGGGTCAGGCCTGACAGAGGCACCCCTTACCGCAGTGCATTGTGAGAGTCTGAGAATCTGTCTGCCTCGGAGTCCTTCACAATCGTCCAATCAAAGACCAGTCCAGCCAGGGTGCTGAAGGTGTTCCCTGTAAGAGCAGACGTGGGGGCAGACAGGCATGGAGTTAATTCCCCAGGGCTGAGGGAGGTGGGACAGGAGCTTCTGCCCCAACACAGGAACGACACTCCACATCACCCACCACCAGGCAGGTGTCATGACCTGCATTTCAGGAAGGGAAACTGAGGTTGAAAGGAATGAAGACCTCCACAGTCATGTGATCACCAGCAGGCAAGGCCAAGATTTGAACCCAGGGCTGTCAGGTAAAAGCTTGTGCTCTTCCTGCTGTGACTCCCTGCCTTTGACTGCAGGATCAGCTCAGTGCAGTGCTTAACACTGCTGCCCTACATGTCTGTGAGCACTCCAGAGTTTAGGAGGCTGCTCAGAAACTCGGGCCATTCGCTCCTGCTCACCACCTCCTGAAAGTAAACTCCTCTCCCTCCCTGTGCAGGGGCGGGGACGCAGGGAGGAGGGGCATTACCCCAACTGTCTAGTGTCACACGACTCGTCTCTTCGCCTTGACTGTGAGAGTCCTGAGGTCCTGGGGTAAGCAAGGGGGCCACAGAGGTCCTTGGCCGGCGCTGGTGCAGCCTCCGGGTCGGAGCTTGTATTCACAACTGTGCTGCTTTCCTCATGATTTGCTATGTGCTTTTTTAAAAGCACGGTCCCTTTTTAAAAGTGGAGGGCCAGGCCTAGCCACCCTTGGCTCTATTGTCCTGGCTTGCTGCCTGGGAGCCTTCTGACCTGTCCTTTCCAATCAAGAAACAGATGCAATTGCAAACCTCGTTCTCACCTTCCCTCGAAAGGTTGAAGATCCTGCCACTTGTACCTCATTCCCTCTGAGGTCCAGAAGCTGCTTGCCCTCTCTAAAAGGGGCCATGCCACAATCCCTGCCAGCCCCTGATGCCCCACACCTGTTCCACATCCCTCATCCACATTCCCTTTCTAACCAGCTCCCAATACAGGGCATCTGGGGGCCAAGAAATGCTGTTTCTACAGTGCAAAGGGCAACGTATTTAGAGTTGGACAGGCTTGGGGTCCTGCTTCTCTTCACCCCTATCCCTGGCCCCATGAAGTCTCAAAGGCCACATGAAACAGTACTTAGTGACATGTCTAGAGTTCACAACAGCCCACTTATGGACAAAGGGATGGAGGTGGGGAAGCTCCTGCTGAGGGGTAAGGGGGCAGGGAAAGCTCTAGAAACCTCTGCCCAAAGTTTTGCTTTTTCCACTCAAAAAAAGCTGTCAGTACCTACTATGTGCAACAGACAGAGCCCTGGACCTTGAAGCCTCACAGCCAAGTTTAGATAGCAACCACGAAAGCCAGCAGTCTGGTCTCCAGATGATCCACCTCCCCTGTCCTGTAGGAGGGCTGCAGGAAAATGTTAAGCAATTCGACCTAACATTTACCTGATGCCAGCTGGGCAAAGTCCAGTGTCAGACACAAAAGAGTCCAGAAGAATGAACTGACCCCCATTCCGTCTTCCGAGTGCTGACCTCGACAAGCCACAGTAAAAAATGTTGGGCACCCCAGGGTCAGTGAAGGGGCCACTCAAGAGCTGAGCAAAATTGAAGGGAGGAACAAGTCTCACCTTGGGCAGCCAAGGAGGACTCCCTGGAGGAGGGCACACCTGAGAGGCAATGCCAGAGGAAGCATGGCTTCTGAAAGCAGAGTTCAGGAGGGGAAGGTGCTCCAGGCAGAAGAGACAGCATAAGGAAAGGTGAGGCAGGGGCATCTTTGGAGACCCTGAGCTAGTCCAGTTCTGCTCATGCAAGAGGCATGAGTGGACCAGGAAATACCTGTGAGAACACTGACTGGAGGCAGGCACTCTGCAGGCGGCTTCAAGCCAAAAAGGCAGATCCCAGCCACTTGGGGAGGGCCCCCAATGCCCAGGAAAATGCAGCAGCAGGAGACAGGCCGTGCGTCCAGGCGGAAAAGAGCTCAGGCAACAGTCAGACATCCTGGATCCCAGCCCCTGCTCAGCGACCCATGAGCTATGTGACCATGGGCAAGTTACTGAAGCTGAACCTCAGCTTCCTCGTCTATACAGCGGGCATCAGACCATTTATAAGCACAATAAGACACTGTACTTACTAAGGGGACAACACACTGCCTGGCACCCATGGGCAGCCAGGGTGCCACTGTTTGTTGAGCAATTATCTTTCTTGACATTCACCAATCTGATAAGGCACATCCTTTCTGGGACTGCCAGACACTCAAAGGTTCTAAAGGTCAAGTCCATCTTCACAGAGGAAACTTCTGACCAGAAAAGAGTTTGCAGGCTCAGAAAAAAGGCAAAAGGGCCTGGCGCGGTGGCTCACGCCTATAGTCCCAACACTTTGGCAGGCCAGGGCAGGCAGATCACAAGGTCAGGAGATCAAGACCATCCTCGCCAACATGGTGAAACCCTGTTTCTACTAAAAATGCAAAAATTGGCTGGGCGTGGTGGCAGACACCTGTAATTCCAACTATTTGGGAGGCTGAGGCAGGAGAATTGCTTGAACCTGGGAGGCAGAGGTTGCAGTGAGTCCAGATTGCGCCACTGCTCTCTAGCCTGGTGACAGAGTGAGACTCCATCTCAAAAAGAAAAGAAAAAAGAAAAGAAAAAAGGCAAAAGGAATGATGAAGGTACTCATCAAAGTATGAGGACCCAGTAGAAAGCATGACACCCTCACAGTGGATGAGGACGAGGAAGGGAGTTACCCATTTCTTTGCTGCACAGGTGGGGCCCTGACATGGGCTGTTGGTGAATGACTCAGTCTGCGGAGAACAGATGACGTCCTACTCTGGAACTGGCCGCAGGGGCCATCAACCCTTCAGGAGTGCAGGGAGTATGAGAAGAAACCATCCAGGCCTCTGGGCACCATCCTGGCATAACAGTGGCCGGGGAAGGCCTGGGCAGGCATCTCCCCAATCCCAACATCCCCACCACCTGCCTGGGGAGGACAGATGCACATTCAAGAAAAAAGTGACTTAAAAGGGGTTTAACTAAAACTACAAGGATGAACAATAGCAGGTTCTGACCAGGACGTGGAGATCATGGCACCTTCACACACTTCCCCCAGGAATCTGAAACACGGCAGCCACTTGGGAAACCTCCTAGCAGCTCCCAAACAGTTAAACACAGAGTTATCCTATGCCCTAACAATTCCATTCCTACCCAAGAGACTGGAAAACCCATGTCCACATGTGAATGCTCACAGCAGCATTATTCATAACCGCCAAATGTGAAAACAACCTAAGAGTCCATCAGTGGATGAGCAGAGAAACAAACACGGTCGACCCCTGCAATGGAATGTTATTCAGCCACAAAAAGAATGAAACGTGGGCCAGGCACAGTGACTCATGCCTGCAATCCCAGCACTTTGGGAGGCCTAGGCAGGTGGATCATTTGAGATCAGGAGTTTGAGACCAGCCTGGCCAACATGGTAAAACCTTGTCTCTACTAAAAATACAAAAACGAGCCAGGCATGGTGGCGCGTGCCTTAGTCCCAATTACTCAGGAGGCTGAGGCAAGAGAATCGCTTGAACCTCAGGAGGCGGAGGCTGCAGTGAGCCAAGATGGCACCATTGTACTCCAGCCTGGCAAACTCTGTCTCAATAAAAAGGGATGAAGTATGACAGACACACTTAACAACACAGGTGAACTTTGAAAACGTGCTCAGTGAGAGAAGCCAGTCACAAAAGACTGTATGTATGGTTGTATATGGCTGCACACACGCACTGTGTGATTCTATTCACATGAAATGTCCAGAACAGCCAAATGCAAAGAGACAGAAAGCAGAGTCATGGTCATCAGGGGCTGGAGAGAGGAGAGAATGGGGAATGACTGCAATGAGTGTGGGGCTTCCTTTTGGGATGATGAAAATGTTCTGAAATTAGACAATGGTGATGTTTACACAATTGTGTGAATCTACAAAAAGCACTGTATTGAGATATAAATCTCAATACAAATGAACCCCTCTTTAAATGACTTAAGGGAGGAAATAGAACAGAGTAGTCAAAAGCAGGGGTTGGCAAACTACAGCACCTGGGCCAAATCTGCCCCTCTGCCTATTTTTATAAATAAAGTTTTATTAGAACACAACCACATTAAAACACATTAGATAGAATGACGTATCCATTCATTTACATACCATCTAAGGCTGTGCCTGTGTGTCTGTGTCTGAGATTCTGGGGCCAGCGGCTAGGTCCTTCTTTCCCTATAGCAGCCCTGGTGCCTGAATAATGTCCAATTTGTACATAGTGCTCAGAGAAACACCCCCTGGCTTACTAAGCACTCACACGAGACTGAACACTTTACATATTTCTCACTAAGTCCTTATGGTCCCAGGACAAGCATCACTATCTCAATCTCACAGGTCAGAGGGCAGTGTCAGAGGTTAAGGGCCTTATCTGATGAATGAGTAAGTGGGGGAAGACGGGGTCTGCTACTGTTTTAAACAGTGGTTTGGCGTCTGGGCCATTTGGCCATGTCCGGGCCGTTTTTGATTGTCATGGCTTGGGAGATACTACTATCATCTAGTAGGTAGAGGCCTGGGATGCTGCTGAACACCCTATAATGCACTGACCGGCCCCATCACAAAGAATTATTCAATCCCAAATGTCAATCAATACTATCTAGGCTAAGAATCCTGATCCAGAATTTTTTTTCAAAAACAAGAGCTAGAGTTGTCAGAAAAGGTTCTGAAGACAAGGTGAGCCTTGGTTTGAACTTGGTTTTGGGGCAGATCATCTGAAAGTCATCTTTTGCCTTATTTTCTCCGACAAGAATTTTAACCTACAAAGTTTTCCTTACTGGCTGGGCACGGTGGCTCATGCTTATAATTCCAGCACTTTGGGAGGCTGAGGCAGGTATCACCTGAGGTCAGGAGTTTGAGACCAGCCTGACCAACATTGTGAAGCCCTGTCTTTACCAAAAATCAAAAAAAAAAAAAATTAGCTGGGTGTGGTGGTGGGCACCTGTAATCCAGCTACTCGGGAGGCTGAGGCAGGAGAATCACTTGAACTTGGGCGGCAGAGGTTGCAGTGAGCCAAGATGGCACCATTGCACTCCAGCCAGAGCAACAAGAGCGAGACTCCATCTCAAAAAAAAAAAAAAAAAAAAAAAAAAAAAAGTTTTCCTTACTTCCTTTAAGAGATCACCTAGAATTCCAGCCTGGAATGAGCCCATATTTGACTCTAGCAAGGTGAAGATGTGAGGGCAGTGCCCTGAGCCAGCAGCATAGATGTAACCGGATCCATACACATGCTCGGCGGTCTGGACCAGGAAGCCACCACCAGCCCTAAGAGCCGGAGCAGGCAGCACGGCCCCAGACAGCCTCTCCCAGCCTCCCATTGCTGCCAAGAATGGTAGCTTCCTCAAGATGTGCTGCCCCAAGGACCAGCACCATGACAGGCAGGATCTGGCTCCAAGGTCACAGAGTCACAGCTCTGAGCACACAGGCCCTGCTGCAGGGGTTCCTGAGTGCCAGTAGTGACCATGACTTGACACCACTGAGGGCTTGAGGCCCACCTCAGAGGTGGTTTTTGCCTCTTCAGCATCTCCCCCTGCACCAACTGCATCTGCCTGATGGGAGCTGTCCTCTAGGGGACCTGCAGGGCTAGATGCCAGAGGAGAGGGGAATGCAGAGAGGCCAGGGTCACGGTGGGGAGACAATCCAGCATGGGCTGCAGAGGACAAACAGGCAGGGGGACGTCCTTACCCTCGGAGTCCAGGGCCTGGATCTTCAGCTCCAGCGGGGAGTCCTCCAGGTAGAGCTCACGGGTGGTGGAAACAATCTGGATGCCATGAATGAGGTCCACGATGGCGTCACAGCGCAGGACCTGGCCTGTGGCTGGAGAGACCCCAGGGAGGGTCAGCACCAAAGACAGTCCCCACCGCTGGCTCTACCTCTAAGCCTTGCAGGCTTACACTCTGGCAAAGACCCCAGTGACCACCAACTTCACCCTCAGAAGCCAAGCAGCTGCCTTGCACACAGCCCACTGAAAGTTAACAGGGACTTCCAGAAAGGAAGGGCTGTGGGGGCCTCGTCACCACCTGCTCCGGCTTTTCCAGCGGGGCACCAGCATGTAAAGCTGTGGGCAAAGGAAACTCCAGGAAAACTTTGTTTTGTTCAGGGTGTGACCATTCAGTGAAGTGACAAGGGATACAGTATGATGAGTTCCCATCCCAAAGATGAGAGCCCTGGCCCTTCACTGAGATTAGGGATTACGCTAGTGGTTTTTGATTTTCACATATGCTGGTGTGTTTTTATATAAGACTATCAACTATAGTACAGAAGGGGCTGGGGGGTACGCCCAGAGTCTTTTTTACTTGCTCCATAAATAAGGTATGTAAATGGCATTATCTGGGGAGCCCTCAAGTGTAAGGATAGCAGCAAGAGATACAAAATTATCCTGACCCTCTCCAGGCACCATATAAAAATACTTGTGCACTTCAGTGTTGTTTTCTTGCACAGCAATACAGTCCCATGTATCAAAAGCATTCAAAACATTCAAGTTTGGCCAGGCGTGGTGGCTCACACCTATAACCCCAGCACTTTGGGAGGCCAAGGCAGGTGAATCACTTGAAGTTAGGAGCTCAAGACCAGCCTGGCCAACATGATGAAATACCATCTTTAATAAAAATATAAGAAAAATCAGTTGGGTGTGGTAGTACATGCCTGTAATGCCAGCTATGGGAGGCTGAGGCAGAATTGCTTGAACCCGGGAGGCAGAGGTTACAGGAAGCCAAGATCACACCACTGCACTCCAGCCTGGGTAACAGACCAAGACTCCATACCAAAAAATAAATATAAAAATATTCCAGGCTGTGACCCAGTAAAACTGGGAATTTAAGAAATAACATAAAATAACTCTAATTTGTTCTCTATATAAAAACATTTATTTTTATATGTAACACTGAAACAAACATCTAAAAACACTCTAAATGCCCAATACGAAGAAATGATTATAGGACAACCTCCTGTTTAGATTATTATTTGGGCCAGGTGTGGTAGTTCACACATGTAATCCTGCCACTGTGGGAGGTCAAGAGAAGAGGGTCGCTTGAGCCCAGGAGTTTGAAACCAGCCTGTACAACATAGGGAAACCCCCATCTCTTTAAAAAAAAAAAAAAAAGAAAGAAAGAAAGAAAGAAAGACAAATTGGCCAGGAAACATAGTGAGACTCCATCTCCACAAAAAATTTTAAAAATTAGCTGGGTATGGTGGCATGCACCTGTGGTCCCAGCTATTAAATACCTGGGAGGCTGAGGCAGAAGGACTGCTTGAATCCAGGAGGTTGAGGCTGCAGTAAGCAGTGTTGAAGCCACTGCACTTCAGCCTGGGTGACAGGGTAAGACACTGTCTCAAAACAACAAAAAGAGAGTATTATTCAGCATTAAAAATTATTGTATGGGCCAGGCACCATGGCTCACACCTGTAATCCTAGCACTTTGGGAGGCCGAGGTGGGTGGATCACAAGGTCAGGAGTTTGAGACCAGCCTCAACAACTTAGTGAAACAATGTCTTTACAAAAAAACACAAAAATTAGCCTGGTATGGTGATGCTTGCCTGTAGTCCCAGCTACTCAGGAGGCTGAGGCAGGAGAATTGCTTGAACCTGGGAGGTGGAGGTTGCAGTGAGCCAAGATTGTGCCACTGCGTTCCAGCCTGGGTGACAGAGTGAGACTCTGTCTCAAAAAAATAAATAAATAAAATAATTGTATGGTAAAATGGAACATGTCCTATAGCAGGGAAAAGCATGATAGAATATCACATTGTTGCTGTCAAACTATTTTACAACGAATATAATAAATTAGATATAGGGAAGAAAAAGGAGTGATTTCATAGATTAGGACAACTGTCACTGTCATGAGTCGATATCAATTAAGAGTTATTTAGGTAACAAGTAATAATTTAGGAATTTAGCAAGCCAGCCTCCACAAAAGGGAACACGGTACAAAGTGCTGGCACAAGGGTCCGGGATGGGTGTTGCCTGCTGGGTGTCTGCCTCCTGCCTGGGCATCCTGCCACCCAAGAACAGCACTGCCGTGGGCATAGGTAGCCCCTGGAAACCTTGGTCTCAGTGGGGCGTTTTCCTGTGTCTGGCTCCCACCATGGATCACACACAGCACTCAGCCCTTACTGATGTCCTCTGCGAAGATGATGCTGGTGAGGCGGGCAGGCTGGGTCAGGCGGGCCTGCACCACCGCCTTCTGGGAGCACTGCTGCTCATCCGGGCCCAGCGGCTCGATGCTGGCCACCTCTGGCCGGGTGGACAACCTGAAGTGGAAGAAGAAAGCCTTTACTCTGTGGAGCTGCGCTGCAAGGCACAGCGGGGTCCAGACACCATGCTATGGCTTCCGTCTGGGGTGCTGTCCTGAACCCAAAGACAGAATTGAGGTGGGCAGCCTAACACCAGCTTCAAACCCAGAGGAGACGTGGGGCCCTGCCGAGGCTCCTCCAGTTAAGACCTCCACAAGCTGAGGGCCCTGGGCCCTGTGCACACAGTCCCCATAGAGCAAATCAAACAGGAGACCTCAGACCTGGAAAGGAACTCAAGGTTCAACAGACGGCCACCGTCCAAGACTCCTGCAGACATGGGAGCCATTCAATATCAGCAGGAAAGGGATCCTATGAGGGACACATGGCACAGGGAGGGGGCACAGGCATCTCGGCCAACCTCTAGCCCAGGCCTGGCACACAGCAGGCTCTGGGCATCAGCTTCCAACTCCAACAGGTTTCACTAACCCTGAAGATCACTACTTGTAATGATAACCACAATCATGAGCTACCAGCGCCTGCAGAGCAGATATTATAGCCATAGTGGGGAGACAGACAGATAAACACATTCACAAATGAGCCCAGACGTCTATAAGCCTAATTCCCCGGGAAGGATAACAGGAGGAAGAGAAATGTGTGGGGTAAGCTATCTGGTGTCAGTGCCTCAGGTTCTCATCCAAGGCCCAAGATAACCACCCCAGGCCCAGGTGAGAAGGGGACGAGTGGCAGAGGACAGCACACTCCACACTGAGCATGCCTAGCACAGGGCCTCCAAAAGAATGCCACACAGGACCTAGGGTGAAGCAGGGCCATGGGAAGAAGCTAGTCATGCTGCCCTCAAAGAGTTTATAGTGTGACCAAGGCCCCAGGAGAGGCCACTAAGCAGTTTCAGTGCTTGTCTCTAGGGGCCACACCCAGCACAGCACCCAACACAGAGCAGGCACTCCAGGGTCTCTGCATCCTTCCCAACTTTGCCAAAACTCACTGGAACATCCACAGCAGCAAGTATTCTGAAGGAGACTTGTCAAAGACTGCCTGGTGTCAAAAAGCAGTGGTGCATGGATGGGCACAGTGGCTCAGGCCTGTAATCCCAGCACTTTGGGAGGCCAAAGCGGGCAGATCAACAGAAGTTTCAAGTTTGAGAGCAGCCTGGCCAACTTGGTGAAATCTCTCTACTAAAAATACAAAAAATTAACCAGGTGTGGTGGCGGGCACCTATAATCCCAGCTACTTGTGAGGCTGAAGAAGGAAAATCGCTTGAACCTGGGAGGCAGAGGTTGCAGTGAGCTGAGATCACGCCATTGCACTCCAGCCTGGGCAAAAGAGGGAGACTGCCTCAAAAAAAAAAAAAAAAAAAAAAAAGCAGTGGTATGGAACACACCCAGGCAGACATGCCAAGGGTCTTCCCCAGGCCAGGCCAGCACAGGGGCCCCTCCAACACACCTGAGCACACCGACCGCTCTGACACTGCCTGGCCACACTGGACCGCAGCAGGAGGCCTGCAGGGGAACCTTATAGCCTGGACCACCCTACTGGAAGTTCACGGAAAATAAGCCACGCCCATCAGTTAAGGAAAGCAATCTACACCTCCAAGGAAGTGCATCTGTGCCCCTTCTGGATTTCTTCCAAGAAAATAGTACGGTACAGACTCCAGGAAGACAGCAAAGCAGGCACAAGTGCACAAAGGAGATGAGAAGCAGGTGCCTGTGAACATGGCCCATGCCTGCTGGAAACACTCTGTCCAACTGTCCAACTGCCAGCACTAGGGCCCTACAGTGTTCCTCAAAGAGCGTTAAACTTCCCAAACACCAGCACACAAAAGAGAGTGTGGAAACGAGGACAAATTAGAAAATTCACACAGGGCAGTGAAGACTAAGGAAACAACAAATCCTGGGTCCTACATTCGATCTGGGGGAGGTGGGAGGATCATTTGAGCCCAAAATTTCTAGACTGGGCAATAGAGTGAGACTCCATCTCTACCCAAAAAAATGTTTTTTAAATTAGCCAGTTGTGGTGGCATGCACCTGTGGTCCCAACTACATGGGAGGCTGAGACGGGAGGATCACCTGAGCCAGGAAGTCAAGGCTGCAGTGAGTTATGATTGTGTCGCTGCACTCTGCCTGAGTGACAGAATGAGACCCTGTCTCAAGCAAACAAACAAGTAGGATAAATGAATAAATATGAAGAATAAAGAAAATAAAGTCTATGGGGGGAAAAAGAATTCATCATTTTCCACTCCTGCCTTTTAAAACATATGGGAACCGGGATCTGGGACCCTGGTCTGGCCTGTAAATCCCACCCCCTCTCCCAGCCTCTGTCTGCTCAACAACCACTTCCTTTCTCACTCCATTAACAGCAATGTATGAGTCTCAGACACAGTTCCAATAAATACAAACAGAGCTCTTCCTATCTAAGTAAAAGATGCCTGAAATTTTCCTTGCAAAACTCCCCAAGCTCTTCCCTGGGCTGCCACTGAGGTGCCTGGGCAGCCTGCAGAGCCCAGCTACAGTCACCACACCTTTCATGCCCATGTGGCAGGGCTAATTAAGGACCCATACAGGCCTGAGATAGCCCTGCACAATAGACATGTAACACAGGCCACGTTTTCATTTTCTGTCAAAAAGCAACAGGTGAGATTAATTTTCAATAAACCTTGTTTTTTAAAGCAGTTTTAGGTGCACAGCAAAAGTGAGTGGAAAGTATAGCATTCCTATACACACCCTGCCCCACGCATACACAGCACCTCCTTCAACATCCCCACCAGAGTGGTGCATTGGTTACAATGAAAGAGCCTGCAGTGACCTCAGAATCACTCAGAACCCCCAGCTGACAGGAGGGTGCATACTCAATATTTCACGTCCTGGGGGTTTGGACAGATGGATAATGGCCCGCACCCGCCATGACAGTATCCTTCGGAACAGCATCACTGCCCTGAAAGTCATCTGCACCCTGTCTATTTCTATTTTAAAATTCCTACTAAAAAGTCACATTTTTAAGAAAACATGTGATTTACTCCAACACATCCTAAATATCATGCTTCTGATGTGGTACTGGCTGCATTTTCAGAGCTCACAGTCACACATCTTAGTCTTTTGGGGCTGCCATGACAAAACATCACAAACAGGGTTTTTCTAACAACAGAAATGTATTGCTCGCAGTTCTGGAGGCTGGCAGTCCAAGATCAGCTGGCATACTGGGTGTCTGGTGAAGGCCCACTTTCTGGGTCATGCCTGCTATATTCCCACTGTCATCCCACGGCAGAAGGGGCGACGGAGCTCTCTGGAGCCTCTTGTAGAAGGGCACTAATCCCAACCACAAGGGCCCCACCTGCATGACGCCATCACCTCCCAAAGGCGCCACCTCAGATGCCATCACCTTGGGGATGGGGTGTCAACACGAGTCTGAGGGGACACAGACATTCGTTAACATGGTGAGTAGTACCAATGCTGGCCCGGCTCTGGGCCTGGCTTCCTGGTAGAGGCACAGGGCTCTCATGTACTGGGGTCCCTGTGGATACCTCCGACCTCTGCCCAGGATCTACCCGGGAGGCAGTGAGTGCTGAGTGCTCTTGTGACCCTCTAAGAAAGTCCCTTCTCTCAGCACTCAGTGCTGACAACAGAGCTGGGGGAGAGAGAAAGCAGCCTGTCTTGGCCGGGAAGGCTGGTTTCAGCCATTTAAGGTAGTTCCCACTCCTCAGGCTCTGGGGACTGGGGCTTGATCCCTGCATCCCCTCTCCTTCTGGCTGAGCTCTGTGCAGCGGAAGTGAGACTATCCTACCAGCGCTCCCCACAAGCAGACTGGCCCACTTCCAGCCACCCCAGATCCTTGCTCCCCTGGGGCCAGCTCTCTCTCTGGGTTGGAACTCACATTGGAAGCTAGCAGCAGCCCATCCCAACACCTTCCGGAGGCTTCAGGCAGCTCAGGGTGGTTTTCCTGTGACCAATTCAAGTGTTCCTTTCAGTTATCTGACTTCCTTCCCAGGCATTCTGAGCCCACCCTTTAAGGGACACAGAAGAACCACAATAGCCACCGATTCTGTGTCCTCATCTGTAAGGGCCCCCAATCACGCTGCCTTCCTCTCAGGGGTATGTAATGCTGGATGAAAAAGCACAACAGAAAGTGTTTGCTGGAGAATTACAGAGGGAAAAGTTTGCACCGAACTCAAAGAGGGGGTGGGGGGGAATGGTGGGGGCAATAAAGGGGAATTCACTTTTATCCAGAAGGTTTTATTTCTTTAAAAAAAGACTAGAAACCAATATACGTTGTTAAACAATGGCTAATTCTATGGTAGGAATATAAGTATTCATTGTATTATTTCTTTTCTGTGTTATTCTAACTTCTAAATAATATATTCCCCCTAATGTTAGCTGTAACTTAAAGAACTACTGTTATGCCCTGATCTTACAGATTGGTAAACTGAGGCTTAGGAAAAGGGGACTAGTTTAAGGCTTGGAGGCCACAGGGGTTCCAGACCCAAAAGCAGGATGCTTTCTGCTATCGTGGCCACGCAGAAGCGCCCTCCCTCCTAAGAGCTGTCCCTATACCTCACAGCTTTCCAGGATGGGCCTTAGAAAAACCCTACAGGTGTTCCTGGAGATTGAGGCTGGCTCTTTCCCAGGCTGGGAATGAAAGAGCTGGCCGGTCACGTGCAATTCAGGAATGTTTCTGTTTCCTGGATCTCGGGAGAGAAGAATTACTTCTACATGGAGGGATGGTGGGTAATTCTTCACAGACATGGTGGTTGATCAAACCAAGCCAGGCAAAGAGAGACAGGGAGTGCAGGAGGAGATGAGAGAGGTGAGGGCAGGCAGAAACAGCTCGTTTCTAGAGAGCACTAAGTTATCCAAGGCAAGGACTGTTTTTTTGGGGTTTTTTTGGTTTTTTTTTTTTTTTGAAATGGAGTCTTGCTCTGTCACCAGGCTGGAGTGCAGTCACGCAATCTCGGCTCACTGCAACCTCTGCCTCCCAGGTTCAAGTGATTCTTACGCCTCAGCCTCCCAAGTAGCTGGGACTACAGGTTCGTGCCACCATGCCCAGCTAATTTTTTGCATTTTTAGTAGAGATGGGGTTTCACCATGTTGGCCAGAACGGTCTTAATCTCTTCACCTCATGATCTGCCCGCCTCAGCCTCCCAAAGTGCTGGGATTATAGGTGTGAGCCACCGTGCCTGGCCTACTGTTTTGTTTTTTAAATAAAAATATGCTGGTGGAATGTGATGATTAACTTTACATGTTAACTGAGCCACAGAGTGACCAGATATTTGGTCAAATATTAATCTGGCCATTTCTCTGAGGGTGTTTTTGGATGAGATTAGCATTTGAATCTGTGGCCTGGGTAAAGCAGATGTCCCCTAATGTGGGTGGGCCTCATCCAATCGGTGACGGCCTGAACAAAAGAAAAGCCTAAGCAACAGAGAATTCCTGCTCTGGGCCTCGCAGTCATCAAGCAGGGATGTCAGTGTCTCTGCCTTCAGACTTGAGTTGAAACATCAGCTCTTCTGGGTCTCAAGCCTGCTGGCCCTCAGACTAAAACTAAACCATCAGCTCTCCTGGGATTCTAGCTGAATGCAGCTCTTGGGACTTGTCAGCCTCCATAATCATGTAAGCAATCCCTTATACTGAATCTCTCATACACATATGAGGGGTATGTGTGTATAAGATATATATATATATGCTATATATATAGCCTATTGAATATATGCATATGAGATACATAGATGATACACACCTACATATGTCCTATTGGTTCTGTTTCTTCAGAAAACCCTCACTAATCAGGGAGAATATAAGAAATGAGAATGGCAACTGAGGAAGGGAAATGGTACCATGTATCAAACCCAAACCCAGAGCTAAACAATTCTTTTTTTTTTTTTTTTTTTTTTTTTTTTTTTTGAGATGGAGTTTCGCTCTTCTTGTCCAGGCTGGAGTGCAATGGCACAATCTCCACTCACTGCAACCTCCACCTCCCAGGTTCAAGCAATTCTCCTGCCTCAGCCTCCCAAGTAGCTGCGATTACAGACATGTGTCACCATGCCTGGCTACTTTTATATTTTTAGTAGAGACAGGTTTCTCCACGTTGGTCAGGCTGGTCTTGAACTCCGACCTCAGGTGATCCGCCTGCCTCAGCCTCCCAAAGTGTTGGGATTACAGGCGTGAGCCCCTGCGCCTGGCCAACATTTCTATTTATCAGATCACTGAATCCTCCAGAAGCCCTACATGGGAAAAACAAACCATGAGGCTGAGAGAGGTTAAGTAATTTGCCCAAAGCCACACAGCTGTCAGCAGCAGGGCCAGCTATCGCAGCTAGGCCTGGGTGACTCCAGATCAGATACTTCTCCCATTCCAGGAGCATTTCCCCCAGGATATGACACAACCAGCACCAGTTTAGATGATGCACAGATGAACCATTTTTTAACTGACTCATTATGCATTTTAACTATTACATATTCATTTTAAAGTGTTTTAGGAAAAACAAATGTATTAAAATTATGAGCTCATAAATGTTAATACGAAAGATAATGTCAATTTTTTTTTAAACTGAGTCATTTTGAAGGAAATGTTCAGTAAATTCTAGTACAGGTAGTACATAAAAGCAGCAGCATTTTAATGGTGGCAATGAAGTGACTGCAGTCCCCACCACTTAGCACTGAGGCACACCTCTGGGAAGCATGGGTCAAGGGAAGAGGGGAACCAAGCCCCACAATGCCAGCATGCCTTCCCTCTGGTACGTAGTCTGATGTAAGCTGCCATTCTCCAATTTCTGGGAGCACAAGGGCAGGGCAGTGTCCTACACTGATATCAGGAGCTCTAAACACCAGACGGCCTCTCCCTGGTTGGCTGGGATCCACCGTGAGGAACAGAGAAACCACTGGAAGAGGCCACAGGTAGCCCATGCAGCTGCTCAGCCCATGCTCACAACCAGGTCTGGAGACGTGGCGCTCAAAGACACACAGGGTCTCACTAAACAGAGAAGGCAGGGTCTGCATACAGGGCTCATTGGCTGATATGCCAACACTTTCATCTGCCACCCACCAAAGCTAGGTCAGCCCGCTCACAGCCCAGTTCACTTGGATTCCGCATTAGGTTTGGCCAAAGAAATAGAGTCCGGCGGAAGAGCCTACCCCAGCCCAACCAGTCTAAATGAATAGCCACTCCTCTAAAAGACCACTTGCTTCTCTCGTCTGCACACCCATCATTCTTCCCTGCACCTCAGCAGGTAGGCGTTATGTCTGTCCCACCTTCCCACTCACCAACAACCCTCTCACCCCCCCTCACCCTCCCATGCCCTGTCCGGCATACATGGCAGGCTTCACAGTCAGGAGTGCTGCTTGTGGCTTTCCCAGGGAACCCCATGCAGTGCAACAAGTAACCCTCAATGATGGGGACGCGGCTCACTCAATTGTCTCATCTGTTGGTATCTGCGGAATGGTAAGACAGATGGGTGCTGCCATTAACCAGCTGCATGACCTTGACTGAACAATCAAACCTCCTTGGGCCACCACATTCTCATCTGCACAGTGGGAATGAAAATAGCACCTACTGCAAAGTGCTGGGCTGGATTAGATGGGATAATAAATATAAAGCTCAGCCAGATACGGTGGCCCATGCCTGTAATACCAGCACTTTGGGAGGCTGAGGCAGGTGGATCACGAGGTCAGGAGTTCAAGACCAGCCTGGCCAAGATGCTAAAACCCTGTCTCTACAAAAAATACAAAAATATTAACCAGGCACAGTGGCAGGTACCTGTAATCCCAGCTACTTGGGAGGCTGAGGCAGGAGAATTGCTTGAACCTGGGAGGTGGAGGTTGCAGTGAGCCGAGATGGCACCGCTGCACTCCAGCCTGGGTGACAGAGCAAGACTCCATTTCAAAAATAAATAAATAAATAGCTCTTGTCACAGCTCTCAGATCTAGGGAAAACAAAGGGGGTCCCAAATGAAGGGGTTGTAGCCCTGCAATGTTTGGCAAGATTCTGATAAGAACTTTGCTTTCTAAAGAAAGGAGAAAAACTGGGCACAGTAGCTTGTGCCCATAGTTCTCATTATGCGGGAGGATGGTTTGAGCTCAGGAGTTCAACAGGCATTTTGATTATTCCTGCTTGAACCTGTCCTTCGTCTTCCCTGAAGCCTGACCTGATGCTCTAGGGTCAGGGTCCTCCTCACAGGCCTCCCAATCACACCACCAAGGCATCCTTAGAGCCTGGATCAAAGTTTTAGGCCCAAACAGGATTATTGGCCCAAGGTCACACTGCTGGAAAAAGCCTGAATCACCTGCCGTCAAGTCCAACCTCTGTTCCGAAGCCCCTCCCTCCCTTCCTCCCAGCTTTCTGCAGGTGCTGGTCCCTCTACCTCGTATGTCCTCTTGACCCATAGATGTGCTGTCCAACCTTCTTGGCTCACCGAAAACGGCAACCCTTCCATGGACTATCCCAATCTGCATCACCCATGACCCTCCTGTCAGCTCCCATGACATTGCTGGTCCTCCTTGAGGTCTCTAAGGCATTCATCCACTTATTGAAACTGTAAATATTGGGCATTAGTGATATTTAAGGTAGTATTCTAGGTGACAAGGATGCAACTAAGTACAAACTACACATTAACCTCTGCCTTCAAGGAGCTTTCACTTTAGTGGGAGAACAAGAAAAGATAAAATCAGTGAGTGAAGATGGGATCATAGTAATGGCTAAGGACAGACAAAACGCTGGGAGGGCCAGGGCTGTCATCCTCCCAGATACTCAGAGAAGGCATCACTGAGGGGGCACTGTGCAAGCAGAGACTTTAAGGACAGGCAGGCATGGGCTCTATCATGTATGATGGGCTCTATCATGTATGGGTGGTGAATGCTCATGCATGGAGACAATTACATGTCTTTTCTTCTTTTTTCTGTTAAAATGGTAATTACAGATTTTTTTAAAATATTGAACCAACCTTGTATTCCTCGGATATGCCCTACTTGGTCATGATATATTATTCTTATTTTTCTGGGTTTCACTAGCTAGCATTTAAAATTTTTGTCCTTTTGGTCTGTGGGATTTTTTCTGACTATGTTTTTAATCTGGTTTGCAATGAGTGTAATATTGGCCTTATAAAAGTGAATTAGGAAACGATTGCTCCTTCTCTCTCTCCTGAGAGTCTGTAAAAAACCTGTATCATTTCTTCTTTAAATATTTCAGGGAATTTATAGACAAGGCTGTAAGGCCAGTTGCCTCACCGGGAGCTCAGACACACTCATCCCTCTCCGTGCCTGAAAACTACGTCACCACTCCACACTGGGCACCATGCCCGCCGTTGAAAAAACCCCGACAAAATTTAAAAGAAGCCCCACCAAAACTTGCCCAATAGCATTTTGCTCCATCCAGGTCCCACTCCCCCTGGGCAGCCTGCTCACTGGAAATCCCGTCTACCTACCAATAGCAGCCTGCCCCAACCACATCCTGTTCCCTCATAACCAATCAAGACACCCTCACTCAGAGGTTGCAGTGAGCCAAGATCGTGCCACTGCACTCCAGCCTGAGTGACAGAGCGAGACTCCATCTCAAAAAGAAAAAAGATTTTAATTACAAACTTAATTTTATCAAATGTACCAAATGGAATAGAAGGCATCTAGGGCTGCATGCTTTGCAAGTGTTTTTAGAGCATCCCAAAAGCTCTGTGCAGCAGGTGTGGTGTGCCCCTGACAGCTACTGAGACTGAACTCTGGTACTGTCACACAGCCAGCCTGCCTCCTCAGAGGCACCTGATCACTTGAGACCAGGAGTTCAAGACCAGACTGGGCAACTTAGTGAGACCCACTTTTTTTTTTTTTTTTTTTTGAGACGGAGGCTCACTCTGTCGCTAAGCTGGCACGCAATGGCAACTCACTGCAACCTCCAACTCCCTGGCTCAAGCGATTCTCCTGCCTCAGCCTCCTGAGTAGCTGGGATTACAGGCACGCACCAGCATACCCAGCTAATTTTTGTGTTTTTAGTAGAGACAGGATTTCACCACGTTGACCAAAATGGTCTCAATCTCCTGACCTTGTGATCCGCCCACCTCAGCCTTCCAAAATGCTGGGATTACAGGCATGAGCCACTTCACCCAACCAACAAGAACCCATTTCTTTAAAAAAAAAAAAAAAAAAAAAAAAAAAAAAAAGGTAGCCAGGTGTGGTGACACGCACCTTTAGTCCCAGCACTTTGGAAGCCAAGGTAGGATTGCTTGAGGCCAGGAGTTTGAAACCAGCCTTGTCAATAGCGAGTCTCAAAAAAAATAATAATAATAAATAAAAATTTTTTAAATTAGCTGGGCATGGTGGCTAACACCTATAGTCCCAACTACTCTAAAGGCTGAGGCGGGAGGATCACTTGAGTCCAGGAGTTTGAGGTTATAGTGAGCTTTAACTGTGCCATTGCACTCCAGCCTGGGTGACAGAGCAAGAACCTGTCTCAAAAAAAAAAAAAAAAAAAAAAAAAGTACCACTGAGGTTTTAAAAGCTAGCTGAAGGAGACTGGGTAAACCAACAATCAGCTGAGAAGGGTGCCACATTTTCCCAGGCACCTCAGAGTGAGTGTGGTTCTGGATCTGAGGCTGGTTTTAAACACAGCTCTGCCACTAACCAGCTGGGAGGCTCTTGTCCCAGGCTCATTTGTAGAATGCAGTCATTCTTACCAAAGATGTTTTTAGTGTTCATTGTCAAGATTAAGTGGGGGCATAGTATGCAAAGGAATTAACAGAAAAATTGGTTCTTTCATTTTGGTTCCCTCTGGCCACATCCCACCCCACATCCCCTCTGCAACACTGGAAGTCCCTGCTTCTTGGCCTGCAGGCTCTGGCCAGCAGGGGCAGCTGTCTAGACACCTGCACCTGCCGACAGCCCCTCCTCTCCACCGTTAGGCTCCTCTTGGTTGGACACCCATCCTAGCCCAGTTACATCTAGGTACTACTTGTATTAATTTTTTTTTTTTTTTTTTTTTGAGAAAGAGTTTCACTTGTCACCCAGGCTGGAGTGCCGTGGTGCAATCTCAGCTCACTGCAACATCTGCCTCCTGGGTTCAAGCAATTCTCCTGCCTCAGCCTCCTGAGTAGCTGGCATTACAAGTGCCCGCCACCATGTCCAGCTATTTTTTTTTTTCCATTTTTAGCAGAGATGGGGTTTTGCCATGTTGGCCAGGCTGGTCTTGAACTCCTGACCTCAGGTCATCCACCTGCCTTGGCCTCCCAAAGTGCCGTGATTACAGGAATGAGCCAGTGTGCCTGGCCAGCCACTGCACCCAGCCTAACTTTTTTAATAGACAGGATCTCACTCTGTCACACAGGCTGGATAGAGTGGTACAATCATGGTTCACTGTAGCCTTGACCTTCTGGGTTCAAGCAATCCTCCTGTCTCAGCCTCCAGAGTAACTGGGACCATAGATGCCCACACCACAGGTGCCCATACCACACCCAGCTTTTTTTTTTTTTTTTTTAAAGTAGAGACAGCGTTTTGCTATGTTGCCCAGGCTGGTCCTAAACTCCCGAGCTTAAGCAGTCCTCCTGCCTCACCCTCCCAAAGTGCTGGGTTTACAGGCATGAGCCACTGCGCTTGGCCCTTTTCTTATTGTTTTAAATGGATTCTTCTTCACTAAAAAATTATTTTAAGGAGAGCGATCCAAGATGGCCAATTAGGAGCAGCTCAGGGCGCAGCAGTTCTCAGCACAAAATACACGGGACTGGGTGACAGGACTGGGTGCCCTTTTGGCTGGTGATTGGAGCTCCAGGAAGGCAGAGTCGCCCATTCAGCTGATTAAAAAGGGGACTGAAACAGGGAGCCAGTTGATCAGGCTCGGCTGGTCCCACCCCTACAAAAAAAATAGCAATTGGAAACACTGTGGGTTGAGAGTTTCAAAGCAAGTACAGCTGACCCCAGGAAGGTTCAACTCTGTGGGGGAGGGGCGTCTGTCATTACCAAGGCACTCCACCACTACAGAGGTAGGCTGCCTCCTTGCTGGGCAGGACAGCACTGGAAAAAAAAAAAAAAAAAGGCAGCAACACAACAAAAATTCATAAATAAAGCCCTAACTCCCCGGGACAGAGCACCTGGGGAAAAAAAAAAAAGGTGTTTATGAGTTCTGCTGCAGCAGACTTAAGCGTACCTGCCCAGCAGCTCTGAATGAACAATGGAGCTCACAGTTCAGCACTTGAGCTCCTATAAAGGACAGACTGTCTCCTCAAGGAGCTCCCTGACCCCTGTATACTCAAAGAATCACCTCATAAATCAGAGCTCAGACTGACATTTGGTGGGCATCCTTCTGGGACAAAGATAGCAGAAGAAGAAACTGGCAGCAACCCTTACCATTCTGCAGCTGCTGCAGGTGATCCCCAGACAAGCAGGGCCTGGAGTGGACCTCAGCAGTCCTATAGCAGAGGCGCCAGACTGTTAGAAGGAAAACTAAGAAACAGAAATAACTTCATTACCAACAAACTAGACATCCATTCAGAGACCCAATCTGAAAGTCAGCAACTACAAAGATGACAGGTGGATAAATCCACAAAGATGGGAAGAAACCAGAGCAAAAAGGCTGAAAACACCCGAAACCAGAATGCCTCTCCTCCTACAAAGGATCACAACTCCTCACCAGCAAGGGGACAAGGCCTGATGGAGAATGAGTGTGATGAATTGACAGAATCAGGCTTCAGAAGGTGGATAGTAAGAAACTTCTGTGAGCTAAAAGAACATGTTCTGGCCGGGCGCTGTGGCTCACGCCTGTAATCCCAGCTCTTAGGGAGGCAGAGGCGGGAGGATAGCTTGAGCCCAGGAGTTCGAGACCTGCCTGGGCAATATAGCGAGACTCCGTTCTCCACAAAAAGGAAAAAAACAAAAAGACAAAAATAAAATAAAATAAAATAAAATAAAATAAAATAAAATAAAATAAAAGAACATGTTCTAATCCAATGCAAAGAAACTAAGAACCTTGAAAAAAGATTTGATGAAATACTAACGAGAACAGACAATTTAGAGAGGAATATAAGTGAATTGATGGAGCTGAAAAACGCAACACAAGACCTTCACGAAGTATGCACAAGTTTTAACAGTCAAATTGACCAAGCAGAAGAAAGGATATCAGAGGTCGAAGATCAACTCAATGAAATAAAATGAGAAGGCAAGATTAGAGAAAAAAGGGTAAAAAGGAATGCACAAAATCTCCAAGAAATATGGGACTATGTGAAAAGACCTAATCTACGTTTGATAGGTGTACCTGAAAGTGACAAAGAGAATGAATCCAAGCTGGGAAATACTCTTCAGGATATTATCCAGGAAAACTTCCCCAACCTAGCAAGGCACACCAATATTCAAGTCCAGGTAATACAAAGAACACCACAAAGATATTCCTCAAGAAGAGCAACCCCAAGGCACATAATAATTAGATTCACCAGGGTTGAAACGAAGGAGAAAATGCTAAGGGCAGCCAGAGAGAAAGGTCAGGTTAACCACAAAGGGAAGCCCATCAGACTCAAAGCAGATCCCTCAGCAGAAACCCTACAAGCCAGGAGAGAGTGGGGGCCAATATTCAACATCCTTAAAGAAAAGAACCTTCAACCCAGAATTTCATATCCAGCCAAACTAAGCTTCATAAGTGAAGGAAAAATAAAATCCTTTGTGAACAAGCAAGTACGCAGAGATTTCATCCCCACTAGGCCTGCTTTACAAGAGCTCCTAAAAGAAGTACTACACATAGAAAGGAACAACCAGTACCAGCCACTCCAAAAACATACCAAAAGGTAAAGCGCATCAATATAATGAAGAATCTGCATCAACTAATGGGCAAAACAGCCAGCTAGCATTAAATGGCAATATCAAATTAACACATATCAATATTAACCCTAAATGCAAATGGACTAAATGCCCCAATCAAAAGACACAGACAGGCAAATTGGATTAAAAAAACCAAAACCCATCAATGTGCTGTATCCAGGAAACCCATCTCACATGCAAGGATACACAAAGGCTCAAAATAAAGGGATGAAGGAAGATTTACCAACCAAATGGAGAGAAAAAAAAAAAAAAAAAAAAAGCAGGAGTTGCAATTCTCATTTCTGATAAAATAGACTTCAAAGCAACAAAGATCAAGAGACAAAGAAAGACATTACATAATGGTAAAAGGATTAATGCAACAGAAAAGCTAACGATCCTAAATACATACATAGCCAATACAGGAGCACCCGGATACATAAGGCAAGTTCTTAATGACTTACAAAGAGACTTAGACTCCCATACGATAATAGTGGGAGACTTTAACACCCCATTGTCAATATTAGACAGATCAACGAGACAGAAAATTAACAAGGATATCCAGGACTTGAATGCAGACCTGGAACAAGCAAACCTAACAGACATTTACACACTCTCAACCCCAAATCCACAGAATATACATTCCTCTCAGCACCACATCACACCTACTCTGTAAGTGACCACATAATTGCAAGTAAATCACTCCTCAGCAAATGCATAGCATTTCACAGGTTTAAATGAAATATTGGTTGGCTGCTTGTTTGTTATCTTCCTCCCTTATTCCTTCCTGTCTCCATTGTCAAGCACAATGATTGGCACAAAACAGGTCTTTAATACCCATTTTTAGACTGCATTCCAGCCTGGGCAATGCAGCAAGACTTCCGATCTCTCTCCCTTTTTCTCTTCCTCTCTTTCTTTCTTTTTCTTTCTTTCCTTCCTTTCTCTTTCTAAAAAAAAAAAAAAAAGAAAAGAAAAATTAATTTAAAAGGAAACCTTGGCCAGGTACGGTGGCTTACGCCTGTAATCCCAACACTTTGGGGGGACAAAGTGGCAGGGGGGAATCACCTGAGGTCAGGAGTTCGAGTCCAGCCTGGCCAACATGACGAAACCCCGTCTCTACTAGAAATACAAAAATTAGCCAGGTGTGGTGGCAGATGCCTGTAATCCCAGCTACTCGGGAGGCTGAGGCAGAAGAATCACTTGAGAGCCTGATTACAATGAGCCAAGATCGTGCCAGCCTGGGTGACAGAGCAAGTCTCCATCTCAATGAAATCAAATAAAAAGGAAACCTACACACTAGTGTAAATAAAAATCTCATATCGTTTGCCATCTATCCAGATGACTCAAAGCAGTATCACTAGGTCCTGGGGGGAAGCAGTTGCCTACAAAGACTGAGTGTCTGCCTGTTCTCTTGGGAGACAGGCAAACATCAAAGAGGGCAATGAAAAGGAGGTGGTGGCCAGGGCCCAAGCAGGAGGAAATAGGGAGTTACTATTTAATAATGGGTACAGAGTGTCTGTTTGGGAAGATGAAAGCGTTCTGAAGGTGGATGGCGGAGGTGCCTGCACAACAACTGTGAGTGTACTTCATGCCACAGAATTCTATACCTAAAAATGGTTAAGGAGGTCAATTGTATGTTGTATATATTTTGCCACAATTTCAAATGTAAAAATATGTAAACCACATATGAACACCAGAAGAAAACTTATTTTAAGGAAAATTAAAAAAGGACTGACAGTGAGTTTTTTAAGAGTAAATCTTTCTCATTCCCACTGTTGTATGAGGCCCCACTGCCACACAGAGCATGCTGGTGTCTGGCAGGCACTGCCTTTGAGGGGGTGCTCCCTACTCTTCACAACACA
Organism: Saimiri boliviensis; assembly: GCF_048565385.1. Taxonomy (NCBI): domain Eukaryota; kingdom Metazoa; phylum Chordata; class Mammalia; order Primates; family Cebidae; genus Saimiri; species Saimiri boliviensis. Next base: position 20,513,627 of record NC_133456.1, read on the forward strand.
GGAACAGGAGGTAGGCAGGGCATAGGGAACTCAGGGACCTGGGTCAGGCCAGAAGGCAACGGTGAAAAAAACGAGAAGTGAGAGTTGCGCAAAGAACGAGGATGGGTGAGGGTCGGGGCTGACACAGGCCACCTCCCATCCACCTTCAGGGTCCAACCCCTAACAATGCACAAAGGCAGGGTCTGCAGAGCGGAAGCCACCTTGTGGGGCTGACAGCTCAGGCAGAGTGGGGGACCCACAAAGGAAGCAGGAAGAAAATCACCCAAGGCCCAGGTCAACCCAAGTCCACAGACACTTCCTGGTACCTCCCTGCTGCAGGCCTGATGAAGGGAGTTGAGCAAGGCCTGATCCAGCCCTGCAGAGGCCACAGCTACAGACAGCCCTCAGGGGTCAAGGGAGAACAAGGCCCAAAAAAGCCGGCCCAATCTAACCCTGCCCAACACCTGACCTGGCAGTCTCCTTCCTGTCTCCTAACCACAGCCCACAAGGTCCCACAGGGCTCCGCCCTGCCGATCTCTCCACCCTACCTCCCAGCCCCCCAGCCTGGGCCACATGAGCTTCCTTTGTGCACTTCCCACAAGCTCTGCCTCTCCTCTGGGCCTTTGCACTTGTCCCCTCCAGCTCGATCCCACTCTACTCCTAGTTCGACTCCCAAGAGGCTTATGCTGAGCGCCCTTCCCAAAACGCATTCCAGGCCCTGCGGTTCTATTTTCTTCAGTTCTTACTCCTGCCTCAGATGCATCCACAGATCTCATCTTAATTAACTGTTTAACTCCTGCAACCACCTGTGAGTCCCAGAAAACAGGGCATCTCCTGTTGCTCCACCATCACGTCCCAGGAACTCAGTGTCTGGCTCATAGTAAGAGTGACAGACACTTGTCACCTCTTATTCAGGGACTCTCCAGCCCTTGTTGGTGAAAGAGGTGTTGTCCATCTAGTACATGTCCCATGGTGCTCAGGCAGGACAGGTCTTCACCATGTGCCCTCTCTCAGGCCCTGCGGGAGCTCTGGCATCTTCACCCCACCTTCTAACTGCCAGAAATACCACCAAATAGGCCCAGATAACACAACCGACCAAAGCCTGTGACTCTAAGGCAGGCATCCCCAAACTACGGCCCCAAGGGCTGCATGCGGCCCCCCACCGCACTTCAGGAAGGGGCACCTCTTTCATTGGTGGTCAGTGAGAGGAGCACAGTATGTGGCGGCCCTCCAACAATCTGAGGGACAGTGAACTGGCCCCCTGTGTAAAAAGTTTGGGGACGCCTGCTCTAAGGCCTGGCATAAGAAAGCAGACAGAGATTTGGCCTAATGTGTGGGAATGCACCGTGCATACAAATTGAGCGATGCAGGGAGAAAACACTTTCAAAGAAGAGAGAAGTACACGTGGGGGCTCTGAGAAGGCCAAGTGAAAGAAGTACAAAGAGCGAATGAGGGCCTCCAGTCAAATTCAACTTCCACTTTTGGGTTGCTTCCACTTTGTGAATTTTTTTTTGTTTTTTTTTGAGACAGAGTTTCGCTGTTACCCAAGCTGGAGTGCAATGGCGCGATCTCGGCTCACTGCAACCTCCACCTCCCAGGTTCAAGCAATTCTCCCCTGCCTCAGCCTCCCGAGTAGCTGGATTACAGGTGTGCACCACCATGCCTGGCTAATTTTTTTGTATTTTTAGTAGAGACGGGGTTTCACCATGTTGGTCAGGCTGATCTCGAACTCCTGACCTCAGGTGATCTACCCACCTGGGCCTCCCAAAGTGCTGGGATTACAGGCGTGAGCCACCGTGCCCGGGCCCACTTCGTGAATTTTTTATTTTGACTTTGTGGCAACTTCCTTCAGGCCCTGTTGCCTTACCTGTGCAGTTTCTAGTTTGTGCCGACCTGCCCCTGTCCTGGAGGCTCAGGGTTCCTGAGCCCAAGAGAAGGCAGCTGGGCTGAATGACACCCTGACCTGGCTCAGCATGCAGAGAGGTCTCCCGAAGAGCCAGAGGAAGCCCTTCCCTCACCCTTCCCGCCCAACTTCACCCATGAAGGCCTTGGAGGGGACTTGCTGCAGCTTCCCCTGCTGGGGCAGGGAGAGGGACCTGGGATGTCCATACCCAAGGGTGGTGCTGGCCTCTGGCCTCCCACAGTCACCCCTCAGCAAAGACAGAGGGACTCCCCAGGGGGGTCATCTGAGCTCCCTGGGGTATAGCATGCTCCAAGGCCAAGCTCCACAGCACAGGGACCAGTGCCCTCCCTGGCCCTAAAGGGGCTTCCGCCTGCCTAAGAATCCTTACACCTGTGACTGAGAAGTGCCCCAGACCATGTAAGAGAGGGTGTATACCCTGGTGCAGGACCAGGCCTGGCACACATGTTAGGTGGCTTCAAGGTGCCCAGGAGAGACTGTCAGGAGCAGGAAAGAAGTTTGTGCACAGCTCAGTATGGCAGGTACTATGCATGCTATATCCGGATGCTGTTCACCAGGCAGGTCCACATCTCCTCCTCACCTCAGCCAGGGGAGCTGCAGGTTGTAATTCACAACAGGGTGTCTCTGCCAGAGGCCTGGGAAGTAAAACAACACCCCCTTCCCAAAGGGAACCAATGGCTGCTTGACAGTGGGTACAAAAGCTCAACACTTGGTCTCTTTGCCTGAAGGTAGGACAACCTGCAGGCAGCCGCCCTTCCCTGCCCTGCATGATGTCTTTTTTTCATCTATTCTCCCAGTTTTTGATATAAGGTCATTTTGTATATAAAAGGATACCTTTAAAAGGAGCAAATGAAATATACTTTATGGAGCACTCTCAATAATGCAAAATATCTAAAAGGAATCAGGAATTGTCACGAAACCAGTGCGGGCTGAATGCAGTTGGAAAGACTCAATTAGAGCCTGGCAAATTAGCCAGAGGCTGCAAATCCCCAGGTCTAATGGGGTGGGACAGAGAGGGGTCCAGGCAGCTCCTGCCCCAACTTAGTCTCCATCACTACAAGACATCCCAGAGACCACCTCCCTTTCTGCGGCTTAGATTTTCCCATATGAAACACAGACTGTTTAAACCAGATGATCTCTAAGGTTCCCCTGGCTAAAACTATCCAATTTTGATGCTATCATATAAAAAAAAAATAGGAAAAGTAAACGTGAAGCTGCTGGCTCAGGCGCACACAGTGATTTCTGTAAACATGAAGCTCAGCTGCAAATTCAAAGGATGAGCAAATGTTCCACAGGTTCTGAGAGAATTTTGGTTTTCTTTTTTCATTTCAGAGACTTAACAATGAACCCTCTGGATGAAGAGGTAATGTTCCTTCCAGGTTTAGAGGACTGCAGATATATGTCTACAGGTCAGCTCTTAAAATCTCCAGAGATTCTTCAAAACTGGAGCAATAGATGACTATACTAGGAACAGCACTACTAAAAATAAAGAAAATATTCTCAATGCTTGATTGACAGAATGCCTTCCTGTGAAGTTAAGGGGAAATCACAATCACCAAACACCCCTGAGAAGACACTTTGGATAGCAGCCACACATCTGCAATACAAGCTACAGATCAACACCAAACACGTTATAAGGTACTTATTAGCACTTCTCTGATGCATCAGAGATTAGAAATGTTTTTTCCCTTTCTCCTACCAAGTAAATTAAAATCCACCAACACCAGACAGCTCCTCTCAGAAAAGAAAGTGATGTTTTTTTGGGGGGTGGGTGGTGGTAGTTTAGGGGAAAAAAAAGTACAGCTATAGAATCTCAGAGAATGTAGCACACAAATATATCCAAAGGGATTCACTTGAAGCCAGCTGTTTTCAATAATCAGCTTCCTCTTTCTTTCCCACATACAAAGAGGAGAGACAACTTCAACAAGAGAATGAGCATGTATCCCCACCACAGTATTGACTAACGGCTGATCTTCCCACACAAAACAAGAACTTAGACTGGGATACAGAAAACCTAACACTCAAGTTCAGCCTCTGACATCAGGCTAGAAATAGGAGCCTCCAGGCGCATAAAGCAGTATTCCCGAAATGCAATGGGCTGACCTAGTATATCCTGATTTCAGGAATGAGACCTTCAAAAAAGAGAGCAGGCCGGGCGCGTGGCTCACGCCTGTAATCCCAGCACTTTGGGAGGCCGAGGCGGGCGGATCACTTGAGGTCAGGGGTTCCAGACCAGCCTGACCATCATGGTGAAACCCTGTCTCTACTAAAAACACAAAAATTAGCCAGACGACCCGTACCAGTAATCCCAGCTACTCAGGAGGCTGAAGCGGGAGAATCGCTTGAACCTGGGAGGCAGAAGTTGCAGTGAGCCGAGATTGCACCACTGCACTTCAGCTTGGACGACAAAGCAAGGCTCCGTCTCAAAAAAAAGAAAAGGAAAGGAAAAAGGAGAAAGGATAGGAAAGGAAAGAAGGAAGGAAAGAAAGAAATAGGGCAGCAGTGAAAGCAACAGAGAAAGCTGGCTGGTCTGAGCTCCAGGCATCACACTTACATACACGCAAAGACTAATACTCAAACGGGCTTAAACACACATGTCCAGGCTCACACACGTGGCGCTGTCATGTGGTCCATGTTCTGCCTCAACCTTGATCCAGCCTTGAAACAGAGAAATAAAGGGGGCAACCAATGAGTATCCTGGCGGTGGGAAGGGCGGAATCCCACCTTTTCACCCCAGCAGGGCTGGGAGGCTCAGTCGCGCCCCCTCAGCCTTGCCAGGGGCAGGAGCTCCATTTCCCCCAGTCTGCAAAACGAAAGGGCTGGACCCCACCGCCTTGTCAGTGTCGGCCTCTGGCTTCACGGGTCCCTCTGGTGGCACAGGGTCACACTCCACATCTCAACCCCGTGGAGAACTTCCAAGCCAGGAGGGAAGGTGACTGAAATGCCCTGAGCTTCAGGACCGGCGCCGGCCAGCCTCGCCTCACTTGGCCTCTGTAAAGCGGCCCCTGGGCTTCCCTCCAAAACTCCTTTCCTCCAAGGTCTCCGCGCCTCCCAGCGACGCTAGGCGCTGCGCTTCGTCTCCCACACACCCTCTTCCCACGCCAAGGCGAGGGCGGTCACACACAAACCCAAGCCGGGGTCCCGGAGGCACGGGAAGTGCGACCCAGCGGCCCCGGCGCCCTCTCCCAGGCTGAGCCAGTGCGCACGCCCGGGGGGACCCCTAGACCATAGTAGGTCGGCCCGGGCTCTGCGGCCCCAGACGCCCCTCCCCAGGTCAGCCCTCATCCCGCAAAACCCAAAACACGCGGGGCACAACAGGCTCAGCTCGCGCCTCAGCGGCGCGGAGGCCCAGGCGGCGCCATGAGCATTGGTAGCAACCCGCGCGCACCCGCCGCTCCGGCAGCCGCCGCCGGGCGCTCAGCGAGAGCGCGCCGCGCACCTGCCGGCCTCTCAGGGCCCGCGCGGCCTCAGCGCGAAGGCCCAGACGGTCCCCAACCCCCGCCTGCTCGCCCCGGCGGCCGCGCTTCTCACCAGCGGTAGCAGCCCTCCGAGGCCTCCAGCGTGAAGTTCACGCGCGTGGCCCGCGTGAAGGGCAGCAGCACTTTGGGGATGTTGAGCTTGGCCGCCGCGGCGGAGGGGCCCAGCGCCAACAGCACCGACAGCGCCAGCAGCAGCGGCCCCAAGCCTGGCGCCGCCATCCTCGCCGCGCGTCACCTCCCGCGACCCTGCGCCCGGCCGCCCGCGCCGCCCCCTGGCGCCCTCCGCCCCCGCCCGCGAGCGCGAGGCCAGCAGGTGATGAGCGCGGGGGCGGGGCAAGGGCCGCCTCCCGCGGCCGCTTCCTGGGCCCGAGCGCGGGAACTCTGGGGGCCGAGCTCACGGCGACCCCACCCCCGGCCCGGCCCGGCCCGCGTGCCCGGTCGCGGGGCGGGGAGATGAGGCGCGCGCCCGGGCCCTGGGAGCTGAGGGGGAGGAATCGGGGCGCGCCCGCGCGGAGAAAGGCTGAGCCAGTGCGCACGCCCGTGGGGACCCCTAGACCACGGAAGGCCGTAGGGGAAGCCCCCGGTTGCCCCGCAGCACGCAGCCCGCTCGGGTCAGCGCCCCTGGCGGTGGAGCCAGGCGGCCGGCTGTGGACCTTGCGCTCAGGCCCCGACCCACGGTCAGCAACCAAGGAACACACGCCCCAGGACGTTTGGGATGCGGAAAACCGGCGCCAGCCTTGTCCCAGCCCATGTTTCCCAGAAGAGGGACCCCGGGCTCGCAAAGGGAAGCCACCTGCTGAAGGGCAGAAGGCCCGGGGCTGCTCCTCCTCAGCCGCCTCACCGCAAGGCTCTGCTATCGGTTCGATCCCCGAGAAGGCGCCAACAGACACCACGAGGTGGTGTGGAGCAAGACGCCGTTTTAATGAGCGCCTGGCTGCAGACGGGCTGAGGCCTCAAATGGCGTCGGCCCCAAGTGAGGGCGAGGCAGGGGTCTTACAGTCTCCTGTAAACGGGAAGTGTCCCAGTCCGACCCAACTGCTGCATGGTACCAGGAAGGCCTCTCCCTCGACCTTCCGGGGGTACTTGCCTTCCGGCCGGCCCTCCTCCGGCTTCTGCTCTCCTGCTGACGCACGCTGCTGGCTCAAGTGGTCTTGCGCCTGGGGACCGGGCCTGAGGAGGGAGGAGGTGTCCCCCCAAGCTTTAAGGCCCCGGGGAGAATCTTTCAGAGAGGCCTTAAGATCCCCACTTCTGCAGGAGAAAACTGGTTGAATGGCCCCCACATCACTCAGCCAGAGAACCCCAAGCCCTTGTCCTGCTTCACCCGCTGCGGAAGCCATTAGAGGCCACCAAAGGGCATTTTGGGCGCCAGCGCTGCCAGAGCACAACCCTCTCCACGGCCCCCACGCCACCAAAGAAAGTTGAGCACCACGGAATCCACCCGCACACCCACGGAAGGTCTTGGATTCCGCGCTGTGTTCGGTGGGTTTTAGCGGTCTTCGCCGTGAGTTGCGTGAAGGCATGTGTCAGCAGGCACCTGATTGCTCGGTGCCGCTACAATATGAATCTGGCGTTGCAGAGAAGGCCCAGCCGAGTGGGAGGCCAGGAGAGGGCGGGGTGAGGGTGCACAGGCCGACTGTGAGGCGTGCAGGAGGTGGAGGCTGACTAGCCAGGAAGACACACGGCGACGCCACTGGGGTGACAAGGAAGGAGAGGATGAATGTCAGTCAGGCTCGGAAGGCTTTTTGGAGGAGGTGGTCCCTGGGCTGGGCATGGGCACCGTGGGCTTCAGTGAGGCCTGCATGGGCTGAGCCTGCCCCTCGGGGATCAAGGGGCTTTTGGATGGTGATGCAGGGTGTTTAAGGTCACCCTTAAAGCCTGAGGGCCCTAGACCAGGGAACGTGTGTTGGGGGAAATCTCTGGAGATCCCAGAACTATGGGGGTGATGGTCTGCCCTGTGTGGAACCAGGTCCTATAGGAGGGGGATTCCAACGGGCTTCCTTTCAAGAAATAAAAGACAAACGTGCAGAAAAGGCAGCCTCAGAGTGGGTATTTGTGAGGAAGTCTGTGGATGTCTTGCGGGTTATACGTTTTATTGATTTGTTTTCCAAAAATCCACACAGATGGTTGAAACTTAGGCTCAAAAGAGTTCCAAGTCAAAGTGATTCCTCTCCCTCCCCATCACCCAATATCCTTCCCCATAGGCAATCAGTGTTTTCCACTTGAGTATATAAACAAGCATATATATATATAAAATATGGCACACACACATATGTATATATGAAATATGGCACATATACACATACATATGTCTTTCCAGGCAGGTAAATCTCACTCTTGGACATTTATCCTAGAGAAATGAAAACTAATGTTCGCACAAACACCTGTACATAAAATGTTCATCATAGCAGCTGTATTCAAATAGGCCCAAACTGGAAACAGCACAGAGGTCCTTCATGGGTGATGATTACATACTGTGGCACATTCACGCCATGGAATATTATTCAGCAACAAAAATAAATGAACTGTTGATACATCCATCTTGGATGAAGCTCCAGGGAATTGTACTGACTGGAAAACAAACATCACAAAAGCACAAAAGGTTATATACTGTATACTGCTTTTATACGAGATTCTTGAGATGGCAAAATTATGGAAGTATAGAGCAGGTGGTGTCAGGGACAGCACAGGGTAGGAAGTGATGTGGCTATAAAAGGTCAACATGAGGAGTCCCTGAGATGGAAATGCTCGGTGGCTTGACTGTATAAATGTGTGTTTCCTGGCTGTGATATTATTCCTTAGTTTTGCGAGATGTCCACTAAGGGAAACGGGGTAAAGGGCACACATTATAGCATCCCTCTGTGTTATTTGTTATAACTACATATGAATCTACAATTATCTCAAAAAAAGTTTAATTACACAGAGAAAAAAGAATCCTACAGATGGCCCAGCAAAACACATCTGAGCGGACACAGCTTGCTAAACAGCTACATTTCAGGTGATTGAAGGCAATCAGGATATTTTCCCAGCAGAAAGCAACCCATGGAAGACAACAAAATGCTAGGGCCTATAATCCTAGCATTTTGGGAGGCCAAGGCAGGTGGATCACCTGAGGTCAGGAGTTCAAGACCAGCCTGGCCAACATGTCAAAATCCCATCTCCACTAAAAATACAAAAATTACCCAGGCATGGTGGTATGCATCTGTAATCCCAGCTACTCGGGAGTCTGAGGCAGGAGAATCGCTTGAACCCAGGAGTCAGAGGTTGCAGTGAGCTGAGATCATACGATTGCACTCCAGCCTGGGAGACAAGAGCAAAACTCCATCTCAAAAAAAAAAAGGAAGACAACAAAATGATGGGTAAAACATTTTCCATTTGAGATTTTATCCCTTTACGTTGTCCTTAAACTTGATCCCAGGCCTCCTTTTCACTTGCATACAACCCTGGTATGGGATGTATCTGGGGCCAAGCCAGGGGTCCATGGGTAGAGGCCACCCCCACCTTCTCTGTGTGGGCTGTTTCCACTCCCTGGCATTGGGCCCCTTCTCTGGGTATCAGTGTTTGAGATGCAGGGAGGCAGCCATGGACCATGGGCTCTGCGCCTTCTGTCCTGGGCACAGGGACCCTCTGGGCTGGAAGAAGCCACAGATTTGAGTGAGCCGGTTACTCACCTGATAACTAAAACCAGATAGAAAATGTCTCCTGACCCACATCAGTGCCTTCCGAACTTCAACCACCATAAAACATTTAAAAAATAATATCTGAATGCCACCTGCACTCTTACTTCCTATCTTTAAATCAAAGTGTTTACATATATTTACTTAAGAAGCAAACTTTGTCTCTTCTGTAAACAAAAAGCCACTATCGGTTTGCAAAATATAATAGAAATGGCCATAAAATAAATACAGCGAAACAAAAGAATGTCTTCCAATTACCGTCGGATACTATTACCTGCTCAGGGCTGAGGCCCAAGACCTGCTCTCAGTGCCTTCGGTGGGAAGATGACCAAACACAAGGCAGTGTTGAGGACAAACCATACTAACCTTGACCTTTCTCCTTGATCATACAAGTATGGAGAGATTTTTCAAGGCAATTAACTTTTTCCTAGGAGGATGGTGTCCTATCTATTAGAGCCTATCCACCATCTTTTTGTGACAACAGTAATTTTTATTTCTATCTTTTTATTTATTTATTTATTTATTGAGACAAATTCTTGCTCTGTTGCCCAGGCTGGGGTGCAGCGGCATGATCTTGGCTCACTGCAACCTCTACCTCCCAGGTTCAAGCGATTCTTCTGCTTCAGTCTCCCATGTAGCTGGGACTACAGCCACGTGCCACCATGCCCAGCTAAATTTTTTTTTGTATTTTTAGTAGAGATGGGATTTCACCATATTAGCCAGGATGGTCTCAATCTCCTGACCTTGTGATCCGCCCACCTTGGCAGGATTATAGGCGTGAGCCACTGCACGTGGCCTTTTTATTTATTTTTGAATCAAGGTCTTACTATGTCGCCCAGGCTGGAGTGCAGTGGTATTAGCTTGGCTCACTGCAGCCTCTACATCCTGGGCTCCAGCAATCCTCCCATCTCAGCCTCCCAAGTAACAGGGATTATAGGTGTGTGCTACCCACCCACCTAATTTTTGCTGTGTGTGTGTGTGTGTGTGTGTGTGTGTGTGTGTGTGTGTGTATGTGTGTGGAGACAGGGTTTTGTCATGTTGCCCTGGCTGGTCTCGAACTCCTGGACTCAAAGTATCTGCCCCCCTCAGGCTACCAAAGTGCTAAGATTACAGGCATGAGGCACTGTGCCAGGCCAAACAGTAATTTTTAAGAATCATTTACAATGGGGAACCTCAAAGAGCCATAGAGTAGACAGAATGGTATAATGAAACCCATGACTGTCCAGTCCTGTGGCTACAATCCATAGCCAATTCTGCTGCTTCTGCAGTCACCTCAGGCCCCACCCTATCTCATTTTGAAACAAATCCAAGACATCCTGTCATTTAATCTGTATTTCAGTGTGTATCGCTAAGAGATAACAACCCTTTTATAGATATAATATAACCACAATACTATTATCACACATATGAAAATTAACAGTAATCTTGTGGTCATAAATTACTGTTAGAGTTCAAATTGCCAACTGTCTCATACATGTCTTAATGCCTTTTTACAGTTTATGCTTTGAGAATGAGGATATAAGTAAAGCTCACACGTTGGAATTGATGGAAATGTCTTTTAAGTCTCTTTCAATCTGCAGGTTTCCTTCCCCATCTCTCTTTTTTTCCCTTGCATTTAATTGTTGCTCCTTTATCTCTGGAGTAGACATTTGTGTTTTCACATACCCCCAAGCTGAGTCCCACCTCTGCTGGGCCCTACTGCAGCAGCAATGGGGGATCCCCCTCACACAAGTCTGCCCCAGGTTTATTCATGGATTCTGGAAATGGAGGAAAGGGACACCCGCTGTGAACCTTCAGCATCACCTCTGAGCTGGAAACCTTGGCTTTGGGAAAAAGAAAAAAGAAAACAAACACCAGGAGCACTGGAATGGCTTCCAACTTTGCAAAGTGCTTTCCAAAACCCCGTCATACTTAAGAAAATGGCACCACTTAATTACAGAAATTGCTGCTTAAGTCAATGCCCAGACATGCCTCCTGCTCACATCCACGAGCAGCTTTTCTGGATGTGTTTACTCTTTCTCAGAATGTGTTCCTCACACTTACCACCTTCAGCCTCTGCCAGGATTGGTGACTGTTTGCTTTCTGCAGGTCCCTGGGTCCTTCCCCACAGGCGTCACTAGATGATGATGGCTGCAGAATAAGTGATGGCAGCCAGCTTGTCACACCTTCAGGCTTCCTTGGAAGTCCAGGCACACGTGTGTTATCCCAGCCACCTCAATCTGATTCCAGCAACCCTAGCTGGACACACAAGTGGGTCCTCAGACATCACCAGGCCACCAACACTGGAAGAGTGCAGGCTCTACTCCTTACTTTCTAGAATTACCCTAACACACACAGCAGCACAGTCCCTTTTTGTGATGGTTAATTTGTGTGTGAACTTGACTGGGCTAAGGGATGCCCAGATAGCTGGTAACACATGGTTTCTGGGTGTGTCTGTGAAGGTGTTTCTGAATGACATTAGCATTTGAATCAGACTGAGTAAAGATCTGCCCTCACCAATATGAGTGGACATCATCCAATTCCTTAAGGTCCCAACTAGTACACAAAAGGGGGAGGAAAGGCAAATTCACTGTCCGCTTGAGCTGGGACATCTGTCTTCTCCTGCCATTAGATATTGGAGCTCCTGATTCTCAGGCCTTTCGATTCAGGAACTTATATGAGCACCCCCCACCTCCACCCCAGGCTCTCAGGTCTTTGGACTCCATCATATCTCCAGGCTCTAAGGCCTTCAGGCTTGGACCAAATTATATCACCAGCTTCCTCGGGCCTCCAACTTGTAGTCAGAAGACTCTGGGACTTCTCGGCCTTCATAATTATGTGAACTAATTCCCCTAATCTCTCCCCTCTCTACAACTCCCCCCTCCAACACACCCACACCCACACTGTTATTCTGTTTCTCTGGAGAATCTAATAGACTTTTGCTGCTTCTGAGCTCCTCTCAGTGCCCGAGTGGTAAACACAGATCATGGCACACCCCTAAGGGATCCAGCCCTCCAGAGCTTCCCAGGTGCCTTTGACACAGAATTCAAACTCCTGCTTGTGGTCCCCAGGCCCTCGGAGGCATCTTCTCTCACCTCTGCCTCCCACACTCAATCCTCTGGCCTGGCCCCTCCTGGGTAGTTCAGACCTTCCATAGCACAACGAGCAAATTGGACCCCCTAGGGAGGATCATTTTGGAACCATTCCTCCTTTATAAGACAAGATTATTTTCAGTAATAAACATGAAATATAATAATTTCTAGGAAAAAAATAACATTTTCTTTTATTAAACTTTCTATATATAAGCTAGCCAGCAAAATTTTTAAACAAAATAACTATTATAGCCAAACAGGAAAAGATAGTGGCTTAATATTTTTAAAATTACATTAATGTATTTTTAGTTACATTTAGCATAGGATAGCTGAATAGCAGTAATTCAAATTTGTCTTTATAGTCACTGTGCTATCACTGGTTATCTCAAATCTACTGTTTAAATACAACAATACATAGTACCAGCCGGGCGCGGTGGCTCAAGCCTGTAATCCCAGCACTTTGGGAGGCTGAGGCGGGTGGATCACGAGGTCAAGAGATCGAGACTATCCTGGTCAACATGGTGAAACCCTGTCTCTACTAAAAATACAAAAAAACATTAGCTGGGCATGGTGACGCATGCCTGTAATCCCAGCTACTCAGGTCAGGAGGTTGAGGCAGGAGAATTGCTTGAACCCGGGAGGCGGAGGTTGCGGTGAGCCGAGATCGTGCCATTGCACTCCAGCCTGGGTAACAAGAGCAAAACTCTGTCTCAAAATAAATAAATTAAAAAAAAAAATATATATATATAGTACCATAAGGGTTGGGGGCAATAACTGTCCCTGAAGCAAGCTCAAATGATTCCAAAAAGTTATAAGCTTACTCCAGGAACAAACACATGAGCTGAATTGATGTATCTGGGTGCCATTCTCTTCTAGGCATTCTGTAAATCGACATCCATGTACAATGCATTGCTAATAAAGGATCAATTTTTTTTAAATGTTTTATTTTAGGCCAAGTGCAGTGACTTATGCCTATAATCCCCATGCTTTGGGAGGCCAAAGTTGGAGGATTGCTTAAGGCCAGGAGAGTGAGAATAGCCTGGACAACATAGTGAGACCCTATCTCTACAAAAAACACCTTAAAAATTTAGCTTGGCATGGTGGCACATAGCTGTAGTCCTAGCTGCTCAGGAGGCTGAGGTGGGAGAATCACTTGACCCCAGGAGTTCTAGGCTGCCAGGAGCTATGATCTTGCCAGCGCACTCCAGCCTGGGCAACTGAGACCTTGTCTCAAAGAAAAAAAAGAGTTTTATTTTAAAGTTTGTATGTTATCAAAATTCAACAATGCAACAAAAGTAAAAAATAAATAAATTGAACTACATCAAGGTAAAAACAGGCCGGACATGGTGGCTCATGCCTGTAATCCCAGCACTTTGGGAGGCTGAGGCAGGCAGATCACTTGAGGTCAGGAGTTCAAGACCAGTCTGGCCAACATGGTGAAAGGACATCTGTACTGCAAATACAAAAATTAGCCAAGCGTGGTGGCACACATGTAATCCCAGCTACTCGGAGGCTGAGGCACAAGAATCACTTGAACCTGGGTGGTGGAGGTTGCAGAGAGCTGAGATCATGCCACTGCACTCCAGCCTGGGTGATGGAGTGAGACTCTGTCTAAAAAAAAAAAAAAAAAAAAAAAGGTAAAAACATGTGCATCAAAGGACACAACTCAATGTAATGAAAAGGCAACATACAGAATATGAGAAAATATTTACAAATTACGTATCTGATAAGAGGTTCATAGCTAGAATACATGAAAGAACTCCTACAACTCAGCAACAACAACAAACTAATAACTCAATCAAAAGATGGGCAAAGGAGTTGAATAGACATTTCTTCAAAGAGGGTATATGAATGGCCAACAAACAGATGAAAAAATGTTCAACATCATTAATTATTAGGGAAATGCATTTCAAAAACCGCAATGAGATACCACCTCACACTCATCAGATTGGCTACAATATTAAAACAAAAACAAAAACAAAAACAAAAACAGAAGACAAAATGTGGAGAAACTGTAATCTTTGTGCACTGCTGAAGGAATGTAAGATGATGCAGCTACTATAAAAAACAGTATATGTCCTCAGAAAATTAAATGTAGGATCACTATATGGTTCAGCAATCCCACTTCTGGGTATATACCCAAAACAACTGAAAGCCCATATGGTACACCCATGTTCATGGCAACATTAGTCACAATAGCCAAAAGATGAAGGCCATCCAATTCATCCACTGATGGATAAATAAACAAAATGTGGTCTATCCATTCAGTGGAATAATATTTAGTCTTAAAAAGGAAGGCTAGGCCTGGTGGCTCACACCTGTAATCCCAGCAATCTGGGAGGCAGGCAGGCAGATTGGATTCACTGAGGTCAGGAGTTTGCGACATGGTGAAACCTCGTCTCTACTAAAAATATAAAAATTAGCCAGGCATGGTAGCGAGCACCTGTAGTCTCAGCGACTTGAGAGGCTGAGGCAGGAGATTGCTTGAACCCAGGAGGCAGAGGTTACAGTGAGTGAAGATTGTGCCACTGCACTCCAGCCTGTGTGACAGAGCAAGATTCCATCTTTAAATAAATAAATATATATATAGTTAATATAAAAGCAGTTGGTAACAGTAAAGGATTCTTCCAATATAAATAATTACTTATTCTGATTAAGATGAGACCAGAATATTCTGATTTCATTCTTTCGAGTGTAGTCCTTTCATCCCGAATGAGTGTATATATAAGATCGTATATTACTCATGAAAAAAATTCATGCCCAGGCTGGGTGAAGTGGCTCACACCTGTAATCCCAGCACTTTGGGAGGCTCAGGTGGGTGGATCACCTGAGGTTAGGAGTTCAAGACCAGCCTGGTCAACATGGCGAAACCCTATCTCTACTAAAAAAAAAAATACAAAAATTAACCAGGCGTGATAGCGGGTGCCTGTAATCCCAGCTACTCGGGAGGCTGAGGCAGGAGAATCACTTGAACCCGGGAGGCGGAGGTTGCAGTGAGCTGAGATTGTGCCACTGCACTCCAACCTGGGCAACAAAGTGAGACTCTGCCTCAAAAAAAAAAAAAAAAAATCATGCCCAGGCAACAAAAGACATGTTAGGAAACTTTCATTTCACCCACAGCCTCATAAACACAATGATCAAATGGGAATTTAGGTTTTCCACAACCTTCCATTGTATTCACCTAAGGAGGAAGCAACAATTTTCTTCTGTTGATCTTGCATCTCTCAGATTGTTTGCCCTGTATCTGAGACTTTTCCTTAGGGGGCATGTGTCTTCCTGTCTTGTCAGAAGGAGAGTGACTTCCTGAAAAATGTCCCAGTCTTCCTCTCAGCTCAAGGAGCAGTTTACTTTAAAATTAAGTACGATTACTTAAGTAGGCTTAAGTTAATCATTTGCATGATTAGCCAGGGAAATTCAGCTAAATGGTTGACCATACCTCAATACCTACATCATAAAAGTACACATTAGACTGTGTTAAACTGTCATGTCTTTTCTTTTTTTTTTTTTTTTTTTTTTTTGAGACGGAGTTTCGCTCTTGTTACCCAGGCTGGAGTGCAATGGCGCGATCTCAGCTCACCGCAACCTCCACCTCCTGGGCTCAGGCAATTCTCCTGCCTCAGCCTCCTGAGTAGCTGGGATTACAGGCATGCGCCACCACACCCAGCTAGTTTTTTGTATTTTTAGTAGAGACGGGGTTTCACCATGTTGACCAGGATGGTCTCGATCTCTCGACCTCGTGATCCACCCGCCTCGGCCTCCCAAAGTGCTGGGATTACAGGCTTGAGCCACCGCGCCCGGCCTATGTCTTTTCTTTTCCTTTTTTTTTTTTTTTTTTTTTTTAAGAGTCTTACTGTGTCACCCAGGCTGGAATGCAGTGCTGTGATCTTATCTCACTGCAACCTCTGCCTCCTGGGTTCAATTGATTTTCCAGCCTCATTCTCCTGGGTAGCTGGGACTACAGGCACTCGCCACCATGCCCAACTAATTTTTTGTATTTTAGTAGAGAGAGGGTTTCATCATGTTGGTCAGGCTAGTCTCCCTTGACCTCATGTGATCCACCTGCCTTGGCCACCCCAAGTCCTGAGATTACAGGTGTGAGCCATGGCACCTGGTCTGTAATGTCTTATAATTCATTACCTGGCTTGACTGAATTAATTTATGTTTGGGGGTTTTGTATTCATCAGAAATTGTATGAGCTAATTTTTTTTTTTTTTTTTTTTTTTTGAGATAGGATCTCACTCTGTTGCCCAGACTGGAGTGCAGTGGTGAAATCTCAGCTTACTCACTGCAACCTCCACACCCAGGTTGAAGCAATTCTCCTGCCTCAGCCTCCCTTACAAGCATGAGCCACTACATCCAGCTAAATTTTGTATGAGCCACGGCGCCTGGCTATGAGCTTAAATTTTAATTAGTTGGGGAGTAAAGGAGAGAAATCTTTTCCTGCCATTTTTACAATCTAGGCCCTAAATACTTCTCCATGTATTGAGAAAGGGAGAAATAAGAATGAAAAGATGGGTAGACATACAGACAGACAATTCCCAGAAGAGGAAAATTCAAATGGTCAACATACATGCGAAAATCTGCTTCTCTTTCTCAATAACCAGGGAAATGCTGATTAAAACAGTAACAAGGGGCCAGCACTGTGGCTCATGCCTGTAATCTCAGCACTCTGGGAGGCTGAGGAGGGCGGATCACTTGAGGTCAGCAGTTCGAGACCAGCCAGGCCAACATAGTGAAACCTCATTTCTGCTCAAAATACAAAAAAATTAGCAGCGTGTGGTGGCAGCCACCTGTAGTCTCAGCTACTCGGGAGGCTGAGGCAGGAGAATTGCTTGAACCTGGGAGGCAGAGACTGTGGTGAGCTGAGATTGTGCCATTGTACTCCAGTCTGGGCAATAAGAGCGAAACTCTGTCTAAAAAAAAAAAAAAAAAAAACAGCAACAAGCTGTCTTTTCTCACTGATAGATTGGCAAAACTTTTCAAGTCTTACAATATCAAGTCTGGGCAAAGATGGAAGAAAGAACTCTCTCATGTCCCTGGTAGAAGTGTAAATTAGTGTAGCCAAATTGTTTGTGTGTGTGTGTGTGTGTGTGTGTGTGTGTGACAGAGTTTCACTCTTGTTGCCCAGGCTGGAGTACAATGGCAGGATCCTGACTCCCTGCAACCTCTACCTTCTGGGTTCAAGTGATTCTCCTGTCTCAGCCTCTGGAGTAGCTGGGATTACAGGCACCCATCACCACGGCCAGCTAATTTTTGCATTTTTAGTAGAGATAGTGTTTTACCACCTTGGCCTGGCTGGTCTCGAACTCCTGACCTCAGGTGATCCACCCACCTCAGTGCTGGGATTATAGCCATGAGCCACCACACCTGGCTGAGTCCAGCCAATTTGAACAGCCTTTTGGTACATGTGTCTGCAAGCCTTGACTGAAAATCTTTGAGAGCAGATGTTTGTTGGGACTCAGCAATGTACAGCTCCCCAAGTATGGAGCTTTGACATGCTGAACTGAAGAAACAGCCTTAAGGTCTCTCTGACCTTTCTCCCATTCCTGTCTGTCCCAAAGCATAGGATGAGGTTGTTCTCTGAAGTTCCCTCATCTGCCTGAAGTCTGGACCTGCCAAAGAAGAAAACAATGACCTCCAGTCCCTTCCCGATTTTTTCATTAACTGAACTTCATATTGCAGGAAGAACAACCAAAGTCTGTCAACATGTTACAGAAAAGGGGTCCTGATCCAGACCGCAAGATAGGGTTATTGGATCTCCCGCAAGAAAGAATTCAGGGTGAGTCCAGAGAGTAAAGTGAAAGCAAGTTGATTAGGAAAGTAAAGAAATAAAAGAATCGCTACTCCATTGATAGAGCAGCCTGCCCATTTTTATGGTGACATGCTAAGCAATGGGTGGATTATTCATGTCTCCCCTTCTTAGACCATATAGGGTAACTTCCTGACGTTGCCGTGGCATTTGTAAACTGTCATGGCGCTGAGGGGAGTGTAGCAGTGAGCACAACCGGAGGTCACTCTCATCACCATCTTGGTTTGGGTGGATTTTAGCTGGCTTCTTTACTGCAACCTGTTTTATCAGCAAGGTCTTTATAACCTGGGTCTTGTGCCAACCTCCTATCTCATCCTGTGATTTAGAATGCCTTAACCATCTGGGAATGCAGCCCAGTAGGTCTCAGCCTCATTTTACCCAGGTCCTATTCAAGATGGAGTTGCTCTGGTTCACACACCTCTGACAAACACACCTGTTATAGAAAGGAGTCTGTATCTAGACTCCAAGAGAGGGTTCTTGAATTTCATGCAAGAAAGAATTTGGGGTGAGTCCATAAAGTGAA
The DNA here is from genome assembly GCF_048565385.1 of Saimiri boliviensis. NCBI lineage: Eukaryota > Metazoa > Chordata > Mammalia > Primates > Cebidae > Saimiri > Saimiri boliviensis. The sequence goes on from NC_133456.1 coordinate 20,532,083, forward strand.
AGCAAGTTTATTAAGAAAGTAAAGGAATAAAGAACAGCTACTCCGTAGGCAGAGCAGCCAGGAGGGCTGCTGGTTGCCCTTTTTTTTCTGAAACTGAGTCTTGCTCTGTCACACAGGCTGGAGTGCTGCGGTGTGATCTTGGCTCACTGCAACCTCTGTCTCCCTGGTTCAAGCAATTCTCCTGCCTCAGCCTCCAGAGTAGCTGGGAGTATAGGCACCTGCCATCGTGCCCGACTAATTTTTGTATTTTTAGTACAGATGGGGTTTCACCATGTTGGCCAGACTGGTCTCAAACTCTTGACCTTGTGATCTGCCTGTCTTGGCCTCCCAAAGTGCTGGGATTACAGGCATGAGCCACTGTGCCTGGCAAAACTCCTATAATTCTAATATGACTTAGTATATGGTATCAGTGATAATTATAATTATTAACAGACTGTGTGCCACAGAGGTGACAAATTGCCATATCGGTCATGTCTTTATCTGTAGCTGCCCTAAAATGTTTTTGTCACCTACAATGGTTGTCTCATTTTGGTCCTCTTTAAAAGATGGTTTTATAATCAGCTATAATATGTAACAGGTATGTGGCAGACATGATGGCTCACGCTTTAATCCCAGAACTTTGGGAGGCCAAGGAAGGCAGATTATGAGATCAGGAGTTTGAGATCAGCCTGGCCAAAACAGTGAAACCCTGTCTCTACTAAAAATACAAAACTTAGCTGAGCATGGTGGTAGGTACCTGTAATCCCAGCTACTCAGGAGACTGAGGCAGGAGAATTGCTTGAACCAGGGAGGCAGAAGCTGCAGTGAGCCAAGATCGCGCCATTGCACTCCAGTTTGGGTGACAGAGGTAGACTCTGTGTCAAGAAAAAAACAAACAGGTAGGCCGGGCACGGTGGCTCAAGCCTGTAATCCCAGCACTTTGGGAGGCCGAGGCGGGTGGATCACGAGGTCAAGAGATCAAGACCATCCTGGTCAACATGGTGAAACCCCGTCTCTACTAAAAATACAAAAAATTAGCTGGGCATGGTGGCACGTGCCTGTAATCCCAGCTACTCAGGAGGCTGAGGCAGGAGAATTGCCTGAACCCAGGAGGCAGAGGTTGCGGTGAGCCGAGATCACGCCATTGCACTCCAGCCTGGGTAACAAGAGCGAAACTCCGTCTCAAAAAAAAAAAAAAAAGAAAAAAAGAAAAAAATAAACAAAAAAACTTGGAGCATATTTGTTGTGCTCTAACTGATTTCTTTAGAATTTGGAAACTATTTGTGAATATTCTCAATTTATGGCAGTATAGCTAATTGCACAAGTGCTATAATAATAGCTTTGTTTTCTTTTGTAACAGGACACAGTTGGAGAAATTGGTTATTTTACCAAGGCTTTGAATGGAATGGCATGCTTTCTTTAAAGATTCAAAGTTGACTTATACAGCTAATTAAAGCTCATCAGGGAATCTGGCTTCACACCTTGTTCACACAGAATCCCTGTACAAGGTTCCTGACATGTGGCAAATAAACAATGTCACTTTCTAACAGCCCCAGGAATCCCAAGTTATCTTGGGACCTCAAGAGGAGAGGAATTTGTCCAACTTATAGATATTTGGGGGTACAAACGCATAGCTGGACTTGGCTTTTCAAAGTTTTATCTGAGATTCTTCATGGAACAGAGTTCTATAAACGCCAATTTAAAAATCCTAAGTGGAAAATAATTATTCTTGCTGTACTTTATGCAAATAATCAGGCCAAGTACAGCAAGACTAAAAATTATTTTGCAAACAAATCAGTTCTATCATGATTTATTTTTAATAAAAATAGGGACTGGAAGCCAGGCACGGTGGCTCACGCCTATAATCCTAGCACTTTGGGAGGCTGAGGTGGGTGGATTACCTGAGGTCAGGAGTCCAAAACCAGCCTGGCCATCATGGTGAAACCCCATCTTAAAAAAAAAAAAAAAAAAAAAAGGGACTGGAGAGAGAAAAATTATGCTTCAAAAGAAAAACTAGGCTGGGCATGATGGCTCACACCTATAATCTGAGCACTTTGGGAGGTCAAGGGAGGCAGATCACCTGAGGTGAGGAGTTTGAGACTAGCCTGGCCAACATGGTCAAACCCTGTCTCTACCAAAAATACAAAAATTAACCGGGCATGGTGATATACACCTGTAATCCCAGCTGCTTGGAAGGCTGAGGCAGGAGGATTGCTTGAATCCAGGAGGCAGAGGTAGCAGTGAGCTGAGGTAGCACCACTGCACTCCAGTCTGGGCAACAAGAGTGGAACTCTGTCTCACAAAAAAATAAAAAGAAAAAAGAAAAAAAGAAATGCAAATTAAACTCACTGTGTGCTACTACTACATAACAATTAGGATGGCTAAAATGGGAAAACTCAGGGCACAGCGGCTCATGCCTGTAATCCTAACACTTTGGGAGGTGGAAGCAGGAGGATTGCTTAGGTTCATGAGTTCAAGACCTGCCTGGGCAGCATAGGGAGGCCCCGTTTCTACAAAAAAAAAAAAAAAAAATGTCTGGGTGAGGTGGCTCACGGCTGTAATCCCAGCACTTTGGGAGGCCAAGTCAGGTGGATAATTTGAGGTCAGGAGTTCAACACCAACCAGGCTAACATGGTGAAACCCTATCTCTACTAAAAAAATACAAAATTAGTCAGGCGTGGTGGCGCATGCCTTAATCCCAGCTACTTGGGAGGATGAGGCAGGGGAATTGCTTGAACCTGGGAGGCAGAGGTTGCAGTGAGCTGAGATCACGCCATTGCACTCCAGCGTGAGCAACAAGGGCGAAACTTCATCTCAAAAAAAAAAAAAAAAAAAAAAAAATTAAAATTAAATAAAGATGAAAATAATTAGCCAGGCAGTGGTGGTGTGGGCCTGTGGTTCCAGCCACTTGGGAGACTAAGGTGGGAGAATTGCTTGAGTCAGGGAGGTTGGGGCTGCAGTGAGCCATGATCATGCCACTCCAGCCTGGGTGACAGGGCAAGACCCTATCTCAAAAAAAAAAAAAAAAAAAAGATTAAAAATGAACAGACAGGTCGGGCGCAGTGGCTCAAGCCTGTAATCCCAGCACTTTGGGAGGCCGAGGCGGGTGGATCACGAGGTCGAGAGATCGAGACCATCCTGGTCAACATGGTGAAACCCCGTCTCTACTAAAAATACAAAAAATTAGCTGGGCATGGTGGCTTGTGCCTGTAATCCCAGCTACTCAGGAGGCTGAGGCAGGAGAATTGCCTGAACCCAGGAGGCGGAGGTTGCGGTGAGCCGAGATCGCGCCATTGCACTCCAGCCTGGGTAACAAGAGCGAAACTCCGTCTCAAAAAAAAAAAAAAAAAAAAAAAAAAAAAAAATGAACAGACACTTCATAAAAGATCTATGAATGGCCATTAAGTACATGAAACTCACAATCATTAGCCATCAGAGAAATGCAAAGTAATACCACCAAGAGACACCATTTCCTATCCATCAGCACCACCTCAAATGAAGAGTGACACCAAATGTTGCCAAGGCTGTGAACAACTGGAACTCTCATACACTGCAGGCGTGAGTTTGATCTCGAAGTCCCGATCTGAAGTGATCCGCCCACCTTGGCTTCCCAAGTGCGAGGATAACAGGCGTGAACCACTGCGCCGGGCCAGCGGGTGTGAGTTTGAAACGGTACAGCTGCTTTGGAGAACTGTTTGGCAGATTCCTATAAAGTTAAACAAATTCTAAGACTTAAGCAACTCCTAGCTACTTACCCAAGTCAAAGGATACGTTCACCAAAAAATATCGAGCACAAACAAAGGTTCATTGTGAGGTAGGAGGCAGCCGGGACAGAACTCCAGATGAGACTGAAGATTGGCAGAAACTGGGAAGAAGCGCTGAAAGCCCCACTCCATGAGACACGCCCACCACCGCCATGATAGTTTACCGTTGCCGTGGCAACACCCGGACGTTACTGCCCCTCGCCGAGGCAACACCGGAAGCTCCCGCCCACTTCCTAGCTAATTCTGAATGACCCGCCCCTTAACTAACATATGTTTCACAGTGGACCTAAATACTCCTACGAAACTGCCCGTAGGTTGCTACCCTCTGCACAGTTCCTGTGGGGGAAGTCTTCCCGTGCTAGAACAGTCACTGGAGCTGTAACAGTGCCGCCGCCGCCTCGGCAAAGCTGTTTTCTTCTACCTCCGTCTGGCTCTTTGAGTTTTACTGGGCAAGCCAAGAACCTGCCCTGCGTTAGTAGGGCAGGTTCGTAATAGCCCAGCTGGAAAGAACGCAAATATACGTAAACAGGAGAATGCATAAATTGTGGTGTATTTATAGAATGAGTACTAGTCAGCAATACAAAGGAGGAAACTACTGACAAACTTGAAAGCCTGAGAAAATCCCATAATAATGGTGATTTTGTTTTTTAGAGACGGTCTTGCTCTGTCGCCCGGGCTGGAGTGTGCAGCGGTGAAATTATAGCTCACTGCAGCCTCAGACTCCTGGGCTCAAGCGATGGTCCCAGGAGCCTCGGCCTCTCAAAGTACTGGGTTTACAGGCTCGCGCCACGATGCCCGGCCACTGTTGAATGGGAAAAGCCACGCGCAAAGAGAATGAGGACTCTAAGATTCCATTATTTGAAGTTCAATAACAGGCGAAACTAGCGATCACATTAGAAGTAAGAGCCGTGGTGGCCTCTAGTGGGGAGGGAAATTCATTGGTAAGAGGCAATTTCTGCAGTGAAGCAAAGATTCTGTATTTTGATTTGGAGCTTGAGCACATTCATATATACTTAAGACCTGCGTATTATACCTTCACTAAAATATAATTCTTTTGGATTTGAAATTTTGATAATCAACTAAACACATTTGGTCATGGACACACCCAATATGTCCCAATTTATTAGGCTCATCCAGTGTGCAGCTATCATTGAATCCTCCCAGCACCTCCTTAAGTGGGTACTATCACTATTCTCATTGTTTAGATGAGAAAACACAAATGCAAAATACCTGAGCCACACTTACCCAAGGTTTGCAGGATGGGAAGGTGACTTATTCAGCTTCAGGGGTTTGTGCTTCTGATCCCAGTGTTACCTGTTCTGGGCCCTGAGCTGACTGCTGGGAGCCCTCATGGAGCCCACAAACCAAAGGAGAAGACGGTGTGTGGGGTGGTGATGACCACAAGCCGTGCCTAGTCCATGGGGGAAGACCCTGACGCCACCTGGGAGGATGAGGCGGGTGTGAGAGAAACTCTGTTATGGGAGTGAGATCAGGGCCACTGGGGGCAGGGGCAGGGTTCACCCTACAACATGGTCTCATAACTGAGCAGCTTAGCTTCAAAACACATTTTAAAACCTTTTATCTCCCTTTCTCTTGTCTTGGCCTTGAAACAAACTCTTTGTTTCTCTCCCTTCCCACCAGATATTCCCTGCACTGCACTGGGCTAGTTTATCTAACTATGGGCTTGCTTAGAAATTCCAGGGACTAATCTTGAAATAAACCATGGGTGAAGACCCAGTTGCAGAATCCTCCCCATCTGGAGATGGCCTCAAGGCAGTTAATCTACAACCCGGCCAGTGTAGAGATAGCCCCACCTGTGCTCCAGGACAATAACTCAAGGTAGCTGTCGGAACAAGACACACAGACCCTCTATCCTGCACACTCCTGCATGCTTCTCATACCAAGTTTCCCTTCTAAAATACCATACCCAGGACAAAATATGAAATGGTCTTTTGCAGGCATGAGCCTGGCCATTTCCTAATTTCTAGCATTTGATTATTAAAATTGCTTTTCTTTTACCACATCTCACTTCTCATATCTGGCTTCCAACCAGTGAGCAGAGACTTGCATTTGCTGACAGTCTGACCAGGCGCCTCACCTGCTTGAACCTTTCACAATTCCCCCTGGCCTTCCGCCCCAGTACCTAGACCTGACTGCACCTTGGATCCACCTGGGGAGCATATTGAAAGTAAAAATTCCCAGGTCCCTGTGTGGAGAGTTTCAAAAGCAGAAAGCAGAGGCCTCTGAGGGGATCGTGCCAGTCTTTTCTCCTTTCTCACTTTCATTCATATTCTGGAAAGGGGCACACACGAGCTGCATGGACTTTAGTCACCTTGATTAATTTCCACCTGCCTCCTAGGGAGGAAGGGGAAGCTGGTGTGTGATGGGGGTCAGAGGGTCTACAGACCTACAGGAGGATTGGACTAAAGGTGTCCCATGAAGAGCAGTACTTAAGATTAGATTCTGAGAGAACCATTCCACCTCTTTGTCCCACACACCAGGTAAGGGGTTGCTCTGATGTCTTCCAGGAGTTAGATGAGAGTTTTGCCTGCTCAGTCTCAGTTCAGGAGAGTCTGTCCTTGGGATGTGGGAAAAACCCCTGGAGCAGGAGCTGGGACACTGACATATCATTTAGCAATCGTTGCACAACAAGCCACCACAAACTTCATTGCTTTAAGAAAGCAGTGACTTATAATTGTTTACGACTCTATGGATCCTCTGAGTGATTCTGCTCTGGGCCAGGTTTTGGCTGACCCTGGCTGGGTTCTCCATTGCAGTCATCCAGCAGCTCAGCTGGACTAGCAGGTCTAGCAGAGCCTCACACACCTCTGCCATTGGCGAGCTGGTGTCTGAGGTGGTGCTGTGTCTCCCTCCCTCCAGCAGGCTAGTCCGGGCTTGATCCTAGGGGAGCGGATGGCACTCTATTTCCCATGAGAGTAGAAGCATGCAAGCCCTCCAAAGCTTAAGCTCCTAATGGGTACTGTAAACCAAAAGTATCCGTGACAGGTCTCAATCAATTGAGAAAGTTTATTTTGCCAAAGTTTAGGACATGCCCATGACATAGCCTCAGGAAGTCCTGACATGTGCCTAAGGTAGTCAGGACACATCTTGGTTTTATACAGTTTATAGAGATATGAGGCACCAATCAATATATGTAAGATGTACATTTGGCCCAGAAAGGTGGGACATCGAAGCGGGGAGGAGCCTTTCAGGTCACAGATAGATAAGAGACAAACAGTTGCGTTCTTTTGAATTTCTGATTAGCTTTTCACTGAAGGCACAATTTGCAGGAATAGTCACTTATGCCTTAGTCTGGCTTAGTGAAACGGTAGGGCAGAGGAAGCAATCAGGTATGTATTTGGCTTATGCGAGCAGAGTATTACCTGTTCTTTGTCCTCCGGGACTTTCTTTGTGGGTGAATTGTAAGGGAGGCATGTAGCTTTTTAAAATCTTGACTGGGCCCAGTAGCTCATGCCTGTAATCCCAGCACTTTGGGAGGCTGATCACTTGAGGTCAAGAGTTTGAGACCAGCCTCACCAACATGGTGAAACCCTAACTCCACGAAAAATACAAAGGCTGAGGCAGGTGGATCACTTGAGGTCAAGAGTTCAAGACCAGCCTCAGCAACATGATGAAATCGTGCCACTGCACTCCAGCCAAAATTGTACCACTGCACTCCAGTCTGGGTGACAGAGTGAGACTCTGTCTGAAAAATAAATAAACAATAAAATAAAATAAATATCTGTAGCTACCATCATTGCAAAGTGGCAGAGACTAAAATAAGTATTGCCATGTGGTTACAGCATATGTTCTAAAGGGCATGAAACAAGGTGGAGGCCTATAACAAAGTTTGTCATTGACCATTTGTTCAACTGGCTTGAACAGCAGAGTTACTGCATCCTGGGCCTGCATCCCAACCTAAAGTACTCTTTCTTTGGATAGAACAATACAAAAAAACAAAATACACCAGATTGGCTACAGTGTAATACCAACCTCACAAATCCTCTTTCATTGATTAAAACTTTACCGAGAATATTAAAAAAAAAAAAAAAAGATTTTTGGAAGACTTATTTTCCTTTCACAATACAACCTCACTCCACTCTAAAGACCAAAGCAAGACATAAAACCACTACGGGGCCGGGCGCGGTGGCTCAAGCCTGTAATCCCAGCACTTTGGGAGGCCGAGGCAGGTGGATCACGAGGTCGAGAGATCGAGACCATCCTGGTCAACATAGTGAAACCCTGTCTCTACTAAAAATACAAAAAACTAGCTGGGCGTGGTGGCGTGTGCCTGTAATCCCAGCTACTCAGGAGGCTGAGGCAGGAGAATTGCCTGAGTCCAGGAGGCGGAGGTTGCGGTGAGCCGAGATTGCGCCATTGCACTCCAGCCTGGGTAACAAGAGCGAAACTCCGTCTCAAAAAAAAAAAAAAAAAAAAAAAAAAAAAGACACTACGGATGTCACTGCTTGATGGAAGGAGCTGCCATGTCACACTGGGAAAGGCATGGATATTAGGCAAAGGCAAATTAAAACCACAACAAGATACCCACTAGCACAGATATTACCTAAAACACAGAACCCAACAAGTCTGTTGGTGAAGACATGGAGAAACTGGAACACTTTCATACCGTTGGTGTGAATGTAAACGGTGCGGTGCTGGGAAACAGACAGTGGTTCCTCAACGAATTACATATAGAATTACTGGCTGGTGCCAGGCACGGTGGCTCAGGCCTTCAATCCCAGCACTTTGGGAGGCTGAGGCGAGGGGATCATCTGAGGTCAGGAGTTCGAGACCAGCCTGACCAATAGAAGAAACCTCATCTCTACTAAAAATACAAACTAACCAGGCATGGTGCCACTATGCCTGGTTAATTTTGTATTTTTGATAGAGACGGGGTTTCTCCATGTTGGTCAGGCTGGTCTTGAACTCCCGACCTCAGGTGATTCGCCTGCCTTGGCCTCCCAAAGTGCTGGGATTATAGGTATGGGGCACTACCCCCAGCAGAACCCCCATATTTATAGCAGCATTATTCATGATATCCGAGAGGTGTCTGCCACGTCTATTGATAGACGAATGGTTAAACTAAATGTGGTGTATACATACAATGGAATACTATTCAGCCTTAAAAAGAAAGGAAATTCTTACCCATGCTACTACATGGACGAAACTTAAATACATATTCAGTGAAATAAACCAGTCATAAAAAGACAAATACTGTATGATTCCACTTTTTTTTTTTTTTTTGAGATGAAATCTCACTCCATCACCCAGGCTGGAGTGCAGTGGCACCATCTCAGCTCACTGCAACTCCCAACTCCTGGGTTCAAGCAGTTCTCCTGTCTCAGCCTCCTGAGTAGCTGGGATTACAGGCATGTACCACCATGTCTGGCTAATTTTTGTATTTTTAGTAGAGATGGGGTTTTATCATATTGGCCAGGCTGGTCTTCAACTCCTGACCTCGTGATCCACCCACCTTGGCCTCCCAAAGTGCTGGGATTACAGGTGTGAGCCACTGCACCCGGCTGATTCCACTCTTATGAGGTCCCTAGAATAGTACCACTCAGAGACAGTGAGTGGTTCCAGGGGCTGGAGGAGTCGGGATGGAAGGTAGTGTTTTAGTGGGAACAGTTTCAGTTTGGGAAGATAAAAACGTTCTGAGACGGATGGTGGTGATGGTTGCACAAAAGTGTGAATGTACTTCACACTGCTGAAGTAGACACAAAAATGCCTCAGAGGGGAAAATGAGGACATGTTAGTTAAACAGTACAAAGCTTCCGTTCAGTTAGACAGGATTAATTTTAAAATGCCTGGCTGGGCACAGTGGCTCATGCCTATAATCCTAGCACTTTGGGTGGATCACCTGAGGTCAGGAGTTCAAGACCAGCCTGGCCATCATGGTGACAGCCCATCTTTAAAAAAAAAAAAAATGTTTTTTAATGCCTAAGATAGTAAACTAATGTTATGTGTATTTTACCAAAATGAAAAGAAAATTTAAAAACAGGCATGGATATGACGTGAAAGATTGGGACCATTTTTGCAAGTGATACACCACACCTGGATCCTAAACGGTGGGACATTCCCAGTTTGCATTAATGTCTTCAAGTATCAATGACCTCAATTTTATTTTTATTTATTATAGACAGGGTCTCCTTCTGTCACCCAGGCTAAAGTGTAGTAGCGTGATTATGGCTGACTGTAGTCTCGATCTCCTGGGCTCAAGCGATCCTCCCACCTTGACCTCCTGAGCAGCTGGGATTATGGCGAGCACCACCACACCTGGCATCTTCTTTAAATTGAGGATGAATGTCATGCTCCTGTCTGGATGTTGAGGCCGGAAAAAAATTGGAATTAATTATCTAAGATGTGTACCTGGCCAGGTCTACTCTTTTCATTTTAAGTGGGAGACAATTAAACCTTATCCCAATAATCAAGCCCATGGCTTTGCAGTCACAATCACAGACTTGGGAACAAACAAGAAAAGGAAAAGAGAAACCCCAGGTAGGTGCTGGTAAAGGATGAGGCCTTCACTGAAAAGACGATTTAACAACAAAATGAAGGGTAACTTGTCTTGTGCTTTATTTAGCAGCTTGCGGGGATAGTCAAGCTTACCTCTAATTTTGCAAATTACAACAGGCCTGAGCCTGCACATCCTAGACAAGTGTTGTTTCTATTCCCAAATTTTGGGAGAGCTTTGGGGAATTACTCAGTCCAGCAATTCAAAGGAACTTTTTTATTTTTAAAAAGTTTTTACTAGAGACAGGGTCTTGCTTGGTCACCCAGGCTGGAGTGCAGTGTAAAACTCCTGGGCTCAAATGATCCTCCCACCTCAGCCTCCCGAGTTGCTGGGACTGCAGTGCCACCATCATGCCCAGCTCACTTGTTTCTTTTCTCTTTTTTTTCTTTTTTTTTTTTTTTTTGAGACGAAGTTTCGCTCTTGTTACCCAGGCTGGAGTGCAATGGCGCGATCTCGGCTCACCGCAACCTCTGCCTCCTGCCTCAGCCTCCTGAGTAGCTGGGATTACAGGCACGCGCCACCATGCCCAGCTAGTTTTTTTTGTATTTTTAGTAGAGACGGGGTTTCACCATGTTGACCAGGATGGTCTCGATCTCTTGACCTCGTGATCCACCCGCCTCAGCCTCCCAAAGTGCTGGGATTACAGGCTTGAGCCACTGCGCCCGGCTCTTTTTTTCTTTTTACTTTTTTTTTTTTTTTTTTTTTCTTTTTTTGGTAGAAAGGAATCTTGCTATGTTTGTCAAGGCTGGTCTTAAACTCCTGGCTTCGAGCAATCCTCCTGCCTCAGCCTCCCAAAGCACTGTGCTTGGACCCAGAATGCTTTTTTTTTCCCCCAGTTTGCTTCCACTGCATTTATTACAAATATAAAGAAATGTTAAAAAGAAAAAAAAGCCTCATTCTCAGTTCTCCAACAGCTCTCATCCCACCCTCTTGCCCATTCAACTTCTGGCCCATTTCCTCAAGGTCAGTTTGAAACTGAACCTGTTCTCTGCCATTTTCACAGACAACAATCAGTGCCAGGGATGTAAGGGAAGAGAGTTGGAAGAGGGCGACACTACTGCCCAGTTCCACCCAAAGATAGGCAAGGTAGAGATTCACAGAATCCAAATGAAAGGACTGGTGGCCTCCCGATGACACAGTCTGACTCAAATGTGCTGGAAAGGATCTAGGTAGGGTAAAGCCATCTGAGGCTTTACAAGACGTCTCATGCGCCTGTGTCAGACCCAGAATGACCAACACCAAGAGTAGAATGGGGAGGACCAGGGAGGCAGTCCAATGGAGAGGTCACTGACCTCCCATGTTGGGAGGTGGAAAGTTTAGAGGGCACCAAGAGCCTTACTCATTTTGGCAGAAAACTTAACCTAGTGTTGGGAAGCCACAGACATGCCACAGATACTGAGAAAGGCTGCGAGGGAATGCAGAGTTTCACAAAGCACAGGGATGGCAGACCGTAGCAGTGAGGATCATGCTACTGACAGAGAAACTACGAATTCCAAAAGCAGGGAGAGTGGCCTTTTGGAAGTAACTCTGTATCAGTCACTCAAACTTGACCCCAGGTTAGACAACCTGGCTGAGTTCCCTGAGCAGCTGACAACACTAGGGGTAAGGGGTGTCACATGAAAAAGAACTTAAAACAAGCAGCTAGAAGAAGGGACGGGCAGGAAACTGGTCCAGGGCTCTCAGGAATGGAGGGCAATGCTGGGAACAGCTGGACAGAGGCACAAGAAACAGCGCCCAAGAGGTTTTCTGGGCCTGGCGTGGTGGCTCACTCTTGTAATCCCAGCACTCTGGGACGCCAAGGTGGGTGGATCACCTGAAATCAGGAGTTTGAGACAAGCCTGACCAACATGGAGAGACCCCAACTCTACTAAAAATACAAAATCCGCTGGGCATGGTGGCATATGCCTGTAATCCCAGCTCCTCAGGAGGCTAAGGCAGGAGAATCACTTGACTCTGGGAGGTAGAGGTTGTGGTGAGCCGAGATTGCGCCATTGTACTCCAGCCTGGGCAACAAGAGTGAAACTCCATCTCAAAAAAAAAAAGAGGTTTCCTGTTCAGCAGTCATTTGGCAAAGGGAAGATCCAGGAGGCAGCTGAAGGGAGCAAGGATGGGTTCCAAAGGCGAGTCTGTAGAGGTTGCATCAGAAGAAAGCTCATGCACCGAGCCCTAGTGACATAACACAACTCTGAACCCCAAACGGGGGAACAGGCGGATAGGGTGGGTGTGTCACTGGCTGGGGGTGTTGAAAGAGCTTCACAGTAGCCATCACAGGGCCACAGGAAACTACATGGCCACTGGTCACAGAGGGCTCCTTCCACCCTGGCTGGGAAGGCATAGTCTCACAGAGGAGGGCTATTGGAGCCCAGGTGGTAGAAGGCACAAAGGTCCTCATATCGACAGTGTCCCTTTTTAGCAAAGTGTCCACAGACAGGGCGGTGGGATTTGTCTTCCATAACCTAGGGGTCATCCTTGGTCAGGCAGGTATTCTTTTTTTTTTTTTTTTTTTTTTGAGATGGAGTTTTGCTCTTGTTACCCAGGCTGGAGTGCAATGGCAGGATCTCGGCTCACTGCAACCTCCGCCTCCTGGGTTCAGGCAATTCTCCTGCCTAAGCCTCCTGAGTAGCTGGGATTACAGGCACGCGCCACCACGCCCAGCTAATTTTTTGTATTTTTAGTAGAGACAGGGTTTCACCATGTTGACCAGGACGGTCTCGATCTCTTGACCTCGTGATCCACCCGCCTCGGCCTCCCAAAGTGCTGGGATTACAGGCTTGAGCCACCGCGCCCAGCCCAGGCAGGTATTCTTGATAACAGACCAGCTTTTGAGTCTTCAAGGGTTTCTCTGTTCTTTGTGAAGGCTTCCCCTGGCGGGAACCCTACAGCCTAGACCTGGAAAAGGAGGTTCAGCATTGACTCCCCACCAACCACAACCATATGGGTAGGCATGGGGCCAAGGCCTCCCGGAATTGGGCCTCTGCCCTGAGGTGGAGGTGGGAGACTCAGCAGCCGTGGCATCAGCTGTCCCCTTGCTCCTGGAGAAACTCTATGAGGAGCTGACTTAGGGTCACCAGGTTTTCCACTGGCCATGGGGGGCAGGCTCAGAAGGCTGTGTGGTCCGACAGGACTCCTGTCCTCCTTACCTCCAGTCTCTTCCCACTCGGGCAGTGGGGGCCGCTGCTGTGGCAGGGGCTGGTGCTGACGGTACTTCTTTCATTTTGGCATTGTGGCGGCAGCAATGGCTGCAGTGGGATTTGGCCAGAGGAACTCTTAATGAAAGAACTGGACCAAACCTCTAGCAGGGTGCAGTTTTTGGCGGCTATGACTTTTGTCTAGTCCTGTGTGACCTGGGGTTGTGCTAATGCTCTCACTGGCCTGGGCCCTTAGGCTGCCCACACTGCTTTGGGCTTTGGGTTATAATCTCACGTTCCGCCATTGCCCCCAGATGGTGTACCCCATGTCAGGGTTACTAGTTTGGGCACAATGTGTAGCTCCCCTCTCCACATACATAGAGCTGGCATGGGCATGAGTTTCTATGTCACCAGGTGAGTTCTTTCTCAACAGCTCTAGAAATCCCTTCTTGCAAACACCGTAATCTGTCAGACAGGCTTCCTATAGTGGAATCTCTCTTTTTTTTTTTTTTTTTTTTGAGACGGAGTTTCGCTCTCGTTGCCCAGGCTGGAGTGCAATGGTGCGATCTCAGCTCACTGCAACCTCCGCCTCCTGGGTTCAGGCAATTATCCTGCCTCAGCCTCCTGAGTAGCTGGGATTACAGGCACACGCCACCATGCCCAGCTAATTTTTTTGTATTTTTAGTAGAGACGGGGTTTCACCATGTTGACCAGGATGGTCTTGATCTCTTGACCTCGTGATCCACCCGCCTCGGCCTCCCAAAGTGCTGGGATTACAGGCTTGAGCCACCGCGCCCGGTCTTATAGTGGAATCTCAAAGGAGAACGGGCTGGGATCTTGATTACTTTGTGCCCAGGAGGCAATCTGACCCCAGTGTAAAACTGCCAACTTTTCGCCGGCTGCCAGCTCTGAGTAGCTAGCAGGTCCCATTACAATCTCCTTTTCCCAAGGCCATGGGTGCCCCTCCACACTTGCTTTTTGTATTTACCTCGGAGGAGCCAGTTAATGACTCTTCTCAAAATCACAATTTGCTCTACAGTGACTTTTTTAGTGCACCTAGACAAAGAAGTAAAATACCACTTGTTTTCCTTACAAAACCAAACCCTCCGGTCTCTCTAATTATACATCGGCAACACCAAATAAATGATCACCCATCATCACAGCACCTGTCATGGTAAACAATTGAGGTTTGTTCCCCCCTGCCTTGACCACCGCATGCACACTTACCTTCTCAGAACTGTTTGGGCCTCAGGCGCAGGTGGAATCACCTTGGCAGAGGAGGAAGGTCCCCCAGACTTCCTAGCAGCGGTGTTCTGCAGCGTCCCCTGTGGCGGCAGCAAGGCTGTAGACGGGACTTTGAGGGTGGCTGAGGTCCTCTGTGCCTGGTGTTAGCAACTTGGACTGGTCCCTTTGCAATGAGTGAGTCCTCAGGGTCCTAAATCCAGTGTTTTGGAGGAGGAGCCTCAAGGAGAATGTAAGGGGACTTCTGCTTTATGTGAAGTTTAGGTACTAAAGCCTAAACCCAATTTACGTTATCGTTAATTTGCCTGTGAAAATTCCTTAAACGGCCCTGAATTAATAGAATTTAGGGTCCCTGGGAGTTCAAAAGCTAAAAATAACGTTTTCTTCTTTTCAGCTTGGCTGTGGTCTAGTTTCTCTGGGACAGTGAGGAGCAAGGTCTAGTCTGAATGGTGGGAACAAGGGGAGAGCTAAGGGGTTCATAATAGCTGTACCTGGGGCATGGTGGCTTACACCTGTAATCCCCTCAGTTTAGAAGGCCAAGGAGGGAGGATTGCTTGAGGCCAGGAGTTTGAGAACAGCCTGAGTAAAATAACAGGACCGGTTTCTAAGGGAAAAAAAAAAAAAAAAAAAAAAAAAAAAGCCAGGCATGGTGGTGAGCACTTGTAGCCCTAACTACTTGGGAGGCTGGGGTGGGAGGATCACTTGAGCCCAGGAGACTGAGCCTGCGCTCAGCTGTGATTGCACCACACTGCACTCCAGCATGTGGGACAGAGTGAGACTCTGTCTCAAAATAAATAAATAAATAAAAAATCCAATGCCCTTCCACCCCCAATGTCTGATTTGCTGCAAGTTAAATGACCATATGATAATTCCAGCAGGTAACTGGTAATGTGGGACATAGTAGTCATAGATATGTTGTGCCATTTAATCTCACAATAACTACACAAGGCAGGTAGGATTCGTTCCTGCTTGCTATTTATAAATGTGGAAACTGAAGATCGGAGAGAGCCTATATTTAGCTTTTAGTCGAGAATGTCCACGTAGTGACCTCTTCCAAGCTCTGTTGGCTCATCAGATGGTCTGATCCCCGGGGGCAAGCTCCGCTTAGACTCAGGCTGGGCCCAGCTACCCAAGACATGGCAGAATAATACCCTCTGGTTGAGATTCAGACTGAGGGCTCTTGGAGCCTGTCAGAGTGAGATAAGCACCTATCAGGGGAGGGGAAACTGGGACATGGTTCTGAGAGGTAACCAGGAGCTTCGTTCTGTAGATATTTAATAAGTTCAAGATGGGGGTGAACAGCACAGTGGATGTCAGGCAGAGGTAATAGGAGGAGGCCAGGTGGGGAGGCTGGAAGCATAGCCTGTGTCTTGGGGATTACAGCATGTGACTGAAGTGTACAGTGTGGGGCAGCTCTGGATTACAGTGCTGGGTTGGGGGGGTGCTAACTTAGTATGAACCTCTACTGTCATTGTGAGGGGTGAGCTTGGTGGGGAGAGGAGGACGCAGGAGACAGCACATCCGCTAAAGCCCTAGTCCAGTTGCCCAAAAAAGTGTGGCTTTTGGGTCCTGAACATAGGCGGAGACTGCCCATTAACAGAGTAGGTGCTGATTGTGTGAAAATTGTGTGTGAATCCCTTGCAAACATTGGGCTGAGTCCCTGGGTGGCTTTTCTCTCTGTTTGAAGCTTTCCCTGCATACTTTTTTTTTTTTTTTATTTTTTTTTGAGACGGAGTTTCGCTCTTGTTACCCAGGCTGGAGTGCAATGGCGCGATCTCGGCTCACCGCAACCTCCGCCTCCTGGGTTCAGGCAATTCTCCTGCCTCAGCCTCCTGAGTAGCTGGGATTACAGGCACGCGCCACCACGCCCAGCTAATTTTTTGTATTTTTAGTAGAGACGGGGTTTCACCATGTTGACCAGGATGGTCTCGATCTCTCGACCTTGTGATCCACCCGCCTCGGCCTCCCAAAGTGCTGGGATTACAGGCTTGAGCCACCGCGCCCGGCCTTTCCCTGCATACTTTAACTCATGCTGGGTTTGTCTCTCTGGGGCTAGCCAAGCAGGGATCATATTGAAGCAATGTGTCCATCAGTGGCAAGTGACAGAAAATCCAGCTCAAACTGGTACAAAGAGAGTTTGCTGACTCAGGAAACTGGCTTCAGGCCCAGTTCAAACAATACTGGAATCCTGTCTTCCTCACATGCCTGTCTCTGACTCACTGTGGTGGCCACATGTGGATTAAATGCCCACTCCTGGAGAACCTCCTGGACTGAGGGGAACAGCTGGTTCCCTGAGGACTGGTGCTGGGCTGGCAATTCCACCAACCCCCATTATTCTAGGGTTCTGGATGGCGGGAACCAAATGAAGCCTGCTCTTCCCTGATAGCAGAGGCATCTCCAAGGCCCAAGGCAATCTGGGCCTCAGGAGTGGTCTTTGCTGGTTGCCAGCCCCAAGGCAAGATAAGAAAGATCCCACATAAGCTGATGACTTTGGTCACCTTAGATCAGCCAGGTCTCCTCCCAGATGGGATACTCCCAGGTGGGAATGTGAAAGTCCAGCCTGCCTGAGGGAATCTCTCCAGCTCTTTCTGTCACCAAGCCCAGGCATGACTGTTTCCCAAGACTGCACACATTTTTTTTTTTTTTTCCTGAAGCCTCACATTTCTTATCAGTTCATAGCAGTCCCAATTCAGATTCTTGATGGGATTTCACTTTATGGAAGGATTCTGTGAAAAATAGATAGTCTTGGGCTTTTCTTACAAATGTCTTTCCAATTGCACTGTTATCTCTGTTTCCCATAGTATTTGGTAGAATATGTTGTATAAGCAGGTTCTTAGTCAGTTTTCAAGTTTATCGCACGCTTTGCAGTCTGCAAAGGGATTTTAATTATGTCCTTTCACTAATCTTTTTTTTTTTGAGACAGGGTCTCGCCCAGGCTGGAGTACAATGGTATGATCACGGCTCATTGCAGCCTTGACCTCCTGGGCTCTAAGGATCCTTCCACCTTGGCTTCCTGAGTATAGCTGGGACTACAGGCCTGTGTCACCATGCCTGGCTAACTTTTGTATTTTTTGATACATACGAGGTATCCTCATGTTGTCCAGGCTGGCCTCAAACTCCTAGACTCAAGCAATCCTCCTGCCACTGCCTCTCAAAGTGTTGGGATTACAGGTGTGAGCCACTGCCTCTGGTCTCTTTTGCTAGTCTTGAGAGAGAACTAATCAGTCCGGAGAGATAATCAGTCTGTGATTAATACATCCATTTTCTAGTCTGGGCAACTGAGGTTCAGAGAGGTCAACTGACTTGCCCAAGATCACACAGGCGGGTGGCGAGTCTGGGACTCACCCTCAGGACTGCCTCACCGTCAAGCTGTGCTGTGTGCACTTCATCAGGCTACCTCCACAGAGCAGATGGAACAGAATTTTTCCATGTGGGGTAGGATTGTCAGGTAAAATACAGGATGCCTCCTTAAATCTGAATTTCAGATACCAAAAAAATTTTTTGGTATATCTCAAATACACTTGCTGCATGGGACACCCTTATACTAAAAAATTGTGTTGGTTACTGAAATTCAAATGTAACTGAATATCTTGCATTTTTATTTGCTAAACCTAGTAACCCTAATTTAGAGAAAAAAACCATAATTTAGTGGTGACTGAAGCCTCCTAGAGGGACAGAGTTTTCCTGAGATCACAAGGGGAGTTACTGGCAAATCCAGGATTGGACCCAGTCTTCCTGTTCCCCAGTCCTGACCCTCTTGGAGTGCCTGTGAAGCCGTCTGAAGTCCCTGGAGCAGGGCATGGTCGTAAGAACAGCTGCTTTCTCTCTGCAGAGGCTGCCCACATGGCCTATTGCCTCCCCAGCTGTCTCACTGGGCAAAACCAAGAAGTGAATCCCTGTGTGGAGGAGATGAGAAGAGTGAGGTCACAGCAATTTAGAGAAGACGATGTTGATTGAGCTTTTTCAGACAGGGAGCATGGGCTGCTCAGGAAGCAGCTAATTAAGCAGGAGACTCCAATTAAGAAGCAATTTGGGTGTCTGCAGCAAGCCCCAGCAGCCACCCAAGTGTAGCAGAGAAAACCACAGGCTCGGGTTCTGGCTCCCCACGTTCACCGACTGTGAGATCTCAGGCCAAGTATTGAGCCTCCCTGGACATCTGTTCTTTTGACTATTAAATGAGGGGATCATGCTGCTTGATATTGAAGGACGCTGCTGACCTCAAAGTGGACGATTCCAAGGAGTGGGAGGATTCTTTCCCTCCAGTGCTGGAACATTTCCCACTGCATTCTAGTGTCTTTATCACCCTCTTTGCATTCCACTGAAGGGCAATTATTCTCAGTTGTAGTGGATTTGGATTCTAATCTATAAACTCAGGTGTGCACAAATAGCACCTTTCTTTATTTTTTATGTCCTAATTTCTCTTCCCAGATCCTATTCCTGTAGGGTGACAACTCAACATTTCTTCTCTTTCCATCTCTAGGATGCACCTACACTCTTGAGGGATTAAATGTGGTGCTAAGTCATTGGGGGGAGGGGTTAGTAGCCTCCACTGAGGTATCTTTGGTACCATCTGGGCCTCAGGAGTGGTCTTTGCTGGTTGCCATGGAGACCACATTCCCATCTGCCGAGGATGCAGCCTGTAGCAACTGATTGCAATAATGGCTCCGATTTTTCTTGCTTCCCAATATTCACATCCTTTGGTACAGCATCCTTTCCCTCCCACAGTGGCCATGTGACTTGCTTTGGCAAATGGCATAGAGGGTGATTTAATACAAATTGAAGTTTGAAAAAGCCCTTGATCATTGAGGTTTTGTCTCTTGAATCCTGCCACTGCCATGAAGTGGGCTGGAGAGATTAGCCCAGCAGGAGTCCATGCCCATCCACACCCAGGCTAGCTGGTTGGAACATTGTGAGAGGTACACAGAAAGAGTTAACGGCCAACTAACTCAGGGGGCTGAGTCATCCCAGCCAAGGTATCCTAGCTGACCTACCAGCTCACTACATGATGGCAGCCAAGATCAGTCAAGTGCTGCCCAGGTTAATAGAACCGCCCAGCTGACCTATGGACTCATTAGAAACAATGAATGTTTTTAAGCCTTAAAGTTTTGGAGTGATTTGTTATTCAGCAATAGCTAACTGACACATGATTTTTCCCTGTACTCCAGGGCCTGCTCCCTGCTTCCTAGACTCCACTGCGGTTGTTGGCATTGGATAGCATGCATAGGAGAAGGTTTCTTCTCACAGAGCTGTGGCATCTGAGACACAGGATGTTCCATCACAGAGTGGTGATCAAGGCCATCTCATGACATTCTGGGGAATGCAAACAGGCCCAGTATTTGTAGAATATAATTTGATAATGCATGCCAAAGGCCTCTAAATTGGTCACACCCTTGGTACAATTATTTAAGGAAATAATATAAAATTTGGGGAAAAAAATTTAAAAATAAAAACGTTTGTGCACAAAGATTTTAATTATAGTGTTATTTATATTAGAAAAAAATCTAAAATAGGATCAAACAGTTTCATTAAGTAAATTAGGATATATCTGTTTGATAAGTTATGTATAGCTGTTCAAGAACATTTACAAGGAATTTATAAGCAACATTGGAAAATACTTGTGCTATGCTGTTAGCTAAAAAGACAGATTACAAATCCTAAGAATATAATCTCTTATGTTCAAAAAAGTAGAGAATGGTAATCGTAGTTGAATTCAGGTAGTAAGTTTATGGCTGATTTTTTATTGCATTTTAGGTTTTGGGGTACATGTGAAGAACATGCAAGATTGTTGCATAGCTATACACGTGGCAGTGTGATTTGCTTATGGCTGATTTTTTTTTAAGAGATGGGGTCTCACTATGTTGCCCAGGCTGAACTCAAACTCCTGGGCTCAAGTGATTCTCTTGCCTCAGCCTCCTGAGTGGCTGGGACTATAAGTTCATGCACCACTGCACCTGGCTATGCTGATTTTTATTTTGTTTCTACTGTATGTATTTCTGAATTTTCTACATTTTGTACAACGAACACATATCATTTGTGATATTAAAAAAAAAAAAAAAAACTTCAGCCTGGTGCAGTGGCTCATGCCTGTAATTCCAGCACTTTGGGAGGCCAAGGTGAGCAGATCACCTGAGGTCAGGAGTTTGAGACCAGCTTGACTAACATGGCGAAACCCCATCTTTACTAAAAATACAAAATTTAGCCAAGCATGGTGGTGGGTGCCTGTAATCCCAACTACTCGGGAGGCTGAGGCAGAGGAATTGCTTGAACCTGGGAGGTAGAGGTTGCAAAGAGCGAATATTGTGCCATTGCACCCAGATGATGGGTACACAAGGTTCATTTATGCTATTTGCATATGTTTGGAATTTTCCATAATAAAAAGAAGGGGGGAAAAATACCCCTTAAAGTCATGCTAATCCTGCAGGGCCAGGAAGCAGTGCCCAGTCATCCTGCTGGGACCCAGCTGAGGGTAGGGAAGATGACACGGGACATAAAGTCAGCCCTATGCCCTCCCTCACGGCAGGCAAGCTTAGGCAGGCATTTGACCAGGAAGGACCAACGGACGTGGAGAGCTAGATATCAAGTTCTGCTCTGTGGGCCTGTGTGCCCAACCGCATGGCAGTAGGAACCATCGAGGCTCCAGGTGCCAGGTGCTCCAATCACAGCAGCTCCTGTGCCCCTTTGCTCCCAGAAAAGGTCACATATTACACAATTGCATTTAGATGACACGTCCAGAATAGGCACATCTATAGATGCAAAAAAGTGAATTAATGGCTTCCAGTGGCTGCCAGAAGAGAAGAAATGGGGAGTGAGTGCTAAAAGGTATAGGGTTTCTTTTGGGGGTAATCGAAATGTTCTAAAGTTGATGGTGATAGTTGCACAACTCTGTATGAAAAACCACTGGATAGTGAATTGTCTAGCATGTTAATTATATAACAATAAACCTATTGAAAACCACCGAGATGGGACTTTTCACTCCTTAGATTGGCAACACTGATTAAAAGTCTAGGGAGACAGGCACAGTGGCTCATGCCTGTAATCCCAGCACTTTGGGAGACCGAGTCCAGTGGATCATGAGGTCAGGAGTTCAAGATCAACCTGGCCCATCTCTACTAAAAATATACAAAAATTAGCCAGGTGTAGTGTCAGGCGCCTGTAATCGCAGCTACTCAGGAGACTGAGGCAAAGAATTGCTTGAACCAAGATCGCATCACTGCACTCTAGCCTGGGCAACAGTGTGAGACTCCGTCTTTAAAAAGGCCTGGCAAGCTAGTTAACGCCTGCACACCTGTAACCCCAGCACTTTGGAAGGCTGAGGTGGGCAGATCACTGGAGGTCAGGAGTTTGAGACCAGCCTGACCAACATGGAGAAACCCCGTCTCTACTAAAAATATAAAAAATCAGCAGGGCATGGTGGCATATGCCTGTAATCCCAGCTACTGGGGGGCTGAGGCAGGAGTATCACTTGAACCCAGGAGGTGGAGGTTGCAGTGAGCTGAGATTGTGCCATTGCACTCCAGCCTTGGCAACAAGAGCAAAACTCCGTCTCAAAAAAAAAAAAAAAAAAAAAAAAAAAGAAAGGCCATGCTCGGTGGCTCATGCCTGTAATCCTAGCACTTTGGGAAATGGAGGCGGGCAGATCACCAGGTCAGCAGATCAAGACCATCCTGGCTAACACGGTAAACCCTGTGTCTACTAAAAATACAAAAAATTAGCTGGGCATGATGGCATATGCCTGTAGTCCCAGCTACTCAGGAGGCTGAGACAGGAGAATCACATGAACCTGGGAGGTGGAGGTTGCAGTGAACCAAGATTGTGCCACTGCACTCCAGCCAGGGTGACAGAGGGAGACTTCTCTCAAAAAAAAAAAAAAAAAAAAAAAAAAAAAAGCCTAGGGAGACAAACTCATATATCGTTGCTAAGTGTCAATGAATGCTATCTTTTTTGTTTTGTTTTGTTTTGTTTTTGTGTTTTGTTTTTGAGACGGAGTTTCGCTCCTGTTACCCAGGCTGGAGTGCAATGGCGCAATTTCGGCTCACCGCAACCTCCGCCTCCTGGGTTCAGGCAATTCTCCTGCCTCAGCCTCCTGAGTAGCTGGGATTACAGGCGTGCGCCACCATGCCCAGCTAATTTTTTGTATTTTTAGTAGAGACGGGGTTTCACCATGTTGACCAGGATGGTCTCGATCTCTTGACTTTGTGATCCACCTGCCTCGGCCTCCCAAAGTGCTGGGATTGCAGGCGTAAGCCACCGCGCCCGGCCTGAATGCTATCTTTTTGAAGAGCATTTTGACAATCTCTACTAGAATTTTCTTTCTTTTTTTTTTTTTAAGACAGAGTTTTGTTCTTGTTGCCCAGACTGAAGTGCAGTGGCATGATCTCAGCTCACTGTAACCTCTGCCTCCCAGGTTCAAGCACTTCTCCTGCCTCAGCCTCCCGAGTAGCTGGGACTACAGGCACAGACCATCATGCCCCGCTAATTTTTGTATTTTTAGTAGAGGTGGAGTTTCCCTGAGTTGGCCAGACTGGTCTTGAGCTCCTGATCTCAGGTGATCCACCTGCTTCTGCTGCCCAAAGTGCTGGGATTACAGACATGAGCCAAGAGACCCACCAAGAATTAAAAATGCACATACCCTTTCTCCCAGCGCCTCTGCCTGTGTGGAAATATGTGCAGTATATTCCCTGCGGAAACATTTCCAGTATATTCAGGTACCTCAGGGTTCTGCTGGTGCATTGTAAGAGGAAAGAAACCGGAAATACGGTAAATACACACCCACGGAAGGCGCACTCATGCAACAGAGTACAGCACAGCCGTTAGAAAGAAGGAGGCGGATTAGCCGGGTAGATGTGAAAAGATCTGCAGAGATGTGTTTTAGGTGAAAAAATAGCAAGGTCCAAAATAGTGGGCACAGTGATTTTCTTTTTATAGGTAAAAAATGCTGGCATGCCAATGTCTTCAGGAAGGAAACAAAGAGGCATCGTTTCTGGGGAGAGCGACTGTTGATAGAAAAGGTTTTAGTTTTCATTTCATACTCCTTTGGTATGGTTTGAATTTTGCAAACGTGGGCATTCATTAACTTTATTTTAAAAATACCACTGTGATTATCTGTGCGGCAGCATTACAGGCCATTTTCATCTTTGTGCTTTTCTGTATTAAAAGAAACCTTTTAAAATAGCCTGCATTCCAGAAAAATGCGTGTTGGTTCTCTGTGTGCATGTGATGACGTACTGCTGTCATCCCGGAGGACTGGAATTGGGGCTCATGCCCTCCCTCTCTGGGTCTCAGCTTCCCCTCCTCAGGAGAAGGCAGCAGAATGCAGTGAGGGTGTGAGTGCAGGGGGTGATGCTGGCTCTGAGGTCCAGAGGCTGACTCCTCAGTGAATGTTGGGTAGCTCCCCCTCCTCCTGCTCATCTTGTCCTGGGGCTGGAGGTCACGGGTGAAAAAGCTGGAGTGGGGAGCAGGGTTGGTTCCTCTGAAACAGTAAAGTGCAGGGTCTCAGAGGTTGCCTGTGGGCCAGGGCTGCAGGGACCTCTCTGAAGGTTGGTGCACGGAGGCCTCCGTAGGCTGCCCTGAGAGCGCCTGAGGCACGGAGTGTGTGTGTGTGTGTGCATGCCTGTGTCTGGGTCTTTGCTCCCACATGTGTTTATGGGGTTATCTCTCTGTGTCCTGTGACAGAAGCAGATTTCTTGTTGAGCTTCAGGGCTCCTTCCAAGGTCTCTAGTTTTTGTATTCACAGTTTTAATCTTTTTTTTTTTTGAGATGGAGTTTCACTCTTGTCCTCCAGCCTGGAGTGGTGGTGTGATCTCGGCTCACTGCAACCTCCACCTCCTGGGTTAAAGTGATTCTCCTGCCTCAGCTTCCCAAGTAGCTGGAACTACAGGTGCCTGCCACCATGCCCAGCTAATTTTTTTATTTTTAGAAGCAACAAGGTTTCACCATGTTGGCCAGGCTGGTCTTCAACTCCTGACCTCAAGTGATCCACCCACCTTGGCCTGCCAAAGTGCTAGGAATATAGACATGGGCCACTGCACCGGCCTTTTTTGTTTTTTAAGAGCTGTTCCTCCCTCACTGTATGAACATCGGGCCTCACAAACCCCAACTCTGTCCTTGGCATGTGTATATCTAGATCCACAGCTATATCTGTGCCTTTCATGTCCGTGCTCCAGGAACTTCCCTTTCTGGAGAAGAGACACAGCAGGGAAGACGTTCAGTATTTTGGGGTGTCGCATTTTTGTCTTTATCCTGGGACAATCAGGGAGCTGGAGACTGGGATATTGGCAGGAGTAGCCAGGCAAGGGGCTGGGGCGTGGCAGCACTCACTGTGGGGGTGCGTCTCCGTCTGTGCCTGTGTGTGTGCATTTGAGTCTGGCACCATGGGTGTGTGCCTGTAGCTGTGGGCCCTGTGTCTCCCTCCATCTGTGCAGCTGAGGGAGTGCCCCAGAATGTGTGCTGAGTTTGTCATTGGCCATGGTGTGGACTTACGAGTTCCCCTGGGGCCAGTCCTTGCAGTTGAAGCAAACTGCTTATTGCCAGGAGCCTAGAGTGGGGACTGGGGCTTCTAATAGGGGCTCTAGCAGTGCAGTGATTTCTCGTCCCCTTGGCCACCAGTTTGGTATAGATGGTAGGCAGAGATAGCCAGGAGTATCAGGTTTCCATAGTGACAAATATGTGAATGTCCCAGGTCAACAAGACCTTTGCAGGCAGTACTGGGGACAGGAGGAAGGGTTATTTTTCAAGCCCACTCACTCCTCTTTCAGAGCTGGCTCACGAGGGCTGGAAAAATCTCCAACGTTGCTCAGAACATCAGTAATCATTCTCTGCTTACCTGCAACCTGCAGACCCGCTCACCAGCGTTTTCCACCCTGCTCAGTGCTCCCCCACAAAGCGGACCCCCATGGATGCCATCACTGAGGCTTCTTTGATCTTGGGGTTCCAGTTTGATCCAGCCAATGGGAAGTGCCAGCAGGGCATAGGAGGCTGGGAGGAGAGCAAATGTGGGGTATTCTCCCCATGTATCCCCAGTTTTGGCAGTGACTGTGTGACCTCAAACCTTCTCTCAGGCTTCCAGGTGACCCATAGCTAGCTATTCTCACTGGTTCCAGGAAACCACTCCCCCTCCTCCCTTCAGGTTTAGGGGTAAGAGCTCCCTCCCCTCTGTTGCCAGTTCAGGTGCTGCGCCATCTCCTGTTGGTCCCCTCAACTTTGCCCACATCTCAAGTAAATGGCCCCTTCACTAAACTTTTTTCAGTAAACCCTGTAGAGTGAGACCTCTTTTTCTTGCTGGGGCCCTCCTGGTGCACAGAGTTACATAGAAACACAACTTATGTTTCCTTGAGAAAATATATTTTCTTATATTTCCTTGATTGCTTCTTGAATACAAGCTCCTTCTGGCCTCCAGGACTTTGAACTTGCAGTATCTTCTGGTTGTTTAAGAAATCATCTCTTCAGGCCGGGCGCGGTGGCTCAAGTCTGTAATCCCAGCACTTTGGGAGGCCGAGGCGGGTGGATCACGAGGTCAAGAGATCGAGACCATCCTGGTCAACATGGTAAAACCCCGTCTCTACTAAAAATACTAAAAATTAGCTGGGCACGGTGGCGTGTGCCTGTAATCCCAGCTACTCAGGAGCCTGAGGCAGGAGAATTGCCTGAACCCAGGAGGCGGAGGTTGCGATGAGCCGAGATCGCGCCATTGCACTCCAGCCTGGGCAACGAGAGCGAAACTCCATCTCAAAAAAAAAAAAAAAAAAAAAAAGAAATCATCTCTTCACCAATAAAACAAACAAAACATGTTTTACATATTTAGCCAAGCTTGGCACTCATTAAGTGCATAACATACTAGCTAACATTACTGTTATTGTTGCTGTTGTGTTAAGTGGGTATAAAATCACAGGGTCTTGGAATGGAAATAGAGGTGCTCACTTGAATTGAAAGGGACATGGTTTTAATATTGTAATAAGATGTCTTGGGCTGGGTGCGGTGGCTCACGCCTCTAATTCCAGCACTTTGGGAGGCTGAGGCAGGTGGATCACAAGGTCAAGAGATTGAGACCATCCTGGCCAACACAGTGAAACTCTGTCTCTATTAAAATTACAAAAATTATCTGGGTGTGGTGGTGTGCACCTGTAGTCCCAGTTGCTTGGGAGGCTGAGGCAGGAGAATTGCTTGAACCCGGGAGGCGGAGGTTGTAGTGAGCTGAGATTGCGCCACTGCACTCCAGCCTGGTGACAGAGTAAGACTCTGTCTCAAAAAAAAAAAAAAAAAGATGTCTCAATCTAATTAACTGTTTTGGAATATTGGATCTGTGCCAATAATTCATGTTTGGTGCATTTCTGTAATGTCCTTTGGGTGCCTATATTTTTCAAAAGAAGTGTTATATTTGGGACTTTAAGTTGAAATATATTTCAAGATTGTATGAAAAGAAAAAGTCTACAATGTTCAATAAGTCAGTGTCTTATTTCATTAAATGCCATTTAAAAATAAAATACATATAGTTAAAAAGTGAAAAAAATCTATTTCTTCAAGGGGCCTTCCCTGACTGCTGTCCAATTCAGGGACCCCATTAGTCTCTCTCTGTCTCAGCCTGTGACATTCACGGCAGTTACCACATTTTGTAATCATAATTCTGTTTCCTAGGTTAAGGCTTGTCTCTCCTACTAACTACGAGCTTGACAGAGGCTCTCTGACCTCATCTGCTGTGTGCAGCTGCCTCCCCAGTGCTGTCTTAGTGAGCAGACACACTACGATACTGTAACAAAGAGGCCCCCAAACACAGCAGCATGCTTAACACTTACTTCTCCCACATGTGATAATGTGGGTCAGTGGCCCAGGCTGGCATGGTGGTTTGAAGATGTTCACAAGCTCCAGGGCCTCTGCAGACCACTTTTCTCCTTAGCTACCAGGACACAACTTACAAACCCGTGGCCAGGCATTATGACTCATGCCTGTAATTCCAACGCTTTGGGAGGCCAAGGTGAAAGGATAGTTTGAGCCCAGCAGTTAGACGCCAGCCTTAGCAATATAATGAGACTATGTCTCTGAAAAAATAATTTAAACATTTAAAAAATTAAAAAACCCCTCTGACCCAGACCAATCCCACTCTCTTTGGCCTCAGCTTCAGGCCCAGGTGGCCCCAGGTCAACCTCCTCTCAGCCAGAGGCTCATCTGTGTGGCTTCTCAAACGACAGGGCAAGTTCTGAGAGGAAGTCGGACTCTCACGAATGCCACAGGGCCACTGTATGCACTCTATCACTTTCTAAAATAGTACTGATTCCTTCTGTGGCTGTGGTTTACATCTGTCCACATCCCTGACCTATGAGTGAGTTACCTCATCATTCTGTGCCTCAATTTCTTCATTTATAAAGTGGAGGTGACAATAGTTAGCCTCCTAGGACCGTTATAAGAGTTCAGTGAACAAAAAGCGTTTGGACTTGAACTAAGCACATGCAGATGCTCTCTGAATAATAATCAATATTATTGTCTCTTGATTCTCTGGACTTCCCCATGAAGTCCAGAGAATGAAGTGGAGTCAGCACTTCATTTTCTTTTCTTTTCTTTTCTTTTTTTTTTTTTGAGACCGAGTCTCACTCTTGTCACCTAGGCTGGAGTGCAGTGGTGTGATCTCGGCTCACTGCAACCTCCGCCTATCGAGTTCATACGATTCTCCTGCCCCAGCCTCCTGAGTAGCTGGGATTACAGGGGCCCGTCATCACGCCCAGCTAATTTTTTGTATTTTTAGCAGAGACGGGGTTTCACCATGTTGGTCAGGCTGGTCTTGAACTCCTGACTTCAGGTGATTTACCTGCCTCGGACTTCCAAAGTGCTGGGATTATACGCGTAAGCCACTGCGCCAGGCCCAGTACTTTGTTTTCAGAAGCAGACATGAAGGACCAGAAGGCTGAAGCAACCTGCTAAAGCCACAGTGCTGGCAGGTGGCAGAGTCTGGGTTTAACTCGGGCCGGGACCTCAGTTTCCTCATGATAAACTTGGGGTGATCATGGTACCTCTCTCAGGATTAAGTTCTGAGACTCAAATGCCATTATGCAATCATGGCAGGCACACGGGGGCCACTCTTCAAACGTCGGTGTGCTTCCCTTGCGCCCCGCCCTGGCACACCGCCGCCCCCGCGGAGCCCAGAGATCCCAGCCCGGCAGTCCTCCGTCAGCTGCTTCTGTTTGGTTGGCGGGGACAGCTGGGCCGACAGAGAGGCCCATTGTCTCCGTACTCTAGGGCTCTATTGTTGCCCCGCGGACACCCCCAGCTGTCGCTCGGGCCTGGCTCAGCTTCCCCGAGCGGTGGGGGTGCGGGTCGGTGACGGAGACGCGGCCTGCTCTACAGAGCGAAACGCAGGCTCTGAGAGCCTACGTGCCTTCCGGGGAGTCCTGGTCCCGGAGCTGCCGCAGCCGGGGCCGGGGGCGGGCTCGGGTTGGAGAGGTCACGGGGCTCCTTAGGTCACAGGCGGCAGGGCCAGAGAAACTCCCTCGCCCCTACGTTTAACCCGAGGAAACAAGGGCCCAGAGAGCGCGGACGCCAGCCCAAGGTCACTCAGCGAGGCCCCGGCCCAGCCCGCCGGGAACCTGGCGTTTCTAACCCACAGCCCCTCACTGTTTCTGCTCAGCTTGGGGAACGCAGGAACAGGTCTTAAAGAGGTCTGCCCCTTCCGCGACGCCCCATGTAAAACCCGCGCGGCCCCCCGCCAGAGGGTGGGGCTTCCGAGCCAGACGGGATTCCACTGGGTATTTCCCTGGGAAGGCGGGACTTCAGGCTTGATGGGCGTTGAGGCTGGCCTTCCCGAGGGCAGGCCCTCTGTGACGCATCTTGGCGGGGCGGGTCAAGTCTGCCGGAGCTCCGCCCCCAGAGGACGCGGTCGGGCCCGGGGGCGTGTACTGGGCGGGCCCCAACCGTGCCCCGCCCCTCCCCACCCCGCCCGGTCGCGGAGCCGCGGCCAGCGCTGGGAGGGCCGGCCCCGGGATGTGAGTGCCGCGGGGCGGGGGCGAGGGCGAGGGCGAGGGCGGGGGTGGGACGCCCAGGCCAGCTCCGGGGCTCCCAGGGGTCCCGGTAGGCGGGCGCGCGAGGGCGGGGGCGGCCGGGAGGGCGCGCCAGGTGAGGGTCCCGGTTTGCGGGTGAGGGACGCTCGGGCTGGGTGCTTCCAGGTCCTCCCGGTGCGCCAGGCCAGCCCCGCGCCCCTGCTCTGTGGCCTGAGGGAAGCGCGCCGGCCTCGGGCCGGGACCGGGAGCGGGCGGGCGATGTGCGCAGGTCTGACGTCTGCGCTGCCCGGCCCCCCGGCTGCGCGGACGCCCCCACGGCGGCAGCCACTGGGGCGGATTTCTGTCCCTGGGTGACGACTGCCTGGGTGTGATGGGAGGGGTCAGTCGCGCGGCGGGGCCAAGGGCCCCCTGCCCTGGCTCCCTTTGGGTCCGGACTAGCGTTTCTGAGCGCTTGCTGTGCTCAGCGCCTCGGTTGCATTCTCGGAGTCCTCACAACAGCCACACATTTTGCATCCCGGGCCTAGAGCCACACAGCTGTGGGGGCAGTGATTGCAGTGCAGAGGGGAAGCGCGGAGGCCTTGCAGCCAGACACACAGGAGTGCACGCCTGCTTCTCCGCAGACCTGCCCTGTGACCTTGGGCACACCTAGTCTGCTCTCTGAACCTCTGATGCGATTGTGGTGCCTATCCCCCAGGGCTGCTGTGAGGAACAGGTTGGAACTGGGTTTGTGGAAGGACAGCCAGTGTAAACAGCTGTTGTTGAGTGGCCCTTCTCTGTGGCTGAGGGGCTCGTGGTATTGGGCAAAGGCTGGTGGGTCAATCCCGGCGGGCTCGGGAGGGAGCTGCTTTCTGCTGAGGCTGCCCCAGCTGTGCCTCTGTCCTTTTCCACACGGTAGGCTACACACAACCCAGCTGTACCAGCATGTGCCAGAGACACGCTGGCCAATCGTGTACTCGCCGCGCTACAACATCACCTTCATGGGCCTGGAGAAGCTGCATCCCTTTGATGCTGGAAAATGGGGCAAAGTGATCAATTTCCTAAAAGGTATGGAAGGGACCCCCTTGGACTCTCATCTGCTTCTTCCAACCCACCTGCCCTCTCCGTCCTCATCCCCAACATAAGCCTCAGGCTCTTCCCTCTGCAGTTTTAGCCCACAGACTGCCTTACACCCATGCTTCTGCCCAAAAGGGTATTTCCAACACAGACGCCTAAGCAAGATATGATGTCCCTGACTCAGACTCTCCTTGGCTTCTCATGCTGTGGACCTAAGTCCTGCGTCTGCCCAAGAGGCCTAGAGGAAGGGCACCTGATTACTGATGGGCACAGGTTAGGTGAAGCTTGGAGGAGTCCATTCCCTGAGGTTTAGAGAGTCAGGAGGTAGAGCACCTCCACCCCAACCCCTTTGATTACACGTGGGGGAAGTTGGGGACCAGAAAGGTTGGGAAACATGCTCACAGTCACGCAGCTACTAAGAGTCAGAGTTGGGTTTGGAACTTAGAACCCCAGGTGCCCCACCTTTAGGGCTCATCCCCCTGAGCAAAATGATACTTTGGAGAGCACATCGTTTTAACTGTGGTTTGTGATCAAGGGGCATGATTTAGGTGGGAAACTGAGGCATCACCATAGGCTGGTGCGTAAATATTCCCCTTGTTTCCTGTATAAGGGGTTCTTTAATTGAGGGAAGTAGGAGATGTTACCTGGCATCAGATGCAGCTCTGAACATTTTAAAATCACACAACCCTTGTGATCACACTGTGTATAAATTTCACTTTGGTGCTAGCCCATCTTTAATACCTAAGCCCATCTCCCTTTTTAACAAGTCTAGAGCAAGCCTCAGGCTCTGTGTCTTGCAGAAAATAGGATCGAATTGGAGATCAATAACCTTGCTACTATTGTATTTCTTTTCTTGTTTAACTTCTATTTATGGCAAGCGATACTAACTTTCCATCCGCAATCATAACCAGAATGAGAGTTCCAAGAAAAATCTTTTTTTTTTTTTTGAGACGGAGTTTCGCTTTTGTTACCCAGGCTGGAGTGCAATGGCGCGATCTGGGCTCACGGTAACCTCTGCCTCCTGGGTTCAGGCAATTCTCTTGCCTCAGCCTCCTGAGTAGCTGGGATTACAGGCACACGCCACCATGCCCAGCTAATTTTTTGTATTTTTAGTAGAGACGGGGTTTCATCATGTTGACCAGGATGGTCTCGATCTTTTGACCTCGTGATCCACTCGCCTCGGCCTCCCAAAGTGCTGGGATTACAGGCGTGAGCCACCACGCCCGGCCTGAAAAATCTTAAGTAGAAAAGAGCACAGGTGGTGTGCTGAGATGGTGAATCCTGGTGAGGTGAGTGGAGCCAGCCCACCTCCCACCTTGCTGTTCTCTTGCCTTCCTAAACACAGTCCTCAGGCTGTGTCTCAAGCAGGATCAGGTGGAGTAGTTCTCCCCATTGCTCCCCTTGGGCTCCTGCATCGCCAGGTAGCTCAACAGAAGGGTTCCTCCTCTCCTTGGTTTCAGAGCCAGCAGTTGGCCTGAGTTCCCTCCTCTCTCCTCTGAGGATGGAGGGGAGGCAGGGGCCATGTAGCAGATGGCCTCAGATGCTGTGCCAGGAAAGGAGCTGATCCTGTGCCTGAAGGCAGTGGGGACCATGGAATGTTCTGGGAGAGGAGTCCTGGCTGGAGCTATATGTGGAAAATGTATGGAACTAGTTGGTTCTACCAGGGTTAGTTACTAGGGGTGACTCATTGAAAGATTTCCCTAGTACCCAGAGCATCATGGTCCAGTTCTCACAGTGCCCTAGGGCACTTTCTGCTCTCAGCCTCTGTTTCTTCTTTTGCAAAATGGAGCACATCTTGCCTGGTGTAGGCGAGGGGTGAGGAAATAAGGCATTGTTTCCCCTTTATCAGTTGTAAACCACTCTTCTTATTTTTAATGACTTGGCCTTTGTCTAAAAACAACAACAAAAACACTTGTTTTAAAAGGAAACATTATGTCATCAAAATGGGAAAAGGCAATTTCACTTGCCATAAATAGGTCATGGTAAAAAAAGAAATGCAATGAAAACAACAGTTTAATTCAATTCAGGCGGTTACTATTGCCTGCAGGCTGTGAGACTGACTGCTGGTTCAAAAGGAAGATGAGCAAAGCACAGGCAGGTGTTGGGAGGCCATCCCTCACTGAGCCTCCTGTGATGTCATTAGAAGGTGGAGGGAGGCCAGGCCCAGTGGTTCATGCCTATAGTCCC
Organism: Saimiri boliviensis; assembly: GCF_048565385.1. Classification (NCBI taxonomy): domain Eukaryota; kingdom Metazoa; phylum Chordata; class Mammalia; order Primates; family Cebidae; genus Saimiri; species Saimiri boliviensis. Next base: position 20,564,931 of record NC_133456.1, read on the forward strand.
AGGACTCTGGGAGGCCAAGGCTGGGGAATTGCTTGAGGCCAGGGATTTGAGACCAGCTTGGGCAACATAGCAAGACCCTGTCTCTACAAAATAAAAATAAAACACCTAGCTGGGGGTGGTGGTATGCACCTATTAGTCCTAGCTACTTGAAATGCTGAGGCAGGAGGATTGCTTGAGCCCAGGAGCTCGAGGCTGCGGTGAGCTACGGTTGTGCCACGGCACTCCAGCCTGGGCTACAGTGCAAGACCTTGTCTCACATTTATTTATTTGTTTGTTTGTTTATTAAGACAGGGTCTCACTCCCATCACCCAGCCTAGAGTACAGTGGCACAATCTCAGCTCATTGCAGCCTCAGCCTTCCTGGCTCAAGTGATCCTCTCACCTCATTTTTTGACATTTTGTAGAGATTAGGTCTCACTATGTTGCCTAGGCTGGTCTTAAACTTCTGGGCTCAAGTGAGCCACCTGCCTCAGCATCCCAAAGTGTTGGGATTACAGGTGTGAGCCACCACACCTGGCCAAGATCCTGTCTCTTTAAAGGGGAAAAACCAAAGGGATAAAAAGGTGAAGAGAGAATTCCTAAGAAGAGTTTTTCTCACTCTGAGGGTCAACATCTCTGCCCTTTGTGCCACCTGTTTCTGAAGATTGCCTGGTACACCTGAGCTCTCCTTGTGACTATCAGTGGCTTAGGAAACACGGGATCGCTGTGTATACAATGTTCAGTGCTCCTTGGCCAGAGGCACTGTCCACTGTCCACAATGGCTGGGGAGGCTGCCCCTTCTCAGAAGGACCACAAGCCAGCAGTACCCACCTACCCCTGGGGCGGCAGGGGGGAGGGGGCTGCCAGAGGCCAAGTCTGAAGCCTGTAGGAGGGTCTGGGGCTGGCCCTTGCCTTGAGGTCAGCAGGGAAGCAGGGTGCTCCCTCTGTGGTTTCAGAAGAGAAGCTTCTGTCTGACAGCATGCTGGTGGAGGCACGGGAGGCCTCGGAGGAGGACCTGCTGGTGGTGCACACGAGGCGCTATCTTAACGAGCTCAAGGTACAGGACGGTGGGCCTGGGGGGGCTGTGGGCCTGGGGCGGGGGCTGCTAGCCAGGATTGGCCAGAGGCAAGAGGCAGCTCAGCCTGGGGAAGCACAGCCTCACAGGGCACCCATTCACGTCCCTAGTGTTGGGGGAACATGGGAGTCTGTGGTCCCCAAGAGAAGGAGCGAGGTCATAAAAAGGCAGACCTCGATTTGGTCCAGGCCACTGTGAGGGTGGTGACCTCCCCTTCTCCAGGGTGTATGAAAGCCTTCATAGAAGTCTCAGGCTTCTACAGTATGACTTTCAATCTGTGCTTCCTGGGCAGGCCTCAGGGAGCCCAGCCCCTGTCCTCATCCAACCATAGCTCTTTCACTTTGACCTATATTTGTTTGTTTGTTCATTTGTGGTTTTTTGTTTTTGTTTTTATGATGGAGTCTTGCTCTGTCTCAGCCTGGAGTGCAGTGGCGTGATCTCGGCTCACTGCAACCTCCGCCTCCCAGGTTCAAGCAATTCTGCCTCGCCCTGCTGAGTGAGTAGCTGGGATTACAAGCACATGCCACCATGCCTGGCGAATTTCTTTGTATTTTAGTAGAGATGGGGTTTTGCCATGTTGGCCAGGCTGGTCTCGAATTCCTGACCTCAGGTGGTCTGCCCACCTCCGCCTCCCAAAGTGCTGGGTTTACAGGTGTGAGCCACTGTACCCACCCTGTTTTTTATATTGGGCTGAAGTTTAAAAATCTGGTCTAAGGACTTCTATTAAAGATTTGTTGAAAATTGTTGGTCTAAAAACTAATTTGGAACCCTCAGGGCTCAGCAGAGAACAGAAATAAGTGGGAGGGCCGGTGGTAGAGTCTGGGTGAATTGGAGAACTCCTGCCCCTTCCCAAGGGGCTGCTACTCAGCTCCACTGTGGGCCTGGCATGGCCAGAGCACCTGGTCTCCAAAGAGAAGCCAGGAATCCAGATTATTAAGTGACATTTCATTATATATATATATATATATATATATATATATATATATATTTTTTTTTTTTTTTTTTTTTTTTTTTTTTTTTTTTTGAGACAGAGTCTCACTCATGTTGGCCAGGCTGGAGTGCAGTGCTGTGATCTCAGCTCACTGTAACCTCTGCCTCCTGGGTTCAAACAATTTTCCTGCCCAAGTCTTCCGAGTAGCTGGGATTACAGGTACCTGCCACTGTGCCTGGCTGATTTTTGTATTTTTAGTAGAGACAGTGTTTTTTGTATTTTTAATTTCACCATGTTAGCCAGGCTGGTCTTGAACTCCTGACCCCAGGTGATCACCCACCTTGGCCTCCCATAGTGCTGGGATTACAGGCATAAGCCACCACACCTGGCCCGGATTTCTTAATGTAGCATTAATTGTAAGATTGTAAAAGCCCTCCTGTAGACCGAACTAGGCATACTGGCTGCCTGCTTGTGACTTTTCTCCAGGGGAGGACACAGCTACCATTAATGGCTGAGGTTCTGAAGGCCAAGGCATTCAATTCAGAGCTCTTTGTGGGAACAGAGGGAGGTTGGGTCAGGGGCTTGCATTGGAATCTGGTGCTGCCAGCCTGCCTTGGTGAGAGCAGGGTCAGGGATGCCTTAGGTTATCTGCCGCAGAGTGTGAGAGCCCCGACCCCCAGGCTCCCTGGCTGGGCTCACCTTAGACTCAGAGCCACAGTGGATGTCTGAGGCCAGCAGGCCCCTCTGCTCCACAGGTGGAAAAGCCTAGGCCCAGACAGGGGCTGTGCTCGCTCAAGGTCACCTGGGAAGTTGGCCAGGCCTCGGGGAGACTCCTGGCAGGCCATCCAGGCCAGTCTTCTAGGTTCCCAGTCAGGGCTGCTGCTTCCCTGCTCCCCGACTCCAGCTGGAGCTGTGAGAATTCTAGATCGGGCCATGACAGTGCGAGCTCATGAAAGATTACCAGGAAGAGGTTGAAACCTGGCTCCTGGGAGAGAGAGGGGTGTGAGGCCTTGGCAGGAAGCCCAGTGCTTGGCTGCCCTGGTTTCCCTAGGCATGCGTGGTCACAGTCCACAGCCTAGGGCTGAGCCAGGAGCACATGGCTGCCAGAGTCCCGAGGGTGAGGGGAAGGCAGAGACAGGAGGCGCTCAGCTGGGGCAGGGAGAAACCAGAGCAGAATGAGGCCAGGGTGTGAGTGAACCAGGTTGGGGGTGGGGCCTAGATTTCAGGACCCCATGCATCTGAGGAGCCTTCAGGGGAACTGTGTAGGGCAGGCTGCATGCCTGGGATTGGTCCTCCAAAAGCCTGAAAGCAGCTTACTATGTGATATATAATAATACAGAATAGCTGGGTGTGGTGGCATGCACCTGTAGTCCCAGCTACTTGGAAGCCTGAAGCAGGAGACCTTGAGCCCAGGAGTTTGAGGCTGCAGTGAGCTATGATTGCACCACTGCACTCCAGCTGCTGTGACAGAGTGAGGCTGTCTCTTAAAAAAATAAAAATATTAACAGGTAGAGTCCCAAGAAGAAAACTGAGGTTGGGGGCAGGAGAAGAATTCAGGTAACTGAAAAAGTCAACCAAGATGATGATTCAACTGCATATTTGGCTTGGAGCTCCCTGGAAGCCAGAGCAAAAGGAGAAACATGATGGTTTCTACAGCACCTATGAAGGTGAAGAAGTAGTCATTCAACACATCTGTACTGAACGCCAGCTGTGTGCTGAGTACAGAGAGCACACACCATGGATTTGTGTTTGAGTTGTGGAAGATTAAAATTAAGGAAGCAGCTACCCAACAGCATTTCAGAGAGCACCAAGGGCTATGAAGAAAGTGAAAAATAGAGAGTAATCGGGTGATCAGGGAGGGCTTCACAGAGGAGGTGATGTTTGAGTTGAGACTAAACAAAGGAGCAGGTGATACTCATGTATAGCTTTCTTTTATTTTTTAATTTTTGAGATGGAGTCTTGCTTTGTCGCTCAGGCTGGAGTGCAGTGATGTGATTCTGGCTCACAGCAACCATCACTTCCAGGTTCAAGTGATTCTCCTGCCTCAGCCTTCCAAGTAGCTAGGATTACAGGTGGGCCTGCCACCACACCCGGCTCTTTTTTGTGCTTTTAGTAGAGATGGAGTTTCACCATGTTGGCCATGCTGGTCTCGAACTTCTGACCTCCAGCAATCCATCTACCTCAGCCTCCCCAAATGATGAGATTACAGGCGTGAGCCACCACTCCTGGCCCTCATATATAGCTTTGAAGGAAGAATGTTTCAGAATCCCAGGCCTGGAGGGTGAAGGAGACTTGGTCTCCCAAAGGGGAGAAGAATGCTTGGGAGGCCGGATGGCAGGAAATATAAAACATTGCACTTGTACACAGTGCAGTAGGGAGGCCAGAGCCCCAGGCCTCACAGGGTCTTACAGGCTGTGGGAGGAGTGCATATTGTGTTCCAGGGACCTTGGCCAGTCACAAGAGGGTTTTCAGCAGGAGGGTGACGTGGTGTGACATGCCCTTGCTGTCCAGGTGGGACCCAAGCCTGTTTCAGACATCATCTGGCACCTAGGGGGCAGCTCAGGAACATCTCCCACCTCCCGCAGATGTCTGCAATGTTTCTTTTCTCCTTCCTCTGCTGTGGGTACCCAGAGAGTGCCCTGGAGAGTCCTGCAGGTTTCTCAGGCTGCTTTTCCCTGATCATTCTGTGTGTGTTGTATAACATCCACTCTCTCTCCTTCCTTATCCCATTCGGCCTCCAACCCCTGCTGGGGCTCATGCCTGACTCTGCACTGGTGTGGCCTTTGATACTTAATAAACAGGGCACTGAAGGAGAAGAGGAGCTTGATGTTTGCAAGATGATGTCAATTCAGGGAAACCCATGTTTATCAAGCTCCTACTGTGTGCAAGGTCCTGAGTTGGCTCCTCTGAGGGTGGCTGTTGAGCTCCCCAGCTCCCCAGCACCCCAGCACGCCAGTACTGGGCTCTTGCCTTTAGCTGATTCTCAGGTGACAGTTTGCCATGGAGTGTGGGTTAGTGCTGAGCAGCGTCTGACATCTTGCCCCTGTACACTTTGCACTGGGCGGTGCTTAGGATGCATGGATCCAGCAAGTGCTCAGAGGGCACCACTCTGTGATCTAGGTGTTGCAGGGATGGGACGGAGCAACAGACCTTTCTTGGTGGAGTTGGCATTAGGTGGGAGAGTCAGACAATAAATGTAATAAGTAATGAGATAATATGTTAGATGGTGCTGAGTATCCTGAGGAAAGGAAGGGACGGCAGGAAAGGGGCAGGGAGAGCTGGTGATAGGACGGCAGTTTTAAATGAGGAGTCGGGAAAGGGCTTACTACCTGTGATCACAGGTGACATGTGATCACAGACAGGAAGGGAGTGGGTGAGTGGGTGATGTGGTCATCTGGGGAAGGGCATTCCAAGCAGAAGGAACAGCAAGTGCAAAGGGCCCAGGGCAGAACTATCTCCTGTGAGTTCCAGTGCAGCGTGGGAGAGGAGACACAGGCCACAGCTCTGCGGAGCGCCTGGAGGAACCCTCAGGAGTCTTTGGAGGAATGAGCTCTTTTTGGTCTCCAACTCTTTTTTTTCTCTGAGGGGGCTCCTTTCTCCTTTAAAAAACATTTTTTTTTTTAAATTGTGGTAAGATTCATATAACAAAATTAGCCATTAATCATTGTAAAGTGTACAGCTCAGTGGCGTTTAGTTCATTCACAAAGTGGTGCAACCGTCACCTCTAGTTCCAAACATTTTTATCACTCCAAAAGGAAACCCTGTGCCTTTTAAACAGTTGCTCCTCATTCATCCCCCTTAAGTCCCCTTGGTAATCACTCATCTGCGTTCCGTCTCCGTGGATTTGCCTATCCTGGATATTTCATATACGTGGAATAATGTAATGTGTGACCTTTTGTGTCTGGCTTATCTCACTTAGCACAATGTTTTCAAGGTTCATCTGTGTTGTGTTGTAGCATGTATCAGTACTTTATTCCTTTATACAGCTGAATGATACTCCGTTGTAAAACACTGCATTTTGTTTATCCATTCATTAGTTTATTGGCCTTTTGGCCATTGTGAGTAGTGTTGCTGTGAACATGTGCATAAGAGTATTTATTAGAATACCTGTTTTCAGTTATTTGGGGTATACACCTAGGAGTAGAATTGCTGGGTCACATGGCAATTCTGTTTCATTTTCTGAAAAACCATCAAGGTGATTTCCATAGAGGCTGCACCATTTCCACCAGTAATGTAACAGGGTCCCAACTTCTCTACATTCTTTTCAATGCTTGTTATTTTCTGTTTATTTTTTTTCCAGTATGGCCATCTTACTGGGTGTGAAGTGGTATCTCAAGGTTTTAATTTGCATTTCCCTAATGGCTAATTAACACTGAGGATCTTTTCATGTGCTTGTTGGCTATTTGTATATCTCATTTGGAGAAATGTTTGTTCAAGTCCTTTGCCCATTTTTAAAATTGGCTTTTTGTTGAGTTGTAGGGTTCTTTATACATTCTGAATATCATACAATTTTTAAATAATTCCTCCCATTCTGTGGGTTGTATTTTTTTGATAGTGTCCTTTGATGCCCCATATTTTTAAATTTTGCTGAAGTCCAACTTACCTATTTTTCTCTTTGTTCCTTTTCTTTTGGCAATGGATTCCATTGCCAAACCCAAGGTCATGTATTTTCTTCTGAGAGTTTTATAGTTTTAAATTCAATTTTGAGTTAATTTTTGTATATGTGTGAGGCGAGTCCAACTTCATTGTTTTGTACTCAGATATCCAGTTCTCCCAGCATCATTTGTTAGGCTGTTTTTCTTCCATTGAATGGTCTTGGTACCTTTGTAGAAAATCAATTGGCCATAGATGTATGGATTTATTTCTGGACTCTCAATTCTACTCATTTCTTTGGTTTGTTTAAGAAAGAGTTGGACTCTTTCGACAGCCCACACTGGAGTGCAGTGGCTTCATCTTGGCTAACTGCAACCTCCATCTCTTGGATTCAAGCAATTCTCCCACCTCAGCCTCCCAAGTAGCTGGAATTACTATGCCACTATCCAATGTGCCACCATGCCTGGCTAATTTTTGTGTTTTTTGGTAGAATTGGGGTTTTGCCATGTTGGCCAGGCTGGTCCTGAATTCCTGACCTCAAGTGATCTGCTCACCTCAGCCTCCCAAAGTGCTGGGATTACAGGCATGTGTGAGCCACTGTGCCCGGCCAGTTCTATTCATTTATCTATATATCTGTTCCTATGTGAATACCACACTATTTTGGTATTGTTACTGTGGCTTACTGTGGTTATTGTGGCTTTGGAGCAAACTTTGAAATTTGGAATTGTGAGGCCTCCGACTTTGTTCATTTTAAAGATGGTTTTGGCTATTTAAGGTCCCTTGAGATTCCATGTGAATTATAGCATCAACTTCCATTTTTTGCACAAAAGGCGTTGGGATTTTGACAGTCATTGCATTGAGTAAGTTTATTTGGGGAGTTTTGCCATCTTAACGATATTTCGTTTTTCAATCCATGAACATGGGTTCCTGCACCTCTTGGTTAAATCTATTCCCATGCATTTTATTCTTTTTGATGTTATTATGAATGAAATTGTTTTAATTTTTTAATTTCCCCTTAAGATTGTTCATTGCTGGTATATACAATAATCAGTTGTATGGAAATACAACTGATTTTTATGTGTTGATCTTGTAACATTCAACTTTGCTGAATTTGTTTCTTAGCTTTTTTTTTTTTTTTTTTTTTTTTTTTTTGAGACGGAGTCTTGCTCTGTCTCCAGGCTGGAGTACAGTGGCACGATCTTGGCTTACTGCAACCTCTGCCTCCTGGGTTCAAGCGATTCTTTTGCCTCAGCCTCCCGAGTAGCTAGGACTACAGGCACACACCCCCATGCCCAGCTAATTTTTGTATTTTTAGTAGAGATGGGATTTCATCGTGTTGGCCAGGATGGTCTCGATCTCTTGACCTCATGATCTGCCCACCTTGGCCTCCTAAAGTGCTGGGATTACAGGTGTGAGCCACTGCACCTGGCCTGCTTCTTAGCTTTAATAGTTTGTGTGTGTGTGTGTGTGTGTGTGTGTGTGTGTATTCTTTAGGCTCCTCTATGTATAACATCATACCATTTGTGAATAGAGGTAGCTTCCTTTCCAGTTTGGATACCTTCTATTTCTTTTTCTTGTTTAATTTTTCTGATTGGAACTTCCAGTAGTATGTTGAATAGCAGTAGTGAAGCAGGCATCTTTGTCTTGTTCCTGATCTTAGACAGAAGGCTTTCAGTCTTTCACAGTTGAGTGTAATGTCAGCTGTGGGGTTGCCTTTTTTAATGCCTTTTATCATGTTGAGGGAGTTCCCTCCTGTTGTTAGTTTGTTGAGTGGTTTTATCATGAAAGGCTGTTGAATTTTGTCAAAGGCTTTTGTATATCAGCTGAGAGATCGTGTTTTCCCCTTCTCTGCTTTTGTTCCCCTTCTACTGGTAGAAAGGACCCATCTAAAGCAAGCAGTGGGGGCCCTAGGAAGGTTGCAGCCAATTTTTCCCTGACAACAGTTCTTGGTTTAACCTCTGAGGGTAGGTAGTCTGCCTGAGGAAATCAGGCGTCTGGAAGGTGGAAGCTTAAGGAGCTAAGTGGATGGGGCATTAGGTCCCAGAGGTGTGGCCAGCCCCAGGGATGTCCTGCTCTCTGTGGTGTCCCTTAGAGGCTAACAAAGTATGGAGGCCCTGATAACTGGTCAGATGCAGGCCATGCCCTTTGGCACGTGGTGGCATCAGTCTGGGGTAGACCTCCCATGCTCACATGGTGTGTTCATTCACCCAGCACTGCCTTAGGTCGGGTTCCCTAGAATGGTAGCTGTCAAACCCAAGCAAGTGTCAAAAACTTGTTCCAGCAGATGGCTGGTCCCCTCCCCGGAAACTCTGGGTAGTTTTGGGTAGAGACTGGGAATCTTCATTTCTAACACATTCTCAAGTGCTGTGGATGCTGCTGGTCTGAGAACCACATCTCTCGAAGCAGAATTTGAAATGGTGCAGGCGATTTTAGATGCAAGAGATGCAGGCAGTGGGGAGTGGGTAGAGTGAGCAGCTGGTCACCGATATGGGTTTGGAAGATTCACTTTCTGACCAGCAATTGGTCAGAAAGTGAATCTCCAGATGTCACCTGGTGGTGCCCTGAGCTCCTCACCCTGATTCCATGGAGAGCTCTGGGGTGTAAATGTCACCACAGGGTTGCCCTGCCCAGAAGAATGTGGCATGGCTGATAAAGCCCCTTACCAGTCATGGCTCTCACGGTATGGTACAGGTGAGGTGGCCTCTGTCAGGAGAAGGGCTCTGGTGCACCAGCCATAAAAGAGGATCAACAGCATGCACGGCCAACACCTCCTGTGTGCCAGGTGTGGCCTTGGCACTGTCCACATAGCAGTGAGCAGAATGTGTGCTGTCCTCTTGAAGCTAGCATCCTTTTGAGGGAGATAGATACTAATTGGGACAGTCTGTAGCCTCAGGGAGAGAAATGCTGTGTGGGAAGACGAAGCCAAGGTGTGGGCTCCAGGGGGCCCCGAGTGGGGTATTTTTTTTTTTTTTGAGACGGGGTCTCGCTGTGTTGCCCAGGCTGGAGTACAGTGGCACAATCTTGGCTCACTGCAACCTCTGCACACCCCCCCTCCCCCCAAGTTCAATCGATTCTCCTGCCTCAGCCTCCTGAGTAGCTGGGATTGCAGGCGCCTACTACCACACCTAGCTAATTTTTGTGTTTTTAATGGATACCAGATTTCACCATGTTGGCCAGGCTTGTTGTGAACTCTGGACCTCAAGTCATCTGTTTGCCCCAGCCTCTCAAAGTGCTGGGATTACCAGTGTGAGCCACAGTGCCTGGCCGGGTAGGGGTATCTTAGATTAGATGGTGAGGACAGGCGTCTCTAACTGGTTTCCACATCTAAGTCCTCATCCAAAGCCTTGTTTCATGGATGAGACAGGCACAGAAAAGTGAAGCCAAAATTCATGTAGCCTGTGGCAGAACCCAGAGTTGAACCAGTTGACTCTGGGAGACTTCTAAGCCTGTCCACCTCAGTCCTAGCCTGGCCCAGTGCCCTTGACCAGGACGAGGCTATCAGGGAGTCTGAACTGTGGGCAGATCTGGGCAGTCCTGCTGTAGCCTGCTGTAGTCCCAGGTAAGGTATCTGTCAGCAGAACTGCACCCTCCACCTTCCCCGTCCACAGTTCCCTTGGGGGCTTATCCCTGGAAGTGTTGGTCAGAAAGTGAATCTCCAGATGTCACCTAGTGGTGCCCTGAGCCCCTCCTACCTGCCACCACCTCTGACTACACAGAGCCTGCTCTAGTCCAGTCCCTCTTTTCTCTTCTCCCCTCACCCAGGACCCCACCACTAGTCTTCCCCACCTGCTCTGTTTATTTCTCACCTCAGCCACTGGTGGGTGGCTTTTCTAGAGCAGTGCCGCCCTGTGGAAACTTCCGCAATGATGGAAATGTTTCGACCTGCTCTGTGCCATCCAGTTGCCACTGGCCGCACATGGATCTTGAAATATGGAGAGTGTAACTGAGGAACAAAACTTGGATTTTTAAAAATATTGATGAATTTAGGATCATTCGTAAGTAGCCAGCTGTGGCTGACGGGATTGGATGGTTCCTGTCTAGGGTGTTGTTAGCTGCATCACTGCCTTGTGCAGAAACCACTGCTGACCAGCAGAAGGCCAAGTGCCAGCCTCCTCTTTGCTGCCCAAAGCTGCTGCTCCCCCGACGGGCTCATCTCCCAGGAACAGTGGCACAACAAACACATGTACTTTGTCCTGTAGGGGCTGGTCCCGCTGGCCAAGTCCCACACATGCTCCTGGGTAGCTGCACCTGGCTCCTGGTTCCTTGGTATTCTCCACAGGCTGCACCTGGCCCTTGGTCAGGCACTGTCTGTGGAGGATACCAAGGAACCTCTTTGAGGTTCCCAAGTGTGTCCCATGCCACTGCAGCTTTGCAGAAGGTTAGTGTGTGTGGCTTAAAAAGCAAAGAGGGCAGGCAGACTTTCTGACACTGGTCAGAGGGTGTGGGAAATCCTGGGGGGAACAAAGTTAGAGAGGATTGTTTGCTGTGGAACTTCTCAGAGCCTTTGGCATGCCAGGGTGTGCTGCAAATCTCCAGGAGGCAGGCATCATAAGCCGGGCTTCTCAAACGACTCGCCGGTGGGAGCCTTCTCCAGGAGTGGTGTGCGAGACCCATAGCTGTGGAGCATGCGAGCGGATGCCTTTCTCGTGGTTTGTGTCCATGATGCACCTCTCGGCTTCATTGTCTTCCAGTCTGTCCCCTGCTGGCTTCCCAAGGGAGAGGGGGAGGCCGTGACTCCATGTGCTCCTGCAGTGGCTCTTTTGTTTGCTCATTGATTCATGGAAAACCATGGTTCCATGCCGGCCGCACGCGGGGCCTGTGCAGGGCAGTGGGATGGGTGTGGTGAACAAGAGAGCCGATGACCTCGGGCAGGGACCTTCTTTTCTCTGGGTCTGTCCTGTACCACACACACATGCATACATGCACATGCACATACCTGTGCACACATATACACACATGGGAGTGTCCTGAAGCTGTCCAGCCGTCCTGGTCCCAGCTCTTAAACTGCTACCCCTTCCCAGGTTCCACGATGCCTCCATGTTATAGCCAGAGGGCCTGGGCTTGTGGAAGTGGTGCCCCATGGGCACCTATCCTTCAGGACCACAAATGGGACCCTGCTCACTGGCTTCTCCACCAGAGTGAGGGAGTGATGCCAGCTTCCCCAGCCTTCAGCCTCCCTTGCCGGCCTGGGCCAGTAGCCACAGGCATTCCCCAACACAACAGAAGGCCCCCTCCTGGGGCCTGACCTAGGGTATGTCCTGCTTCCTGCCTGGTCCTGAGTGGCCTGGCTCTGGCACCTCCTGGCCCTCTGAGGTTCATCCCCCCTCTGCCATCACACCATCCCTGGCCACCCTCTCCCTCCCTGCTGCCTGCTCTCCATCATTAAACATGCTTGGGTCTCCCATTCTGAAACTCGTCCTCCTGGTTGATGAATGCCATGGCCACACTTCCCACTTCCCTCTCATGGAATGTCTCGGCGGCCTTGATGCCTCACTCCATCCGCTCCTTCCAGCCACTCTCTCCCTCTGGCCTCCTGAGCACCGTACCTCAGGTCTTTCCACGCCTCACCCTGTCCCGGGGAAGCCCTCAATTATCCCCAGGGGCTCTCTGTCTGGGCCTTGCCCTTCAGCGTGGGAGTCCTGCAGTCCCAGCCTAGCCCTTCACCTCCCACTCTCCTGCCCCTGTTCTGAGCTCCAGCCTGACTTAAACCTCAGCTGTCTCACTTGGCTGCCCCAGGGGCTGAGTTGGCTCATGGAGAGCAGAACCTAGTGCCTTCTCAGTACCCTGCTTCAGGTTCACCTCTGAGGGCCATTACCCTCACAGGCCCCAGACTTGACACCTGGGCCCTCCATCCCTGTCCCCACATGCTACCTGCTAACACCTGCTCTTCTTACCACCCAGAGCCTCCTTATCTCACGCTTCCTCCCTGGGGCTGCTGCTTCTATTCTTGTTCCCCTAATTGGTTCTCCTTGCTACAGCTAGAGCAGCTTGGGATAGCACCATCTATGGCTCCCTACTGCTCTGATGACAATGTGTGAGCCTGTGCTAGCAGACTAGGCCCTGTGTTATAAGCTCAGCCTACCCTGTTCCAGCTGCGCCCACCTCCTCTGGATCATGGACTCACTTCTCTGCCCATAGTCACCTTTTTCCCTTGACCTCTGCATCTAGATAACTGCTATTCACTCTTCACCTCCTGCAGATGCCACCTCCTCCAGAAAGCCTCTCTAACCCCCACCCAGTTCATCACCACGCTCATCACACTGCAAGTAAGTGCCTGCAACTGTCCTGGCATGAGGATGGGCCCGTCAGTGCCCACCTGGGGCACCTAGCAGGCACTTAGTAAATATTTACAAAATGAGTGGCTCTGTCTCAGGTGGGTTGGGAGCGGGGCTGCATTTTCAGCCAGGTTATGGCTTGGGGTTTGGGTGCAGCTGGGCAACCAGTGCCATGGATGTTTACCTGGTGGACTTGGAGGTCACAGGGCACACTCTGTCCTGGTCTTAGTGCAAATGCCTTTCAGGCACCGTAGACCCCCCCAGCCTCAGCAGCTGGAGATGAGGGCAGTGCATTTCTTTTGCCAGGAAGATCTGATTCCTGAGGATGAAGAGACAATGCAGTGCAAGGGAGCAAGAGGCCAGGGCTCCAGTCCAGGCTCTGTCAGTGACTCACTGTGTGGCTTTGGGAAGATCCTCCCTTCCTGGGCCTCCCTGCTACTCTTTTGTACAGTGGGTGGTCTGGGCCAGTTTGTTCTCCCAAAGCAGTCCTAGGCCTGCACTGCTGACTTGAAGCCTGCTGCAGCTCCTGTTCTAGGCACAAGAGGGCAGCCAAGGGCCTCAGAAACCTGGGAAATCCCGGTCAACCCTTTAAGAAATGCACGGTGCAAACTGCTCTTTTCTGAGCCCAGAGCTTGGCAGGAGACTGGTAGGGTTGTGGCTCTGGCTCTCATTTCTGCTAAAGGAAGTGTGCTTGACCAGGGAGTTCACCCAAGGGCACCTGGAAACTGTCCTTAAGGCATTTCCCGGGGATCTGATTTCTCACGGTTTGCCTCGGGTGGGGCAACGAAGGCCAACAGCCTGTTTCTTTTTCTGCAGTGGTCCTTTGCTGTTGCCACCATCACAGAAATCCCCCCTGTCATCTTTCTCCCCAACTTCCTCGTGCAGAGGAAGGTGCTGAGGCCCCTTCGGACCCAAACAGGAGGAACCATAATGGTAGGTGGGGGACGGGGCATGGCTGGGCTGGGAGCCCCCATACCCCTGGGTCCTTCTCACCTCCTTTGTCCTGGAATGTCTTCCTCCCACTTAGTAGTTGAACAGAATCTTAAATATTCCTCGAGGCTCAGCAACAATGACCCTTTCTCCAAAAGCCTTTTTTCCCTTTTGAGACATAGAATTCTCATTGTTCCTTTTCCTGTGACCTACTGTTGGTTACCGTAATTGCTAATATATAGTAAATCTCTCCACCCACCAAAGCAGATATCCTAGCACTCTAACTCTAATGCACCCTCCCAGTTTCTTTCTTTCTTTGTCTCTTTCTCTTTCTTCCCTTTTCCTTTTCCTTTTCTTTTTCTCTTTCTTTCTTTCTTTCTCTCTTTCTTTCTTTTTCTTTCTTTCAGTCTCACTCTGTCGCCCAGGCTGGTGTGCAGTGGCATGATCTTCGCTCACTGCAACCTCCTCCTCCCAGGTTCAAGTGATTCTCTCGCCTCAGCCTCCTGAGTAGCTGGGACTACAGGCATGCACCATCATCTCCAGCTAATTTTTGTATTTTTAGTAGAGACGGGGTTTCACCGTGTTGGCCAGGATGGTCTTGAATTCCTGACCTCATGATCCACCCGCCTCGGCCTCCCAAAGTGCTGGGATTACAGCTGTGAGCCACCGTGCCTGGTTCAATCTACTATATTTCTATGAGCAAAACTTTGCCTATTTTCCCTTTGAAAGCCACATAAAAATTACTGTCAGCTCATATGTGATGGACAATAAGTACTTTTATTTCTTCCAGTTTCCTTGCACAATTGCAAAGGTGCTTATGCAGTGTACATCTCATATGCCAGTCAGTCTTGCACTCCTGGACTGTTGCTTGGGGTAGGGAGTTCTTTCTACACCCCTACCTTGTAGCTCATCCTTGCCCCAGAGCTGACTAGAAGCAGTGTTTATGGAATGAGTCTATGAATCAGTGAATGAATGAGTGGAGAATTGGCTGCCTGTGCCCCTCACCCTCTGCTTGTCTTTAAAGGCAGGGAAGCTGGCCGTGGAACGAGGCTGGGCCATCAATGTGGGTGAGTACTGGGAATGTCCTTGGGAATGTCCAGCCGGGCTTGGTGGAACTGGCCTGAAAGGGGGCTGGGGGAGGGCAGGAGGATTCTGGAGGTGGCAGCTGTGAGTTCAGTGGCTCTGGTGTCCCCAGGCTACCCTAGCCTTCTTGTGGAGTGGCCTGGAGGTGGATGTGTAGCCTCCTAGTACCTGGGAGGGACTGACCAGTGCCTCCATCTGACATGGGATCCTTGTCTAAGGAGGTCCCAAGTGGCTCCCCAGCCCTGCCTTTGTACACTTCCAGTGGTAGGGAGCTTCCTCCCTTGCAGAGAGCCTGTGCCATCCCTGGGCAGCTCTGCATGGTGTGGTCTGCCTTGTGGCTTCCCTGAAGGACTCCACCTGTGTCCTGGGGCCCAGGACAGCCCACAGAAGCTGGGTCATGTTGGGTTGGGTAGACACACCCAGGGTCAATACCACCACGTTCTCAAGGGTCTCGAGGGCCTGTGCTCCCCAGCCCCTTTGACTCCCACAAGATTGGCTCATGGGAGGGCTGCACACAAGTCTCTCTTGTTCCTGTCATTGTTCCTCCTGGAGGCACAGCCCTTGACAGTTTGCAAAGCTCTTTTTCACGCACACTCCTTTTTTTTTTTTTTTTCGAGATGGAGTCTCACTCTGTCACCAGGCTGGAGTGCAGTGGCACGATCTCAGCTCACTGCAACCTTCACCTCCCAGGTTAAGGCGATTCTCCTCCCTCAGCCTCCCGAGTAGCTGGGACTACAGGCATGTGCCACCATGTCCAGTTAATTTTTGTATTTTTAGTAGAGACGGGGGTTTCACCATGTTGGTCAGGCTGGTATCAAACTACTGAACTTGTGATCTGCCCACCTTGGCCTCCCTTTTTTTTTTTTTGAGGTGGAGTTCTGCTCTTGTTGCCCAGGCTGGAGTGCAATGGTACAATTTTGGCTCACTGCAACTTTCACCTCCCAGGTTCAAGCGATTCTCCCGCCTCAGCCTCCTGCAGTAGCTGGGATGACAGGCATGCACCATCATGCCCAGCTAATTTTGTATTTTTGGTAGAGACAAGGTTTCTCCATGTTGGTCAGGCTGATCTCAAACTCCCAACCTCAGGTGATCTGTCCACTTTGGCCTCCCAAAGTACTGGGATTACAGGCATGAGCCACCGCTCCTGGCCTTCACCCAGGCTCTTAATGGAGCTGGGCATAATTGTCAGGCCTGTCTCACTGATGAGGAAATGGACATGGAAAGATGCCTAGTGGCTTGTGCAGAGCCCCAAGGCAGGGTCCCCCAGCCTCTGACTGTGAGCTCTGCAAGAGAGTGGCCACCCTGGGCCACTCCAGAGTTGAGGGAAGCCTCACTCTGCAGGGGCTGGGTCTCTTCCATTTTGGTGTCACCAGATGCCCAGCATTCGGCCTGGCATAGTAATGATGTTAGGGTACTCTGCTGCACAAACCCAGGAGTGATTTGTGCCCTGAATGTCTACAGGGGGGTTCTGAGGAGGCCCGGATGGCCCTCCCCATGGCAGGTGTTACTGCCTGGTAGAGGTTAAGAGCTTGGGTCCTGATCCACCCTAGGTTTGATCCTAGTTCTGCTGTTACTTGGCTGTGTGACCCTAAGCAAGTTGCTGACCTCTGTGCCTCAGTCTCCTTATCTGTAAAATGAGGATGGTGAGACTAGTGCCCAGCTCAGTGCCCAGTCAGGTGTTCACTGTGGCTGTCATTCATCATTACAAGCCAACAGTAGCCTCCTAGAGGGTGGGAGGGCCAAGTTCCTGGTTCCATGGGGCCAGCTGCACACTATATGATGGGGCAGTTGTTGGGCTCCATTTCAGAGGGCCCCTGCAACTCAGGCCATCCCATGGGCTGCAGGGAAAGGGGTCTCTGGACCCTGGGGCTCTGAGGCTCTCTCAGGGTTGAAGGGTGATGGATCCCGGGCTCTAGGGTCCTCCTCGTGGATGTGGGCAGTTATGACCAGCAGAGGGTGCCCTTCCTGACTATCCCCTTCGGCCACTGGCAGAATCTGCACAGACCCCATGCCACCACTCTTTCCTGGTGTGGGGAGCCACACATGGAGGCAGGCCCAGCTTGGTGGGGACAAGGAGCAGCTTTCTGCCTCAGGAATGATGAGCTCCCTGTCACTTGGGGGTATGAGTGGACACTGGGGACTTGCTGGGGACACCGTGAAGAGATGGCTGCCTTCTGTCCTCGGGATGGTGACATGTCCTGGCACTCAGTTCAGTTTGCCAACCCAGAGTCCAAGGCGCCGGTCCCTGATGCTGAGCAGGGAGGATGCTGGGGGAGGTGAAGGGATGGAGGAACTCCTGGACTAAGCCTGGGAGCCTGGCTCTGAGCAGTACCGCTCTCTGCCCTTTGCAGGGGGTGGCTTCCACCATTGCTCCAGTGACCGAGGTGGGGGCTTCTGTGCCTATGCGGACATCACGCTCGCCATCAAGGTGTGTCTATGAGCATGTGGGGTCTCGCCTCCAAGAGCCCCCCTGGAATCCTCCCCACAGCTCCAAATTAACTGTTCTTACCTTGAATTATAGACAAGGGGCCTCTGCTGGAGCAGGGAGGGGGGCTAGTGTGGGTTGCTCAGCCAGGCTGGAACAGAATCCAGATCTGACACTTGCTCCTCTTCCGTGGTGCTTAAAAGGGTTGCTTGTGGTGGAAGGGAGTTATTCCAGCCTCCCACAGAGCCAGGGGACTAGAGAGGGCCAGGATCTGCTGCATAGCCACATATTAAGTTGTTGGAAGACGGGCATGGCTGCAAAGGGAATGGGAGTGGAGAGTGATGCTGCTGATAGCAGCGGGCACTTCTGCATGCTTCAACCCATGCTGTGCTCCAGGTCTCACTCCCTGAATCCTCGCAGACATGCAGGCTGGGGCCCATAGAGGTGAGGGCATGCAGCTAGCAGGGGCAGAGCTGTCTCGGCTTCTGGTCTGTGGGGCCCTGCAGCTCCCCCACCACTCTGTGCCTGGCCTCGTGCTGGGCGTCAGGAACAGGCTGACCTGTTCCCATGTGTCCTTGCTCTCACAGTGCACATAGACTAATGGAGGAGGCAGGCCGTTAGGAGAAGGGGGAAGCACAGGAGACCTTCTTGGGGAAGAGAGGTAGGGAACGAAGGCTTCCTGGAAGAGGGGGCATTTAGGACTTGGCCTTGTATGATAAGGGAGAGGTTAGATGAAGTCCCAGAGCCATGGGGATTATCTCCTTAACCCCCACACAGTTCCTCGGGGATCTGGGAAAATCCAGGGCCTGAGTGACTCACTTGCCTCCTGACCTATGACCCTTCAGGGCACAGGACGTGCCACCTCCTCCAGGGAGCCTTCCTTGACCACCTCCTGCTTGCACACATGGAGCCCCACAGCTGGAGCTGCACAGCGCTCCCTGGCAAGTGACATCTTTGCCGGGTGGCCTGATTACCTACAAGCATTATGCCCCCTGCCCCGCCCCTTACCAGCCAGCTAGGAGTTGCTGTAGGGCTGGGTCCTCTGGCCTGCCCAGGTCCTCACGTCTACCCTCTCCTCCCTGGCAGTTTCTGTTTGAGCGTGTGGAGGGCATCTCCAGGGCTACCATCATTGATCTTGATGCCCATCAGGTGAGTGCCCTGCAGGGGCTGGACTCTTGGGGGACCTGATGCCCCTAGTTCCAGAATCTCCCTGGGGAAGGAGAGTCTCCCTCCTCATGTCCCCACAGCTCTCACAGCTTCTGTCTTCTGCCTCTTGTGTTACAAATGGAGGGTCTGTCTTTGTTGCTGTGTCCAGGACAGTGAGTCCTCCTTGCTCCCGAGGGTCCTCCCTCCCGCCTCCTGACTGTGCCACACGAGGTTCTTCCTGAAGCCTACCTTGATGGGACTGCTCTCATACGCAGAGCTCTGCTGCGGCTCCCCATTGCTTATGAATAATTTGGGGCACTGCCCACTGCCTAGACCTGCTGAGCACTGGGACCTGCCCCTCGGCAGATGGCCACACACATGGCTTCAGGGTAGCTCGAGCGCCTGGGGTCCCCATTTAAGGACTCAGCACTTAGGGAGTAAAGTGTCAAAGCAGAGGGTTACCTCCTTCTCAGGACCCTAACAAGGCCAGTGCCTCTGGTCAGATGGGGAAGGGACCTGGTGCACCCCCTCACACTGCTACTGCTGTGGCTTTGAGGTAGTTGGGGCCCTGCCTTGGGTTCACGTGACCCTGAGCTCCTGAGCCACATGTGCACTGTCTTTTACAGTTTGCTTTTCACATTCCTGATCCCAACCAGTCCCACCACAGACTTGAGAGGGCGGCAGAGCGGAATTTCTTCCTCTGATAGGGAACCTAAGAGGGCTGGGCTTGCTCAAGCTCATGCTGGAAGGTTCTGGGGCCTGGTTTTGAGGTTGAATTCCAGCTCTGCCCCTTAACAGCCATGAGACCGGCTGCCCCTGAGAGCAGGCCCGGCTGCCCGGCACATGGGGAATTTCCTAAGGCAGGGTGGTGGAGCCCCCATCTTGCCTAGGGCACCTGCCCAAAAGTGGCTACTGTGACCTCCCCACAGGGCAATGGGCATGAGCGGGACTTCATGGATGACAAGCGCGTGTACATCATGGATGTCTACAACCGCCACATCTACCCTGGGGACCGCTTTGCCAAGCGTAAGCTGCCACCCCTCCCCTGGTTCCGAGTGTGTCCTTGTGGATGAGGCACTCTCCTGCGTATCTCCTGCCTGCTAGGCCCTGCAGAAGCCACCACAGTGGTTCATAGCATCCCTGTGAGGGAATCCTTTCCATTTTACAGATGAGGAAACTGAGTCCTAGAGAGTCACTCAACCCACCCAAGATCACATAACCCTGTCCAACAAACGTGCATCTGCCTGGCAAAAAAACAGGAAAGGATGAAAGAAAAAAAGAAAAAATTGAATAAATTTGAAAATACAAAATAACAAATAAATTCATGCATAATAGTTAAAATGAAACTGCATTAAACTTATCAGTCAAAAGGCAGAGACTCTCAGATGAGATTTGAAAACAGGGCTCCCACCTTCGCAGGTAGGGGACATTTTTGCACCAGTTGTGGTGAGTCTGGTGTGGATAAGTCAGCAGCCAGTATGGCCCAAGGGACCAGTTTCTGAATGGAACCTCACAGGTGCTGAGCCTGGGCTTGAGGGCAGCGCAGGGGGTCCACATGTGTAGGCAAGGCCTGGCTGAGGTAGTGAAATCTGACATTGCTGACACGGATCTCCACACCCCCCAGGGCAGTGTTTCGGTCCCAGTCCCCCTACTCTCCTTTGAGTCCCCTTTTTGTACCTCTCAGTGCCCTTTTCAGCTTGGTTTTGGGTGGCATGAGGTCGAGCAGTGCCGGAATCCAGCAGACCAGTTTCCAGTCTTGCCTTGTGTCCAGTCTTGTTCTGAGCCTCAGTTTCCCTTCTCTGCAAATTGAGGCTATCCATGTCTCCCTCCCAGAGGCCATCAGGCGGAAGGTGGAGCTGGAGTGGGGCACGGAGGATGATGAGTACCTGGTTAAGGTGGAGAGGAACATTGAGAAGGCCCTCCAGGAGCACCTGCCGGATGTGGTGGTATACAACGCAGGCACTGACATCCTTGAGGGGGACCGCCTTGGGGGACTGTCCATCAGCCCAGCGGTACGTCCTGACCCTGGGGGCCGCAGGGAGGGTCTGCTCTGTGGACTCAGCAGCAGCAGGAAAGGTTGGGCGGCCTCATGTCAGGGAGGAGATGGGCTGAACCAATAGCAGTCTGGAGCAAGGCTAGCCCTGCAGCAGGACTTCCTGACACCATGGGGATCTGGCCTGCCTGAGTCACCCTCCTCTTCCCCCAATAGGGCATCGTGAAGCGGGATGAACTGGTGTTCCGGATGGTCCGTGGCCGCCGGGTGCCCATCCTCATGGTGACCTCGGGCGGGTACCAGAAGCGCACAGCCCGCATCATTGCTGACTCCATCCTTAATCTGTTTGGCCTGGGGCTCATTGGGCCTGAGTCACCCAGCATCTCGGCACAGAACTCAGACACACCGCTGCTTCCCACTGCAGTGCCCTGACCCTCGCTGCCCTGCCTGTCACTTGGCCCCGCCTATCCGCCCCTTAGTGCTTTTTGTTTCTAACCTCTCGGGGTGGTGGAGGCAGCCTTCAGCGAGCATGGAGGGGCAGGGCCATCCCTGGCTGGGGCCTGGAGCTGGCCCTTCCTCCACTTTTCCCCACTGGATGCCAGAGGGGCTTGAGGCCTCTATGGGTGGGGGCAGAAGGCAGAGCCTGTGTCCCAGGGGGACCCACATGGAGTCACAGGCCCATGGGCCCAGGGAGGCAGGCAGTTCACTGAGAATCAGGGAGGACCAGCGAGATCCTAGGCACAGCGAGGGCCCTGGGCTTGGGGTGTTATGGAGAATGGCAGACCCAGGTCGGAGTGAGGAAGCTTCCACCTCCATCCTGACTGGGCCTCCCTCCCTACCCTTGGTCGTGGGATTGGCTGTCCTCTTTGCCCCAGAGCTGAAGAGCCGTGGGCACTAGTGTGGATGGCCTGGGAGGTGCTGGGGCTAGGTCTCCAGGTGGGCCTGGTTCTCAGGCAGCAAGTGGGAAGCCTGGGCCTGGATGTGAGGGGCAGTCAGGAAGGGGTACAGGTGGGGTTCACCCTCAATAAAGCAAGGTCTGGACTTGCCTTCCCAGGCCCTTCTGTGGGGGTGAAGGTGGGGAAGACCTGTGGCCCCCAGATCTCTGCTTTGGCAGCAGTCTGTCCTGTTCAGTGCAAGGGGCAGGTTTTGGGGGAGGAATTCTTAGCTCAGGGACAGGCCTCAGCCCTGGAACCTCCAAGGGGCTGCTGACCCAGGTGGGGAGGGGGCAGAAGAAGGGTGGGGGACATGGGCAGGTCAGGCTCGCAGGTGGAAATCAGGGATGCAGGCTGGTGGTTAAGCCAGGTCTGGGAGGGACCCAGGCACTGGTGAGGTGGGGCAGGGCTTCCTGGGGAGAGGGCAGCGAGGATCTCTATCCCGGCCTGGGGGTTGTGAGCATAGGTGGCCAGGGCAGGGCCTTGGGTGGGGCTGTGGCCTCCATTGGCCCCACCGAAGGGCCCGGGCCCCGATCCCTCTCTGTGCCCAGGGCCCCCAGGTGGCCCGGACCTCTGGCCTGTTTCCCAGCCCTACTCTGATGGGGACATTGAGGGGCCTCCAGGAAGTATGCTGGGAGCATCTGCCCCTGCTAGCCAGCGGCTGTGGCCCTGACCAAATCAGGGCTGGGGAGGGAAAGTGGGTCCGCAGAGGTGTCCCTGCTCCATCAGCCCCCTACAGGACTTGTGTTCATTACAGTGGGAGGGCCTCCACTGTCTCCCAGCCTCCCTCCTGTTCCCTCTGCTGCAGGGGGAGGGTTCCAAGATCACAAATTGTCAACAGTGCCGGCCTCCTGAGGCTCTAACAATGCACTCTGAGATCCCTACCCTTGCCGTTGGTCTCTGTTGCTGACTCGAGGCACCTAACATCTGTTCACACCCAATGCAGGCCAGCGACTTCTGGGGCTCAGCCACAGATGTGGTTTGTCACTGCTGAGCTGTTCCTAGAGAGCCCTAGAGGCTTGATTGACCCAGGCTGCTGTGTGTGCTGGAGGTGAAAAATCCCCACCTACTAGGGGTGAAAGGAAATGAACACGGAAAGTTCTTGTAGCACAAGGCCTGACATGGGTAGCTGCTCAATAAATGCTAGTGTGTTATTCCATCCTCTGAGTCCTGTGGAGTTGATAATGATTCCCATTTCACAGATAAGGAAACTGAGGCTTGGCAGGGGTGAGAAATTTGCCCCAGGCTGTACCTCTCAGCAGATTTCAACAGTGGTAGAGCCAGCTTGCATCCAGCTCTGCCAGATTCCAAAGTAAAAGTTCTCAGCTGCCTCACACTTGGCATGGGGGAGTTATTCTCTGGACAGAGAAGGGTCTAGAGTCCCTGGGGGATAAGGTCACTGGGTGGGGGTTTGGGACAGCTGGGCTGTAATGGCTCTGCACAGTGGGAGGAGGTCCTGGCAGGGCAGCAGGTGGAAAGGGTGTCTTCTAGGCCTGGGGTGCTTTTGGAACATTTGCATACTGGGGTGGAAGGTGGGGTGTCCAGGCAGTGGGGGAGGCAGAACCTTGACCGGGCAGAGTGACCAGAGCATCCTCAGTATCAGTGGCACAGCCTGGGTGGGGGTCAGGGTGGCCTCCTGAGGGTCAGACAGGGTGCTAGGGATAAGGACATAGGGGTGGTGGGCAGGCATCCAGCTTGGCACTCCTGTGCTGGGTATGAGGAGACTGATGAAGGCTGACGCTGACCAGCGGGTACTAAGGGCCAGGCCCTATCCAGGCTCTGGTTAGGAATTGCATATGGAACCTCATGGCACTTCAAGGTTCGAACTGTTTCCATGCCTACTTCACAGATGCAGAAGTGGAGGCAGGGAAAGGGGTTACTTGCTGAGTGCCCGTAGCCCCTAAGTGGAGGAGTGAGGACTAGGGCCCAGGCCTCAGCTCCAGAACCTGTGAGCTGCTTCCTCCTTAAAGATGCTTGTGGAAAAGGTTGTCCTGGAAAAAGAGCCTCAGTACCTGGGTGCTCAGGACACCAGGTGGCTTTCTGCTGCTCCCAGTAACTGTCAAGAGTGAAGGGGAGGAGTGTCCTATAGGTGAGGCAGAAGAATTGAGGCTAGGTGGTGTTTGGACATGTTTGCAGAATCTGTGCATTTTGCTGTGTGTAAATTACACACAGTTACATCCCAGGCTGTCCCAGGCCCCAGCCCAGGTCAGCTTCATGAAGTGGCACTAGCCCTGGCACCCTAGTGGCTGCTGGCAGCCTTGGGTAAGAGCAGGGACAGGCTGGGGATGACTGGCCATCAGACTCATGATCCGGGAGACCTAGGGAGGCATGACCTTGCACCATGCCTGGCCAGTGAGCCAGCTGAGGCTTGGGAAGAGGGATTTCATCTTGGCGGTCACAGCTCTGTTCTCTACCGGGTGGACACAGGGAGGTTCCAGCAGGAAGCAGCAGTATCTGGTTGTAACCTGGCCTCTGCCCAGGACCCACTCCTCCAGGCTAGGCTAAGAAGGCCCCAGCATGGGGACAGAGGCAGGCATGAATGTCTCCACCCTGCCAGCTCAGGCATAAACAGAGGCGGATGCTGGCATGGGGCCCCTCCCTGCCTAGCGGGACTCCCAGGCAGACCTAAGGAAGATTTATAATGACGCCCCGGCTCCTCAGCCAAACCTTTGAGGTTTAGGGCCAGGAACTCCTCCAGGGCAGCCTGCCCTTGAGTTGGTTTCATTCAGCTCAGCCAACACTGGCTGGGGACACCCTGCTTAGGCCCAGGGCCACTGTGGGAGGCTCTGCACCACCCTGGGAGTGTCACATGATTGCTAGGGAGGCCCACTGAGTGGCTGTGTGGGCTCCAGTCCCTCTAGCCGGGCTCTGAGCCTGTTTACTCATCTGCAAAATGGGGATGATAGCACTTACCTCCTAGGTGTTAGGGAAATGAGCGAATGTTTGTAAAGGGCTTAAAACAAGAGTAAGCACTCAACCAAGCTACTCATCATCCCTGTCATCACCACCACCTTGTTACTGATGGGCAACAGAAACTCAGGTGAAAAGGCTTGCCCAAGACTGCACAGTCGGGCAATGCAAAGCCAGTGAATGCACCCACATCCATCTGACTCCAACACTAGTGCCCTTTCCCCATGGCCAGGCCCTCTGGCAAAGAGCGTCTTGGTGAGCATGGCATCCCATATGCCACCTGGACTCCATGCCTTTCCCCAGTTCACACCCTTACCAGTAGCCCTGGGAGAGGCAGGCCTCAGCACCGCTGTTGTCCAGATGAAACAGGGACCCGGAGGGGAAAGGCAGTCCCACAGGCCCTCAGTGGTGGTGGCAGGACCTGATGGAGGGAAGTGTGGCACCTGTGGGTACATGGCTGCCTGCTCAGGCTAGGGCCTGCAGAGATAAGCACTCCCACGTCCCGCCCTTGAAATGCTGTTCAGCTGGCAAACATATACTGGGCTTTCTGAAAGGCGATTGGCTTTCAGCTTGAATTTTCAAAGTACAAAGCGAATTTAAAAATCATCATAAAACAGAGCAGGCAGCTGAGAAATGCATCATGGATTGGCACATGCAGCTGGGGCTAAGGCCCTGGAGACCACCTGTTCCACCTGCCCGTTCCACGTGCAGAGACCCAGCCTCGGCGCTGCAGCTGGACAGGGCGTGCGGGGGTGGATGAGAAGGCGGGTATCCTTTGAGGAGGCCTGCTCACTCTGGCTTCGTGCTGGCTGTCAGTGTCGTTGATTTGTGGATGGGCAAGGTGAGGCCCAGGAAGGACTTTAAGGAGGCTGGCACCCCCTAGCAAGCAAACCAGGGCCCCAGCCTCCTCCTACCCGCCCCTCCCCCCCCGGCAGCCTCCTTGTGAGGGTGGCTGTGGTGAGCCTGTGCCATGTGCCAGGCCTGACGTCAACAAGAGGATTGCAGAGGCCCCCGCAGGGCGAGGCCCGTGCTACTGTCTACATGCCTGGTCCTTGTTTGTCCTCTATGCAGGTCCTGGCGCTCCACTGTCCAGGCTGGAACACTGAGGCTCGGAGAGGCCTGCAGGCCCTCGCCCACAGCCATGCATGGTGGAGTGGTAGAGTGGTAAGTCTTCACCACCACCCCGGTGTTGACCTCTGAACTCCCTGGTTTTATTAGGGCTCAGGCACAGTGGACAGGGCGGGTAAGAGCCAGGACTTCAGCTTACAGTGGAGAGTGGCCTTCAGAGGAAGAACGCAGCTCTGGGTTGTCCAATCAGGGTTTCAGTCCTGCCTCTGCTGCATACCTATGGTGTGGCTCTGGGCTGAGCCTCACTGCCTCCTCTATAGAGGACTCTGGTAACAGTGGGAGTGAGGCTGGCGTACAGCAGGTGCATAACACATGTGACACTGGCCATGAACTTCTTTACCCTCTTCTGTTCTCATCACCTCTTTGACCCAGAAACAGGGCAGAGTCCTGTTTCCATCTCTGGTTTCTGGCCTCTCAGTGGGCTGTGGGAGCTGGCCCTTTAGGGCAGGGCCCCAGGCCAAGGCTTACCCAGCCCTTGCACGCACCCACCTCGGGCTGGGCCTGAACCCATACCACCCTCCCATGGATCCAGGCTCCTGGCTGTAGAGTTCATAGGGTCTGAGGGTCTGTTCAGCTGAAAGGACTTGGGGACACACATCATTAAGCCTGGCCTCCGGGATGCTGGGGAGCCTCCCTGAAGCCTGCTGCACTCCCAGCCCTCTATCCCGGGAATGGAGCTGAGCGGGTCACATCTCCAAACGGTGGGAGGAGAGCCTTCTTCCCATACAGGGAAAATTCGGTCCTGGACTTGGATCTGTGTTTGAATCTAGGCTCTTGGTGACTGTGGGCAAATCACTTCATGCTTTGTGCCTCCGTTTCCTCCTTTGTAAATGGGGATGATAATCACTTCCTTCACCAGGCTGGCTTGAGGGTCAAGGAGGCCAGGCAGGTAAAGCACCAGTCTGGGTCCCCTTCATCACCCAGAATTCACAGGTCACCCTGCTTGCTGGTCCTGAGAGACAGTGACATTCTTTTTTTTTTTTTTTTTTTTTTGAGATGGAGTCTTGCTCTGTTGCCAAGGATGGAGTGCAGCAGCACAATCTTGGCTTACTGCAGACCCTGCCTCCTGGGTTCAACTAATTCTCCTTCCTCAGCCTCCCAAGTAGCTGGGATTATAGGCACCTGCCACCACACCAGGCTAGTTTTTATATTTTTGGTAGAGATGGGATTTCACTATGTTGGCCAGGCTGGTCTCAAACTACTGATTCTGTTTGCCTCGGCCTCCCAAAGTGTTGAGATTACAGGTGTGAGCCACCGCACCCAGCTGAAAGTGAGCTTGAAGAAGCAGGTAGCGTGACCAGTGCATGCACACTCTGGGAACTAGGGCAGCAGATTCAAGTCCCACTGCTGCCCCTACCCTCCATGTGACCTTGGGCAGGTGACAGCTCCCCATACCTCCGTTTTCCCATCTGTCAAATAGGGTTCACACTAGCACTGGCCTTACAGAGTAGTTGTGAGAAAGAACCCATTTAAGCATCAGAACTGTACCTAATCAGCCTCAGCTCTTGTATCACTAGGGGCAGGGGTTGCCAATATTGCTGTAATCACCACCTCCACCTTTATTTACCCTGCAAAGCAGTACAGTAAGTCCACATTTAAGTCCTTGATAGGGTCTTGGAAACTAATTTCAAGTGAAACCACGTAAAATAGTTTGAATCAGGCCAGGGGCTCACACTTGTAATCTCAGCACTTAGGGAGACTGAGGTGGGTGGATCACCTGAGGTCAGGAGTTTGAGCCCAGCCTGGCCAACATGGTGAAATCCTGTTTCTATTAAAAATACAAAAATTAGGCTGGGCACAGTGGCTCATGCCTGTAATCCCAGCAGTTTGGGAGGCTGAGGCAGGTGGATCATGAGATCAAGGGATCAAGACCATCCTGGCCATCATGGTGAAACCCCATCTGTACTAAAAATACAAAAATTAGCTGGGCTTGGTGGCATACGCCTGTAGTCCTAGCTACTTGGGAGGCGGAGGTTGCAGTGAGCCAAGATCGCGCCACTGCACTCCAGCCTGGCGCCTGGTGAAGGAACAAGACTCTGTCTCAAAAAAAAAAAAAAAAAAAAAATTAGCCAGGCATAGTGGCATGTAACTGTGATCCCAGTTAATGGGGAGGCTGAGGCAGGAGAATTGCCTGAGCCACGGAGGTGGAGGCTTCAGTGAGCTGAGATTGTGCCGCTGCACTCTAGCCTGGGCAACAGATTGATTGGGATTCCATCTCCAAAAGAAAAAGAGTTTGGGCCTGGCGAGATGGCTCATGCCTATAATCCCAGCACTTTGGGAGGCTGAGGTGAGTGGATCACGAGGTCAGGAGGTGAGAGCATCCTGGCTAGCACGGTGAAACCCTATCTCTACTAAAAATACAAAAAATTAGCCAGGTGCGGTGGCAAACACCTGTAGTCCCAGCTACTCAGGAGGCTGAGGCAGGAGGATCACTTGAACCCAGGAGGTGGAGGTTGCAGTGAGCTGAGATTGCACTACCGCATTCCAGCCTGGGCGACAAGAGCGAGACTCCATCTAAAAAAATAATAATAATTTGGATCTGTGTCGCGCCTTCCACATCTCATGTTGAAATGTAATCCCATGTAATCTCCAGTGTTGGAGGCGAGGCCTGGTGGGAGTTGATCAGATCACGGGGGTGTTTTCTTATGAATGGTTTAGCATCATCCCCTCGCTACTGTCCTCATGAGAGTGAGCGAGTTCTCATGAGACCTGGTCATTGAAAAGTGTGTGGTGCGCCCCCCTTCTCTCTCTTGCTCCTGCTGTAGCCATGTGACCTGCTTGCTCCCTCTTCACTTCCGCCACGACTGTTAAGTTTCCTGAGGCCTCCTCAGAAGCAGGCACTGTGCTTTCTGTAGAGCCTGTAGCACCGAGTCAGTTAAGCCTCCTTCCTTTATAAATTACCTAGTCTCAGGTATTTCTTAAGAGCAGTTGGTGAATGGACTAATACATCAGTTATAACAATACCAATTTTACCATAGGCTAATTGATATAAACAAGAGTTAAGTTCCTACAGCATATTTTCGGTGAAAAAAAACACCACCAAACGTCTCTGATACAAAGCGCCTCTAATACTAAACATTGAAATAAATGTGAGTTGGCCGGGCGCGGTGGCTCAAACCTGTAATCCCAGCACTTTGGGAGGCCGAGGCGGGTGGATCACGAGGTCAAGAGATCGAGACCATCCTGGTCAACATAGTGAAACCCTGTCTCTACTAAAAATACAAAAAATTAGCTGGGCATGGTGGCACGTGCCTGTAATCCCAGCTACTCAGGAGGCTGAGGCAGGAGAATTGCCTGAACCCAGGGGGCGGAGGCTGCGGTGAGCCGAGATCGCGCCATTGCACTCCAGCCTGGGTAACAGGAGCGAAACTCCGTCTCAAAAAAAAAAAAAAAAAAAAAGAAAGAAATGTGAGTTATACATATGTTTAAGAAAGACTGGTAAAAACAAGATAATTACCCACTTATTCCACAGATAGGGAAACTGAGACCCAGAGAGATCAGAAGCCTTGGGCCAAGCAGGCATTGGGACCCATGGGGAGGCGGGTTCAGCAGGGCAGTCCACAGTGAGGAGAGCTTGGGCCTAGCTGTGCTGCCGTGGGTGAGGCAGCCACCATCTTGAGACTCAGCTGCGTTTCCCCCATCGGTTGCCCTGGCACGTGGCAACTGCTCATTGAATATTAGCCAATAATATTACCTACGTCAGAGTGAGGAAGGACTTTCTTGTAGCCGGAACTGTGCACAGATCACATGACAGTGACCAGTGCAGATGGAGCGCTTGCTAGTCTTAGCACACTCTAGGCACCATGCTTGCATCAAATGGCTTTGTCCTCACGTAACTGCGTTTTGCAGATGAGGAAAGGGGACCATGGGAGTTTTGATGGCCTGCCAAAGTTCTCCCAGCCAGAGTGGTAGAGCCCGGGGCTGACACCTAGCCACCCCCACTCTGGGTGCCCTGTGGGGTGTGACCTCCCACACCACTCAAAGGTGTGTAAGCGGAGGCTTGTCACCCCCACTCTGGGTGCCCTGTGGGGTGTGACCTCCCACACCACTCAAAGGTGTGCAAGCGGAGGCTTGAGCGTGGGAGCCGCTTGGGACTTACCAGCTTCTGGAACTTTCTCAGTCCCTGCCAACCCTGAGAGGCTGAGTTTCTCGGGGTGTGCCCTCATCTTGGAAGAGGGAAGGGGCCGCATGTGAGGGGGCTCCTGCTGCGGGAGTGTTCAAGGGCCCTGCCAGAGGTCCGCTCCCCTCTGGGACCCTCCACCCAGTGTGCGCAGCCCGACGGTCGTCTCGGTAACCGATACCAGGCAGCCAAAGCTACGGTGTGTGTCTGGGAGGCTATTTTGTCTAATATGCTAAAAGGCCTTTGGAAATTCCTAGAGCCCATCTGGTCCTAGTTACCCCACAATATTGCTGTCTCTTCAGCTTGCAGACAAGGGAACAGTTTTATTTCTCCTTGCGGAGCTCAGGAATGTGCCTTAAACACGAGCAAGCCGGCAGACGCCCACTTGGTGCACGAGTCCCTTGGTCACGTGTCATACTCATTGTCCTTTAAGAAAGGACTGCTGCTTTTGCCCCTCGGCTCCCCAACCCCAAAGGGTCCCTCCCAACCCCACTACCTAGAGAGTGACATGGGGAGGGAAGATGCTTCTTCGGGGGGTGGACCCGCCTGACTGTGATTGTGATGTGCCAGCCTCTGCGCTTTCTCACCTGTGTCCTAGAGACCGGAACTCCTGAGAATGGAAAGCAAGCCTGATGCGTGGTAGGTGCTTGGTACATGCAGGTTTGCCAGTTGGGTCTGTGAACTGAAGTAGGTTCCTTGACCCATCTAAGCCCCAGTAGCCTGCTCTGTGAAACCCGGCTGGAAAGTGTGGTGTGGGAGTTGAGGAAGGCCTCAGCCACGGCAGGGGATGTGGATGATTGTTCCTTACTCACGCGCTGCCTCTGCCTGCTCATGGCTGCCTCCAGACCCAGAGGGTAAGAGCACATCCAGGGGCTGCCCGTCTGAAGCCTTTCTCGCAGGGAGGAGCTGTCTTCACGCCACTCCCATGCTTTTGCTAGGCTGGAGTTCTTGTCCCTTTGGGTTCTTTGGGCTCCTCTGGCTGCAGTGTCCAGAGGCTGGGTGTGGCCACTCTGGGCTGGCTGAGTCTGGACAGCAACCCTGCATAGTTGCCTGGGACCAGGTGACATCCTCCTTGCTTTTTTGAAGAGCCCCCTCTCCCCAATCCCGGGCTGGAACAGTTGCAGTGCCCTCCCCACCTGGCCCAGCCCCTGCTAGGCTGTGATTCCAGCAGCTGTGTTAGCCCGTGATTCAAGCTCAGATAACCCTAGACCAGGCTCCTTCCAGGCCAGGCAGGCCTGCACCTCCATCCCCTGTGTGGTTAGATGTGGCATGTACTCATTTTATGAACTGTGAACTCAGTGGCTTGTGTCCCCTCCAAGTGGAAGCTTTTAGAGCCAGCGTGAGATTCTCCACACCCCTTTGCCACAGCAGTGGAGGGAGCACATTTCAAGCTGTAGCCCCCAAGAGTCTGAGTCCCTGAAATCTCAGGCAACTCGGGGCTCCCAGTCAAACTGGGGCTGACATCCATTGTGAGCGAGAAATACGCCTTCATTGTTTAAACTCCTGATGCTTAACGGTGGTTTGTTTCTGCAGCATAACCTTCCTCAGCCTGGCTGATACACTTTCTGTTTCCCTGATCACAGGGATGGTTTGGAGATATCATGTAACTCAATAGTCCTTATATTACTTTTACATTTTGAGTGGAAGAGGAAGGACTTTATCTTCTGAGTTACCAAGTTTTAGAGAAGCCGTATTTCCCACTACAAAGAGAAAGCCTGTCTGAAGTATGAAATAGTAAAATGAAGGGAGCAAAGAAAAAAAGCATGATGGAAAAAAGGGAACCCAATAGGGCTGCCATGAACATCTACCCAGGTTGTGCACTGCACAACTCTCGAGGCTGCTGTTACACAGTAATCACAGCAGATTTGTGTATTGATTAGGATAATTTTCTAGCAGACACTAGTAAAGTATTTTGAGGAAGTGGAGCCTTTCTTTAATTTGCAAACAATTGCTGTAAAGGCTAGTGGTCATGCCATATCAGTGCCCTGATTTTAACCCTTGAGTCCCCGGAGCTTCCTTAGCTCAGTAAGTAGTTGGTAGAATTTATTATTTTGGTAAATTCCCTTTGTTGTGAGGTTCCGCTCACAGCAGAACCATTGATAATTCGGTCACCCACAAGATGTATCAAGCTTGCTTTCTACTTTCCAGAGCAAACCCTAAGTGCTTTTAGAAATAACAGCTCAACAATAAGAGAGGAGACAGAACAACCATTAAATGCAGTCATAAGAACAAGAATAACAATAAAATATCAGTTTGGGGCCATTTGTGTAGGTGCAAGTAACCTTTCCTATCTCACAGAGGACCAAGACTTCTATTGTACTGGACTGTGGCCTGAAAATGGCTCACCATGGTAATTAACACAGAGAAGACATTGTGTAGACTCCATTTCCTCTTAAAATAGTTAAATTATAACTGTGTTGTTGCCTAAAAGGAAAGACCAAAATTATCTAGAGAGTTCTCATCTGTGTGGCTTGAGCTGGGTGAATAACGTATCATTGTAAAAGGATAGTGTCAGCTGAGGCCCAGCCCCCGGCCGCCCCAGTGCAGGACGTGGCTCCACGAGCAGCATCTCTGACACCACTCTGGCCTGCTCAGGACAGCTCTTTCTTACTCCCTTAAATGACAGGAGTTTCCAGAAAAAGTCTGGGAGAGGCTGTGGGCTTGGGTCAGACATTCTGGGGCAGAGTCCCTTCCAGCAAGATGACTCTCAGCAAGTGGTTCCCCCACTCGGAGACTCGGTTACCACTTCCATAAAATTGCAATGGCCACGCCCACCTGGGGGGCCGCTGGGAGGGTCAGCAGGCAAGGGAATGACCCAGCACACAGTAGGTGCTCAATGAGAAGCAGCTGGCACCAGAGTGGGACCTGGGTGAGTTCAGAGCCCAGGCATGAGGGCTAATCTCAGCCTGGCCCTGCTGAGTGCCTGGGTGATTCACTTCGACTCTCAGAGTCCCAGTTTCCTCAGCTCAAACAGAGATCCCCAGGGAGTTGAAACAAACAAGCAGGCACATTTCTTTACCTGTTCTTCCTGCCAGACAGTAAAGGGGCAGGATTGGGCCTGTCCCTGACTCGATCCCCAGAAGAGGGCCTGCAGCACTTAGTAGGCGCTTGGTAAAGACCTAGTCATTTGCTCCAGTTGGGAGGGAAGTGCGCTGGTGCCTGCTGGAGGGCTGTCTCTGCCCTCCTGACTGTGGGGAGCAGGCCCAGAGCCTGCTTCTCTCATCCCTCTCCTGGGGAGGGTGGGCTCCAGCGTCTCCTTTCTCCCTACTGTGCTCCCTAGCAAGTGCTCCCATCCCCCATCCCGCTCCAGCGGCTTGGCATTGGTGGGACACCAGGCCCGGAGCTCCCGGCTGCTCTGGCTGCCTGAGCCAGCCCCACAATTGTTTTTCCACCTGGAGTGTCCAAGGAGTTGCTGGCAGCCAGGCCGGGCGGGTTGTGGGGGGTGGTTGGAGGAGGTGACAGCAGGGGTGGGAGGAACAAAGTTTCACACTTTCCATCCACAGGGGCACCAGTACTGGGATAAACTGGATGGCACTGGTCAGGGCCCACTTGCCTTTGACCTTGGATGAGTGACTTAACTGCCCTGGTCTCATTTTCCTCATCCATAAAGTGGGGATGATGTTAGTAGCTGCCTCTCGGGGTTGCTGTGAGGATAAATGTGTCATGCAAAGCACTCAGAACCATGCCAAGAAGTGAGTGGTCCTGACGGTGACCCTTGTTCCAGGCACTCGAGGCTGGACACGAGGGTTCTGCCACACACAGCTGCCTGGCTCAGGCCAGCCACGTCCACTGCCTCTGCATACGGTGCGTGCGCCACAGCAACTCTCCGGATGTGACACAGGCTGCAGGAAGGAGAAGTGGAGTGGGTGGCAGCTCCCTTCCTCGCTTCCTCGGCTTTCCCTCCCCTTGTTTCTTTCACCAGCCTGGCAGGTGCCCGCAGAGGCAGCAGATGGGCCCCTGACCTCAGGGAGGACCCCCAGCTCCATCAGCTATGGGGACGGGGGACCTGTGGGCCCTGGGCTACTGCCATGCTGCAGCCCTCGGAAGAACTGAGCAGGGACAGGGCCAGCCTGGGTCACCCAATGCAGCTGCGCAGATGTCAGGCCCAGCATAGCTGAGGTGTGGTCAGGCCAGGTTCCCCTGGGCCCTGCTGCGGAACAGGCTGTCCCGACAGCCTGGCTGCTGTCCTTGCTGCTGTTGTTTGGAAGACAGAGCATTCATCAGCCCCAGCCCCCGGCGCCCCACCCTCCCCTCGCCTCCTGCAGCTCCCAGGCCTGGGACAGTCCCTGGCTGACCCAGGTTGTGCACTGGGTGGCCTGGGGCAGGCCCTGACCCTCTGTTGGCCTCCTCCTTTTACCCCCACTGAGAAACCAGGGGCAGAGCCCTCTGTCCCCACTGCCCTTCCAACCCAAGGCCCAGGAAAAGGAGGACAAGGAGGCGCATGGTGGGGGCCGGGTTGGGGCCAGGGGGGTCGTATGTGCTTAGCACTAGGAGCCGCCTTAGAACTTCATGCCCTTGCTGGCACTTAGGAGGCAGAAAGAAGATGCCCAGATCTGTACAGGGATGTATCTCCACAGTCCCTGCCACCTTCACCCCTTGCCTCCCATCCTGACACAGGGTGGGCCTGAGCTGAGAATGGGCTGCACGCCCCAGAATGGGGCAGGGGAGCCAGGTGAGGAATCTGCAGCCTTGGCCAGGGGAGCCACATGGGAACTGTCTGCTGGACCCAGGGGGAGCAGCGGGACCTAGCCTTCTAGGCATCAAGGGAAACTGAGGCAGGAGCCCAGTTATAGGGCCCAACAAACTTGATCCAGGGAGGAGGCAGCTGCTGCATGGATACTTGGACTCCAGGGTCGTTGTGAATCCAGGGCCCAAGACCATCCATCTGCAGCCCTACCTGTTGACGGGAAGGAAGGAGGCTGCCATCTCTCCCAACCTGGTCCAGGGAGGTCCAGGCCCCAACCATGGGAGGCTGATTTCAGGACTATTGAAAATGGGTTCTGGGTTCAAATCCTGCCTGTGCCACTTCCTGGCTGTGTGACCTTGAGCAGGTCCTTTCTCTCTTTTTCTCCATTTCATCGATAAAGTGGGACAGTAATGCCACCAACACAACGTGATGGAGGCAAGGCTTGGCTCTCATGTACACCAAAGGCCTGCCTGCAGTTGGAGCTCTGTGCCTCTGTCTTCCTCCACCTCCCCTTATCCCTCCAGAGGGCCCAAGGGAGCAGGCACGGGTGGGGTTTCTCCTGGCACTGGCTGCGGAGTCCTTGGATACCTCCAGGCGAGTCCTTGATGTTTTTCCCAAATGATGCCAGCACAGGGATGGACTCTCTGTGTGTATGGGAACTTGGGTCCATCCCAGGAAGTAGGCCAGACGGTGGGGAGGAGAAAGGGCAGGGTGGAGGCTTGGCCAGGGCTCTGCCAAGGTCTCAGGCACGAGGTGAAGAGTGGGCACCTGCCTGCAGAAGCAGTGCCAGGGACTGACAGCCAGGGCTCAGCACAAACGGTGGGGCTGCCCGCTGTGGGCTGGTGGCAGGAGGCCCGGGGAAGCCTGCAGGCAGGAGCAGATGTGTTCCCGAAGAATGCTTGGGGCAAAGCCAGCTCCGGGAGCACCCCTTGTGGCTGGACACATGGGACAATTACCGGGCTGAGGGAGGAAGGTGGCGCCTGCTCAGGGGAGCGGAGGGCATCTTGCCAGGGTTGGCAGAGTCTAGGGGCTGGGAACTGGGACCAGGCATCAGGGCCTGGGGCCAAGGCCTTGGGAGGGCTGGCAAGACCCAGGCAGGGCCCAGCCTGTGGGCCTTAGAGACCAGGGCTCTGGGTTCACCGTGCCCTGGGTGTTGCAGCCCTGAGGACAACTCAGGGCTGGTCCTTCCTTTCCCCAAGGCTGGCCCTGGAGGGGCGGCTTCCTGGGTGCAGGGTGACAGTGCTTCAGCTCACTTTGTCTCCAGCATCCCCTCTTCCTCCCCAGTGACTCCAGGCCTCTGGGGGTGGGGGAGGCCGGGTGACCTTCCTCCCTCTCATACCCTGGTTCCCGAGTGGCTGGACGTCCTGCCCCTGGGTCCTGTGACACACAGGGCTGGACTGTTTGGAAAACATTCTGATGAGGACAAGAGGGTAATAAACACGGAGAGTCCGGGCAGCGGGACAATGGTGTGTGTGTGTCTGTTGGGAAGGCCCTCCTGCAGTGGTGCTGATGCTGCCACCCCAATACCTTCAAGATTAGGCTGAGTCTGCACCCCCAAACCCCATCTTTGCTCCTCCTGCCTCCCTGGCTGCCTGGCAGTCCTCTCCGGGCACTGTGGGAGTCTTGCCACCTTTCTCCCCCATCTCCTCTCCCACCAGGCAGCCAGGCTGAGACTGGGGGCCTTTTTCCTCCTTGGGCCCCCTCAGGAGGTGGGCTGAAGTACCCAAGAAATGCCCACCCCTTTGCAGCCTGAGTGTTGGGAAGACTGCTGGAGAGGGCTGGGACTGGGCCAGGGATCTGGGCGTCCACATCAACCCCGATGGACCTCAGAGCGCCACAGCCCCTGTCTCAGCTGCAGGAACTTGGAGTGTATAGGTGGAACTTTGCACTAACTTGCAGCCAGAGGAACTCCTAGGAGGAAGGGAAGCTGATGGTCTTGGCCGGGCACAGTGGCTCACGCCTGTAATCCCAGCACTTTGGGAAGCCGAGGCAGGCGGATCATGAGATCGAGAGATCAAGACCATCCTGGCCAATATGGTGAAACTCTATCTCTACTAAAAATACAAAAACTAGCCAGGCGTTGGAGGCGCATGCCTGTAATCCCAGCTACTCTGGAGGCTGAGGCAGGAGAATCACTTGAATCCCGGAGGCGGAGGTTGCAGTGAGCCGAGACCATGCCGCTGCACTCCAGCCTGAGTGACAGAGTGAGACTCTGTCGCAAAAAAAAAAAAAAAAAAATCATACGGTCTTGGAGTCAGTGTGCCTGTGGCCCTAGGTGAGAGACACCCTCCGTGAGCCTCAGTCTCCTCGTCTGTAAAGTAGGGCTAATACGAGGACTCCTCTCACACGGTGCTTGTGAGGATTCGGAAGGAAAGTACTCCAGGCCGCCCCAGCTTTAACTGTTATTGTGGATGTTATCCTTGTTGGGCTGGGCAGGGAGGCCCTGCCCAGCTCTGGCAGATCCCACCCTGAGTTCGGATCCTGCTGCCATGAGACCGCATAGGGGGAGTCTGCATGGTGCCTGAGAGAACTGGGTCCTCCCCTGACTCTGTCCTGTTATAGCTGTGTGCCTTTGGGCAGGCTGGTGAGCTCTAGAAGCTCAGTTTCCCCATCTGCGAAATGGGAATGAAGCTAGCAGAGCTCCCCTACCTCTTCCTCATGTCCTCTCCTCAAAGAGGCCTTCCCTGGGCCCTGTTTTGAAAACAGACATCCTGCTACTCCGTGTTCTTTTTTTTTTTTTCTTTTTGGAGACGGAGTCTTGCTCTGTTGCCCAGGCTAGAGTGCAGTGGTGTGATCTCAGCTCACTGCAACCTCTGCCTCCCAGGTTTGAGCGATTCTCCTGCCTCTGCCTCCTGTGTGCTGGGACTACAGGTGCCTGTGACCAGACCCAGCTAATTTTTTTTTTTTTTTTTTTGAGACGGAGTTTTGCTCTTGTTACCCAGGCTGGAGTGCAATGGCGCGATCTCGGCTCACCGCAACCTCCACCTCCTGGGTTCAGGCAATTCTCCTGCCTCAGCCTCCTGAGTAGCTGGGATTATAGGCACGCGCCACCATGCCCAGCTAATTTTTTGTATTTTTAGTAGAGACGGGGTTTCACCATGTTGACCAGGTTGGTCTCGATCTCTTGACCTCGTGATCCACCCGCCTCGGCCTCCCAAAGTGCTGGGATTACAGGCTTGAGCCACCGTGCCTGGCTAATTTTTGTATTTTTAGTAGAGGCGGGGTTTTTACCATGTTGGCAAGGCTACTCTCAATCTCTTGACCTCGTGATTTCCCCACCTTGGCCTCCCAAAGTGCTGGGATTGCAGGCACGAGCCAGTGTAGCCGGCCCATTGTATCTTTTTTCACTTGCCAGTTTGGACACAGATGTGCTTGTTTACCTATTTGTTTTTATTGTCTCTCTCCTCTCCCTGGAATGAGCTCCGTGAGGGTCTCAGACAGCACCGGGCAAATGGCCAGTGCTCGGAATGTCTCTGGAGTGTGGAATGAATCCCAGGTGTTGTTGGCCATGACAGGGAGCCAGCGGGTTCCCACCTCAGGGTCTTTGCACCTGCTGTTCTTTCAGTAAGTATCCACATGACTTACTCATCGTCTGCAGTTGTTTGCTTATGTGTCACCTTCTCAGAGAGGCTTTGCTTGACTTGTCTCATATTTACCCTCCCCAGTACCAGCCCTCCCCAGCCCTGCCCAGCCTTGCCCTGCTGCCCGTGTCACCAGCTGACCCTCTGCATATTGGCTTATTGACGGGCCTGCTGCTGGTCTCCCCACACAGTGGTCAGCCGCAGGCCAGCGGAGATCTGTGTGCCTTATTGCCTGCTGGGCCCCCCACTGTGTGCTTAGTCGGCACTCAGCAAGGATGTGTAGTATTAATGTCATTCATTTCCTGGGGGAGTAACCATGCACGGAAGCCCATAGAAAAATGCCTGGAAGCACAGACACCAAACTCATGACTGTGGGTCTCTCTGGGCAGGGAGGAGAAGCCCTGATTGTCCGTTCTGTGTTTCAAGGAGAGACAGGCACTGTTTGAGGGGCTGGGCCACAGCAGAAAATGGGGGACAAAGACCCTGCCTGACCTTCGTGGGGCCAACAGTCCAGTGGCAGAGGCACAAAGGAATCCATGCAACACAGAGCTTCTCAAAGTGTGGTCCGCAGACTCCTGGCCATCCTCAGCCTCTCTTGGAAGATCCACAAGGTCAAATGGTTTTATGATTTTTTTTGAGATGAAGTATTGCTCTTTTGCCAGGCTGGAGTGCAGTGGCATGATCTAGGCTCACTGCAACCTCCGTCTCCCAGGTTCAAGCAATTCTGCCTCAGCCTCCCAAGTAGCTTGGACTATAGGCACACCATGCCCAGATCATTTATTGTATTTTAGTAGAGATGGGGTTTCACCATGGCCAGGCTGGTCTCAAACTCCTGACCTCGTGATCCACCTGCCTTGGCCTCCCAAAGGTTTTTTTTTTTTAATTATTGTTTTTTAATAGAGACAGAGAAACCTGAGAAGGAGAGAGGAAGAAACAGCTAACTCACACTAAGTGAGAGAGTCCAGAAAGATGGAATCCAGAAGAGGAAAGCAGCGTCCACACTGAGTGGAAGGGAATAGAGAGAGGTGGAGTTTAGGAGGGGAAGACAGGCTTCCACGAAGGGAGTGTTCATGGAAGGGCACTCCAGAGGGGAAATCAAGAAAATAGAAAGATGGCTTCCATGAAGGGAGTGTTCTTGGAAGGTGACCCAAACATGGAGTTCTGGCCTCCCAAAGTTTTGCAGGTGTGAGCCACTGCACCTGGCCACTCAAATGGTTTTCATAATGATCCTAAGATATCATTAGTCCTTTTCCCTCACTGACATTTGCACGAATGATGCAGAGATGAGGAGAAATTGCAGTCAGTACCGTGGCGCACCTGTTGGTGGCCCCAAGCGTCTTCACCGGCACACCTGGGCTACATCCTTGCTAAGAGCACAGACCAGCAGCGCGGTGTTGAGCCTGACCCTTGAGTGCACATCTTCTGAATATTCTATGTGACGAAGTGGGAAGTGCACATAAAGCAAGCCCAAGTGTGGTGGTTGGTTTTCTGAGAGAAGGCACACACGTGATGCTTGAGTTGTCAACGCAACTAGCCGCGTTTTTGTTTTTGTTTTTTGAGATGGAGTCTCTGTTACCAGGCTGGAGTACAGTGGTGTGAACTTGGCTCACTGCAGCCTCCACCTCTGGAGTTCAAGTAGTCTCCTGCCTCAACCTCCCGAGTAGCTGGGACTGCAGGCATGTGCCCCTGCTCCCAGACCAGCCATGTTTTTATAGAACCCTAGGGTTCCATAAACGTGGCAAGCTGTGGTTATTCAGACTTGGCAATGTGGCAGATATTTTCTCGAAAATGATCAAAGTGAGCTGTCACATCAAGGAAAACAATTGATAGGAATTGTTGCCAGTGAAAAGATTCCAGCTTTCAAGTGAAAATTAAAACGTTAGAAAACTAGCCAGGTGGCAGGGTTCGGTGGGTCACGCCTGTAATCCCAGCACTTTGGGAGGCTAAGGCAGGCAAATCACAAGGTCAAGAGATCAAGACCATCCTGGCCAACATGGTGAAAACCTGTCTCTACCAAAAATACAAAAATTTTCTGGGCAAGGTGGCACACCCCTGTAATCCCAGCTACTCAGGAGGCTGAGGCAAGAGAATTGCTTGAACCTGGGAAGCAGAGGTTGCAGTGAGCTGAGATTGTGCCACTGTACTCCAGTGTGGGTGAAAGAGTGAAACTGTCTCAAAAAAAAAAAAAAAAAGAAAAAAGAAAAAAGAAAACTGGCCAGGTGTGCTGGCTCACGCCTGTAATCCCAGCACTTTGGGAGGATTGCCTGAGCCCAGGAGTTTGAGACCAGACTGGGCAACATAGCAAGACCCCCATCTCTACTAAAAACACAAAAATTAGCTGGGCATGGTTGCGTGCACGCCTGCAGTGAGCTGTGATTGGGCCACTGCACTCCAGCCTGGGTGACAGAGCGAGACCCTAAGTCCAAACAAAATAACAAACAAAAACTTGTACCAGCACCAGTAGCCAGTACTTACAGACTTTTCTGATCAGATTGGCAGACATATCAGCAAACTGTGATGTTTACTTATTGAATAATAAGATATGTCAACATTTGGAAGGTGAGGGAACCAATATTTAAATGATCAACACATGTTGTTATAATAAGTGTGTAGGTAAAAAAGCCATTCAAAGAACAAGATAGGCAGGCCAGATGAGGTGACTCATACCTGTAATCCCAGCACTTTGGGAGGCCCAGTCCTGTGAATCACTTGAGGTCAGGCGTTTGAGACCAGCCTGGCCAACATGGTGAAACCCCATCTCTACTAAAAATACAAAAATTAGCTGGGTGTGGTGGCGCGCATCTATAGTCCCAGCTACTTGGGAGGCTGAGACACAAGGATCACTTGCACCAGGGAGGCGGAGGCTGCAGTGAGCCAAGAGTGTGCCACTGCACTCCAGCCTGGGTGACAGAGTGAGACTCCGTCTTAAAAACAAAACAAAACAAAATGATGGGTGTAGTGGCTCACACCTGTAATCCCAGCACTCTGGGAGGCTGAGGTGGTGGATCACGAGGTCAGGAGTTCAAGACCAGCTTTGCCAACATGATGAAATCCCATCTCTACTAAAAATACAAACATTAGCTGGCAGTAGTGGCAGGTGCCTGTAATCCCAGTTACTAGGTTGTCTGAGGCAGGAGAATTGCTTGAACCCGGGAGGTGGAGGTTGCAGTGAGCCGAGATCTCGCCATTGCACTACAGCCTGGGTGGCAGAGTAAGACCTGGTCTCAAAAAAAAAAAAAAAAGACAGAAGGATTTTTGTGTAACCAAGTATGAAAAGGTCTTCATATGGTTCCAAATTCCATATCACAAAAAAAGTTTAAGAAATTAACACTTGTTGAGTTTTGGTGTTATAGCAAAGAAAAACATTCATAACGATCTGAAAAGGCTATTAAAATGCTCCTCCCTTTTCTAACTGCATAGCTGTGCAAGCCCAGATTTTGTTCACATAGTTCAATGAAAACCACATATCGCAACGAACTGAACAAAGAAACAGCTACGAAAACCCAGCTGTTTTCAATTAAGTCAGACATTAAAAGGATTTGCAAAAGTGCAAAACAACACCACTCACTGACTTCTTTGTTTTGAAAAATGTAACTTTTTCATAAAAATGCTTCATGTGAACATATATTGTTTATTACTTTTAAAAATTGAATACAGTAAATATCAGTTTTTATAACTCACATGAACTAAAGCTTTTTGTGGTCCTTGATAATTTTTAAGAGTGTAGAGAATAGGCCTGCCAGATGAAATGGAAGTATGTCCTGTGCAATATGTGATACGTAGTTGTTCTGAAAAAATATTTGTTATTTATCTGAAATTCAAATTGAACTGGGCATTCTGTACTTTTATTTATGTAGTAAATCCAGCAATCCTCGTAAAGGGATCCTGAGAGCAGCGTATTTGAGACCTGCTGGTTGGGAAGAAAAATAAATCGGATAAGAATTCAGAGTGTTCCATGTGATCGGGGCCTGTGTCATCAGGGCCAGCCACTGGGGGAGGAGGACTCTGGCCCGGGGCTTGGTGAGAGGGTCAGGGCCTGGAGTCTGGATGGGGCTTGGGGAGCCAGAGACACAGCAAGGAGGGAGGGAGATGTGGTCTCCTACTGCGCTTAAATATGTTCCAGCAAGGAGGACACCTCCATGTCTAAGAAGTGGGCTTGCAGAGAGGCAGGAACGAGCCCGGACTTGCGAAGCGGGTGTGTGGCATCAGGAGGAAACCCTCTCAGGCTTGACACAAAAGCCCACGCCTGGCCTTTCTAGTCTCTTCTCAGCTTCGGACGGGGATGAGGACGGGGGAGGGACGGCTGGGGACGGACGGATGGCTGGCACCAGGCCTGGAGGTGGTGTGCTCGGCAGGGAGCTTCCTTCCTCCCTGGTTGAAGAAAAGGCAGCCATGGGGGGCAGGGAGGAGGGGCAGCAGAACAAAGGCCTTTTGTGCAAGGGAGGGTTTCAGGCC
The DNA here is from genome assembly GCF_048565385.1 of Saimiri boliviensis. Classification (NCBI taxonomy): domain Eukaryota; kingdom Metazoa; phylum Chordata; class Mammalia; order Primates; family Cebidae; genus Saimiri; species Saimiri boliviensis. Next base: position 20,607,173 of record NC_133456.1, read on the forward strand.
GGCCCTGTCTGCACAGAGGATTAGGGTCATCAGTCTGGTGGGCAGGCACAGGCTGGCCCAGGCTGCCTGCTGGGCATGGCGTCCCTGCTGGTTCGAGGCTTGGTTGCTGGGGCACATCTCTGCGGAGGGTGGACTCGGCCATCTGGCCTGGGAGAGTGAGAGGGACCCTGACAAGTGTCCTCCTGGGGTCACAGGGCAGAGCCAGAAACGTCCTCATCCCCAGAGACCTCACCCTCGGGCCAGCCCTGCCACTACTCAGACCAGGGGTGGTGGTTGCCCAGGCAGGACCCAGTCAGGGTGAGGACCAAGGTGGTCTGGTGTCTCTAGGTGGGCCAGGGTAAATGAGACAGTCTCCAGCCACAGGATCTGTGCCGTGTGGTCAGAGAGCTAGGCCTGGGGCATCAGGCAGGACCCTTCCTCACAGCTAATGAGGTGCCAGGGCCATGGCAGACTAAGACAAGAGGTGGGAACTGTCTGTCTGGGACGGCCAGTCAGGGGTGCATTGCTGCACATGATTTGAATCAGTAATGAACCCGGCCAAAAGCCAGGCTGCTTTTTATTATCACCATGCTCTGAAAAAATCTGAAAAAAAAAAAAAAAAAAAAAAAAAAAAAAAAAAAAAAAAAAAAAAAGGTAGAATATTGCTGTTTGTGCTAAACAATTGCGGTAGATACTGTTAAATTTTACTAATATATATGCATGCTCACATTAGCATATTCTGGTGACTTTTTTTTTTTTTGAGATGGAGTTTCACTCGTTGCCCAAGCTGGAGTGCAATGGCGCCATCTCGGCTCACTATAACCTCTGCCTCTCAAGGTCAAGTGATTTTCCTACCTCAGCCGCCAGAGTAGTTGGGATTACAGACATGCGCCACCACGCCTGGCTAATTTTGTATTTTTTAGTAGAGATGAGGGTTCTTCATGTTGGTCAGACTGGTCTTGAACTCCCAACTTCAGGTGATCCGCCTGCCTCAGCCTCCCAAAGTGCTTGGATTATAGGCCTCCCAAAGTGCTGAGATTATAGCTACTGCACCCAGCTGACTTGTTTTAATAAATATGGAACTTAATTGGAAAACTCAATTATGCAGCCAGCCCCAACACATGCCCATTCAATGACAAGCATGTGTTTGGAGAGCCTGTTTGTGGTGATTTAGGATCATTTGAGCAGCTTAAGGTACAGCTCGTGTTTCTAGTTCCCCGTGGTGGTACCTACTCTTGCATTTAGGTAGTGGGTTTGAAATAATCAGCGACTGTGCAGTGACTAGAATGACAAAGAAACATGGCTGGGTGCGGTGGCTCATGCCTATAATCCCAGCACTTTGGGAGGCTGAGGTGGGCAGATCACATGAGGTCAGGAGTTTGAGATCAGCCTGGCCAACATGGAGAAACCCCCATCTCTACTAAAAATACAAAGTTAGCCTGGCATGGTGGCCCATGCCTTAATCCCAGCTACTCGGGAGGCTGAGTCAGGAGAATCGCTTGAACCCAGGAGGTGGAGGTTGCAAGTGAGCCAAGATCGTGCCATTGCACTCCAAAAAAAAAAAAAAAGAGAAACGAAGAGACAAAAGTTGAGTTACTTTTTGTTCTTTCTCTGTGCCTGCCCACATGGAGTTTTTATTTGGGTTTAACATTTAAAACAGTGAAATAAATGCTAACAGGGTGAAATGGTTTTGCTTGGTTAGTGCACATTTCAGTTCATCAACACAGTATTTTCATTTTGTGACTCTTACCAAGAGTAACTTTGTAAAAGCGACCTGCTCTGTGTCCGACGTGCTATGTCTGCCACTGCGCTAGAGTCACCACAGAGAGAACCCAGATCGGGTGCAAGACCCTGAGGTGTGGGGCTCTGAACCCCGGGTCTGGGTATGGAGGCAAGGCAGGGCTGGGGAGGGGGTGTTGAAGGCGCAGCTGAAGTAGGGGTGAGAAAGGAAGCCAAACAGGGGCTGGGGTGCCACACAACAGGCCAGGGTGGAGGAGTCTGCCAGGAGCCACCCAGCACTCCCACTTTCGGCAGGTTGCATCTCTGTTAACATGACCCTTGGCTGCTTCTGCCGGCAGGCAGCCCTGACGCCCTGGTGCTGCAGATGACAACTGCTCTGCCCACTCCTCGCCTCCTTCGTCCTTTCTCTGCAATCATTTATTTGACCCCAAGGGCAGAACAGGATGGAAGAGGAGGCCTAAGGGAAGGGAACCAACTCTGAACTCCCTCTCTCCAGCCCCTCGTGGCCTGGGCTCCTCCTGGGCTTCCCCACCCCTTTTTTCCTTCCCCACCCCTTTCCCCCTTCCCCACCCTTTTCTCTTGGCTTCCTTCCTGGCTGGCTTCACTCCCATGTCCCGAAGGTTTTGCCTTATCCTCTTGCTTTTTCCCTCAATCTCACATGTTCCCTTCCCCTCTCTCTGTTAGAAACCCCCAGCCCAGCTCCAGTCCAGAGCACTGACCCAGGCTCCAGCACTGCCCCTGGATGATACTCTAGGGGAACCGTCCTCGGCCTCTGCATATCAGCCCCAGCTGGCCACGATTCCATGCTCTCTGACAGTCCCATGACCCCCATCTGTTCATCCTTGATGGCCTGGCCACTCCTCCCTGGACCCCAGCCCCTGTCCTAGGCTGGTCACCACTGAGGCTGCTCTTTCCACTCCCAGTGACACTTCCAGCGCAACCCAGCTCCAGCTACCCCTCACTCCACGCAGCTCCTGCTGTGCACCCACCTCTGTGCTAGGCTCCAAGGAGGACCCCTGGGTCAGATGAAGACCTCATTGCCTCCCCAAGGGCCTCATCACACAGTGGAGTAAGGAAATCCCCTTTTTTTTTTTTTTTTGAGACGGAGTTTTCGCTCTTGTTACCCAGGCCGGAGTGCAATGGCGCGATCTCGGCTCACCGCAACCTCCGCCTCCTGGGTTCAGGCAATTCTCCTGCCTCAGCCTCCCGAGTAGCTCGGACTACAGGCACGCGCCACCATGCCCAGCTAATGTTTTGTATTTTTAGTAGAGACGGGGTTTCACCATGCTGACCAGGATGGTCTCGATCTCTTGACCTCGTGATCCACCCGCCTCAGCCTCCCAAAGTGCTGGGATTACAGGCGTGAGCCACCGCGCCCGGCTAGGAAATCCCTTTTATCCCATCCCTCCATCTATCTCTCCCTCCCTCCATTTCCACATCCATCCTTCTATATCTCCCTCTGTTTCTCCCTTCCTTCCCCTTCATTTCTCCCTCCCTCCCTCTACCTATCCATCCATCCCCTTTTCCCTCCATCCCTCACTCTCTCCTTCCATTGAGCCATTCTTCCTTCCTTCAACCCATCATCTATCCGTTTCTCCCTCTCTCCCTCCATCCACCTATTCTTCTCTCTCTCCTTCCATTCCTGCATCCATCTGTCCTTCTATCCCTCTCTCTATCCAGCCCTCCCTCCCTGTATCCCTCCATTCCTCCCACCCATCTCTTCCCATCCTTCCCTTCCTCTATTCCTCCCTTTATCCACTTATTTATTCAATTTGTCCCACTCTGTGCCAGGCTCTAGGTTGGGCATGGGGGCCTCAGGCCTGATTCAGACAAGCTCTTTGCCCTTGCAGAACTCAGTCTCATGAGAGAAGAGTAGTAGGAATACATATAATGGAGGAAGCCCAGGGCAAAGAGCAATGCCTAAACTGGGCTCTGTAGGGTGAGTAGGAGTTTACCACGACAAAGAGTGAGTGCAGGGCGTGAAGGCAGAGGGAAGAGTATCTGCAAAGGCAGAGGCGTGAATGGTGTGGTCTGGCTGGAGGGGTGGGTGTTGGGGGCTGGGGAGGCAGAGCAGCTGGGCCTGCTCACAGGGGCCTCGGAGGCCAGGCTGATGCATTCAGACTCCATCCTGAAGGTGGTGGGGCTCAGGAAGGCTTCTGGGCAGGGGAATAATGTAGGCAGGTGCATACTTCCAAAAGGCCCTTCCTGGCCACAGTCTGGGACGCAAACTGGAGAGTAGTTGGGGACGCAGGTGAGGGCCTGTGGATGAGTCACCACGTTTCTCTCTGAGCATTCAGTCCCAACTTCCACAGTCAGGTTTTCATTTGGTATCTGCTTGTAGCCTGAGAGTTCTGGGTTCAAGTCCTGACTCAGCCACTTCCTTAACCTCTCCGCCTCACTTTCCTCAGCTGTAAAATGGGAAAATGATGCCCTCCACTCCCCGAACCTCAGCTAAGGGCTCAAAAGCTCCATTGCTCACAGGGTCTTCAAGGGAGGAGAACGAGCCCAGGATGGTCAGCGGTATTCAGCCCTCTGCTCAGCATGGAGGAGTCCAGGGAAGGGCAGGGAGTGGCGGGGCAGTCTCTGACTAAAGTCCACCACGTGGCTCCGCTGCAGGAATGCGGGCCAAACCACACCCACTGGCTTTTCAATACAGAAAGCCAGAAACACAGATTCTTGAACTGTCCTGAGTTTTAAAGTATCCTGAGCAAACAAAATGCATTTGTGACCCAGATCGGGGTTACTGTGCAGATGAGCTGAGACTGCACACGTGGATGACTCCAACAAATGCAGCCCCTGACTCTTCTGCCCACCCACATCCCTCCCCTTCTTAAAAACAAGCCTCAGAAAGGACGGAAAGCAGTCCTTCTGCAGCAAATCTCGCCAATCCCAGTGTCTGAGCTACTGAGAAAAGAGGAGCCAGTAGTCCTGGGGTTTGAAAGAATTGCCAGCAGGAACTTGAATAGGTATTTGTTCCCCTGTGTTCACGGCAGCATTGCTCACAACAGCAAAAACCGGAAGCAACCCACGTGTCCATCAGCAGATGAATGGATAAAGAACATGTGGTCTATTCATACAATGGAATATTATTCAGCCTTAAAAAGGAAGGAAATTCTGACCCATACTGCAACATGGATACGCCTTGAGGACATTATACTCAGTGAAATCATCCAAGTCACGAAAGAAAAAATACTGGATAATTCCACTTACGTGAGATCCCTAGAGGAGTCAACTTCCCAGAGTCAGAAAGTAGAATGGTGGGTGTGGGTGCCAGGGGCTGGGGGAAGGGGGTTCAGGAGTCAGTGTTGAATGGGGAGTTTCAGTTTGGGAAGAGGAAACAGTTCTGGAGCTGGATGGTGGTGATGATTGCATGGCAGTGTGAATGTACTTCATGCCACTGAAATGTGCATTTAAACATTTTCTGTAACCGCAGCACTAGGAGGCTGAGGTGGGTGAATCACGAGGTTAGGAGTTCGAGACCGGCCTGGCCAACATGGTAAAACCCGTCTCTACTAAAAATACAAAAAATTAGCTGGGTGTGCTGGCAGCGCCTGTAGTCCCAGCTACTCAGGAGGCTGAGGTAGGAGAATTGCTTGAATCTGGGAGGCAGAGATTGTAGTGAGCTGAGATGGTGCCACTGCCCTCCAGCCTGGACAACAGAGCGAGACTCTGCCTCAAAAAAAAAAAAAAGAAAAAGAAAAAATGGTTACGATGGTAAATTTTGTGTTATGTGTATTTTATCATGATTTGTAAAGCAAAGTGGCAGATATTCACAGGAGGAAGGGAAGGGCAGGCCAGGTAGCTGGCATGTGGCACTGAGTTGGCTCGGCCTTGCTCCCCAACCCTAGGGGCAGCCGCCTCTGGAACAAGAAGAGGCCTCGCTGAGGCAGGACAGGAGGCGTCCCTTGCTATTTCTGTGTGATGCATCTGGCGTGAGAGGTCCTAAGGGACACTTGCCTGCCAGAGCAAATTGGTCTTGAAATAGGACCTTCACACTCATCTGATCCCATCTTTAACTTTCTGTAGAAAATGAAATATTTAAATATACTTTATGATATTAAGGCAGTTCCTTTCCACTGCTATCTTGTAAGGTGTTGCTTTTTTTTTTTTTTTTTTTTTTTTTTTTTTTTGTGACGAGGTCTCACCTGTCACCCAGGCTGGAGTGCAGTGGTGCGATCTCGGCTGACTGCAGCCTCCCTCTCTCAGGCTCAAGCGATTCCAATTCTCCCACCTCAGCCTCCCGAGTGGTTGGGATTACAGACACCCACCACCTTGCCTGGCTAATTTGTGTATTTTTAGTAGAGATGGGTTTTGCCATTTTGGCCAGGCTGGTGTCAAACTCCTGACTGCAGATGATCTGCTCACATTGGCCTCCCAAAGTGCTGGGATTACAGGCATGAGCCATGTGCATGAGCCGGTGTTGCCTTTATTATAAACATTTCCCTGTCTCTACTCAGGTGATCTTATCCCTTTGCTCCTTTACCCTGGTAAGCTCAACGCCTTGCTCTTCTAGGGCAAAGTGAAACTTGCCTTCCTGGATGCCTCCTGCTGGCAGGTGACAACTGCCTTCAGAAGCGGCTGCACCAGGTTTTAGTGTTTGTACTGCAGGGCGCTGCGTCGCTGTCTCTGCGTGAGGCTGGCCTGTGCTTTCCTTTTCTTAAACTCACAACCTCCTATTGCTCAATCACCCCACCCCGTTCCCCACCCAACCCTTGGCCATGCTCACTGGCTCAGCTATCTGAGCTGGCCCAGCCACCAAGACCAAGAGCTTGGCTGGGGCGGTGGGGCAAAGCTTCCTGGACCCTGGGTGGGCATGAACTGGGGGCCCTCTGGGGAGGGGAGTTAATGATCCCGGGCACGAGGCTGGTGACCACTGGGACATAGTCACCAAGGGTGATGGAGACTTCCTTAGTCTGGAGGGCGCCGCTCTGGTGGGTGGGTGAGTGGGGGCTCCTATGGCTAGGCCTTAGCCAAACTCCCCTTCCCCATAAACCCCACATCCCTGACTCCCCTCCCCTTCTTCATTCATGCAGGGCAGCTTCCCAATCCAAGCACCACCAGTTTCCGGAGCAGCCTGAACTCTCTGGGAGGACAAAGGGAAAAGAATTCTCTTTTCCTTCCATCGGTGCTGTCCCCTGGGCTCTATGGACTCTGGTGTGCCATAATCACTGTCTCTGCGACATCCCAGAACTCGCAGATTGAAAATCCCAACTCAGGCTTCAGTCAACTTCTATACTCCTCCCCTCTCCACTGGGTTTGGATGGATTCGGCCTGAGGCACCAGGGATGGGGTGGGGAGGGTGTGGCCTGTCTTTCCCTGAGGCTGGAGACAGCAGGCAGGAGGCTGAGTTTGACTCTACTGGCCAGTCTCTGTCTCTGTAGCCTCCTGGCTGCACTGACCAGTCATCAACACCAGCAATGCCCTTGGTATGGCCTTTGTCCGCCAGAGCTTCTGTGATTCTTCCAGAAGTGCTATTGGCGGAGGCCCCCTCTGCATTTGGCTCCTGCTGGACCCCATCCCACCAGTTCAGTTCCTACTCCCATCAGGGTCCCCTGCTGCTGTGGCCCCCCCCACAACATGGCCAGGCATCCCTCTATGGTGCAGAACCAGGGAGACAGCCCATGCCAGGCTCCCTACTGTGGTGACATTCGACTTGCAGAAACTCATGGGACCAATCCATGGGCTGTGGACAGTCCCTGCCGCCCCTCCTTGTCCTGTGGCTCTCTTCGGCCCTCCTCTCCCTGCGCTGATGGGCCCAGGACACAGCACAGCCGGTCTGGTACAGGAGATGACACCCAGGCTGAGAGGGGGGTGCCTGTCTCCCTGCTTTGGAGGTGCTCTCAGTCGCTTGGAGATTTGGCTTTGGACTTGACTTTGGCTTTTTTTGGAGCAGGAAGGGAAGTGCAGCTCCTGCCCCGTGGCAGCAGGTTGCAAGCCTGGTGACTTCCCAGCTCCCTTTCTCTTCCTGGATGTCTGCATATTTAGACTGTTGGGGCTCGCTGAGGAGAGGATCTTGGGGTGCTGGCAGGGCTGTGGCTCTCTTTAGAATGCGGGCATCAGATTGCTTCTTTGCCCTGAGCTCTGGGTCCTGGCCACTAATTCCTGCAAAAGGAAAAGACTCCCTCAGGGCCGGGCGCGGTGGCTCAAGCCTGTAATCCCAGCACTTTGGGAGGCCGAGGCGGGTGGATCACAAGGTCAAGAGATTGAGACCATCCTGGTCAACATGGTGAAACCCCGTCTCTACTAAAAATACAAAAAATTAGCTGGGCATGGTGGCTCGTGCCTGTAATCCCAGCTACTCAGGAGGCTGAGGCAGGAGAATTGCCTGAACCCAGGAAGCGGAGGTTGCGGTGAGCCGAGATTGTGCCACTGCACTCCAGCCTGGGTAACAGGAGCGAAACTCTGTCTCAAAAAAAAAAAAAAAAAAAAAAAAAAAAGACTCCCTCAACACCCCGTTCTCCTGTGGGAGGCTCAGGCAAGGCTGGTGACCTAAGGCCATGTGGTGTGTTCTGATTCCTTCAGAGACTGGCATTCCCACCTCTTGATTCACAGATACAAACAATCCCTCTTGTCTTAACATCTGGGGACACAAAAGATGTGGGGCAAGGATTTGGGTGTAAGCAGTTTATTTGGGAGCTTATCTCAGAGTGCAGTGAGGATGTGAGGCAGGGAAAGGAAGAAGCCCACAAAGGGTGTGTTAGGCCTGGTGCAGTGGCCCCGCCTGTGATCTCAGCACTTCAGGAGGCCAAGGCAGGAAGATCGCTTGAGGCCAGGAGTTTGAGGAGGCAGTGAGCTATGATTGCGCCACTGCACTCTAGCCTAGGGACAGAGTGAGATCCTGTCTTTAAACAAGAAAAGGCATGTTAATGAATGTCATCACTGGGAGCCGCTGGAGCTCAGTCCAGCTGGAATCCAAAAGGACAGTGTAGAGCACAGCTCAGAATTGTCCCAGCAAGAGACTGCCAGCCCCGCCGTCCCCCTGCCCTGACAGTGCTTGAGAGCGGCTCCCGGAGGCACTAGCTCAGGACACTTCTGGGCTACCTGGCCAACACGGGCAGGATGAGCTCTCGCCGCCAGTGGTGTAGGTGAGACGTCATCTCTGTGCCCAGGAACCAGCCATGAGGCTGCGGTGACCTCCGGCACCGGCCGTCTGTACTGAACTCTAGCCATCCCTTTAGAGACCAGCAACAAAAGCCACACACCCAGGGAACGGTGTGCCACAGCCCTGTCTTTCTTCAATTACTGATGCCTGTATGACAAGTGCGTGCACACCGGCTTTTCACAAATTGAACATACTTGTGGAATTGGCACACAGATCAAGAAACAGAACCCGACCAGCACCCCCGCTCCCATCCCCTTTCTGCTCCCTTCCAGGTGCCACCACCCCAAGGGTACCTGCTCCTAACTTTGAACAGCATAGTTGAGTGTTGCCTGTTCTGGAACTTCATACAAAATGTACAAAGTGTGTATGCCATAGGCGGGTGCTCCTTTGCGTCCGGCTTCTTTGGCTCTGGGCTGTGTCTGTGAGCTACATCCACCTTGCTATGTGTAGTTGCTTGAATTGTGGGTATTCAGCTGTGTGGGGACCCCAGGACGCACCTGCCCATCTCCACTGTCAGCGGGTGGGGAGTGGCTTCTGGTTTGGGGAGCTGCCGCCAGCCCTGTTGGGGATCTTCTTGTTTGTGCCTCCTGCCTGGAGGACACACGCTCTCCTGAGTGGAAACTGAGGGGGGGAATTTTTGGGTCACAGCGCACACATATGTCCTGCTTTGGTCCCTTCTGCCAAACAGTTTCCTACAACAGTCGCACCATCCGAAACTCCCGCTGGCAGTCGAGCATTCCTGTGGCTTCACTTCTTTGTCCACAGTTGTTATTTTCTGCATCTCTGGCCTTTTCCACAGTTCCGGGGAAGGGGGAGCCTCAGCTTTTCCATCCTCCCGCCGCCCTGTTCATATTTCACAGGTGAGAACACAACGGTGAGGGGAGGGAGTTCCTTCTCCACGTCACACTCCCTGTGGGTGGCAGGATGTTGGCTGAAGTCTCTCCAGAGGGATGCAGGTGCTGGGGGGAGTCCCAAGGGGCATGGAGCTGATTCAGCTGCGGGAAGTTGGCCGTAGGGTTGAGAGCCGCTCCTTCCTTGAGGTCGTCCGGCAGGCCATGTGGTGACGTCTCTCCCTGCCCATTCTTGGGCTTGCTACAGAGAGGCTGCACTGTGCCCAGTCTTCTAGAGGGAAGGCCAATGTGGGATTTGGAGTTTGTTGGGAGCTTTGGAGGACACCGTGGTCTCAGAAAGGAGTCTTGGGGTGGCCGTGCTGTGAGGGGTCAGGCTGCCTCTGCCCCTCTTGGCTGAGCCCAAGAGCTTATACCACCATCTAAGCATCCTTCATGTCTCATTGGTAAAACGGGCTGGAGAGCAGGGCCTGCCTAGTGGGTTGGCATGAGCCATGCGTGGGACAGGAAGGGGGTATGCTTTGCCTGGCTCCCTCAGCCCCATGGAGACTCAGATGAGGGCCTGGTGTAGCCGGGCTTGGGGCGGGGGTAGAAGGGAGCTCTCCTCGAAGTCCACAGCATCTGGCATTCTGGGCAGGGGCCCAGACATTGAGAAGGGTGCTGGGACGCTGGGATGCTGGCTGCCCACCTGCCCCTCCTCCCACATGTTGGCATATGGTTTTGTTCAGCAGGAGCCAAGCTGTGGGGGAAGTTTCCTCCAGAGAGTCCGGGGAACAAGGCCCCTTTGTCTGGTCTTGGGTCTGCCTGCTCCCTGGGCCTGGAATGATGGGTCAGACCTCACACTGGGCATCTAGGGGCACTGTCTGTGATGGAGGAAGCCAGGGGTCACCCTCTGTTAGATGAGGAAACTGAGGGAGAGAGAACAAGAGACTGGACCAGAAAGCTCAGTTTGCCAGCAGTGAGGGCAAGACTAGAACCTGGCTCCCTGCTTCCCAGTCCAGTGTTCTCCCCTCCTCCACCCTAAGGTGGGTTCCCAGGGGCCCCTGGGTCCCTCCCAGAGTTTGTGTTGGTGTAGCCACTTTTCTTTAACAACCCCACTCGTCTAGCCCATCCTTCCCTCCTTCCTGCCCTTCCACGGAGAGTTTCAGAGAGCCGGCTCCATGCAGCCACACGCCCAGCTACCAGGAATAGGAGTGTAAACAAAACAGTCATGATCTTGGCCCTCAGGGAGCTTGCTGCCCAGTGGCAAGGCCTGATGAGCCCACTGACATTGATGTCACAGGAGTAGTGGCCTGAGACAGGCGCTCAAGGTGCTGTGGCTGCACAGGCCAGCGGATGGGAGTGAGCCGGGAGAGCTCTCAGGAGGAGGTGATGTTTCAGTTAAGACCTGAAGGTTGAGAAAGAAGCAACCAGGAAAGAATGTGGGGCCCTGGGGGAGGGGCAGGGTGTTCCTGGCAAGTGGCACAGCACAAGCAGGAGCTGGGAGGTTGCAGAGAGTAGGGAGTGGGCAAGCCAGTGGGGGAAGCAGGAGTCAGGGGAGGGGAGGGGAGACCGTGAGCGGAAACAGACAGGAAACAGCTCCCATCGAAAACCGAGACACAGACTGCAGCCAAACCACTGCAGGGCCTTGCCGGCCAGGCTTGCCAGGTATGGGCTTGACTCCGAGGCCCACAGAGAGCCACGCAAGGCCTTGAAAGCAGGGAGTCACATGGCCAGATTGTGCTTTAGAAATTAGTGATTGCAAAGAAGAAAGCAATATTTTATGGGGCAAAAGCCATGAGCAGAAATTTCACAAAAGAGAAAATGCAGACGGCTGAGGAACATGGCAAGATGTCCATCCTCACTAGTGACGAGGGACACGTGGACTAAAACCATGCCAGGTACCATTTCACACCTACTACACGGCACACACGAGTTGGTGAGGAGGTGGCACGCTTGGCAGCAGCTGGTGGAAATACACATGGGCACAAACGCTTTGCAGCAATTGTTTGGCATGAGCTGATGAGCCTGAATATGTGGATGCCCCATGACCTAGCTCTCTCCTGTATGCCTGCCCTAAAGGACTCGTACAAATGTCACAGGGAGACAGGCACAAGGCAGCTATAGCAGCATTATTTGTAATAGGAAAAACAAAATAAAACAAAAACCAGAAAACAATCTCAATGTCCATAGACAGAGACTCATTCAGTATCCAAGAGCTGGGCTGTGGAATACTCTACAGCACTGGAAAGGAATGAAGACCACCTGGGAGCACTGACGGATGCATCTCATCTCCTCAATGCAATGAGTCTCTTTATATCAAGTTTGAAAATAGCCCTAACTACACAGATTAGGGATGCATACAGAAGTGGGAACACTTTTAAGGAAACTCTGGGAGTTAAGTATGACTGGGAAGGGACCCCAGAGAGGATTTCTGGGTCAAGAAGCCTGTGCTTTTCACAGGACCCCCTTCTCGTGTTTGCATATAACCCTAATCAGCCCCTGGGCTCATGTCACATTCTCCCCTGCTGGCTAACATTTTTGCAATGGGTGTAACCTGCTTGTTTTATTATTAGTCACCAACCGCAGGCGACTTGCTTTTCCATCAGACCCTCGTGGTGAGCCTAGCCTTCGGTTCCCAACCTAGTGCAAACCAATGATCCTATGAGATCCAGCTCTGATTGGCTGGATCACGGGGGCTTCCACGACTTGAGAGCCAATCACTGAGGAGCTTGATGAAGTCTCCTTGTGTCTATTGAAAATTTTACAAAGAGCATATGAAAAAAATGTGTGCTACATGTACCCCAGGACCTAAAGTACAATAAAAAATAATGTGTGCTAAATACATGTCTGACAGTGTCTGAATTGAATGTCCAAGAAATTAACCTGAAACTAAAGACTGCAAACTTACCCCTACTATCGGGGCCATTCACGGATCACTCTCCAGTATCTGGGAATAGCCCTCAGTTTCCATGTGGAGATTCCTCCCACCTGCTCAGGCCTCTGGGCACACATATGACCTGGGTGGGATCACTCTCCAGTATCTGGGAATAGCCCTCAGTTTCCATGTGGAGATTCCTCCCACCTGCTCAGGCCTCTGGGTACACATATGACCTGGGCGGAGCCAGTCAGCACGGCCCATCTCTGCTGCAGTGACTGGTTCAGCCTTGGGCACCTGAATTGAGCCCCTCCAATTGGGGAGAACCTTAAGACCAGTGCATTCGTGCTGCATTCTGGCTGGACTTGAAGAACCCTTCAAGGGTTGAGTTGAGGGACAAGCGGGGAGAAACTTGCTCCTGGTAACATATTTGAGAGTCTGGATTGTGCTGCGCTTGAAGTCCACCCCCGTACTCTCTCAGTACTGAAGTCAATAGTTCCCTTCTTGACTTAAGCCTCTTTGAATCAAGTGTACTGTGACTTGTAGCAGAAAGTACAGGCTAGCACCCTTTCCCGACTCACATCAGTCACACCTCCTGAGCCAGAAACGTGTGTGTGTGTGTGTGTGTGTGTGTGTGTGTGTGTGTGTGTTTGAAAGAGAGAGAGAGAGCCTGCCTCTCCCTGTCCCTGGCTCCCAGCATCATACCAGTCTGTGTCCTCTCCCCACCGAATCTCTCCAACGCCACCATTGCCTCCATGCCGCCAGCCCAGTCTGGGCCCCATCATCTCCCTCCTGCGCTCTTGCACCAGCTTCCTCCAGTGGCTCCCCACTGCTCTCAGAATAAATACGAAGCTTCTTCCCACGCCCACAGGCTCCCTCATGAGGCCTGGCCCTGCCACCTCCTCTTGAGAGATTGGCTCTCACGTCGTGGAAGCCCCAAACATGTCAGGAGGCCAGGACTGACAGATGGAAATGAAGGATTGAAGCATACCTCCCTGGGGTCTTCTCGATTTCCAGGGGCTTGGGCCAGTGTGGTCCAGAGGGTGTGGGTCTCCCACCTGCTCCCTCATCAGAACCCTGGTGAGGAGGCCTGGGAAAAGGAGGGACTGAAGCACCTGGGAGAAAGCTGGAGGGGCTGGGAAGAGACCAGAGGGCAACTCGGTGCAGATACCCACGGCCAAGCAGCTCTGCACGCTCAGCTTGGAGGTCAAGGGACCCTGGAGTCAGAGTGTGCTGGCACCTTAATACATCACCCCAAATAACTACTGCCAGCTTAGGTCACGTGGCCTGAAGTCTAGAGGCTGGAATGTGGAAGGCGAACTTTCTCTATGGGCCGTGCAGACCACTGCAGGGACCTATGCTTAGTCCCTGATATAGTCCTGGAAGAGGACAGCTGAATTGGGCCCAGGGCACTAGAGCAGCTGGGGTGACTCAGCCTGGGATACAGCAGCCTTGAGGCTTTGGCTGAGGAAGAGCAGGCAAGCCTAGAGGAGCAGAGGAAGGGGCCGGAGCTCAGAAGGCGGTCACCTCTCTGTGAGAAGAGGACTTTTTTCTCAATATCCACAGTGGCTCAAGAAGAGAAGGTGTTGCTTTCCCACCCTATAGCCCAGTTCCTGGCTCCTTCCTCTGGGTTCAGCTGGGGCAGGGGGACCTGGGCTCTTTCCATCCAAGGAAGGGGGTTCCAGGCTCTGTCTTTCCTGGCATTCTGGTGGCCCCGTGGGAAACACAAAGCCTGCTGGTCCGTGGCCCCAGGCCCAGGGTCTAGACTGAGAGGCCTAGACAGAAGAGCCTGGGACTCCAGAGGCCTGTGTGGCTCACCGAAGCTGCCTGGGGGGACCCAAGCGCAGCTGTTTCTGAGCTGTCTCAGTTTTGTTATCTGTGAAGTGGGGACACACAGTGTTTAAATTTCAGCAGGTGGAGGAGATGCAAGAGAGGCAGCTGTATCTGAGCTTCATAGACTGTATAATGCAGTGATGATTTCAGTTACTATTAGAATTAACTTTCAGAGCCAGGCGTGGTGGCTCATGCCTGTAATCCCAGCACTATGGGAGGCCCAGGCAGGAAAATCATGAGGTCAGGAGATCGAGACCTTCCTGGCTAACACAGTGAAACTCCATCTCTGCTAAAAATACAAAAAATTAGTCAGGCATGGTGGTACGTGTCTGTAGTCCCAGCTACTCAGGAGATTGAGGCAGGAGTATCACTTGAACCTGGGCGGCAAAGGTTACAGTGAGGTGAGATTGCAGCTCAGGTGACAGTGCAAGACTCCATCTCAAAAAAAAAAAAAAAAAAAGAAGGAAATAAATAAATAAATTTATTTTCAGTACTGCAAAAGGAATAGCATTTGAACATAAACATTCTCAGCATTTACTTGCAGGTGGCTTGCATGTGGTACATGCTCAGTAAGTATTAGCTAATATTATTTCTATAGAAGTAAGGAAACTTACTTCTATAGAAGGGTGTGTCTTGTGGATGGAGCAATGGCGAGTGCACACCTGAACAAGGTAAGGGAAGGGGTTCATATCCCTGACGCAGGTAGCCCTTACTGCTGTGTTGTTTCCCTATTGGCTAGGGTGGGACTACACAGTCTAAGCTAATTCTGATTGGCTATTTAAAATAAAGCAGGGATACGAGCCAGAGCAGGAAAGATGGTTATGGAACAGGTGACTCAAAAGTGACTCAGGATGGAGCAGGTGACAAGGGGTGACTCAGGACGACGCAGGTGACCACGACGAGTCAGGACTTTAAATATGTAGGTTACAAGGGGGACGGGTGGGGGGGACATGCAATTTAATTGAGAGGAATCAGTGCAGATAACAGGGGAACAGATGTGAACTACCGATTAGAGCTGGTGGGAAGGTTGTTTACCAAAACTAGGGGCAAGGGGACAAAAATAATAAGGAAGTTAAACTTCAAAATGGAGAACAGGCAGGTGCGGTGGCTCACGCCTGTAATCCCAGCACTTTGGGAAGTCCGACCTTCCAACATGGTGAAACCCCATCTCTACTAAAAATACAAAAAAAAACCCAATTACCCAGGTTTGGTGGGGTGCACCTGTAATCCCAGCTACTCAGGAGGCTGAGGCAGGAGAATTGCTTGAACCTGGCAGGCGGAGGTTACAGGGAGCTGAGATTGTGCCACTGCACTCCAACCTGGGTGACAGAGCAAGATTCTGACATACCAATTCTTTGAAGAGAAACTTAGAACTCCCTGTATTTAACATTACTATTCCTATCATTGCATCAGTTCAAGTCTGTTAAGAAGCCCAAAGTGATTTTGCCAGGCAAGACAGGATTAGATGTGCAAGGAACAGTTTGCAGGGAGGAAGCAGGAGAAGGCAGAAAGAGGTTCAGAGGGCAGCACAGTGCTGCCACTTTTGCTGGCAGAAGGGGAAGAAGGATTGCAGAGGAGTAGTCTTGGAACATGATGCAATTCCAAAAAACTTCAGCCAGGATGATGAGGGAGCCTTGGGAACTTGTCCAGCAGGTAAGTGCAGGGAGTCCTGGGTCTCTCTGAGATGTTGCTGCATCCCTGTTCCTCGTTCTGTGCTCTGTCATTGGTTGGGAGCAGCTCACAGTGGCTTCAGCACAAATGTGATGGTGGGTGTGGAGAAGCAGCCGGTGACCTATGCTATGGAGAAAACTGGAGATACATCTTCATGGCCACGATAATCCTCATTATCTGAAACCCACCTATACCCAAGGACTGGTTGAGTCAAGTCCTGCCAGGTAACCAGAGGTTACTTGGAGCCTCAGAGGCCAAAGTCTGTGATTTAAACAGATGTGTTTCCCTTCTTCACATTCCTAGAAGGGGAGACTTCCAGGCATAACTGGAAATCCTTGCCCCACAACAAGGCAGCCTGCTGGAGGACCAGTCATCAGCGGCATAGGAGGGGCAGCCAGAGGGGCTCGGGGTTAGATTTAAGGGCAGCAAGAAAGAAAGAAAGAATGGATGGATGAAAAAAAGAACTGGAATAGAATATAGGTAGCTTACTATTCTATTTTTATCTTGAAATAGAGGAAGCCTTTCCAAGCACAACCCCAAAACCATAGACCACAAAGAAAAATACGGGTAGGTCTGTCTACAACAAATTTTTAAAATTCTATGTGTAAAAAAGCACATAACCAAAGCTAAACTAGAGAATTCTGCAGCATGCGCTTGGCAGACAGTAGATCGGCACTCCTGCTGTACAAAAAAATGCTGATCAAGTACTACAACCAAGATGCACACCTCCATCCATAATGAAAAGAAATGAAGAATGTGTGCAAATGGTGAAATATTTAAAAGAAAGAAAATACATGTATACGTGCCCTTTGTCCTTGCAACTTCTTGGAAATAGACCAGTGCTCCAAAATACAGATTTATGGTTTTTCATTTTTTTTTTTTTTCCAGAGACAGGGTTTCACTCTGTCTCCCATACTGGAGTGCAGGGGTTAATCACAGCTCACTGCACTTTCCCACCTCAGTCTACCAAGTGGCTGGTATTACAGGCATGCACCGCCATGCCTGGCTAATTTTTAAATTTTTTTGTAAAGATGGGGTCTTGCTATGTGGTCCAGTCTGGTCTCAAACTCCTGGCCTCAAGCAATTCTCCTGCCTCAGCCTCCCAAAGTGTTGGGATTATAGGCACAAGCCACATGCCTGGCAAAGAATGTTCTTTAAATCATGTTTTATAATAAAAATTTGGAAATTATCAATGGAGGCCCAGATAAATGAACTGTGGTGACAGAATACGGTAGAATAATGGACAGCTGTTGACAGTGATTCCAAGGATATCTGTTATTGATGTAGAAAAATGACCATAATATATCACATGATAGAAAATGTTTATTAGAAGTTGTGGGCAGGCATACATACATACAGTTATGTGTATGTATAGAACATAAGCAGTTGGGCTGGGTGTGATGGCTCACACCTGTAATCCCAGCATTTTGGGAGGCCAAGGTGGGCAGATCACTTTAGGTCAGAAGTTCGAGACCAGCCTGGCCAACATGGTGAAACCACCATCTCTATTAAAAATACAAAAATTAACTAGGTGTGGTGGCATAATCCCAGCTGCTCGGGAGGCTGAGGCAGGAGAATCTCTTGAACCTGGGAGATGGAGGTTGCAGTGAGCTGAGATTGCGCTACTGCACTCCAGCCTGGGTGACAGATTGAGACTCTGTCTCAAAAAAAGAAAGAACAACAACAAAAAACAAAAACAAAAGTGGCTGGAAGAGATTCCTTGGGAAGATAGACTCTCCCAATGTTAAATGTTTTATTATATGTATTTTCTAACTTTGCTATTAAAATTAGAGCCAGTCTCTCTCATTTCACAAATGGGAAACTCAGGTTGAGAGTGGGCAAAAGCCTGTCTGGAACCAGGCTCCCTGTCTCTGGGCTGCCTTCGCTGTCCCACGGGCCTCCTTTAGCTCCTTAGGGTTTCACTGTGTGGCCTTAGGCAAGTTGCTTCCCTCTCTGGGTGGCTGCAGTGGGGAAGGGGCTCTGAGGCTGCTCGGCCTATTTTTTCAGCCTGCTGGGGAGGTCCCAGCCTCTGAGACCAGCACCCTGCCCCCTCACCCTTTCCTCTGCTGGGAGAGTTGGCCCCAACAGCAAGGCTGGGCCACGATTTATCACACCAGGCGAAGGAATGGGCCAGGGTGAGTCACGAGCAAGCTGGGCCATAGGAGGTAAGGAGGGCTGACCATTCCCAGATGGGGGTTGTGAGGCCAGACGGCTTTCCTGGAATAAGTAGACTACTTGGAAAAGTGCAAAGACATTCCAGAGTGGAAGAAAGTTGTAGTGCCTCTCCCCCACTCCTCTCCCCGCTCTATTCCGTGCACTTCAGCCCTTCCTGCCACTCTGCCAAGGGGTCCCAGTCCCTGTCCGCACACTCCGGCTCCCCACCACCTCACTACGATGTTCCCCCTCTTTCTCTGGAAGGGCAGGGAAAGCACGCTGACTCTGGATGGGCTGCTCTGGGTGGGGCCCTAGCTCCGCTGCTGAGCCTCGATTTCTCTGTAAAATGGGGGAAATACCTAGTACCTCTAGAACTGTGTAGAGGATTAAATGATCTAATCCATGTAAGGTGCCTGTTAAAAGGCTTAGTACACAGCATATGGTTAACAGACATGAGTTTATTTTTATTCTCTGTTTTTTTTGAGGCGGAGTCTCACTCTGTCGTCCAGGATGGAGTGCAGTGGGGCGATCTTGGCTCGGCGCAACCCCTGCCTCCCAGGTTCAAGTGACTCTTCTTGTCTCAGCCTCCCAAGTAGGGGGCCTGCTACCATGCCTGGCTAATATTTTTGTATTTTTAGTAGAGACAAGGTTTCACTATGTTGGTCAGGCTGGTCTCAAACTCCTGACCTCATGATCTGCCTGCTTTGGCCTCCCAAAGTGCTGGGATTACAGGCATGAGCCACTGAGCCTGGCCATTTTTTTTTTCTTTTTTCTTTTTTAAGAGATGGAGTCTCACTTTGATGTCCAGGTCTTGACCTCATGATCCATCCACCTTGGCTTCCCAAAGTGCTGGGATTATAGGCGTAAGCCATTGCGTCCGGCCCTATGAGTTTATTTTTCATCACAATCGCTGCCCCCTTTATTTAAGGCAAAATACCTTTGGAGAGAACCTAGCTGTCATAAAAAATGGAACCCCTGTAGCAAATACCAGTGCTCAAAGGGGCCAGGTGCTGGACTTGGTGGGTAATGTTGTTTCAGTGAGATGAACTTTATTAGCTAAGGCTCTAGGGTGATAGAAGCGGGCACATCAAGGCTCAGGTACAAGAAACCCCAACTTAAATAGGCTGTAGCCTCAACTAAACCAACTCAAAAACAAAACCCCAACTCAAATTGGCTGAAGCCCCAAAGAGCATTTATTGACCCTTATAACTGAAAGACCCAAGGGCAAGATGGCTTCAGGCCGAGCTATAAGCTTAAACATCACGCCATCAGAAAGCCTCTCTCTCCTTCCCCTCCTCCTCTCAGCCCTTACCTCTGAGCTGGTTTCATTCTTAGCAAGTTCCCCTAAGAGGTGGTCTCCAAGCTACTGGCTCACACTTCCAGCTGAGCAACAGGGCCGAAAGAGCGTTCCCTCCCCAGCTCCCGGGCAGGCACAATGTCCAGCCCTTACAGATGCCCCTCACTAGGGTCACATGCCCTTCCCTGAGCCAACCACTGTGGCTGGGGAGGGGATCCCCCAGTGGGCCACACCTGGCACAGGTGCTGGGGAGGATCAGCTCCAACCGAATGAACCCAGAATGGAGCCAAGAGGGCTCTGCAGAGGAGCCTCAGGGCTGGCAGCTGGTGCAGGGGCATGGGAATGGGCAGACACCAGAGATGTAGACTGCACAAGTCTTCTCGGAAGGCTCTGAGTCAGGAGCTTTTGTGGGAGATGAAGAACACAGCGTGTCTATCTATGACGTCTTAGTAGAACATTTGAGCCTGATATTGAAATGGGAGGGGTGGTTATTAGTTGGGTGTAGGTTAGGCTGCTAGTTATAGCAAGGCTATAAAAGACTCATGTGAAGGTACAGGTCAGGTGGGTGCCTCTCTGCTGTCCAGGGACCCCTTCCATGCAAGTGTGACTCTCATCTGGTAATACAAAGTGGCTGTTTCCAGCCAGCAGGAGGGGAAAGGAAGGAGAAGACTCATCCTTTCCTTTAAGGCCATGAGCCAGAAATTGGCCACGTTACTCTGCCCCCATTCAACAGTACAACACATTTGTGGTCCTACCTCGCTGCCAGGGAGGCTGGGAGTGAAACCTTCAGCCAGGAAGCCATGTGGCCATCTGCAATTTCTACAGTTATGTTTCTTACATGAACGGTAGGGGCTGACGAGGTTTCTGCTACAGGGTAGGAAGGATCTGGGTGGGTGGAACAGCGTTTGCAGTAGGGTGGAAAGGCAGAGAGGTGGGGAAGTACCTGGCGTAAGAGAAGAAATCAGTTTTTCATTGAGTGAGGAATAGGGCTCTGGGATGTAAGGACAGGGTGTAGGATGGGTAAGGAGCTGGAGAGGCACTGGGGATCCAGACCGGAGACAGCCTGAACTTGGCTCCCAGGAGGGACTGTGTGCTCATAGGTCCATGCTCTGTTCATGCTACCTGCTAGCAGCTGCCCTTGGGCCTGGGCCTGGGGTGTGTAGACTGGTGTACAGTCCACTCTTGGGAGGAAGGAGGATGAGAAGAGACCCGTGCAGACCTTGGGGATCAGGGTCGTTTAAGCAGGGACCTCTGGGCACTGGCATATGATCTGGAAAGGAGTGGGGGGAGGGCATTAGGGACTCCTTGGCAGGCACATCTCCTGTTCTCTTAGACTCCTCACTCTGGGAAGGGACAAAGCTGGAAGAAGAAGGCCAGAGGGGGGTTCCCCAAGTGGTGTTTTTCACATCTGGCAGCCTCTTACAATCTACTGGGGATTACGGAAAAAAAAAAAAAAAAAGTATTTATGCCCAACTCTACCCTCTGGAGACTGGGATTTAATTGTTCTGGAGTAGAGTCTGGTAGACAGTGGTATTAAAAAAAAAAAGAGAGAGAGCAAGAAATTCCTCAGGTGATTTGGATGCTGACAAGCCTTGTTCTAAAGCCTGGGAGCAGGTGTGCTGTCCTGGGTCTTTGATGGGGAGCAGGATGGCAGGTGTGGCCGTCCCCTGAGGGAAGCGAGGCTCTGTCTACATATCTTTCCTATTGTGTGCAATTCTCCCCCTTGAGGGTCTTAGTGGGCCTGGACACTGAGTTTCTTCTCCCTTGCAGCGGGGAGACCCACGCTGCCCCCACTGTAGCTGCAGCCTCTGTTAAATGGGAGGCAGGAGAGGTGACTAAGCAGGCTCAGGGCTGAACCACTGCTGGGGAAGGAGAGGCACTGCATCCCTTGGAGGGAGCCGGGGAGAGGCCCAGGTGGGCAGCGAGATTTTGGGCCCTGTTGCTGGGCCTTTTGTCCCGACCTGCAGGACGACAACAAGGGCCCGAAGGGAGGGAGTGGGGATGGATGGGCAGGAGACGCGAGAAATGGAGACAAGACAGGAGTCTGATCAAGTCTCGTTTATTGTTGCTGAGCTCACAGCTTAAATAGACCAGGCAGGGAGGCGGGGCAAAGGAAGCTTGCAATTGGAAAATTCCGGCCTGGTGTGCCTCGTGCCGCTACCAGCCTCGTGCCGCCTCGTGCCGTCCACGGGCTGGACCTGAATCATCAGGACTTGAACCTTCCACAAGTGGCACCTGGGCTCTCTTGGCCCCAGGATTTGGCCTGCTGCTCACAGCCTCCCACAAGCGGCACCTGGGCTCTCTTGGCCCCAGGATTTGGCCTGCTGCTCACAGTCTCCGATAAGCGGCACCTGGGCTCTCTTGGCCCCAGGATTTGGCCTGTGCCGCTCCCCACAGCCTTTCCCCCCGACTTCCAGAGACTCTGATCACAAATCTCTTTTCTCATCCAAACAGCTCAAGTTAGTTTATGTTGTTTGTAATTAACAACAACAAACATTTAGTGGAGAGCTTATGATCTATCAGACACTGCTGTGAGCATCTAAGCTTCAAAACAATCCTATAAGGCAGGGACTTCTTTATAGGCTAGGACACCAAGGCCAGAGGGGTGAAGCCATCTGCTGAAAGTCATACAGGGAGGATGTGGATTTAAATCAAAGCCATTGGGTCCCAGAGCTCATGCTCCTAAATCTATATTATCGCATGGGGTTATTATTATTGTTACTCTCATTTTGCAGATGTCAGGACTGAGGCTCAGAGAAGTGGAGGTGGCCTCCCTGAGGCTACCCAGTGAGGACGCAGACCCAGGAAGCCCAGCAACGCTTCTCTTCCCAATCCGGGCTGCCCAGGTGGGACAAGAGAGCCTCATGCCTGCTGGCCCTGGCGCCTCAGTGCCCAGGGAGATGATGAGATTGTCACTGATGTAAATAACTTCTCTGCCCACTGCGATCATTCTGTCTACGCCTTATCAGCCTGAAACTTCCTCCAACCGTGTCTCAGCCAAACCCTGGGCCCCAAATTCCTGGTGGGTGATGCGTGCTCTGCCTGCGATAACAGCCCTGGAAGGACTCCGAAGGGACCATCGCTTTGGCCACATCTCCGGCTCAGATAACAGAGGACGGGAGAAGTGTCTCCACTTTATCTTGTGGAAAGCTGGCCAGGCCTTGGGCTCCCTGGGCTGCAGGGTGAGCCGCATCTGGCTCAGTGCCTCTGCTTCCAGGCCCGGGCCCTATGGGGTGGAGCGAGCCTCGTTAGCAGTTGTTCAAGGTTTTGAGGCACTTCGATCACCCCAGGCCACTGCCCCTCCTCCCCCACAGGAGGAAGGATTCAATCTGTCACTTACTCATCAGATATTTACTGAGCACTCCCTTGGGTCAAGGCCCATCCAAAGTACAGATAATCCCTAACTCAACGATGGTTCGACTTAAGATTTTTTGAATTTAGGATGTTAGGAAAGTGGTACACACCCAGGAGAAACTGAACTTGGAATCCCCAGGTGATCACTCTGTTTTTCACTTTCTGTACACTATTCAATGAGCTACATGTGATAGTCAACACTTCATTATAAATAGGCTTTGTGTTAGATGATTTTGCCCACCTGTAGGCCAGTAATGGGAGTGTTCTGAGCACATTTAAGGTAGGCTTGGCTGAGCTGTGATGTTCTGTAGGTTAGGTGGATAAAATGCATTTTCTTTTTTCTTTTTTTTTTTTTTTTGAGACGGAGTTTCGCTCTTGTTACCCAGGCTGGAGTGCAATGGCGCGATCTCGGCTCACCGCAACCTCCGCCTCCTGGGTTCAGGCAATTCTCCTGCCTCAGCCTCCTGAGTAGCTGGGATTACAGGCACGCACCACCATGCCCAGCTAATTTTTTGTATTTTTAGTAGAGACGGGGTTTCACCATGTTGACCAGGTTGGTCTCGATCTCTCGACCTTGTGATCTACCCGCCTCGGCCTCCCAAAGTGCTGGGATTACAGGCTTGAGCCACCGCGCCCGGCTGCATTTTCAACTTACTGTATTTTTGATTTATGATGGGTTTATGGGGACATGATCCCATTATAATTGAGGAGCATCTGTACTTTTGATTTGGCTCATTTCGGTTCATTTGATCTTTCCAATAGCATCATAAGAGGCTTTGATGTCATTATGTTGATTTTACAGTTGAGGAAATGAGGGCCCAGAGAGGTGAAGTAACTTGCCCAAGGTCACACAGCTGGTGTGTGTTGACTTTCTTAAGGACCAGATGATCCTACTTATAGTCATTTATAAATGAATAAAAGAAGTCAGCCAGTGACAAGCACTGTAAATAGAGTGTGGCTAAGTCCCAGCCTGGAGAGTGGTAGTTGCTGCCCCTGCTGGGGACTCCTGGAGAGGTTCTCTGGGGGTGGTGGCGTTTCAGCTGCATCTCAATGCAGGAATGAGTCAGCCACTGGGATCTGAGGAATAGCATTCCCTGCAGAGGGAATGCTATGGCAAAGGCCCTGAGGGAACAGTAAGCACAGAGCTCCAATGGGGAAAGGGTCCAGAGGGAAGGGACCTGCCCGGGGTGAGAAAGAAGCCAGGGCAGGCCAGGTGCAGGCTGCTAGCTCAGGCTTTGGCCCCTCCATCCGCTCCTGGCTTTTCTGTGGGTGGCCCCACAGGGGCCATGGGGCCCTTCCTGGATCTAGACCCTCTCTGCTGTGTGGCCCTGGGGAGTCAGCTGCCCTGCCCTTTGCCTTTGCTCTTGGCTGTCTCATCCCTATCCTAGGCTGCAGGGAGACCCTTAGGGTGGGGTGGGCACACTCTGGGCCCAGGGCTGCTGCTCAGATGTGAGGTGGTGACCGCTGGGTCAGGTGTCTCTGGACAGGGATGGGAGGTGGTTCTGAGCCTCAGAACCTGCACAGTATGGCCCCAGGACTCAGAGAGACACAGAGACCAAGAGATAAAGTCAGAGGGAGATGTAGAGGCCAAGAAGGACGAACCGACGGACACATTGGATCAGCGATGGAGACCCCGAAAGGGACCCAGAAAGGGAGCGGCGTGGGCGTGGACTGGAGGAAGAGACACTCTGGGGGTTACACCGCAGTCACAGGCATCAAAGCTGGGGTGAGGGAAAGGACAAACTGAGTCTATCCCAAAGGTGTGGGCTCAGTACTGTCTGCCCGGGGACGTGCAGCAGCAGCGGGGCTGCAGGCAGGCCCCCAGGAGGCTGGGCCTGGCCTCTGGGCAGTTTTGTACCCGGGCCCCTCAGGCCCTCCTAATGTGCCTAAGGCAGCCGGGTCCATTTTCTAGGGGTGGGCACTGAGGCTCGGGCTGGCTGAGGCGGCCGGACTCCAACCCCTATGCCTGCCCTGCGGGCACCAGGGCCAGGCTTGGCACTCAGAGTTTAGTGCGCCGGCTACGCGGCGAGCGCGCGGGGCGGGGGAGCCGGGTCTGCGCGTCTGGGCCCCGAGCGAGCTGCGCCAGCCTGGCCCCCTCCCCGGCGGGCGGTCGAGACCCCGCCCCGGAGGCGGAGGCGGAGTCTGGGGAGGGGGCCGGGGGCCGCTGGTCCCGCCCCTCGCGCCTCCGCCCCGCCCCGCGCGCACACAGCCGGGGGCCGCCCGGGCTCTCGACGAGCCGACGGCCCGGCGGACAGACGGACGGACTGACGCTGAGCGCAGCGCCCCGCGGTGAGTGCACGCGGCCCCTCCCGCCCCGGCTCATTCCCGCTGGCCGGCGCCTCGCAGCGCAGGACTCAGGGGCGCTTGGACGCTCCGACGGCTTGGCGGACCCTCGGACGTGCCCAGCGGGCTGCCCGCGCCTCCATCCGCGGCGCCGGTCCGGTCCGCCTGGGTCTCGCTCTCCCAGTCCCGGCGCGGAGGCGGCCCGCGAGCTCCGCGATCCAGTGTACGGATGCGGGCACAGAGGCTGGCGCAGGGTGGGGGGCCAGGGGCCCGCGGGCGGGTTCCCCCACCTCGGGTCCGCAACTTCCAGCACGCTGGGTCCTCCCTTCTCCCCCGGGGCCAGGTCCTGCCACATCTACCCTGGTCCCACTGCCCACCCCCTCCCCGACCGCAGGACCCCACCACCCCTCCAGTCCAGAGAGCCGGGTCAACACCCTCAGGGAAAAACGACTGGATCCCCTGGTCTAGCACTACCCCCTCCATCACCCCCAAGTCACACTCACAGCCACACACGCACTCACAACAGCAGAAGTTTCTGCACGCTCTGCATTGGCACACCCACCTTCCCTGTCACCCCATCCTCCCTCTCCCAGCCCCATGCCCACCCTCCTGGCACCTCCAGGCCTGAATCTCTCACACTCATCTCACATCTCCTTAGCACACAATGCTCCACACGTGCCTTGCACGTTGGCACCCCTCCCAGGCATGCCTCTCTAGCAGACAGTTGTGTCTTTAATAAACACATGTGCCCTTACTGCCTTCTGACAGGCACACATGTCCACCCCACAGGGGTGACTATCACACGTGTATCTCCATCATTTGTGTCACATGTGTCTGTCACATGTGTGTGCTCCTTAGATACCTGGAGTCACTGGGAGTGCCACACCCACTGAATTTCACACACAAGCCACAGACCCGCACGACTTCACAGTCCCAGCCCCCCTGGCATTCCATGGGCAGTCTTCCCCTCTCCTGGGGGGGGGTGGGGAGCTGATTTTGGAGGAGGGAGGTGGTTGCTCCTGGCGGGGGCTGCTTACCGTGGGACCTGGGTGGTTGTGGGGAGCATGGGGGTCGCTCAGTCTCAGGCAGGGCCTGACTGCTCACCTCCCTGCACCCTCTCCCCTGTGCTGCAGTCTCCTAAATGGGGGGGGGCCCTCCCTCCCTTTTTTGCTGCCACAAGGACTTACCCGTATCAACTTTGTAGCGCCCACTTGGGCCAGTCCCAAGCAGGTCTGAACCAGCAGGTGTCCCCTGACAGACCAAAAAGAGAAAAAGGGAAGTGGATGGTTTGGGTGCTTGTGTCTACCCCGATGCCCCTGAGGTGCTGGTCCGGGCCCTCACAGAGGGAGCCCTGATGAATTGGATGGCAGCTGAGAAGTGTTCTTTCAGCCTGGCACAGATTGGGAGCTGGTGTGTGTTTGTGGCTGATTGGGGCTCTGGGCCTTAACTTCCCCATATGCAAAATGGGGTGAAGTCTCCCCAGCAGGAGGAAAAGAGGGAGGGGGAGCTACTACCCTGGGGTGCACCCTTGACTTCCTGCCCTCCCCTCCTGCAGCTGCTTGATGGGGGTGAGCAGGGGATGAAGTCAAAGAATCTTATTCCGGAGGCACAAACCTGCCAACCCCGGCTGTGGCTGCCCTGTATGTTTTGTTTGGCTCTCACCATGTTATTATTATTTTAAAAAATTAATTAGCTGCCAGCATTTACAAATTGGCAGTTTTCACGTAAAAGTCCGGATTTCCGTCTTCTCTTGAAAAATCACAAGGGCTGGCAGTTCAGGGTCTGCATCCCCTGGCTGGTGCTGCCTGCCCCCAACCCTGGGGATGGGGCAGGAGCGCTGTTTGGTCCCCGTCCCCACCTGGTCCTCTCGTGCCTTCTCGGCTCCTGCCTGGCCTGCATGGCCTTGTGTGACTGTGACTGCTGCATGCGTTGGGCTGATTTTGCTGCACTGCCTGCCTTAAGCATAGGCCCAGGTTGGTCCTTCAAGCGTAGCTGGGGAAGCCCTGGGCGGGCCTTCTCTCCTTCAAGGCGTTAGTCATTGGAGCAATGAGTGGCACCCAGGGCCCTGGGCCACAGAGCATCTTTGTGATGGTGACAGGCACTTCCCGCTGGGCTGTGGGGGACGGTGACTTGGAGTCCTCATGAAGCAAGAGCTCACGGCAGACGGTATACTCTGAGGCAGGCTTTGTTCATCCCTTTTCTTGCCAGATCCTGTCACCCTTCTGCAGGGTGGAACGCTTGCCGGGAGGCTGAGAAAGCAGGCAAGGGGGAGAGCTGGGGTTCAGCCCAGGATCTTGTCCCTCCAAAGCAAAGCTCTTTGCCTCTCTCACTGAGCCACTAGAGGGAGGACTTGGTCTCCTTGGCCCTGGGGGGAGTTCCCTGAACCCATCCATACCCCACACGGAGTAAGTTCTTCATAAATGCTTGGGGCATGCTGGTGGTAAGTGAAACTGTGTTCTCTGAAGCAGATTCAGGCCTAAGGTGAAGTCTGCACAGCCACTTACATGACCTTTGACACTTTTAATCTGCTGTAAAACCCAGCTCAGGACTCCTGCTTGGGTCTTGATGGTCACATTTGCTGTGACCCCATCGCCACCAGGTGGAGACCACTGAGTCCCGGGTGAGTCCAGGGGGCCCTGGGACCATCACGGTGTGTCCCGTTGGATGCCGCATGCAGTGTTTGCTTTGCATTTAGGAGCCGTGGGTGTGAGCATCTTTTCCTGAAACCCCTGGTTGGCCTAGGCACATGAGATCCCACATGGTGAGGGACTTGGGGCCACCATGGGGGGGGGCAGCTCTCCTTCCCAGTTCATGTTCCTCTGGGTGGCTGGGTGGGTGGCATGGGGTGGCTGGGTGGGTGGCATGGGGTGGCTGGGTGGGTGGCATGGGGTGAGGCAGTTGCTGCATTGTTCTATCCCAATTCCTGTGGCCCTCTGCTCTCTGCCTGCCATCTGTATGTGGCTGAATTCATGTTAACTAAAGGCCTTGTGATATGGGGCCTCCTGGAAGTTTGTCACCCGAATGAAGACCAGACCTGTGAGCGGCACATGGGACCTGGGGTTGGGGGAGCAGCCCTGGCCTCTTCCTTATATCTCCTGGAGAGGCTGACCCTAGCTTTTTTATTTCTGTCCTGCTGGGGGAGAGGTGTTGGGCCTGGATGTGCAAGGTGACATGGAGGGCCTGGGGCCAGGGCTGGTCTGCGTGTGGCTGCCATGCACCCCTGAGTCTGGCCCTCCCTCTTCGGGACCTCAGTCTTCCATTCTGTAAAGTGAATGCTTCTAATAGTTTCCAGTGCTCAGGGTCCTGCCGTGGGGTGGTGATGGGGGTGGATTCAGGGATGGCTCTGCAGGAGGCAGTTGGGTGTGGGCCACCTCACTGGCTTCTTGAACTCTGAGGGCCTCCCTCATCTGAAAGCCTTTCCCTGAGATGCAGTTCCAGCCTGGGACCGGCTTCTGGGCACTGTGTTCTGCCTGGCCATCCATGAGGCAGGAGCTGTAGCTGGGGGCCTGGCTCTCCTGGGCTAACCGGGGAGTCACTTGCCCATTCTGGGCCAGGCTTGGTCTGGGTAGGTGGCTCACAGAGGACAACGCAGACACCGTCTTTGCTCCCATGCAGGTTCTATTCTAGTTGGAGGGGTGATGTTGAATGCCTGGAGCTGTATTTAGATGGGTTAGATGCTGTCAAGGAGTTATGGCCAGCTGGGCAGTGTGGCATCTAGGTGGGCAGGGAGGGAGCCTTTGAGGAGGGGATTTATGAACTGAGCAACAGGAGAAGGAGGGGACAGCTTGTGCAAAAAGCTTGAGGTGGAGCCTGCTTGGCATGCTAGGGACAAAGAAAGAGAGAAGGCTGGAGTGGGTGATGGAGAGGAGAATGGGGCAGAAGAGGCAGGCAGGGAGTTGGAAAGCTACTGGAAAGTTTTGAGCCAGGGTGCAATGAGGTTTTCATTCAAACACCCTCTCCCTAGCTGCAAGGTCGAGAGGCTTTGTGCCTCCGTGGAGAGATGCTGGCGGGACTGCTGAGCTGCCTGTTCACCGGTGCCAGGCCCTGTGCTGGGGACAGGCCTCGCCTTGAGAAGCCACAGGCAGGTGGGAGAGGTCGGCCTGTCCACAGGTGCCGAGGTCTGGGGTGATGCATGCCGATTCAATAGATTATGGCTCATCCGCAGGGGGAATATTATGCAGCTACCAAAATGAGGATGTTTTCAATGGAAAGATCTTTAAGATCTTTTACGAGAAGAAAGCAAGGTATTGACTGGTGTGTAAAGTGTGCCACCTTGTGTGTAAAATAGGGATAGAAATTCATCAGCAAATCAGAAGCTGGTTTCCATGGTTA
The DNA here is from genome assembly GCF_048565385.1 of Saimiri boliviensis. Taxonomy (NCBI): domain Eukaryota; kingdom Metazoa; phylum Chordata; class Mammalia; order Primates; family Cebidae; genus Saimiri; species Saimiri boliviensis. The sequence continues at coordinate 20,636,623 of NC_133456.1, forward strand.
CCTGTGGTCACCTGGGGTGGGGGGACAAGTGTGCAAGGGGAGGTGAGACTTCCTACCTCGTGACTTGCTCTATTTTCTGGTTTTGGGGTTGTGTTGCTGTATCACCTGTTCACATTACATGAAATTAAGAAGCAGTTGGTGGGTGAATGTTCATTGGTGAGTTTTAAGTAAAAATGTTTAAGATGGTTTAAAATTCCCTGTGTTACTGACCTTGTTGAAGAGACTTCTTCCTGGCGTGATATATGAAAGTTTCCATTGTGATTAAAAGTATATGGTACTGCAGTCAGTTTTTGCAGTTTGGCCAGTAGACAAAAAAATAGCCCCACCCATTCTCCCTCCTGCTTTTCCTTCACCTCTCTTCCGGTGGGTGTTTCCTTCTGGGGAGCGACTTCGGGCTTTTCCTGTGGGGCATCACTTCGTTTAACATTCTGTCTGGAGCCTGTTTGCTCAGTCTGCCCCACTGCCCCAGGGTTGGTGACAGGACCGGGCCCTGGGGGGGGGGGCAGGGAGCGGGCCCTGGGGGGGGGGCAGTGAGCAGGCCCAGCTCCTGGCAGCGAGCAGCCAGGTGCAGGGAAGTCCCTCTCTGGCATTCTGCAAGGCTCCAATCCAGCTCCGCTGCTCACAGGCTGTGTTCCCTTAGGGCCAGTGTGTCACATCTCAGGTCGCAGATTCCTCCTCTGGGAAGTGGGTGTCAAACTCCCTAGCTCTCAGGGTGGTTGGAAAGAGGAAAAGAGGAAGTGAGGCTGGGCCCGGTGGCTCACACCTGTGATCCTAGCCCTTGGGGAGCCCAATGCAGGAGGATCACTTGAGGCCAGGAGTTCAAGATCAGCCTGAGCAACAAAGCGAGACCCCCATCTCTACAAAAAATATAAAATTAGCTGGGTGGTGTACCTGTAGTCCCAGTTACTTGGGAGGCTGAAGTAGGAGGATCACTTGAGCCCAGGAGTTTGAGGCTGCAGTGAGCCGTGATCACACCACTGCATTCCAGCCTGAGAGACAGGGCGAGACCCTCTCTTAAAAAAAAAAAAAAAAAAAAAAAAAGGAGGGACTGGGTGCGGTGATTCATCCCTGTAATCCCAGCACTTTTTGGAGGCCTAGGCAGGTGGATAACGAGATCAATACCATCTTGGCCAACATAGTGAAATCCCATCTCTACTAAAAATACAAAAAAGCTGGGCATGGTTGGTGCACGCCTGTAGTCCCAGCTACTCAGGAGGCTGAGGCAGGAAAATTGCTCGAACCCGGGAGGTGGAGGTTGCGGTGAGCCGAGATCGCGCCCCTGCACTCCAGCCTGGTGACAGAGTGAGACTCAGTCTCAAAAAAAAAGGAAAGGAGAGCACACATTCCTTTATTCTGCATGTGTTTGCTGAGTGCTGGGCACTGTTCTGAGTCCTCGGGGTAAAGCAGTGACCAAGACGATGTCCTCTGCCCCCACAGAGCTCACTCCCGCAGGGAGACCCAGATGGAAACACGTTGATGTCCACTGTAGTGTCCTGCGCTGACCCCGTGTGGGAGGAGGGGCGGAGAAGCTGGTCTAGAGCAGGGACTGCTGTTGGGGCTGTTTTAGGTGAAGCGTCAGTGGGGGTCAGGACTCAGCCTTGGGTGTTGCTGAGGGGAGGGACATTAGGAATGAGGGTACCCCAGGTGCAGGTGACTGGGTGTGGTGAGGAGCTGCTGCTGGATTCTGGTTCGGGCAGGGGTGCGGTCTCACTGAGATCCTAAAGGTAACCTCCCCAATGCTGCTGCTGTTGGGGGAGCAGGCTGAAGGGTCCCTCTGTAGCCCAGGTGAAGGGATGGACCTGGAGAGGGCCAGGCGGCAGGTGGGAGGCCTGTGAGAGTGACAGGGCCGAGAAACTGAGGCTCAGAAGGGGCCGTGCTTGCCTGCAGTCACATAATGACTGGGGAGGAATATCTGGGATGGGAGCCAGCTCCCTCCACCTCCAGGCCCTGCCTGGAGAGCTGCCCTTGTGTACAGGGCACCACCGCACGCCTGCACCACAAACTCACCTCCTCCAGGCACGTCCTTTCCCAGGGCCCCTCTTGGGTCAAGCTGTGCGTCATTTTGTGCCATTGTCTTCAGTTATTGCAATTTGGAAACGTTGCAGAAATGCCTCTCTCTCTCCTCATATATGGAGATTGTTGCAAAGCAAGTGCTGCTTTGGGGAAAGGTTATTTCCTTCCTTGCGGGCGGGGAGCCTGGCTTTCCTGAGAGGGGCTGTATTGTAGGCGGCCAGCACGTCCCGCCCAGGTCTGTGTGTTGGTGAGGAAGTGGTGCCACCCGCCTGTGCCAGGCCAGGGATGTGGAGGGGAGCATCCATGTGCTCAGGCAGACCCTGCCAGTCCCAGGCCTCATACCTTATCAGGCCTCCGGTTATTTATCTTTGAATCGGGGGTGCCCTTCTGGCTCTGCTGACATTGGTGCCCAGGAATAGCCTGAAACTGGAGGAGGACTCTGAAGTGTGATGGGGCCCAGCTGGGAGCATGGGGAGCACCATGGGCATTGAGCGCTGCCTGGGCCTGAGCCCCCGGAGCCTGTGTCATGAGGGGTTTGTCTGCTAGCCTCAGCTTCTCTATCCGGAAAATGGGCCTGGTGGTAGAGCCTCCCAGTACGGTTGGTGTGAAGGCCGAAGGATGAATGGAGAGCCCTGGGCCCACTTCGGGAAGGTGAACAGCGCTGCTGGCTGTAGCTGGTTCTTGAGTGTGGCTGAGTGTGTCTGCCCATTTCTCCTGTGGCTTCTCTCTTCTGGCCGTGGAGACGCCATCATCTGTGTCTGGGGCTAGCCGTTGGGCTTGTGATTGGGGCACCCCAGTGCTTGATAAGCCTCCCAGAATTCTTCCCTCCTTAGCCTGGGACCCCATCCTGGCCCAAGTGAGCTTTGAGATGATCCAGAAGGTTCTGTTCTTCTTAGAGTCTCCTCAAAATGAAAACACATCATCAAAAAACATTGTAGCGGAGAACTCTCAGGACCCCAGAACACATCTCCCAGCCTCCACGGGTCCAGCCTGTGGACTATGCAGTAGCCCTAAGGGCAGTGGGGATCCCTGAGGGCCGTGGGGATACCTGAAGGAGTGGGGAGAGTGGGGTTGGGGTGGAAGCCCAGCTGGGACTTGAGAATCAGGCTGGAGTGCAGTGGCGTGATCACAGCTCACTGCAGTCTCGAACTCCTGGGCTCAAGTGATCTTCCCGCCTTGGCCTTCCAAAGCTCTAGGATTACAGGTGTGAGTCACCATGCCCTGCCCCTGCCCTGGACTTGTGGCTCTGTCACATGCCAACCCTTCAAAGTCACAAGCATGTCACACCCTCGTTGGCCCTCGGTATGTGCGTGGGCACATACACATACATTCTCTCAGTCTCTCACCTCTGTCTCTGAAGATCCCACTCGTCACCGTGGTTTCTTAGATAACTTCCCTAGTCCTTGGAGCGGAGACTTTCACTGTCCTCATGGTGGTTGGTGTTGGCCCAAACATCTCAGTGTCCTCCCTCATCTCTGTTCTCCTGCATGGCCGTGGAAACAAATTACTCCCACTGATTTGGCCCATGGGCATCCCAGGGGCCCTGGCGGCTGTTGTCTGATTATGGGGCTGATAGAGGCAGAGGGCACATAGGGGAACCTGTGCACTTTCTTAGGGAACAAACCAGTGGGTGTCAGCTTTGTTTCTGACAGAGTGAGGATGAGCTTCACCACTGTGTTTTTGGCTGTATCCTCCCTACCACCTCTCCTCAACATCATACTTAATAACTTAATGTTATTTTAATAATCCCTTCCCCGTTTTGCTTATATTTACTTTTTTTTTCTGAGACTGAGTCTCACTCTGTCTCCCAGGCTGGAATGTAGTGGCATGATCCCAGCTCACTGCAACCTCCGCCTCCTGGAGGCGCAGTGGGGATTATCCTGCCTCAGCTTCACGAGTAGCTGGGACTACAGGTGTGAGCCCGCCACGCCTGGCTGCTTATACTTTTATTTATTTTTTTTTTGAGGCAGTCTTGCTCTGTTGCCAGGCTGGAGTGTGACGGCATGATCTCGGCTCACTGCAACCTCTGTCTCTCTGGTTCAAGCGATTCCCCTGCTTCAGCCTCCTGAGTAGCTGCGACTACAGGAACCCGCCAGCACGCCCGGCTAATTTTTTGTATTTTAGTAGAGATGGGGTTTCACCATGGCCAGGATGGTCTTGATCTCCTGACCTCATGATCCCCCTGCCTCGGCCTCCCAAAGTGCTGCGATTACAGGCATGAGCCACCACGCCCGGCCATTTACTTTTAAAGGAAACCTTTTATCACAACTGTAGATAGAAATTAGGATCACTTGCCCTAAACCAGCAGTAGCCCTAAAAATAAATACAGCAGTAAAAATAGAGTATGAACATCCTAGCCTCCTAGTATTCCCTGCCACAGCCTTTGGCCCAAGCGAGTGTTGCCTGGTTTATGAAAAAGAGCGGTTGGCAAGCATCTGAGAGATGTGGGAGACACACACCCTTGCTGCCCGGAGACAGTTTCCGATAGCCCGATTGGCTCAGAGGAAGTCACAGGGGAACATTTCCTCACCATAGAACCGTTGAGCCTTGGTGCTTGCCCCTGAAATCAGCTGTCCCTGCAGTCATCTCTAGCCCTGCTGGGAAAGACCCCTGTGGCGGGGCGTCACATACCTGAACGTCTGCTGGGGCCCCCTTGGTGTGTTTTGTGCTGGCCTGGGGTGGACGGAGGAGGCTCCAGCCCTCCAGCAGGGATGTCTTCTCTGGGACAAAGTCCCTGACTCTCAGGGAGTGACTGTGTCCTCCGTACCCCCAGCCCCATGCCCTGAGACTGTCCTAGTGGGTTCTGGCTGCTGTAACAAATGTCACAGATGAGTTGAGGAGGGAATTGAAGATGGACTTTTATTTCTCAGTTCTGGAGGCTGGAAGTCCAAGCCCTAGATTTGGTTCCTGGTGAGCATTTTCTTCCCCAAGTACAAGTGGGTGCCTTCTTGCTGTGTCCTCATGTGATGGGGGAAAGGGAGCCACGGGGGGGTGGGGGGTGAGGGAGGGGGAGAGGAGGGGGGGGGAGAGAGAGAGAGAGAGAGAGAGAGAGAGAGAGAGAGAAAGGAAAGAGAGGGAGGGAGGGAGAGCTAGTGAGCTCTGGTCTCTCTTCCTCTAAGGACACTAATCCGCACATGGGGTCCCCATCCTTGTGACCTCATCTAAACCTCCTAATGGGAGGCCCCAGTTCCTGATGCCATCCTACTGGGGTCAGGGCTTTAACATATGAATGTGGGGAGGACACAGATGTTCAGCCTCTAACAGACTGGCTGAATGAACTGCCGAGGATGCTGTAACACCAGCTGCCTGTCCCTGAATGGTCACACTGTGACCCCAAGGCAGGGTGTGGTGGGGTGACCATGGCTTCCTGTGCATGGGGGTTCCCGGGGGCTGGTTGGGCATCAGCACGTGGCACTGTAGCCCACCTGTGACCTGGGCTTGGTCCCCCACGGTGACTTCAGAAGTTGGCCTGCCCATTGCTGGAAGCAGGGGCTCCTTTGCATAGGCTTCTCTGTGTCCGAGGCCACTCAGGAGACGTAGGGGCCCCACTGCATCCTCATGGAAGGACTAGCGACCCGTCAGCCCTGGGTCAAGCTGCGGCCACTAGGACTCCCTCACGCCCTATCTTTCCTTTGTCTCTGCCTTTCTCTGTGAGCCTGGTCGATTCTCTCGAAATGATGCCTGCCACATGGCAGGAAGCGTGCCTACTTTCAGAACTGGCTGTTTCTTCCCCTGCAGTTGGTCTGTGTGTTCCTTTATTTCCACTTCAGGAGCCCAGGGAGGAGCTGTGACCAGCCCAGCCTGGGAAGAACGTCAGCCCTGGGCCCGTCAGCTGTGGCTGGGGAGGGTCACGGAGTTATGCATTATGTGGCCTCAGGGGCATGTCTGGAGCCATTCCCTGAGCATGGGGACTGATCGAGGCAGCCTGCTGCCCCAGGAGGGGTCTAGTCTACTGCAGGGACACAGTTTAATAATCCCAGAAACTCAGATGTTTTGGGGTTAAGTCAGCCATGAATACAGGAAGGTGGTTCTTCTTTCTTTGTTGTCACAAATGTCAGGATAATTTGGTTGCAGGTGATAGAAAGTACAATTTCAGCAAAAAAAAAATCATGGAACTAAAATCGTATAGAGTGTAGCTTCAGGCATGGCTGTATCCAGGGCCTGTGCAGACGCCATTGAAACTGGGTCTCTGTCTCTCACTCTGCTGTTCTTTGTGTCTCATGCTCCCGGCAGGCCGTGATGTGTGGTGGTCAGGTGGCCCAGCAGCTCCAGGCTCACCCTCCTGCTCAGAAGCTCTGGAGCAAGGCAGCCCCCTCCCAGGAGCGTCAGTGTGGGCCATGTGACTGGGTTGTGTGACTGCCCTGACCTGACACTGTTGATGGGACAGGGAGACCTCTCATTGGCCATCCAGCAGTCCATGTAGCCTGAAGTCAGAGAGGGGGTTCCCCAGAGGAAAATTGGGGTGCTCTTAGCAGGAAAAGGGGGCAGAGATCCCCAGTCATCTCTGGCCTGCTCTGCATAAAGAGCCAGTATGTTTCTTTCCCTGTCGTGATCTCTCACGGCCAACTCATTGAAACGGAATGTGAGGACCTTCTAGTAGTAGCAGCTATTCATGATCTGTGATAGCTCATGCTAAAATAGGGAGTTGTAGAGAGCGGGTAGAGGCTGCAAAGCCCCAGCCTCCAACCCACCCCCACTGATGCCAAGTGGTGTGGAGTCTGTTACTCTCTGAGGGTGGGTTTGCTCTAAACTTCTTGGTTTTTCACCCTTCTCATCTGGGAACCCTAAAGATCCAGGAACTCCCTATGCAGAGTGCAGGAGGTCACAGAGACGTATCACGGAACTCCAAGGAAAGGTTTCCCAGAGAAGGGAATATTTAGCTGGGTCTTTAGGGGATAAATAGTTTGCTAAGGGGAAGAAAGGTATGCCTGACAGGGGGACCACCCTTGCAAAGGCATGGGAAGGTTTGAAGAGCTAGGAGAGGTGTAGAGTATCTGGAGTCAGTAATTGAAAAAAAATTGAACATTCCTTGAGTAATTTGTTTGCTAAGGATTTCTAGGTCACTGTTGTTGGAGCTGGGGTCTCTACAGCGTCCCCTCGAGTGTTCCCAGTAGTGCTGAGAGGCTGCTGTGGCTGGACCCATTGCGCAGATGAAAGCGCGGCTGCTCAGAGGGTCACATGCTCCGAGGTGCCCAGCAACTAGGGGCAGGGCTGCGTTCACATTTGAGGTCCGATCTCTGGGAGTCCAGGGCTTGGTCCTGCTGGCTGTCTCGCCTGGCTTTGATGGCGGGGGCTGACTACCCTGGGGTCTTCCTGGGCTCTTGAGCCCGACAGTTAAATCACAACCTGCACCAGACCCCGCTGTTGGTTGTACACCGGCCGCCTCACTGGCAGCCCTGAGAAATTCCTAAATTTCAGGGCCGTGCAGATAAATTGGGCACAGCAAAGGTCCGAGGGAGTCGTAGAGACTGGGCTGCCCACTCCGCTGGCTGGTGCCTCCTTCCAGATGCTGTGAGGGCTGAGGGAGCCTGGGTCTGCCGTAGGTTGGCCTCACCTGCCTGTCTCCACCAGCTGTCTGTCCGTCTGCTTGGCTTTCCATCTGTGCTTCTCTCTGTCTCTCTGTCTTGCTCTCTTTCTGTCTCCCTGATGGATCTCTTTCCTTGTCTCTGTCCGTCTCTGTGTCTCTCTGTGTCTCTTTCTGCCTGTCTCTTGTTGGCCCCACTCTCCCCTGCCCCCGCCACCACCCAAGTCTAGGATCTCAGCCCTTTGTGAGAGTCCAAGGGAGACACAGAGGTGAAAGGGCTTCTGTATGAAAGGGGGACACGCACCTTGGCTCTTTCAGTTACTTAACCAGTGACTTGCCAGCTGACGTCAGGGAAGCCTTTTCTGTTTCTGAAGCCCTCCTGGGATAATTGTCTGTGATACTCACATTCATAACTCATCCCATCCTCTGTGCCAGCCCGGTGCTGGGGCCATGCAGATCAATGACTCTAACCCTCTCCCCTCACCCACCCATCCATATACCCACATACCCATCCATCCATCTACCCACTCATCTGTCCACCCACTCACCCATTCATCCGCTCACCCACTCTCTTAGCCACTGGTCCATTTGTCCATCCATCTGTCCATCTATCCATCTATCCATCCACCCACCCACGCAACTACCCACCCACCTCCCCATTCACCCATCTGCTACTTACCTCACCCTTGGGGCTTGGCCTTAAAGCCGGGAGTGGGATTTGGGTTTTCAGGGTTCTAGGAGAGTTTCAGGAGAGAGGGCATCCCAGGTTGAGCTAAGATAAGAAAAAGATGAGGGGTTGGGAACCAGAGAGAGTTTTCCAGTTTAGCAGGAGTTGGGTGTGTGAAGAGCAGCAGAGGGGGATGGAGTAGGAAAGCTACGGGGGTTAGATAGTGACGCGCTTTGGGCGCCTTCCTTGGGAGTCTTTTCTTTATCCTTGGGCCGCAGGTCTTCAGCCAGGGGGATCTATGAGGGGACTCCAAGGAGTCTATGTAACTCCCTCACACAGCCATTTTAGGTATGTGCCCATATGTCTGTTAAGTGTCTTGGTTGCAAGTAACAGAAATCCTGGTCCCAGTCAGCTTAAACAAAAGGGGTTCATGTCATTGTGAAGTTCAGCTTTTCAGTTAGCTTCAGGCATAGCTGGATCCAGGTGCTGGGCAGCTGTCACTATGACCCTGTTTCTCTTTCTCGATTTTCTTGGCTTTTTCGTTTTATGAGTGGGTGCCAGCCTCTGACAGTCTCCACTTGATGACAACATGGCTTCGGGTCCCCTTGATGTTAAATCATCTTAGTCTAATACAGTAGGAAAGAGAGAAGTCGTTTGCCCAGTATTTCACCTGAGATGGGGCTTACAGGCTCTGATTGTCCTGGTGTCCATCTCTGAATCAGGTACTGTTGCGAGGGGAATGGGAAGTGCTGATTGGAGCTCCAGCGAGGTGATGGGGGGGCCACAGAATGAAATCCAGGGGCTGTTCTTGGAAAGACGCTGAATATGTGCGAGGTCATCAGAAACCCCCCAGCGTCACTGCAGAGCTTGGTTCATTTGGTGGAGCTGGGCGTGTATCATCCAAAGCTTTTTTTCACATTCTCCAAGGGGCCAGAGCTGATACAGAACCATTCAGCTTTTGGAGCAGGGATGAGATGTGATGAGCAGTCCCTGGAGGCAGGATCTCGGCCCAGGGGCAGACCACGTGGAGGATGCCTGGGGATCTTAGGACCCCCCCGCCCCAGGGGGGTCAAGGGTGTGCCTCCCTCTAGGGTCGGGCGGAGGGCGTGTGGAGCGCCAGGTGGGGAGGGCAGTGAGCTCAGCCTTGGCCGCGGGCAGCCCCATTTCTCATCGCTCCCACCCTGGGAGTGTTTCCTCTTTGCAGAGGAGTAACTTGTGGGGAAGGAAAATACCAGCTCCCTTCAATGCCAAAAGCAACATTTTCTTTTCTCAAAGGTTGATTAAAAGTCACGGCCATTAATCTTTGTAATTTTTCACCTGCTTATGTTGGTAATGAGATTAGTGATTGTTTATGTAGGGTCAGCTCTTACTCAAAGTTTGAGGAGCTTTTTATTCATTTTTTTTTTTTTAGGGAGGAGAGGGAAAATAGGGGAGAAAACCCTGGCTGTTCCGAAGGATTATTTTTCCTAGGGTTCTCATGAGCTCACCCTGTTGAAGGAAGGCCCCAGTGACCAGTGAGCGTGTGAGGAGCACGGGGCACCTGGCACCCGAAGTCCCACCTGAGGCCCACGGCTTGGTCTGTACTTCACACACGGGGCTTGCCCTGAACCTGCCTTCTCCCTCCTCCTCCTTGGGGGTCTCATACCACCTACCTGTGTCATCAGCCTCACCTGCTCAGCATGAAGGTCCACAGATCCCTGCCCATCCTCCTGGCCCTGTAGCCCTTTCTTCACAGCCAAACTTCTGGTCTTTGTGCCCATGTCATGCTATCTATTAAGATGTTTGCCCATGAGGAAATGAAGGCAACTGTAGTTTTCAAGAGTGAAGCCAACTTGATTACTTGGCTCTGATAATTTGTGAATTTCAAATCAGTCACTCCCCTTCTTTCCATTTCTCCTGCCAATACCTTCTCTGGCTTTTGTTTCCTTTTTCTGGATTATTGTAATGGTTTTTTTTTTTTTTGAGACAGAGTCTTGCTCTGTCACCCAGGCTGGAGTGCAGTGGCGTGATCTTGGCTCACTGCAACCTCTGCCTCCTGGGTTCAAGCAGTTTTCCTGCCTCAGCCTCCTGAGTAGCTGGGACTACAGGCACATGCCGCCATGACCGGCTAATTTTTTGTATTTTAGTCGAGATGGGGTTTCACCGTGTTGCCTGGGCTGATCTTGAACTCCTGAGCTCAGGCAGTCTACCCGCCTCAGCCTCCCAAAGTGCTGGAATTACAGGAGTGAGCCACTGCACCTGACCCTGTAATTATTCTTTTTTCTTTTCTTTTTTCTAATTTTTTAAATTGTATTAAGCTTTATTATTTTATTATTTTGCTTCTATTACTTTTTTTTATTATTGCATTTTAGGTTTTGGGATACATGTGAAGAACATGCAAGATTGTTGCGTAGGTACACACATGGCAGTGTGATTTCCTGCCTTCCTCTCCTTCACCTGTATCTGGCATTTCTCCCCATGCTATTTCTCCCCACTTCCCCACACCCCATCCCTCCCCTATTTCCCCCCAACAAACCCCAGTGTGTAGTGTTCCCCTCCCTGTGTCCACGTGTTCTCATTGTTCAACACCCGCCTATGAGTGAGAACATGCAGTGTTTGATTTTCTGCTCTTGTGTCAGTTTGCTGAGAATGATGGTTTCCAGGTTCATCCATGTCCCTACAAAGGACACGAACTTATCGTTTTTGATGGCTGCGTAATATTCCATGGTGTATATGTGCCACATTTTCCCTGTCTAGTCTATCATCGATGGGCATTTGGGTTGGTTCCAGGTCTTTGCTATTGTAAACAGCGCTGCAGTGAACATTCGTGTGCATGTGTCCTTATAGTAGAACGATTTATAATCCTTTGGATATATACCCAGTAATGGGATTGTTGGGTCAAATGGGATTTCTATTTCTAGGTCCTTGAGGAATCACCACACTGTCTTCCACAATGGTTGAAGTAATTTACACTCCCACCAACAGTGTAAAAGTGTTCCTATTTCTCCACATCCTCTATGGCATCTGTTGCCTCCAGATTTTTTAATGATCGCCATTTGAACTGGCGTGAGATGTATCTCAATGAGTTTTGATTTGCATTTCTCTAGTGACCAGTGATGATGAGCATTTTTTCATATGTTTGTTGGCCTCATGTATGTCTTCTTTTGAAAAGTGTCTGTTCATATCCTTCTCCCACTTTTGAATGGGCTTGTTTGTTTTTTTCTTGTAAATCTGTTTTAGTTCTTTGTAAATTCTGGATATCAGCCCTTTGTCAGATGGGTAGACTGCAAAATTTTTTTCCCCATTCTGTTGGTTGCTAATTCACTCTAATGACTGTTTCTTTTGCTGTGCAGAAGCTGTGGAGTTTGATTAGGTCCCATTTGTCTATTTTGGCTTTTGTTGCCAATGCTTTTGGTGTTTTGGTCATGAAGTCCTTGCCTACGCCTATGTCCTGAATGGACATAGATTTGCCTAGATTTTCTTCTAGGGTTTTTATGGTGTTAGGTCTTATGTTTAAGTCTTTAATCTATCTGGAGTTAATTTTGGTGTAAGGTGTCAGGAAGGGGTCCAGTTTTTGCTTTCTGCACATGGCTAGCCAGTTTTCCCAACACCATTTATTAAACAGGGAATCCTTTCCCCATTGCTTGTTTTTGTCAGGTTTGTCAAGGATCAGATGGTTGTAGATATGTTGTGTTGCCTCCGAGGCCTCTGCTGTGTTCCATTGGTCTATATCTCTGTTTTGGTACCAGTACCATGCTGTTTTGATTACTGTAGCCTTGTAGTATAGTTTGAAGTCCGGTAGTGTGATGCTTACCACTTTGTTCTTTTTGCTTAGAATTATCTTGGCTATGCGGGCTCTCTTTTGGTTCCATATGAAGTTTAAAGTGTTTTTTTTCCAGTTCTGTGAAGGTCATTGGTAGCTTGATGGGGATAGCGTTGAATCTGTAAATTACTTTGGGCAGTCTGGCCATTTTCACGATATTGATTCTTCCTAACCGTGAACATGGAACATTTCTCCATCTGTTTGTATCCTCTCTTATTTCGTTGAGCAGTGGCTTGTAGTTCTCCTTGAAGAGGTCCTTTACGTTCCTTGTTAGTTGTATTCCTACATATTTTATTCTCTTTTGTAGCAGTTGTGAATGGCAGTTTGTTCTTGATTTGGCTCTCTTTAAGTCTGTTATTGGTGTATAATAAAAACGATGGTTAGATGCCACGAAGTAGGTGGCAATGCCTTAACCGTGTGCGTATTGTCAGGCCCGAGGGCCTCTTCCATCCTTGTCAAGGGGAGTGCTAACCTTCTCTTCTTTCATAAAACACTCTTTTTTCTTTTCTTTAAGAAGTCTCTCTCTCTGTGTGTGTCTTTTAGATAATGGGGTTTTGCTCTGTCACCCAGGCTGGAGTACAGTGGTGTGATTATAGCTCAATGCAGCCTCCAACTCCTGGGCTCAAGTAATCCTCCCGTCTCAGCCTCCCAAGTAGTAGCTCTTTGAAGGGGAAGAAAACACGCATACAAGAGAGTACCTAAAATTGGTGTAGGGTGGTGGAGGAAATTCTTGGATAATCACCACCTGGGCAAAGCAAGAGGACACTGCCTGCCCATAGGTCCTCCGATTTACCTTACTGGCCACCAGACTATGCTGGTGACAACTCTTGCTTGACTTTCTAGTTCTGCATCCTGCATTTGTAGTCCCTAAATGATGTAGCTTAGATTTTTACCAGGTTTTGTACTTTATATGACTGGACTCTGTCTCAGATTTCTCAAAATGGGTGTCTACAGTCTGTTCTCGAATTCCCAGTGTGTTGTGACCTAGTGGTGGCCCTGCCACCCTGTTGGGACAACATCCTCTAATTGTTTTGCTGAGGTCCCTGGGCACTGGATGCCGTGACTGACTGACCTCCCCCTCCTTGGCGTCCCTCCTTCTGTGATGTGCGTCCCCCCTCCCCCACCTCCACCATTTTTCTTCGTGCTGCTCACTTCCCAGCGTCCACTCTCTTCCTTGTTCCCTGCATGCCAGCTGCAGTGTGTCGGGCTGGTTCCTGCCTCAGGGCCTTCACGTATACTGTTAGTGCCACTTAGGATACCAGTGCCCAGATCTTTGCGTGGCCACCACATTTTTGCATGATACCACCAAGCAGGTGTCGGCTGAAATGTTGCCTCTTAGGCCTCCTCATGTGATCGTTCTTGCCAAAAGAGCATGCAGTCTGTCTCTGTGGCAACACTCTTATCTTTTCCCGCATCACAACGTTGACTGCCTGTGGTTAGGGCTTTCCCTCCTCTTCTTCCTGGCTGTATCCCAGCACCTGCAGTGGGCTAGCCAGTAGCAGCTGCTTGCTGAATAGCTGCAAACTATAGGACTGTAGCTTTACTGTCTTGGCTAAACAGACCTGGGTTCAAATCCCCACACCTTTTACAATTCTGTGGCCTTGGACAGATCATTTACTCTGTTTGGGCCTCAGTTTCCTCATTTGTAGGTGTCAGATGGTTAAGGAAAATAAATATCCTTGGAAACTCGAAGTCCAGTGATTGGCACTGTGTTGGCATTGAGGAAGTGATAGTTAGACACGAACTTGATCAACAGCTGAAATCTCTACTTCATGCTTTGTGCCAAGGACAAGTTTATTTTTCCCAGTGAACTAGATGACTTCCTCTTATCAGATGAAGAGCACTGGGTCACCGTCTAATTTCCCTTTGGCCTTGGCTGCCAGGAAGCGGACTGCTCAGGGGAGTCTCGGGAGCAGCTCTTACTTCCTGTCCATCTTCAGTGCAGTTAGTTCTTCTTCCTCTTCTCCCTGTTCTTTGGTTATTTCCTTTTGGCTCTACAGCACACTGTGTCATTATCATCTTTTATTTTGGTAAAATATACGTAACATAAACTTTACCTTTTTTTTTTTTTTTTTTTTTGAGACGGAGTTTTTGCTCTTGTTACCCAGGCTGGAGTGCAATGGCACGATCTCAGCTCACCGCAACCTCCGCCTCCTGGGTTCAAGCAATTCTCCTGCCTCAGCCTCCTCAGTAGCTGGGATTACAGGCACGTGCCACCATGCCCAGCTAATTTTTTTTGTATTTTTAGTAGAGACGGGGTTTCACTGTGTTGACCAGGATAGTCTCGATCTGTCGACCTCGTGATCCACCCGTCTCGGCCTCCCAAAGTGCTGGGATTACAGGCTTGAGCCACCGTGCCCGGCCAACTTTACCTTTTTTTTTTTAGACTCCTCTGTCACCAGGCTGGAGTGCAGTGGCGTGATCTCGGCTCACTGCAACCGCCGCCTCCTGGGTTCAAGCAATTTTCGTGCCTCAGCCCCCTGAGTAGCTGGGATTACAGCCCCTGCCACCATGCCCGGCTAATTTTTATATTTTTAGTAAAGATGAGGTTTCACCATGTTGGCCAGGATGATCTGGAACTTCTGACCTTGTGATCTGCCTGCCTCAGCCTCCCGAAGTGTTGGGATTACAGACGTGAGCCACTGCACCCAGCCGAAGTTGACCATTTTAACCATTTTTAAGTGCACAGCTCCGTGGCATTATGTAAATTCACACTGTTTTGTAACCATTACCACTGTCTGTTTCCGTAACTTTTTCATTGTCTTGGGCAGAAACTCTGTCCCCATTAAGCAGGAACTCCTGCTTTACCCCTCGAGTCCCTGGACCACCGTTCCACTTTCTGTCTCTGAATTTGATGACTCTAGATATGTCACAGAAATGGAATCACACAGGATTTGTCCGTTGGTATCTGGCGTATTGGCCTAGCACAGTGCCCTCAGGGCTCATCCGGGTTGCAGTGTGGGTGAGAGTGCCCTCCGTTCCTTTTAAGGCTGATAATGTTGCATTGTATGGAATATTTTGTTTGTCCATTCATCCATCGGTGGTCACTTGGTTGATCCATGTGACTCGATTCTATCATGAATAACGCTGTGGTGAACTTGGATGTGCAAATATTATTTTTAAAAAATTACTTTCTGGGCCTTAGGTGGTCCCAGGCCCACTTATAAATTAAGGGTAGATTTTTGGACAGTTGCTAGGACCAGGCTCTCTTCCCTGCCTCTGCCCGGTGTGTCGATGTGTCTGTGCCCAGTAAACTCCATGGCCACTGTGGGTGCCCACCCAGCTCTCCCCTGGAGGTGCACGTGTCTCCCAGCGGCCGCAGGGCTGGCTACTGATGGCTCACACCTGTGCCTTCTCCAGCTGCTTGCACTTTGCTGGCAAGTGTCACCGTGGGGTACCTGAGAGTCACTGTCCATGGTCTTTGGCCAGTGACTGACGTGCCTCTGAGTGGGATGAGCCCGGGGCACCCCCACAAGGTTTGCCTTCTCCTGGGTCACTGGACTCCAACTGAGATGGAGCCTTGCCCAGCTCCCTCTGGCTCTGCCTGCTTTTGTTTGCCCTTCTCCTGAGAGCGCTCCCCTGACAGCCTATGCCCTCAAGCGCCCCCACCTTGGACTCTGCTTCTGGGGAGCCCAATCTAAGACAGTGTGCAGCTCACATATCCCTCCGAGCTCTGTGGGTCTTGCAGTACTGTGGGCGTTGGGTTGGACTCTGATGCAGCTGATCTACTGAGGCTGACTATACCATGTGATCATGGGTGGTCTCCTTGGAAGAGGGTGAGAACTCCCAGCATCCACCATGTATAGGAGAGGCAGGTCCTCATCCAGGAAACAAGCTATTCTGGGGGCGACCGTGGGGTGGGGTGGATGAAGGGGCCGGAGCTCCCACCTCATCCAGGCCTCTCTCCTCCTGGTGCGGACAAGAGACGCTCAGGCCTTGGAGTGTTCAGGCTGGTACGGATGACCCAGGGGGCCCAACGATGCCAACGGGAAGGGATTGTGGATTCAAATGAGCCCAGGGAAGCCTTTTGCTGGGCCCCACAGCTTCAGTGTCAAGAGTCCTGACATTAAATGCTATCATCTTAAATTAATTGTCGATGACTAATATTGGTAGCTAATTTAAAAAGCACCACATGGGCCCCACAAACACATTTGTGTGTGGACAGGCTGGATAGCTAGTGCGTACCTGCTCTCTGCTTGGACTTGGGCCAGGGGCAGCCGTGTGGGCGGAGCCAGTGGGGCAGGTGGTACTGATTACATTTGTCTTTGTCACTGTCTTGTCTGTGAGTGTCTTGTGTGTTTATTTCCCTGCTGTCATCCCCAGCTGTTTGCATGTCCCCGTGTTTTGATATAGCTGCCTATTATTGTTTAAAAGAGATCCCCTGCAAATATTTAAAAGTTTTAAAGCCTTACTGGCTCCAACCTGAGATTTTGTTCTAATCTATAGTTGCCTGGTCAAATGGAGGCTGCCCAGTTAAGGTGGAATTTCAGATAAGTGACAGATGTGTCCCAGATATTGTACAGGACATCCTTAACTGCTAGATGGTTCTCCACCATTTCTCTGAGATGCCTGAGCACATCCCAGATCTGTATTTGCTGGACCTCATCAGACCCAGAAGGGTCAGAACTAGAGGTGGAAAGACTTTTCCTTCCTGATCCAGTGTCATATCCTGTGGTCTGTGTATCCACTGAGGTGGGACCCCACTTTCCACAGTGGCGGCACTGGGAATGTCCCCCAAGGTGGCCTTGATCTTCCAGTGTCCTAGCCAGCCCAGAGAGGCTTCATCTAGGGCCTGCTCTGGATGAATGTGAAGGTCAATTTATCAAAGGAGGTGGTGTTACTTTACTGTAGGGATATGTGTTTGTTTTTATGGTGAGTTGGGTCCTAGCCCTGCCAAGACAGCAGAACAAGGAACTTGTGGCCAGTGAGAGAGGCAGCTGGGGCCTGAGCCATATCCTGAAGCACGTCTGACTCTGTTGTGCCGGAGCCCTCACTCCTCATTCTGCCTGCTCCAGTTGCCTTGTGGGGAGTCCACAGGTCTCCAGAAGGCTTACAGTGTGTGCTGAGTCACCTGTCCCTGCTGGATACTCCCTGGGGAGACCCTTACTGAATGTCTCCCCAACCCCACACTGCCCTGTGCATGATCAAGTGATGGCTCTGAGAATGTAACCCCAGG
Source organism: Saimiri boliviensis (assembly GCF_048565385.1). Classification (NCBI taxonomy): domain Eukaryota; kingdom Metazoa; phylum Chordata; class Mammalia; order Primates; family Cebidae; genus Saimiri; species Saimiri boliviensis. The sequence continues at coordinate 20,653,805 of NC_133456.1, forward strand.
TGTGAACCCTGCTGCCACTTTAGAATGCCCTGATCTTGGCCGGGCGCGGTGGCTCACACCTGTAATCCCAGCACTTTGGGAGGCCGAGGCGGGTGGATCACGAGGTCAAGAGATCGAGACCATCCTGGTCAACATGGTGAAACCCCGTCTCTACTAAAAATACAAAAATTAGCTGGGCGTGGTGGCGCCTGCCTGTAATCCCAGCTTGGGAGGCTGAGGCAGGAGAATTGCTTGAACCCAGGAGGCGGAGGTTGCGGTGAGCCGAGATCGCGCCATTGCACTCTAGCCTGGGTGACAAGAGCGAAACTCTGTCTCAAAAAAAAAAAAAAATTAAAAAAATTAGAATACCCTGATCCCCTACCCACAGCAGGGATTTGATCAACAAAGGCCAAAGCTATGATCGCCCGATAGCCCTGGCTCCACCCACTGCTGGTCCTGTCTGGAACCTGCTCTGTGTCTTTACTCTGATGTCAAAGCCTTGCCCACAGTTCTGGATACACTCCCACATGCTAAGTGCCGAGTGCCACTTCATGTTGGCTTGACATCCTCATTGTCACCTAAATGCGCATTGTTATTTTGGCTCTTCCTATGAAGAATGGGTGGCCAAATACAAAGGAATGGCTGGGTGCAGAGGCTCACGCCTGTAATCCCAGCACTTTGGGAGGCTGAGACAGCATGATTGCTTGAGCCTGGAGTGAGGAGATGGACAAGCCTGAGGTTTGCGGTTGCCTGAGTATGGACAGAATGTGAGGCCAGGGCTGTGCTGGTGAGCAGAGCAAGGGGACAGATTCGGTGGACCGGGTGGGCTGGGCAGGAAGTTCCTCTGGAAGAAGTTCTAGGACAGCCCTGTGTCCTGTGGCTGGGGTACTGTCCTCCAGGACATGATGTTCATGCCTAGGTGTGTGATGCATCAGAAGGCAGGAGGGCAGGGAGCTTGGATCTCAGTCCACCAAATATTTCCTCTTTTGTTTTTGAGATGGAGTCTCACTCTGTCGCCGAGGATGGCGTCCAGTGGCATGATCTTGGCTCACTGCAACCTCCGCCACCCAGTTTCAAACGATTCTCCTGCCTCAGCCTCCCGAGTAGCTGGGATTACAGGCACATGCCACCAAGCCTGGCTAATTTTTGTATTTCTGGTAGAGGTGAGGTTTCACCATGTTGGCCATACTGGTCTCGAACTCCTGACCTCAAGTGATCCGCCCGCCTTGGCTTCCCAAAGTGCTGGGATTATAGGCATGAGCCACTGCACCTGGCCAAGGATTTCTTTTTTTAAAAGATTCTGTCAGCTGGCATGGTGGCTCACACCTGTAATCCCAGCACTTTAGGAGGCTGAGGCAGGAGGATCACTTGAGGCCAAGAGTTCAAGACCAACCACCAACCTGGGCAACATAGTAGGAACCCTGCTGAAAAAAAATTAGCTGGGTGTGGTGGCATGCCCCTGTAGTTCCAGCTACTCAGAGGCTGAGGTGGGAGGATCGCTTTTTCCTGCAGTGTGCTATGATCATACAACTGTGCTCTAGCCTGGACAACAAAGTAAGATCCTGTCCCTAAAAAACAAATATAGAAAGGCCCTGTTGAGAGTGGACCTGAGGGCCTCTCCCTTGCAGTCTGGAGGGTCCTTGCCTTTTCGAACTGGGATCAAATGCCCTGATTCTCCCAGGGGCCCACTCCTAATCTCAGTGGTTTTACGGATACCTCCAGCCTCTTGAGGTGGTATCTCAGTGTGAGGGCAGGGCGTCAGCCCTCGAGGCCCCAAAGGCTCTTTGGTACTCCCCTGGCCCTGGGCCTGGCATGGGCTCCCATGTCCCCACCCACGCATGGCCCTCTACCGCAGCTTTCCCTGCCTTGAGCATGCAGCTCCCACTTCCAGGTGCTCCTGGATTTCTCTCCTCTGTCCACTGCATCCTATCCATCAGCAAATCCTGTGGGTCCTACCTTCAAAATAGATCCCCTGTACCGCCCTCTCCCACCTCTCTTGGCTCACTGCCCTAGCCTCTCTCACCTGCTCCTGCTGGCTCCCCTGTCTCAGTGCGGCAGGCAGCTGGGGGGGTCCCTTGCACTGGAGAGTCCCAGGCTTCAGTGGGGATGAGTGCTTCCAGGTGTGTCCAGAGGCCCTCACTGCAGGGCAGAAGCCCATTGCTCCACAGTAAGCAATTATGTTGGCGTGGCTCTTGTGCCGGCGTGGCTCAGCCCTGGGGGCCCTCTCTCGCCCTCACTGCCTGCTGCTGCTGGTCCAGCCTCACCCCGTGGCCCTGCCACTCCCTGCCTGACCCCTCCTCAGAGAAGCCCTCTTTTTCCACTGGGCTGACACAGGCTCCCCTACCCTGCCACGTCCTCCTTCTGTCTCCCCAATTTCCGTCGTTTATTTCTTCACGGGGCTCATACCTACCTGGCATTCGGTTCTCTGCAGGTTTGCTCTTGGGTTTACTCTCTGCCCCGCTAGCCCTGAGGGTGTCAGTGCTGGGAGGATGCTGGGAGGCTGTCTTGCCGGCTCCTAGAGGGGCCAGACACAGAGGAGGCATTCCCTCAGGGCTAGGGTCAGGGGCAGGGGCAAGCCTGGGGACCACTGCTGTGGTGACGAGCCCTCCTGTCTCTCTGTCACTGTCCTGTGGGGCTGTGCTTTAGGCTGGAAGTCAGAGAGGAGCTCTTGCCTCTGACTTCGGGGAGCACGCTGTCTAGATGGGGCAGGCGGGGCCCCTGGGTCACAGGTACTGGGACTTAGGCCAGGGTGGCAGAGGGAGGAGGCGTGAGGACTGGTGAGAAGGTGGCATTTGAGTGTCTTGTGCAAGATGAGAGGAGAGAAGAGAGCCCTCAGGAGACAACAGGCCTGAGGGCCCGTGGGAGGGTCGGGTTGGGATGGCTCCTGCAGGGTCTCAAATGCTGGGCTCAGTGGGGAATCTGGACCTTGCCTTGCTGGCCATGGAAGCTGGGGCAGGCTGTGGGGCCGAGGCACGTCAGCTGCTCTCAGACCAGACTGGGCTCCCTGGGAAAGGAGAGGAGTGGAGTTGGGGTAGGCAGGGAGGTGGCGGGGCTGTTCCAGTGCAGGTGGGAGCTGAGGCTGGAGTGGGGACAGGACCTGGCGATGGAGGGAAGGGCCAGAGACTGTGGTGGGGAGGGAGTGGGGACGGATTGTGCGGCGAATGGACATGACTGGGGGAATTGGTGGGGTGTTAGCAATAGCAAGGCATCAGGAGGCGTTTGCCGGTGCTACTGTGGAGGGGAGCAGGAGTGGCCCCTGGGGCTCAGCCTGCAATCCCAGAGGGTATCACGGGGGTGTTCCTGGGTCCTAGGGTCTGTGGGCTGGGGCTCTAGTGGGGATCTAGTTCTTGCCCAGCATTTCCCCACTGACCGTGGTTTCTGGCCAGCAGCTGCCATGTGTGGCTGGGGACCGAGGGATCTGCCGGGAGGGATTGGTCGTGTGTTTGCACGGGCCTGTGTGTGTGAGACTGCCCACGGTGGGTACCAGCATGTGGGGATGCTGTGGGTGAGACAGCATATATGACTGCATGGAGGCTTATGTGCCCGACGTGCCCTGGTGAGTGTGACTGACTGGGTGTGAGGCTGTGCATGTGTGCATGTATGTGGGCATGAGGGCTCATTCAGAGGGCCTGCGTCAGAATACAGGTGAGGCTGAAGGCCAAGTGGCCCGGCAAACACCTGTGGGGTTGTCACCAACTCCAGGTCAGCACTTGTGGCACCCAGCCACTGCACACTCACCTGTCTGTGATCTGCTCCATGTGTGGCAGAGCCTGTGTGTGTGGAGGGGCATAGTCACGAGTGTGCCCCCAGGGATGAGGGCCTGCATGTAGGTGGCTGAGGCTGGGCTCTGCCTGCGTGCATGCCAGTGTGCACCCCGTCTGTGTGTGTACCCCGGTGCTGACAGGCTTCCTTTCTGATTCCTCCAGGGTCTTGAAAGAGAGGGGACCATCCTGGGCTTGCCTGGACCATGGCGCTGTTCTGGGAGCCTGTGGGAGCCTGGCTTGCTCTGGGCCTGGCCCTGGCCCTGGGCTCCAGTGTGGCCACTGCTGCCCCTCGGCAGGACTGCACGGGCATGGAGTGCCCACTGCTGGAGAACTGCATTGAGGAGGCGCTGGAGCCAGGGGCGTGCTGTGCCACGTGTGTGCAGCAGGGCTGTGCCTGCGAGGGCTACCAGTACTATGATTGCCTGCAGGGGGGCTTCACGCGCGGCCGCGTGCCCGCCGGTCAGTCCTACTTTGTGGACTTCGGCAGCACCGAGTGTTCCTGCCCACCAGGCGGCGGCAAGATCAGCTGCCAGTTCATGCTGTGCCCGGAGCTGCCGCCCAACTGCATCGAGGCCATGGTGGTGGCCGACAGCTGCCCACAGTGCGGCCAGGTGGGCTGCGTCCACGCGGGCCGCAAGTACGCTGCTGGCCACACTGTTCACCTGCCACCCTGCCAGGCCTGCCACTGCCCTGACGCTGGCGGGGAGCTCATCTGCTACCAGCTCCCTGGTTGCCACGGGAACTTCTCAAATGCCGAGGAGGGTGACTCTGAGCGACACTATGAAGAACCCTATAGCTATGACCAGGAGGTGGCTGAGACAGAAGCAGCAGCAGCCCTGGGGGGCGAGGACCAGGCGGGTGCAGTCCAGGTGGGCGCAGGGGGGCCCCCGGCTGCTCTAGGAGGTGGGCATCAACCACTATCCACCATCCAGGCCCCTCTCTGGCCAGCTGCCCTCCCCAGGCCGACAGCGGCTGCTGCCTTGGGTCCTCCAGCCCCACTGCAGGCCAAAGCTAGGAGAGTGACTGAGGACAATGAGGATGAAGAAGAGGAGGAGGAGGAGAGAGAGGAAACGGCTGTCACCGAGCCACTGGCAGCAGGTGGCCATAGGGGGCTGGACGGGTGGCCCACTACAGCCTCAGCTGGACCCAGTCTTCCCATCCAAGAGGAGAGGGCAGAAGCCAGGGCAAGGCCCGAAGAGAACCTCATCCCAGATGCCCAAGCCACGCCCCGCAGCGCTGGGCCAGAGGACGTGACGCCTGCACCAGGCGCAGGCACAGCTGCTGTGGTCCTAACTCAGGCCATGCCTGACCCTCCCAGGGACCCAGTCAAGCCCAGCCCCCACACCATCCTGTCCACACCACCACATGACTCAGCCTGGGTGCCACCCAGCCCAGAAGTGCCCAGGAAGCCGCAGGTTCTCCCCCATTTCCACACGGAGGAGGACACAGACCCCAACTCTGTCCATTCTGTCCCCAGAGGCAGCCCTGAAGGTAAGACCCTGTCCTGGTTCCTTCAGGGCATTTTGCTTGGGAAGGGCAGCCTTGGGCTCTGGCCACTGCTCCAGGCCTCTGCCTGGGTCTGGGGGTGCTGGGTCTGTGGGGCCAGGCCCAGGGCGGCCAGCCCAGGCCCTTGGTGTGGGCAGGAGGCTGTGAGAGTATACCTTCTCCCAGGCCCAGCTCTTGGGATGGAGTTGGCGGGGGGAGTGGGGTTCCTGTTGTGGGAGGTGCTGGGCCCCCTGGTAGGGCCGCGGTTGTAGTCAGGGGTCTAGAAGGTGCACACCTCCAGAGCTGGGGGTGCTGAGGAGGTTCCTGCTTCAGTCCAGCAGCCCTCTTCTCAGCTGTCCCAGTGGCTGGCCTGTGGCGTAGGAGCCTAGCATGGCCACCTCTGCCAAGTTTTCAACACATGTCAGCCAGAAAGCTGAATTTTGTGGTGACGTCTTCTCATTTCTAAGTTTCCGCGGCAAGTTCTGATCTCACAAGCATGTGTTGTAGAAAGAAGTGAACTCGTGGACAGAGGCGAGGTGGGTGGGCCATTTGAGCGGGGCTGCTGGCCACGCTGGGCCAGTGGAGGTGGCGGGGCCATGCCAGCTATACCCTCACTCCATGGAGGCCCCTCTCCAAGCTGGGCAGGCAGCTTCCCACCAGTCCTGTCAGCAGCACTGGGTGCTTACAACCCGATGCTTACAAGCCAATGAGGCAGCAGAGGCTCAGGGTGGTGCTGGAGGCTCAGGTGAGCAGTGGGCCTGGAATGCCCTGAACCCTACACTCCTGATTCTGTATCCTCCAAGCCACCTGACACGGAGTTCAACACACTCCATCGAGCACATGAGAGTAGGCAGTTAGGACCAGGGCACCCAGGCCTCAGACGGGGACCAGCCCAAGGCTGTGCAGAGGCTGGTAGACAGCCCACACCTCTTCCTGCCTGTCCATGCCTGCTCTCAGCAGGCCCTCCAAGCCCGGCACAGTCAGACACCCCATTGGAAGACCCTGTGGGCTGTGGTGAGGAGGGGAAGGGTCAGCTGAGCCCACCTATGAGCCCTCCTCAAAGAGCTCTGCTATTGAACAGGGGCCACAGCCCGCACGAGGCTGACCCCTTCCTGCTCCCGCTAGGAGCCTTGAGCTCCTGCAGGGGGTGATTCTGCATCAGCCGTGGGCTTGTGGATCCAGAAGCCTGGTCTAGCTCCCATGGGGCCCTGGGGTGGTGCTCCTCAGACCCCATGCAGGTTCGAAATCCCCCAGGACCAACACTGGAGAGGAGAGGCGTCAGATGTCCTCCAGCAAACAGGCAGGTCTGGGCGGGCCACCCTCTGCTGCCACAGCCTGGGGAATCTAGGACCTCACAGACCCATGGACGTTGGAAAGGCCCAGAGCTCCCTCAGCGTGAGAGGGGGACAGCCCCACACCTGGGGGTAGCGCCAAATCAGAGCACGCCATGCTCTGCCCTATATGGCTTCCTCCTGCCCTTCCCCAGCCTCTTCTCGCACAAATCAGAGCTTCTGTTCTTTTTTGAGATAGAATCTCGCTCTGTTTTCAGGCTGGAGCGTAGTGGTGCCATCTAGGCTCACTGCAGTCTCCACTTCCTGGCTTCAAGTGATTCTTCTGCCTCAGCCTCCTGAGTAGCTGGGACTGCAGGTGCATGCCACCATGCCCAGGTCATTTTAGTATTTGTAGTAGAGACAGGGTTTCACTATCTTGGCCAGGATGGTCTCAATCTCTTGACCTCATGATCCACCCACCTCGACCTCCCAAAGTGTTGGGATTACAGGGATGCACCACTGCGCCTGGCCCAGAGCTTCCTTTCAATCAACTTCAATTGCCTCTGGGTACAGGGCCTTTGCAGGTGCTGTTTCCGCTGCCTGGAGCACCCGCTTCCCACCACTGCCTACTTATCACGTCATCCTCCACATTGCAGCTCAAGTAGAAGCTGCAGGCTTCCTCCAGGGAGCCTTCCCTGACCCCCAGGAGGCATCAGATCCCCTGAGTGAGGCTCACTACTTCACTCCTCAGCCCGTATCACTGCTCAGAATGTCACACCTCTGTGACTGCTGGGGTCTTTATCTCCCCCTCAAAGCCCCAAGCTCTGAAGGGCAGGGTCTTTGCTGGATTTTGCCCAACCCTGTACTTTCAGCATCTGCCCGGATCCCGTGCACATGCTGGGCCCTCAGAAACCACTGTCAGAGTTGGGGCCGGGCACGGTGGCTCATGCCTGTAATCCCAGCACTTTGGGAAGCCGAAGCAGATGGGTCACCCGAGGTGAGGAGTTTGAGACCAGCCTGGTCAACATGGTGAAACCCATCTCTACTAAAAATACAAAATTAGCCAGGCGTGGTGGCGGGCGCCTGTAATCCTATTTACTTGGGAGGCTGAGGCAGGAGAATCACTGGAACTCGGGAGGCAGAGGTTGCAGTGATCCGAGATTGCACCATTGCACTCCAGTGTGGGCGACAAAAATGAAACTCCGTCTCAAAAAACAAAAAACAAAACACTGTCAGAGGGTGAAGAGCTGAAGAAGGCAGGAGAGAAGCCTGCTTCCACCGCTTTCTGCCCTTGTGTCCACAGGTGGTGGCCCGGGCTCGCTGCAGCCCACTCTCCACTCCTGTGAACTAAGAGGGCCGTTGTGAGGAGTAGAGGGCTCCGTAATCACAGAGGTCTGCCTGGCAGAGTCACAGTGCTGAGGGGCATCTGCAGGGGACAGCAGCAGTCATCTGAGTTTGAGAGTTTCCCTGTTAGCCAGAGCATCACAGCATTCAGATATCCTGCCCTGCAGAACCTGCTTGTGTTAGGCCCCAGGAAGGGACCCCTTTTAGCTGGAGTCACAGGTTGTGCTGAGGCCTTCTGCAGGTCAGGGGCTGCCCCCCAGCTGCCCTGGGAGCCTCTGACCTCCTGGGGGCCACCCTGCCTCAGGGTTCCTCCATGTGGCCCTCCATTGGGCCAGCCCTGCGGGAAAAACCGCCCTCACAAAGCCTCTTGAGTGACAACAGACGTCAGACTCCTTCCCTCCAGCCCAGGGAGTCGGGCATGTGGCTTCCATTAGGCCACATCTGGACATGCTCAGAGGCAGGGACAGCCTGGCTGAGGCAGTCTGGATCCCTGGCAGGGCTCCAGCTCAAAGACAGGACCCCCAGCCCAGCCGAGCCTGGGGCACTGGCTGTAAACCCCTTCTCTAGGCCCCAGGGCTGCCATGGCGACATGGCTGGAGGGGTCACTTCCGGCCCCATTACCTGCCTTTCTGCAGGGCCCAGGGCTGAGCAGGGCAAAGCCACCTCCCCAGCTTCGTCTCATTAAGGGCCCCTCCATCATCCAGATCCCCCAAGGCCTCCTCTAACAACAGCAGCCAGGGGCTCTAAAGCCCACACCCCTCTTCTCCCAGGAGGCTTAGTTGGGCAGCCCGATCTCCCACCTGCTGGGCTCCCATCTCTCACCCCTCCCATGCTGGGTACACATGGCGATGACCAGGATAAACCTGCCTGTGTACATCTCTGTAATGCCCTCTTCCCCCATTAGACCCTAAACAAGGGCGAGGTTGTGCCCGCCTTGCTCACTGTCGCAGCCTTGGCACAGTGAGGCTGCCCCATGAGTATCTGTTGAAGATATCAGCGGGTGGGCTGAGGACAGATGGTGACTAATCATTGTCACATTTCAAATTGCTCAGCAAGTCCTCAGCTGAGCATTGGACAAGACTTAGCTTGTTTAATCCTCAAAGCAGCCCCATCACTCAGGGACTTCTCTGCTGCTTACAGTTGGAAAAACTGAGGCACAAAACCATAAGCCACATGCCCAAATTCTGTGGGTTGTGGAGCCAGAGCCCATGAATTGGTGGTGATGAGTGGGTCATGGTGGGCAGAAGGGTGAGGGATGGGGTGTGGGTGTGGATGTTTATCTGGTCAGGCCTGAGCTTCTGGGTCCCATTTGAATCCATCCCCTACCCCTGGGTCCTTAGATCTTCCATTCCCTGCACACCAAAAACTGTAGCTGCCTGTCCCTGCCCTACTAATTGTGGTCCCTGGGCCTTTGCACGTGCTGGGTCCCCTGCCAGAACAGCCCTCAGACAAGATAAGGGGCACTCAGTTGGGGGCCCGTTGGCCAGCAGCCCTCATCAAAGCCCACACCCAAAAATCCATTTGAGAAAGCTCAGGGGAGAGGGGAAGACAGAGGCTCCTGAAAACAAAGCGGCTCTCCAGGATCCCACAGCCCAGACCGCAGAGAGGCCTGGGCATCGAGAGGCAGGGGCAGGGCTAGGGTGGGGGCTGCTTCTATTTCAGAAACCCTGGAAGCTGCACTGCCTGTACCATGCTCCTGAGTCTGGCTGCACGCCCTCCCTGGCACATGTGCACTTCATTACACATCCTGCCCACAACATCCATGCTCCCCACCTCCCCCATCCCAGCCTGCCACCTCCCGCCTGTGACCTGGTGCTGCTAGCCACACCTCTTGGATGCACTCCGCTGAGAATAGGGAGATGGAGCCCACCTCCCCAGCTTGTTGGGAGGGTCAAATCACAGAAGCAGGAGCCAGGCACCCAGGAGATGCTCAGCGAGGGTGAGTTCTGGCCCTGCCCACCGTGAGCAGGCTGAAAGCAGAGTTGGCAGGGGTGGCAGCCAGTGGGCCTGGAGGAGCCAATGGAGAACCCAGTTTCACCCCCATTGCGTGTGCATGGGCTTTGCACATGGTCTGTGCCCAGCAAGTGCTGTGGGAAGACTTGAGAGATGGGAAAACAGGATCCCAGCTAGTTAAGAGCCTTGCCCAAGGCCACAGCTATGGGCAGCAGAATGAGTGGATGCAAACACTGCTGACACTCCAGAGCCCCTCCTGCTGCCTCCTTCAGGAAACCTTCCAAGATACCACACAGGCATCTCTTCCTCGCAGCCCCCAGCCTGTGAACCAAGTCCATCCTGGTCCCTCTCTGCCCCCCCGGGGACACCAGGGCACGCTCACAGTTGACACCTAATGAAGGTTTGTAGAGTGAATGATATGGGATTGAACACGACACAGGCATCCAGCTGTGGGGACTGATCTCTAGAAACCTCCGAAGGGAGACGGGGAGAAAGTAGAGCTGGAGTTGGGGAAGTGCTGAGGGAAGGCACGAAGATTCAGGACAGCTTCCCAGAGGAGGTGCTGTCTGAGCTGGCCAGGAACAGTATGAGCAAATGCCTGGAACAGAGGGGAGATGGTTTGGGATGCTCAAAGGATGGCAGGGGAACGAGGGTGAGGAGGAATTACTAAGAGAAAGGGTGATCGGGGGATCTCCCCTGGTTCACTTATTTATCCACCCAGTGTTTATAAAGCTCTAACTGTGTGCAGGCCCTGCTGGACACCCTTGGGCTCCGCAGAGAATATGACAGGTATGATCCCCACCCTCACCTCACAGTGCTGATATTCTGCTGGGGAAGAAAACAGTAAACAAGTCCACGGGAATTATCTGCCGTAATGTCAGGTATTGGTAGGAGAAATTAAAGCAGGGTCAGGCCGGGTGCAGTGGCTTAAGATTTCCTCCAAGGAGCCCTCCCTGACCCCCAGGAGGACTCAGATTGCCCGAGTGAGGCTCGCCACTTTTCTCCTTAGCCCGTATCACTGCTCAGAATGTCACACCTCTGTGACTGCTGGGGTCTTTATCTCCCCCTCAAAGCCCCAAGCTCTGAAGGGCACGGTCTTTGCTGGATTTTGCCCAACCCTGTACTTTCAGCATCTGCCCGGATCCCATGCACATGCTGGGCACTCAGAAACCACTGTCAGAGTGGGGTCCGGGCGCGGTGGCTCATCCCTGTAATCCCAGCACTTTGGGAAGCCGAAGCAGATGGGTCACCTGAGGTGAGGAGTTCGAGACCAGCCTGGTCACCATGGTGAAACCCTATCTGTACTAAAAATACAAAATTAGCCAGGCGTGGTGGCGGGCGCCTGTAATCCCAGTTACTTGGGAGGCTGAGGCAGGAGCATCACTGGAACTCGGGAGGCAGAGGTTGCAGTGAGCCAAGATTGCGCCATTGTACTCCAGCCTGGGTGACAAAAATGAAACTGTCTCAAAAAACAAAACCAAACCAAAACAAAACACTGTCAGAGGGTGAAGAGCTGAAGAAGGCAGGAGAGAAGCCTGCTTCCACCGCTTTCTGCCCTTGTGTCCACAGGTGGTGGCCCGGGCTCGCTGCAGCCCACTCTCCACTCCTGTGAACTAAGAGGGCCGTTGTGAGGAGTAGGGGGCTTCGTAATCACAGAGGTCTGCCTGGCAGAGTCACAGTGCTGAGGGGCATCTGCAGGGGACAGCAGCAGTCCCCTGCTCAGTCATCTGAGTTTGAGGGTTTCCCTGTTAGCCAGAGCATCACAGCATTTAGATACTCCTGCCCTGCAGAACCTGTTTGTGTAATCCCAACACTTTGGGAGGCCAAGGTGTGTGGATCACCTGAGGTCAGGAGTTCAAGACCAGCCTAGCCAATATGGTGAAATCCCATCTCTACTAAAAATACAAAAATTAGCCAGATGTGGTAGTGGGCACCTGTAATTCCAGCTACTCTGGAGGCTGAGGCGGGAGAATTACTTGAACCTGGGAGTTGGAGGTTGCACTGAGCCAAGATTGTGCCACTGCATTCCAGCCTGGGCAACAGAGCAAGACTCCATCTCAAAATAAATAAAATAAATAAAAATAAAGTACAGTGAGAAGAAGGGTGGGTGGACAGGGGAGTCCTCCCTAGGGTGGTGACCTGAGCAGAGAGCTGAAGGGATTGGGGAGGGAGCCACTCGGACACCAGGAAGAGCAGTTTGGGAAAACGGAGTGCAAAGGCCTCAGGGCAGGAAGGTGCCTGGATAGGAGGCCAGTGGAGCTGAGGTAAGTGGGTGGGGGAGGATAGGAGGTCTGGGAGGTCACTGGGGCAGGCTGTCCAGGGCCTGTGGCCACCATGAGGACTTTGGCTTCCACTCTGAGTGAGGTGAGAGCCACAGCAGGGTGTTGAGCAGAGGAGGGACGCCGGCCAACTTATGTGTTAATAGGATCTCTGGCCAGAAGGAGTGGCAGAGTTAGTACTGGGCCCTCACAAGGGGTTCCCGAAAGGGAACATATCCTCTCTGTTGTCAATACAGAGACCAAGAGTACAACTGTGCCTAGAGGCTCTGTCGGGGAGGATGGGAGCAGGTAGCTGCCCCAGGTCCACAGAGCTCCACAGCGGGACAGGTGCCCTGCATTTGCTGCAGGCCCCTCCAGGCCAGCTCCCTGGGTCTTAATGCCATCAGCCCTGGCTGGCGGCTGGGTTCAGGCCCTCTGCTCAGGGGCATCTGTCAGAACATCAAGTTTCGCCCTGTGGCAACCTTAAGATACTCCACTTGGACATCCCATTTCATGGAAGAGAACACTATGATCTTGGTGCTGTGGCAGGGGCGCAGCCTCCTAGTGGAGCAGGAGGGCTTGTGGTTCCCATGGGGGACATAGAGGTACAAGTGAGTCTGGGTGGCTGGCAGCTGGGTGCTCCCCGTGTTTGCCTGCTCAGACAAAATGCATGCATTTCACAGCTGTACCTGACCCGTCTTGAGAGTCTGGGGCCAAGGCTAGGCCTGTGGTGGGTTTCTTTATTTTAATTTTTAAAACTAACTCTTGTCTTTCATTCAAAACCACTTTATTGAGATATTATTTGCATGTCATAAAGTCCCCGCTTTGAGAGAGCAGAATCTAGTGGATTTTAGTAGATTCAGAGTTGTGCAGACATCCGCAAAGTCTAACCTCAGAGTGTTCGTCACTCCAGAAAGACCCCCACATCCTGTAGCACTTTCTACTCCCTCCTTCTCCCAGCCCTGGCAGCCCAGAGTCTCCCTTCTGAGTCTATGGATTTGCAAATTCTGGATACCCCTGGACTTTCTGGGAGCCAGGCACTGTGTGGTTTCTCGTGTGTGACTCTACTTTCACTTAGCAGTGTTGTCAGGGTCCATTCGTGTGGTAGCATGTGTCGTCAGTTCATTCCTTTTCGTGGTTGAATAATGTTGTATGAATATACCACAATTCAAAAAATCTGTTCATCTGTTGTTGATGGACATTGTTCTAACTTTTCGAAATTATGAGTAATGCGGCTATAAATATTCATGTGTAAGTTTTTATGTGGACACATGTTTTCATTCATCTTGGGGAACATATCTAGGAGTGGCATCGCTGGGCCACATGGTAACTCTCTGTTTAACCCTTAGAAGAACGACCAGACTGTCTTCCGAAGTGTGCATGGCTGGTGGGAATGTCAAATGACTGCACCATTGTACTTTCCCACCAGCCATCACGAGGTTCCGGCTTCTCTACATCCTCACCAGCACCTGCTGTTGTAGCTATCCTTTGGGTGTGAAATAGCATCTCATCATGGTTTAGATTGTACTTCCCTGATGACTAAGGATGCTGAGCATGAGTTTCTAGAGATCACTCTAGAAACTTCTAGAATACACAAGTGCACATCCCATGAGACTCAAAGTGATGACATCATCACACTATCAGGTAGTCTCCGGAGAACTCCATGTACACTGGACTCTGGGAGAGGGTGTATGAAAAGGCAACCGAAGTCTTAATGTTATTACAAACATAATTTTGACCTCATGGATCCCTGAAAGTGTCTTGGAGACCCTCTAGGGCCAGGACCACACTTGAGAACCGCTGGTCAGTGCGACTTCAAGCGTGTAGGTGCATGCACGTATTTTTCACAAGCACTGACACAGGATGCACAGCATTCTGTTCTATGGTTTTTTTGAATAACAATGAATCTTGGAGCTTTTCCCTGTCATTGCATGAAAAGCCCTCTTCCTGTGTCTGACGGCTGCAGTGCCCCACAGTATGCACACCCCATCTTTGATTTACCAGTCCCCTTATTGATGGATATTCAGGTCGTTTCCAGTCTTCTGCTCTTACAAAGCGATGATGCTGTGAGCCTCTCTACACCATGCCCCAGTGTGGAATTGTGAGGTCAGTGTGTCTGTGCTTTTTCTCTTGGTACGCTGTTGATACGTAACCACTAGAACCTGTCAGAAACACACAACTCAAATGAATTTTCACAAGTGAACATGCCTGTGGAGCTGACCCTTAGCTCATGAGACAAGACCAGCCCCTAGGAAGCCTTCTTTCAGCCCCCTCTCAGGAAACCACTGCTGTGACTTCTAATGGCAGAAGTTAGTTTTCCAGCTTTTATAAGTGAACTTTTATAAATGAACATTCCGTGTTGTTGCGTGAATCAGGAGGGGTCTTTTTGATTGCGGCATCATACCCCATTGTAGGGATCGACTTTGCCTTGCTTGTTATTCCCTGGCTGGGGGCATCGGGGTTGTTTCCAGTAGGAGCCGTGAGCTTTCTCTGCTAGGCTTCTGGTCCTCATGCCTGTGCATTTCTGGCTCAGTTCTAGAAGAGATGGATGTATTTTTATAGCCCCGGTAGATGTTGTTCACTTGTCCACCCTGGAGGGTGTACTGGGTTTTACTTACACCTGCAGTGCATGAGAATGTCTTTCCTTGTTCTCTTCATGCAACAAGTATTTACTGAGTGCCTGTCTCACTGTCACAGACGCTGGGGAGACAGGGTGAGCAAAACAGACAAGGCTGGAGCTGCCAGTCATGGGGCGGGGAGACACACAGTCAGTGAAATGAATATCTGAAATCAGGCACATTAGATAGTGAAAGCGCTACAGAGGAAATTAAGCAGGTTCTGGACTTTGCCAGTCTGAGAGGTGGGGGGAGGCCACTCCTGGTGGTTTTGGTTTGTGTGTGCTTAGCTCTTCACACGCCTCGTCTGAGGGTTCCCCGGTGAGTCTCACTGGTCACACTCCTACCCATACTGCTGTGGGGTGGCCTTCCTGCCATTCTCGCCAAACCAATGTCAGTCTTTCCTCCTTGGACACACTTTGGTCGTGGTATCACTGACCCATTGCCACAGTAATGCAAGTGAGGCAACCCCTGCTCCTCTGTAGCACACACATTTATTATTGCTCCCAAGTCCACACGCCAGTTAGGCAGTCTTGCTGACCTGGCCAGGCATGGCTGGCATCAGCTGGGCCTGAGCATGTGTCTGCGGTCCGCTGGCAGCTCAGCTGGTCTGAGATGGCCTCAGCCAGGATGGCTCATGTCTGCGCCACGTGGTTTCTCATCCTCCAGCTGGTTAGCTCTGGCGTGTTCTCATTGTGGAAACAGACATCCAAGAGAAAGGTTAAACACAGGTGTTTTAGTTTAGGATCCTGAAGATGGAGAGCACCCCTTCAACCATTAAGACAGACTCGGGATGGAGATTGAGAATTTATTACTTCCTGGGGGATACGTAGTGCACCTGGGGCCACACACACGGGGAAGTCGGGGAGAACAAGGTTGGGGGCGTGGTGGGGAGAGAGGCGTGGGCCTGGGGCACTGGCATTCACTGGGCTCCAGGGTGGGGAACGTGAAGCCACGTAGTGGCTGGGCAGATTAAAGCAAGCAGGCCTGAGATTTAAAACAAACCAGTGCAAAATCCTTTCCTGGAAGGAGGTGTTATTTTGGAATCCTGCTGGCCTGGAGGCCAGGTGTGGGTTTGGGGCGAGCTGGGCTGAAGTAGAGGAAAGACAGCAGGAATTTATCATCTAAGTTAGATGGGCAGTTAGCCACAGAGGCCGAGGTAGTACATTTGCTGTAAACCTCAAGAGCCACTAGCAGGGCCACTGCTTTTGCCAAACTGTGCTGTCAGCCAGTCAGGAGGCCAGCCCAGGGCCAAGGCTGCTGGCCATGAGAGTTGCTGCAGAGTCCTGCTGCCATGGCGAGGGTTAAGGAGGGGAGAACGCAGGCGGTCTGCTCAGTGAGTGCCCCCATGCCTGAGCACCAAGCCCCAGACCCCCTGCCAGTGCTTCACGTGCCTCGTCTTAGTTAGGTCCCACAGCGACCTTACAGCAAAGGGATTAGGAGTCCCTTCCCACTGCGGTGCAAACCTGTGCCTGGCCGCGGCCGAGGGCGAGGAAGTGTTGGGCCCAGCTCTTAACCCAGATCTGTTCATGTAAAAGGCGTCTCTGTGTTTCCTGCTTGGGTCTTGGCACAGGGCTCCCCAGGTTGGAGGGTGGTTCCACCCGTCACTAGCTGTGTGACTTTAGGCAAAATGCTTAACTGTCCTGGGCCTCAAGATTTCTCGTCTGTAAAAAGGGCTTACTGCCGGCTCGCTCCCAGAGCTGTGTTCTCAGTGGGAAGAAAGCTTGAGGTGGATTCCAGGTGCTGGAGGGGCAGGGGTAGGGGGCTGCCACAAGGCAGGGCTCCACTCACAGCTGGTGTCCTGGGTGCTGTGGTTCCAAGCCCTGAAGCCCTGCTGGGAGGGTGGCAGCCTCTGAGCCCTGGCTGCATCCTCTTCACATACCCAGTCCGAGGCAGCAGATGTGGCTCTCCTAACGCTGGACCATGCCTGGGAGTCCTTGGTCTCCTGAACCTTACAGAATCCTGGGGCCCTTAGTGAGCTGGAGTTCAGGGTCTGTGCTGCAGGTCTCCCTGGAGTCTGTCAGCATCCTCTACCTGCCAGCACCGACCTCCTCCAGGCTAGGCTGGGCTGTGTGGCCTCTAGAGCCTTTGGCCTGTAGCATCCGGGGCTTTGAGGGGAAGCTTCTGGTTGAGATCAGAATTGCATGGGCTGGGATTCTGCTAGGATGTCCACCCCCTTGTTCACTCCTAGGCCTCCGTGCAGGGAAAGTGGACTTGGGGCCAAGTCGCAGTGAGATTGAGCCTGCTTTGGCCCTCAGAGAGTGAATTCCTGCTTCGGTTGCTCCTGGCTGTGTGACCTCAGGCAAGCAGCTCACCCTCTGAACTTCAGTTTGTGCATCTGTACAGTGGGGTAGTCCTGTTAGTCTCAGGATTGCTGAGAGGAGCGGGCAGGCCAATGGCAGACAGCTCGGAGTGTCAGAGGTTCTGCAGGAGCGGGGTGGGGGGAGGTGGGGATGAGAAGAGGGCTTTGTTTTTGTATCCACAAACAGATGTAGATGTGTATCTTCTGGTGGCCAGAAGTTGTCCCCTCTGGCAAAAGAGCAGAGGCGCCGGGCGTGGCGGGGCTGGGCAGGGGCCTTTCGGCTGCTGTGTTTGCTATTCCAGCTGCCTCCAGATGTGCAGCGGCGCGTTCCTCACTGGCTGTTTCCCTCCCACACTGCACTCTTGTTTCAGCCCCTGCCAACGACGTCAGCAAACACGCAAGCTGCCAGACCCCTCCCTCAGCCACACAGCCTGGCTGGGAGGCTGGCTTCCCACAGACAAGGGGAGGGGCACCCTCCTCTACTGAGTCTGCACGCGAGGCCCTCTTCGTCACCCTCACAGGTCACCCTTCGTCAGCGGAGCGTTTGTTATGTGCCAGGCGCTGTGTTCATCACTGGACGCGTATCAGTCTATGACGCAGCATGACCCCCCTGTGAGGGGATGTCTTCATTATGCCCGTTTTGTATACGAGTTGGCTGAGGCCCAGGCAGGGTAAGTGAATTGTCCAAGGCCCCTGAAACTAGTGAAGCAGATGTTTGCCAACCCCTGACTTGGTCCTCTGCACCAGGCACTTCCACCTCCTCCCGCCACCTCTCTGAGTTTGCCCGGCTGCCCGGCGTGAGCAGGCATTTGTTGTGGGCAGACTGAGGCTTCAGGACTCTCTGGATGACTGACCTTCGAGGGGCAAAGCTGAGCCCAGGGCAAGGCTTGCAGGCCCCGGGCTCTGCACTCGCCCCCACCCCCAGGTCTCTCCCTGGCACCTGCTTGGTCAAGGTCTGGGCCGGTGGACTTGGTGGGGCTGGTGGTCCCAGGTATAGTCAAGGGCTGCATAAGGACATTTCAGTCATTGACAGACCCTGTATATGACAGTAGGATTAGCAGGCAGGCAAGCCTGCCCGGCACAGAGGGCCCAGAATCTGGGTCTGGGGGAGTGGGGATAGAGAGAGCCGGAGGCTTTCTCTCCTGCTTCCCACTCTGCCCTCTCACCTGCCCCCGTCACCCTTTGAGTGCTAGGGATTCCGTGGGAACCACAAAGGTGAAGACCTGTAGGGATGAGGGTCCCTGCTGTCACTCCAGCGACTGTGGCCAGCCGGCCTTTAGAATGCATATGATGGAGAAGCAGTGCCAGGACCCTGGGAGTGAAACAGCTTGTGGGAAAGTAGGGGCCGTGGGGACGAGAGACCGCACCTAGCACACAGGGCAGTCGCCCCTGCTGTTGCCCTGGGGCCGTGGCCATAGGTAGAGGCCGCTGTGCCTGCATGGGGACCCTGGGATGCCACCCTCCAGGCCAGCTTCCCTCAACAAAGAGCAAGGCTGACGGGTGGGAGGTGGGTCTAGGACAGATGGGGAGTGGGCAGCAGCCGTGGGGAACAGAGACCTCACCTAGCACACAGGGCAGTCACCCCTGCTGTTGCCCTGGGGCCGTGGAGGCCCAGCATGGCCTGAAATTTGGGATTTTCTACCAGAAGCCTGGGATCTGGAACTTCATATGACAGCTCCCAATTTGTAAACATTAGCAATTCATTCACACATTTTTAAAGCACCCACAAAGTATGCTAGTGGCACCTGATTGCTGCCGTAATTTGGACTTCCCCCCTCCCACCCCTCATGACACCACTAGGATGACACAGAGACCCCGGGCTGGGTGAGGAGCTGGCCGACGGCTCTGCAGGCACAGAGGATGGGGGCCCAGGAGTCCTGACTCCAGCCCAGGCTCTCTTGCCAGACCTCCTATCCCAGCTGAGTCAGAGCTGGTGGGATCAGTGTCATGGCGAGGCTACATGGAGAGCTGAGGGTAGGGACCTGCAGGTAACAGTACAGCACCTGGTCCAGCAACAGTAGGAGCGTCACCCCTGGCCTGCAGGGGAGGCTGGTGAGAGCTGAGGCTCCAGGGAGTAGCCGTGGCCGTTGGTAGAGGCAGCTGTGCCCGCATGGGGACCCTGGGATGCCACCCTCCAGGCCAGCTTCCCTCAACAAAGAGCAAGGACTGACTGGTGGGAGGTGGGTCTAGGACAGATGGGGAATGGGCAGCAGGCTTTGGGGAGGTTGGCTGTATGGGTGTGGTGGTTAGGGATCAGGGACCGCCTGTGATGCCAGCACACAGGTGTGGATGTGAGATGAGCGGCCTCAGACTCATCTCTGTGTGCTCCTCACGTGCTCACATGGGAGGAGCTGGTGTCAGCTCTGACACCCAGGTAGAGATGCCACGTTGGCAGTGGGAACTCGAGCCTGGTGCTCAAGGCACAAGTCTGAGCTGGAGGTGGAAACTGATCAGAGAGTGGCTGTGCTTCTGTCCCTTCCCCACCAGACTGGCCCACCTGGCAGTTGGGACTGGGTGTGTGGTGGGTGAGTGATGGAGGGTGACCTTACAGTTCCTCCTCTGTCACCACGTGGCCCCTGAAGCCTGGGTGCAGGAGCAAGGAGGCCAAGGGTCTTGCTGGAGGTTGCTTGGCTGGTGGGGGCACGGCTGGGCTCCGAGTGGAGCTCTCTGGCTTCCAGGCTCTGTGTCCCTCACCCCAGCTGGCTGTGGCCATCAGCATAGAAGTGTTTCCTGCTCAGCATGAGGGTGGGGAGCATGTTACCCTCACCTCCCCCAGGCACCTTTGGTCAGTGCTGATTGCTTCACTTTGAGTGTCCAGAGTGGCCAATTATTCTGCAGGAGCAACTAGACAGGAGGGATGTGTTTTAGTTGAGGGTGTGTATGGGGAAATCAGATCCATTAATGTCTGGTCAAGGTCTAGGCAGGCAGGCCTGGTGGGGCCATGGTCCCAAGTACCGTCAAGCACTGCACAATGACATGTCCATCAATGATGGACCCCATATGTGATGGTGCAATCTCGGCTCACTGCAACCTCCACCTCCTGAGTTCAAGGGATTTTCCTGCCTCAGCCTCCCAAGTAGTTGGGATTACCGGTGCATACCACTATGCCCAGATAATTTTTTGTGGTTTTGGTAGAGACAGTGTTTCATCATGTTGGCCAGGCTGGTCTTGAACTCTTGACCTTGTGATTCACCTGCCTCAGCGTCCCAAAGTGCTGGAATTACAGGCCTGAGCCACCGTGCCCGGCCAGTTCCATATGATTACAGTGAAGCGGAAGGAGGTGAAAATGCCTGTTCCTAGTGACAGCATAGCCGTTGCTTGTGTTGGTGGTGGTGCTGGTGTAAGCAAACCTGGGCACTGCCAATCATATAAAAGCCCAGCATATGTAGTTAGGTACAGTGCCTCATACTTGATAGTGAGCGAGTGTTACCAGTTTATGTGTTTACTATAGTTTTGTTATTTTGATGTAGGCCCAGGGTACTACAATACACTAGTATGTTATTTGGCTTTCTACTTATTAAAAAAAAAGTTAACTATAAAACAGCCTCTGGCAGGTCCTTTGGGAGGTATCTAGGAGAAGGCATGGCGGTCACAGGAGATGACAGCTCCATCCCTTTTACTGCTTCTGAAGATGTCCCAGTGGGATAAGACGTGGAGGTGGAAGGCAGTGATACTGGTGATCCTGACCCTGTGTAGGCCTAGGCTAGTGTGTGTGTTTATATCTTAGATTTTTTTGTTTTTTGAGATGGAGTCTCACTTTGTTGCCCAGCCTAGTGTGCAGTGCCATGTTCTTGGCTCACTGCAACCTCCACCTCCTGGGTTCAAGCAATTCTCCTGCCTCAGCCTTCTGAGTAGTTGGGACTACAGGTGTGCGCCACCATGCCCAGCTAATTTTTGTAGAGACGGGGTTTCACCATGTTGGTCAGGCTGGTCTTGAATGCCTGACCTCATGATCTACCGCCTTGGCCTCCCAAAGTTTTGGGATTGCAGGTGTGAGCCACCACACCTGGCTTATGTCATAGTTTTTAAGAAAAAAGTTTTTTTTTTTTTTTTTTTTTCTTGAGACGGAGTTTTGCTCTTGTTACCCAGGCTGGAGTGCAATGGCGCGATCTCGGCTCACCGCAACCTCCGCCTCCTGGGTTCAGGCAATTCTCCTGCCTCAGCCTCCTGAGTAGCTGGGATTACAGGCACGCGCCACCATACCCAGCTAATGTTTTGTATTTTTAGTACAGACGGGGTTTCACCATGTTGACCGGGATGGTCTCGATCTCTTGACCTTGTGATCCACCCGCCTCAGCCTCCCAAAGTGCTGGGATTACAGGCTTGAGCCACCGCGCCCGGCCAAGAAAATAGTTTTAAAAGTAAAAAGAAAAATTAAAAATAGGCTGAGTGTGGTGACTCATGCGTGTAATCCCACCACTTTGGGAGGTCGAGAAGGGTGGATCATCTGAGGTCAGGAGTTCAAGACCAGCCTGGCCAACATGGGTAAACCCCATCTCTACTAAAAATACAAACGTTAGCCAGGTGCAGTGGCACAGGCCTGTAATCCCAGCTACTTGGCAAGCTGAGGCAGGAGAATCGCTTGAACCTGGGAGGTAGAGGTTGCAGTGAGCCAAGATCGTGCCACAGCACTTCAGCCTGGGTGACAGAGTGAGACTCTGTCACACACACAAAAAAATTAGCCAGGCCTGGTGGTAGATGCTTGTCATCCCAGGTACTTGGGAGGCTGAGGTAGGAGAATCGCTTGAACCCGGGAGTCGGAGGTTGTAGTGAGCCGAGATATCGCACACTGCACTCCAAGCTGGGTGACACAGCGAGACTCAGTCTCAAAAAAAAAAAAAAAAAAGAAAGAAAGAAAGAAAGAAAAACATATATAGAATAAGAATATAAAGAAATATTTTTCTATAGTGGTACAGTGAATGCATTTATGTTTTAAGCTAAGTGTTATTACAAAAGGGTAAAAATTAAAGTTTATACAGTAAAACCATTACAGTAAGCTAGGATGAATTTATGATTGAAGAAAGACAAATATTTAAAAATAAATGTAGTGTGGCCTAAGTGTCCAGTGTTTATAAAGTCTGCAGTAGCGCACAGCAGTGCCCTAGGCCTTCACATGAACTCACTGCTCATTCAGGGCAACATCCAGTCCTGCAAGTTCCATGCATGGTAAGGGCCCTGTCAACCAAAAATAAAATTCTACCCACCCCACAACACCTCCAACCATCTAAACCAACTTACTCCTCGGCCGGGGCTCTTAAAATGTAACTGGAAAGACTGGTTCAGGCCAAGAAGGGAAGTGGGGGTCGATAGGCCTCATTATACCTCTCACGTTAATGTCAACACAGACTTTAAATCTGATAAGAAACATTTTACAGCCTAGCTAAAAGCTTCATCTGCATAAAACTTTGGTCTTTATCTACATGATAAAACTATACCATGCACAACCTCTTATCCCAACCCACATCATTCCTTTCCACTGATCCCAGGTCTTTAGACAAACTCAACCAATTGTCAACCAGAAAATGTTTAAATTTGCCTGTAGCCTGGAGGCGCCCCCAGCCTCGCTTTGAGTTGTCCTGCCTTTCTGTACCAAAGGAATGTGTTTCTTAAGTGTGCTCCATTGATGTCTCTTGCCTCCCTGAAATGTATAAAACCAAGCTGCACCCCAGCCACCTTGGGCTCGTGTGGTCAGGACTTCCCGAGGCTGTCAGGGGCGCGTATCCTCAACCTTGGCAAAATACTTTCTGAATTAACTGAGAACTGTCTCAGATTTTCTGGGTCTGCAGGCCCTATACAGGGGAACCACTTTTTATCTTTTATGCCGTATTCTTACTGTGCCTTGTCTATGTCTAGCTTTGTTTAGATCACAGATACTTACCATTGTGTTTCAGCTGTCTGTAGTACTCAGTACAGTCATACGCTGGACTGATGTGTCGCCTAGGAGCAAGGCTACACCATGTGGCCCAGGTGTGTAGCAGGCTCTGCCGCTTAGGTGTGTAAGGATGCTCTGTGTCCTGACACGATGATGACATCACCTAACTATGCATTTCTCAGAACTTGTCCCCTTCGTTACGTGATGCATGATGGTGTGGGGTGAAGAGAAATGGAAAGCTGCCAGGTGGAGGCACGGGGTGTTCAGTTCTGGAAGGGCCCCAGCCTGGCCCTGAGGCTTCTCATTCGGAACCGTGGGCTCCAGGTCCCAGACCACCCTGGCTTTGCTCTAGCAGAGCGAATCTGGTGGCTGCTCCCAGGATACCTGCTGCCTCTTCTCCAGGCAGGACTTCTGAGTCAGCGCCTCGCTGGCCAGCGTGGGTCACCTGAGGCTTTGTAGAAGATGGAGCTGGACCGTGCTGGTGCCCAACTTCCTGTTTACTTCTAAGAGAAAAAAAATCCAGTTTATATTATGTGATATTTTTGTTTTTTATCAATCACTACTTATTAATGTTTCTAAAAAGGTATGTTTATATTTCTTACAGTAAATACTGGCCTGGGAACACCAAAATTGCTATGTCGTTAAATGTCTCATATTAAACTGTATATATGATGGGCTGGGAATTAAGCAAGATAGAAAAACCATAAACAGAATTAAGTCATTTGTAAGATTCATCTGTAAGTAACATAAAACATTCACTTTTTTGTTTATTTGTTTCTTTTATTTTTGAGACGGAGTCTCACTCTGTGGCCAGGCTGGAGTGCAATGGCCCAATCTTGGCTCACTGCAACTTCTGCCTCCTGGGTTCAAGCAATTCTCCTGCCTCAGCCTTTCTGAGTAGCTGGGATTACAGGCACACCCCACCATGTCTGGCTAATTTTTGTGTTATAAAACCTTAGTCTAAGAATCAGAATTGTGTTAAACTTCAGTTTGAGCTGAAATATAGTCTCTTAGGTAACGGAAGTTCCTTAAACTAATAAAGAGGTAACTGACAGTTCTGAGAAGGGACGGTACACACTTCAGTGTCTTACATGTTCCACACATTCTTTTAAAACAGAGTTAAATTTGTCAAGAATTTCTGTGCTTCTCCTGAATCAGGGGAGCCCAGAGTTGTGCAAGATACTTTTCTCTCTTTTGCATAGAGTTGGCCCCTAGACATCACAACAGAAATAACCCATGAAAATGCTGACGACAGCCGCACACATCACTGGCTCCCTGGAAGGCTGTGGAAGGGTGTGGCTTGCCCATGGGTCATCTGACTGCAAACATACCACCTTCCAGAGCTTTCTAAGGAGCAGCTGGAAGTCAGATACTATGGAGTCTCACAGCCCCTCCCTCCCACGTTTTTGAAGCCCACCATCAAGCCCTCTTTGGAAGCTGTGACTCTCCCAGCCACAGCTCACTAACATCCCAGGTTTCCACCTGGAACCCCAGCCCACACCAAGCAGCTGGGACAAACTTTCAGTGGGTCTGTTTGAGGGGGAAGGGGGCTCAGTGAAGAAGGGGCTCAGCCTCATCATTGTCCAGTGCTCTAATTTCAGACACACACACACACACACACACACACACACACACACACACACAGAGATATGTCATTCTTGACACTGTATCTTGCAACTCTTAAAAATAAAGCTGTTCTCTAATATTATCACATACTGTGACCCTACACTTAAGGCAATTACCAATTCCCTAATGCCTTCTAATATTCGGACTATATTCATCTCTCTTTTCTTCCCAAAGGATATTGTATAGCTCGTTTTGTAAAAGGAACGTCTAATCAAGGATAATTAGATGTTTGGTTTATTTTTGGTTGTTATGTCTCCTGAGTTTCCTTCTTTCTTAAAGTTTCTGTTGAAGCATAATGTCCATGCTCTTGAGTGTCTTTTAATCTGGAATAATATAACAGTACTCCTCTTAGAGCTTTATTTATTTATTTATTTTTATTGCATTTTAGGTTTTGGGATACATGTGAAGAACATGCAAGATTGTTGCATAGGTACACACGTGGCAGTGTGGTTTGCTGCCTTCCTCCCCATCACCTTTATCTGGCATTTCTCCCATGCTACCTCTCCCCAACTCCCCACGCCCCGCTGTCCCTCCCCTGTGTCCCTCCAACAGGCCCCAGTGTGTGATGCTTTTTTTTTTTTTGAGACAGTTTTCACTCTTTTGCTTAGGCTAGAGTGCAATGGCACCATCTTGGCTCACTGCAACCTTCACCCCCACCCCGGGTTCAAGTGATTCTCCTGCCTCAGCCTCCCGAGTAGCTGGGATTACTGTCACATGTCAATATGTCTGGCGAATTTTTGTATTTTTAGTAGAGATGGGGTTTCATCACTTTGGCCAGGCTGGTCTCGAACTCCTGACCTCATGATCTGCCTACCTCAGCCTCTCAAAGTGCTAGGATTACAGGCGTGAGCCCCTGCACCCGTCCAGAGCTTTTTATTAGAGTAAAATGTATAGACAATAAAGCAACAAGCCTTAATGGAACAGCCCAGGAAGTTTCTACTTATGTGTAAATCCAGGCATTCCACAGTCAAGATAGAAAACATTTCAAGTACTCCACAGTTTTCCTGGTGCCCTTCCTCAGTTCTTATACCCCATCGCTGCCTGAAACCATTATTCTGACTTTTATCACCATCAATTACTCTTGCCTTGATTTTTTTTTGCAGAGATGGGGTCTAGCTATGTTGCCCAGGTGTTGGGTCTCAAACTCCTGGCCTTAAGCAATCCTCCTGCCTTGGCCTTCCAAAGTGCTGTGATTATAGGTGTGAGCCACTGTGCCTGGCCTAACTCCTTCCTATTTTTTTTTTTTTTTTTTGAGACTGAGTCTTGCACTGTTGCTCCGGCTGGAGTGCAGTGGCATGATCTCGGCTCACTGCAAACTCCGCCTCCCAGGTTGTTCAAACAATTCTCCTGCCTCAGCCTCCCAAGTAGCTGGGATTACAGGTGCCCATCACCACACCCAGCTAATTTTTTGTATTTTTTTTTTTTTTTTTTTTTGAGACGGAGTTTCGCTCTTGTTACCCAGGCTGGAGTGCAATGGCGTGATCTCGGCTCACCGCAACCTCCGCCTCCTGGGTTCAGGCAATTCTCCTGCCTCAGCCTCCTGAGTAGCTGGGATTACAGGCACGCGCCACCATGCCCAGCTAATTTTTTTGTATTTTTAGTAGAGACGGGGTTTCACCATGTTGACCAGGATGGTCTCGATCCCTTGACCTCGTGATCCACCCGCCTCGGCCTCCCAAAGTGCTGGGATTACAGGCCTGAGCCACCGTGCCCGGCCCTATTTTTTGTATTTTTAATAGAGATGGAGTTTCACTATTTGGCCAGGCTGGTCTCGAACTCCTGACCTTGTGATTCTCCTGCCTTGGCCTCCCAAAGTGCTGGGATTACAGGTGTGAGCCACCACGCCCAGCCTGCCTATTCTTTAATTAATTTATTTATTTGAGACAGAGTCTCACTCTGTTGCCCAGGCTGGAGTGCAGAGGCGCCATCTCAGCTCACTGTAATCTCTGCTTACCAGGTTCAAGCGATTCTCGTGCTTCAGCCTCCTGAGTAGCTGGGACTACAGGTGCCTACCACCATGCCCGTAGTATTTTTGTATTTTTAGTAGAGATGGGGTTTCACCATGGTGGCCAGGCTGGTCTCAAACTCCTGACCTCAAATGATCCACCCGCCTCAGCTTCCTTAAGTGTTGGGATTACAGGCATGAGCCACTGCACCCTGCCCTGTTTTGTTTTCTATTCTTGAATTTATTTTGAATGATGGGAACATACAGCATGATCTTGCTTGTATTTGGCTTCTTTAGCTCAAGATAAAGTATTTGAGATGCATGCATGTTGGTGCATATAGCAGCAGTTTATTTTTAGAAAATGACTCCTTATGATTCCATTGTAGGAATATGTCATAGTTTAAAAAATCTGTTTTAGTGTCGATGAACATTTGGGTTCCATGCTGCACACAGTTGCTGTGAACATTCTCATCTGCGTCGTTTGGAAGATGTAGGCATCCATGTCGGCTGGCTACATACCCAGGACTGGTGTTGCTACATCAAAGGTTATGTTTAACGTTAGCGGATACGGTTTTCCAAAGTATATCTCCAGTTTCCATCCCTGCCAGCCATGCGTGAGAGTTCCATTTGCTCCACATTTTTGCCAACTCTGGCGGTTGCCATTCTTTGTAATTTTGGTCAGTCTGGAGGATGTGTCATAGTAGCTCACTAGTAGAAGCCTTTATTTGCCTTCTCTCACAAGTCGTGGTGTTGTGTACATTTTTATATTACACTTGGCCATTTTGCTGTCATTTGCCTATTTTAAAATTCAGTTTCTTTGTCATATTGGTTCATAGGAGTTTTTAAAATATGTTCTGGTTATGAGTCTCTTGTTGGATTCCACATATGTGATCTCATTCTATGACTCGCCTTTCTACCCTCTTAATGATACTTTCTGATGAATTCATTGCCAATGTTGTCATCCGAGGAACACAAATTCCAAATTGGAATAAAGAGTCATCTATTGATCTGTATATTTATGTTAATACATTTTGTGTCCTATTTAAGGAATCGATGTCTCTCCCAAGGTCATAAAGATATTTTTCTGTTATGTCCTAGATGTTTTATTGTTTTACCTTTCACATTTAGCTCCTCAGTCCATCTGGAACTTGTTTTTGTGCATGGTGTGAGTAGGAGTCAAAATTCAGTTTTTTACAAATAGGCGTTCAGCTGGCCCGGCGTGTGTTGAAAAGACTGTCTTTTCCACTCTGTGTTACATTGTTAGCTTTGCCAGGGATCAAGTGACTGCATCTGTATGGTCTGTTTCTGGCCTCTCTTCTCTTTTATTATTTATTTATTTATTTATTGAGACGGAGTCTCACTCTGTTGCCCAGGCTGGAGTTAAGTGGTGCAATCTCAGCTCACTGCAACCTCTGCCTCTTGGGTTCGAGAGATCCTCCTGCCTTAGCCTCCTGAGTACCTGGGATTACAGGCGCCTGCCACCACACCCAGCTAATTTTTGTATATTTAGTAGAGACGGGGTTTCACCATGTTAGCCAGGCTGGTCTTGAACTCCTAACCTCAAGTGATCCACCTGCCTCGGCCTCCCAATGTGCTGGGATTACAGGTGTGAGCCACTGTGCCCGGCCAATGTTTCTGGCCTCTCTTTTTTGCTCCATTATCTATCTTTGCACCATTATCGCTCTGTCTTGATGACTGTAGCCTTGTAGTAATTTTTAATATCTGCTAGTGGGAGTTTTCCAGCATGGGATCTTCTTTTTCAAGATTGTTTTAGCTGTTCTGGGTCCTTTGCATTTCCACTGAAATTTAGAGTCAGCCCCTTTAAAAGGCTGCTAGCATCTCAATTGGTATGGTATTTGAATCTGTAGCTCAAGTTTGAGAGAATTGACATTCAATATTAAGTTTCCAGTCCATGCAAATGATCTATCCCATTTTATTTAGGTGGTTTTTATTTTCTTTTGGGAGTGTTTTGTCATTTTTAATGTAGAGTTCTTGTATATCTTTAATTAGACATATTCCTAGCTAGTTGATGTTTTTAATACTCTTGCAAATTGTATTGATTTCAACACTTCATTTTCTAAGTTTTTGTGGCTCATATTAGTTTGCTTTGGTAACAGTTTATTTAGCTCATTCTGTGAGTTAGCAGTTTAGGCTGGGCTCTGCTGATGTGGGCCAGGTGTGGCTGATGTTAGCTGAGCTTGCTCATGTGTTTGTGGTCGACTGGGGGCTCAGCTGGGGGATGGCTGGTCTGGGATGGCCTCTGCTGGGATGATTGTCGATCTTCCCTCATCCATCCTCCAGCAGGCCAGCCCAGATTATAGAGTCCCAGGAGACAGTGCAGAAGCCACAAGGTCCCTTTGGATTTCACGTGTGCTGTATCCTGCTGTCCGTGGCAACATAGTCACGAGATCAGCCCCGATTCAACAGGTGGGGAAATAGGTGCCACCTCTCAATGGGAGGAACTGCAAAGCATTAAGGCGATTTCTGCAGTTGTCACAGATAGGACGACAATATTTATACTGAATTTAGCAGCCTCCTCTGCAGGGTGGGAACCTCATGGGAGTCCTCCACATGTTAACTAGCCAGGCATGGGTTAGGGTTAATCTGCACACTCACACTGTGATATAAACATAGGAAATGGTTTCAAGTTTATCTCTGGTAGACAACAGCCTTGGCTTTGGGGACAGGCAGAGCTGCGTTTCAGTCTTGGTATAGTCACTTTCTTCACCTTTAAGAGGAAGATAATTGGCTGGGCACAGTGGCTCATGCCTGTAATCCCAGCACTTTCGGAGGCTGAGGCGGGTGGATCACAAGGTCAGGAGTTCAAGACCAGCCTGGCCAAATGGTGACACTCATCTCTACAAATGCACAAATTAGCCGGGTGTGGTGGTGCAACCCTGTAGTCCCAGCTACTCAGGAGGCTGAGGCAAGAGAATTGCTTGAACCTGGGAAGCAGAGGTTGCAGTGAGCTGAGATCACACCACTGCATTCCAGCCCAGGTGACAGAGAGCGAGACTCCGTCTCAAAGAAAAAAAAAAAAAAAAAAAAAAAGAGGAAGGTAATTACCCGTGGCCTGAAGGGTTGTGGGAAGAGTGAAGTAGGGTGACATATTCAGAAGTCCCCAGTGTGGGCGTGGGCGGCTGTAACCATCAGCAAATATGAAACCTTCCTCTCTCCGCCCCAGAAGCAGCCCGTCTTAATCTGGTGTGCCTCTTGCTCTGCCACAAACACTGCAAGCTTTTCTAGCACTCAGTTTACCTCCACTTCAGAGCTGAGCTGAGCTGAGCTACAGTCGACAAGCTGTTATCCTGTGAAAGTTATAGACTTTTAAGTGAACATTTTCCCAGTTCTTTTCTGTGGTTGTCTCTTTAGATTTTGGAGCCTCTATATTTTCTTCCAGGGCCAGGAGTCAAGCATTTTTTCTGGAGACCTTTGAAAAGCTCATAGACCCCAGTGGGTGGGTGGGATACCGAGGGTACAGTTAAACCCACCCTCCTTGGTGTTTGGGGGCTGTGTGTAGAAATGTGGGCAGAGTTCCATCAGAGAACCGCTTACCTGGGTTTGATGGGCCGGGGGTGGCGCTGGGCAGGGCAGAGGTCCCCTGCTGTGGTAGGTCTCTCTCCGGAGGGGGCAGAGGTCCCCTGCTGTGATGGGCTTCTTTCTGGGTGGGGCAGAGGTCCATTGCTGTGACAGGCCTCTCTCTGGGTCAGGCGGAGGTCCCTTGCTGTGATCGGCTTCTCTCTGTGCTCAGACCTCATCTCTCACCATTCCTGGGCTCAGGGAACCTGCAGCTTGGGCAGCTTTGACTCCTGTCCTGGGGAGTGGGAGTCACCTCACAAAATAAGCTCGCCATGCTATTTAAACCCTGTGTGTGACCTTGGACATGTCACTCTGCCTCCCTGGGTCTTGGTTTTCCCAGCTGGGTGGTGGCTGTTACTAAAGTGATCCTGGCTCTGCAGGCTCTGAAGGGAGGGGGAGTCCTAGCCCCCGACCTGGGCCCAGGGAACAGCTCTTGCTGCGAGCCGGGCATCTCGAGCTGGCAGAGCTGAATGGTCAGGCTGGCTTCCAGGTGGCAGTCTGCTGGGGAGGCAGAGGGACCCCAGAGCCCAGGCCCCTGGCTCCAGACCCTGTGCAGGACAGTGTGTAGCCGAGAGCCTGCTGTGAGAGGGGGCGTGGGGAGGGGGCCAGAGGGGTGGCAGGGAGGGCCCTGGCTCCTTTGGAGGAATTGATTCGGATGGGGACTTGAACTTCCCTCCCCTTCTTTCCGTTCTTGGATGCTCGGCTCAGGAGCCTGCACTCTGGAGCCATACAGCCGGGGTGAGATCCTGCGGCTGCCCTGGCTGGGTGTGTGGTCTGGGCAAGCTGTGCCTCCTCTTTCCACAGCTGTCTGCTGGTCTGCAAAATGAGGGCTGGGGCTAGGACCTTCCTTCTAGAGCCAGAGGGAAGATACCACGGGTGCAGGCCTGGGCCCAGCAGGTAGCTCTGCCAAGCCTGAGATCCGGCTGGTTGTCGGGACTGGCCAGGCGCCTCATCTGGGCCAGGCTGGAGTGTGCAGACGGTAGACATCCACAGAGGAGAAGGTGACGGGAGAGCCATGGAGTGCAGTGGGGACGCAGAAGCTGGTGCTGAGGGGGCCGGCTGTGGCTGCTCTGCCTGCTGAGGAAGGTGTCCCTTGGGCTGAGTTGGGTGAGCTCAGGCAGAGCCCCCCCACCCAGCCACTTCTGCTGTTTCTTACCATCCCCTGCTGGTTTCTGTGATCCTGGGGAGGAAGGCAGCCCCGGGTTCAGGAGTCCTTCCTGTCTGTCTGTTTTACAGTCCTCATAAGAAAACCTCAAGATGCCTCCCCAGACCTGCAGGTAACCCCCACACCCTGCCTCTCTGCACTCCCAGGAGAGCACCAAGGATGGTGGGAACATCAAGGCTGCAGCCTTCTCTGCGATGTTTGCTCAGGCCCCACAAACATCCTGTCCAAACGGGCCTGGTGGAGATGGCCTGATCACCAGCCTCCTGCCAGGTGTGAAAACTCCTCTGCAGCGTTTTTAATGCCAGAATTCTTTAAGGCTTTAATGTCACGGAGCCAGGACTGTCTAGAGGGGTTACGACCTCTGCGCTGAATTGTTTGGAAATCCATTGTGCTGTGATCAAAGGAGCTTAGAATCCTCAGAATCTCAATTTTTTTATGAGTCTCTTGAATGAGTAATACTTGCATAAGAGATAAGAAACAAATATAAAATCAAAAGTGGTAAACAGTGACAGGTCAGTTTCCTTCCTCCCTCCCAGGGCTGAGTCCCTCCCCAAGATAGCCACCGTTTCCAGTTTCTTGGGTCTACTTCCAGAAATAATCCATGCATATCCATGCATCTTTTTAGAAAGACAAATGGTAGCTTAGTAGAGACACTATTCAGCATTGATCCTTAAAAAATTCTTCACCGTGCACGTGGAAATTGGTTCATGTAAGTACATGTAGATCTAATGCTTTTTAACAGCGGCATCAGATTAGATGGCATCAGATTAGATGGATATAGCGTCAGTTTTGCTTTGTTTTGAGATAAGGTCTTGCTCTGTCCCCAGGCTGGAGTGCAGTGGCGTGATCACCGGTCTCTGCAGCCTAGACCTCCTGGGCTCAAGCCATCCTCCTGCCTCAGCCTCCCAAGTAGCTGAGACCACAGCTACATGCCACCACGCCTGCCTAATTTTTAAATTTTTTTGTGAAGATGGAGGCTCACTGTGTTGGTCAGCATCAGTTATTCAATCCTGTCCTGCAGATGGGATTTAGGTTGTTTCTGGATCTTTGCTGTTCACAAATGCAGATGCATCAGAATCTGTGATCCTCCTGTTTGTGTTCATTAGATCATCCAATCTATCAGCAGATTAGATCCCTACCAGGAGAGGTGTGGGGTCACAGCTTTTTTATACTGCAGTGTATTATTGTTTTTATCATGTAACATGACATTGCCCATTTTTAGCTCTGCTCTTCCATGGCATGAATTACATCCACCTCGTGCAGCCATTGCCACCATCCACCTCCAGACATTTTTCATCTTCCCAAACTGAAACTCTGTCTCCGTTAAACACGAACTCCCTATCCCCCACCCCCAGCCCCTGGCATCCACCATTCCATCTTCCGTCTCTATGAATCGACTACTCTAGGGATCCTATACAAGTGGAATCATACAGTCTTTATCCTTGTGCATCTGGCTTGTTTCACTTACCGTGATTTTATTTTTTATTTTTGTTAAAACTTTTTTTTTTTTTTAGATAAGGCCTTGCCCTGTTGTTCAGGCTGAAGTGCAGTGGCACGATCATAGCTCACTGCAGCCTTGACCTCCCAGGCTCAAGTGATCTTCCTGCCTCAGCCTCCCAAGTAGCTGGGACTATAGGCACACACCAGCACACCTGGCTAATTTTTAAATTTTTTATAGAAATGGAGTGTGGCTATGTTGCCCAGGCTGGTCTCGAGCTCCTGGCCTCAAGCAGCTGTCCCACTTCGGCCTCCCAAGATGCTGGTATTATAGTCGTGAACCACTGCATCTGGCCTGCACCTATTTTTAAAAGACTCTTTTAGTCTTTAGTTTTAGAGGTTTCTGATCATACTACCATTTTCAGTACTGTTTTTGTTTGGGAGGCGAAGAGCAGTTCGGGAAGTGTCCACGTGGGCAGCAGGGCAGAAACCTTAGGGTCACCCTGACACCCCACCCCACAGTTACCACCGTCCTGACAGCAGTCAGCAGGAGTTCCCTCCTTCTCTTTATACCCCCGAGCAATCTTGCCTCATTCCTCTCTGTTTTTGAGCCTCATATGCAAGTCCGTGTACAGTACTCCCCTGTGACCTGCCTCTTTCCCTGGCGCAGTGCTGGTGTGGTCCTTGTGGGTCATTGCACGTGGTGGCAGTGAGGGAGCTGGCATCATGTGGTCACCCTGCAGCCTGCGGACCCTTTCTGTCATTTGTGGGAACTTGGAAACCACCTGGAGACTACCAGAACACTCAGGGCCGTGGGTGTGGCACCTTCTGCTTTGCCAGGGGACAGTGAGTGGTTTTCCAGAGTGGACCTGCTCTGTGCTGCTCGGCGTGGGAGCAGTGGGGTTCCTTCGGGGCAAGGGTCATGCTTACCCTGCTGCCAGGCCTGGAGCCCTGATTCTGTGAAGTCAACCGTGCGTTCCGAAGCCAGGATGTTGCTGGGCCATGTCACTGCCAATCCCAGGAGGCCAGAGAGAGCCTCAGGGTTGGGGCTGGACTGTCAGGGTGGAGAGCACCTGCGTCTGAGAACCAGCAGGTGGGGAAGGCATTGCTCTCCCTCAGCCTGAGCTCCTGCAAAGCAGCAAAGTGGACAGAAATGGGGGATTCTTGAAAAACCAGAAGAAAGAAGAGGCAGAGCAGGGTTGGGTGAAGGCTGCACCAGTTTCTGCAGCTGAAGGGATGGCTGCTTATCCTTCCATGGATTTGTCTATCCCTTTGTTAATTAACTTGGAAAGTAGTCACCAAGCATCCTGAATGGGCCAGGGGATAGGGAGGCTGCATTTACTGAGCACTAGCTGTTTGCCACACACCGAATCTTATGTCCCCACTTGTGAAATGTGGGTTGGGAAGGGGGGGTTACTTGCCCATTTTACAGGTAAGGAAATGGAGGCTCAGAAGCTGAGTGACTTGCCCAGGTCCCCCAGCCAGTGAGTGGTGGCCCAGCTACACACCTGTGCTTCCAGCAGTGGGAGGACACACCTGTGCTTGTCTTGTGACCCTGGTAGCATCTGCTACTTAGAGGTGGTATAAGGGGAGGTGGCCAGTAAGTGTTTGCATTCTTTTTTGTCATTTCCCTAAGCCTGTGCCCTTGGGCTGCATCTCTCTCTTTTTTTTTGAAACGGAGTCTTGCATCATTGCAAGGTTGGAGTGCAGTGGTGCGATTTCAGCTCACGGCAACCTCCGCCTCCCAGATTCAAGTGATTCTGGGACTACAGGCGCATGCCACTATGCCTGGCTAATTTTTTTGTGTTTTTAGTAGAGATGGGGTTTCATCATGTTAACCAGGATGGTCTCCATCTTCTGATCTCATGATCCACACGTATTGGCCTCCCAAAGTGTTGGGATTATAGGCGTTAGCCACAGGGCCTGGCTGGGCTATACCTCTTAAACTCTGAGAACCTCTTTTTACACCTCTGGGACACGGAGATCATCACACTGACCTCCTGTTGTTGATGTGAGCTTTACATGAGATGATATACACCAAGAGCCTGAAATATTTCACCCAGCCCCAGATTTTACCAGGGTCCTGGTCTGTGCTGTGTGCTGCACACTGGAGACCCTGAAATGATCAGGCTGATTTTTGGACCATGAGATCCTCACAATCTGGTGGTTAGGTCAAGCCTGCCACCTGACAGGGACATCGTGGTGGAAGGACGTGAGTGAAGTCAGAGGAGGCAGCTGCTTTACCTAGGTGCTAGACAGAGCCTGCTGGACGGACAGACAGGGAGTCACATCTGGACTGGCTCGTTAGGAATGGGTAGTTGGATACTCGCCAGGTGGCCAAGGTAGAAGAAGGGCATCCCATCAGGGAACAGCGTGTGCAAAGGCATAGAAGAAGAGAAGGTATGTGTGGCTAGGAGCTGAGTCTGGGCTGTCCTGCGAAGGCCCTGAGTCTTACTCCAGAGAGAGGCACTTGATCCTATAGGGCAGTGGCTTTCCTGTGGGATCTGTGGAGCCCCAGGGCTCCCCAAGATGACTCATGGATGGGAAGGCCAGGGCATTGTGAGGAAGACTAGGTAAGGTGACGTGATGAGGGTTGAGTAGGAGCTAGTTTAGATAGGGAAGTCAGGGAGATCCTCTCTGAGGAGGAGAGTCCCCCCAAAAGAAAAAGAGCCTGCCCCATACAGAGTGGTGGCAGCGGATGGCACAGGGAGAGGTGGAGGATCCAGGTAGGCAGCATGGCAAGTGTCCAGGTCCTGGGGCAGGACTGAGCCCAAGGAGCTCCTGAGTAGAGACAGCAAGTGGGAGAGTGGGTCAGAGAAAAGAGGCCAGGAGGGGAGGCGGGCAGTGCCCCACCATATAGGCTTTGTAAGGAAAGTGGGGACCATGGGGGGCCATAGGCACAGGAGAGATCCCATCTGATTTGTATTTGTGAACAGTCATTCTGTAGCCCTGTGGGTGACGGGCTGGAGGGTGACAGAAGTGGGAGCAAGGAGGAAAGGAGGGGGTGGTAGAGGAGGGGGTGGCTGATGGACTGGTGGACGGGGATGCCTTTGGAGGTGGCCCCACGAGTGATGGATTGGAGGGAGGCAGGGGACGGGGGATTGGCCTGAGGATGGCAGGGCCTTTGTTGACACAGGAAGACCTGGGGAGGGGGCAGCTCGGGAAAATCTGGAGCTGAGCAAATTCTAGCTGAGGGAGTGCCAGGGAGACATCTGGAGTGGTTTCTTGGCCAGCTGTGGGCATGTGCATGTGATGTGGGGGGCGGGGGCAAGGAGAAGGTGGCATTGGAAGCTTGGAGATGAGATCAGCCAGGCCAGGGTGTGATGGAGAAGAAGCCCCAGGGCTGAGACTCCAAAAGCCTTGTGCTCAGGAACTTAAAATGTGTGTGTGTCTGTGTGTGTGTGTGTGTGTGAGAGAGAGAGAGAGAGAGAGAGAGAGAGAGAGAGAGAGAGATGATCTCAGAAGAAGACTTGGAGGAGAGGAGGTGGAGGTGGCTGCTGGTTGGAGAATCAGGGTGGAGGGCTGGGGCCTCTGGACATAAGATGAGTTGTACTCACTCACCTTGCTGGGCTTTGCCTGGCTCTGCCTCCCACATTTTGGACGGCACCTGGCAATGCCACTCATGGTACCTGCACAATTTCCCCTCCTGCTGCTAGTGGCTGGCCCTCCCAGCATAAGGGTCATAGCTCCTGAGCTTTGTTTGCAAAGGAAGGTGGCCAGGAGAGAATGGGGAGAAGCCTGCCAAGCTCAGGCTGAAACCTGGCATCTGATCAAGGAGGGGCAGGTGGAGGGCGCCATTCAACTGCCAAAAAAGCAGACCCACTTCTCAGGCTGGTGATAGTTACAGTCTCAGAGAGGACCTTCAGGATCAGCTGCATCAGGTCCCCTGTGCAAAAGACGTGGGGAAGCTCAGGCCTGGAGAAAGGAGAAGAAGAGGGGAAATTGAGGCTGGGACTTCTTTTTTAGATTTGTACACACTTACGGGGTGGGTACATGTGAAATTCTGTGACATGTATGTAATTCATAGTGATTAAGTCAGGGTGCTGAGGGTATCCATTACCTGAGCACAGTGCATTTTTGTGAAGTGCAGTCACCCTGCTTGGGATTTCTAACTCCCCAGCTCATCTGTGAATAGGAAAGCTGTCAGTACCCACTCTTAGTAACTGTGAGGTTCGTGTGCTGGGACCTGGCCTGCCTGGTTACTGGCCCTGCTGTATTTCAGCTGTTACTGTTATCCTTATTGGGCATCCCATTGATGTCACCTGGCTAAGAGCCAGGTACCATCACCTCTGTAAGGCAATCTTGGAAGAGGTTTAAGGAGGGAGGATTCCGTCCTATAGAAAAATGTTGTGAGTCTGAGCTGTGCAGAAGAGAGGATAAGCCACCTGGGCAGAGTCACAGCCCGTCAGCAGGTGTTCAAATAATGAGAGACTCCCACATGCCCAGAGTGTAACAAGAGGGGATGAAGCATTGAATAGTGTCGTCACCCTCAGTGGCCACAGAGACTCAAGTCGGCATCCTGGGAGGTGGAGGCAGGGCTCTGCCTGGCACCCGGTACTCCCGAGTCCTAGGCCAGACATATCTGAGCCATGTTCCATTCAGATGGTGAGCACTGATCCCAGCCTCCGACATAGCGGCTCTCAGGGGCCCAGGGTCTCCTAGATTGATTCAACAAATACTCATTGAACACCCGCCATGTGCCAGTGGCTGATACAGCTGTGAGCAAGACAGATAAGATACCTACCATCTGGGAGCTGACATTTCAGAGGAGGAAACAGAAAACTGAGAAAGTTAACTCATAAACAAGACCCTCTCAGAGTGCCATCTCCTGTCAGAGGGTTATTTATTTATTTGTTTGAGACAAGGTCTTAGTCTGTCACCCAGGTTGGAGTGCAGTGGTGCAAGCGTGGCTCACTGAAGCTTCCGTCTCTTGGCTCAAGCAATCCTTTCCCCTCAGGCTCCTGAGTAGCTGGGAATGCAGGCATGTGCCACCATGCCCAGTTAAATTTTTTCTTTTTAAGAGACAGTTGCACTGTGTTCCTCAGGCTGGTCTCAAACTACTGGTCTCAAGTAATCCTCCTGCTTCAGCCTGGCAGAGTACTGGGATTACAGGCTGCGGATTTTATTTCTGAAGAAGATTCTCTTTATTCTGAAATTATCTTTGTAAGTTTTATTCTAATACTGCCTTTATAGATTTAGAATCGACTTTTGTGTATGATGTGATGTGGGTCCCAGCATCATATGTTAAATTCTTTCCCTGCTAAGTTTGAACGTTGCCTTCCTCATATATTCGGTTCCCATATGCACGTAGCTCTGCTTCTGAACTCTTCTCCACTGAGCTCCTTGCCTCCTTGTTCTGATTATTAGAACTTTGAAGTGTATTCTGATACTGTTAGAGAAAGTCTGCCTTCTCTGTTCTTACTTTTCAGAAACGTTCTTGGGTATTCTTAAACATTTCTTTTTTTTTTGGATGGATTTTAGAATTAACATGACAAATTCTGTGACAGTTATGCTTTGCTTTGGTTGGAATCACATTGAAATTGTAGAGTCAGTAGAAGAGAATTGACATCTTTAAGGTGTTGAATTACCCATCCAGACACATGGTATGTATTTTGAATAAAGTGTATGTTATACCCATTAGACAATTAAATTTTCTTCTTCATGTGAATCAAGCATGTTTACCGTAGATTTATTTCTAGGGAATTTTTTCCTATTAACTTTTCTATTTAGGCCGGGCGCGGTGGCTCAAGCCTGTAATCCCAGCACTTTGGGAGGCCGAGGCGGGTGGATCATGAGGTTGAGAGATCGAGACCATCCTGGTCAACATGGTGAAACCCCGTCTCTACTAAAGGTGCAAAAAAAATTAGCTGGGCATGGTGGCGCGTGCCTGTAATCCCAGCTACTCAGGAGGCTGAGGCAGGAGAATTGCCTGAGCCCAGGAGGCGGAGGTTGCGGTGAGCCGAGATCGCGCCATTGCACTCCAGCCTGGGCAACAAGAGCGAAACTCCGTCTCAAAAAAAAAAAAAAAAAAAAAAAAAAGAACTTTTCTATTTAATTGTTATGAGGGTATAGGAAAGCCACTAATTTGAGTGTGTTGTTTTGGCTATTGTATTATAAATCATTATTGTTAATTGTATCAATTCTAATACTTTGTGAGTTTTGATTCTCTTGAATTGGCTAGGAAGGTGAAACCATAACATCTGCCAATAATGACTGTTGTTTCTTCTTTCTGTTATTTCTTTGGCCCTTCTCTCTCTCTCTCGCTCTCTCTCTCTCTCTCTCTCTCTCTGTCTGTCTCTTTTTTTTCTGAGACAGTCTTGCCCTGTCACCCAGGCTAGAGTGCAGTGGCATGATCCTGGCTCACTGCAACCTGTGCCTCCCTGGTTCAAGCAATCCTCCTGCCTCAGCCTCTTGAGTAGCTGGGATTACAGGTGCATGCCACCACGCCTGGCTAATTTTTTTGGTATTTTTAGTAGAGACAGGATTTCACCACGTGAGCTAGGCCAGTCTTGAACTCCTGACCTTATGATCTGCCTGCCTCGGCCTCTCAAAGTGCTGGGATTCCAGGCATGAGCCACTGTGCTCTGCTTCCTTTTTTCTTGTTTTACTATATTTGCTAGTATCTCCAGGACAATGCTATACAGTAGCATGGCCCATGGACATTATTTTTGTAATATTTAATGATTCAGTGGGGGGTGTGTTTAATGTTCCCCCATTGAGTGTGATGTTTGCTATGTGCTTCTGGTAGACACCAGTTTTCAAGAACTCTCATTCCTCTCGGTGCCTCAGAGCAGAACAGTGACAGGCTGTGATGAAAGCTGTTTTCCCTGTGGAATAGAAACTTAGGAAAGCGTAGTGACTTGCTGTGCCTGCTAAGCTCTTGCTCCTGCTGGAGTATGCAGGCACTGTCCTTCACAGCATCTGTCCTTCAGCCCTGCACCCTTACATGAACTGCTCAGGACATTTAGAGGACTTTGAGGGCCTTACTGCCTGCACAGCCGTTTCGTCCTCATACAGAGAACGACCCTGAGTCTGTAGGGAGGAGAAGTAGCTGTCAGGGGTAATGCTGAGATGTGGACCCAGGCCCATCAGGCTGAGGCACTTGTCTGTTACCTGTTGCCCCCAGCACGAATGTCTAGGCATTCTGTATGAACTTGACTTAGGAATGTCACTTTCAGACCTCAGGGGCAAATGCGTGGGTTAATTACACTTCTCATTTCTTGGCGTGGCTCTCATTATCCTCTTTGCAAGGCTCTCTCTTGTTTTATTTACATAGTAATATTTTATTTTTGGTGCTCTGCATGTTCAGAGAAACTTATCTAGTAACGAACTATAGAAATGATCCCGGAAAGTATAGCCTTAATATTTTATTTTCTTTCATCTCCGTTCTCCATTCCCATCCACTGCCTCCACCCCCATAGCTGACAGTTTCATCTCATCAGTGTGTTTTGGCTTTCATGTGTTCTTGCAAAGTATGTATTGTCATTTTACGTGTGACATTTTAAATCTGTGTCGTAGAGCTGATTTGGCTTTTTCCTTATTTCTCTTAGTGCTGTGTTCCTACACACTGTTGTGTGTCCGTGTGTCTGGCTCGTGCTGCTGTGTTTGTATCCAGTGTGTTGTTTTTGATAGCTCCTCCACATAGGATGGCCCCCATTTTCCTCATCTTCCCCCCAGTGATGGACACCCAGGCTTTCCCCAACTCCCTTTCACAAATAACACTTGACATGGGCATCCTTATCCTGGTTGTGTTACGGGCTGTGATGAGGACCTCCCTGGCGTGGACAGCAGGAGCAGAGCGTCTGGGTCCTAGATGATACGTGTGCTTAACTGTGTAACCACGTCTCCCTCAAGCTGGCCACACCGCTTGCCACTCCCACCCCAGACACGTGGGCATACAGCAGTGCGGAGGAACACAGCACGGAAGGAGAAAGGGGATCCTCACCTCTGGCTGGCATTTCTCATATTTCCAGTTTCATGGATATGTTATGATTTTTTGAGACAGAGTCTCGCTGTGTCGCCCAGGCTGGAGTGCAGTGGCTCGATCTCAGCTCACTGCAACCTCTGCTCCCACTCCCCATCCCTGGGCTCAAGCAATCCTCCCACCTCAGCCTCCTGAGTAGCTGGTCTAACTTTTGTATTTTTTGTGGAGTTGGGGTTTTACCATGTTGCCCAGGCTGGTCTCCAACTCCTGAACTCAAGCTACCAACCCATCTTAGCCTCCCAAAGTGCTGGGATTACAGGTGTGAACCACCATATCTGGCCTAACGGGTCTTTTACTTTGGAGTTCTTTTTTTTGTTTTTTTGTTTTTGGTCAGTTTTCAGGAGTTTATTATGTTTTATAGATAGCAATTCCTTGTCAGTTTTGGACATTCCAGAAACGTCTCCTAATCTGTCAACCGTCTTTCTTATACATATTATTTTAATTTTGAGGTAATCAAATTCATTAATTTTGTAACCTAGAGCTTGTTGAGTTTTGAAAAGTTCTCTGCTACTCTTGACTCCTTCCAACCTCCCTGTCACAAATACAGTTGCCCCTTGAACAACTCAGGAGTGAAGGATGCTGACCCCACTAACAGTCAAGAATCCGCATGTAACTTTTGACTCCTCAAAAACTTGATTAATAGCTGCCTGTGGACAGGAAGCCTTACTGAGAGCACAAATAGTCAGTTAACACGTATTTTGTATGTCATATGTATTATACACTGTATTCTTACAGTAGAGTTAGCCTGAGAAAAGAAAATGTTATTAAGAAAATCATAGGAGAAAATCCGTTCACTATTTCTGCAGTGGAAGTGGGCCGTCATGCGGGTCTCCATCCTCGCTGTCTTCGTGTTGAGTAGGCTGCGGAGGAGGCGGGCTTGGTCTTGCCATCTCAGGGGTGGCAGAGGCCCCCATAACAATTAAATAGAAAAGTTAATAGGAAAACATTCCCTAGAAAGAAATCTACAGTAAATGTGCTTGATTCACATGAAGAAGAAAATTTAATCGTCTTATGGGTATAACGTACACTTTATTCCAAATAAATACA
Source organism: Saimiri boliviensis (assembly GCF_048565385.1). Classification (NCBI taxonomy): domain Eukaryota; kingdom Metazoa; phylum Chordata; class Mammalia; order Primates; family Cebidae; genus Saimiri; species Saimiri boliviensis. Next base: position 20,695,431 of record NC_133456.1, read on the forward strand.
TACATGTGTCTGGATGGGTGATTCAATACCTTAAAGATGACTATTCTCTTCTACTCACTCTACAGCTTCAGTGCGATTCCAAGCCAAGCAAAGACTCCTGTTTTGTTCAGGGGTGAGGTGTGTATTCAACATGAACCCTCCATGAATTTCCTGGATGAGCTTAAACTTCTCTTGCTGCCACTGCTGCTGTTTTCTTCTCTCTTGTCCTGTTTTGGTGTCTTAGATTGGGTTCCTTAGAAGCAGAGCCTGAGTTCGGGGGTCTTGTGCATGTGTTGGTTCGTTTGGGTAGACATCTCAGGAGAACCATTTGAGGAGTGAGGGGTGAGAGGCGTTCAAAGCTGTGACCTGCGTGTGGTCTGACCCCGTGGGATCTCTGGAGTGCGAGCGGCCCCACAGAGCTGGCTGCTTTGAGACTGGGGGCTGAGCTCTAGCCCCATGCTAGCCTGCGATTGCCTGGGCTCCTCCCAGCCCCTGTGGGGAGGACTCCACCTCCCAGACAGTTCTCCATGGGCAGCTGTGTTGTGAGCTGCTGGTGGCCAGTGTGCACGGCGGTGGGGTGGGTGTGTGCCTGCCCAGTGAGGGAGAGCTGGGCGGGCGCCTGCACATCTGCTGTACTTGGGGACCTCTGTATGGTGACTCTTTCTCATGTTGCCATCCACAGGCTCCACCAAGGACCTGATCGAGACGTGCTGCGCAGCCGGACAGCAGTGGGCCATCGACAATGACGAGTGCCTGGAGATCCCTGAGAGCGGCACCGAGGGCAGCGTCTGCAGGTAGGGTGGGCTCCTTGGAGCAGGCAGAGCTGCCCACTGGCCTTCTCCAGAACCCTGCTTACCTAGGGCCCGAGGCCCTGGGCAGCCCAGAGAGCGCGTACCTTCCCCTGCCTCCGGGGCACGAGGGTGACTGGCTGTGGCTGCTGTGGGCCGTCCGGCCAGGCTTTCTCCAGGCGTGGAAGGTCCAAGATGTCCCAGGAACAAACCAGCCACATAAATTGGTAACTGGCCTAGTGAGCAAGATCCGAGGAATATATAATTTGAAACAAGTTTTAAAACACTGCCGTCGCCTCGGAACAGCTGGGTGCTCGCCTCCCCACACGCTGCGGTTGCGGCCGCACTCAGCCTCCTCGGGGCTTCTCTCCTCTGCCCTCTTCCTGTCTCCGCTTTGCTGCCCTTGGGCCTCCAGGAGGCTGCCCTCTCACCACGCTCCCTTCCTGCCGTGCTGACTGTTTCTTCTGACTCTGATATCGCAGCAAAGCAATCATTTATCCCCGTGCCTTCTTCCCTTTTCCAGGCCCAGAAGGGCTCTTGGTCAGCTGCTCATGCTTTCTTTTTTTCCAGGGACCCCGTCTAACCTGCTCATTTTTCCAGACAAAGACACAGTTCAGAGAGGCAATGTGATTCACTCAAATCCGTGCAGCTCACTGGCAGCATGGCCACGATTAGACCCTGTGTTTCCCACTGTTCAGCCACGTCCTTTAAAACATTTCTATTGTAACCTTGTCTTTCCCGTCTGCTATTCCACCAATCTGGGGCTACTTAGGAGTTAGAGCATGCGCCACTGGGACTGCTGGAGTTTGGAGTCAGCGGTCCTAGTGCATGCTTGCATCCCTCTTGTGGACATGCCCTGCCTCAGGGGATGCTGCCCCCCTGCCCCCCATAATCCCCACCGCCCTGTCCTGGCTCTGGCTTCTGCAGCTGACTTGTCAGCCACCTCTGCCCCAGGCAGCCCAATGGTGACTGGCAGGCAGTGACCAGGGACCTGGAGCCTGTGCCCCTCCAGGCTGACCTGCCAGCCTTTCCTGGGATTGTGTCTCTCTGTCCTTCTCGACCCTTGTGGTGGTGGGAGCCCTGATACCAACCCTTCTCTCTCAGAGGTCAGGGACACACAGCTCCGAGTCAGGGGACCCAGGCCTGCTTCTTCTTGGTTAAGCCAAGAAATGACACCCATGCAACCCAGCGGAGGTTGTGCTGGCTCGGCCACCAGCACCAGCTCCCTCGCTGTGGACCTTGGACAGGGCTTTCCTCCTCCGAACCTCACTCAGTTTCCCCTCTGGGAGGATGGGGCAGGCGAGCGGGGGCTGAGGTACCCCCCGTGTTGCAGGACAGCCCAGAGGCACTGCTGTGTCTCCTACTTGAAGGAGAAGAGCTGCGTGGCCGGCGTCCTGGGAGCCAAGGAGGGTGAGACCTGCGGGGCCGAGGACAGCGACACCTGCAGCGTCTCCCTGTACAAGGCAAGCCTGACCTGCACCCTTCACGGGGGGGCGGGGCAGGGCGGCGAGGGGGGAAGCTGGCCTGGGCCTGAAGGTCCTCACGATCCAAGAAGTTAGGCTTTCCTTGGGACTCCTCCTGGGGGTGGTGCTTACGCCGGGGGTGGGGGACTCTTCATCTGCGCAGAAAATGTTATCAGTTAATAAACTGGCCAATTAATTCAGAGAATATTTTTTAGAACACCAGTGTGTGCCCCGGGCTCTGTTCTAGGCATCAGGGATGTAGCAATGAATAACACAGATTGTAATTCCTGCCCTCCCGGGGATTTCTTTCTGGCCAGGAAGACAGAGGAAGATCACGATGAATATGTTAGCACCTGGCGTGGTCGTGGTCGCAGGTGATTTTGCTAAGGAGGAAAAACTAAAAAGAGGTGGGATAGGCAGTGTCAGGGCTGGGGAGGGGCTACAGTGTCAGCTGACAGCCTCACTGAGAAGGGGATGTTTGTACAGTGCCTGGGGTAGGGACGTCTGTGAAAATGCTTTCAGGCAGAGTGCAGCACGTGCGAAGGCCCTGAGGTTGCAGCCTGCTTGGCATGTCTAGGCTGTGTGGCTGGAGTGCAGCGAGTGACAGGGGCAGGCAGAGCCAAGCCCGGAGAGATGACAGGGCTCTCGGCCATCATGGGAAGGACTGTGGTTTGACTCTGAGTAAGGTGGACCCCATGGAGAGTTTGAGGGACGTAATTTGGGTCCCTTCTGGCAGTTGTGGGGACTGGTTATTGATGGTGGCTTTCCCACATGGGCAGTGGGATTGGGGTGGGGTAAAACCACCGGGCAGCAGTGGTGCAGAGAACAGTGTGAGCTAACACTCAGGCAAGGACGTTGGGAAATGGGGTGTGTGGTCCAATGGCCTGGCAGCAGTAGACACAGGCCACCAGGAGTCCTCAGGCTGGCACATAAAGGACAGTAGAAGATGCTGAGAGCTTTGGGCTTCTAGCGGAGCGTCTGCACAGCCCTGGGAGGGATTTTCATCAGGAGGTCAGTTTGTGTGCTGGAGCTTATGGTGGCCACTGCAGGACAGAGCCAGGGACAGGGTATCCGTTTGGCTGTAAGTAATGGAAAACTTCCTGGAACACTGGCTTTTCTCTCGTGTGCTGCAGGCTGGGAAGGCAGACCAGAGTTAGGGGAGTGAGTGGCTCCATGGTCGTCAGGAATGGGGCACGGGCGTGGTGGTCTTCTTGACCTGCCAGCTCTAATTTGCTGCCTTATGGTCCAGGATGAACTCCAGAAAAGGACAGGAGAGCTTCCTTGTTTTAAATAATAATAATAATAATAACTATTATTATTATTTTGAGACGGAGTCTCTGTCACCCAGGCTGGAGTGCAGTGGCGTGATCTCAGCTCACTCCATCCTCTGCCTCCCGGGTTCAAGCAATTCTCCTGCCTCAGCCTCCTGAGTAGCTGGGATGACAGGCATGCACCACTACGCTTGGCAAACTTGTATTTTTAGTAAAGACAGGGTTTCACCATGTTGACCAGGTTGGTCTTGAACTCCTGACCTCAAGTGATCCACCTACCTCGGCTTCCCAAAGTGCTGGGATTACAGGCAGGGGCCACCGTGCCCGGCTTAAATTATTTTTGGTCATGGTAAAATACATGTGATGTAAGATTGATCGTCTTAACGATGTTTAAGTTCACAGCTCAGTGGCATTAAGCACATTCACATTGTTGTTCAGCCATCACCACCATCCTTCCAAGGAATTTCTCCTTGAGTTGAAACTGTTCCCATTAAACACTAACTCCCATTCCCTGTCCCTGTAGCTCCTGGTAACCACCATTCCACTTTTTGTGTCTGTGAGTTGGACTACTCTAGGGAACTCATATAAGTGGAATTATTCAGTGTTTGAGCTTTTGTGTCTGGCTTATTTCATGTAACATAATGTCTTCAAGGTTCATCCATGCCATGTGTAGCAAATGGAAGTGTTTCCTGCCTTTTTGAGTTGGAATAATAATATTCCGTTGTGTAAGACAGACCACGTTTTCTTTATCTGTGCATTCATTGATGGATACTTGGGTTGCTTCTGCCTTTTGGCTATTGTCAATAATAATGCTGCTGTGAACATTAGCAGAATAGCTCCCTTTTTTGAGGGTGGATGGCACTTCTGCTTAGATTTCATTGGCTGGAGCTTAGTCTGCTGGCCACACCTAGCTGCAAGGAAGACTAAGGAATGTAGCGTCTATTCTGGGAGGTCAGATGCCCCGCTGAACATGGGGAAGAAGGGAAGACAGACATTGGGATGGATAGCTGGCTGTCTACAGCAGAGGTGAGGGCAAACTAGGGCAGTAGCACAGTTTCAGGAGACCTCCCAGAAGGGACCTCATCCTGACTGGGGAGCCGGGAAAGGAGTTGAAGCCCACCGTCTAAAGCCTGGGTGATGGTGACAGAGGCTGCTGGATGGTTCTGGCATTTGGGGGAGGAATTTGACTTCAATTTTCGTCATCTTGGGGTCAGTTTTTTCCTTAAAACAAGTAGTATTAGTGAGAGGACCCCGTTGACAGAGTTTAGAAACGTTTAGAATCCCCTTTTCTGGTTTTGACCAGGTCTCTTTTCTGAGCCTCAGCTTTTCTATCTGGAAAATTGGGATAATAATCCTTGTCTTTTTGGTTGGTTGTGGGGAATCAGAGATAATGCAACTAAGTGTTAAGTATGTGATGGGCCTTCAGTAGCAGCAAGTGCTCAACGTTGAGAGATGCAGGACTAGAGTATCTGTTAGCTTTTGCTGGATAATGTACCATCCAAAACCCAGTGGCCTGTTGCTGGCTTAGCACATGAATTTGTGGTCAGCCAAGTACTTCTCCTGACCTGAGCCATGCTCAGCTGATCCTGGGGGGGCTTGCATATGTGGCTGCTGCCAGCTGACAGCTACACTGGAGCTAGATGATCTAGGATGGCCTCCGCTGGGGTGACTTGTCTCTGCTCCATGCAGTGTCTCAACCCCCAGCAGGCTAGCATGGGCCTGTTCCGTTAGTGGATGTGCAGAGTTCCAGGAAAAGAAATAGAAGCATTCAAGGTCTTTTGAGGCCTAGGCTAGGAACTGGTACACCGTCGTGTGTATCTCATTCTATTGGCCAAAGAAAGACATAAGGCACAACTAAGAGGCTGGGAAATATACACATCCTCTTAATAGAAGTAGCTGCAATATCACATTGCAAAGACAGTGAACACAGAAAAGAGTGAATAATTGGTGCTGTTGGTGTAACCAATATACCACTGTATTTTAAAATAATTAAACCAATTAATTTTTGATGAAAGTGGTCTGGGGTGGGGTAGATCTACATGTTTAGGAAGCCAGTCTTCTATTTTTATGTTTATTTATCTTTAACTTGTAGCTTTCATCTTCAGGATCACTTCATGGCCCAAGTGGGCTGCTAAAGCTCCAGCCATCACATATGTGCTCCAAGAAGGAGAAAGAGGGGGAGCAAAAATAATGTACTTGATTCAAGTAGAATCATCCCCAGTTTAAAGCCCTCCTGAAGTCTCCACCGAGTGAATCTGTCTCTAACTGCAAAGGCCCCTGGGAAATGCTGCCTTTTAGCTGATTGAATAGAATTGGGGTTTGCTAGTAAACATGAGGGGATAACGAGTGTGGCTAGGGGGTTAATTTATAGTTCCTTCCACAATAGGCCATTTATTTGTTATCTATTTCAAAAGACTTAAATTAGCCCTACCCTGTGCCAGACCAGGGAAATAGAGGCAGAGGGCCCCTCTGCCCTGGGAGAGTACGTAGTTTGGCAGAGAAGATAAGATAATGGCGAATTCACCTTGATTTATCAGCCCCTCCTCTGAGCCTAGCTCCAGGCTAGGGCCAGGGATTGGGCAGTGATAACCGTCTCTCTCTGCAGCAATGCTGTGACTGCTGTGGCCTGGGCCTCCGTGTGCGGGCCGAGGGCCAGTCGTGTGAGTCCAATCCCAACCTGGGCTATCCCTGCAATCATGTCATGCTCTCCTGCTGTGAGGGTGAAGAGCCTCTCATAGTACCTGAGGTCCGCCGATCTCCAGAGCCCGCGGCTGCACCACGGAGAGGTGAGTGCTGCCCTTCCCTGGCTGTAGCATATGAGGTCCAGGCTGGGTGACCTCTGGCCTTCCGTGGGGACCCTGGGTCCATCATCACCTGTGGCTTGAGACATAAGGTCTGCTCTAAACAGAGTTCTGAGGATGGTGATTTCATTGTTTTCTGTGGACCACCCACTCCACCCCCCTAACCATAAACTACCACCCATCACCCTTTCACCATCCACTCATCACCCTCCCCTCTCTTTGTCTGTACATCTTCTTCCCTATCCACTTACCAGTCTGCTCTTTTTCCATCCATCCATTGCACTTGTCCCCCACCCATCCTCCTGCCCTCTTGTCCATCTCTCTATCCATTCATCCACTCCCCCGTTCATCCGCTATCCCATTATCTGTCCATCCATTTATCCATCCACCCACCCACCCACCTACCCACCCAATTATCCATCCATTCATCCATTCATCCATCTATCCACCTACCCACCCATCCACCCACCTATCCACCCATCCACCCATTCACTCACCCACCCATCTGTGTATCCATCCATCCATTCATCCATATATCTACCTATCTACTATCCATTCATCCATCCATTCATCCCTTCGTTCATTCATCAGTTCCTCTATCCATTTATCCATCTACCTACCCATCCATTCATTCATTTATCTGTCCATCTGTTTGTCTGTCCATCTGTCTGACCATCTATTCACCTATCCATTCATCCACCCGCCCATCTGTCTATTTATCTATCCTTCTGTCCATCTATCCATCCATCTATCCATTTATCCATTCATCCATCCATCCATCCATTCATGCATTTATCCATCCATCCATCCATCCATCCATCCATCCATCCATCCATCCTTCCTCCCTCCCTCATTGTTCTTGGTGTTACCCGCTTCTGTTTCCCTTCTTGTGATGTGTCTTACAGCTGCCATGTCTAGTTCCTCTCTCCTAGCCAGGGCTGTCTCCTGGACCCATGACCATTAGCTTTCTCTGTGCCTGGTAGGTCTGCAGGAGCCCAATGAGGGTGCCCCAGTGAGTCAGCGAGTGTCCTTTGTGCACATGGGCCTTGGTGGCCCTGGGGCTGGTGCCATGAGAGTCCTGGCAGACTTGCTTTGTGGGTATCCGCATGTTCAGCCTCAGCTGGTTGGGGGTTAGATGTCCAGGTGGGTTCCAGAACCACCAGCTTAGTTTTTTTGCTGTTCCTATGGACCATCATCTGGGGCCCCTGTGAATTTGTCCTGGGCACTTCATGGAGTGGGAATTAGAGCCACAATGGGAATGAAAGCCACAGTGGGAATTAAAGCCACAATTTAATCCTGGTATCAAGATTAAACTCTTGGCCTTGGGAGTCAAGCAGACTTGGTTGGAATCTCAGCTCCTTTGCTTACTTGGGGCAAGTCACACAGTCCTCAGAGCCTTCACTGTGGCATCTGTCAAATGGAGTTGTATTCTTTACCTTGTTCAGTGCAAGGATGAATGATAGGATGCCTGTCAAGGGCTTTCCTCAGTGCCTAGTGATGCACTCAGCATTGCCACCACTGTTGCTGTTACCATTGCCATGTGTCAGTAGCTCAGAGCAGGAAGATGAGGCCCGGAGAAGGGCAGGATCTTGCCCCAGGCATATGCCGGGTCTTTGGCACAGCCAGGGCTGGACATCTTGGCTCTAATGACTCCATTTCTGCCTCAGGCTTCCCGTTGCCCGGAATTTTACCTAGACCCAGTCAGCCTGGGCTCCAAGCGACCCAGGTCTCTGTCACTATAATGCAAGATGGTGGAAGTCTGTGCATAGGGATTAAGATGCCTGCTGTCTGCAGCTGCCAGGGCCCAGGAGATCCTACAGGAAGAGCTCATATCCTGTGAGGTGCAGGTTGGGGAACAGATATCTGGATCTCCTATCAGGATGAGGCAGGGGCGAGTGTGTGGGGGTTGGACCAGGCCAGCCCTGGGCAGATTAACTAAAATAGATGGACAAACCACCCTCGCCAATCCAATGTGGGTACAGAGACTAAGTCCAGTCTAAGGAAGTGCTGCTTGCTGAGATTGGCTCTAAGGGGGCTGGTTGAGTACTGGTATGAAGGCCAGGTTAGTACACAGAAGAGTCTGGCTCGAGATAGAGTTTGAGAGGGAGTCTGGCTTTAGAAGTCAAAGGTCGGGTGGGTGGGCAACATGGCCAGGCATGATCCAGACCAGAGATCCATGCTTCCTCCTCCTGTGAGGAACATGCTGGTGAGGGTGAGCTGAGCCTGAATCCTGGAGGTGCCGCCTAGCCTGTGGTGTGCTAGGAGGGGCCCTGGGACCAGGTCTGTCCGCCACTTGCCTGCAGTGCTAAATCTCTGCAGGGCCAGACTGCCAGCCATCATGGCCCTGCCTGGAGGCACCGGCTGGGACTGATTGGGCTGCAGCTTAATGTAAACATCCTCCATATGAAACACGTTCCTCAGACGTGACTTCATGCAGCTACTCTCTCTGTGGGCTCCACTGCCTGGGTTGGGTGGGAAGGGCGGAGGCCCTGGGCTGGCACAGAGCTTGGAGGGGCTGTAGGCCTCCCCCTGAAGTCCCGGCTGCATGCTTTCTCCACAGCTGTGATACAGAGAGCTTCTCAACGCAGCTTAGCCCCAGAAGCCTCCTCTCCCATTCTCACCTGCTCCCCAGGGCAGCCCTGGGAGATGGGTTTATCTCAGAATCTGGAGACACAGAGAGGCCTAGTGCTGCCCAAGATGACCCACCTAGGGAAGGCCCAGGTCAGTGGTCACATCTGAGCCAATGGAGCCCAGATTTGGAGCCCTTTCTGTTGCTAAGGAAGGTCCTCCCTGATGTCACTGAGGTCAGGGGTCTGAATCCATTATAACACTTTAGTGAGAGCTTCCTTGTGGGTCTGACCCTGTCCTATTGTAGGGGATGCAGTGATGAAGACTTGGACCTGGCCCTGATGTGTTCATTCTCACTGTGGAGGTCTGTTCATTCATTTGCTCATCCATCCATCCATCTATCCATCCATCTGTCCATCCATCTGTCTGTCCGTCCGTCCGTCTGTCCGTTCGTCCATCCATCCATCTATCCGTCCATCCATCCATGTAGCCACCCATCCATCCATTCATCTGTCCATCCATCTACCTACCAATCCATCCATCCATTGTTCATCTGTCTGTCCACCCATCCATCTTCCTGTTCACTCATCCACCCACTCATCTACCCATCCATCCATTCAGTCTCACACCCATTCATAAATCCACTCACATATCCATCTACCAACCCATCCTTTGATCCACATATCCACCCTTCCATCTACCCATCCACCCACCCATCCACTCACCCATCTGTCTGTTCATCCACTCACCTATCCATCTACCCATCTATCTGTCTGTCCACCCACCCACCCATCCATCCATTCAGCCACATACCTCTTCAACCATTCACCCATGTATCCATCTACCATCCATCCTTCTACCTACCCATCCACCCATTCACCCATTCATTCACCCACCCACCAATCCATCCCCCCGTCCTATCCATCCACCCATCCTATTCATCTACCCACCCATTCATTCACCCACCCATCCACCCACCCACCCATCTACCCATCCATCTATCTACCCATCTGCTCACCCACCCATCCATCCACACCCATCCATCTATCTACTCACCTATCTACCCATCCATCTATCCATCTGCCTTCCCACCCACCCATCCTGCTTCATCCATCCTTGCTGTCTGCTGGGGACACAAAGGTCCTGATGAGGACCTGCACTAGTTTCCTGAAGCCGGTGGTCTCAGCCACCTTCTCTGACAAAGCTGGCTCTGTCTTGAGCTCTAACCCCTGTCCCAGTTTCAGAGGCAGAGATGGCAGGCCGAGAGGCCCTATCCCTGGGCACAGAGGCTGAGCTCCCCAACAGCCTGCCAGGTGATGACCAGGATGAGTGCCTTCTCCTCCCGGGAGAGCTGTGCCAGCACCTCTGCATCAATACTGTGGGCTCCTACCACTGTGCCTGCTTTCCCGGCTTCTTGCTGCAGGATGATGGCCGCACTTGCCGCCCAGGTAAGGACTGTGATGGACAAGGCAGGGGCTGTGGGCAGGGCTGATCTTGCCAGGGGGGTGTGGCATTCCTGGGGTGCAAACTGTGGGTTCCTTCACCTCCTGCTACCTCACACACTGGAACCCACAGGAGCCTGAGGCCCCCAGTGATGGGGAATTTGTGAGGCAGAGAAAATAGAAGCTTCCTTCCTGGAGCTCCATCTGCAGGGACCTGGCCCCAGTTCCTGGTCCTATATTTGAGCTCAGGAACAGGCTCAGGCCACAGAGGCTCTCACCAAAACCCAGCTATCTCCCCGACGCCGGGCCCACGGTGATCCAGAGGGATTTGCTCCCAGCCAGTGGTCCCGAATTGATTGGTTTTTAATCTAGACACTCTTTTTCCTTTCTCCCCTCTCTTCTTCCTTGCCTCTTTTCATCCCACCCCCTGTACTCCCAGTAGCTGAGATCGATCTTGCCTAAGGTATATGCATACTCCAAACCTCCGTTTCCTTTCCTGTGAAATGGGGTGGGGGATTAAATGTCAGTGCCCTGCGTGAGAAGGGCAGGTGCCTAGAAGTGCCTGAGGCCTGGCTGAAGACCTGAGACCTCCCCCAAACCCCTCTCTGTTTACCCGTGACAGAGGGTCACCGTCCACAGCCAGCAGCCCCACAGGAACCTGTGCTGGAGTCAGAACTTTCCCAGGTGGCCCCTAACACCATCCCGCTGCCGTTGCCACAGCCCAATACCTGCAAAGGTAAGCAGTGGGGGCAGTGTCTCCAGGCCAGGGGCCAGGGCCCAGGGGGTGGGTCTGGGCTGCTTGCAGGTGGTGAGCTCTCTGCTGCTGGGTATGTACAAGATGGCCCTTCCGAAGGGGGTGCTTCTGTTTTGGGGATGATGGACTCACCCGGGGCTGAGTGAGGAGCCGAGGAAGTCACTGAGGAGGCACAGTGTGGGGCAGCCTGGGACCTGATGTGTGATCCCAAACAAGCCCATTAGCCGCTCTTTGTCTCCATTCTTGCAGTTGAGGTAGTCGGTTCCTGGTTTGCCGAGCTGTGGTGGAGGCCGCGTTCCGCGGCGCCTAGAAAGTCCTCTTCTTTGTCGTTCTCCTCCTTCCCTCCCTCTCCTTTTTTCCTGCCTCCTTCCTTTCTCTTCCTCCTTCTCTCTTCTCCTCCATCTCCTCACTATTATTGCTGTCACTCAAGGCATGGGCTGGGATCTGAGTGGTGGGGGAGGCAGACCCAGGACACCATCCCCGACGCCAGCCAGTGTTGGAGCAGACTTAACGGATGCACCTGTGAAAAGGACCAGGAGTGGGGTTCCTTGTCTCCCAGGCTCTCTGCCTCCCAGGACCCTTGTTTCTGTGTCTCACTAGTAGGTTAGAGACAGGGATGGGGAATGAGCCAGTGTAGGCCAAGGCCAGGCCCGGGTAATCTCTGATTTCTTTATGGTTTCCTTCAGACAATGGACCCTGCAAGCAGGTGTGCAGCAGCGTTGGGGGCTCAGCCATGTGCTCCTGTTTTCCTGGCTACGCCATCATGGCGGATGGCGTGTCCTGTGAAGGTGAGTACCTTGGGGCGCCCTCCTACCTGTGCAAACCTGAGTTGGTCTGTGATGGGGACCTCCAGGTGGGGGTGGCTGGGACCTAAAACTTGATGAGTTTGTGGGGGAAAGGTCTTGGCTGCTATGATGAGCACCCCCAGTAGAGCAGGTTAAATAGTCACTCCCTCTCACGTGGCTGTGTGGTGTTACATGCACTCCTGGGTGGCCCGAAATGTGGCTGCAGAGGGACAGGGCCCGGGCTCCTCCTCTGGTGTTGCTCCGTGTTTCCTGGAGTGGTGCTTCTCCCGCTGAGTGTGTACCTGAGTCCCTAGAGGCCTGGGTAAAACAGGTGGTCCTGAGATTCTGCCGAATCCCCAGAGATCGAGTCAATAGTCCGAGTGGGTAGACCTGAGAATTTGTGCTTCTAACGAGGTGATATGGATGCTGCTGGTCCGTGGACACCACCTCCACTCACCTTGCCCTTGATTGTTGCCCTGGTCTGTGAGGCCATCTTCAGGCCTGGGTGAAGTGGGGGAAGGGGAAGTGATGCCGGTTGTTTTAAGAGCAGACAGAAGTGTCTCCAGTGATGAGTGAGAGGGAGGCTGGACAGCAGGGATCCCTGGCTGAATCTGTTCCCAAATGAAGGACATTAGTGATGATTAGCTGTCCAGGGAGCCAAGTCCTTCCACCCGTGGCCCCGCCTAGGTCTGGGTCTTGTCTCTGCGGGGCCTCTGGGGGCCAGGCCCCCCACTGTAAAATGAGGCCATTGGATCCAGCACCTGCTGGGTTGGTTCCCACAGTGAGTGGCATCTGAAGAGCCAAGCTGAGAGGTCTCAAGACTCCACCTCCTGCCTGGGGGCAGGTCAGAAATGGAGCATGCAGAGCCTAGGAAGAACGGCAGTTCAGGCTCAGGAGATGAGACCCTGGCGGGTGTCTGGGGAGAACAGAATGAAATCTGCCTGGGTGAACACCCATATCCCTGCCAGAAGCTGAAAGCCTGTGTCCACCCCCAGCTAAGACCGTGTTCTGACGTGGACAGATACCATCCTACAGGCCAAGAGAAGACAGTAGATTTGCCTAGGGTGCATGACGTGGCGGTGACCGGCAGGCCTTCCTCTCTGATGCTGGGGGCAGCTTTCAGGTCCAGGTGGAGCTGGGTTCTCTGGGCCCCGCCCCCCATCTCCCAGGGCCCTGAAAATGTAAGCACTGCATCTCTCCTGGGGCGGGCCTCCTTTGGGCCTAGCCCTGTGAGGCCTCTCTGCCTGTGCTGGCCGTGCAGCCTGGCCTTCGTCTGCATCCTCAGGACCCTCTCCCTCCTCTGGAGGCCCTGGCAGTGAAAGCCGGGTTCCAGGCCACAGGTCGTGATGGGCATTCCTAGGGCCACCTGTCCCCTTTGGGACAGAGCATAGACACTCAGTGTCCTGGAGCCCTTGTGGGCCCTTCTCTGGTTTATGTGGTTGGCCTGGTCCCCTAAGTATTGGACTTTGCAAGCTGTCTGTGGTATGGTTCCTTCAGTGGCTGTGGATGTGGGAAGTGTCGAGTGTGCACGGGAGGCGGCCTCTGGGCCTGTCTCCACTGTGACTGTGGGCAACCACCCACCTTCTCTGAGTCTCGCCACACCACTGTCGTTACTGAAGCAGTGGGGCCCAGTTCTGCACACTCAGGCTTGGGCCCAAGGCCCAGCTGCACACAAATGGGGAGACCCCGGGCAGGCCCCACCCCTCACTGGGTCTTCTCCTTCTGTCACTGGGTGTTCCGTGGCAGGCCATGCCCCTCTAACAGTACTTCTGTTTTCCTCCTGCGGCTGCTGCTAGACCAAGACGAGTGCCTGATGGGTGCTCACGATTGTAGCCGGCGACAGTTCTGTGTGAACACCCTGGGATCCTTCTACTGTGTCAACCACACAGTGATCTGTGCCGAGGGCTATATCCTCAATGCGCACAGGAAGTGCGTGGGTAAGCCAGGGCCCCGCCTGCCGCCTGCCGTCTTAGCTCTCTGCTCTGCTCCACACCAAGCCTGTCACACTGCGGCCACGTGCCAAAGGGTCTGCCCTTTGCATGTGAGCTCTCAGCACAGCCGGCACCCCCGTGCTCCATGTCTCACCCTTGCGTCCTGGCGTCCTGTCCCGCTTGGCTGCCAGCTCCACCCGGAGGCTGCTTTCCCCAGGGACGTGTCTGTGTGTCAGGGAACTGGATGTGTGGCCTAGTGGGTCGTGGACCCCACCTGAGCTGCAGGGAAATGAGGGAGTCACACATGCTGGGAGTAGGATAGCGTGTGTGGGGTCTGGAGGGTGGGAGGCCTGGGGTCCAAGCAGGACCCCCAGAAGCTCTGTGGCTGTGGATGAATGACTTGCCTTCTCCTAGCCATAGTTTTCTCATCTGTCACATGGAGGCTGTTGCTCCTCCCTTGACAATTGTGTGATGTGTGTGCACAGTTGTAGCACAGAGCCTGGGCACTGTGAGCATGCTACATCAGCCGCATGCCTTCCCCAGGATGCCCCGCAGAGGCTGGTGGATGGAGGCTGGGGTCCAGCAGAGCCCGCCTCGCACACCAGCTTGACATTCTCTTGCTATGTGATCTTGAGCAGCAGAGCTCTTCTCTTTGAGCCTCCCTTTGTTCCCCTCTGACTGTGGGGCCAGAGGACGGGGTGAGGGCTCACGCCTGGCACTTGCGCTGCGCATCGCCTGGGTTGGTTATTGGTGACGTCTCTTATTTCCCCTCTCTTAGGCCGTCCGTGGGCCCGGGGCTGGGACTCCAGGAGTGCTCTGTGCATACGTGTCTGCAGCCTCCGATGTTTTCATAGAGGACCATAAGCCCTTGTCCTCATCCAGTTCGTGGTCCCAAATGGAGATAGACCCACAGTAGCTGGGACTCAGGGCAGACTGTGGTAAATGCCATCACAGAGACACACGCAGAGGGCAAGCGCATTCCGGCTGGTGGTAGTGGAATAGCATTTGGAAATCAGGAAGGGCATGTGGGTAGAAGGAACAGCTTGAAAAAAGGTATGGACATAGGACCAGAACATAGTGTGTGCAGGCCTGTGACCAGAGCCCCCTTTGTCTTCTGTGTGCTCCATGTCCAGCCGGGACATGTCCCCTTCCTTCCTCACCTTTCACCGCTGGGCACATGGGCCCATGGTGCTGGGCTGAATGCCTGCTGCAGACATGTTTGCCCTAGGCCTCCAGCCGTCGGCACAACATGCGCTCCTGACCCTGCCTGCCAGCAGCTGGCCAGCTCTTCCTGTCTGGGTTGGGTCCGTGCGTGTATGTCTGGGAAGGCAGATTCCCACGAGGGCCCTTGAGCACCCCTCCTGGGACGCCCTGCCCTCTCACTGTGCCTGAGTATGCAGGCTCCTCTGGTTGCTTGGAGGTAAGACCTCATGCTAAAAGGGACCCCCAGGCACCTGCAAAGTGGGTTCTGGGAGTAAAAGAGCAAGGGCACATTCCATTCAGCAAAATTTATGAGCTCATATGCATTCCTTTATTTCTTTCCCTCCTTGTTCATCCTGTACAAACGTGTCAGCGCCTCCTCTTCATCCTTCATGCCCCTCGTGCACACGCTCATCCTGTCGTGTTAGCACCTGCTGCGCGTTCTTTCCGTCACGTGCACGTCCACAGCGCACTCCTGCAGTTTGCTCTGCACTTGTTTATTAACCCGGGCAGGTGAGACGGGAGGCTCATGCTAGGATCAGGAGTGTGGCCTCTGCAGCCGGCCTGCCTGCCTGTGCTCAAATCCTGGCTCTTTGAATTTCTAATTATAGGCCTTAAACGAGTTGGTTAACCTTTCTGAGCTTCAGTTTCCTTAACTGGGAATGAGATAACAGCACCCACCTCAAAGAGTCATTGTGGGGATTAAATGAACTAGTTCATTTAAAGAACTTGCTAGTTCTGTGACATCATTGTTAAATTCAACCAATGTGTTATACTGAGGCAACCTGCAGAAGTAGTAAGCTCTCCGTCACTGGAGGTATGTAAATCAAAGTGGGACAGTATTGGGTGTGAGCTCTGCCAGAGACTCCCCTGTGCTTACCAGTTACCTTTCGTGGTCTGTAGACTGTCTTGGGCACAGGGAGGAGTGCTTCAGGCGGGCTGGGCTGCAGGGAGGGGAGGCAGCCCCCAGCTCTGAGCCTCCCTTAAAGCGATGCTGCAGCAGTGCCTGAGTGATGGGGCCAGAACACAGCTCGGGGCCAGGCACTCTGGCTTCTGTTCTCAATCCTGCCACATGGCTGGCCGTGTGACTGGTCCAGTCACAGCACTACTGGGAGGCTGATTTCCTCATCTGTGAAATGGGGCTTGCAGAACCATCCTCTAAACCACCGGACCCTGGTGAACCTCCGCTCATGGTGCTGCTATTATTTATTGCCTTAATTCCTCCAGGCTGTGGGAGACTCCCTGGGCTATGGGCATGTCTGGGGTCCTGGGAACTGCCTCCCTCTGTTAGTCCAGCCTATAAATCAAGTCTTTATCTTGCGCAGCCAAGCCTTCCTTGGAAACTGCTGGCCCATTCCCAGCCACCCCCGGGTCTGCCTGGCCTGGACACTGTTTGGTTCACCTGTGAGTTTGGGAGGGTCTCTTTCTCCAGGGCTCCACCTCTCCACCTGATCTCCTAGTCGTCTTTGTAGACTCAACTTGAATGTCACCACTCCTGAGAAGTGAATCTGATGGTCCAGAACCACAGCAGGCAGCTCTCTGGCTGGAGCCTTCAAGCCTCCACCTGCCTGTCCTTGAGGGCCAGAGCTGGGGCTGACACACCCGCTTGGTCACAGGAGCCTAGCACAGAGTTAATGTGTATAGAATGGATGCATAAGCAGAGGAATGGCGCGCCCGACCGCCACTGCAAGGTGGAGCATCAGGAGTCAGGAACTGGGTCAGCTCTCCATGCTGGCTTAGCTCTGGCCCCAGGGCGGTTTCTGAGTTGGTGGCCTCTGTGACCCTGGGGGCGATTTCAGAGCTAGTGGCCTCTGTTGCCCCAGGGACAGTCTCTGAGTTGGTGGCCTCTGTGGCCCTGGGGACAGTTTTCTGAGTTGGTGGCCTCTGTGGCCCCGGAGACAGTCTCTGAGTTGGTGGCCTCTGTGGCCCCAGAGACAGTTTCTGAGTTGGTGGCCTCTGTGGCCCTGGGGACAGTCTCTGAGTTGGTGGCCTCTGTGGCCCCAGGGGTGGTTTCTGAGTTGGTAGCCTCCCTTATGCATCCTCTCTCTCCTTCATTGGCTTCTCCTCTCTCCAGCTGCTTAGCCCTGGAATCTCCCAGGAGTTGGTCCTTGTCCTCCTCTCACTGTGGCCTCTTCTCCTGGGTGGCCTCAGCCATCTGACCATTCTCAAGTTACTATTCTCACTTGAACCCTTTGTGTGAACTCAGAGGCGTGTCCTCGGCTGCCTCTTCCCCCTCAAACTCTCATGGCCAGCAGGTCTCCCACCTTCCCCCACAGCCTGCACCTCACAGCTGCCCTCACTGCCACCGGTCCAGCTGCTTGGCCAGAAGCTCTGTGGGCCTCTAGGCCCCTCTTCCTGCCTCATCTTCATCTCATCCGTCATTGGGTCCTGTTGCTTCCAGCTTCACAATACTTCCGGAATCCAACCGCGGCTCCTGACCCATAGAAGGTAGTCTGAGCCACTGAATCTCCTGCCTGGATCCTCACCCCTATTATCCACCCCATGCCAGAGATCCCTGCTCCAAATAAGTCAGACCACTCCCTCCTCTGCTCGGAACTCTCTGTGGCTCCCAGCCTTCCTCCTGCTCACCCTCTTTCTCCTCTCTCTCCCCTGCAGCGCACGCCGCTCCTGGCAGGCCCTTGAGCCTGCCCGGCTGGGCTCCTTCTCAGGGCCTTCACGTCCCTGACCCCTCTGCCTGGACTGTCTGCACGACCCAGTCTGTCAGCTTGTCACACCTTTGCTCAAATGTCTTCTTTCCTGAGAATCTATCCCTGACCCATCCCCGCCCCCCCCGGCATCCTGCTCTGTTTTGTTCACAGCACTGAGCACCACCTCCATTTGTGTGTGTTTATGTATGTATTGTGTCCCCTCCCCTTGTGTGTCTGCCCCACAAGGGCAGAGATTTCTGTCTGTCTTGGTCACTGATGTACACCAAGTACCAAGAACGGTGCTTGGTGCATAGCAGGTGCTCAATAAATCTTTGTTGAATGAACGGATGTTTGGGTGCCGAGACATCAGCCACATCTCTGGATGGTGAGCACCTTGAGGGCAGGACCTGGTGCTCCCTCCCTCCTGGTGACCCAAGGTCTGCTGGCTGCACTCAGCCACTGTTCTGGGGGCTCCCTGCAGCCTCTGACGGCCTTGCTCTCCCTGCAGACATCAACGAGTGCGTGACGGACCTGCACACGTGCAGCCGGGGTGAGCATTGTGTGAACACGCTAGGCTCCTTCCGCTGCTACAAGGCACTCACCTGTGAGCCAGGCTATGCCCTCAAGGATGGCGAGTGCGAAGGTGAGAAGGGCCCAAAAGGACCAGCTGGAGGCCCTGCCCCTCCTTGGCTCCACCCCAGTCCTGCCCTGGCCCTGCCCAGGCCTGGCCATGCCCCTCCTCATCCCCTCCCTTCTAGCAAGCTCCCCTTAGTTGGGTTTCCTGCTGGTGGGAAGACCCCATGATGGTGGTGTTTGGGGCAGAGGTAGGAGGCTGAGGCTGGGTGAGGGCAGGCTAGGTTTACCCCGGCTTTGCTCCTGCCTGCTCGTGTCTGGGTGCCAGTTATTCTCCTCATTGTGGGTTGGTTTCCCTGTTTGTGTGCTGAGGTGAAGCCCACAGAGGGCTCACTCTGTCCCTTTCACTGGAAAATTCCACCCTTCTAAGCAGAGGGAGGGGTTTCATCCAACCTTTTCAACAAGTACTTCCCGAGCTGCTCTTATGTACCTGCCGGGTCCTGGGTACCAGGGCTGCAAGGTGGGGTGCTGTGGCCCTTCTCTGATCTCGTGGTGGGGTGCACACAGGCAAACGGAGATGGCAGAGTGACTGGGGGCCCCTGTAAGTGATGGGTTCAAGGAGGTCCCTGGAGGAGGTGATGTTGGAGTTGAGACCTGAATGAGAAGCTCCTGGGGAGGGTGTTCAGGCAGAGGGGGCAGTGTGCTGAGGCCCATAGGATGTGGGGAGGAAGCACTCTTGGCGTGTTCCAGAAGCAGAAAGTCTCTGGGGCTGGAGCCTTCTTGCTACCTGTGCTACCTCCCTAAAGTGGGGACACATGACCTTACCTTCAAGATCGAGGCACATGGTGGGGACATCCCCACTTCTGCCCCCTGCAAGTGTGGGGCAGTGACTAACAGAGCAGGCTTGGAAGCCCGTCCCCCGAGTTCTGTCCTGGTCCAGTGCTCCCCAGTGGTGGAGGCTTGTTTATGCCTCAGCTTCCCTCTTTGTAAGATGGAGCACATCACGACATCTACTTTGTAGGGTTGTGTGGGGATTAAGGAAATCAGTCCATCTCAGAGTGCCCAGAAGAGTGCCTGGGACCAAGGAGAAGTGCAGTAAACATGGCCACATCGCTGTTACTCCTGCGACAAGGGCCATGTCAGCAGCAGTGTGGCCCTGCCAGCTTCTCAGGGAGCAGAAGATCTTTGTGGCCATCAGGGTCATGGTTCTGAGGGCGGGGATGTGTGGGCAGGGCTGCCCAGTGTAAAGGCAGGACCTGCCCTCCAGCCCTTGACACCCAGCCTCTCCTCTGCAGATGTGGATGAGTGTGCGATGGGCACGCACACCTGCCAGGCAGGCTTCTTGTGCCAGAACACCAAGGGCTCCTTCTACTGCCAGGCCCGGCAGCGCTGCATGGAGGGCTTCCTGCAGGACCCTGAAGGCAACTGTGTGGGTGAGCAGGGGCTGCGGGGCTGGTGGCCACCAGGGGCCTTGTGGGGGCTTTGAGGGCTTTAGAGACCAGAGAGGCCTGGCTTCTGCTCTGTTCCTCTCCCAGCCTCCTTGTCCCTCCCTGTGAATGGCATGTCCCCCAAAGTGCAGCTGCTTCCACTACCTTGAGCTGTCGGACCTTGGCTGAGTTACTATGCAGTGGCCTCCGTGCAGATGTCTGTGGAGTTGGACTGGATGCGAATGAGTATCCACTTTTGTTAACCAGTCAGCAGTGCTGTGTGATAGATCATGACCTGGCACATACATCTACGCACATCCGGGAAGAGCTGGAACACCAGCGTCCCCACACAGTGCTGCGTGTGATACCCACTGAAATTCCCCATTAGCAGAGAATGCCAGTGAGACCTCCTAGAATGATTCTATGTTGCATTCGAGGGTTGAGACTTTTAGTTTTACAGATGCCAGTCTAGTTGTCCCCAAGTGAGCCTGAGGTTCCACCCGCTCTGCACCCCCATCAACTCCTTCCAGAAAGGGGTTTGCTATCTTAGTCTCTGTGCCTCTAAAATGTCCTGTTGATGTGCTGTGCTTCCGCAGCATCATGTGCTTCCCCGGCCTGTGGTTGGTGTAGTTACCCTGGTACTGAGCCTCCATCCCGCCCCGCCTCCAGCTGCTCCGTTGGGCAGATATGAAAGGGTGTAGGGCCAGCCAGCAGGTGCTTGGGTTCTGGGAGGTGGGGCACAGGGGTGGAACATTCTGGTCCTGCAGCTCTGACCAAGGCTGGTCTGGAGCCTAGGACCCTCCCAGTGTGGCCCTGGGAGGGGATGGGGCTTGGGAGGGCACCACGCCAGGTTCCCTATCACCCTCACCTGCCTCTGCAGACATCAACGAGTGCACATCATTGCCCGAGGCCTGTCGGTCAGGCTTCAGCTGCATCAACACAGTGGGCTCCTACACTTGCCAGAGGAACCCACTGGTCTGCAGGCGCGGCTACCATGCCAGTGAAGATGGGGCCAAGTGTGTGGGTAAGGCCCGCCCCTCTGCCCTGCCAGCCAGCGCGGCTTGCCTGCTTCCCTATCCGTGAGTGGTGTGTGTGGAGGGAGCCCCAGGCCTCAGGGTGTCCTGCTCATCCACAGACGTGAACGAGTGTGAGACGGGTGTGCACCGCTGTGGTGAGAACCAGGTGTGCCACAACCTCCCCGGCTCCTACCGCTGCGACTGCAAAGCCGGCTTTCAGCGGGACGCCTTCGGCCGGGCCTGTATCGGTAGGTAGGGCTGGTGGCCAGGACTCCTGGGAACATTTGGCTGGGCCCATGCCCTCTGTACACTTCACCTCCCCATGCCCAGCACCCCCATTGCCTGAGTGGGACCCACCTGATGAAGCTCCCAAGGCCGCCTTCTAGCTGGCCTCATCCTCCTGCTGGGCCTGACTGTGACTCCCTAAGCTTCTTGGTCCTTGCTGTCTCCTCCTTGTGTCTCTGCCCCTCTTGCTCTGGTCTTTCCTGCTTCCCTCAGTCTCTGTCACCATCTCTTCTTGTCGCTTGCTATGCCTGTGTCTGTCCTTCTGGCCTCTGCCTCTCGCCTTCCTCCAACACCCTGGCTGTGTCCCCGCCACCTGGTCTCTGCCTCTCTGTCCTTGCCTCTCCCTGTCTTTCCTTCGGTGTCCTTCTCCCACCCAGTCCCCTCTTCAGCCCCGGGTGGCCCCTGGGGGTGGAGGGAGCTGGCTTCCAGGCCACCCACCCTGTGCCTGCGGCCTGCCCTCCTGTAGACGTGAACGAGTGCTGGAGCTCGCCGGGCCGCCTGTGCCAGCACACGTGTGAGAACACACGAGGCTCCTACCGCTGTTCCTGCGCCTCCGGCTTTCTGCTGGCGGCCGACGGCAAGCACTGTGAAGGTACACTGGCCCTAATCTCTGCCCCTGACCCTGGCCTCCGACCCCATGCCGCCTGGTATCCACAACGGACAGAGCCACCTTGGAAAGCCCAGAGCCTCCATGGCCCTTCGCCCTCACGCCTTCACCCACGCCGGCCCCTCCGTCCTCCTCCATCTGGCCAGTCCCTCTAAGGCCTCCACTCTCGCCTTCCTCCTGTTGTCTTCTGCCCTGAATTCCCCCGATGAGGTCCTGGGGCCCCAGCTCCCTCAGTCCAGAGGGGCTGGGTCTCTGTGTCATCTGTGCCCCTACATGGGGCATCCGAGGCATGAACAGGTGCGTTCGTGTACCCACCTGTGTGGGATGCACCTGTGGCTGAGGGAGGGGCTGTCACATTATTCCCACGTGTTCATGGTGCTGTTGCCCCAAGCTCAGTGGGGCCTGGTGTGGAGTGAGGCCACCAGGCTGCTCAGCGAGGGGGTGAGGGGCCAAGACAGAGGGGCATGGGGTCTTGCCCCATTTACCTGGCACCGTCTTTCCCGGCCCCTCCCTGGCCTGGGGGCACTTTCCTCACTTTCTCCTGGCGAGATGAGTTGGCTGAGACCCCTGGGAGGCCAGGCATCCCTGCCCAGTTACTGGGCCCGGCAGGAGAGCTGGCCCTCAAATGGGCCAGCCCCATTCCAGACCAGGGAGCATGGTGGGCCTGGCTGTCAGGAGGCATCTGGATGCGCTCTCCAAGGTGGACCTGGGCCCTGCATGACTGCCCGCTGGTGTCGCTGCAGACGTGAACGAGTGTGAGGCCCACCGTTGCAGCCAGGAGTGTGCCAACATCTACGGCTCCTACCAGTGCTACTGCCGCCAGGGCTACCAGCTGGCTGAGGACGGGCATACCTGCACAGGTACCTCTCCTCTGCCCAAGGGCTCCCTTCCAGAGAGACTCCTTCCCCTTGTGCCAGGCTCCCCGAGAGTCCTTCCTGGGCCATGGACACAGAAAGGGTTTAGCATGAGATCTGCAGTTTTATAGCTGTGTGACCTTGGGCAAATTGCCTCTCCACTCTGACCTCAGGCTCCTCCTCTGTAAAATGGGAATAGGGGGATGAAGAACTAAGTTGACACAGGTGCCCATGACTGGCATCTGATTGTCCCTTCCGCTGGTGGCAGCAATCAGGGAGCAGCCCTAGGGTGTAAGCACTGGAGTGGGATCCTGTTTTGCTTCGTGGCCTTGAGCAAGTCTCTTCTACTCTCTCGGTCCCCTTGTCTTCATTTTAGAAATGGGCCTCTAAGCTCTGTGACTGTGTCAGGGACAGGCTGACTGTCAGTGGCTGGGCCCTGTGGGTGGACGGGGTTCACTGGGGGCCGAACCTTTCTCTGACAGACATCGACGAGTGTGCTCAAGGTGCCAGCATCCTCTGCACCTTCCGCTGTCTCAATGTGCCGGGGAGCTACCAGTGTGCGTGTCCTGAGCGGGGCTACACCATGACTGCCAACGGGAGGTCCTGCAAGGGTGAGCAAGTCCCCCCACCCCCGCCTCCACCAGGGTCCCGGGCAGGCTCCAAGCAGACCCAGAAAAGCACACATGGCTTGCATGCTCTTGGAGCCCCCACACCCAGTGCAGAAATTTAGGATGGCCACTGCCTCCAGTGGCCACATTCACTGAGGTTGTGCCTGGGATGAAGAAGCTGACAGTCTTGCTGCTGCTCAGTCCAGCTTAGAATCTTCTAGGCCTGGGCTCGGCTCTGTGACCCTGCCCTGAGAGTGGGACAGGGATACTCTGGGGTGATTCTAAGGAGGCAGGAGGCCTGTCCAGTGAGAAGACTGCAGAAGAGCCGCAAGGAACCCAGGCAGTGTCCCGAGTCTCTGCAGTGTTATGCGGGCACAAGGGGATCAGGCAGGTCTGTGGACCCAGAGTGTAGGGTGGGATCCCTGGAGTAGGGCAGGGGGTCACAGGGGGACTGATCCCAGCCCTTGTGCCAAAAGGCGTTCTCCTCGTCAGAGCTGTGTAGATCTGGGAGGGGCTGCACAATGGGAGGGGCTCCCACTCCCCTGCCATTGAGGATGTGCAAGGGCTGGCCAGTCACCTGTCCGAATTTGCAAGAGAGCGGACTTTGTCCCTGAATAGAGACCATGTTCTGTGGTATTTAGTATTCCTCCTCCTCTAGAGAATTGTAATTCTAAGTTCAGTGCAATTTGCTACCAGATTCTGGGCCCGGTAAGTCACCAGGGCAAGGTGAGGGGCCACGACGCAGAAGGGGCCCTTGCCCCGGGAGAACCAACCGCTAAGCCCCTCGGCCCCTGGGCGCTGCAGAGCTCAGACCGCCTGCCCTCCTTCTGGCTTCAGTGGCCAGGTCTTCCCCATACATGGAGCTGAGAACCTTGAGTTCCCTGGGGTACAGCCTTTGGGGTGTGACCAGGGGCCCGGCCCAGCCCTGGGCATCTTCTTGGCTCACAAAGGCAGGTCCTGGTGTTCTGGGGACCAGGGGTCAGAGTTAGCACCCAGAAGGGTTTGGAGTTAGCCCAGCATGGTGCAGGCTGGTGGTGGCTCCCTGTCGGTGAATCCCGAGGTCAAGTCGGTCGACTCTAGCCAGCTGTCTGCGTTCTCCTTTCTATTAGCATAGAACAGAAAGCAGCATGGGGCAGGTACCCCTAGGCTCCAGCCCTTAGGTGTGTACCTAGTCCCAGTGCTCGAGGAGTCCTTGCTGTGGGTGGATGTAAACATATCAGAGTCCTAAGTTAAATCAAAAGACTGCGAGAAGACCCGACTCCTCTGACTGGGAGGCCTGCTGGGCCCACAGAAGCTGGCCTAAGTCTTGCGGGCTGCAAAGCCCTCTGCTATTTAATTTTAAAAAAATCAATATGGACTCTGTAAAATGTAAGGATTCTACTCACCATGTGCTTAGCTTGGCAGGAAATATGACTTTATCCTTCTGGATTGTGATTTCACACATGACACCAAGGCCCTGTTCCTCCTGGTGCCAAAACACAAGTGTGGCCACTCAAGGAAGCCCTGTCACACCCTGCAGTGACAGTAGTTCTTGGAGGAGTTTCAGGATGGCAGCCTGTCTACACTGAGGACAGACTCTCCCTGGCTTTTTATTTTCTGACCCACACCAGGCACCTGGGGACACCTTGATGCCCACATGTGCCTGGCTGGCCACTAGAGAGGGCTCCCTGGGACAGCATCTACCCATCATGGGTGTACCTGACCCCCAGTGCTTCTCTCTTGACCCGGCTTGCCCCCGACCCTGTCTCTGCATCCTCTTCTTGGGGTGGCTGCCCCTCTGCCCCCACAGCTTGCTCTGTGTTGAAGAACTGGTGAGGCTAGGTCCCCTCTGCAAGCCCCGGCTGCGCCACCAGCCCGCACCAGGAGGGTGGGGCAAGGTAGAGCCCCACATCCGCACATCTGCTGCCCTCACTTCCTCTCCAGACCTTCCTTCTGGAAGAGCCTTCTGACTCACATGGTGGGCAAGGGCACAGCGGGGCTGTCGGCTACCCGGCCTCGTCCATTTTCCAGGTCACTCCACATAGCCACTTCTGCAGCTACTGACCTTCAGAGCTCAGAGGTTGTCATCTTGTTCTGTTCTGGCTTGGGCCAAACCCTGAGGTCCCTCGGCTTAAATGGAGGCGGAGGTCGACGTTGGCGGAAAGAATATGCTGGACAATGTCTCCATTAGCCTCCAGCCCATCTCCAACAGTTGGAAAAAAAAAAAAAAAAAAAGACAGGAAAAGCCAAAGGAGGCCCTCTCCATGTGGAGTCCATTAGTGAATAATCCACAGCCTGGGACCACCCAGCTGGGCTCTACCCTGCCTGGCCTCTTGCGATGTTTTCTCCCACTCACCGCTGCGCCACCGTGGGACCCATTTTACAGAGGGAGGGAAGTGAGGCCCGGAGAGGTGAACAGATGTGAGCTGACCCCTACAAGAGAGCCTGGTGGCCAAGAGCTCAGAGTGGGTGGTAGGCCACGGGTAGTGAGTCCTGGCCTTGCCCTGGAAGCCGCGTGACCCGGGGCACATCTGTGGACACCTATACCTGCCTGGTGGGGTTGGTGTCGGCGCAGAGTGCCTCAGGCATCGCAGGGATGTTAGGCGATAAACTCTGGAGGCAGGCTGACTGTTGTTACTATTACTCGTATATTGTTGTTATTGTTAGGAGTCAGCTTGGCATCATGATTGATCCCAGATTTTGGCATCAGGCATGCCTGGCTTGCAGCCCTGTTCACTGCTCTGTGACCCTGAGCAAGGCTTTGCCCCTCTCTGCACCTCCATGCCCTCCTCTGTCTGAGGAAGCCAGTGACCCTCACTGCCCGGGGCTGGTGTGAGGACTGAGTGAGGAGAAATTTCTTTTTTTTTTTTTTTTTTGAGACAGAGTTTCGCTCTTGTTACCCAGGCTGGAGTGCAATGGCGCGATCTCGGCTCACCGCAACCTCCGCCTCCTGGGTTCAGGCAATTCTCCTGCCTCAGCCTCCTGAGTAGCTGGGATTACAGGCACGCGCCACCATGCCCAGCTAATTTTTTTTTGTATTTTTAGTAGAGACGGGGTTTCACCATGTTGACCAGGTTGGTCTCGATCTCTCGACCTTGTGATCCACCCGCCTCGGCCTCCCAAAGTGCTGGGATTACAGGCTTGAGCCACCGCACCCGGCCACGAGAAATTTCTAAATGGTATTGATATAGAGGATTGGAAAACAAAAACTGAAGCCCTCCATGGTTGCCCCTGGAAGACCCCTGCCTCCACCCCGTGGAACTTCTCTGAGGCCTCCTGAGACGGCCCTCTCTGGGCTGAGCAGCTCATCCTTAAAGAAAGTTTCTTAAGAACCCATTTCTAAGACCTTTTGTCCTCTGGGATATCTGTGGGTTACACACACACACACACACACACACACACACGCACACACACCAGCTTCTCTGAGCTTTTGTGAACAGTATCTATTCCTCTGTCTGTTGATGTTTATATGTATATGTTTCTTTCTTTGTCCCAGACGGGCCCTCTGTGTGTTTCTCTGCACCTGTGTGGGTGTGCGTGTGCTCACGTGTGTGCTGAGCCTTTGTGGCTGTTGGAGTTCCTTCTGAATGTACAGGAAGCATCAGCACACCTGTGGCTCATGGGGGACGTTCACTCATAGCTCTGTGTCTCGGAGTCTGTACTTCAAGCGATGGGTCTTACACTTCCGTCCAGCAAGACGTGTTGAGTGCTGCTCCATGCAGTCACTCCACTGGACACTGGGGACACCGTGGGAATGAGAAGAACAAATACCCCTGCCCTCCTGGAGCCCAGGTTGAGGGGGGACGGTGGAAATATACAAAACATGCAGCCATGCAAAACAGCCTAGGTGTGTTGCAGAGCATGATGAGCCACAGGAGGATAAAATGGGTGGGATGGAGGGTGAAGGAGGACCACTGTAGAGTCAGGGAGGCCATCCTGGAGGGGTCGACTCAAGGTCAGAGAGTTAAAAGATGAGAAGGAGCCAGCAATAGGAAAAGCTGGGGAAAGCGTTCCGGCAGCGGCAAAGGCCCTGGGGTAGATTAAGGGTCGGGCTATTGGGGCAGCCCAAGGATGTCCAGCAGGACTGTGGCCTCTGTGGAAGAGAAGGGGCTTAGAAAGGCCAGAGAGGCCTTGCCCTGTGTGGCTTGATGTCCAAGGGTGGGACTTAGGCTTTCTTCTGGAGTACGGGAAGCCATTGGAGGATGTGACATGAGGTGATTGACACTTCAGAGCAAGGCGCCCTGTTGCAGGTGCCGAGCAAGTGGGCATGTGTGTCCAGGGAGGCACACGGCTGTTCTCACAGGTCCTGCTGCCGTGGGGCCCAGGCCTCTCATGCATGCTGGGGAGGTTCAGGCTGGGCCCCCAGCTGTGGCGACTCTGCCACTGCCCCTCTTCTCCCCCAGACCTGGATGAGTGTGCACTGGGAACCCACAACTGTTCCGAGGCTGAGACCTGCCACAACATCCCGGGCAGCTTCCGCTGCCTGCGCTTCGATTGTCCTCCCAACTACGTCCGAGTCTCCAACACGTGAGTGCCCCCACCCCAGTCCCCGACCCAGGGAGCCTGCCCTGGTCCTGAACTACCCAGGGGAGAGGCCGAGAGATGGGCGCCTGCCTCGACCACCTCCTTCTCTTCCCAGCCCGACTGCTGGGTCTGTGAGATTGGTGAGCAAAACCAATATAAGTACCTTGTAGAGAGTTCAGGGTTGCGAGAAAGAAGGGAAGACTCACAGAAAACTCCAGCCTTGTTCTTCACACACATGCATCGTAGTTACTGCTGTGTGACCAGTTATCCCAGCCAACATTGAGCACCATAATACAACACATAATTTCTCT
The DNA here is from genome assembly GCF_048565385.1 of Saimiri boliviensis. Lineage (NCBI taxonomy): Eukaryota > Metazoa > Chordata > Mammalia > Primates > Cebidae > Saimiri > Saimiri boliviensis. The sequence goes on from NC_133456.1 coordinate 20,723,245, forward strand.
GTCACACAGTGTCTAAGGGCCAGGAGCCTGGGAGCGGTGTAGCTCGGTGGTCTGGCTCAGGGTCTCGGGCTGCCCACTGGGGCTGCAGCGTCCTGCCACCCCTCGTGGGGCTCTGGGCGGGAGGCCTCAGCTCCACACCGCATGAGCTTCTCCAGGAGGCTGCACGTGACATGCGACTGTCCACCTCGGCCTCAGGAGCATGAGTGATAGCCGCTTCACCTCACTTAACCTCAGAACTGACGGACTGCTACTCTGCCACCAGCCACATACCCCGGACTTGGGAGGGACCCTGGGTGCACAGGGAAGAAGGGAGAAGGGAGGAGGAAGAAGGAAAAGGAAGGAGAAAGAATGGGAGGATGGCAGGAGGGAGGAAGAAAGGAGCATGGGGAGGGTAAGAGCTGCGAATGAGCCCGGCCGGTGCCACGCTAAGCTTTGTATGTGTAACCTCACCCATTCCAGTGAGCCCATGAAGCTTTTATTAACCCCCTCTCACAGGCGAGGAAACTGAGACCCAGAAGTAACGGGACTTACCAGAGACTTCCAGGCCACTAGGGGGAGAGCTGGCCCTTGATCCTGCTGCTGAGCTGTGCCATGTCTGTGTCCCTGTCTGGGGTGGGGGTGGGTGGGTGAGCGGTGGGTGACCCAGCCCATCCTCCCTGCAGGAAGTGCGAGCGCACCACGTGCCATGACTTCGTGGAGTGCCGTAACTCGCCGGCAACCATCACGCACTACCAGCTTGACTTCCAGACGAACCTCCTGGTGCCCACGCACATCTTCCGCATTGGCCCCGCGCCAGCCTTCACAGGGGACACCATCTCCCTGACCATCATCAAGGGAAACGAGGAGGGCTACTTTGGCACACGCAGGCTCACCCCCTACACGGGCGTGGTCTACCTGCAGCGGGCGGTGCTGGAGCCCCGAGACTTTGCCCTGGACGTGGAGATGAAGCTCTGGCGGCAGGGCTCCGTCACCACCTTCCTGGCCAAGATGCACATCTTCTTCACCGCCTTTGGCGTGTGAGGTGCCAGCATGGGCCACCTGTGGGGGCGGTGCAGCCCGGGGCTCACGCTGTGTGGGAGGGACTGGGTTACTATTGTGGTTTTTACTATAACTTTGTAAATTAACTTAATTTTGCTGACTTGATTCCTGTGGCCTTCTGGACGCCTCCTCTGCCCCACAGGAGGAAGTTCCACGCAGGCGGTGCGTTCTCATGCGGGCACCAAGTGGAAGCTTGTGGGGTGGGCCACCCTGGTGGCGGGTGCCCTGTGGGTGAGGCTGGGCGATGACCTGAGGACCAGAGACACGCAACCACGTTGGGGCTCTTGGACTCCCCTGGATGACCTGTCCCCAAAGTTGACATTCCATTTCATGTTCCACTGTGATTCTTTTCTTTTTAAAAAAATCATTTTAAAGTTTTGTGTTTAATTATAAAGTAGTATATGTACATTGTAAAAAAAAAAAAAAAAGCTCAACTAGTATGAAAGGGTTCTAAAGTAACAGAGGAAAACACCTCTTGGTCCCTTTAATTTTGTAAAGCGTTCTGAGTTTGACAGTGTTCTGTGGCCTGGCCAGCTGTCGCGAGGTTCCATGGCCTGGCCAGCATGTCAGTTCATTGATCAAGACCTTGATGTCCTTCTCCAATAACAACTCCGCACCAGGAGTTCACCTTGGGGTGGGAGCACCCCAGTGTGAGCAGACACTCCTCGGGCCCTTTATTCTGCTTTTACCGCTTCTGCTTTCCCTCCATCCTCCCACCTCCTTCCTCCACCTTCCCCAGATGGGGACCTCCGCCGCTGGTCTGTCAGTACCTCTTTGCATCCTGGGTAGCACATTCCTGCACAAACCATTTCCATGTTATTAAGAAACTCTGGGTCTGGGTGTGGTGGCTGACACCTGTAACCAAGGTGGGTGGATTGCCTGAGCTCAGGCGTTGGAGACCTGGGCAACATGGCAAAACCCAGTTTCTACAAAAATACAAAAATCAGCCAGGCGTGGTGGCCCATGCCTGTAGTCCCAGCTACTCAGGAGGCTGATATGGGAGGATGGCTTGAACCCAAGAAGTGGAGGTTGTAGGGAGCTGAGATGGTGCCACTGCACTCCAGCCTGGTGATAGAGCCAGACCTTGTCTCAAAAACGAAACGAAACGAAACGAAACAAAAACCTCTGGGGGCTGCCCTCCCCATTGGACGTTTGTTTTGACATTGTCCGGAACATGATGTGTATTTCAGATTTTGAGATGATTTTATAGCCACCTTCAATTGTAAGTAGGGGTGGCCTCAGTCAAAGTCCAATCATTGTCTCTCAAATGAAAGTTTTCTAGTCCCAAATCCCTGTGGTCACCCCTGGGTGGCACTAACAGGCTTTTGCCATAAAGCCCTGTCTGTGTAAGGACTCTGGGGCTTTTAGGGATAGTTTTATGGGAAGGAGTTGCAATATTCCTGGACATGGAGTATGAAGCCCCCCAAAATCTGAATCAACTGACCAGATGCTCATCCTCAATCACTATTGCCTGAAGGACAGGTTTACCTGCCTTCTGTTTTGCAGCAATCGGTGGGAGAAGCATTCCCAGCCACACCGTCTCCATCCCCAGCATATGCTCTGGTAAAGCGGGATGTTCATTGTGGATATTGGCCTGTAGTTTTCTTTTTAGTTGTGTCTCTGCCAGATTTTGGTATCAGGATGATGTTGGCCTCATAGAAAGAGTTAGGGAGGATTCCCTCTTTTTGTATTGTTTGGAATAGTTTCAATAGGAATGGTACCAGCTCCTCTTTGTACATCTGGTAGAATTAGGCTGTGAACCCATCTGGACCTGGGCTTTTTTTTGGTCGGTAGGCTATTAATTGCTGCCTGTTCTTCAGCCCTTGTTATTGGTCCATTCAGGGCTTCAACTTCTTCTTGGCTTAGTCTTGGGAGTGTGCAAGTGTCCAGGAATTTATCCATTTCTTCCGGATTTACTGGTTTATATGCATAAAGCTGTTTGTAGTGATCTCTGATGGTAGTTTGTATTTCTGAGGACTCAGTGGTGATCTCCCCTTTATCATTTTTATTGCATCGATTTGATTCTTCTCTCTTTTCTTTTTCCATTAGTCTAGCTACTGGTCTACTTTGTTGATTATCTCAAAAAACCAGCTCCTGGATTTATGGATATTTTGAAGGATTTTTTTGTGTCTCTGCTCCTTCAGTTCTGCTCTGATATTAGTTATTTCTTGTCTTCTGCTTGCTTTTGAGTTTTTTTGATCTTGTTCCTCTAGCTCTTTCAATTTTGATGATAGGGTATTGATTTTAGATCCTTCCTTGTTTCTTATGTGGGCATTTAGTGCTATAAATTTCCCTCTAGACACTGCTTTAAATGTGTTCCATAGGATCTGGTACATTGTGTCTTCGTTCTCATTGGTTTCAAAGAACATTTTTATTTTTGCCTTTATTTCATTGTTTATCCATTTGTCATTCAGGAGCAAGTTGTTCAGTTTCCATGTGATTGTACAGTTCTGAGTGCTTTTCTTAGTCCTGATTTCTAATTTGATTAAGCTATGGTCTGAGAGAGTGTTTGTTATGATTTCCATTCTTTTGCATTTGCTGAGGAGTGATTTATTTCCAATTATGTGGTCAGTTTTGGAGTAAGTGCAATGTGGTGCTGAGAAGAATGTGCATTCTGTGGATTTGGGGTGGAGTGTTCTGTAAATGTCTATTAGGTCCACTTGGTCCTGATCTGCATTCAAGTCCTGGATATCCTTGTTGACTTTCTGTCTCATTGATCTGTCTAATATTGTCAGTGGAGTGTTAAAGTCTCCCACTATGATTGTGTGGGAGTCTCAGTCTCTTTGTAGGTCATTAACTTGCTTTATGTACCTGGGTGCTCCTGTATTGGGTGCGTATATGTTTAGGATTGTTCGCTCTTCTTGTTGCATTGATCCTTTTACCATTACGTAATGCCCTTCTTTGAGTCTTTTTATCTTTGTTGGTTTAAAGTCCATTTTATCAGAGACAAGGATTGCTACCCCTGCTTTTTTTTTTTTTTGCTCCCCATTTGCTTGGTAAATCTTCTTCCATCCCTTTATTTTGAGTCTATGTGAGTCTTTGTATGTGAGATGGGTCTCCTGAATACAGCACACCGATGGTTATTGACTTTTTATCCAGTTTGCCAGTCTGTGTCTTTCGATTGGGGCATTTAGGCCATTTACATTCAACATTAATATTGTTATGTGTGAATTTTTTCCTGCCATTTTGTTACTAGCTGGTTGTTTTGCCCGTTAATTGACATGGCTCCTTCATTGCATCATTGTTCTTTACCATTTGGTACATTTTTGCAGTGGCTGGTACTGGTTGTTGCTTTCCCTGTTTAGTACTTCCTTCAGGAGCTCATGTAAGGCAGCTCTTGTAGTGACAAAATCTCTTAGCAACTGCTTGTCTGTAAAATATTTTATTTCTCCTTCACTTATGAAGCTTAGTTTGGCTGGATATGAAATTCTGGGTTGAAAGTTCTTTTCTTTAAGAACATTGAATATTGGCCCCCTCTCCCTTCTAGATTGCAAGTTTTCTGCAGAGAGATCCTCTGTGAGTCTGATGGGCTTCCCTTTGTGGGTGACTCGACCTTTCTCTCTGGCTGCCCTTAGGATTTTTTCCTTCATTTCAACCCTGGTGAATCTGACAACTGTGTGCCTTGCGGTTGCTTTTCTTGAGGAATATCTTTGTGGTGTTCTCTGTATTTCCTGGATTTGAATGTTGACCTGCCTTTTTAGGTTGGGTAAGTTTTCTTGGATAATATCTTGAAGAGTGTTTTCCAACTTGGATTCATTCTCCCTGTCACATTCAGTTACGCCGATCAAACATACTTTAGGTTTTTTCACATAATCCCATAGTTCTTGGAGGCTTTGTTCATTTCTCTTCACTCTTTTTTCTCTAATCTTGCCTTCTCATTTTATTTCATTGATTTGATCTTCTATCTCTGATATCCTTTCTTCTGCTTGATCGATTCGGTTGTTGAAACTTGTGTATGCCTTGTGAAGTTCTTGTGTTTTTCAGCTCCGTCAAGTTGCTTATGTTCTTCTCTAAGCTGGTTATTCTAGTTAGCATTTCATCTACCCTTTCTTCAAGGTTCTTAGTTTCTTTGCATTGGGTTAGAACACGGTCTTTTAACTCAGAGAAGTTTGTCATTACCTACCTTCTGAAGACTGCTTCTGTCCATTCATCAGATTCATTCTGTCTTTTTTTGTTCCCTTGGTGGTGAGGAGTTTTGATCCCTGGGCGGAGAAGAGGTGTTCTGTTCTTTGGTGGTTTCATCCTTTTTGCGCTGTTTTTTCCCCCATCTTTGTGGATTTATCTCCCTTTAATCTTTGAAGTTGGTGATGTCAGGAGGAGTCTGAGCTGACATTTTTTTCTCTGTTGAGGTTGGAGCTGTATCTTTTTCGGCCTGAAGAGGGCGCTGCCGGGCTCTCGGGTTCAGGCAGGTTGCTGGGTGGGTGGTCCTTCCCCGGAGTTCGTTTGCAGGTGAGATTGGCCCCGCCCCCAATGGCGTCTCTCCCAGAGCTCCATCTTCCTGGTTGGGGTCAAGCTGGTGTATCTGCTGCCCAGTTCTCTGGCGAGGGTTTCAGTTTGAGTTCTGTGGAGGTGAGCCCTGTCAGGCCTTAAGGTCTGTTTTCCTGCTTTCAGCTCTGCCTCCGTCTGTGGGACGGTCTGTCCCGCTGGCGTTAGTCCAAACGCCCCCCCCCACCCCCGCCCCAGGTCCCTGCGGCAACATGCCAAGCCGGCAGTAGCCGCTGCTCAGATTTGCATCGACTACCCACAGTGCCCCACCATCTGGCAGGGATCTCGTGGACCGTGGGTTGCAGGAGGGATGAGGTAAGCACAGAATTCGAAACGGAACACGGAGGGCTTAAGTCCGCCGACCCTCCCAGCCGGTTGCACGTTCAGGTGGGGACATGCCCCTCCCCCCTGAAACGTCTTGATTTGCCCCCCTACCGGGTGGCTCTCCACCAGCGGCTCCTTCCCTGGGCCTAAATTCAGTGCCCTATTTGTTTTGAGATAGGAGTCTTGCTATGTTGCCGAGGCTGGTCTTGAACTCCTAGTCTCAAGCGATCTTCTCACTTTAGGCTCCCAAAGTGCTGGGACTACAGGTACATGCCGCTGTGCCTGGCTTTTGTCTTGGTTTTGACGACCTTGACAGTTGACGCGGGACCGTCAAGCCAAAATCAAGATAAGAGCCAGGCCCGACCCATTGTACAAAACCAGGACAAAAGGCAGGCTGGATACATGGTAGGATGCCCACTGCTGGGGTTTGTCTGACACTTTTCTCCTGATGAGACCGGGATTGTGTGGGGAGGAAGATCACAGATCTTCCTGATCAGCACATCAAATGGAGGGCACCTGCTGTCAATGTGACACACGCCCTGTGATGCTGGCCTTGCCCACCTGGCGAGGTGCTGGTAGGTCTCTCCACTGTGAAGTTTCTCTTCCTCCCCACTTGCCACTCTTGGGTGAACGTATTTGCAGTTGCTTTGCAGCGCAGTGCTATGGATGCCACACGACTCCCTGATTGTATAGTCGGCTGTGTTAAGTGTTCCTTGTTGCTGCACGCCTTTTCTGTTGCTGCCACCTGCTACAGAGCCCTCTGAGGGGCACCCCACACTTTCCCCGGGGTCACACCCCACAGACAATGCTGCAGTGAAGGGGGCTCATTTGTGGAATTTGCTGGACATGCAACCAAGGAGTGAACTGCTGATCACAGGGTGTCTGTGCTCCAGCTTTGGCCCCCTTTTATCAGGCTGCCCCCCAGAAAGCCTATGCATCCCCGTCAATTATCCCACTTCCTGATATGTGCCAAGTGGAGGGGTGTGCTGGGCTTGCTTGCTGGCGGTGCTGCACAGGGGTGCTAAGGGTTCCGCTTTCTCTGAGTCACTGAGCTCCACCCGAAACCAGCATCCCATCCTGTGGGCTGCAGGCCCAAGTGGGTCATTGCTTGGCTTGGGCACAATATTTAGGAAAGTTTTGAGCCAACATGTTAATACTGAGGAATGTCACGTGCACTTTTAGTTTTGGGCTTCTCTGGAAACTCCAAGCTGCTTCTTTCTCATAGTTCCCAAGCTAAATGTGTTCTTCTAAACGTTTTTCATTTGGAAGACCCTGCGGCCCCACAGGACCTTACGGCTTCTGCAAAATAGTCTGGACCATTGCAAAGCCCTCTCTCCAGGCAGCCTGACTGGAGGCAGTGAGCATCCATCGCAGGAGGTGTGAGAGCGGCCCCAGCAGGTCCTCGGTGTGGGATGGGGCCCCTGAGGCCCCCCTCGTTTCGTTTCCTGCTTACTTCCCATGCTTTGTGAGAGAGGCATTCTCCTCGCCTGCTCCTCTGTGAGCTGGTGGGACAGAAGCGCCTTCCAGCGTTGTGGATGAGTTCTGACGCAGCTGTGGGCCAACAGCGCCCCCTCGTGGCTGCAGCCTCAGCCTGGCCACTGCCTGCGATGAACGGGGGCGGGCGGGGGGCGGGATTCGGACAGGTGGCACAGGAGAAACGGAGGGCTGCAAGGTCCTGCTCCCGGCCGGTGTGGCTGGAGGGAAGGGTGTGGCAGGAGCAGAGGCCAGAGGTCTGTGGGGGCCAGATGGGGAGGGGAGAGGGTGCCAGTGAGGAGTGGTCCTTGAGGGAATTTGGGCAGAGTGGCCACCCCTCCCTCGAACAGCAGGTCTGTCTGTGACTCCAAGGCTTCCCTGGGGTCTGCTCCTCTGACTCATTCCTAAGACCAAGGGATTCCCACCTGCAAGAATTTTCCTGCAAACAGGCCTGGCCTGCTCTGCCACGGATGGGACCGTTGTTGATGGCTAGGGGCTTTAGTGATGGAACTGTGGGCAAAATGCACCCCCGAGAGAATGGAGGTGGCTCAGCTCCACCAGCATCTACTGGCAGCCCCTGCCCTGTTCAGGCTCTGTGCCCTGTTCAGACTCTGTGCTGGCGGCTCTGCATTGCTGAGATTCTCTTCCCTCTACAACATGGAGGGAGGGCTCCCAGCCCCATCTATACAGGTGGAAACTGAGGTTCAGAGAGAGCGTATGATTTGCCAAGGGCCACACGGGGATTCAACTCTGTGAGGGACTGCAAAACCTCACTGTTCAGGAGAATGAGAGGAAAAGCCACAGACTGGAAGAAAATATTTGCAAAAGACATAGCTGATAAGTTTCTGTTATCCAAAGTCTACAAAGAACTCTTATCACTCAACCACAGGAAAACAACCCAATTAAAAGGTGGGCAGAAGATCTAAACAGACAAGAAGATACACAGATGGCAAATAAGCACATGAGAGATGCCCCATATCATATGTCATTAGGGAACTGCAAATGACACCAGCCACGAGATACTGCCGCACACCTACCGGAGTGGCTCGTATCCAAAGCACTAACACACCAAATGCTGGCGAGGATGTGGAGCAACAGGAACTCACATTCGTTGCTAGTGGGAATGCACAATGGTGCAGCCACTTTGGAAAACAGTTTTTTTGTTTTGTTTTGTTTTCAGACAGGGTCTTACTCTGTCACCCAGGCTGGAGTGCAGTGAAATGATCATGGCTCACTGCAGCTTCAACCAACGAGGCTCAGCGGACTCTTCCACCTCAGCGTCTTGAGTAGCTGGGACTATAGCCATGCACCACTATGCTCAACTAATTTTTGTATTTTTTGTGGAGGTGGAGTTTTACCATGTGGCCCAGGCTCCTGGGCTCAAACCGTCTGCCCGCCTCAGCCTCCTAGACGGCTGAGACTACAGGTGTGAGCCACCGTGCCTGGCCATTTGGCCATTTTTTACAAAACTAAACAAACTTTTACCACACAATCCAGCAACTGTGCTCCTTGATATTTATCCAAATGGGTTGGAAACTTATGTCCACACAAAAACCTGTGCACAGATATTTACAGCAGCTTTATTCATAGTTTTCAAAATTTGGAAGCAACCAGGAAGTCCTTCAGTATCACGAATGGACAGATAAACTGTGGTACATCCAGACAATGGAATCATATTCAGGGCTAGAAAGAAAAGAGCTACCAAGCCATGAAAAGGCATGGAGGAAACTTAAATGCCTATTGCTATGTGAAAGAAGCCAATCCGAAAAGGCTACACACTGTATGATTCCAACTATACGATATTCTGGAAAAGACAGAACTATGGGAACAGTAAAAATATCGTGGTTTCCAGGGGTTGGGGGAAGTGAGCACGGGGGGTCACAGGGGGAGCACAGAGGATCTTTAGGGCGGGGGGACACATTATTCTGTGTGGTAGAACAATGGTGGATAAGGGTCGTGGTACATTTGTCCAAACACGTGGCATGTACAGCCCTCATGTAAACCATGGGCTGTGGGTGGTACTGATGTGCCAGTGCAGGTTAATCATGCACCCCTCTGCTGGGGATGTGATGGAGAGGTTGTGCATGCGTAGGAGCTGGGGGTGTATGGGAGCTCTCTGTACTCCCAAAGCTCACATTCTAGTGGGGAGTCGGACACAGAAACAGACACAGCCACGTGGGCAGTCACGGTAGTGATGAGGCAACCACAGGGGGCTGTGGAAACTCAAGAGGACGTCACTACAGTGGCATCAGGGAAGGCTTCCTGAAGGAGGTGTTGCCTCCAGTGGGTATTGACGTGCAGCAGGAGTTGCTCAGCTGGAGATCAGGGCAGGCACTAAAGGCAGCATGCACAAGGCACCGAGGAGTGACGAGTTGCGCGAGCAGCGGAAGTTCCTAGTCCAGCGTGGGGGTGCTCCGTGCACAGATAAATTGCGGACGGCGGGCAACAGGACCCTGGGTGTCCCCCAGAGCCTCGCGGACCGGCCCCAGGGTTGAATCCCAGGGCTGGCTTGCAGAGGCGCCTCGGCATGTGTGCAGCGACACCTGGCGGTGGCACTCGGAACTGCGGGCGGTTGCCCAGGAGCCGACAGCGGAGAGGTGGTGCCCCGCGATGCGGGCCAGTGTGGGCCCGGCCAGGGAGAGGCAGGTGGCAGGGTCCGAGGGCCGCGTTCCGCAGCAGCTTCCAGGACCTGGAGAGAAATCGGGGTGTGTGTGAACGTGGATGGCAGAAAAGACATCTTTTGTACTCTAATTGGATCGTAGGACGTCCTTTAATTATGGACGCAGTGAACGGCAGCAGCACTACTCATTTCAGAGATGGCGCAATCTTGCTTTCCCTCCTTAGTACTCTGAAATTACAGTGGGTGTTAGACCCGCTGCCAGATGGTGTCATTCACTGGGTTAAGAAGGAAGCCCGTGCAGCGCCGCGTCACAGACCTTCCAGTATTTTAATAACTATAATTTAAATCGAATTGGCATTTAAGAAACTACGGGCTTGCCCAAACTGCCAAAGGCGTCTCTGGCACACACACATGCACACACACTAACATGCACACAAGCAGACACACATGCATGCAGGCATGCACATGAACACGTGCACACTGCATGTACACATAGGTACACACACGTGTGCACACCTGCATGGTTGAGAACCCCTCTGGAGAGGAGAGGCCACACCAGGGTGTCCGCTATGTAGTGGTCGATGAGATAGTTTATTGGAGACATGGGCATGAGTGAGAAAGGCCAGGGCAGTGGATATGAGGTAGGACTGTTCCTAGAACACTGGGACCAGGACCACCCTGAGGCCTGCAGGACACTGGGAGCTGTGTATGAGTGTGCATCTCTGCAGGCATGTGGCTGTGAGTGTGGGGGAACCTGGTGGACTGCATCTGAGGTGGGGAGGGGTGTCTGCCCCTGTCCTGGGGGTGTGTGTGTGTGTGTGTGTGTCTATAGGGCATTCTGATCTCCAGTGCCTGGGTTCTAACAAATGCCTAACCTATAGCCCTGTGATCAGCCTGGTCATTCCAGCACTCTGAGAGACCTTGCCCAGCCATTCCCTGGGGTAGCAAATGGTCCGGAACTGGTCTGTCTTGCCTCCTCTGAGGGAGACAGGTGGGCTACATGTGTGGACTTCTTACCTCACTAAACTCATCCTCCCTTCCATGATCATCCCCATTTTATAGACACAGAAACTGAGGCCCAGAAGAGTTGAATATTTGGCCCAGGCCACATGGTAAGTCCAGCCAGAGCTGATGAAAGGCTGAGGATTGGGTGGGACAGGACGCTTGTCCTTTCTGAGCCTTGCGGTCCTTGTCTGCTGTGTCAGGAGGTGAGAGGAAGATGTCTGGGGCTGAGCTAGCAGAGAGGACACCGAGCTTTGGTCTCTCCCCTGTGAAAAGCCCACCATGACTCCCCATTGCCACAGCATCAAGTCCCAGTGCCACGGCCTGGCATTCCAGTCGCCGCCCCCCTGCAGTCTCATTTTCATCACTCCCTGTCCATTCCCTATGCTCTAGCCACCCTGGCCACCAGCCCTCGCTGGCACCCTCCAAAACCCTTCTCATCTGCATGCTTCTGCCCATTCTGTATCTTTTGCTTAGAGTGCCTGGCGAACTCCTATGCATCCTGCAATGCTCCGCTCTGAGCACCCACACAGAGTTGGCATCTCCCTGCTGTGTGCTCCTGCTGCCCTCACACATCCCTGCAGGTAGCCCTTCTGATGCAGCTAAACATGATCCAAGTCCCCAGCACCTAGCACCAGGCACGCATAAAGCAGGCGCTAACAGATGTGTGTTGAATGAATAAGCAAAGGGCGTGTGTGCACACTCTGCTCCTCCCCCCCACCCCCCACGAGCTGCTTGATAGAAGGGCTGGTTTTTTTTTAGCTACTCAGGTGGCAATCGGAGTTTGTCCAACTCTCCAGGCTGAAGCCAGAGTTGAAGGGAGGAGCAGGCTGGGGTGATGGTGGCTGTGTTTGGGGTTGGGCGGCCCAGGCTAGGCCTATGAGCTGCACACCCTACCCCAACACCTGAGGCATCTGCTCCAGGTCCCCCTCTGCATGATCCTGGATGGGGTTTGGCTGTGGCTTCAACTCAGGCCCCTGGATATTCCCTCTGCCGCCCGGCCCTCTGTGACTCACTCTTTCTCAGCCCTAAAGGTCAGTGCAGGGCCAGGCCTCGTCCTCTTCTCCATCCATTTATCAGGTCGGAAGCTCAAGGCTGACCTGGCTGGGGCCAAGGTTTATGAGCTTGTCCTCCCCACCCAGCACCTCTGACCCTGTGAAACATACCAGGAAGGGTGGGGACAGGAAGGGGACAGTAAGGCCTCTGTATCTGCCCCGGGGCGCTGTCAGCCAGGTCAGGATTTATGCCCTGATGTTCCCACCCCTAGACCTGGTCACCAGGCCCACGCCCTCGGTCTGGTGCTGAGCCATCCCTGCAGGGGGCCCAGCAGAGCCTACAGGCTGGGAGCCGGCTGGACTGCAGGGTGGGCCAGGGTGAGGGGTTGGCATGGGGCAGCGGCTGCAGTTTGGGTCCCAAGTGAACATGGCTAGCGTCTTGTCCTGCTGCGAGACATCAGCTGGGACATCGTGCCTCCTGGGGCTTGTTTCCACAGCTGTAAGTGGGCACTGTTTTAGTAGCCACCACTTGGGGCTCTTGGACAGCACGTGTCCACAGGACCTCAGCTAATGTGCCTGCCTGCAGTGTCTCCATTTTCTTTTGGGGAGCTCCCCTTGCCAGTGCCAATGCACGTGGACTTTGGAGGGCCGTCCCTTGTATACCGTCTCTCCAGGCCTGGGGCTTGAGAGGGTGCTTCCTCAACAGGGGTCCCACGCACAGGCTGGGGCTCCAGGCGCAGGAGGTACAAAGAGGTGGTTTTAGTGGGTTTGCTGGCAGCAAGCTGGGGCCGGGGGTTGCAGTGGAAGGAACGGGGCTGGGAGGAGGGACAAGGCCAGTTGGATCAGTGGATACACAGGAGATGGTGCCTTTGGTCACCCAGTCGCTCAGTTAGAAACCTGGACAGCCTGGTCCCTGCCCTTCCCCGCACCTCCTAGCGAGTGGTGAGTCTTGCACAGCCCTCTGCCTGCTCTAGCACCTGCTGCTTCCCAGGCCTCTACTGCCCTGGCCTGCTTCTAGCCGCCGCCATCTCTTTCCGGCATCTGCAGTCACCTCCTCGGAGCTCTTCTCCTCCTCTCCTCTCCACCCCCTCCCCTTCCACTGTCACCACCTTGCTCCTCACAGCTGGCTGAGCCATTATAACTAATGACTGTTCTCAGCTCCCAGCCCCAGGTTTCCATCACACCGGGACACAGTCACATTCCTTGCCTGTGAGACCCTCGGAGCCCTGGCACTGCCGCCCCTTCGACCTCCTCTCCCTCCCCTTCCTCTGCTGCGTCCACAGCTCAGTGAGCCCATTCCTACCTCGGGGCCTTTGCACCTGCCATCTCCTCTGCTTGGCACATGCTGGCCCCAGCTTTCATAAAGCTCCTTCCCTCCTGTCACTCAGGCCTCTCCTCAGACGTCACCTCATCAGAGTCGCCTGCCCTGACTGCCATATCTACAGTACCCTCGCCGACGCCTGGCATCCCCCTCCTCACTCTTGCATGACTGTTTTCAAGGCACATTCACTTGCGAGCATTGCTTTACATATTTAGTTGCACGAGTATAATCTGGGGCCCCTGGGAGACAGACTCTGGCATGATGGGTGTTGTGATGGGGGAAACTCGGGCATCTCCTGGGGACTGACAGCAAGTCACTGCCCTTCTGGGTCTCAGTTTCCCCTTCTGGGCCATAAGGCGTGAGCTGTCTCTGCCTGCTCACGTGTCCTGGGAATGCTGAGCTTTCGCTTTGTCCTGGAAGTGGGGTTGCCATGGAAACAGAGGCAGGAGGCTCTAGAAGAAGCAGCATCTGCCTCCCTTTGTTAGACCTAGGGCCTGCTTTCTGGGGGTCCCCTGCTGTGGGGGTGGGGTCTGTGCTTCTTGAGGAGCCGGTAGCCATGACTTGGCCCTACTCTGGCTGTCCTTCCCCCAGTCCCCAGCTTGCAGTTTGCTTTACTAGATTGTGAGGCAGATGATGAAAGGGCAGAGGGTACCAGGCTAGGGGTAGAAGATCAGGGGCATCAGGACCCAGGGCACGGGGAGCAGGAGGGTGTCCTCACCTCAGGTGGCTTTAGACAGTTCCCCCTTTGTCATCTGTGCCCCGTAGCCCTGGCACTCCCTCTGTACACAGCTCTGCTTTGATCAAAGCTGTGCCTGGCCCACTTCTCTGCTCCCATGCCCACTGGGGCAGGATGTGGGCTTGGCGGGGAGTGACACACGGCAGCCCTCTGTGTCACGACAGCTGGAGACATCCCCTCTGCCTCAGGTTCCCCCTTAGGGCTGGGCGATACCAGGAGGGGGACCCGACTGTCGGCACAGCTGAGCGATGGGATGTCGACCCCCTGCCCAAGCATCCACACAATGGCGCCGCGCAGGAGTGGCCGGGATCCAGGGCAGTCGCTCTCCAGCCTGTCGCTGGGGCCGGGGTGTGAGCGGGGCGCTGGGGCCGGGACACCCTCCAGCAGGTGGCGAGTCTCGGCCCGCCAGGGAGCCATTCCGTCCCGCTAGCTGCCGCCCGGCCGCCGCCTTCCGCCCTTGCCCGCCCGCGGCCGTCCCCGGGCAGCACCCGGCCGGGCCTTGAGCGCCTCTTCCTCTTCCCGGCGCGCCCTGACTGCCTGGCGCGTCCCACTCGGCAGGAAGGGTCCATCCACGCCCAGGGGACGCGAGAGGGCTGAGGGTCTCCCAGGCGCGGCCCAAGGCCCGTCCGCCCCGGCCGCCTGCCCTGCTGCATCTGCCAGTGCCCCTGGGGCGGGTGATGTTCCCCTCGATGCTCTGCCCTGGCTTTGCCCATTAGTGCCATTAGTGCCCGTGTGAGTGGGGCCGGGGCTGGAGGAACCTGAAGAGCCAACCCTGGGAGTCCCCCCCTCCAGGGAGCCGCCTTCCCCTGGCACTTCCGAGGGGAGTGGCTGCCCAGAGATAGCCAGAGACTGCAGGGAGCCTTGGGCCCCCTCCCTGGAAGGCACAGACAGGTGCCATCCGTCCCTGGGCCTGAAGGCTTTCCGAGAGAGCAGCAGGAGGAGGTTCCGGGAACATCCCATTAAGGAGAAAACACTCTTAGGTGTCTATTCTATCGCTGCTTTGGAATCTCAGTGCCGGAATTCGGGACCCCAGCCCTCAGAGTTTCAGTATAGTATAGCCACGAGGCACCTGATGGCTTAAGTTCAAATCCCAGCTCTGCGTTTTCCAGGCGAGTCTCAGAACTTCTCTGTGCCTAGTGTCCCACCCGTGAGACGAGGCCAGTGAAGGTAGCCTCCCCACCGGGTTGTGCGAGCACTGGAAGCTCAGTGCAGTCCACCTCCAGCTCAGCCCCGGGAGTTACCATCACCGGGTCAGGAACCCACTCATGTCGCAGCACAGAGGTTCAGGGCGTTGAGAAAGATAGCTGTATCTACCCTGCGGTGAGTATTTGGTCCAGAATTTTCTCTTTCTGGGAAGAAAAGGAAAATAAGAGGCCCCAGTACATTGAGCCATAGAGGTGAAGTCTGTGCCAGGCCAAGACAGGGGCCTTGGAGACGCAAACCAGCTAGATGGCAGGGGCCAGCTATAAGACACTTTGAGCCCAGGCTCCCCATCTGTAAAATGGGCACAGCTGCATCTCATGCAGGGCACGTCAGGGATGGGCTGTGGCCCACATAGGTGCTCAGTAAGTGTGCATAGCAGTCTCCCCTACTTTGTCACGCAGCAAGGGAGGCTTTCATGGGGAGACTGAGCCAGCTGTCCGCCTCTTCCCAGAAGAGAGTGATGACGACAGCTGTCAGGCCATCCTCGAAGGGTGCTGGGCAGGTGGAGGGCAGCCCTCGGTGCCCCTGACTGTCCCCCTGAGCCATATATTCCTCTTCCCTGCTGTGGATTCCATACTCTGAGCAGCAAGTGGGAGGTGAGCACTAGTTGGAGAGGGGCAGGCAGGAGGCACACCAGGTGGGGGTGACTGGGAAGACACAGATCAGAGCAGGGACAGGTTTGACAGCAGTGAGATGGGGGCTTTGTGACCATCTTCAGTAGCCTCGCACTGTACCTACAAGGAACTGAGCAGAGGAGGCTAAAGGGCTTGCCCAAATTCACATGGCCTGACAGGTGTGTAGGACAAAGGGGGCCAAGACCGTATGTCTCTGGCATGAGCAATGTCCAGGCCTGATTCATTTCTATGGACCCCTCTGAACTAGCATGGGGCAGCATGAAGATATGTTTGTTGAGTGGATGACTGTGTCTGTCAGGCCACATTACCAAAGGTCTGTACTTGCAGTGAGGGAGGGGAATGTCAAGTTTTGCTTTGTTCTCTGAGTTCTCTGGCTCCTGTGCTCAGCTCCAGACACTTCAGTAGATCCTGAGATGAACAGCAACCCCTGGAGACAGCATTCTGTTAGGAGATGGGGTGGCTCAGCCTGAAGGGGGTTCCCACCGCTGTCCCTAATTCTCTGCAGAGTTGTCCTGGGACAGGATGGTTAGGAGAAGCTGGTAGATCGGTGGGCAGGACTGGGACCTTTAGAAGACAGGTCCCAAGCTTATGAAGAGGTGTCCCAATTTTACTCATAGCTGCCACATGGGGGTGAACAAGTTGGGATAGCTATTTGGTGGAAATGTTCATGCAGTTATTTTTCCAAAAGTCTTTATGGAGCACCTACTGTGTGCCAGACACTGGAGCTGATATTATTTTACTGGAGAATTTGACAGTCAACAAATAAATCGATATGAAGTTAGATGCAGACAAGTGGGAAGATGAGCAGCGGAGCAGGGCTGGGGTCAGATGGCAGCAGCGAGGGGCCTTGGTTAGATAGCGGGGCTGCCACTGGACGGGAAATGGGATGATGTGGAAAAGCCAAGGGAAGAATGTGCCAGGTGGCGGGACCTGCAGGAGCAAAGGCTGGGATGCGGCAATGTGCCGAGGAGAGGTGTGGCTGGAATGGAGTGAGTGAGACTCCTGGGCAGGACTGCGCCCTGCGCCCCAGTGCCCCCTTGCCCTCTGCCCAATGCAGTCACCCCTTTCTTCCTCCAGCCTGCTTCACAGCCCCAAGCTCCACGACCCCAAAGCTCCGTGGCCACAAAGCTGTGCGGCTCCGAAAGGCTGCACCAACCCCAGTGACCACACAGAGGCAGCAGAGAACATGGCTGAGATGAGTATGGTGGATGAGGACTGAATCTGAGCGCCCTGGGGACTCCCACGTAGCGGGGGCTGGAGACAGGACCCCTTCCTCTCTGCTTCTTTGTACCCAGCCTCATTTCTCTCTTGGAAAGTTCCTCCCTCCTAGGCAGCATGAACAGCACCTGCAGAAATCACCGCTTCACTCCACTGCTCTGAGAAGCACATCTCTTCAAGCCTCTATGGCTGCATCTGTGAAGTGGGAGCAATCAGAGTTTCATCTCTAGGGGGCATATTGCAAGTGCTCCGTAACGTCTGCTTGCAACCGTGTGTGCCTCACACAACGACTTGTGTGGCTTTGCGCAACTCCCTGAGTCTCAGTTTCCCACTTGTAAAGTGATGGGAAGACTATGGTGTGGGGATCTTCTGCGTGGCATGCACAGAGCCTGCACTTAGTCAGTGCCCAGTGGCAGTAACAAGTAATCATGAGGGTTGCATTGATGACCTGGGGCAGTAGAGCCGGGAGAGACCTGCTGTTTGGAGGAGAAGGGAAAGGAGGTGTTTGCCCACCATATACTCACCAGGAATGAGAGGCGGAGGGGCCCCTTCAGGACTCTTGTCCACCTGACAGATGGGGATGCTGAGGTCAGAATAGGGTTGGCAGCCTGGCCAAGGCCACCTGGTGGCGGGCACGGGGCTAGGATCCGGGATGCCTGCTTCCCTTCACGGCTCATCCAACCACGTCTTGGGGCCCTTCCTTCTAGGGCAGGTGGTTTCTCAGGCTGCAGCTGCGGATGTTCCTTTCCCTCCTCCAACTTCCCCCCGCCCACAGCCGTGCCAGACTGTGTAATCTTGGAAAGCTGCATTCTTGGAAGTCTGGTCCCTTCTAGTCTTTGGATTCTTCGAACTTCCTATTGGTAGAAGAATCTGCGGCTGTGGCTCCTAGTTTCCGATGGTGCTTGGGAGGAAGCCTCCTGATTTTGATGTTTTTCAGAGTGAATGAGGTGCTTCCAGTGGATGGGCAGCCCAGGGTGGGTGGGTGCAGGTGACAAGGTGGATGGCAGTTGGATGAAGGAAGGAGGAAGGGGGCTTGGGGGGCACCTGTGAGCCCGTGGGAGTTTTCCCCGGGGTGCACTTCCCCCCGGCTTGGAGAGGAAGCAGTTTTCCACGTTCCGTTCTCTCTGTGCTTGGGAGACACCTCCAGCCCCCTTGGAATAATTCCTCTGAAACCTCCAGTACCTCCAGCGTCTCCCGGGGCATTTTTCTTGTGGTTAAGGTGGTATTTACAGTGAAAACAGCTATTGAAACGAATCGCTAAAATAATGTCAGTGTTTCCACTTTTGACAAAAATGGGAAGGCAGGTGGTTTCATGTCTGCGATAAGCGCACTGCTCCTGCAATAATTACTATTTGAGATAATTATGAAAAAGAATTTAAATACTTAAGGCATGCACAGGGGCCAGGACAACTTTCTTTTGCCTTATTCATAATTTCTGCTGCGAGTTGGAGTCTTGTCCTGACTGGGACGTGGGATGGGGGTGGGACGCTGTGGAGCAGTGGCCCGGTGGCAGAGCCAGCACTGAGACCTGCTCCAGGTTTGAGGGGCATGGTTGGGCCCAGAAAGAGCGCAGACCTTGCAGTGGGCACACCTGGGTGGAAGCTGAATGTTTTAGGACGGCCATTCTGGGCAACTTTCTCTGCACCTCAGTTTCCTGATCTGTAAAGTGGGGTGAATATTCGGGCCTACCTTAGAGCATTGTATGAAAATGGAAGCAGATGATGTTTGAAAGCACTCAGCACTCTACACGGTCTATAGCCAGGGATCAACATGCGCCAGCTCCTTCCCTTCCTGTGACAGGGGAGGCCTGGGCGAGCTTCTGCAGCTCTGTTATCCACTGAGATCAAAACCCAGAGTTCGAAAAGGCCCCAATGAATCTGTATTTTCTTTCCTCCTGTCTCCTGCTTGAACTTCTTCCCAAGATGCAGAATTTCAGAGTGGCAGGGTGGCGAATGCCCATGAGATTGGACAGAAGCAGCCTCAGGGAGCCCTGGTCTCTGCCCCTGCATGAGCCCAGAGGGTAGGCCGGGGCCAAGGGCTGGAGGCTGGGTCCAGCTCTGCGTGTGGCCCAGGTATCCCACTTGGAACCCAGCAGCACTGGGCCAGACCAGCAGGGAGGAACCATTCTCCTGTCACCTGAGATGTCCGAGCAGCACCTGGGTGGCCATCTGGCAGTGATGCTGTGAAAGCGGCAGGCAGGTCTTGGGCTGGCAGACCCCTGAGGAACCCTCTAGTCCTGAGACTTAAGGGTGAGTCAGAACCCATGAATTCTGGGCCCTGGGAAAGACACGGAGACATGGAGGCAGGTGATTGGGGTCGACATAGCACACGTGAGGTGACACAGCCTCCTCCATAGATGTGGAGGCAGGTGACATAGCACACGTGAGGCCCAGAGAGGGGAAGGGCCTCGCCTAGGCTCACACAGAGCCCAGGCTTCCCAGTACCTCGACCTAAGGCTGCCTCTGGGACCTCTGGGGCTTCCATAGCGGGAATGAGACAGGGGCTGGCAAGCGTGGCCTCAAGGGAAGAGGGTCTTGTGACCATGAAAGCAAAAATCCGAGGAAGCAGCCTAGGGGCTTACGAGAAGTCAAGGCAGGTGCGGTGCCGTCAGTTCCGCCCTGGCTCTGCTCTGACTCATCATCTAGCCTCGCACAGGTCGATGCCTGACTCAGGCCCCACTTGCCCCATCTATGCAATACGAGGATTGGACTGTAAATGAAAAACCCAAAGAACAATGGCTTCAAGAAAAGAGACATTTCTATCTCATTCATCTTTAAGCTCCAAGGTAGGTGGTACAGATCTGGCATGGGGAACAGCTTCCTTCTAGCTCCTGGCTCCATCTCACCAAGGAGGAAACCTGGCCTTGTGGTCCAAGATGGCTGCCAGAGTTCCAGCCATCACAGCCAAGTTCTAAGTAGGAGGGAAGAAGGAAAAGGACAGACTGTGGATCTCAGATGTTTTTTAAGAAAGCCTTCTGGAAGCTGATGTGGGACACTTTTGCTTATATCCTACTGGGCAGAGCTTCATTGCACAGCCACCCTTAGATGCCAGAGAGGATGAAAGTGAGGGCTTTATTCTGGGAGCGCAGCTGAAATTCAGGGAAAGAAGAGGAGGATCGTTCTGGTATCTACCAGCCGACTCTGCTATGGGACAATCTTGTGGGGCCTTTCTGCTCTGAGTCTTGTAGATTCCGAGGGTCTGGGCAGGTACAGTTGTCCATGACTCAGGCGTCAAGAGCAGAATGTGAGCTAAACTGAAATAAGTGAGTTTTCAAAATTCTAAGATTCTGAAATTTCCAAACACAGTGTGTGTGCATGGTATATGTGTGTGTGCATGCACGTGTGTGGCGTGTGTGTAGAGGAACACGGGTAGCAGATGTGGGGCTCTCGAAGGGTGGGGGCTGCCGGTGCCCCTTGGTGGGCAGCCTTTCTGGGCTCTCAGGCTGCTCCCTCAGCTTCTGGAATCCACTCCTGCCGGCCTGTTCGTACATGCGCCTGTGTGCACTAGCGCCCCGGGGCTGGGGCGGTGGGAGGGGGGCGCCCAGGAATGCCTGCTCTTTTTAAGGCAGAGTTATCTGTGCAGACTCCAGAGGTCTGGCTCCACTCACAGGCGACTGGGGGGTGAAGGGCACCCCAGAGCAAGCTCCAGGCACTGAGGTGGGTGTGGAGGAGGTGATCAGGGTCAGCGCTGAGCTTCCATCTGATGGTTCTGAGTTAAGCATGACTTTTGCACCTACTCTGTGTGGGTTCTGTCCTTCACACAGATTGGGTCATTTTAATGCCTGTTCCGGGGGCAGGTGGAGGCCATGCTCTGATTGGGGCTAAGCTGTCACAGGCCCTGGGCAAAGGAAAAGTCCCTGCCCTCCAGGAGCTATATACAGTCAATTAACAAAACAAATAAGGAAATAAATGGCCTGCGCTAAGTTCTAGGGAACAAACCCAAGCAGGAAGTGGGGTGGGAGAGATGGCAGGGGTTGGAGTGAGGGCAAGGTGATGGTCACTGGCAGACTCACTGTAACAGTGACTCCTGGGCAAACATTTGCAAGAGGACTGAGAGTCGAGTAGCGTCCGAGACAGGGCCTTTCAGGAGGCAGGCACGGCCCAGGCAGAGGTCCCTAGACAGGCATGGGCCTTGTGCGCAGGAATACGGTGCAAGGCCAGGCAGTAGCAAATGGGGTGCAGGGGGCGCAGAGAGGCCACAGGGCCAGATGGTGTGCAGCACCTTGAAGCCACAGTAAGGAATTTGGTCGGGTGAGGACTTGGTGAACAGTGGAGGGTGGTGGTCTGACCTAGGTTTATACACGTGCTCCTGGCTGCTGTGGGGAGAATGTAGATGAGAGAAAGGGTGATGACTCAGTTTCCCCACAGGCTGTCCTCTCTCCCCCAGTGCCACAGAGCTCCAGGTTTCCCTGTTCTGGCCCCCTCTGCCTTCTCCACAGCCGCTGTTCTGGTTCAGGGCTCATCTTCTCTCGCTGGCAGTCTTTTTGCTCCTGCCTCCTCTGGTTTTTAACTCCCTCATGATGGCAAAGTTGCTGCTGTGACTCCAGGCCTCTCTGGAAAGTTTCCGCCGAGGTTCTGTCCTTTGCACCGATTGGACCATTTTAATGCCTGTTCTAGGCGCAGGAGGAGGCCGTGCTCTGATTGACTTGGTCCTGATTCATCTGGACCAATCGCTGAGGCGAGGGGGTGGGATGGCCCATTCCTCGAGGCAGGTGTGTGTGCCTGCCGCATGCGCTGGGAGTGGGAGGTCCCCACCGCGCTCGCAGCTGTGCCCATGCTAGGAATGTGGCCTTTCCAGGGGTAGCTTAGTGTCCCATGGGAGGTGTGCCCAGGGCTTCCTCGTGCCCCAGGCACTCCTGCCCCATGCACTCTTCAGGCCGGATTATTTTTCTATGGGGCTTGTAGCAAATTCCCACAAATCGGGCCGGTGAAAAGAACACCTTATTCTTTTGATGGTTCTGAAACCCAGGCATCCAAAATGGCTTTCATGGACAAAATCGAGGTGTCGGCTGGGCCGTGCACCTTCCGAGAAGCCCCTCTTGGCCCTTTCCCATCCACAAAGCCCACAGCGAGGCCACCCCATCTCTCCCACTGGGACTTCCTGCCTCCTCCCACAGTTTTTTTTTTTTCTTTTGGAGACAGGGTCTCACTGTGTTGCAGGCTGGAGTGCAGTGGTGCGATTTTGGCTCACGCAAACCTCTGTCTCCTGGGTTCAAGTGATTCTCCTGCCTCAGCCTCCAGAGTAGCTGGGATGCATGTGCCACTACACCCGGCTAGTTTTTTTGTATTTTTAGTAGAGATGGGGTTTCATCATGTTGCCCAGGTTGGTCTTGAACTCCTGAGCTCAGGCAATCCACCAGCCTCAGCCTCCCAAAGTGCTGCCTCCCTCTTCTAGGGACCTTGTGATTGCGTTGGGCCCACCTGGGCAGGCTGGTGTCTTCTCCCCATCTCAGCATCCTTGGTTAAACCGTATCTGCAAGGCCTCTTCTGCCCTGCAAGGTGACACATTCGCAGATTCTGAGATTAGGATGTGGCCTTTCTTTTTGGCAGGGGGTGGGGGAGATGCATCATTTTCAAACCACAGTGGCCTAGTCCTACTCGCTGCTGGCATGGGGACTCTCTAACCCCGACTCCCCTTGGCCACAGGCTGTCCTAATGGCTCAGGGTGGGTAGCTGAGTCCAGGCAAGCCCTGCGGTTGCCCCGTTTGCTGTCTCAGCTGCTGAGGGGTGTGTGGTGTGGGATGTGCCCCGAGTGAAATGCATGAGGCTCAAGGTGGGAGGGATTTCCTTTTGCTCCCACCTCCGAACCAGAGCACATTCCCAGCTCTCCCTGCTGGTCCTTTCCACCTGCTTTCTGCGCTGAGGGAGAAAAGGAAGGTGCCAGTGAAAACACCAGGAACTGCCCCAAACCCTTATCCACGGCCACATGTCCAAGGCTGCATGGGTGTCCTCAGCCTGAGTGCCAGCCTGTGGAGGGCAAGGGTGGGCCACTTGCGGACCCCACCCCACTGGGAAGCCTGAGAAAGCCCAGGGTGAGGCCGGCCCTGCGGAGTTCTGGAGAGCCCGAGAGGCATTTGCACAGTCAGCCAGCTGGGTTGGGACTGATGTACCGACTTTACAGCACAGGGAACCGAGCCTCCTGGTTTAGGGCCAAACTCCCCTCCCTCATCCCTGCTCCTTCCCCACCAGGGCCCTCTGGAGGGGCCTCCTTCAGCTTGCAGGAAGGTTTTACCTGAGACTCAGTGTTTTAAGTAATTCAATAAGGCAATTTTACTTAAAAATCTGGATTTGTTGGTTTTTTTTTCAAAAACAATACAATAACACCAACGGGAGCAGCTGAGCTGCCTGTCTCATCTCCCTTCTGCTACCTGCGTTGACTTTACAGCCCCAGCTGGTGCAGGGCTTCAGCTCTCTTAGCCACTCCTGGGACACCCTGTCCCAATGCTCTGAAGCTGGCAGGGCCTGGGCAGCAGGGATACACTTCCAAGCCCTAGAGAAGCTACGACATCCTGGTCAAATCTGATACGGGGAGATCAATCCCCAGACGGGGGTGGTGAGAACAGGCCCTCTCGCTGGATGGACACATGGCAGATGCCCGCAAATGCACAAGGGCCAAGTGGGTGGCTGCAGAGGTGGAACCATTCTGTCACAGCCTCCTCCAGGTCGCAGGACTTGAAGACTTCCAGTCCCCACAGGCCTGGAGTGTAGACACCCAGCCTCGTCTTTGACTGGCTCTCTGACCTTCAGCGATCCCTTGACCTTTCTGAGCCATGGTTTTCCCACCTGTGAACAGGTGCGTGGGTTGGGTGGCACGTTCTATAAGAGGCTCTCCAGCCCAGGCACTGAGATGCAACCCTGAGAAGCACTTTGAAGTCATTAAGTGCTGGATTCAAAGCCTGTTTCCATGTTGCCCTCCCCAAACCTCCACTTTCCCATCTGTAAAGAGGAGTCATCGATCCCCCGGTCTCCTTCCCATGGTTGCTGTTAACTGTGATAAGGGTCCTGAACTTGCTTTATTAGGCATCCAGACTAAAGGGCGAGGGCTTAGTGTGTATGATGTCGCTGCTGTTTGCCAGGCACTGTGTTTGACAGTGGAAACTCATGGCCACCCAGTGAGCTGGATTCATCCCTCCTTCAGTCCCACAGGGAAACAGGGGCTCGAGGAGGCCACGTGAGCTGCCCCCATGGGGTGGCAAGTGTGGGGAGATGTCTGGATTTGAACAGAGGCTCCTTCCTCCCACCTACAGTGAGCTCAGCACAGGCGAGCCACTGGGGAGGGGATGAGTTTGTGCTCCCTGACGACTTCAGTGCTGGCTTCCAGCCTGCTGTGATGGGCATGGGAGGCAGGTCGAGGTGCTGGGCAGGGCTGCCCAGGGTGGGGGCAGGAAGACAAGGGGGCCTTGGGTGCTGCCAAGAGGTATTGATTCCAGGCACCAGGCTCTGGGCTGGGTCCCAGCCAAGAGATGAGGTCATGAAGGACGGGGACGGTGACTCCAGGGGCTGTGGCGTCCCGGCCGATGACGTGATTGCCAGACGTGAGGAATCTCTGCCTAGAAGATGCAGCTTTCTCCTTCCTTCTCCTTGATAGTCCCCTCACTACAGCCTGTTGTGTCTGGGAAGGGAGGCTTATGGGCCCTGCCCTGCTGCTTTTGGGCTGTGTGACCTTGGATAAGTCATCACCATTCTCCGGGCCTCCTGGGGAACTCCAGATCTCTGACAGTACCTCTAATGGAGACCTTCCCATCCAAGGCCCTCAGTCTCTCAGGAGGTTCAGAAGGGAGGCTGGACTGTCTGGGAAGTGGGTCATCAGCGGCTCCCTGCAACCACTCATAACTGCCTCGGCTTCCCCACCAAGCCATTACGAACAGAAGGCAGTTTATCTTCCTGCCTCCCTCTGACTTCCCCCAAGATGGAGGCTGGAGTGTGCAGTGGGGAGGCAGGGCTCCAGGCTCTGCCACTTCTAGGCTGGGCGGCCTCAGGCAGATTTTTTAACCTCTCTGTGCCTAGTTTCCCATCACGGTGAGAGCACGTGCAGAGCTGCCCTACACAGGGCTGGGCACGTGGCTGGCACTGAGAACCGATGAGTGGGTGGGTGGAAACCTGGCTATAAGTTGGCGCTGTCATCCAATCACAGGCTTCCAGAGTCTGGTTGAGTCTGGGTCCCAGCTTTGGTAATGCTTAGCTGTGAAACGTTGGGTAGGTTGCCACCCTTCCCGAGCCTCAGTTGTCAATAGTGTCTCCCAGATTAGAAGCTGTGTGGGGTAAGCTTCGCCACAGGGCTTGGTACACGAGGGCATGAAAGGATAGGTTCTGCGTCAGCAGAGGACTGCAGATGACAGACTGACCCATCCCAGTGACCAGAGTCATGAGGCCACCATTCTGGGACTCTCTTGGCTACAGGACCACAAAGCCATGAATCTCCTTTTTTTTTTTTGAGACGGAGTTTCGCTCTTGTTGCCCAGGCTGGAGTGCAATGGCGCGATCTCGGCTCACCGCAACCTCCGCCTCCTGGGCTCAGGCAATTCTCCTGCCTCAGCCTCCTGAGTAGCTGGGATGACAGGCACGCGCCACCATGCCAAGCTAATTTTTGTATTTTTAGTAGAGGTGGGGTTTCACCATGTTGACCAGGATGGTCTTGATCTCTTGACATCGTGATCCACCCGTCTAGGCCTCCCAAAGTGCTGGGATTACAGGCTTGAGCCACTGCACCCGGCAGCCACGAATCTCTTTAAACTTTCCCTGTGAACTTAACTTGGGAATTGAATTGGCTTCTAGGGAAAAAATATCCAGATAAACAAAAGGAGGACAAGAAGACTGCACGCAAGCCCCCCTCGCAGAGATGGTCATTAACATTGCTAATGTCTTCTTTTATGCCCACACATACAGATGCATATTTAGAAAGAAGGGACCACGTGATTTTTCATTTTAACAGTATACAGAGCTCACGAATCTGTGCTGTTAAACGTTTCTCTACAGTACCATTTCACGCAGCTGCATGGCATCCGACGCCTTGGCAGGGTGTAATGCATGCAGCCTAACCCTCCATCGACACTGAGGTGTTTCCTGGCTTTTCCCTGCTCGGGTGAATATGCCCCGACCACCCTTGCTGCTAAATCTTTGTCTCCATGTAACGCTGCTTCCTTAGCATCGGTGTCTTGAAGCAAAATTGCCTGTTCAGAGTATGCATTTTTAATGTTTGATTCATGATACTGGTTCCTACTCCCACAGCTCTGTGTTAGTTTTTACACAAAACGTTCTGGGATCAAAAGTGATCCATGCTACATGTGTTTCTTCCTTCAGACATAATTCCTCATGCTTTGGAGGAGCTGATACTCTCTGGGGAGTCAGGCTTTCTTCCGGGGACCCGAAACGCCCAGCCTCATCTCCTCCCACTCTGTCTCTTCTGGCTCACTCTGGGTCGAATCACACCGGCCACTTCACTGCTTCTCAAACAGGCCAGACATCCTCCTGCCCCAGGGCCTTGGCACCAGACTTTCCCCCACCTGGAATCTCTTCCTGCAGATAGACATCATCTATCTTTTTCTCCGCAACTTAAACTGTGTCTCCAGAGAGGCTTCCTGGTTACCCATGCTGGCTTAAATGTGCCTGCCCTGCCCCCATCCCTTCAGGATCCTGTCTGTCTTCATCATGCCAGGATCACTTTGGGAGTGTGTCTTTTTATGTATTTGTTTGCTGGTTTAAGGTTCAGCTCTCTCAGGGGTGCAGTGGATGGTGGCTGAAGGTCCGTCCTGGTCTCTCCACAACAGAAAGAGCAAGGACCTTGTCTGTGCGGCTCCGCACGGCTCCTCAGAGCCCAGATTGGTGCCTGGAAATGAGAGTTGGAATGACTGTGAACCTGGAAACAGGTGGGCAGTGACCCAAGGGTGGGTTCCTTTGCTCTCTGGTTCAGTAGAACACGTAGTGACCACTTTGGGGGCGGCGAGTGCAGCAGGTTGGACTTCCTTCTTTGAATCTCAGTTTCCCCAGCTGTAAAATGTGAACAACTTTCTAACTAGCATGTGTGCTGTGAGGAAGAAAGGTGAGGATGCTTGGGGTGCCCAGCACTCTGTCTAGCACACAGTAGGGCACACACGCAGAGCTGCTGCCCATTTCCAGGCGGGGCGGGGGAGGCGCACCATTCTTCACGCTCTGCGTAGACTACCTCATTTAATCCTCCTAACACCTGTGTGGTGTGGGGTGCGTCCTATACGAATCCCACTTGACAATCCAGAGAGGTCACTCTCCAAAGACACCTGGCTCATGTGGGAAGGAGCTGATATTCCACCCCAGAAATGTGTCGCCTTTGTCTAACCACAGCATGGCTCAGCCTAGTAAGTGGTAGAGGTGCCTTAATAGAGCCAGAATCCAGTCTGGCCCCAGATGTACTGGGAGACCTTTGACCAGCCCATCTTCTCTACAGACCTCTGTTTCCTCATCTGTACAGCACACAACGCACTCATGTCATGTCTACTTTCAGGGGTTCTTGGGGAGAAGTAGGATTGAGTCTTCAGGAAGTTTCTGGCTGGAGGGGGACTGCAGCCCCCAATAAAGGGGGGAAGCAAAGGATGAACATTGAAGACACTGGGAGGAGGGTGAGGGCCAGAGTCTGACTCAGGCACTCACCACGAGGACACTGTGCCGCCTCCGCTGTCCCACTCCCGCTGCCCATCGTGGCCTCCTCAAGGGAGAAGTGCCACCATGTCTGGGTCCTGGCTGCTCAAAGAATGGTGAGGGGCAGTTGGGCTGAGGTGGAAATGGCTCAAAACCCTGACTCAGGACTCACAGTGGCCTTATCATATTGGCAGGAATCGTGTCAATACCAGCACTTTGGTCCAAAAAGCAAAATGCACATGGCCAGGATAGGAAGATGGCTTAGCACTGTTGATGGGGCTCAGGGGCTCCGCCCCGTGTGGCACATAAAAGCAAATATGCTCAGAGGCCACATTACCTAGGGCATAGAGCCTAGAAGGAGGGAACTGATGTCTGCCTCCACCTCTGTGCTCTTTAGAACCCCCTAAATGCTGCAGCTGGGATCCTTTAGTGAAGGTCGGGTGTGGATTGGGTTATGTCCAGAGGGGGCGGCCAGGCAGGAGAGACCTCACTTGGTGAGGAGCAACTGGAGGAGCTGGGTCACTCAGCTTGGAGAGACAGCCTCAGGGGTCCTGGTCACTACCTCCTCCAGCGTCTGCAGGGCTTCCTTGAAGGGGCTGGAGGTGGGAGGGGCAGGGAAGTGTGTGGGCTGGGACCCTCTATGTATGGGTGTCTGATGCTAAAGAAAGCTGGGAGCTCTGCCTGGGTATGCGCTTGTTCCCAGTCTAGTTTCTGGGAAAGAGAAGGGATATCCAGAAAGATATGTATTGCAGCCATCTACCACTCATCCATCCACCCACCCACTCATCCACCTATTCAGCCACCTACCCACCTATCCACTCACCCACCGATCCATTCATCTCTCCAGGAGCCCCTGCTTGGGCACAGGTGAGCCAGTTCTTCCACCCCTCCAGCACGGGTCCTGTCTCTGCCATGGGGGCCCCTGGGACAAGGGGGAAGCCAGCATAGTCAGAAATGAGCCCAGTGGTAAAGGTGTCTTCCCACCCCAGCAGAACCCAGAGCTCCACATTGGAGGTGTCTCAGTGCTCAGCTTATGCTGAAATTCAGTTATTCATGGAGCTGCAGAGTTCCGGGGGGTCCCTTGGCATCTATGGTAGGTGGATTGGGAGAGGAACAATTAAACTTTACATCCTTTTTTTTTTTTTTTTTTTTTTTTTTTGAGACAAAGTTTCACTCTTGTCGCCCAGGCTGGAGTGCAATGGTGCAATCTCTGCTCACTGCAACCTCCACCTCCTGGGTTCAAGCAAGTCTCCTGCGTTAGCCTCCCCAGGAGCTGGAATTACAGTAGCCTGCTACCATGTCCAGCTAACTTTTTGTATTTTTAGCAGAGATGGGGTTGCATGATGTTGGCCAGGCTGGCCTTGAACTCCTGACATCATCATCATCTGCCTGCCTTGGCCTCCCGAAGTG
The DNA here is from genome assembly GCF_048565385.1 of Saimiri boliviensis. NCBI lineage: Eukaryota > Metazoa > Chordata > Mammalia > Primates > Cebidae > Saimiri > Saimiri boliviensis. The sequence continues at coordinate 20,752,315 of NC_133456.1, forward strand.
CTGGGGTTACAGGCGTGAGCCACCGTGCCCAGCCTACATCTTTTTTTTTTAAGGTTTCCTTGAATGGTTTTGCTTGAAAAATAAAGAGGGGTTCAATCATCAGAAGAGTTCATAATACATTGGGCTTGGGTCTATAGCCATTTTACAGAGAGGAAAACCCAGGCTCCAAGCCATCAAATCTTTGCGAAGGACTTCCAAGAGGGCTGACTGGCTCCGGGATTCTGGTGTTCCCTCCCCTGCCACAGCCCTGGTGCACTGGCTTGCTGTGTGGCAAGGGCAAACCTTGGCCCCCTTTGAGCTTCTGTGGGATGAGGTGGTATCTGGGAGTGCTCCAGGTTTACCTTCCGCACCCCTGGCCACCTCCTGGGTTCTCCTGTCCTTACGGTTACCTTTAATGAAACAAGAAGTCATTTCTGTCTTTACAAAGGACAAATGAATCAGAGGGCTGTTCAGCGAAGGGACTAATGCAATTCCCCAGCTGACTTCGTCATTCCTTTGTGCCTTGAATGAAATTCCTCTCCAGTACATGCCTTTCAGAAAAAAAAAAAAAAAAAAAGAACATGGGGCAAAGAATCCAGAGAGATGGATTGACCCTGATAATATCAAAGAGTTAATTTCCGAGCTCATTCCTAACCTGTCGGGTCTGGAAGACTTTCTGGGAGCTATAAATAACACATTTTAATAAGGGGAACTTTGATTTCTCTCTGGGGGCTGAAACTGTATTGTGATTCGGGTGGCAACTTGTCAGGAGGCCAGCATGGGGTTTCTGTGGCACTTATTAAGGGATTACATATTTTGGGCATGTTCAGGTCTTCATGGTCTACTGGAAAACCATCTTGCCAAAAATGTTTTTGACCTAAGGAAATGGACTTTTAGTGGAAAACAACCCCCCTCTCTGCCTCAAGTTCATTGTTTACCAGTTTCACCCTGAATTTGATCGAAAGTTATTTTTAATTATTTTCTCCATTCCTTTGGTGTTGTGGCAGTTGAATGACTCAAAGACGACTCCAGTCTCCCACCTCATGGAACCCCACGTCTGAGTCCATTTTGGATACTGGAATTTTGGTGCCCTAGGGAGTATAGAAACCCTGCCTTAGACAACCTTCAGGCCGAGTTCTGTCTGGACCAGGTGTCATCTGAAAGAAAACTCGGAAGAGCCAGGTTTTAGACTTTGCCATGAATTTGCTGTGTGATCCTGTTCAAGTCATTTAACATTTCTGGGCCACATTTCCTCCTCTGTGAAATAACAACTGAAGTCCAGTGACTTTGTGGATTGATGCTTTTTGAGGTTTGGAGAAGAGGCCGTTTTGTCTCCTACAAAATGAGGGTAATGACACTCTTCTCCACAGAAGAGGTGCTTGGTTCCTTCTCAAGTCAACAAATATTTGTTGAGTGCCAGCTGTATGTGCCGGATCCTGCTCCAGAAACTGAAGACAGACTCACAAACAAGGCAGACAGCTTACAGCTGCCCCGGAAACTATAGGGCTTATGCACTCATTCCAACATCTGTATGTTTCTTTATTGTATGAAGGATGAAAAAGAAAAATATAGGTAACTGTGGTAGACATTGTTATTTACCTAACCAATACCCGTCTCCCCCTCTTCTCAGTAATAGAGCTAATAGAGCTCCAATTTTGTTCAGAGCTGCCCTATGCCCAGGTAAAGAAAACGTTTCTCAGCCTCCGTTGCAGCTAGAAGTGGACATGGACACAGCTGCAGCCAATGAATTCTAAGCAGATGTTGGGAGAGGCATCTGGGAAACTCATTTTGATGTTTATTCTCTGGCAGTTATTTCCCTTTCTGCCTGGGATGTGGATGTGATGGCTAGAACTCTGCAGCTGTCTTATGATCATGAGAAAAGGGCACACCTGAAAGAAGGTAGAGTAGGGTGGAATGGAGCCCAAGTACTTGGGGACAGTGTAGAGTGGCTGTCTGGCCTGGTCTGTATACCTCCTGACTTCTAGTTCTATCATGTTTTAAGCTACTGTTATTTAGGTTTTCTATGCTGGCAGCCCCACAGACATGCAATGGCAAACAAAAACTTCAGGGAAAGGCAAAAGAAAAATCCAAGTAGAAATCAAGTCTGGGAAGGCAATAAGAATGCACTCACATGGGTCAAAGAATTCTACATGGCTTTACAAGTTGACCTGCAAATTTGGCTTTGAGCCTCCTAGTGGCCAGTTAAAGGAGGAAAGACCAACATGGATATCATTCTCATCATCCCTAAAGAGGGCGTGTTGGGCCAGGTGAGGTGGCTCATGCCTGTAATCCCAGCACTTTGGGAGGCTGAGGCGGGTAGATCACCTGAGGTTAGGTGTTCAAGACCATCCTGGCCAGCATCGTGAAACCCCGTCTCCACTAAAAATACAAAAATTAGCCGGGCACAGTGGTGTGTGCCTATAATCCTAGCTACTCGGGAGCTGAAGGAGGAGAATCACTTGAACCCGGGAGGTGAAGGTTGGAGTGAACCGAGATCGCACCTCTGCACTCCAGCGAGTGACAGAATGGGACTCCGTCTAAAAAAGAAAAGGGGAGGTGTTGAAAAGAGAGTCTCAGTTTTTCCTACTACTTAGTTGGGCTACATCACAGACTGAATTTTGCCCAGTGCTGGGGCCCAGCACCCGGCAGAGTGGGCCCCTGACAAACGTTTGTTAGGTGCTATTGTCGACTCTCTTGTCTATGTGGAATGTAAGCAGCTCCTAAAACCCCCCTTCGGATGAACCAAACTAATTTGAAGTACGTTTGTCATTGTGTGCCCTCTATGTGCTCTGCCCACGACAGGAACCACTTTCAGAGGCACATTATCAAACTGGCCTCCTTCTACACCCCACTTCCTGTCTCCCCCAAAGGCATGCAGCCCCCTGTCCAGGGCCCTGGATCTGTGTCCCTCCCACCTGCCCTGGCCAACTTTCTCAGTTACCCCTCTCCTGGGTCTGGAACTCTCTCTCTCTCTATTGACTTCTTCACTCATTCTTTAAACACATGTAAACTACATGCATCTGAAAAATAAAGCCCTCCCTCACTTCCTTTCCCCATCCCGTTTCTTTTTCCCATTCACTACCAAGCTTGCTAAATGAATCGTCTATACTTGGTGCCTTGGCTTCCATGCCTCCCACTTTCTGGATTCATCGCCAAACTCAGAGAGGGCTATTTGCAGTTCTTATCCGACTTGAACCTCATTCATTCTACAAATTTCACTGACCACTTATTACAGTCCAGGAGTCTTCTAGACACGGGGACACAACAGAAAAGACACACGGAGCTGCTTTGAGCTGCTAAATAGCCCAGTATTTATGCTCAGGAAATAGGATAGAGGATGCAGCGTGCGTGGGGAGGCAGGAGCACTAAATAGCCCAGTATTTATGCTCTGGAGAGAAATAACAGTGTGGAGGATGCAGAGTGTGTGGGAAGGCAGGAGTGTTGTATAAGACAGCTAGAGAAGACCTGTCTTCTGCTCATTGTTGGAATGGAGCTTTGTAAAATCTTGAAGAAGCGTGTTCCAGGCAGTGCGCACTGTCAGTGCAAAGTCCCTCAGGTGCAAATACGCCTGGCTTGCTTACGGAACAGCAAGGAGGCCAGCATGGCGGAAACACAGCAGGGAGAGAGTAGGGGAAGGTGGGGCTGGAGAGGTGGGGTGGGCAGTGGCAGGTCTTCGGGGCACTGAGGTGCTGGTGAGGACTTAGGTGCTCACTCTGAGGTGGGGAGACAGGGTGAGTGTGGAGCGGAGGAGGAGTGTGACTTGCCTTAGGTTTTCCCAGGCTCCCTCTGGCTGCTGTGGGAGGAATGAGTGCAAGGAGTGAGGGAGGAAGCAGGAGGCTGAAGCTTCTGGAGGGGCTGGCGATGTGGCCTCAAGTGTAAGGTGGGCGGTGGGAGGGGGTGCTGGTGAGGATGGCTCTGGATGCCTTTTGAAGACAGCACCCAGGGCTTAGCGGGCTTAGCAGTATTCCACCCAGGTGCCCAGCGTCCTTCTGGAAACCCTCTCTGCATTTGTCTCCTGGCTTTCTCTGACTGCTTCCTCTGTTCCCCAAGTCTCCATCAGGTGTCCACATCGCCAGGGCCCTGTCCTTGGTTTCTTCTCCATCTCAGTTCCTCTTCGCCTCATCACCTCAGCTGCCAACACCTGTCTGCTCCTCCCTTCCCCTCCCTCCCAATTCCCTCACCTCCTTCCCACTCTGGCCTTACACGGTCAGCCCCCACCTGGCCTCCTCCCTGGCCTCCCTGGCTCTGGTCTCCCACGGCCAACCTGTTCCTAACCCACAGTTCACCCTGGAACTCAGAACCTTCCCTTAAGGCCCTCTGGTGTTACCCACTCCACCACCAGCCTGCAAGCGAAGGTCTGAACTCTGCCACTTGGCACTGAGCTGCCCTCACCAACTCCAGCTCTGCCTGCAGCCTCACCCACCTACCATTCTCCATTCCCAGGATGCAGCACTTGCCTCCCACCCCATCCTCAGCGCACTGCTGTCTTGGCCTGGAATGTTCTTTTGCATCTTGCCCACCAGACACACTGACTCGCCCTTGAAAGAGAATTGCTCGGGATGGTTTGGCTACAATAATCCATTCACCAAGGGCCTTCATTTTTATCCTAAAGCAGCCTGGAGATAAGGGGACAGACAAAGACACCAGGGACCCAGCCTTTACCATCCTCCCACATGGCTTCCTCAGTGTGTTCCCTTTCCCCTTTGGGATGGTGCTTCATGGCCCCAAAATGGCTGCGAAAGCACCAGGCACCGTAGAGCCAAAGCAGGAAGCAGGAGTGCAGGTTACAAAGGGGACTTTCTTTGGATGTGCTTCTCTGTTATCAGGGAGGACACGTTTTCCCAGAAGCCGCCAGCAGACTTCCTCTGATGTCACTTGGTCATCTCGTGCCCTGTTGGAGACAAATGATTATGAGTGTCATGATTGGTGTGGACAATCATCATTTATTCCCGAGGACTATGCATTTTAGCCCCATGTGAAGAAGGACTGACTGTTGCTTTGGATACCAAACAAGTTTCTTGTTTGAAGCCTACTCAAAGCTGTGACAGCATCCCCTTCCCCTGGAGTGGCCCGAGCCTGAGCCCCAGATCATGTTCCAGTCATACTGGCCCAGGGCTCAGCATTTCACAGCCCTTATCCCACAAATATATCCCCTAGCACTGTCGCCCTCACTTTACAGAGGAGGAAACTGAGGCTCAGAACTGGAAAGGATGGAAGCATACATCAGGAGTCAGAAGGGAGAGGGGACTGCCTGGGGTCTCCCACTGAGTTTCTGCTGGAGAACAGATTGGCCAATAGAACCTTCTGCAGTGATGAAAATGTTCCATGCTCTGCTGTTCAATATGGCAGCCACTAGCCATACGGCCACTGAGCACATGGAATGTGGCTAGTGCAACTGAGGACTGAATTTTTAATTTAACCAGCCACATGCGGCCGGCGACCCTGTGTTGGAAGACGCAGGGCTAGAGCCAGTACTGGAACTCTCAGTTCCTTGGCTGCAGCCCAAGCGTCCAGACCCCAGGCTGCGGGCAGAAGGTGGCCGGGCAGCAGACAGATAGATGGCTTTAAAATGTGTGAACGGAGTTGGCCACACCTTGGCCCTGGAGGGGGAACCCCAACTGGGAACCTGTCACGAGAAATGCAATTACGGTCTTGGAAAGGGCTTGGCAGGGCTGGGAAATCATTCACCCACCCGGTCGGCTACTGGAAATCATTCACCCTGAGAAAGAATGAGAAACAATGCCCTGGCAATTTGTTCTGTTCAGATGCATTTGCCCGTGGAGCCCACTCCACCCAGGTGGCAGGTGGTGGGCCCCAGCCTCCCACCTAGGGCTCAACCTGGTCCATCAAGGCCTGGGCTCTGGGAGTTGGGGCGCGTGGAAGTCGAGAGGCAGCATCCAGGCAGCCCTCTTATATTATATATCACTAGAGGGGAAACTGAGGCCCAGGTAGGGACATGCCAGTGATAGAAGAGGTGGTACCTTAACCCATATGTCTGTCATAGGACTAGATACTTGTCAGGTTCCTTGTGTGGCCTCTTCAGCACCCAGTCTCCCCCTCACCCCACTATGCACTGATCATGACATGTTGAAGGTGGCTGTTTTCACCTTAGCTCCACCGTGAGCACGGCTTGACCTGAACCAGGAGGCAGGGTCCCATTTCTTTTGTCAGAGTGATGGATACATAGTGAGTGCCTAAGCCAATCACTGCATGGGGACAGTCACCCTGAGGCAAAGCCAACATCCAAAAGGCTGTAGAGGAGAAAGAGTTGTAGAGGCACAAGGTTGGAGCCCTGATCAAACCATGCCTGAAACTATCTACTTTTGGAATGTTCTGTTATGTGCTCTAATAAATTCCCCTTATAGTCTGGACTAGTTAAAATGGATCTTCTGTGACTTGTCATGAGAGGAATCCATTCTGTCATATACTCCACAAATTCTCCTGAGATAGTAGTGATTATTCCTAAACTGCAGATGAAGAAGTCCAAAAAGTGACAGAGGCGTACCCCGGGTCACTCGGTCCATCCGGGGAAGAGGAGCTGAAATACAACTGTGCTACATTCTATCATTTTACTCGATTTTCACAACATGCCTGTAAGTCAGAAATTAGTGCCCTTTTTCACAGACAACAAAGAATACTGAGACTCAGAGATGGGAGGGAAGCTGCCCTACTTTGCATGAAACTCCAGCAGAAGCACTGGGCCCAGTTATTCTGAGTCCCAGTTTAGAGGAGGTAAAGACAGTCACGTGTTTGCATGAGGATGCTCCAGCCAGCTGGTGTGTGACGGCTTTGGAATCCCTTCTCTTGATCTTAAAGGACTTGGATCTAAGAAGCTGGATGAGTGTTTTTCTTTTCTTTGTAACCCAGGCTGGAGTACAGTGATGTGATATCTGCTCACTGCAATGTCTTCTTCCTGGGTTCAAGTGATTCTTTTGCCTCAGCCTCCAGAGTAGTTGGGATTATAGGTGCTCGCCACCTCGCCTGCCTTTTTTTTTTTTTTTTTTTTTTTTTTTTTTTTTTTTTAGTAGAGAAGGGATTTCTCCATGTTGGTCAGGCAGGGTCTCAAAATGATCACCTCTGGTGATCTGCCTGCCTTGGCCTCCCAAAGTGCTGGGATTGCAGGTGTGAGCCGCTGGGCCCAGCAGATGGCTGCTTCTCAATTGCACCTATGTATCAGCAATTGCTATGTAACAAACCGTCCCCCAAACCAGAAACCATTAATTACAAACAAAGTTAGAAAATAACTATTGATTATTGTTTACAAGTTCAGGTCTGCTGGTTGGTTCTTCTCATCATCTTGAGGAAATGGTAATTCACATTTTCATTTCCTTACATTCTTCCTTACATTCTTATAAGGTGGAGCTAAGCTGAAGACAGCCACCTTCAACATGTCATGATTAGTGGGAGCACGCAGAAGCACTGGGGTCGGTTCAGAAGGTGGGCCAGAAGTTCCAGGTTAGCTGTCGATGGACAACTGTCCTCCATTATGACATCACCTCTGAGTGCACTGCTAAGAATTGTTTACATGCATGGGCACCAAGAGACACATAAGCCTGCTTTCTCTGTCTGTAGTGGTTAAATCCAAAGACACCTGTTGTCTGTATTAGTTAGTTATTGCTAGGTGACAAAACATCCCAAAACTTGATTGCTTAAAATATAAACTTTTGTGATTGTGCTTGAATCTGTGGCTCATCTGGGCAGTTCTGTGGTAGATGTATTTTGGAATAACCATACAGCTATTAAAATGAATAAACTTGAGCTACCAAGGTCAACGTAGATAAATCTCAAAAAATATAACACTGAGCCAGCCTAAGCAAGGTTCAAGAAGGGTACTCGCAATTTATACTTGTGTAAAATGCAAAATCAGTCAGAACAACACTGTGCGTAATTCGCAGATACATGCTTACAGAGGGCCAAGGGACAGAAAAGTGAGGGGCTTGACCAGCACTGAATCTGGCATTATGTTTACCAAAAAGGGGCCAGTCTGAAGGACTCTCTGGGGAGCTGGCAGGGACCATGTGGCCTTCCTGTCTTCTACAGCCCTTGGGCGGCTCTCTCAAGACCTAGAGTCCTGGGTTGGAGCATCTGACCAGCTTTCCTTCTATTCCTTTCTTAGGGTTTCAAGAAACTTTAGCTGTGCTGCACGCATGAAATCTACTGTAAACAGACTGTGGAAGAATGTAAGGGCTGAAAGACGATCTGGAGAGAAAGCACAGGTGGACGGAAGGAAGGAGAGAAGCAGGCGGGCAGCTCCATGAGGCTGGAGAGGCTGCAGCTTCACCTGCCTGCGTGTGTTCCCCACAGCTGCAGCACCCTGCAGGCCCTCAGTGAGTATTTTTGACTGGCTGGCTATGGAACTCCTTAGGGAACATGGCGATAATGACTGTCCCCTGGTTTTCCTCCAAGTTGACAATGACTGCCAATCGACTTGATGTCTTTGGACACTTTCCCTGGAGATTGTAGGTCTCGGCTGCATAGGGGACCCCTCTCCCCAGCAGCTTCCTTCTCTGCACACCGCCTCTGTCTCCCTCCTCTTGCCTTCAGGTGGGCTCAGGCTTTGGCTGTGTCCGCTCAGTCTTCCCGCTGCCACCCTTGCTGCTCAGGTTGCTTCCCTAGGAGCAGAGCCTGAGATAGGGATTGGGCGCCTGTAGTCACTGATGGAGGGAAGCAGGTGAGGCGGGCATGACACCAAGCGAGCATGAGGGTGCAGGAGAAGTCTAGTCTCGGCCTGACCCCACAGGGAGTGCTGGGGAGTAAAGGGCACGGCAGAGCTGAAGTCCAGCATAACAGGCTGCAGGTAGCCCCGGGGGTGCGGGTCGGATGGTGCATAAACCATCCTGGTATTTCCAGGTGCTTGTGGGTGCTTCTTCAGTAAAGGGTGGCTGTGAGTCAATGGTGGAGACCCTGGCAATGGCTGAGGGATAGGTGTACCTCCTGACAAGGGGGATCTGGGCTTGGCACCAACACCACCTGCTGCCTTCACCGGCCCGGCCACTCCCATGCTCCTTGCGGACCTGGGCTGAACTTCTGTCCTAGTGCTGTGTGTAGCTGGGCCACTGAGTTTCTTGGAGACCCCAGTTGGTTTTCAGTAGAAAGAGAGGCTTCGATGAGGGGAGAAGCTGTCGATGTGAGCCTGTTGTGTGCCTTGGGCACACACCCTGCAGGGCCATGGTCAATGGCCCTTGGCAGTGGAGTGCCCGCATCCAGAACACGGGCTTTCCAGCTCCCCATGACCTGCCCTGGCCCATTCCCCTTATATATGGCAACCATTGGGCTCCCGTTGACCTCCGAGTTTTCAGCTTCCTTTGGGAGTCTTTGATCTCCAAAGACCCTTGGGCTCAGACATGGTGTTTCTGTGTTTTGAGTGAGGCTCTCTTCACTGAGCACCTACTGTGTGTGAGACTGCAGGCTGCTGCTTTATGTCCAAAGGTGGCAAGTGACTCTTGGCCTTTGCCTGCACAAAGCTTCCACTTGCTGGGAGCAGGTGGCAGTGAGAGAGTCACACAGATTTGGGTAGTTATGTCAAGGAACTATTTCTAGAATCTCCCACACCCTGGGGACCCTTGAGCTCTGCCTGCTGCCCGGACCTCTGTCCTGGACCCCAGGCCTCTGTGGCTTCCTTACATCTTCTCTGGGATGTGCCATGAACACCCAGACGCAGCACACCCAGGCCGAGCTCAGGAGGGAGGTTGGGGGATGTTGGCTGTGTGGGGTCTGTTCCGGCCACAGCGGCCTGTGTGTTTCTGGGGCTGGTGGCTCCTCCCCTCTCCCCGGGCCTTGTGTAGGCTGTGGCCAAATAGTACCTCTGATCCTGGCCTGTGGTGGCCTCAGGGGGACACAGAACCTGGCCTGAGCAAGGCCAGAGAGGAGCCCGCCTAGGAAGGGGAGTGTGTGAGTGACTCGCAGAAGACCGAGGAGTGGGCGCAGGGCCACAGTGGGGAACAGAGGCCCACCTGAACTGGAAGGGCATGGCCGGGGTTGGGAGGGGGATATTCAATCAGGGGATGATTTCCAGAGAAAACGGCACAGTGTCTGGAGCCCACTGTGCGAGACCTCAGGGCTGGTGGCCACGGGGCGCTCCTCCCGGGCCTGAGGAGCCAGGAGAGAGGAAGAGAGGAACAGAAAGACGGCCATGAGGCAGGGGCCTGGGGACAAGTGCTAGCCTCCCTTGTCTTCCTGTGCTCCCTGGCTGCACTCAGCCTGAAGCCACAGGGCATGGGAACCCTTGGTGGCCCCAGAGGTGCTGGAGAAGGGTCGGCTTGGTCTTGTGAGTTGTTGGTGTAAGGGGTAGTGGTTTGGGTGGACTGTGTATGCTCAGGAGGCGGAGCTGTGGCTGGACACAGGCCCAGCTCAGGGACACCTCTTCTCAGAAGCCTGCCCACCACCAGCTGGACTTCTGAGTCCCCCACCTTTGGCTGGAAGTGGCACCAGGGTACTGTTTGCCACCCCCACAGGCCCTGGGCTGCAGGAGAGCAGAAGCCAGACATGGACTGCTGGGCAGTGTCACAGCCACACTCCAGGCCCTGGGCTGGGCAGCGTGGGGAGCGGCTTCCTGCCTGGAGCGTCCGTCTCCTTGTACGGCAGAGACGAGTGGCGCAGCCTCTCAGCATCCTCATGAGAAAGGCGCTCTAGCTGGGGCCTCTCCTCCTCCTCCAGGGACTCTGGCGGAAGATACCCTTCCCTTCTGTGAGCTTTGTGGCACTTCTTAATTCCTTTTTCAGGCTGTGTGCACGTATGTATGTGTGTGTGTGCGCACGCATATGTGTGTGTGCATGTGCGTGTGTGTGCATGTGCATGTGTGTGTGCATGTGCGTGTGTGTGTGCATGTGTGTGTATGTGTGCATGTGTGTGTGCGTACGTGTGCGTATGTGTGTGCGTGTGCGTGTGTGTGCTTACGTATGCATATGTGCACATCTGTGGGCGGCTGTGTGCATGTGTCTACAGGAGTGTGTCATGGAAGGAGCTGCTGTGTGGTCCGGGCGAGAGCTGGTGGTAGTTTTGGTGGAGACGGAGAGCTGGGGATGGGTCCCTGAGCGATGGAGAAGAACCTAGAGGCTTGGTGGTGGGTTGGATGTGGGGCCAGAGAGTGGCTGGTCAGGACGGCACGCGAGCATCTGACCCGGGGCCCTGGCTGACTCGCAACTGAATAGGTGAGGGTCCTCTGGGCCTGCCCCATAGGGAGAAGGGTGGCCCTGGACCCAGACTGCAGCAGGAAGGCACCGAGCCTTCATGGCAGCCTGGAAAGAAGGCGCTACCCTCACTACGGAGGTGGGTGCGGGGGACAGAGGCCTGTCCAGGGCCTGCAGTCAGGCCTCAATGAAGGAGCTGTACCTGCCCCCTCGACTGCCGCCCTGGCCCAGGAACCTGGAGACCCTGGGCGAAGCAGGAGCCAGCCTCCTCCGTCTGCCCCAGGAGGCCCTGAGTAGGAGAGGAGTGCCCTGGGGTGGCCGAGCACCCCCAGCCCAGCAGCCTGAGACACAGCCAGTGCCCCACCTCCTCCCTGCCACCTCCTCAGATCTGCATCCAGGGAGGAGCTCAGTGCTGGTCCTGCCACCCGCCCAGGGCTGGCCTACTTACCACCTTAGTCACCAACCTCTTTGTCACACACACTCACCCACAAGACACACCCTCAACTCTCACACCCACATTCTCTCTCATAACCCTCACACAGGCACACACTCATACCCACACAACTCATACACACATCCACACACACTCACAACTCTCACATCCAGAGTCATTCTCACAGCCCTCACACACACAACTCTCACATCCAGAGTCTATCACACAACTCTCACACCTACACAACTCTCACACACTCACAACTCTCACATCCAGAGTCTTTCTCACAGCCCTCACACATAGGCACATATACCCACACAGCTCTCTCACACACAGACTCACACTCTCACACACACACACATACACTCTCATACACAATCCTCATCCCTCATTCTCTCACAACCGTTACACACTCACATCCTCACACCCACACAACTCTCACATACTCACACTCATGCACACACACACTCTTACATGTTCCCATGTTCTCACACAGGCTGGTAGGCTCACAGCCCCCTGCACTCCTGCTTCCTCACTAGGACACGCCCTGGGCTCCCCCTGTTCCCCACCGGCCCCCTGTGCACTCACTGCACAGTCGCATGCATGTGCATGCACACTTCCTGATACGCTGCCTCATGGCCTCGTGCTGAGACACTGAACACACACAACCGCACACTGGCTGAGCTCCCTCCGGCGCATGCCCCGATGCCCCGACCCACACGTTTCACCCACAAGTTCACACATCTCCACGTGCAAATCACTCACGTGCACCCTCACTCCCGAGTTTGCACTGGAATCCTCAGGCCCCTGTAGCAGGGCAATGTCTGCCTCCCTGGGGAGCCTGGGACACTGAGAGCCACCTGAGGTGACTGCAGTGGTTTCTCCCATCTCCGCAGGGCGGTATTGGGTGGAGAGGGCCTGTGACTGAGGGTATAGGACCAGCCCTCAGGAGTGAGATGGGAGAGAACTGGGGAGTCGCTCCAAACCCATGGAAGGGAGAGCTTTGTCCAGGTCAAAGCTGGCTAGGCATGGAAGTGAGCTTCCCATCACAGGAGGTATGCAAGCACGGGCCAAACCACTTTTTGATAGAGAAGGCATGGAGGGGCCTCCAGCCTGCCCTAGAGGAGATGGGGTTAGAGGGAGAGTCCTGCAGGAGCTGCCAGTCAGACACCCTGGGAGCCAGAGGTGGGGGTGGTGGAGGAGATGGGCCAGGGCAGAGGGGGCAGGAGAGGGCGGGCGGGGGCAGGTAAGGGTGGGGCCGGCCGTCCTGGAGGGTGGGGGCTGTCTCGCCGTGGCTGCCATAAGTCAGCCGGGACGGACAGTTTCCTTTCTCCTGCCTGATTTACTGCCTGCTTTGGAGGGGTGAGGCTCATTCTTTGAACTTCAAAGGGAGCAGTGAGTGCAGCCACACTGGGGTGACAGCCGGCCGAGGCTGGGGGTCCGACCCCAGTGAACCGGAGAGGCCTGGGGTCCTGGGTCTATGGACGCGCATCAAGCTTGCCAAGCCTCCCTCTTCGCATCTGTAAAATGTGGTCCTAGCCGCAGCCCCTGAGAGGAGGACAAGATTTACCTCCACGACCCGTTTCAGATGCCAGGGGCTGTGACCCCAGAAATCTGCTCTAATTTCTCAGTCTAGGAAGCTCTGTTCAGAACGGAGAGGGACCTGTCGCCTCTCCTGATTTTAGGCTTACTTACACATTTCTTCTACCCATGACCCCTTTATCATCTTCACAAAGACGGAAATGAAGGGAAGCTTTCTTATGTTTTTCTTTCCTTATTTTGCAGGTGGGTTAATTGAGGCCCGGAGACATTAGGTCCGCCTCCTAACCACACAGAGAGGCCTCTGGCCCTGTCTCTAGTCTCTGCCCGCAACGGCCCCAGGCCCGCGCACGCAGGGATGGAACCCCAAGCCCCATTCCGGCAGCCGTGGTGCCTGGGTCGGGCCTGCAGGTATGTTTTCCTTGTCCGGTGTTACAACAAACATCAGCGCAGGTGTCAGTGTTCAGATGTAGGAGGTTTCCCATACAAATTTGGGTTTCCACCTTCTCTTGAAGAATCTCACTTTGGTAGTACTGGTGTTCCCAAGCTGCTAATCTCTGGCTGGAGCTAGGGGCAGCACCCCACTAAGGAGGAGGACGTGTCCTTCCCCACCACACCCATTTTGAGCCAGGGCCTTCATTAATGTGCCACGCGTGGCCCCTAAGCTGCCTCAGTTGGTGACTGCCAACTCATCTGAACTGACCTGCTTGGACTCCCTGCTCTGTTTCTTACCTGCTGTGTGACCTTGGGCAAGTCACTTAGCTTCTCTGGGCCTTGGAGTGGACTAAAGCATGTGGTGCCTGGAACAGGCACAGCACAGGCTTCTTGGCATTTTGTCTGTGCTCAGGAGGCATTGTGGCTGACTGCTACTGAGCTCGGTGGGGACAGAGGAAGGAGAGCTCTGCCCTGACCTCCTGCATGGTGTCAGATGGAGGCAGTGGGCTGTGGGGAACAGCTCAGGCTGGGACCAGCAAGTAGAGCCCTCGGAAGTTAGACACCCAAAGAGGTGCCATTGAGGAGGGAGCCTGGGCACTGAGAGGGCTGCTGGGAGGCCAGGAATGGGGGACAGTGTGAGAATGACCCTGCCTCAAGGGGGACAAAGAGGAGCTCAGTGAGACTGCAGCTCATCTGGGAGGGGGCGAAGGGGTAGCAGGGTGGCTGGCAGAGGGCAGAGGAAGCCACCAGGGCTCTCCAATCACACAGTGGGGATGGGGACCCATGGAGGCTCTTGAGTGGGGGCACCTCTGCTCTCCAAAGTCAACAGAGATGCGAAAGGACGCAGTCACCTAGCGCCTCTCCTCAGAGGTTCCCGGGCCCTCGGACAGACCAGTGCCAGGGAAGGGCGGGTCTGGGTCTTTACGCCTGCACTGCGACCTGCCTGCCTTAGATGTGAAGCTGTCCCTGCCCAGGGGAGTCACCCAGGACTTTGGGTCTCAGCTCCACCTCCATGTGGCCCTGGCAGCTTCCCTTGCACCCCTGGAGCCTTGGTTTCCACATCCATAAAACTCAGGGATGAACCACTTGGTCTAGAAGTTTCTTTTAGTGTAGGCAAGTTCTGGCTCTTCACCTTCAAGGGTGAATGTGTTCCTTAGAGGAGGGGTGTGGACACAACTGTGCCTTTGACCCCCTGCCGGTGAGCAGGGAGCGTGCTGCCAGAGCTGAGGTTCTGTTTCTGTGTCTGGTAGGGGAGGGGTGGCAAGCACATTCTAGGGAGAGGGAACCCTCCCAATCCATCTTTTGGTGCTGCCACTAGCCAGAAATACACAAAGACAGAATATTTGTTGTGCATTTACTCTGTGCTGGGTCTTGTGTGGGGCCCCATAGAGCAGACACCTCAGGCAGAAATGCACGACCTGCCCCATGTCCCCAAATGTGGCAGCAGAGGGCCTCCCCAGCTCGCCCAGAGATGGGAGCTGGTTGTACCAGAAGGAAACCCTCAGCTGGGAATGTGTGCTGTCTTTTAGAAATGATTTGGAGGCAATAAATTTTCGGTAGCAAAGCAACCCTCAGACTTTTCATAACGCTGAAGAGTTTAGACTTGTTTCAAGGGGTAACAATTTCACCCAAGTAGTGCACCAGCTCCAACTATTTGTTATTGCAAAGGTTGATTTTTTTTTCCCCTTAAGGTGGAATCCTCAGATTTCATGCTCTGCTTTAACTTGTTTTATTTCACCTGGAACACAAATAAAAATAGCCCACAAGATGTATAGATCCCTGAGAGAAGTTTCTTTCTTCCTCCTGGTGTGGAGGGAGGATGGAGGGAGGACGCAGTGTTGAGTGTTCGTGTGTCTTGGGCCTTGCTCTGGGCGCGTGGGAGACCCTGGCAGCCTCTGGCCAGGGCTGGGTGGGGTTGTGAGGACCCTCCGACGGGCTGGATCCTCAGGACAGCTCTCCCACAGCTAAGCTATTTTACAGTGAGGAACAAAGACCTGGAGGCATCTGGCAACCTGCCCACAGTCTCACCGCTGGGCATTTTGGGAGCCAGGGTTTAAACGTAGGCCTGTGTGACTTTAAAGCTTGTGTCCATTTTGGGGCAAATCTCTTGAATCTCACTCAGCACTCACCATCGGGAGCCATGCTCACGCTCTCTCCAGCTGAAGTGGGAAGCTTGAGTGTGAACAAGATCGCAGGGAGAGGATGTTTAGCATAGTTGGTTCCAGGGCTGATTTGAAGTCTCCTTAAGCACTGTGGAAGCCCCGTTTCCATGCCAACAGCTGCTCTGTGCCACTTACCGGCATTTATATCTGCTCGCTAAAGCAGGCCCTCAAAGAATGCCACAGGGAGCACTTGGGGCTCAGAAGCAGCTCATTTGCATTCTCTTTGCATATGCAGTAATTTTTCTGGATTCTCCCAAAATGGACCAGCTGACACAGTGAATGTGTTGTCTCTAGGGCCTGACTTGACGGGATAAAAGGGTCTCAAAATTGTGCTGTTTGTTGTCAGAAGGGAGGGTCTGAGGCTGCTGAGCCTTGTCGGGGAGCAGGGGCCTGTGGCTGAGCCCTGCCTTCTGCAGGCTGCCCCAGGACAGGGCACGCAGGCGAACACAGGGCTGGGCTCAGTGGGGTGGGGAGCAGATTCTAGCTCAGTCAGCCAGAATGTTCTCCAAGCAGAACAAAAATGTCCTCTATTGAGATAGAGTTTTTTGTTTGCGAAAATCCTCAACTTTGGCGACCACCACGCGGTGCTTTATGCTACGGCGTGTTCTCCCGTGAGTGAGGCGTGGTTGTCCTATCCCACAGACGAAGAAGGGAAGTCACTTGTTTCACGGCCAGGGAAGGGCTCCAGCGAGGCATGGGCTCCGGAGGTGTGTGAAGGCCCCGAGAGGTACAGGATCTGGTGAGGTGAGCAGAGGGGAGAAGGCGTTCCAGGGTGGGGACGGAGGTGTGGAGCGGGTGTATTCGCCATCACAAAGAACCGCTAACGGGGAAGCTTAAACAACAGAAACAGTTCCGGAGCCTGGACGTCCAAGACCAAGGTGTTGGCAGGGTTGGTTTCTCCTGCAGCCTCTCTCCCTGCTTGTAGATACCGTCTTCTCCCTGGGTCCTCACATGGTCTTCTCTCTGGGCATCTGTGTTCGAATCTCCTCTTCTTATAAGAGCACCAATCAGCTTGGATTAGGGCGCACCCTAAGGACCTCATTTGACCACAATCACCTCTTTAAGGCCCTGTCTGAGATACAGCTCCCGTTCTGAGATACTGGGGTTAGGACCTCAGTATGTGGATTTTGGAGAGTGACACAATGCACCCAAAGCAGTGGAAGTGGTCATGTGGGCGTTGTTGGGAACACTGAGTGGGAAAGGAAGATGTAAGAGGGTGGGTGGGGGAGAGCTTGGTTCCGGAAGCCTGGCCTGACAAGCTGAGGATTTTGTCCTCCTGTGTGATGGACACATGCCACCGTTCCCACGGCAGGGGGTTTCAGGATGAAAAGACGTTGGAGGTAAACTAGGCTGGTGCCAGCTGGCTTGGACTGGGTTGGGGGTACCAACGGAGACAGCTGTCTTTCCAGGAGCAGCACACAGCTCAAGTGTGGGGTTTTCTTTAAACAGGCCAGTTTTCTGGGGGCTTTAGGGCCCTTTAGTCTGGGGAAAGTCAACAGTCTTGCTCAGGGTGCAAGAACAACATCTGACTCATCTCCATGTGCCCAGCCTGTCATGGCGCGGAGCCTGGCATGGAAGAGGCACTCATTGGTGTCTGTCAAAAACCCAGTGTCAGCCAGGACACTGGCTGTGAGCAGCAGGTGGCTTCTGTTGGTTATACTTCTTGTCAGCTTGAAAAAAATGTGTCTTTTAGCCTGGGCTCCCAGCTAAACACAGAGCCTGAGGCAAGGGTTTAGGACTTGGCAGTTTATTTTGAGGTGTAATCCCAAGAAGAAGGAGGATTGAGGCTAGTGAGACAGAAGCCCCCCAAGGCCAGTCCAAGGGGACATTATTGAGTCAGTCACTGCTGTGGACAATGAGGGTTCAAGCCTGCCGGGGGCCTTCTGTGGAGTGTGTCGGGTGCCTCGGGATTGTCCTCCTAGAGAGGAGGTTAAGTCCTTGTGGAGTGGGGCGTCCCTCCCCTGCCTGTACTTCTGGGTTTGCCCATGTGTCAGCGTGGCTCTGGGGGAGAGTACCCTGTCCCCTGTGGTGTCTTCAGCAGGCCTATGAGAGATTGATCATCAGGGCTGGCATGTGAGGCATTCTGGGATGATGCTATGCAGAGCTGGTTGTTGCAGCCGCAGCTGGAGGGCAAGCATGGCCCAGCACATGCGAGGTGGGGGACAGGAGGTGTCAGATACCTCTTCCAAGCTGCAAGAAGTATAATTAGTGGAAGCCACCTGTCACTCGAAGCCAACGTCCTGGCTGACATTTGGTTTTTCACAGACACTGATGGGTGCCTCTTCCACGTCAGGCTCTGTGCTGTGCCATGCTGAGCACATGGAGCTGAGTCAGATGTTATTGCATCCTGATCCCTGGACATCAGTTAAGGGGACCATTGTCATCCTCACCTAGGAGTGCTGGGAAGAGGCCTCTATGGACTACAGGGACTTGCCATTTCTGCCTGGGGTGGATATGGTGTGGATAGGGTCCCCCATATCAACTATAGATCTTAGTTACAATCGCCCAAAAGTGGCTCTGGCTTGGGCAGAGAGAAAGGTTTGGGCGGTTGTGGCAGCTGCTGCTGCTGATCTACCCCGCACCTGTTTTCCCTCCCTCCTGCCTGGCGGAGGGAAGAGCCACTCATGGAGCAGAACCCCAGAGGCTGTGAAGTCATGCTCCAGGCAGAATGGAGGCATCCTGGCAAAGAAGCATGAACCAAGGCCCCTGTGGGCACCTGCTAGACCCCAGATCTGAAATCTAGGTGCTGCCATTCTTCCTGGGCACACAGGTAGGCACATCCCTCAGGCTGACCTGCAGTTAGTGATGGAGTTCTGGCCCCGGGACTGTGGACAGAAGTAATGCCTGCCATTCTGAGGTCTGGCCCAGAAAAGGCGTCCTCCTCCTGCCGACAGTCTGTCTCCACTCACTGGCTAGACGGTGCCAGGGTGGCCTTCAGTCCACAGAGTGGAGACGCTGGTGCACAGCATGGAAGGAACCTCAGTCCTGAAGTGACTGTGAAGCTGAGCCCCTTGGACAAGCCTCGTTGAACTATAACGAGAGTGAGAAATAGACCTTCGTGGTGACGAGCTGCTGAGATTTGTTAGCTTTCTCCAACAATACAAAAACTGGTCATCTTAAATGAGCATGACCATACGAACCTGTAAGGTGCGGCACTGGCTGTGGATCAACAGTGTGGAAACTGATATTAGACGCTGTGAAAGTGGCAAAGTATTTGGAAGAACGGTTGCCTGTGATAGCTGGGAGGACCGAGCACACCAGCATTGAGCCTGTAGCTCCAGGGGAAGTGGTTGGAAGGAATTAATGGATTAGTGTGTCTTGGCTACCACGGGTTGCATTTGGCAAGATGTTACAGGAAAGAGATGAGCTCAGGAGAGTCACAGCTGGCTTGAAGCAGAAACAGAAGGGGACAGAAAGAGGGGCTTTTCGGGGTTCGAAAACCAAGCACATCTGGACCCGAAACAGTAAGAAAGAAGAGTGAGAAACACTTCAGGCTACAGTGAAGACTAGAAGAAGGATGTGACATTTCCACTCAATTACGTAGCCTCAAGATGGTCATGTTGGGAGGAAAAGGCAGGGAAGCAAAGAAGCAGGGAAAAAATTAATGGGGCTGGACAATTAAGTCTATGGGAGAACTGTGGGTGTGATCGTTGACTGACAGGCGAATAGATCAGAAAGTTAGCTATGGAGGGAATTGTACTGATAAAGAAGCAATGATCCTGGAAATAAGAAGAGTCTTTGACTGAAGCTTAAAATATCCTTGTCCACCCCCCACTATCCAGGAACAAGAAGTAGGTTCTGAAAACTCTGTGGCGTCTGAGGAGGGAACTCCACTACACAGCCACGTCAGAGAGGGCCTTGGAGGAAAATTAACAAGGAAGAGCTCATAGAGGGTGAACTGGGTGGCGGTGGGGTGTGGAGAAAATGTTATTTTATTTTTTTTTGAGATAGAGTCTCGCTCTGTTGCCAGGCTGGAGTGCAGTGGCTTGATCTTGGCTCACTGCAACCTCTGCCTCCTGGGTTCAAGTGATTTTCTTGCCTCAGACTCCCAAGTAGCTAGGATTACAGGCGCACACCACCAACCCTGGCTAGTTTTTGTATTTTCAGTAGAGGTGGGGTTTCACCGTGTATTGGCCAGGCTGGTCTCAAACTCCTGGCTACAAATGATTCGCCTGCCTCAGCCACCCGAAGTGCTGGGATTACAGGTGTGAGCCACCGTGCTCAGCTAGACAAGGAGTTTTCTAAGAGAGCAGAGCCAGAGTCTAATCAGGGGACACCCTTGGCTGCCAGGATAGGGAAACCTCTCAGTCTCTGCCCCTGTGCGATGGACCCTGTGAGATGGACCCTGCAATGGACTGCCCACTGTTGAGTGGCTGCCATTCCTTTCTCTTTGGAGTGGGAGTTTTTACTGGGGTTATCCCTGCCTCACCATCACATTCTGTGTGTGTGTGTGTGTGTGTGTGTGTGTGTGTGTGTGTGTATGTGTCTGTGTGCATGTGTGTGTGTAAGGGAGCAACGAACACATTTGTTCTATAGTCCACAGGTCACCAGACCATACAGTGGCTGGATGAGTTTCAGGTTGTCTCCCTTGGGGAGAGGATGAGCTTTTTCTATGTGTAGGAAGGAGGGCCTCATGGGTATGTGTTGGCAGGGGGCGGACTATGGCAGAGACTGCTAGTGGATGGCAATATTCATGTCACCTCCTTTCTTCCTGGGCACTGTGTGAGGCCGCATTCCTGGCTCCTAGCAGTTAGCTAGGGCCATGCGATTGAATTATGGCCAAAGCAATGTGGACAGAAGGGACACCATCTCCAGGCTTGGCCTCCAAAACCCTACATCATCTTCCCCATTCTCTGTTTTCATTCACCAGCTGGATGATGCCAAGGTGACCTTGATGGCCACATGTCAAAGATGGAGGTGCACAAAATGGAGGGAGCCTAGATCCCTGAATGACTGTGTGGAGCTGAGTGCCTTGGCCACCCTGCATTGGATGGTGACGTGAGTAAGAAACATTTGCTGTTTCAATCCACTGTGATCTGGTGGCTCTTTGTTGCAGGATTCACTTATTTTGACCAGTACACACTTCTCTTGGCCCCTTCCAAGCCTGGATGATCTTGAAAAGTCATGTTAATCTTCTGTGGAAAACTTGTGGCTGGTCCTGTTGCTCATAGGGCAGTCACAAACCTTTACTGCCGCCCATAGAGCTCAGCACCAGTCCTCTCCTATCTTACCAACCCTTTCTTCTCATTCTCTCCCTCTCGCTCCCTGTTCTCTGGTTATGCTGGCTTGCTTTCTTTCCTTCAAATAGCCCATGCTGTCTTCTCTCTCAGCATCTCCCTTCTGTTCCTTCTGCCTGCAACTCTCCTCTTGCACTGTGTTGTCAGGGTCACCCCTAGTATCCTTCAGATCTTAGCTCAGGGAAGATTCCCAGTATCCTCAGTTTGATTGGATTCCTACCACGTCAGTTGTGGATCTTAGTCACAATCATCCAGAAGTGGCTCTGGCTTGGGCAGAGAGAAAGGTTTGGGCAGTTGTGGCAGCTGCTGCTGCTGATCTACACTGTGTCTGTTTCCCTCCTTCCTAACAGATCCCAGTTTAGTTCAGAGGAATGATGTGTCCTTGAAGCTCCTTCTCCAGGTGCCCTACTGGCTACACGTGGCCACCAGACCCAGTTCTGTCTAGAGGGATGTGACACTCTACTTGGTGGGTTCTTAAAGGCTGTTATTTCCTAAAAAGGCTGGCATAGGCTTTTCCCTCTCCATCCTCCCATCTTCTCACCGCCTGCATGAGGATGAAAGCCGCATGCTAAGGATGGAAGACCAGGAGCTGGAAGGAGCCTGTGTTCTAGATGACAGCCGCAAGCAGCTGCCCCAGCCATGGCCTGCCAATCTCTAGGGGAGACCAAAATCCTATTTGGCTAAGCATGGAAACAGGGTTGTCTTTGTCCATTTTCTGTTGCTTATAACAGAATATCTGAAACTGGGCAGGTTATAAAGAGTAGGAATTTATTTCCTGCAGTTCTTGAGGCTGAGAAGTCCAAGGTTGAGGGGCTCTATCTGGTGAGGGCCCTCTTGCTGCTGGGGACTCACTGCAGAGTTCCAAGGTGGTGCAGAGACCTGTCACACCCCCATGATAACCCATTAAGCCATTAACTCATTAACCCATGAATGGGTTCATCTACTCATAAGGACAGAGCTTTCCAGGCCCAATCACCTCTTAAAAGCCCCATCTCTCAATACTGCCAGATTGGGGATTAATTTCAATGTGATTTTTGGAGGGGCCAAAAACCATAGCAGGGGTTTTTAGTACATGCAGCTGAGCATGCTCCTAATTAATGCAATTAATCCTTGGTCAGGGCCTTGAGAATGGTGTGTTGGGATGCTGTTCCTGAGGTTCCTGGAATGAATCCAAAACACCCCTGCCTGTCTGAGTTGTGTGTCAAATCCAAACTCTGGGCAGGACCATCTGGTTGGCCACGCCCAGGTCACAGGCCCACCTTGTCAGGGCCAGGCAGAGAGAATGTCCTGGCCCCTGGAATGCTACAGTGGGAGGCCAGGTCTGGCTGCCCACCTGCTCAGGGCTCTCTTAATTCCCTGTGCTTTTATTATGCCCATGATAAGGCATGGGCTGCCACAGCCATGAAGCTGGGGATGGGCCAGAGCCCAGGAAGGGGCAGAAAAGGTGTGGGGCTCCCAAAGGCAGCTGGAACGGGATGGGTTGAGAAAGCTCCCGGGAGGAGGGAATCCCAGGTGTGTACACCTTGAATGCTGTTATTTGCTGCTGCTGCTGCTGATGGTGAAGCCACCTTCCCAAGACTCCCTCTCTGGAGTCAGGCTCCCTCACTGATCCTTCCACCCCTAGACCCCATCAACTCCCAAGGCTTGTCCAACCTCTAAACTGAGGGCCGCAGAGGGCCCTGGCTTTGTGACTGGTTTACAAGCCCCTTCCATTTCTCAGCTAATGAAGTGGTGGGGCCAGTTATGGTGGCAGTGAAATGCATGGCCAAGGGGGCAGTGTGTGCCAGTGTTCTGTCTTGCTGCAGTGGGGCAAGTGGTAGAAATTGGCACACCTGGCTGGGCACAGTGGCTTATGCCTATAATCCCAGCACTTTGGAAGGCTGAGGTGGGTGGACCATGAGGTTAGGAGTTTGAGACCAGCCTAAGCAACACGGTGAAACTCTGTCTCTACTAAAACATACAAAAAAATTAGCTGTCGGCTGGGCGTGGTGGCTCAAGCCTGTAATCCCAGCACTTTGGGAGGCCGAGGCGGGTGGATCACAAGGTCGAGAGATCGAAACCATCCAGGTCAACAAGGTGAAACCCCGTCTCTACTAAAAATACAAAAAATTAGCTGGGCATGGTGGCACGTGCCTGTAATCCCAGCTACTCAGGAGGCTGAGGCAGGAGAATTGCCTGAACCCAGGAGGCGGAGGTTGCAGTGAGCCGAGATCGCGCCATCGCACTCCATCCTGGGTAACAAGAGTGAAACTCCGTCTCAAAAAAAAAAAAAAAAAAAAATTAGCTGGCTTGGTAGTGGGTGCCTGTAATCCCAGTTGCTCAGGAAGCTGAGCCAGGAGAGTCACTTGTACCCAGGAGGCAGAGGTTGCAGTGAGCCGAGATTGCTCCACTGAACTCCAGCCTGGGCAACAGAGCAAAACTCTATCTCAAAAAGAAAAAAGAAATTGGCCCAGCCTGAGGTATGATGCCCAGGCCCGAGGTGCTGAGTCCTCACCTGGGACTGTTACTGGTGCACAGAGAACCTGTCTCGCACCTGCAGTGAGTGTCCAGGGTGCTGGTGTGGTGTGCAGCCTGGGTGTGAGTGCTGGCTCTGTTGGGTGTGCTCTGTTCAAATCAACTCCCATCTGGACAGCCAGCCCCACCGACCCGCCTTGCTCCAGAACGTAGGTGCCATCCCTGGGTCCACCTCTGCTCTTGCATGAAGTTATTCAACCTAAGGCAGCCTATATTTCTGTCATTCATCCCCAGACATATACAGAGTCACTACAATGTGTCAGGCCCAGGGCTGTGCATTGGAGTTGCACCACTGAGCCAAATCGACCATGATTCTGCCCTCCTGGAGCAGACAGTCTTGGGAGGAGACCAGGCGTCTCACACACACACACACACACACACACACACACACACACACACACACAAACACACACACACACACACATGAAGTTATAACTTCCTGTGGAGGTGTGGGAGGGCTATGAAGACAGTGAAGTGGTGCAGAGAGAGACAGTAACTGGAGACCTGCTGTAGGTCAGGGGAGAGAGCTGCAGAGCAGGGCGGGGTAGTCTTCTGGTGCAGGCGACACTGGCTCACGGACAAAGGTTGGGGAGTGTGAAGCAGGGTCACTGTGTACCATGTCAGTCCCAGGAGAGGACTCTAAACACCTTGCCCACTGCGCCTTGAGTTGTGTTAATTTCTGTCACTTGCATGAGTCCAGTTAGACAACACTCACCTACAGCAAGTTACACGAAGCAGATTTATTACTTACAGATAGGTAGCCAGGGACAGCGGAGCCTGGGATGTGTGGTGAGCTGGTCCCCAGGCTCGAGAAAGCTGCCTGAGAAAGCTCCATTGGCCAGGACTGCCTCCAATGCCCGTGTCTAGCCACAAGGAGGCTGGGAGATGCAATCTCGTGGGGGATAGTGGGGCATCATGGTGGGGGATAGTGGGGCATCATGACCCCAGATAACAGGTAGAGGATTCCTTACTGTCAGAAGAAGGAGAAGGTGGAAACTTGCGGACAAGCGTGGTCTCTGCCTCGTACTCTGGGCCCTGGAAGCTGTGCAGTACTGCCTGGGGGAATCTCCCTCACAACATCCCAGGACACGTAGCATGTTTAGGTATGGAAGGTCTTCTGGGAACCGCAAATGGGCGGTTAATTTTAGCACACAGGTTGACTTCTTACTCAGTCTGGAAAGCCTGATTATGGGGTCTTGTGGGAGATTCTCCTGCATGTTTCTCCAGGCAGAGTCCTCAAATTCCCTGTGCAGCAGCCCTACCAGCTGCTCCTCCAACCTAGCTTGCATGCCTCCCCTGATGGGAAGCTTACTCCCTCCTGGATACTCTTCCCTTTCTTTGGCCTCCTGACTGGGAGAAAGCACTCCTCATAGGGCACTCTGATTTTCCTCCTGTGATCAGTCCCCTCCTCCCATTAGTTCTGGCTCTGCTCTCCATTATTCCCTCACCCCAGAACAATTCTATAGAAATTTGGAGTGAACCATAGAGGCTGCTAAGTGGCTTTTCTATCAGTGAAAGAGAAGCATATGACCGAGTGAGACTCCTGCGACATTTGAGTCCTCATGGCCAAGGTCAGCCCCCAGATACTTATGTGCCGTGTCCAGTGTCCCAGGCCTGGATCGGGCTCCAGGCCAGGCTCAGCCAAAGCCTGACTGTGTGGCCTTCGGCAAGTGGCTTCAGGGCTAAGTCTAACTCCCAACTCTGACCCTGGTCCTGGGGTCAGGTGTGCCACCTGCCTGGGCCTCAGTTTCCTCATCTCCAAAGCAGAGGTAGTGATGGACAGTACTGACCCTATGGATTTTCTAGGAGGCTTAAAGAAGCTGAGGCTTGCCGAGAACTTAGCATGCTGTTGGCTACAGTAGGAGAGTTGGAGGGCTTCTATTTTGAAATACTACTGAATAGTTCTTTTTCCCGAGATAGCTTGTGTGACTTCTTGGTCAATTCAGTGAACCAGCTGCTTCTTAGACTTTGGTGTTCAAAAGCCTAGACCCACTGGGAATGGAAGATCTCACAGGAGGTCTCTAAAAAGGTAGTGAGAGTTCGCCATGTGCTGAGCACTGTTCCCATTGCTCTGAACACGTGGTCTCCTGGAATCTTAAGGCCAGTCTATGAGGCAGTTGCTCTCATTATTTCCATTTTATAGATGAGAGAACGGAGGCACAGAGAGGTTATGTGTGTTGCTCAAGGGCACACAGCTAGTGATGTCAGTGGGGTGGTAACTTTCGGGGGCCTGGATTCTTCATCACTGTGCTCTTCAACAATAGACTATGGTGAGCCTGGAGTCTGAGTCTCCCCAGTCTCCTCCCTGCCTGCTTCAGCTCACAGGAAGGTTTCCCAGGCTGGAGGTGGTGGCGAGGAGGCGGGAGGCTCAGGGGAAGCTGGCTGGGCTCTGGGTGCTCAGGCTGGCTGTGAACTGTAGTAGCAGGCAGTCTTGCTCTGCCACTCCATGGGAGTGGTGGCTGATGGAGAGCTTCCCGGGGTAGGGCACTGGAGGGTCAGGGGGACCTGGAGGGGCACACAGGAGTCGCAGGCACATGCAGGAGAGGTACAAGGCTAATGGCCTGGTGGAGGCCTGTGGAGTCCTTAGCAGATCAGGCCAGATCGAATGGCTCCCAGCTCAGGGGCTCTGGGGGAAAGGTGGGCATTCCAGACTGGCCAAAATTAAATTTCTGTGAGAGTAGGACTCAGGAAATGAATTTCACATAGAAAAGAAATCTTTGCCAGGCATGGTGGCACACGCCTGAAATACCAGTTACTCGGGAGGCCGAGGCACGAGAATTGCTTGAAGTAGATGGAGGTTGCAGTGTGCCAAGATTGCGCCACTGCCCTCCAGTTTGGGCCACAGAGCAAGACTCTGTCTCAAAAAAACAAAGAGAAGTCTTTATTAAAAATTTCTTGAACATCTGAGGCTGTGGCTGGAGTGCCATTCAGGCTCTGCTCAATGCACGTCCATTACTCTGGTCTTACTGCTGTTTCTGTGTAGTTGCAAGGGCGAAAGGGAGTTGTGTTTGTGTGCGTGCCTGTCACATACATACATGTATGCATTTATGTGTATATGCATGTGTTTGTGCATGCTTGTGGGTTTGTATTTGCCTTTGCATGTATTTGCTGACGGTGTGTACGTGTCTTTGTGTGCATGTGTGTGTTTTTATGTGTCTGTGTGCAAGGCGTACATGCTGTGTCACCTGCGCCCAGCCTGGCTTGCACAGCCGCACTCCCTCCCTGCCCCCAGACCCCAGAATGCTTCTTGGTTTCTCACCTTTGCATATTCGAATATTGGCCTAGCCCCACCATCCCCTGGGCATTTATGGGTTGATCCTGTATTGTTGGTGCGGGCTGAGTGGGTGGATTCATCACCAGGATTGGGATGGGAATTCCTGCCCCGCATGTGCTCCAGAGGGGCTTTCCTAGGTCCTGCCCCATCCTGCCCCATGCCAGCCATTGCCTGGGTGCACCATTCATTCAATCCAGAAATATGGGACAATGCAAATGACAACTCACATTTGTATTTTGGGCACTCACTCTGTGCCAGACACAGAAGCCCTTTCCATTTTTCACCTCATTTTGGCTCCATTTTATGGATGAGGAAACTGAGGCAGAGGAAAATGACCAAGGGCAGCAGTTACTAACTGGAAAAATTTGAACCCAAGTGTTTGGTCACCAGAGGCCATGACCCAACCATTGCACTGCCTGCTGGCTACCCCAATCCTGTGGCTCAGCTGGTGGGGGCAGGTGCAGAGCTCCTCAGAAGGGAGGCTGGGTGCCCTCCTTGCCTCTCCCTGTCAGCTCCACTGTCTGCCCAGGTGTCCTGTCCCCCAGCCTCTGCAGGGCTGTCCCGGGCAAAGCTGGGACCAGTACTGACCTCTCCAGCGAGGGAGGTATGTAAGCGAGTCTTTTGGGTGCTTCTGCTGGACTTGAACCTGAGCCTGGTATCTAGCTGTGGGAAGAGCTGCTGTCACCCTTAGCTGAAGGCATGGTCCAGTTGGAGACTGGCTCGGGCTCTGACCCCACACCCCGTCACCTCAGATGCCTGTGTTCCACCCCTGGCTGCAGGGGAAGAAGAGCAAGGGGGATCTCCCTAGGTCCAGTCTGTGGACCGCCCAGAGGAAGCCAGAAATTCACGAACGGAAGGAGCTGGTTGGCACAGTTAGCGTCTTGTCTGTGGTCACCACAGGATGGCGGGAAAGATGGGGTGGGGCAGAGCCTTGGAGTCAGGTCCTTCTGGCTTTCTCTTCCTCCTCTGACAACTGTCAAGTCAGAAAACCTCTTGGAGACTCAGTTTCCTCATCTGAGAAATGGAAGAACGTTGTATCCCCAAGTTGTTGCAAACACCAAGAGGTTCCCTCTAGGAAGGGCCTGCCTGTGAAGGCGAGGACTGTGAGGATGATAGTGGTGATGATAATAGTTAACAGAGTATAATAACAAAAGCAAGTTATGTGTTCACCATGCCCCAGGCACCCTTCTAGGCACTTCACGCCTGCTATCTCATGTGATTCTCTCAGCAGCCCTAGGAAGGTCTTATTTTCATTTCCATTTTATAGATGAGGAAACTGAGGCCCAGAGAGGTTAGGAGACTCTCTGGGTTAGGCAGCTGGTAAGTGGTGGATCTCGAAGCAATAGGAGCTGAGAGACGGGAGTGGTTATCCCTGCCAGGAGGGTGGAAGGGCTATCTGGGGAGGCATCATTTTCCCAGGCTCATCTGAGAAGGGCCTGCATATGAGAAGGGCAAACATCAAAAAAACCGAAAAGGCGTTTCTACAAAAGGCAATTTGGTCTCCTGTACCTTTGGGATCTGTTTTCCCGAGTCCTGGGATGCCTTCTCCTCTTGCCTCTGTGATTTCCCTGAGCCTCAGTTTCGCCATCCCTGAGAAGGGGATAATGATAATGACAATCGCTGCTTTATTTTGCAGCTCTGAGGATTAAGTGAGATGAAGGTCTTAGCACACAGCAGGTGCTCGTCCGCCTTGCGTTCACGTCTCCCCACCAGCAAGCCTGCCTATGTCCCCTTGCCTGGATCCTGAGGCTCGGGTGTCAGAGAGGCTGCCCTGCAGGCGGGAAGAGGGGTCAAGGATCCCGTTACTGTCGGGCGGGCCCAGCTCTCAGACAATGGGAATCACATTAACCTCTGCTAGGGAGATCACCATCTGTCCAAACAGTGGGGACGAGGTGTCCCACGGCCTGAGAGTCGGAAGCATCACGCAACATTGCGCTCTCCCTCTGCAGATATTATCGACAGAGTCGCCTTGGCCAGCCCCACCCTCCCTGGCCTTAGTCTCCCTATCTATGCAAAGGCCTCAGCTTCTCTGCTCCAGGTTGCCAGCACACAGCTGTTGCTCCCAAAGCTCTGTGATGTGAACTAAGGTTCAGGTGGGGCTGGAAGAACTGCCCACAGCCCCCGACGCTGCTCACTTTAGATGTGGGGAAATGGAGGCCCAGCAAAGGGAAATTAGTCATTTGCGGCCCCTGAGTCGGCCGGTGGTGGGGCTGAGAGTCAGAGCCAGGCCTTTGAGCTTGGCCAGATATCTGGGTGCTGTGAGTGCCATCACGTGGGATAGAGCCAGAGCCTCCGTGACGGGGGCTTACCAGCAGCGGTGACACCCAGGTGAGGAGGAACTCGGGGTTTACTGGGAGGGCAGCCCGACTCAAGGTGGGCCTTGGCCTGCCATTGCTCAGGCCCCGTCCTGCGTGCCTCTGCCTACAGGGCCAGCGAGGCTTCCCGAGGCCAGTGTCCTAGGCTGTTAACTCTGGACACTCCTGAAGCCCCAGTCCCTCTGAGCCAGGCTCCCCACTGGAGCACGCCCTGCCTTCCCCATCTCCAGGCCTTGGCTCGTGCTGTGCCCAGCCCAGAAGGCCCCTCCCCTCTGTCAACTTAATGGGCCTTTTCCAGCCTCCTTTCCTACCACACTTCCCCTCCCTCCTGCCACTCTGCCCTCCTCGCCGTTCCTAGTGTACCACTGGGGCACATGTGAGGAGGCTGTTCTGCTATGGTGGGGGGACGTGGAGGAAACCGAGGGGACCCCCATGTGCAAAGGCTTGTATACCTGTGAGTGGACCATGTGGAGGGAATTGAGAAGCTGCACATGAGGCAGCTGGTCTACCATCAGGGCCGGGACACGTGGAGAGAACTGGGGAAACACTGCGAGGAGGAGGCTGGCCTGCAATCGGGGTGGAGCCCTTGCAGGGGAACTGGAGAGACCCCTGCACGAGGAGGCTCGTCTGCCCCCGGGGGGCCCCGTGGAGGGAACTGAGAGGACCCCTGAGTGTGGGGGCTGGTCTGTCATTGCGGGGGTTATGGGAATGGAACTGAAGGGACGCTTGGTGAGGAGACTGGTCTCCCATTGAGGGGGCCACATAAAGAGAACTGGGGGGAGTCCCATGTGTGGGGCCCGGCCTACCTTTGATGGTGTTATATGAAGGGACCAGAGTGAACCTTTGTATTAGAGGCTAGTTTGCCATTGTGGGGGTCATGTGGAGCAAACTGTGGAACCCCTGTTAGGGGAGACTGGTCTACTCCTGGGGGTACATGGAAGGACCCCTATATGAGGAGGCTCTTCTATTATTGGGGTGTGGGCATGCAGAGAAAACTGAGCTACCCCCTGTGAACAGGCTGGCCTACCATCGAGAAGACCATGGGGGGGAACTGGGGAGACCCCTGTGTGAGGAGGCTGGTCTACCATTCAGGGGGCCCTATGGAGGGTACTGCTGGGGCCTCCATGCGAGGAGTCTGGTCTAACGTTGAAAGGGTCAGGTCGAAAGTGGTGAGGGGACCCGAATGTGAGGAGGCTGGTGTCCCGTTGGGTAGGGCCATACGGAGGAATCTGAACAGACCGATTTGTGAGGAAGCTGGCCTACCACTGAGGGGTACGTGGAGGAAACTAAGTGGACCCCACGTGAAGAGGCTCCTTTAGTATTGGGGTGTAGGCATGCAGAGGAAACGGAGAGTGCGCCTGTGTGAAAGGGCTGGTCTAGCATTGAGAAGGCCATTTGGAAGCTACTGAGGGGACCTCCATGTGACGAGGCGCGTCTACCACTGAGAAGCCGAGTGGGAGTAAGTGAGGGGCCCCCGTATGAGGAGGCTGGTGTACCACTGGGGGGGCATGTGGAGGGAACTAAACAGACCCCCTTGTAAGGAGGCTGGTTTGCTTTTGTGATGGGGCCTGTTTGAGGAACCTGAGGGGACCTCCGTGTGTGAAGGCTTGTCTACCATTGGGATGGGGGTACATCGAGGGAACTGAGGCACCCCAGTGTGAGAAGGCTCTTCTACCATTGAGGGGGCCACCTGGGGAAAACTGAGGGGATCCTCATGCGAGGAGGCTGGTGTATCACTAAGGGACCCCTGTGTGAGGAGGCTGGTCTACCACTCGGGTGGGGGCACTTGGAGAAAACTTAAGTGGATCCCAGTTTGAGGAGGCTTGTCTACCATTGGTGGTGCATATGAGGGGAGCTGGAGACACCCGTGTAAGGAAGCTGGTCTACAACTGGGGTGGGGGCACGTTGAGGAAACTGAGGGGACCCCAGTGTTATGAGGCTAGTCTACCATCGGGAACATGGAGGGAAAATGAGGGGATCCCCCGTGCGAAGTCTGATCTGCTATTGCAGTGGGGGGCACATGGAGGGAACTGAAGGAACGAACCCCTTTGTGAGAAGACTGGTCTACCATTCTGGGGGCCCTTGAGGGGGACGGAAAATGCCCATGTGAGGAGGCTTGTCTGCCACTGGGTGGTGGCACATCAAGGGAACTGAGCGGACCTATGTGTGAGGCGTCTGGTCAACCATAAGGTGAGGGCAGGTGAAGGGAGCTGAGGAGACCGTTGCGCCAGGAGGCTGTTCTATCCTTGGGGAAGGCATGCGGAGGAAGAGGAGGGGACACCCAAATGAGACTGGTCTACCACAGGGATGGGAGCACGTGGTGGGAACTGAGGGGACCCCGTGTAAAGCGGCTGTCTACTATTGAAGTGGGGGCACACGAAGGGGATTGGAAGGAGACCCCAGTAGTAGAAGACTGGGCTACCATTGTGGGGGCATGTAAAGGGCACTGAGGGGATGCCCAAGTAAGGAGGCTGGTCTATCACCAGGGTGGGAGGGAGCTGTTGGAGAGAACTGATGAAATCTCCACGTGTGAGGGCTGTTCTACCATTGGAATAAAGAAATCTGGAGGAGAATTAGAAGAACCCTCATGTGAGGAGGCTTGTCTACTCTCGGGGGACATGTGGAGCAAGCTGGGAGGATTCCCATTTGAGAAGGCTGGTCTACCATTGGGGTGGGGGCTAGTGGAAAAAATTCAGGAGACCCCATGTGATGAGGCTGGTCTATCATTGGGTAAGGAAAAAAGTTGGGGTACCCCTGTGTGGAGAGGCTGAGAGGAAACCTGTGTGAGGAGGCTTGTCTACCTATGCAGGGGCCATGTGGACGAAAGTGAGGAGACTGGCCGATTACTGAGAAAGCCACGTGGGAATAGAGGGGACCCACATATGAGGAGGCTGGTCTACCAATGGGGGAGCACCTGGAGAAAACGGAGGGGACCGGCACGAGTTGGTCCACAAGGAGTGGAACTAAAAGGACCCCCACCCCCATGTGAGGTGGGTGATCTACTTTTGAGACAGTCACGTGAAAGGAACTGAGGAAACCCCATGTGAGGTGGCTGGTCTACCTTTGGGGGTGGCACGTGGAGGAAACTGAGACCCCCGCATGAGGATGCTGGTCTACCATTGGGTGGGGGCACATGAAGAGAAACTGAGGGAATCCCCATGTAAGGAGGGTGGTCTCACTGAACGGACCACTTGCAAGGAAGAGAGAGGACCCCTTTGTTAGGAAGATGGTCTGTCTTTGGGCAGGTAACATGAAGGGAACTGAGGGCAACCTCGCGTGAGGTGGCTGGTCTACCTTTGGGAGTGGCATGTGGAGGGAACTGAAGGGACTCTCATGGGAGGTGGCTGGTCTCCCACTAGGTTGCGGGTGTGTGAAGGGAACATAGGAGACCCTTGTTTGAGGAGACTGGTCTACCACAGGGGTGGCAGCACATTGAGGAAACTGAGGGGACCCTTGTGTGAGAATGCTAGTCTACCATTGGGTCAGGGGCATGCGAAGAGAGACTGAGGGACTCCCCATGTGAGGAAGCTGGTCTGTCACTTAAAGGACCATGTGGAGAAAAGTGAGGGGACCCCTGTTTTAGGAGGCTCTTCTGCCTTTGTGTGGGCCACAGAAAGGGAACTGCGGGGAACCCTATGTGAGGTAGTTGGTCTTCCATGAGGGGTGACACATGGAGGGAACTGAGTCAACCCCATGAAAGAAGGCTGGTTTACCATTGCGGTCACGACATGTGAAGACAACTGAGGGAACCCTGTGTGAGGCTGCTGGTCTACCACTGGGTGGGCACATGGAGGGAACTGTGGGGCCCCCAATATGAACAGGCTGATCTACCACTGAGATAGGAGCATGTGGAGACAACAGGTGACTTACGTCTGAGGAGGCTGGTTTGTCTCCGGGTAGGAGAGTGTAAAGCCTGTGTGGAAAGGCTGGCCTACCTTTGCAGAGGCCACGTGGGCAAAAGTGAGGGCAACACTTTATGGGAGACTGGTCTATTACTGAGGAAGTCACGCGGAGAGGGATAGACACAACCTGCCTGTGAGGAGGATGGGGTGGGGTACACGTGGAGAAACCTGAGGGGACCTACATTTGAGGAGGCTGGTCTACCGTTAAGGGTCCACGTGGACAGGAACTAAGAGACCTCTGTGTGAGGTGGCGGGCCTACCATTGGTGGGGGCGCGTGGAAGAAATGGAGTGGACTTCCTGTTTGTGAGACATGTGGTCTACCACTGTGGTGAAGGCGCATGGAGGAAACGGAGGGGACTCCCGTGTGAGGATGCTAGCTTACCATTGGGGTGGGGGCACGTGAAGAAAAACGGAGGAAATCCACGTGTGAGAAGGCTGGTCTACCATTGGGGGTGGCACGTGGAGGGAACGGTGGGGACCATTGTGTGAGGTGGCTGGTCTCCCACTGTGTTGGGGGTGTGTGAACTTAGGAGACCCTTGTGTGAGGATTCGCTTCTATCCTAAGGGTGGAAGCACATGGAATAGAGAGCCCTTGTGCTTATCTACCGTTGAAGGCACCTGAGGAAACTCAGGGGACCTCACGAGAGGAGGCTGGTCAGCCTCTGGTGTGCAGGTGCTTGGAGGGAGGGAGCGGACCGTCATGTGAAAATGCTGGTCTACCACTGGGATGAGGACACGTGGAGAGAAACTGAGAAAATCCCTGTGTAAGACGCCTGGTCTGTCCTTAAAAGGGCTACCTGGTGGGAAATGGGAACCCCTGGGTTAGGAAGCTGGCCTACCACTGAGCGGGTCACATGAAGAAAACTGAGGGGAACCCCATGTGAGGCAGCTAGTCTACTATGGGGAGTGGTGTGTGGAAGAAACGGAGGGGACCCTTGTGTGAAGTGGCTAGTCTAACTTCAGGTGGGCACAAGGGAAAACTCGGGGGATGTCCACATGAGAAGGCTTGTCTACCACTAGGGTAAGGGCACGTGGCGGTGAGTCAGGGGAGCCTCGTGGGAGGAGGCTGGCCTACCATGCAGAGCATGTGGCAGAAACTGAGAGGATTCCCATTTGGAGTGGCTGGTCTCCCGTTGGGGTAGGGGCACAAAAAGGGAACTGACGAGAGCCCCGTTTGAGGAGGCTTGCCTTCCATTCAGTGAGCTACGTAGAGGAAACTGAGGGGACTCCCATGGGAAAAGGCAGGGCTACTATCGTGTTGGTGGCCCATGGAGGACACAGGGGTACCCCCGTGTGAGGACGCTGGTCTACCATTGAGGTGGGGACATGTGAAGAGAAACTGAGAAAATCCCCATGTAAGGAGGCTGCTCTGTCCTTACAAGGGCTATATAGTGGGATCGGAGGGGCCCCCTGTGTTAGCAGGCTAGTCTATTTGTGAGTGCGTTATGTGAAGGGAACTGAGAGGAACCCCATGTGAGTTGGCTGGTTTACTATTGGGGTGGCACGTGGACGAAACTGAGGGGGCCCTCATGTGAGTTGGCTGGTCTACCGTTGGGTGGGCACATGAGGGAAGCTCAGAAGATGTTCACATGGGAAGGCCTGTCTACCACTGGGGTGGGGGCACGTGGAGGTAAATAAGGGGAGCCTCGTGGGAGGAGCCTGGTCTACCACTGGGGAGCATGCAGAGGGAACACAGGATTTCCGTTTGGCGTGGCTGGTCTGCCATTGGTGTGGGGGCACACGGAGGGAACAAAAGACCCCTGTGTGAGGAGGCTGGCCTACCAGTCAATGGGTTATGTAGAGGAAACTGAGGGGACCCCATGTGGGGAGGCTGGACCACCACTGTGGTGGCAGCACATGGAAGAAACTGAAGATACCCCCCATGTGAAGTGGCTGTTTTACCATTTGGATCAATTTTCTGCCCATCTCAGGGCTGTGAGCTGGGGATCCAGAGATGGCCCCAGCCTCCACCCTTGTGTGTGTTTCCCGATTCATGAGGGTGACAGGCAGGAAAACCACCAGTGGCAGTGTGAGGTGGCAAGGACTGTGAGGGTGATAGTGAGGATGATTACTATGATGCTAGTTAATAGAGTGTAATAGTAACAGGAAGTTATGGTTCACCAAGTCTCAGGCACGCTTCTCAGCACTTCCCATGTGCCAGCTCATATCATTCTCTTAACAGCCTAAGAAGAAGACCTTGTTATGTTCATTCCCATTTCACAGACGAGGAAACGGAGGCATAGAGAGGTTAGGAGACTCTCCTTGGGTTAGGTGGCTGAAGTGGTGCATCTCAGAGCAGTGAGGGAGCCCAGAAAAATGCCCAGAGAAGGGAGCAATGATCTGCCAGGAGGAAAGAGGAAGGCTTTTTTTGGGGGTGGGTGGGGTCATTTGACCTGGGCTTTGAAGGATGCTTAGGAGTCCAACAGGCATGGAGGCAATGGAAATAAGTGCAGGCCTGAGGCAAGAAGAAACCAGAGTGAATCCAGCCAGAGAAATCACCCTGGGTCTGCCTTGTCCTTGTGTACAAGAGCCAGGCAAAGGATGGAATGACAGACTGAGAGACAGAAGCAGGGAACTGCAGGGCCTGGGAGGGCAGTGAGGGGCCTGAGAAACTATCTCTGCAATTTAACCCTGGTGGAAATGGGAAGTGACGGTGATGCTACTTAGCCTCAGGACCCTTCCCCAGCCCTCTCAGGATCCTGGTCCTCTGTGAGAGGTAGCCCTGCCCTGGGAGAGACACAGGGATAGAGACACAGAGACACAGACTGGGGTGACAAGGGCCTGTGCAGATGAGCAGCTTGAGGGCATGCGGCCTTGGCAACCGTATCTTCTTCTGTGTTCACTCTTCGTTTGGCCAATGGTTTGACACAGGACATAAATAGTATTTATTCCAAGCTAGGACATTTTGGAAATGAACAGGGGCATGATTAACAGTTACCCAAAGATGACAGATGCAAATCCAGACATTTGGTCACACAGATCACATGGCACCTCTCATGAGCTTGACAGTTATTAACCCACTTAATCCTGAGAAACCTCAAAAAAGAGGTTGCTATTATCCTCATTTTCCAGATGATGAAACTGAGGCACAGAGGAAAGAAATGCATGCATATTAGCACCTGCTCTGGATTGGGCGCTGAGCTAGGCCATTTCACATAAATCCTGTTTAACCCTGACAACAGGTCTGCAAATGACATGCGAGAACCCTGTTTACTGATGACAAAACAGGCTCTCCGACCCAGTCTGCCCACCTGATCCTCAACCTTAGCCTCTTCCACGGCCTGACTGGGTCTCCTCTGTGTAGCTGCTCTAATCTGAAACTTGCCTCCCTGGTTTTTTTTTTTTTTTCTTTTTAGTTCCCCCACCCTCCTTAGATTGCAGCAGGGAAAGAGGTGTGTCTCCCGCAGAAAAATGTGCAAGTTCTTTTAGGTGAGACGGGAACAATGTGGGCAGGGGGCCTGGCTATGAGGGCAGGGGCTGTGGGTGGGGTGGGGGAGTGCATGGTTGGCAGCAGAACCTGCTAGATAGGCTCACTAGACTCAGACGTGCATGCTCGCTCTCTCAAGAAAACAGGTGCACAAAGTACTAGGTTGGTACAAAGTAATTGTCGTTTTTCTATTAAAGTAATGGCAAAAACCTCCATTATTTTTACACCAACCAAATATATCCCTGTGGATGGGGCAGCCTTTTCCAAGGGGTGTGGCCTCGTGCATTGTGCTTCCCTCTCTGGGCTGTGGCACCTCATCTGGAACTCCAAGGGCTGAGACTCAAGACCCTTGTAGAGCCTCCGCTCTGTACCCGGCTCTGGGGTGGATTCAGGGTTAGGGGGCCTGGGTTCAAATCCAGACTCTACCTTTTTAGA
This sequence comes from Saimiri boliviensis, assembly GCF_048565385.1. Classification (NCBI taxonomy): domain Eukaryota; kingdom Metazoa; phylum Chordata; class Mammalia; order Primates; family Cebidae; genus Saimiri; species Saimiri boliviensis. The sequence goes on from NC_133456.1 coordinate 20,789,097, forward strand.
TGTGTGGCCTTGGAGCAAATTATTTAGCCTGTCTCTATGTGCTCACCTGGAAAATGGGATGATGAAGATGGTGGTGATGATAATGGGGAGTCCCTCTTGGAGCTGCTGGGCAGATGAAGTGAGTGGCTGGAAGATGAATGCTTAGAGCAGTGCGTGGAAGAGCTGTGCTGCTGCTTCTTATCTTCTAGGGGCAACATGAGAAAAACGACCTCGGCTGGAGGCAGCCTGCCCTGGATGGGGAGGTCCTCACGTAGAACACTGACCCCAGCCGGCTCCTATCTTCAGGTCAAAGTCCCAGCACAGGGACAGGGGTTTGCTGTGAGGTGGGGGTCTCTGGAGTCTGAAGAGCATGTCTGGCATGGGCAGGCCCGACCTGACCAGGCACCAGAAACAGACAGGACATTGTGCACTGATAGGAGTCCCGCAGGCTGAGGGAGCCGTGCCCGGGCACCCGCCGGGAACCAGGCAGGCAGTGGAGGGTGGGGAGTGGGCCATGTGCCCGGGAATGCGGCCCCACCACCACAGCCAGAGATGGAGGGACTGCAGCCCCCGGCCAGCCCGGCGTCTCCCCAGCCTCAGTCAGTTGGGCGCCACCTTTGAGATTTTTGCCTTATGAGTGAGCATTACTATAATTTATTTCATGGTTGTCTTAAGTTTTAATTTATTTTTTCATTTAATTTTTGTTTGGATCTGAGCTGTACTCACATGGTTCAAAAATCAAAGTTTAGTAAGTGCTTTGAGGGGAGTCTGCCTCCCAACCTGTTTCCCACCCCTGCCCCTCCCCCAAAGCCATGGTTATTATTTTACATCAACAAATAGGAACTATATGTATTTGATGTATTTTTCCAATCCAAGCACAATTTTTTAGTATGCAATGCACACACTGCCTTACAACATGCTTTCCTCACTTACTGTTTTTAACTTCTCTACTTAAGTGAATGTAAATGAAAAGACATACCACCACTTTCTGTTGACAGAAGGTAGCTGTGACAATAGCACATGGGGATGGAGCAAGGCCACCACCATATTCCAGTGGGTCCGGTTGTCTGGGGGGGCCCTGAGCTCAAGGTCTGACCTTCTAGTCCCTAGTTCCAGAGAGACTAACAGTTGTTGGTGGGAAAGTGAAGACACCCAACCCCAAGCTGACGTTTCGGCTGGGAAGTGATGAAAAGGACTAAAAGGATTTGGACTGGAAATGCCTCTCCCCACCCTGGTCCTGGTGTATAGCAGCACTGCCATTCCATCAGTGGTCCAAGTCCACACTTTGGGAAACTCTCATCAAGCCCATTCGCCTAGTCCCAAGGGCTGTAGATAGGGTCCTGGGAAACTGAGGTGTTGCCCAGGCTCTGAACCAACTAGCTGTGTGGTTTTAAGTCCTCAGCCCTTTCTGAGCCTCAGTTTGCCCACCTTTAAAATGCCGCTGTTGTTGGACTAGATGAGAGTTCTAATTTCCCCTGTGATTTCTCTTTTGATCCATTAGTTAAGAAGTGTGTTGTTAGTAGCCACATATTTGTGAGTTTTCAAATTTCTTTCTCTTAATGTTAACCAATTTCATTCTTTCATGGTTAGAGAACATACTTTCTCTCCTTTTAAATGTATTGGTGTTTATTTTGTGGCCTAAGATACAGTCTATCCTGGAGAATGTTCCATGTACCCTTGAATGCATATCCTGCTGTTGTTTGGTAGAGTGTTTTATAGAATCCTGTTAGGGCTAGTTGGTTTATAGTATTGTTCAAGTCATTTATTTCCTTTTTGATCTTTTGCCAATTTTTTGTGTACATTATTAAAAATAGGTAATTGTCATTTCTAATTATTGTTGAATTATCTTTCTATTATTATTATTGTTGAATTACCTTTGTGTACATTGGGGCTCTGTTGTTAGCTGCACATACATTTATAATTGTTATAGGTTCCTGATAGATTGATGCTTTTTATCATTCTTTATCCCTAGTAACATTTTAGTCTGTTTTGTCTGGTATTAGTATAGCCACTACAACTTTCTTGTGGTTGCTGTTCACATGACATATCATTTTTTCATCCTTTTACCCTTATCTATTTGTGTTTTAAATCTAAAGTGTATTTCTTATAGGCAGCATATAGTTGAATCTTGTTTTTTGTTTTGTTTTGTTTTGTTTTGTTTTGTTTTAATCCAGTCTGGAAATCTCTGCCTTTTGATTGGATTGTTTAATCCAGTCACATTAATGGTATTATTGATGTAGTAACATCCACCATTTTACTTTTTGTTTTCTATGACTTATGTCTTTTCTGTTCCTCTATTCATCATTATTACTGTATTTCCCATTAAGTGATTTAAAAAATGTAGCATTTAATCATTAATCATTTTTACTACATGTTTTTAAATTTTCTTAAGTCTAGGGCTTTCCATATACATCTTAAAATTTCAGAATCAGCTTTAGATTTATATTAACTTAAATTCAGTTAGAAATTAAAATATTACTTCTATGCAGCTCTATTCCTCCCTTTCTTTTAGCGATATTATTGCTATACATAGTACATCTATAAATATTACAAACAATAATACATTATTATAGAATTACTGCTTTATATAATTTTATGTTTTTGAAGAAGCTAAGAGTAGGAAGGAGAACAAGTGTGAGTTCATAGCTTTTGTTATATTCCCCTTCTTGGTCATTTCTTGTTTTCTTCATTTGTTCTTGTGGATTTGGGTTACTATCTGGAGTCATTTTCTTAACCCAGTACAGCTTTTCTCTCACATATTTCCCTGTTCTGTAATTGGTAAATATATTATATTTTTGTATGATAGGGACAACAATATGTTTTATGCAAATGCTTCATATAATTACTTTTTATTTTTTAAAATTTATTTATTTATTTATTTATTTTTTGAGATGGAGTTTCGCTCTTGTTACCCAGGCTGGAGTGCAATGGCACGATCTCGGCTCACCGCAACCTCCGCCTCCTGGGCTCAGGCAATTCTCCTGCCTCAGCCTCCTGAGTAGCTGGGATTACAGGCATGCGCCACCACGCCCAGCTAGTTTTTTGTATTTTTAGTAGAGACGGGATTTCACCATGTTGACCAGGATGGTCTCGATCTCTCGACCTCGTGATCCACCCGCCTCGGCCTCCCAAAGTGCTGGGATTACAGGCTTGAGCCACCGCGCCCGGCATAATTACTTTTTAAATCAGTTAATGGAAGGATAAAAATATGCATTTGTACTGCCTTTTGTATTTGCATAATTGCTTTTTTTCATGTGGAATCTAGTAATTGTCAGGGGTCATTTGCTTTCAGTCTGAAGAACTTCCTTTAGTATCTGTTGTATGGCTGATGTGCTAGACAAAAAGTGATCCCAGCTTTTGTTTATCTTGTAATGTCTTAAATTAACCTTCATTTTCAAAAGACAGCTCTGCTGGATCTGGGATTTTTGGTTGACAGTTTTTTTCTTTGAGCACTCTGAATATGTTATCCCATTGCCTTCTGACCTCCATTATTCCTGATGAGAAGTTCATTGTTAATCTTATTGGGGTTCTCTTGTAAACTGAGTCATTTTTCTCTCATTGCTTTGGAGAGTTTCTTCTTGTCTTTGGGTTTCAACATTTTTACTCTGATTTGTCTGTTTGTGAATTTCTCTGTGTTTATTTTACTCAGAGTTCATTGAGCTTCCTAGATATATAGATTAATGTTCATGTAAATTTGGGTTGTATTCAGCCATTAATTCTTTTAATATCTTTTCTGATTCTTTCTCCTTCTCTTCTCCTTCTAACTCCCACTACATATATTTGTTGTGCTTAATGATGTGCCACATTTCTTTCAGGCTCTGTTCATTTTTCATTCATTTATTTCTCTCTGTTCTTAGATTTCACAATCTCTATTGACTTATCTTGAAATTCACAAATTCTTCGGCCAGGTCAAATGCACTGTTGAGTTCCTCTAGTTCATTTTTAAAAATTTCAGTTGTTGTACTTCTAACTATAAATTTCCATTTGATTTAAAAAGTAATTTCTATGTCTTTATTAATATCTCTATTTCATGTGGCTTTGTCATCATATGTTCCTTTACTCCTTTAATCGTGATTTCCTTGAAGTTCTTTAAACACATTTACAATGACTACTTTTAAGACTTTGTGTGTTAAATCCAGCATACGATCTGTCTCACGGGCAGTTGTTTTGGCTTTTCCCCCCCTGGTATGTGAGTAATACTTTCTTGTTTCTTTGTATGTCTCATAATCTTTTTGTTATAGAAAAGTAGACATTGTAAATAATGTGTTGTAGCAACTCTGGATAAATTAGTCCTTCCCTTTGGAAATTATTTACTTGTTTACTTTTTTGTGACTTGCTGGATTATTTTAGTTAAGTTGATTTTCCTGCATGAAGCCTCTGGTGTTGCTCTTAGCGGGTGCATCCTTGGGTATGCCCACAGTCACCCAAAGATGACAGTGGTTTTTGCAGTGCTCTCTTTAATTGTATCTTTCTCTGACCACACGCAACTGTTAAGTTCCACTAATTGGTGGCTGATTGCCCTATTGTTTTCAACACTGCATACATTTCTTTAAAGACTGATCCCATCAAAACCAGACTCCTTTGAAGAGATAGCTCCTGAGGTCAGTGTTTGATATCTGTTGTGACTCTCAGAAGGGCTCTTTCCAGCTGTCTCTTTCCTTGCTTCTCTCCAGTAAAATAGCTGGTTTATAATTTAGCCTGTATCTCCAATGAACCCATCAATTTCCTCCCAATTGCTTTTTACCACAACCTGCAATGTTTCTGAGAGTGCTTTTCGGCTTAAACTTGTCCACACTTGGTTGCAAATGAAGTCAGTTCCTTGTTCTTTCTTCCAGGCAAAAACCTCTGAAGCAAAGCTCTAGTGCTGGAAGTAGGGCAGTGGTGAACTTTTCTCTGAATGACACATCAGATTTAGGAACTGAGCGCTCAGTATATAGGGAAAATAGCCTCAGGTCTCCTCAGCTTACCTCTCTGTGTGGAATCCTTGCTCCACCAGTTGGGCAACAGTGATTTGGTCTCCAGCAGTCTCTGTGGATCTGTGCCCAAGGTAGAGCCTCCATGCCATGAGCTGGGCTGGGAAGAAGAAGGAAGCCCTCACCACCTGGCTGAACTTGCCTGCAACATAGAGTCAGCACAGGCAGCCGTGAGCAGGATGAGAAATAACTGACATTGTGCACCTCTTGGGAAGTTAGCTTCTGACTAGGAGCTAGAAGGAAAGGAAATCCTGTGTTCTTGGCTATATTCATATGGAGTAAAGTTTCTGTCTCACTGAGCTGGATGAGAGGAGGAATAAAGTGATTTTTTGTTGTATCAATTACTGTTGGTTTAAGCACAACAGACTTGCTGATCTTCCTGAATTTTGTTATATTTAAAAAATAAATGTTCATTAATTAGCTTTACATCGTTAGAAGTACTTCCAGATACATTAAATAATTGCTTAGCACTTTTTTTCACCAGTTGCTCTGGGAGTGGTCTATACGAAAACTCACACTATCATGCAGGAAGTAGAACTCACAAAGATGCTGTCTCATAATAGCTTTTAGAAGCTACATTACTTAACCTTTTGTACTTAGGTCTATGATTCTACTGAATTTATATTTTTGTGTATGATGTGAGGTAGGGGTCAGGTTTCCTTTTTCTCCTGTATTGAAGAGACCATCCCTCATTGCCCAGAAGAGTCTCCTTTGTCATAACTCAAATGTTCAAATATGACTGGGACTGTTTATAAACTTTCTATGATGTTATACTTATCTATTTATCTATTCTTTTTCTAAGAACACATTGTGTTAATTACAAAAACTTTGTGATCAATTTTTATATTGAACTTGGCTATTCTTAGTCTCTTATATAGCCATACAAGATTTAGAATTATTTTATCCATTTTCACAAGATAACCTGTTGTATTTTCTATTGGAATTTCATTGATTGATTCTTTAGATTACTTAGATGTGAACTCTTAAACTTGGTTTTCTCTTCTTTTATTTAGATCAAGAGGTGGCAAACCATGAATAGTGGGTAAAATCTTGCTGATAGCCTGTTTTTGTATGACCCTGGAGCTAAGCATAGTTTTCGTTTTTAAAGAGTTTTTTTTTTTTTTTTTAATATAAAAAGAAAAACATGTAAAAGAGACCATATGGCTGGATTTTAATTCCTATTATTTTAAGATTTTTGCATCTATGTTCATGAATAACATCAGGCTGTGTAGTTTTCTTTCTTATGATTCTCTTGCTGAGTCTAGGGTTTTGATATCAAGATTATACTGATCACATAAAACTAATGGGGCAGTTATCTCTTTTTCTGTTTTCTGGTAAATTTGCAGAAAACCGACTTTGTTTCTTCATGGTTTTTTTAGACTTTGCCAGTATATTTATTTTCTGCATGAAAAATATTTAAATACAGAGGAAAATTTGAAAATAGTTATAGGATACTTCTTGTCTCAGTTTGATACATTGCATTTTTAAAGAGAAATTTGTCCATTTTTACCTACTTTTCAAATTTTCAGGTATAAAATTGTTTGTAACATCGTTATTATTTTTTAAGTGTTTACAGGATCTGTAGAAATATCCCCTTTTAAATTCCCAGTATTAATAATTTGTGTATTCACTCTCATTTTCTTGATCAGTTTTGTGAGATGTTTATTGACCTTATTGCTCTTTTCGAAAAGATACATTTTTGGCGTTATTGATCATCTTTGCTATGTTTTCTGTTTTATTAATTTCTCATCTTTTCTTTCTTTTTTTCTGGATAGTGTCTTGTGCTGTTTTCAGGCGGGAGTGCAGAGACATGATCTCAGCTCACTACAGGCTCTTCCTCCCAGATTCAAGCAATTCTTTTGCCTCAGCCTCACAAGTAGCTGGGACTACAGGTGTGTCCCACCACACCCAGCTAATTTTTTTTAATTTTTAGTAGAGGTGGGATTTCATCATGTTGGCCAGGATGGTGTCGATCTCTTGACCTCGTGATCCACCTGCCTTGGCCTCCCAAAGTGCTGGGATTACAGGTGTGAGCCACTGAGCCTGGCCTAATTGCTGATACTTTCTATCTCTTACTTTCTTTGGGTTTATTTTGTTATCCTTTTCTAATTTTTATGAGGGGTCATTGATTTCTTTTCAGCCTTTTTTCTTTTTGAATACTAGAAGTATTAAATTAACCATTAATAATTGCATTAGCTTTAGTCAAAAGTTTTGATTTGTAGCATTTTCCTTACCTTTCAGTTAAATATATTTTCCAATTTTATTGTGATTCCTTCTTTCACCTATTGGTTATTTGCAAGTTTATCTTTTAGTTACAAAAAATTGAGAATTTACAGTACAATTAAAGTAAACATAAATAATTCCCTGCCTCCCTCCCAAATTATTGATTTCTACCTTAATTGTATTTTGGTCACGGGATGTATTCTGGGTGATTTCAAATCTTTGACATGTTAAAACTCGCTCTGCAGCTTAAGATATGATCAATTTTTTGTCAGTTCCTCATCTGTGTTCAAAACAAACAGGGCTGGGCATCGTGGCTCACACCTGTAATCCCAGCACTTTGGGAGGCTGAGGCTGGTGGATCACCTGACGTCAGGAGTTTTAGACCAGCCTGACCAACATGGAGAAACCCCATCTCTACTAAAAATACAAAATTAGTCTGGTGTGGTGCTGCATGCCTATAATCCCAACTACTCAGGAGGCTGAGGCGGATGAATTGCTTGAACCCAGGAGGCGGAGGTTGTGGTGAGCTGGGATCGCACCATTGCACTCTAGCCTGAGCAACGAGGGCAAAACTCTGTCTCAGAAAAAAGAAAAAAACTAACATTTTCTAGATGCAAAGTTATATGTGTTAGGCAAATCTATTTCTTGTAGAAAATATATAGCTGGATCATATTTGAGTCTACCCTGCCAATCTGTCTTTTAATTTACATTTAATGTAATGCCATTTAAATTTAATGTAATTAGTTATTGCCAGTTAAGGCCTATGTCTGCCATTCTATTTTCTATTTATTCCGTTTTCGTATCTCTCTTTTTTCCCTAATTTCCTGTGGTTACTTAAACAATTATTAGAATCTTATTTTGATTTATCTATAGTGTATTTGTGTATGTCTCTTTGTAGAGATTTTTTTTGTGGTTGCTTTAGATATTATGATACATACATAACTTATCAGAGCCTACTAGTGTTGACATTTTACCAATTTGAGTAAAGTGCAAAAACCTATCTCTCTTCACGTTCCTGTGTCCTCTCTCCTTTATAATTTAATTGTCTTAAATATTTGCTCTGTATACATTGAGAATTACATCAGAGAGTTTTAAAAGTTTTGTTTTAATCTCCAACATAATTTTGAAAACAAGAGGAGAAAGAACATCTACTGCATTTACCCATATTTTTATTCTTTCTTTTCTTGTCTTGATTCAAAATTCCTTTATTTTCTTTCAAGAACTTCCTTTAGCCATTATTTGAGGTTAGGTCTGCTGGTGACAGTTTCTTAGTTTTACTTCATCTAAGAATATCTAGATTTTCTCTTCATTTCTGAAGAAGAATTTTGTTGGGTATAGGATTCTGAGTTAAGCATTCTGTTCTTTTTTTTTTTTTTTTTTTTTTTTTGAGACGGAGTTTCACCCTTGTTACCCAGGCTGGAGTGCAATGGCGCGATCTCGGCTCACCGCAACCTCCGCCTCCTGGGCTCAGGCAATTCTCCTGCCTCAGCCTCCTGAGTAGCTGGGATTACAGGCACGCGCCACCACGCCCAGCTAGTTTTTTTTTTTTTTTTGTATTTTTAGTAGAGACGGGGTTTCACCATGTTGACCAGGATGGTCTCGATCTCTCGACCTCGTGATCCACCCGCCTCGGCCTCCCAAAGTGCTGGGATTACAGGCTTGAGCCACCGCGCCCGGCCAGCATTCTGTTCTTTTAGCACTTTGAAAAATGCCATGCCAATTTTTTCTGGTCTCTATGGTTTCTGATGAGAAATCTGCTGTCATCTGAATGGTTTTCTCACATAGGAAAGTGTCATATTTCTCTCACTGCTTTCAAGACTTTTTCTTTGTCTTTGTCTTTCAGAAGTTTAGTCCTATGTCTTGGTGTGGCTATCTTTGAGTTTAGCTGGCATCAGCTCAGCTCATGAGTATTTTCAGTCATTATTTCTTTGAATACTTTTTCAGCCTCACACTTTTTCCCCCTCTCCTCTGGGGATTTTGATGACATGTTAGATTTTTTTTTCATAGTCCATAGGTCGCAGAGGCTCTGCTTATTTTTCTTCCTGTGTATTTTCTTTCTTCATGCAGAAAAGGCGATGTCTATTGTTCTGTCTTCAAGTTCATGGATTTTTTCCTTTGTCCCCTCCATTTTCCTGTTGAACCGTCCATTGAGTTGTTCATTCATTTGTGTATTTTTCCGTTATAAAATTTCCATTTTGTTCTTCCATATGTCTTCTATTTCTTTGTTGAAATTTTCTGTTTTTTTAATTGTTTCAAGTATGTTTATAATTGCTTGTAGAAGCATTTTTATGATGGTTGCTTTAAAATCCTTGTCTGATCATTCTAATTTCTGTGTCATATTAGTGTTGGCATTTGTTAATGTCTTTTCTCATTCTGCTTGCGTTTTTCTTGGTTCTTGGTATGATGAGTAATTTTCTATTGTATCCTGAACATTTTGTGTGATACATTAAAAAGCTCTGAATCTTCAAGTAGGCATAGAGGTGCGGGTTCTTTAATAGGCCTCCATGGACATCCCCAGGGCTGACAGTTTGTTACTACTGGGCGTGAAAGGTCCTCAGTAGGCCTCTGCCAATGCAATATGGTTTTGAGGGAGTGGGACTCTTTATTACTGCTCATGTGGCTTCCACTGACATAGTGGAGCGGGTTTCTCATTACTACTAGGCAATGGTGAAAATTTTGTTTTCCACTTGGCCTTCTCTGACAACACCCAGAGGGGAGAGGGAGGAATACCTTATTATTACTGTGTGGGGATGAATATCCTGGCTTCTTACTCAACCTTTGCTGATAAGAGTGGGGCTGAGTAAACAGGTTGTTTTTTTTTGTTTGTTTGTTTTCCATGTAGGAATAGGACTGTTTGCAGGGAAATGATTATCTTAAAGTTATCTGTCTGGCTAGGTCGCTTCTTTCCTGGTCCTTTGGCTACAGAAATCAGGCTTTAAGTAGAACTTTAAAATTTCTATAACCATTGGTGTTTCTGGCTTTTCTAGCACCTGGTCTGAGATCTAGGAGGCAAAAGAACACTTCATGGAGCACACTGTTACGTGGCCCTTTGGGTCTCAAGTTCTTTAGTTGGTCTTCTCTCTTCCCTCCACTTTCTGGCATCTTACCATTGTTTTACATATGAAATGAAGTTTTTTTTAAAGCTGTAGTTAGAGAAGAATAGGCCAAATTGCAACGACTCCATCTTGTCCTGTGTGAAGATTTTCATTCTAATTCAATTTCTTTACTTATTATTGTTCTATTCAGATTTTCTGCTTTTTCTTTAATCAATTTTGGTTACTTAACGTCTGTTGAAAATTTGCCTTTTTCCTCTAAGTAGCATAATTTGTTGGTATAAAGTTGCTTATAACATTTTCTTATAATCCCTTTCCGGATAAGTAGGGATGTCTCCTCTTTAATTCCTGATTTTGGTAATTTGTGCCTTCTGTCTTTTTGTCCAGGTCAGTCTAGCTGAAGGTTCATCAATTTAATTGATCTTTTCAAAGAACCAAATTTTGGTCTTATTGATTTACTCTACTGTTGATTTCTTATTGATTTCTGTTCTAACTTTTGTTATTGACTTTTTTCTGCTTTTCTTTGCATTTAGCATGCTCTTCATTTCTAGTTTCTTAAGATGGAAACTTTAAATGTACTGCTAAACACTGGTTTAGTGCATCCTACAAATTTTGACATTAAAAAAATTAGGTAAAAATATTTTCTAACTTTCTTTGTTATTTTTTGGCTCATGGGTTATTTGGAAGTATGTTAATTTCCAAATAGTTGAGGATTTCCCAGGTTTCTTTCTGTTGTTGATCTCTAATTTAATTTTTTTGTGGTTAGGGAACATATTTTATATGACTTCAATTTTAAAAATGCATTCAGACTTGCCTGTGGCCTAATGTATAGTCTATCCTGAAAAATATTCCTTCCATGTGCACTTGAGAGGAATGTATATTCTGCTATTGTTGGGTGGATTATTCTGTAGATGTCTCTTAGATCTAGTTGGTTGTTCATGTCTGCTATTTCCTTGTTAATCTCCTTCCTGGGTATTCTATTCATGATTAAAAGTGGAGTTCTCAGTGTTACTATTGTTGAATTGTCCATTTCTGTCTGTTATGCTTTGCGTATTTTAGGGCTCTGTTGTTGGGAAAAATATGTTTATAGTTGTTACGTGTTCCCGATAGACTGAGCCATCTATAATCATAAAAATGTCCTTATTTGTCTCCAATTATTATTGTTGAATTGCCTGTTTTTTCTTTCAATTTTATTAGTTTTTCTTTCATTTTGAGACTCTTATTAGGTGTCTATGTGTTTATAATTTAAATAGTGAGGCAGTTATATTTTTCTGATGTACTTGATTTTCTTCATTCTGATGTCCTTTTTGTCTCTAGCAATATTTCTTGGCCTGAAGTCTCTTTTGTCTGATATTAATGTAGCCACTGTGGCTTTCTATGGTTATTATTGTATAGTATGGCTCTTTTTCCATCCTTTTCCTTTCAACTAATTTGTGTCTTTAACTCTAAAGTTTGTCTCTTGTCAACAGTTAATAGTTAGATCTCAGTTTTTTAATGCAGTCTAACCATCTGTGCCTTTATATTTAGGTATTTCAATCATTTGTTTAATTTAATTATTAATATGGCTAGACTTACATTGGCCATTTCACTATTGTTTTATGTCTGCCGTCTTTTTTATTTCTGTTTTACCTTGACTGCTTTCCTTCATGTTAAGTGAGCATTATTTAGTGTACCACTTTAATTTCTCCATTGATTTTTTTCTATATTTTTGAGTTATTGCCTTAATGATTGTTATAGGAATTTTAATATGCATCTTATCACAGTCTACTTCCAATTAATATTAATACTGGTAAAATATAAACTCTTTGCCCCAGTCACAACCACAACTCAGGATAATAGAGCTCTTGGCCTGCCTGTTCTCCGATTCTGAGACTATTGCTTTTGCCAAGTGGGCATCACACACTGCTCCACATTGAATGAGCCACCTTTAACCATGGCAGCCTCATTTCTGCTCCTCATACCCAAGAAGAGCCTCTGTGTCAACTGAATGGGGGGACTGGGAACAGCCCTAGCCCCTACGGTCACAGTCTTACCCTGCTACTATTTGTATATCAGTAGGTTTTCAAGCATAACAGCTTCTCAGATGGTGGTATGTATGTGGCCCATTTTCAGAATGTCTAAATTGTTGGACTGTCAGTTTTATCCAGCTTTTCGAGCAGAGGGTTTGCTGACATCCTCACACAACCATAGCTAGATGTCTTAAGCATTGCCACTACAGCATATTATTTTTATTACTGCTTTTCATTTAAAACATTGAACTGATGAAATTACATCTGAATTTCCTTTCTACTTGAAGAAAACCTTTTAGTGTTTCCTTTAGTTCATGTCTGTTAGTGACATTTCTGTCATTTAAAAAAATGTATTGAACATGCCTTTATTCAGTTTTGTTCTTGAAAGATATTTTCTCTGGTTATAAAGTTCTTAGGTTGGTAGTTATTTTCTTTGGCACGTTAATGTTATTCTATTGTCCTCTGTCTTTTGTATTTCTTGTGGAAAAGCTGCCATTCATTCTAATTGTTATGTTTTAAGGTAATTTCTTGGGTGCTTCTGCCTGTTTTAAAGACTTTGTCTTTGGTTTTCTGCAGTTTTACTTTGAAATATTTATGGTAGGCTTTAAAAAATTTCTGCTTGGGATTTGTTGGAATTTTTGAATCTATAGATTGATTTTTTTCATCACCTTTGGACAATTCTCAGCCACCTTATTGTCATAATATTGCCCCTCTACCTTGTAGCTTCTACTGGATTCCAATGAAATGTATTTAGACCCTTTCATTGTGTTCTCTCTTTTATTCCCTCGTTCATTTTTTGCTCATAGTTTTATCTCACTGTGCTTCATTTTGGACATTTTCTTTTAATCTATCATTTAATTCTCTCTTTAGCTGTGTCTAATCTACTGTTAACCCATCCTTTATATTTTTAATTTCAGTGATTATATTTTGAAATTGGAAATTTGATTTCTATTTAGCTCAAATCTGCCATTCATTTTTTAAAACATAGTTTTCAATCTCTGCTGAAATCATCAATCTTTTCTGTTGTCTCTTGGGCTTATAAACATAGGAATTTTAAAGACTATTCTTGATCATCCCAATATCCAGAGCCTCTGTGTGTCTATTTATATTGTCTGTTGACTTCGCTGGTTTCATTTTTATTGTCTTGTCTCTTCATTTGCTTGGGTATCTCAGCTATGTGGTATATTTTTCATATGCTAAATTGTTTGTCAAAATAACTTGAGGCCTAGGATGGTAGGTATTCTCTTTCAGAGAATATTTTTGTTTGCTTCTACTGGTCTCCCAGTGGACACTAGAATTTGGCATCAGCTTAATGCAGTTTCACAGATCAAGATTTTCTGGGTGTCCAGATGACTGGAAGCTGGACTCACCAACTTCCTGTTCACACTTGCTTCTGGGGTTCCAAATGCAGGACTGCATTCCAAAGTATGGGCTTTTTTTCAGTGTCTTCCCCTTTGGTAAAGCCTAACTCTTGTCCCCTATCCTGTGAAGCTAACAAAAGCGCCACTCATTCTTTAGCTGCCTTTTCTGTGTTGGATTTCTGTCTTTACTGCCCCAGCCCTATACATAAATACCTAACCAGATAAAAACCAGCAGGTTTAACCATGCACTCTGCTCTGGGGTAGTTTGACCTCAGTCGGGGAAATCTGAGACTAAAACCCCACAGGCTGTGTTTCTATACTCCACATACAACCTTCATGTAATAGTGGCCTCCCGGGCAACTCATCACACTGAGGTTCGCAGTGTACGTGATGAGTCCAGTGAGAAGGAGGATGAACTTTGGAGTCAGACAGACTGGAGTCAAGTTCTACATACAACTTGAACTTGAACTTGCTGTGTCATTGATTAACTTGCTGTATCATCTCAGAAAGTTACTTAACCAAAAAAAAAAAAAAAAAAAAACATAAACAAAGGCAGGGTACGGTGGCTCACACCTGAAATCCCAGGACTTTGGGAAGCCAAGGCGGGAGGATCACTTAAGGTCAGAAGCGTGGATAGCATAGTGAAACCCTGTTTCTATTAAATAAGTAGTGAGACCCTGTTTCTATTAAATAAGTAAACAAATAAACAAAAATAAAATTAAAAAAAAGAAAAGAAATTATAACCTTTCTGAACATCTTCTGTAAAGTGGACTTAATGATAATGCTGACCTCATAGTGTTGTGAGAACTAAGTGAAGTAATCCATGCAAAACCCTCAGTAGAGTGCTCGGTGCAGAGGGTGGACTTAGCAAATGAAAGCTGTGATGATCAATTTCATTGTCTGGAGCCCGGTCTCTCTCTGTTTCTCATTGGGAGCTGTTGCCTTCTGCTCAGTCTGAAAATAAGACACTCCAAAGACAAACATTTGAGGTTCTGGTGGGCTTTGTCCTCTGGTGAGTTCCCTCTCAAGGGATTGATTATTTTGTTGCGCATCTCCCAAACATCAGCATGTGGAGCGTTTTTCTCAGTCTGTTCAGTTTTCCTAAAGAAGGGTCTTTCAATTTCCTGCATGGAAGTTGTCCTGCTGATGTCAATGGAGGGCGTGGAAAGGGGACAAGCGTCTGACCATCTTTGTGCTGCTGCACGGTAATTAAGCTCCTCTTTTCAATGCCCTGTCTGCTGTCACCTCAGGCTCTGAGTGCCTCTCTGTCACCTGCTCCAAGGAGTGAAGCTCTCATCTCCTGCCTGGATGAGGCCAGGCGGGTGGCAGTCAGGACAGATGGGCACCTGGCTCCCGGGGTCTCTTGCAGGTGTTGAGGAACAGGTAGATTATTCAGGTGCAGAGACCTCAGAGACCTTCAGCTTCTCACTTCCCACTCCTGCTGTCTGCTGGCTCTGGGGCTCCCATGTCCTGAGGCTACTGGGGCCTGTGGGGGAACCGGTCCTCTTTGGTATCCTCCTCCACATGTACTTGGGACTGTAGTTTCTCTGTCCCATTGAACTTCCTTCCATTAGCTTTTCATCTCTTTCAAAACTTGTTGAGGTCTCTTGCCTATTCCCTTTGTCCTGGTGGAGATCAGAGATGAGCACTGGAGTCTGGAGGCTTTGCTTCCCCGTGCTGAGCCGGCCTCCATGTATTAGCCTTTCCTTGCAGGGTGAGACTATCAACCCCTGCACATCCCTGACTACCTTCTCTGGACACTCTTGGACTATCCCTGGGCAGGGTCTGGAGCTAAGCACAGGATTTGAAGGAAAGTTTGAATAGCACAGACCAGCGAAGATCCCTCCTCTCTTCTGGGCATCAGTTCCTTGTTAATGCAATCCACATATACAATTCGCTTTTTGAACTGGTACCTCTCATGGGCCAGTTAGTATGAGTCAAGGTGAGGCGGGGGCAGCACCAGGGGTGGGAGACCATGGGACAGGCCAGCACCAGCACTCAGTGGGGAGGGAACCACAAGGAGCCGCTTCCGATTCAGTGTGAGAAAGAGGTTCCTTTCCCTGAAGCTGTCCAGGGAGGGTTTCCAAGCGGGGAGGAAGCATTCTACCGTGGCAGGTGGGGAGCAGGGTCTGGGTGCTGGAGGCAGTGCAGAGGGGAATTTGGGCATTTAATTGGGTATGAGAGACAGGGAACTAGATTCCTTTGAAAGCCTATGAGATTCTATGTCTTCCTGGCAGAAAGAATTCCATCTGATTGGTGAGAAGCTCCCCCAGGCTGCCCCTTGAGAGCACAAATGCCATTTGTGTTGCCTTAGTACTCAACCCATTGCTGTGGGAAACTCCTCTCCCAGCAAAGGGAAAGGAATTCTTTTTAATTTTAATTTTAGATTCAGGGGGTCCATGTGCAGGTTTGTTACAAGGGATGTTACATAATGCTGAAGTTTGGGCTTCTATTGATCACATCACTCAGCGAACGCTGTACCCAATAGGAAGCTTTTTAGCTCTTACCCTCTGTCTCCTCCTTTTGGAGTTCCCAGTGTCTACTACTGTCATCTTTGTGTCCATGCGTACCCAGTGTTTAGCTCACACTTGTGAGTGAGAACGTATGATATTTGCTTTTCTGTTTCTGTGTTAATTCACTTAGGATAATGGCCTCCAGCTGCATCCAGGTTGCTGTAAGGGATAGGATTTTATTCATTTTTGTCGCTGTGTCATATTCTGTGGTGTATATGGACCACATTTCTTTATCCAATCCACCATTGATGGGCACCTGGTTTGATTCCACGCCTTTACTATTGTGCATAGTGCTGTGATGAACATAGCAGTGTAGGTGTCATTTTGGTGAAAGAATTTATTTTCCTTTGTGTATATGCCTGGTCATGGGATTGCTGGGTCTAATGGTGGTTCTATTTTCAGTTCTTTGAGAAATTTGCTTTCCACAGGGGCTGAACCAATTTGCATTCCCACCAGTAGTGCATAAACATTCAGGAAGGTAATTTTTGAATGAGGTGCAGGACAAAGATCCTGGCTGTCTTCCACAAGGGCAGCCACCCTGTTGCCCATTTTGCTAGCCCCTCCACCTCTCTGAGCTTGGCTCTAGCCTGTGTTTGATCCTTGCACAGCTGGGCTTGCTCCAGCCTCAGGGCCTTTGCACTTGCTCTTCTCTTGCCTGGGGTGCTCCATCCCCAGTTCCTCACAGCTCTCGCCTCAAATGTCACCTGCTCCTGACCACCCAGTCTAAGGTGGGTCTCCTTCATTCTCCGTTACAGCAACTTCTGCTAGTTTCTCTTTTTTATTTCTCAAATCTCTGTCTGCAGTTATTTAAATTATGTAAGTATTTGTTTCAGGTTTGCCTTTCCCTTTATAAAAGGAAACTCCACAGGCTCAGTGTATTAGTCTGTTTTCATGCTAGTAATAAAGATGTACCTGAGACTGGGTCATTTATAAATGGACTCACAGTTCCACATGGCTGGGGAGTCCTCCCAATCATGGTGGAAGGCAAGGAGGAGCAAGTCATGTCTTACATGGATGGCAGCAGGAAAAGAGAGAGAGAGTGTGTGCAGGAAAGCTCCTGCTTACAGAATCATCAGATATTGTGAGACATATTCACTATCACGAGAACAGCATGGGAACAACCCATCCCCATGAGTCAGTTACCTCCCACTGAGTCCCTCCTGCAACATGTGGGAATTGTGGGAACTACAATTCAAGATGAGATTTGGGTGGGGACACAGACAAACCTATCCCTTGGGGACTTGTCTACCCTGCACATCTCAATGGGACTGGTGGAGAGATGATACCCAGCTAACAAATGCAGAGGGAATGTGTAAGTGAATGAGGGAGGTAGGGAATGAATGAATGAATGAGTCAGTGAGCAGTGCTCATGATCTTAGAGCACCTTGGGTGGGGGTAAAAGGAGGATGCATTTGGGCCTCCACCATGCTGAGAACCAGGGAGTCACATTTGTGTAGACCCAGCTTGTGTCTAATTGCCCAGGAAGCTTTACTGGGGGCCTATGATGTGCTAGAAGTGAATCAGAACTGAGTAAATTTTCTGATGCTTTGGAAAACACCATAAATAATTCCATTATATACTGTCATTTAATATCCTCTATGATAAAATAGCTCCTCCCTGTTTGAAATAAAACAGAGAGAGGGAGAAAGTGCTGGGAGGATCAGCTGCAATTTAAAATCATGTATGTATCTCCCCAAGCTTATTACAGAAAAATACAATAAAATATAACACCTTGCACATAATATTCATTCTAATATTACTGACTACATCATTTGTTATATTTATTATATGTTATAACACTGTGTAATATAATGTAATACAATAATATGACATATAATACAATATGTTACAGGAGAACATGTGGGTAATTATACCATCATAATAAATTATATATGATGATTACATATAATGATATATGGTATTATGTGTTCTCTTATATGGAATGCTGACCTCCTGCAGGCAGGCTTAAGGCTGACTTCCATGGGAACATGGGGAGTGCCCTGGGAACCCCAAGAGTAAGATACCAGGTAGCCTCAGTTCTGGTCCCGGGATGATCACTCCATGTCTCCAAGACTCAGCTCCTCACCACAAGAGTTGTGGGGATGATTACATGCAAAGGGATGAGGGGATTATCCTTAATAAGCACCTACTGGGTGCCAGTTAATTTTCACACCCAGCAGAATGAGTCTTCCAACATTCCAGGCTGACATTCCCTTTAACTTACTATGATTATTGACATTAAAAAGGAGCTGAGAACTGGAGGGCCCGGCACAATCATCGTATAGAGGCGAACTCTCCACACCTCCCCACTGTTGTCTCAGCCATTGTCGTCCCATTCTGCTGCTCTCGTTTCATCCCGAAGTCCTAGGATGTGTGTGTGTGTGTGTGTGTGTGTGTGTGTGTGTGTGTGTGTGTGTGTGTGTAGTGGGAGGGGCTGGAATGTTTTCAAGGAAATCCTGGACTTTACAGATAAGGATTTTTGAAAAAGTAACCATGAAACCCTTATGGCATCTAAAAAAAAAACTGACAGCAATTCCTGGCTATCTTCTAGCTTCGTCCGTGATCAACCACCTCACTCCTCTCAAGGGTGTTTTTTCAAACCCAGTTTATTCAAATCAGGATCCCCGTAAGATCCACAAAGTGATTTTGGTTGATAAGTCTCCTAAGTGTCCTTTATAACATGCGCTCTCCCTGCTTTTCATTTCTATGTCATTTCTTGAACAAGCAGGGTCAAAGTGTGTCTTATGGACACACTTTGGAAATGAATGAGTGGATGAGTGAGTGAATGTTTGATAGCTGATACGCATCCTCTCGGGGCGTCTTTGCAGGAAAAGTGGACAAGTTTTGAATTCGACCTGAGGCCTCGAGGGTGTGTGCAACCCATGGTACTTGAATTTATGTATTGATTGTGTTTTTGGAAATCCGTATTTCCCAGAACTTGTGGAAGGAGCTGACTTCTGGCAGGAAATGTGGAACTGGCAGCGTGTCGTGCAAGCGTCTGCAATCCCAGTCCTAAGCTGGACTTCTCAGCGAGGCTGGGCATTATTTATGGAGATGTCCGGGTGACAGGGGGAACTTCTGGCCAGGAACTGCCGGTGGTGTCACATCCTTAACCTGGCTGACATCGGAACGCCCTGGGGGGAGCATTTCTCCAGGAAAGGATGGTGGGTCCAGAGCCCCCGTGGTGTCTTTTCAAAGCAATAATAAAGATATCAGAAGGGCAATCTGTCAGGCACAGACACTACTGGGCCTGGCTGAAGCTGGGCAGATGGTGCAGAGGAGAAGAATGGGGCTGGGAACCAGATGTTTCATTTCCTGAAAATAGACATGTCAGGTCTTCGGGGCTGTCAGGTGCCCCCTCATTAGCCCATCTGTGTAAATGGAGCCGTTGAGCACTGACATCTCACTCAACTATGGTACCCGGCAGAGGACTCAGGCCCAGAGCTGTCCAGCCTGGGACCCAGGTCTGGGGTCTGAAAGGGCTCGGAAGGGAGCGGCTACAGAGGCCAGTCCTTTCCCCTCTACAAATGAGGAAACTGAAGCCAAGTGAGGGGATGGTGCTTCAAAGGGTGGAAGCCATTCAATGGCAGAGATGAATGGACCAGGTTTCAGCTCAGGGGTTCATAGAATTTCAGTGCTCAGCATCTTTGGGAACTCACACAAGAGGGCCCCTGGTTGGCTCAGATGCTCCTGAGTTGTTCTGGAACTGCCCTGCCCCTTCCCATTTTTGCCATATCCTTGGGAGACTTGGCTTTGGGCTCATCTTACTTCAGGCACACTCATGTTTTTCCACTTGAACTAATGGAAACTTGATGAAATGCCTTAAACAACGATGACCCCAAACCCAGCATCACACACCAGGGATGCAAGGCAGTAAAACAATGAACCCAGTGATTTCTAAGGAGTGGTGATGAATGCTGGTGAGCATGAGTCTCAGGATGCCAAGGTCCATTCCCTTGGCTAATAAAGGCAGTGGGCAGCTGTTGGAGGGCACTAGAGACAGGCTGGCAGCAACCAAGACCTTCCCTACACAGCAGTCAGCAGGAGGAAGAGATCATGGACCTTCTTGCCAGGTGTGCCCACATTACTTAGTGTTCTGGTCCCATCTAATATCATCTTATGTGAAACTTGGGGAACCCAGGACCAAAGAAGAGGGAGAACGTGCTTAAAGTCCCATATCGGAAGGCTGGTTCTGAAAGCCTCATGGCTAGGGGGCTGGCTCTGCTGTCCATGTACCACCAGGTGCTGGTGACCACACACACAGACACACAGACACAGACACACACACACAGAACATGCATGGACACACACACAGAGGTGCACCCAGATGCACACACAGACACACAGATAAACACACACAGACGCACAGAGACACCCACACACAGATGCACACACACACATACACCATGTGACCATGACTCTGGGGGAAGTGCCTGCCCTCTCTGGGCCTCGGTTTTCTCCTCAGTACAATAGGAAGAATAACTCTCCCTTTTCTAGGTTGGTCATGAGCTGTCATTAGGAGATGGGTCATTCAACAAATACTTTCTGGACATTGGGTGTAAGGCAGGTAGTAGGTACTCAACACACAGAACCTCCTTTACTTCTCAAAAGAGAATCTGACCTACCAAGCACCAGGTGTTAGCATCCACTCTGCGGCAGCACGTGGCCAAGGTTGACCTGCCTGTGCTCATTCATCTGCCACTCCCTATGCCGGGTGCCATAGAACCATCTAACCCATGAGGAAACTGAGGCTCCCAGGCATGAAGTTGTGTGCTCAGGCATGAACAGGCACTCTGGACAGTAAATAAGCTGGAGGCTCCTGGAGGGCAGAGGCAGCTCTGGGACTCCGACCCGGGCCTTGGGACCCAGGAAATAGAGGCCCAGAGAGAAGAGCTTTGCCACCCACCCTCCATGTGAGCGTCCAAGCTGCCTGCTGGTAATTCCAGATTCAGGGAGCTGAATTTCCAGCCCTGGGAGAAGAGCAAAGCCTGTCTCGGAGCCCCTTGGGGGAGAAGATGTGTAATTATTACTGCCGATTGAATACTCTGACAAAAAGAAAGAGGGAGGAGGGAAGAGTTAGCCCTGCTTTGCAGGCCGCTGGTATTTCTCTTGCAATGAGCACTGCAGCCCGAGACGCTGTAATTAGGCCTTGGTAATAACAGGCTCAGTTGTTCCCGTGCCCTGTCAGGGAGAAGAATCCATCTTACGGGTAATTGTAGGGTTGGCGGTCTCTGAATATCTCTTTCCGCTAGCCTGGGCCTTTCCTGGGGGTGGCTGGCAGGGCTTTCTGAGCGAACACTGCCTGGGCTGGGGTGCAGGGAGGGGTGGGGGTGGGGACAAGTCAGGAGGAGCCTCCCTAAGAGGTGGGGTGAGGGGCTTCCCTGCCCCACTCCTGGTCCAAGCCCCTAGCCCCTGCCTGGATCATTGCCACAGCCTCTCAGTCCACCCTCCTGTGCTCCCTGCTTCCCTCCTATAATCCCTTCTCCCGATGCAGTCAGAATGCATGCAACTAAACTGGAAGTCATGCCACCTCCTCCCTCTGCTCCACACCCTCCATGGCTCCCACCTTCCTCAGAGGTAGAGACAAAACCCTCACTTGGGCTGCAGGCCCGAATCATCTGGCCTCATCCTCTCTGTCTGCCTCCCCAGCTCACTCTGCCTCAGTCCCACTGCGTCCTCACTGTTGCCTGAGCGTGTGCCCTCCCATCCTCACCCCAGGGCCTTTGCACAGGCTGCTCCAACTCCAGCCGTTCCTCTCCTCCAGATGCTCCTTCCGTACCTCCTTCAGGTCCTGGTTTGATGCTCCTTTCTTAGGCACATTCACTCTAGGGCCTCTAGCATGTGCCATTTCCCTGCCCTACTTTATTTTTTCTGTCGTTTCTCACCCATAATTCACCATACATTTTACTCATGACTCTGTCTTCCCCGCAAGGCTGTCAGCTCCATGAAGCCAGAGGTTTTTGTCTGGCTGGTTCACTGCTATACCCGCAATGGTGAAAACAATGTCTCTCACATAGTAGGTGCTCAAATAATGACGCAACTCACTTCACTTGCAGTATGTGTTCCCCTGCTTCACTTAAAGTTCTAGTCATCACTGAGGCTCCACGCAGAGGCGCCCTCTTCCAGGAAGCCTGCCTGGAATCTCCTGTGGGGAACGCTTGCCTGCCCCCCCCTCAGCTGTTATCTGTTACTGAGCCTGTTGCCATGGCCTCCTCTACAGCAGGTCCAAGGCTGAGTGTCCTTTGTATCTCTAGGGACCAGCACACTCTCAGTGGAGAGCATCCGATGGCCAGCTGCTGTACTGTGAGCCCACCTGAACCCTCTCACTTCATCTCAAAGTAACCCCATGAGAGAAGCATTATTACCATCATCCCCATTTTGCCAAAAACAGAGGCTCTTTCAGCCAATGGGGTCCAGACTATTTTGATGGCACACCCTTATCAGCCAAAAAAATCCAGCTTGATATAGATCCCCATGTTCTACCATCTATTCATTTATGAATTATGTGCTAGCTTTTATTTACAGGTATACAACTTATTTATATTTTATCAAATAATATATTAAAATATTGAACAAACATTTATATTTGTAAAAATAGGTGCTAATAGCTATACAAACAATTGCATAAAACATAATATTAAGGAGATGGATAAAGAGAAAGATGTCCTTATGTGTTCTTCCTTTCCACCATGCATGGTGCCTAGCCTCTGGGCCTGCACATCCTAATTTGGAGCCGGATATGCTGGGGAAGGGTGAAGCAATGAGCAAGGGCATGAGTGAACCATGGCGTTTAGGAGCAGAGGCTCTGGAACCAGACTGCTTGGTTGCCTTCTTCACTTACTAGCTGTGTGTCTTTGGGCATGTTGCTTAACCTCTCTGAGCCATAGCTTTCTCAGTGGGCATGGTAATAGCTTCAACTTCAGAGGACTGTGGTAGGACTGATCATTTATATAGGTGCTTAAAACAGGGCCTGGAATTTTGTTAGGTGTTGTTATTGGGAAAACATTTCATCCTGGAAAGAAGGCTGAAAATAAATGGCATAGGTCAGAAAGGGAAAACTGAGAATTGAAGAAAGAAAGCTTGTCATCAGTCCCCTGAGCTCCTTGGTAATGCGGATGAGCACCTGGGGTGAAAGCTCTCTCTGCAGTCAGCATGTTACAAGAGTGGATGGATTAGGTTGTGTGTGACCAGACCACTCCCCCAAGGAAGAGCAGTACATAGTGGCTGGCTGGGAGACATGGGTGACCTAACAGGGGTGAAAGCGCTTTGCTGGGCTGAGGAGGAGGCAGAAGCTCTGGAAGCCGGAGCTGCAAACCTGAGTGGCTTTTGGCCAAGTATGTTTCTTGTGAGGGCCATAAGTTATTTACCCTTTGTCCAGATTGCTGGCCCTGGAGCTGGGTTCAGTGGTGCATACCTGTAGTCCCAGGAGGGCTCTGAGGCTGAGGGGAGAGGATTCCTTGAGGCTAGGAGTTTGAGGACAGTCTGGGCAACATGGGGAGGCTGTCTCAGAACATTTTCCCCCTGACTAATCTGTGGGCAGACTACATGAGAATCATCTAGAGGGCTGTTAAAAACAAAACGAACCCCAGGTCCTATCCCAGCCCACTGGAATCACAGGGGTTGAGGCTCAGAAATCTTTATTTATAGCAAGTTCTCCCGGGAACTCTACAGCATGGCTGATTTGGAAATTGTGATATTACATAATTCATATTACCTGCTTTATTATTTTTGAGAGACTAGGAATCTCTCTCTGTGAGGGATCGGACAAGGCTAAAGTTCAAATTTTATTAGTACGATCTTGGATATTTTACCTCTGGCTCTGAGCTTCAGTTTTTCTTTCTTTTCTTTTTTCCCTCCCTCCTTCCCTTTCCTACTTCCTTCCCTTTTTTTTTTTTTTTTTGAGACAAGTTCTCAGTTGCTCAGGCTGGAGTGTAGTGCCTATATCTTGGCTCACTGCAATCTCTGCTTCCTGGGCTCAAGCAATCCTTCTGCCTCAGTCTCCTAAGTAGCTGGGAGTACAGGTGTAAGGCACCATGCCCAGTTAATTTTTGTATTTTTAGTAGAGACAGGGTTTCACCATGTTGGCGAGGCTGGTCTTGAACTCCTGACCTCAAGCAATCCACCTGCCTTGGTCTCCCAATGTGCTGGAATTACAGACATGAGCCACCGCACCTGGCCTCAGCTTTAGTTTTTTCATCTGTAAGATGGGGAAGAGTAAGAGCACATATTTTCCCAGAAAATGAGGCCTGATTCTTCTGGCAGAGGCCTGTGTTGGAAAGGGCTTGATATGTCAGGAGGCACAGTTATTGCCATCATCATCCTTGTTAATAGTTATCGTTGTATTACATGTAAAATATTTCTACCAGGAATTTAAAATTCAGAAAAGGTAAGGGCTTGGATGTCACAGAAGAGAAAGCCCTGTGCCACCAGTTCAGAGCAAAACAGCATATAAGCCATTTGCTAAACAGGTACAGAGAGGCCTCAAAGCAAAATCGAACCCTTTAAATCGAATCGAAGTACCTTCACATAACTCTCACGGGGCTGTGTTGTGTGTAGGTGTCAAAACCCATTAATTGCCTCCTCTTTCTTTTCAATTAAAAAAAAAAGACTACATACACAGAATCAAAGTCTGAAAATAAGACAGCCGTATGTTAAAACACAGACACTATTCTTCAATGCAGGCACATTTTAAATTTTTTAGCAAACTTAAAATGAGCTTTTCAGCATAATTTTATATTAGCAAAATCATGGATAGATATAGCAACTGTAAGGTTTTTAGTTGCGTAGAGTCCCTCAGCTAAGCAGTCTGGCCTTGGTAAACTCTTTCTTCCCTCATTAGTGCGTTAAAATATTTTTTTAATTGGATGAAAGGGTATCCTGTGGGTCCCTTAAGGGAGCTGTCAATAATAAAAAAGAAACACACTGAAGAAAGTGGGAGCCTGGCACTTGGTATCATGAGAACACTCTAAGCATACTCCAGAGTGGTTTGAAGGTTTTCCATGTGATTTTTTTTTTTTTTTTTTTGAGACAGAGTTTTGCTCTTGTTGCCCAGGCTGGAGTGCAGTGGCACAATCTCGCCTCACTGCAACCTTTGCCTTTTGGGTTCAAGCAATTCTCCTGTCTCAGCCTGCCGAGTAGCTGGGATTACAGGCACCTGCCACCACACCTGGCTAACTTTTGTATTTTTAGTAGAGATGGGGTTTCGCCATGCTGGCCAGGTTGTTCTTGAACTCCTGACCTTGGGTGATCTGCCCACCTCAGCCTCCCAAAGTGCTGGGATTTCTTATGTTTTCATTGCAAATATGATTGAAGCAAAACTGCAAAAGAATACTTTGCCCCTGAAATCTTGTTTTAAATGTATCACACGTAGACTACTTACAATATCAAGCACTCAGTGAAAAGGACCTTTAAAAATTAGCCCCAAATCAGAGCTTTGGCATCCTAGCTTTCTCTGGAGTAATGGATGATGCAAAAAATTGCTGTGACATCATCAGAGCCCATCAAAATTTTGGCCAGGGGAATTTGGGATGTAGGAAATATGAGGTTTAAGAGATCCTTTTCATGCAGCTCTTAGGAAGACAATATTATTCTCTACACATTGATTCATGATTCCAACAAAGTCCTGTCCATCCTTTCACTCAAATGTCTTGTCCAAAGGCTGTTACATCTGAAGCAGTTTCTCTTTTCCAACATTTTCGAAGGCTACTCAATACTTCAGGTCTTCAGCATGCTGGAGAAATAGACATCCCAGCCTCTTTGCACCTTAAAGAAATCAAGGCAAGCTACACTCTTCCTGCATGATCTGAAGAGGAGTTACAGCTCTGGGACATTTGGGGTGAACTTGGCTATCCAGTGGCTCATAGGTATAACCTTCATAGCAGTTGTTCTTCGTGCCTTTCGGAAGAATCACACAGTGAACCCACTATGTCGGGAGTTGTAATTTCCGACTTCAGAACCTCAGCTACAGGAGGTTTGAAGTGGGGCTCTGAAATCTGTAGCTTATCCCAAGCCTCCTGGTGATTCCTATGCAGGAGGCCTGGGAACCACACTTTGGGAAACAGCTATTTGCCAACTACTGTCTGTATTTCCTTCAGTACTGGGTGCATTTAGCCCATTAAAGGTCTGGGGGAGGGGTCTTTAATATACTGCATTACTGACAGGATGATTGATTACTCTGTGGGTCACTGGAATAGAGATGCACACAAACATTTGTGGAATGTCATCAACGGTATTTTCAAGAAGGCCCATCAGAAATGAAAATATGTGCAGCAGTGTGATAATACCATTGCCGGATTTTAACGAAAACTCAGGCATCGCTATTTTAATTATGAGAGTTTTGGAACACATTCTGATATCTGATAAGGCAAGCCTTTAATCTTCTTCAGGTATGTTCTGTCCTGTTTCTTCTTGTCTTACATATATATATTTTTCATATATATATGTATGTGTGTATTCTTGGGTATTCTTTTAAAAAATTGAGATATATTACACAATTCAGGGGCTTTTAGTATATTCACAGGATTGTGTAAGCATTACCACAACGACAACATTGTCATCCCAGAAAGAAACCCTGTCCCTATTAGCAACACTCCTCATTGCTCCAGGCAACCGTAAATCTGTGCTCTGCCTCTATGGATCTGCCTATCCTGGACATTTCATATAAATGGAATCATGCAATACATGGCCTCTGTGACAGGCTTCTTTCATTTTGACATCATGTTTTCAAGGTTCATCTTGGTCACAGCATGCACCATACTTCATTCCTTTTCATGTCTGCATTATATTCCAGTGTGTGGAGAGACCACATTTTGTTTACCCATTAATCAGTTGATGGACATTTGTCTTGCTCCCACCCTTTGGCTATTGTGAATAGTGTGTTGTTAGGAACATTTATGTACAAGCTTTTATGTGAACATATGTTTTCATTTCTCCTGGGTATACATCTAGGAGTGGAATTGCTGGGTCATATGACAATGCTAATGTTTAACTTTTGAAGAACTGTCATGTTGTTGTTCATAGCCATTGCACCATTTTACATGGCCACAGGAGTATATAAGGGTTCTAATTTCTCTACACTCTTGCCATCACTTGCTATTTTTTGTCTTTTTTAATTGTAGTCATCCTAGTGGGTGTGAAATGATATCTCATTGTGGTTTTGTTTGTATTTTTCTTATGACTGATGATGTTGAATATCTCATTATGTGTGTGTGTGTTTTTTTTTTTTTTTAACCATTTGTCTTCTTTGGAGAAATGTCTATTCAAATTGTTTGCACATCTAAAATTAGACTATTTGTCTTTTCACTGTTGATTTGTAAAAGTTCTTTATTACTCTGAATACTAGGCCCTTATCATATATGTGATCTACGAATATTTTGTCCCATTGTCTTTTTCACGTTTTTTCTTTCCTTTTTCTTTTAGGGGGAAATGAGGCCTTGCTATGTTGCCCAGGCTGGTCTTGAAATCCTGTGTCCATGTGACCCTCCAACCTCAGCCTCCCAAGTAGCTGGAACTACAGGTATGGGCTGCCGTGCTTGGCTGCACTTTTAAAATTGTATGCTTTGAGGCATGAAAGTTTTAAATTTTTAATGAAATCCAATTTATCAATTTTTTTCTTTGGGTACTTGTGCTTTAGGTGTCACGTATAAGAAACTGTCACCTAATTCAAGATTGCTAGCCTCTATTCCTGTGTTTTCTTTTCAGGGTTTTATAGTTTCAGTTCTTACGTTTAGGAATTTGAGCCATTCTGAGTTAAGTTTTGTATATGGTGTGAGTTAGGGGTCCAAATGGATTCTTTTGCATGTGGATTTGCGGTTGCCCCAGGACCATTTGTTGAAAAGACAATTCTTTCTCTATTGAATTATCTTCACATCCATGTTAAATATCAATTGATCATAGATGCATGGATTTATTTCTGGGCTTGGAATTCTTTTCCATTTATCTATATATCTGTTCTTATGCCAGCACTGCACCATCTTGATTACTGTAGCTTGATGGTAAGTTTTAAAATTGGAAAGTGTGAATTCTTCAACTTTGTTCTTTTTCAATAAAGAAAATGTCCCTTACATTGATCTGGGTCTCTTACATTTCCACATAAATTTTGGGAACATCTGGTCAATTTATGCAAAAAAGGAAGTTAGAATTTTTATGGAGTTGTGTTGAATCTGTAGATCAGCTTGAGGATTATTTTCATCTTAACAGTATTTGATACATGAACATGGGATGTTTTTCTGCTTATTTAGGTCTTCAATTTCAACACTGTTTTATAGTTTTCTGAAAAGTCTCCCCACATTTCTCTTGCTGAAAAACCGACTTGTCTTGTACTTCTTTTGTTAAATGTATTCCTAAGCATTTTATTCTTTTTGCTATTCTTATAAAGAGACTGTTATTATATTTTCATTTTTGGATTATTCACTGCTAGTTATAAAAACATAACTGGTTTTTGTATGTTGATCTTGTTTCTTACAATTTTAGCTTGTTTATTAGCTCTATTTTTTTGTGGGCCAAATAATATTTAGAATCAGCTTGCCGAGGTCCCCAAATAAATTTGTTGGAAGGTTAATTGGAATTGTATTGGATCTATACACAATTTTTGGTTAAGTTGCCACCTTTGCAATATTATATATCCCGATTTATGGTCACAAAATGTCTCTCTATGTATTTAAGCCATCTGTAATATCTTTTAGCAACATTTTAATTTTCTACACACAAGTTTTGCACATAGAAATCTTTTATTAGATTTATTCCTAGGTAGTTTGTATTTTTTCTACACATTTACAAATGTGTCCTAAAAGGCAACTTTTAAAAAACTTTTTAGTTTCAGGGGTACATGTGCAGGTTTGTTATATAGTAAATCATGTGTCATAGGGGTTTGGTATACATATTATTTCATCACCAGGTAGTAAGTATAGTAGCCCATAAATAGTTTTCAATCCTCCCCCTCCTCCCACCTTCCACACTCAAGTAAGCCCCAGTGTTATTGCTCCATTCTTTCTGTCCATGTGTACTCAATATTTATCTCCTACTTATAAGTAAGAACATTTGGTATTTGGTTTTCTGTTCCTATGTTAGTTCAATTAGGGTAATAGCCTCCAGCTCCATCAGTGTCCCTGCAAAGGACATGATCTCGTTCTTTGTCATGGCTGCATAGTATTCCATGGTATATATGTAACATGTTTTCTTTATTCAGTCTACCATCGATAGACATTTAGGATGAATCCATGTCTTTGCTATTGTGAATAGTTCTGCAATGAACATATGTGTGCATGTGTCTTTATGGTAGAATAATTTTTATTCCTTTGGGTATATACCCATTAATGGGATTGCTGGGTTGAATGGTAGTTCTAAGTTCTTTGAGAAATCACTAACTGTTTTCTACAATGGCTGAACTAATTTATATTCCAACCAGCAGTGTATAAACAGTCCCTTTTCTCAGCAACCTTGCAGTATCTGTTATTTTTTGAAAAAGGTAATGTTTTGAAATGGTTTTTGTTGTATATGAAATACAATTGCCTTTTTCATATTGATATTGTAGTCAGGAACCTTGCTAAGCTTTTGCATTTTGTTGAGTAATTTATCTATAGACTCTTAGAATTCTCAAGAATAAAGGATTAGGATTAGTCAGATTCCGTGTATTTGAGGACAGGAAGAAGGGAAATAACCAAACTGATATCAATTTAAGTAAAATAGTTTCCTGATGGAATTACACTGAACTTAAACACAGTAAGCCATGCAATAGCATGGTCTATGCTATTAAAACCTTCATCTTTATTGGTTCTTTTACTGATCATGGGCTTGGATGTAATTCAACAGGTGCAGAAGCTTATAATCATCATGGGTGGAAGCAGAGTCTACAGAGGGCTGAACAGGAAGAGCAGTATTGGCCCTGCCATTTCTCTTAGTCAAAGTTGAGGGGGGCAGTTAATGGAGTTAGACAGAAAGTGTCATGGCACCATGCAATGGAGGATTCATTTTGTGTTTGTACTCAAGCAGGGAGAGACTACTCCTCAAAACCACCAAAGAAACCTATTTTCTGGTACAGAGATTCGGGGGCCACTGTCCACAGGCATGGGTGAGTCTGAGCGAGAAGACAGATAACATAATCCTCCACTCACCAAGCCAAGACCCAGAGCACCCTGAATTTGGAATTAGGCCCTGAAGTGAGGAAGTACGTAGAGCAATTGCCTTGCATAACTCTGGGATACACAATCCACATTGCATTCTAGAATTACCATTCACTGGGCACCTACTCTGGCCCAACCCACTTCTAAGCCTTTTACTCCAAGGGCTTATCTCATCCTGCCCACATCCTTACTAATATATTATCCCTGTTTTTGTGATGAGGAAACTGAAGCTTGGAGAGATGAAAGGGCAGGTTAAAGTCACCATATAGTAAGCAGCAGAGCAGCAGCAGATTCTAGAACCCTGGCTCTCAATGGCTGTGCTATACTTCCCAGCCAGGAACAGAGAATCTGAAACAGTGAACACCCCAGAAAGAAAAAAAGACAGGGGCTCTATCCTGATTCCTCTGAATTTCCAGGTCTTAGTTCCTTCCACTTCTCAATCCTTCTAATAAATCACTTGAAATTACTTTTTCTTTTTTGAGATAGGGTCTTGCTCTGTCACCCAGGCTGGAGTGCAGTGGGGTGAGGACAGCTCACTGCAGTCTCGAACTCATGGGCTCATGTAATTCTCCCTCATCAGCCTCTCAAGTAGCTAGGACTACAGGCATGAAACACCATGCTTGGCTAATTTTTTAATGTTTCTTTTTGTAGAAATGGGGATCTCACTATGTTGCCCAGGCTGCTCTCAAGTCCTTTCTTGTTCATCCCTCTTCATGATGCTGTCCCCTCCATCTGAAAAGTCTTGCCACATTTCTCTTGCTGAAAAACCTACTTCAAAATCTGGTGTACCATGTAACAGAATAGAGGGCCCAGAAATAATGCCACACACCTGCAATCACTTGATCTTCAGCAAAGGTGATAAAACCAAGCAATGGGGGAAAGGACTCCCTATTCAATAAATGGTGCTGGGAGAACTGGTTAGCCACATGCAGAAGATTGAAACTGGACCTCTTCCTTATATCATATACAAAAATCAACTCAAGATGAATTAAAAACTAATTTAAAACCAAAAGCTTAAGAACTCTAGAAGATAACCTAGGAAATACTATTCTAGACATAGGGCCTGGCAAATATTTCATGGCAAAGATGCTAAAAGCAATTGCAACAACAACAAAAAAGGACAATTGGGACCTAATTAAACTAAAGAGCTTCTGCAGAGCAAAAGTAATCATCAACAGAGTAAATAGACAACTTACAGAATAGGAGAAAGTATTTGCAAACTATGCATCCAACAAAGGTCTAATAAATAGAATCTATAAGAAACTTAAAAAAATTAACAATAAAATAACCCCATTAAAGTAAAAAGTGGGCAAAAAACCCACAACAACATGAACAGACACTTTCAAAAGAAGATATACATGTGGCCAACAAGCATATGAGAAAATGCTCAGCATCACTAATCATCAGAGAAATGCAAATCACAATCACAGTAAGATTCCATCTCATACCAATCGGAATGGCTATCGTTAAAAAGTCAAAAAATAACAGATGCTGGTGAGGTTGCAGAGAAAAGGGAATGCTTATATATTGCAGGTGGAATGCAAATTAGTCCAGCCATTGTGAAGAGTGGTGTAATAATTTCTCAAAGAACTCAAAACAGATTACCATTTGAGCCAGCAATCCCATTACTGGGTATATATCCAAAGGAATAGAAATTATTCTACCATAAAGATATGCACTTGTATGTTCACTGCAGCACTGTTCACAATAGTAAAGACATGGAATCAGCTTAAATGCCCATAAACAGATAAAGAAAATGTGGTTCATATATACCATGGAATAGTACACAGTCATAAAAAGGAATGAAATTATATCCTTTGCAGCTATATGGATGGAGCTGGAGGCCACCATCCTAAGCAAACTAACACAGGAACAGAAAACCAAATACCAATTTTCTCACATATAAGTGAGAGCTAAACATTGAGTATAGATAGACACAAAGAAAGGAGCAACAGATAATGGAGCCTACGTGAAGGTGGAAGGTGGGAGGAGGGAGAGGATCGAAAAACTATCTATTACTATGCTTATTACCTGAGTGATAAAATAATTTGTACCCCAAACACCCACAACACACAATACCTGCATAACAAACCTGCACACATACCCCTGAACCTAAAGTAAAAGTTTAAAAAGGTCTGGTGTATTCCACTGAATCTAAAACATTACTGATTGTAAGATGCACCTTTATTTTACACACATCTGAGGAGAAAACATTCTGCCATTTAAACTTTGATGCAATGATTTCTTTTAAAAGCATTGGTATAATGCTTATCTTAAAAATTCACTTGGAATTTTTATTTCATTAAAAGAGCCCTTCTAGACATAGATTTTATCATTTATCCGTCTTGTGTATGAAAAGAGAGTAATACATTGGTTAGGTTAGTCCTAAATCTTTTTTTACACTCAGAGGCTGAGTGCTTTGAAGACTTTTTGACTTGGTTGTTGTTTTCTATATAGTATTGTCCTCTGTAGTCATCATTGATGCTGCAGCATTTCTAAACACTTCTGACACCCATTCTGCAAGGTCCCATGCTGGTGTTTTCTTGCTTGGTGTGTGCTGGTCAACCAACTTGACTGGGTCAGTAACAGAAGGTGACAGAGCTTTGTCTATTTGCGGAGCTGTTCCCTGTTGGGGCTTGGTAAAGCACTTGGTCATTCTTCAAGAAAATATGATGATTCCTCCTATGGTGAACATTTGCTTCACTAATGTTGCCTTTATACTATTTTTAGTTTTTTTTTTTTTGCATCTACAATAACTTTCCAATTCAATGTCGAATCATAATGTAGTCTTGCCAAAGACATTTAAAGTGGCAATTAAATTCAGTACATGCATTCTAACAATGCATGGAGCTTGGCACAATGGTGACAAATGAACAGCCATGATCAGGCTCACACAACCAGAGGCAGTGGCAGCCATACTCAGGCATCCACCTGGTGATGAGGATGGTGAGCTGCTGAGCTTCCTTCTCAGAGATGTTAAAGAAAAACTGGGGCATGGCAGAATTATCAAAATACACTGTCAGATGCTGCCTGCTGCCAGGAGGCGCCTATGCCGGCTGGCGTTCTGCTGTCTTGTGGCTGTGTGTTTACTTGATGAGCCCTCTGAAGATGGTGAGCTCCTGTGGGCAGGTGATATGTCCCATTTCTCTTGGTTCCCTAGGGCCTGGCCCAGGGGAATATTTTGGGGCAAATGGATGAATTGAGTTAGACACACAGTAGCTAGGGGGCAGAGATGGTGTAGAAAGATTCTAGAAAACACTACAAAGCAGATGTAAGAACTCAAATCACAGAAGCATGGGGCCAAGTTGTGTAGGTTCAACATACCCACTTTGTCTAAAATAGACTCTGAAAATGTCACAGCTTTTCAGCACAGAAAATGGTAATGATAGAAAGGCAGACCTGAGGGGCTCCTAAGAGATCTTGTCCAACTTTCAGCAGATAATTTATGGAGGGTCCAAAATTCAAACCTAAGTGGGTCTGGCTCCAACCATGGTGCCACGGTTTGCTACCACTCACCAGGCAGGGATGCCTTGGGTAGCCCCCAGCTCCCTAACACTTAAGGTTTACAGATGGTGGCAGGAAACTTGGAAACTAGACCCAGCTCCACCTTTGGCAGCAGACAAAGAAGACTATGAGCTGTTCAGCATTTGGAAGTCTTATCAAATAAGTTTAGCCAGCTTGAATGTTTCTGGATGAGAAAATGGGCTCAAATATCACCCCCTTTAGGAAGACTCTTCTTCCTCTTCCAAACACCCTTCCACGCCCCAGGCCATTTGCCACTTGGTTGGGGGTTTGCCTGTTTCTCTACCATAGTGTACCAGCTATTCATGTCTGAATTCCTCTCCTTGACTACATAATAAGCTTCAGTAAAGACCCCATCTCCTTGGAGCAGCCACATGATCTGATGAAGGGAGGGTTGACTTTGAACCACTTATATAGCTGTGTAATATTGGGAAAGTTACTCATAATATCTGTGCCTCAGTTTCTCCCATATGTAAAATGGGGATAATAATAGCACATGCCCCCATCCGTAGTTGAGTGGACTAAATGAGAATAATAATGGGAAAATGCCCCAAAGAGTGCAGGCATTATGGAGTGAGTTCTCAGTAAATGTGAGGTTTGAGTCATGATCACCATCATCATCATCACTATCATCATCTAGGCTTTCTCCATAGAGTGAAATGTAGTTTGTCTCTGCAGCACCCATTACTGCTTCTCTGGCATGTGCCCCATCTTCTTTTGTGAATTTACTCCTCTACATACAATGGTTAGCCCCCAGAGTCCCACCCTAGCTCAGTGGCTCTGGCCCCAGCCAATCCATGCATCATATCCTCAGCCACAGTGATTGCTTCAAGGATGATCATATGATGAAGGTCTAGCCAATAAGAAATTACAACACTCAATTCCGGGTTTTTGTGCTGTCTTTGCCCCCAGGGACTTTGAGCTGGGAAGATGTAGTGTTGTCACCTCTGTAGTCCTCCTTTCACTCCAAAAGGGGAGGCTGCCTGAGAATGGAGTCAGTGCAGAAGGTGTAGACCCCATAGAGGGACTAAGAGACATGACTACCAGTGACATAACTTGACCCTGAAGGCAGATCTACACCTTTTAAATTGTGTCAGCAAAATAATAATAAAATAATTAAAAATTGTTAAAAAGTCTCTTCCAGATGAGGATAGGTTTTCTGCCACATGCAACCAAAAGGGTCCTAAACAATAGTTGTTCCAAATCTGTTTGACAGACAAATTTACATATATTTCTAATTGAATTTTTAAAAGAACTTATATACATATGTAAAATACAGTGCAGTCAATGTGGAGATCACAAGATAGTTAGCCTTTGACTGGCTTATACATACATATGCCTGGCTCTGTGCCTGCCTCGAAACCCGTTCCCTTGCTTCCCTCCACATCCTCCTCTGGGTCTGAGCTACAACCAAGCTGTCTTGTGCTAACACTGCCACCCTGTGGTCAAGGTCTGACTCAATGTCCTTCCCATACCTTTCTTCACTGTGTCCCAGGAAGAAATTATTATCACCTGCAACCTTGTAGCTGTTTTTTATTTTATTTTATTTTATTTTTCAAAGTTCAGTTCTTTTTTTAAAATTATATATGTATATATATATACACACACACACACACACACACAAATACATGTACATATATATATACATATTTTTTATTACATTTTAGATTCTGGGGTACATGTAAAGAATATGCAGGATTTTGCATAGGTACATACATGGCAATGGAGTTTGCTGCCTCCATCCCCATCACCTATATCTGGCATTTCTCCCCATGTTATCCCTCCTCAACTCCCTACCCCCCATTGTCCCTCCCCTAGTCCCCCTCTACAGACCTCAGTGTGTGATGCTCCCCTCCCTGTGTCCATGTGTTTTCATTGTTCAACACCCACCTATGAGTGAGAACATGCGGTGTTTGATTTTCTGTTCCTGTGTCAGTTTGCTGAGAATGATGGTTTCCAGGTTCATCCATGTCCCTACAAAGGACACAAACTCATTGTTTTTTATGGCTGCGTAATATTCCATGGTGTATATGTGCCACATTTTCCCTGTCCAGTCTATCATTGATGGGAATTTGGGTTGGTTCCAAGTCTTTGCTATTGCAAACACTGCTGCAATGAACATATTTGTGCATGTGTCCTTATAATAGAACTATTTATAATCCTTTGGATATATACCCAGTAATGAGATTGCTGGGTCAAATGGAATTTCTATTTCTAGGTCCTTAAGGAATCGCCACACTGTCTTCCACAATGGTTGAACTAATTTACACTCCCACCAACAGTGTAAAAGTGTTCCTATTTCTCCACGTCCTCTCCAGCATCTGTTGTCTCCAGATTTTTTCATGATCACCATTCTAACTGGCATGAGATAGTATCTCAATGTAGTTTTGATTTGCATTTCTCTAATGACCAGTGATGATGAGTATTTTTTCATATGTTTTTTGGCCTCATGTAAGTCTTCTTTTGAAAAGTGTCTGTTTGTATCCTTTGCCCAGTTTTGAATGAGTTTGTTTTTTTCTTGTAAATCTGTTTTAGTTCTTTGTAGATTTTGGATATAAGTTCTTTGTCAGATGGGTAGATTGCAAAAATTTTTTCCCATTCTGTTGGTTGCTGGTTCACTCTAATGATTGTTTCTTTTGCTGTGCAGAAGCTCTGGAGTTTAATTAGATCCCATTTGTCTATTTTGGCTTTTGTTGCCAATGCTTTTGGTGTTTTGGTCATGAAGTCCTTGCCTATGCCTATGTCCTGAATGGCTTTGCCTAGGTTTCCTTCTAGGGTTTTTATGGTGTTAGGTCTTAGGCTTAAGTCTTTAATCTATCTGGAGTTAATTTTAGTGTAAGGTATCAGGAAGGGGTCCAGTTGCTGCTTTCTGCACGTGACTAGCCAGTTTTCCAACACCATTTATTAAACAGGGAATCCTTTCCCCATTGCTTGTTTTTGTCAGGTTTGTCAAAGATCAGATGGTTATAGATGTATGGCATTGCTTCCAAGGCCTCTGTTCAGTTCCATTGGTCTGTATCTCTGTTTTGGTACCAGTACCATGCTGCTTTGATTACTGTAGCCTTGTAGTAGAGTTTGAAGTTAGGTAGCGTGAGGCCTCCAGCTTTGTTCTTTTTGCTTAAAATTGACTTGGCTCTGTGGGTTCTCTTTTGGTTCCGTATGAAGTTTAAGGTGGTTTTTTTCCAAGTCTGTGAAGAAAGTCATTGGTAGCTTGATGGGGATAGCATTGAATCTATAAATTACTTTGGGCAGTATGGCCATTTTCATTATACTGATTCTTCCTAACCATGAGCATGGAATGTTTCTCCATCTGTTCGTGTCCTCTCTTATTTTGTTGAGCAGTGGTTTGTAGTTCTCCTTGAAGAGGTCCTTTACATCCTTTGTTAGTTGTATTCCTAGGTATTTTATTCTCTTTGTAGCAATTTTGAATGGCAGTTTGTTCTTGATTTGGCTCTCTTTAAGTCTGTTATTGGTGTATAGGAATGCTTTTGATTTTTGCACATTGATTTTGTATCCTCAGACTTTGCTGAAGTTGCTTAATAAGCAACTTAAGGAGATTTTGGACTGAGATGATAGGGTCTCCTAAATATACAATCATGTCGTCTGCAAATAGAGACAATTTGACTTCCTCCTTTTGTAATTGAATACCCTTTATTTCTTTTTCTTTCCTGATTGCTCTGGCTAGAACTTCCAATACTGTATTGAATAGGAGTGATGAGAGAGGGCATCCTTGTCTAGTGCCAGAATTCAAAGGGCATGCTTCCAGTTTTTGTCCATTCAGTATGATATTGGCTGTGGGTTTGTTGTAAATAGCTTTTATTATTTTGAAATACGTTCCATCGATACCTAATTTATTGAGAGTTTTTAGCATAAAGGGCTGTTGAATTTTGTTGAAAGGTTTCTCTGCATCTATTGAGATAATCATGTGTTTTTTGTATTTGGTTCTGTTTAAGTGGTGAATTATGTTTATAAACTTGCGTATGTTGAACCAGCCTTGCATCCCCAGGATGAAGCCTGCTTGATTGTGATGGATAAGCTTTTTGATGTTCTGTTGCAATTGGTTTGCCAGTATTTTATTGAAGATTTTTGCATTTATGTTCATCATTGATATTGGCCTGAAGTTCTCTTTTCTTGTTGAGTCTCTGCTGGGTTTTGGTATCAGGATGATGTTGGACTCATAAAATTATTTGGCCAGGATTCCCTCTTTTTGGATTGTTTGGAATAGTTTCAGAAAGTGTGGTACCGGGTCCTCTTTGTATGTCTGGTAGAATTCGGCTGTGAACCCATCTGGACCTGGGCTTTTTTTGGTTGGTAAGCTATTAATTGCTGCCTCAACTTCAGCCCTTGTTATTGGTCTATTCAGGGTTTCGACTTCTTCCTTAGGCTTGGGAGGGTGTAAGTGTCCAGGAATTTATCTATTTCTTCCAGGTTTACTGGTTTATGTGCATAGAGTGGTTTGTAGTAATCTCTGATGGTGGTTTGTATTTCTGTGGAATCTGTGGTGATATCCCCTTTATCATTTTTTATTGCATCCATTTGATTATTCTCTCTTTTCTTTTTTATTAATCTGGCTAGTGGTCTGTCTTTTTGTTGATCTTTTCAAAAAACCAACTCCTGGATTTATTGATTTTTTGAAGGGTGTTTTGTGTCTCTATCTCCTTCAGTTCTGCTCTGATCTTAGTTATTTCTTGTCTTCTGCTAACTTTTGAGTTTTTTGATCTTGCTCCTCTAGCTCTTTCAATTTTGATGATAGGGTGTTGATTTTAGGTCTTTTCTGGCTTCTCATTTGGGCATTTATGCTATTTCCTCTAGACACTGCTTTAAATATATCGCAGAGATTCTGGTATGTTGTGTCTTCATTCTCTTTGGTTTCAAAGAACATCTTTATTTCTGTCTTCATTTCATTGTTTATCCAGTCAACTTTCAAGAGTCAGTTGTTCAATTTCCATGAAGCTGTGCAATTCTGAGTTAGTTTCTGAATTCTGAATTCTAATTTGATTGCACTGTGGTCTCAGAGACTGTTTGTTATGATTTCCGTTCTTTTGCATTTGCTGAGGAGTAATTTACTTCCAATTATGTGGTCAATTTTAGAGTAGGTGTGATGTGGTGCTGAGATGAATGTATATTCTGTGGATGTGGGGTGAAGAGTTCTGTAAATGTCTATTACGTTGGCTTGGTCCAGATCTGAGTTCAAGTCCTGGATATCCTTGTTAATTTTCTGTCTCGTTGATCTGTCTAATATTGACAGTGGAGTGTTAAAGTCTCCAACTATTATTGTGTGGGAGTCTAAGTCTCTTTGTAGGTCATTAAGAACTTGCCTTATGTATCTGGGTGCTCCTATATTGGGCACATATATATTTAGGATTGTTAGCTCTTCTTGTTGCATTGATCCTTTTATCATTATGTAATGCCCTTCTTTGTCTGTTTTGATCTTTGTTGGTTTTAAGTCCATTTTGTCAGAGACTAGGATGGCAACTCCTGCTTTGTTTTGCTTTCCATGTGCTTGGTAGATCTTCCTCCATCCCTTTATTTTGAGCCTATGTGTATCCTTGCATGTGAGATAAGTTTTCTGGATACAGCACACCGATGGGTTTTGACTTTTTATCCAATTTGCCAGTCTGTGTCTTTTGATTGGGGC
Organism: Saimiri boliviensis; assembly: GCF_048565385.1. Classification (NCBI taxonomy): domain Eukaryota; kingdom Metazoa; phylum Chordata; class Mammalia; order Primates; family Cebidae; genus Saimiri; species Saimiri boliviensis. Next base: position 20,828,488 of record NC_133456.1, read on the forward strand.
ATTGAGCCCATTTACATTTAAGCTTAATATTGTTATGTGTGAATTTGATCCTGCCATTTTGATGCCAGCTGGTTGTTTTGCCCTTTAGTTGATGTAGTTTCTTTGTTGTGTCGATGCTCCTTACCATTTGGCACATGTTTGGAGTGGCTGGTACTGGTTGTTCCTTTCTATGTTTAGTGCTTCTTTCAGGAGCTCTTGTAAAGCAGGCCTAGTGGTGATGAAGTCTCTGAGCAATTGCTTGTTCATAAAGGATTTTATTTATCCTTCGTTTATGAAGCTTAGTTTGGCTGGATATGAAATTCTAGGTTAAAAGTTCTTTTCTTTAAGGATGTTGAATATTGGCCCCACTCTCTTCTGAGCTTGTAGGGTTTCTGCTGAGAGATCCACTGTGAGTCTGATGGGCTTCCTTTTGTGGGTAACCTGACCTTTCTCTCTGGCTACCCTTAGCATTTTTTCCTTCATTTCAACCCTGGTGAATCTGACAATTATGTGCCTTGGGGTTGCTTTTCCTGAGGAATATCTTTGTGGTGTTCTCTGTATTTCCTAGACTTGAATGTTGGCCTGCTTGCTAGGTTGGGGAAGCTCTCCTGGATTATATCCTGAGGAGTGTTTTCCAGCTTGGATTCATTCTCTCCATCACATTCACATACACCTATCAAACATAGATTAGGTCTTTTCACATAATCCCATATTTCTTGGAGGCTTTGTTCATTTCTTTTTACTCTTTTTTCTCTAATCTTGCCTTCTTATTTCATTGAGTTGATCTTCAATCTCTGATAGCCTTTCTTCTGCTTGATCAATTCGGCTATTGAAACTTGTGTATGTTTCACGAAGTTCTTGTGTTGTTTTTCAGCTCCATCAATTCATTTATATTCCTCTCTAAGCTGTTTATTCTCATTAGCATTTCATCAAAACTTTTTTCAAGTTCTTAGTTTCTTTGCATGGGGTTAGAACATGTTCTTTTAACTTAGAGCTAAGTTTGTTATTACCCACCTTCTGAAGCTTGTTTCTGTCAATTCATCACACTCATTCTCCATCCATCCTTTTTCCCTTGCTGGTGAGGAGTTGTGATCCCTTGGAGGAGGAGAGGTGTTCTGGTTTTGGGTATTTTCATCCTTTTTGCACTGTTTTCTTCCCATCTTTGTGGATTTATCTACCTGTGGTCTTTGTGGTTGGCGACTTTCAGATGGGGTGTCTGAGTGCACGTCCTTTTTGTTGCTGATGAAGTTATTTCTTTCTGTTTCTCAGTTTTCCTTCTGACAGTCAGGCCACCCTGCTGTAGGACTGCGGGAGGTCCACTCCAGACCCTGCTTGCCTGGGATCACCTGCAGTGGCTGCAGAACAGTAAGGGTTGCTGCCAGTTTCTTCTTCTGTTACCTTTGTCCCAGAAGGATACCCACCAGATGTCAGCCTGAGCTCTCCTTTATGAGGTGTCTCTTTGGTTATATGGGGGTCAGGGAGCTGCTTGAGGAGACAGTCTATCCCTTATAGGAGCTCAAGTGCTGAGCTGTGAGCTCCGTTGTTCTGTTCAGAGCTGCTGGGCAGTTACGTTTAAGTCTGCTGCAGTGGAACTCATAACCGCCTTTTTTCCCCAGGTGCGTTGTCCCAGAAAAGTGGGCTTTATTTATAAGTTCTTGTCATTCTGCTGCCTTTTTTCAGAGATGTCCTGCCCAGCAAGGAGGTAGCCTAGTCACAGTCTGCCAGCAGAGGTGTTGCTGAGCTGCCATGGGCTCTGCCCAGCTGCTGTGCGAACCTCCTTGCAGTTTTGTTTATAGAGGTATAGTTAGAACTGCCTCGGTAACGGCGGTCTGCCTCAGTAATGGTGTACTGTCTCAGTAATGGTGGACTGTCTCAGTAATGGTGGACTGTCTCAGTAATGGTGTACTGTCTCAGTAATGGTGTACTGTCTCAGTAATGGTGGACTGCCTCAGTTATGGCAGACTGCCTCAGTAGGAATGGACTGTCTTCATAATGGCAGATGTCCTTCCCCCAACAGAGCTGGACAGTCCTGGGTCCCGCTGTGCTTGTTGTGAAACTCTCAATCCAGAGTGTTTCAGATTGCTGGTCTTTGTGGCGGTGAGACCAGCTGAGTTAGATCGCCTGGCTCCCTGTTTCAGCCCCGCTTTTTTCCAGTTGAACTGGTGACTCTGTCTCCCAGGTGTTCCAGTCACCAGCTGAAACAGCACTTGGATTTCTATGAGTTTTGTGCAGATACCTGCTGCATCGGCCGACACGGCTGCCCCGGAGACTCCTGGCACTTTTCCGCCTGCGGAATCTCCTGGTCTGTAGGCAGTAAAAATTCATTTGGAACTGTGGTGATCACTCATCCTCTGCGTTTTCGCTGGGAACTGCAATCCAGAGCTGTTCCTATTCAGCCATCTTGGATCCTCCCCCTCGTAGCTGTTTTTATACATAGTCAGCTCAGTTCAGTCCAGGCAATTTGCTAAGTTATGGTTTGCTTTAAGAGCTCTTTTCATCTTCTCCCATCCCCACCTCTGCCCCTACCTGTTCTCTAGACAGTGTCACTTCGAGCCACTTTCTGGGCCAGCCTCCCATGGCTTAGAGCTCAAACTGCTGTCTGCTCTTTCAAACAAGTATATTGTAATGATTCCTTTCTTCTCCTGAAGTCAAATTCATGCATAATATCATCTACTTGCAACCCATAATTTAAATAAATCAACATAATGCCCTAGCTGTCATATTAAAGTGAAATAATAAGAAAAATAACTTGTGATAAAATAATATATATTTCATTAAGTAAATGCTTGGGTAAGACTACCCCAAAAGAGAGGATAAAGTTGTCAAATGATTGTGCCTATTTAATAATGAATGCATATAGATTTAAGAGAAATAAGACACTGTAACTGAATAATGTAACACTTTGAAATAAAGGGCTAAAAATATACATTTGTACATATGCATAGAATTCACCATGAATACAACTGCAAACACAGAAAGACACAGGGGTGGTTCACAGGTTACTAGGGGCTGCAGGTAATTTTCTGAGAGAGTCAAATTTGCTGAAAGAGTAAAATAATTTTCTGGAAAAGTCCTAGGAAAGGAAAGTATAGCTATCCTTGGATACCTGGTATCATACCTGATAAGTTCATGTGGATTAAAAAAGCTTGCTAATAATAAAGCCACTCTGTTTAAACGGAAAATTGAGTGAAAGTCTGGACCACTTATACACAGGACACTGGTCATCATAAGTCCAATGTCCGGCATCCCAGGATGCTGTCTGCAAACAGCAGACAATTTTCCATTTAAACAGATGCTTGATTTTCCATTTAAACAGATGCTCAATTAAAATTTCACTCAATTTTCCGTTTAAACAGATGCTCTCTGTCCAATGGCCATTGGTCCAGTGTCCAGCATCCCAGGATGCTGTTTGCAAAATGGGAGTAGCTCCACCTGCCAACCACTGGTCGACAGAAGCACCCCATAAATGTCCGTATGTCCCTGGGGCAATACAACTACCTTTGAAAAACTCTAGTCCAGAAAAGAGACTGACCGCTGCAGGGACCAGGGTGGACTCTGTGTAGCCATAGGCAAACTGCTCCCTGAGCCTTGGTTTTCTCTGTAAAGTGGGGCTTTTTGATGTCAGATAAGATGGTGCGTTCACATGCGGCAGGCACTCAGCACGGTTCTCTTGTCTCTTCTGTGGTCCTCAGTCAGGCCCTGCATCCCCCACCCTTCCTTGCACTCCAGGATGCAGGGCACAGGCCCTCCTAGCCCTGCCTGCTTTAGCAGCCTCAGTGGGTTGCCTCACATTGCATCTGAGCTCCCTTGTCCCCCTGAAGGCTAGTGCCATCCAGAAGCCTGAAGTGATCTCTAATGGTTTCCAGCTGTCTCCCTCCAACATTGCCCGGACACCTGCTGTGTGTCCCAAAAGCCCCACGAATATATAACGGAAGTCATAGACTAGGGTTCAGACGTAAGGCTCAACACAGGCCCTGTGTTGTTTCAAGTCAGTAGAGAGGGCTTCCTGGAGGACGAGGAACTGAGTGTGGCCCTGAGGGTGAAGAGGGCTTAGACATAGAGCTCTGTGAAGGACATTTTAGATAGAAGTGTTGGATCCAACATCCGAGAGGCTGGAACATGGAAGGGAATGGAAAACCACTCTGCTTACCACCAGCCTGTTTCAGGTAGTAACACCCTGATCTGCACCATTGCAACAATGCCTCCTGGCCCCAGCTGTGCCCCTCCAGTCCAGCCCTGACACCTTCTGCCAAGAGGAAATAGTCCCCAAATTCACGGTTAACCTCGCTTGTCTACCCCTGCTCAAACCCTCTGCCACTCCCATCTCTGGTTGGACACTCAGGTCCTTGGTGACTTGAACTCACTGATGGTTCCAGATTCCACTCCGTTACTTCCTGCTCTCACCTGCTAGTTTATTCATTTCTTTATTCAACAAATACTTACTGAGCACCTACTGTGTGCCAGACCCTGCTCTAGAGACCAGGTATAGAGTAGTGAATCTGAACAGAGAGATTCCCTACCTCATGAAATTGATACTCTGGTGGGGAGATATATAGAAGATAAAGCAAACAAACAAACTATATATATATATATGACGTGGAGTTAACAGCAGGTAAGAAAAATATAGCAGGATCAGGGAGCAGAATGAGAAAAGAGGTTTAAAAAATATGTATTTTAAAACATAAGGGTTGATCAGAATCTATTATGTTTTTGCTGATTTAAAGAATCCAGATTGGCCAGATGTGGTGCCTCATGCCTGTAATCATGGCACTTTGGGAGGCCAAGACAGGCAGATCACCTGAGGTCAGGAGTTCGAGACCAGCCTGGCCAAGATGGTGAAACCCCATTTCTGCTAAAAATACAAAATTAGCTGAGCGTGGTGGTGGGTGCCTCTAATCCCAGCTACTCAGGAGGCTGAGGCAGGAGAATCGCTTGAACCCGGGAGGGGATGGTTGCATTGAGCCAAGATCATGCCACTGCACTCCAGCCTGGGTAACAAGAGCAAAATTCTGTCTCAAAAAAAAAAAAAAAAAGGAATCCAGATTTAATTGCTGTTACAGTTTGGTGGCTAATTTTGAGGACATATTCTCATTGGATTTGGTTGATTTTGGCAGGCCCACTCTCCTTTGCGAGGGATGGGTCCTGGGATGGTCATGGAACTCTGCTTTGGCCAATAGGGCTTAAGAGAAAGACCTCCAGGGGCTCCTGGGAATGATTTTCTTAGAAGGGCACATGTGTGGAGAAAGCCCTTTCTTCTCTTCTTACTTTTTGCTTTGAACTGCTCTCATGAAATGATGGTTGGAGCTATGGCAGCTATCTTGTGACCATGAGGTCTTGTGCTATCATGGCATGCAAAGAGTGTAGAATTAGGAAGACTTATGTCCTCAGGGACAACACTGAACGCCTGAACAAGCCCAGCGTCCTTATCTTGGAACTTCTTTTTCAGTCAACACTAATGTTTTAGACAAAACTTCCTAACTAATGAGTGACAAACAGCTTTCCGTATACCGACAGTTCCCAACTTATGATGGTGGACCTTAGGACTTTTCAGCTTTCCAGTGGTACTATTGAGTATGCATTCAGTAGAAACCATACTCTGAATAACCACGTGGCCATTCTGTTTTTTCTTTTCCGTACAGTACTCAGTACATCACATGAGCTATTCCACACTCTGTGATGAAACAGGCTTTGTGTTAGACACTGTGCCAACTGCAGCTAACGTCAGTGTTCTTAGCGCAAGTAAGGGAGGCTCGCTAAGCTACCGTGTTTGGTAGGTGACGTGTAGTTTTGATTTCCGCTGGGTTTATTGTAAGCTGTGGAGCATCTGTACTGAGTTGATTCCAGGCAGCTGGAGAGGGCCAAGTGGCCTCGGTGCCTTCTGTTTCTCACCGATGATGAGATGAGCCATCATCTCTCTGCACACCGCGGTAGGACAGGGTGAAAGCTGGGAAGCACTGCTTGTGGGCCCAAGAGTTGCATGCCCCACTGTGAATGACCCCACCCCATCTGCATTCCCTCCACCCCTCCAGCTCCCCAGACACCTCAGACCCTGTCTAACTCCATGGTTTTGCACGTGCTATCTTCTCTACCTAAATGCCCTCTCTGCTCATATCTTCCTGGCAAACTCGTACTTACCCCTCAAAGCCCAGTTGTTGCCTCTTCTGTGAAACTCCTCTGAGCCGCCAAGCCTCCGAGCCTCTGCTCCATCCTCATTTGTGCTTCCTTCTGCCCCACTGCTCTTTCCCATTGGAAGATGGGCTCTCCTGCTATAGACTGGGCCCTCCCCAGAGCTAGAGACCGGGTTTCATTGGTGTTTGTGCTCCCTGTTCCTAATGCAAAGCCTGGAGAGCTCAGATCAGGAGCTATTTTTGTTGGTTAGCTAAATGGGCAAGGCAAGTGAATGAATGAATGAGCGAATGTTTTCAGCTGTCAGACTGAGGGCAGAGGCCAGGGTGGTCTCTCTCCCGAGCAGGGCACAGTCCAGAGGGGGTGCTGGCACGATGGTTGTTCCAGTGGTTGAGGCGACTCCCCAAAGGTGGGCCAGGCGCCTGCTGCTGGTGGGCGGGTGGAGGCCTGCCTGTGCCCAGCCCTCCTGCTTCCTCTAATGCCGCTTCTCCCCCTGCACCTCGGGCTGCCTCCCAGGGGCCAGTCCCACCCTCGTTCCCCCCCCCCCCCAAGTCCTCTGCCAGCTGAATTATCCTCTCTGCCATCTCCTTCCCTCAGATGCTCTTGGGGGCTGGGGCGGGATGCTGAGTAGGGGACAGGTGATGGCCCTTGCTGCTCTGGGGAAAATTAATTAGCCTAGGTTCTGCAAGTCACTTTGAAGACAAAAAAAAAAAAGAAAGAAAATACCCTCAAGAGCCCCTTATTGGGCCGACTATTAGTGTGAGGCTCACTGCTCCCTTATGCTAGGGCAGGGTATGTACCCATCATTTCACCCCATACCTGTTTTTCTAGAAAATCCATCTTCTGAATCTCAGCTCTCTGGTGCACGGTGAAAGGAGGCGCAAGGAGAGCTGCGTTCGTGTCCTCTCCGGGCGGGCCCCGCCTGCGGAAAGCTGATTGTCAGTTGCTGCTGGGATCCAGAGCTTCAGAGCTGTTTGAATTCCCAGCCTTGTGACCCCTGCCTGGGACCTGGCCTCTCTAAGCCTTGGTATCTCAGCAAAATGACAACCACAGTGGTTCCAGCATACAACAGGTGCTCAATAAACAGCTCCCAGCCTCCTATCACTGTCTTGAGATGGAGCTGACAGTCTTCACTGCCCCAGGTCAAGGCTAAGCCTGCTGTCAGGGCCTGGTTTCCCGGCTGCCTCCCTAGGGACCACCCAGCCAGCCTGCCTGCTGCAGGGCAAACTCCAGCTCAGAACCGCAGAGCAGCTGACAGCGCTGGGTGCAAGGATGCCAGCTTCCTCCCCACAGCTGGGAAGGCCTCGCCTGGCCACACTGGGCCAGGGCAGGCCACAAGGTAGACTTTTGATATAGATACCCCCAGACTGGAGTCATCTCCTTGAGATACCCTGGAATGTTCCCCCTGCCCTTTCCCAAGGTAGAAACTAAGGCTTGGAGAGGTCAGCCTCTGGTTAACAGATTCCCAGCCGGGCTTCAGGGCTTCAGACCCCAGCTGGGCTTGGGGAGGGGTTGGCTGACAGGCAAGCAGGTGAGGTTTGGCAGACGGAAGGTCTGGGAGCTTTTTAAGTCTTCGAAAGTTTGGCATGGGGAGCTGGAGGTGAGCAATGCTTCCTTCTCGGGACCCTCCCGCTCTCTGGTCTTGGCAAACCTTCCAGGCACAGGTGGGCCTCAGAACCAGCCCGTTTATGGCTCCAGGTGAGTGCTCCTGGGGCCTCCCACTGAGGAGTGGAGGAGAAAGGCCAGGCGTGGGCTCCAGATGAAAGGCCAGAGGCACCCCCCCATCTCCACTGCTCCTCACCTGGGGCCCCAGCTCTGCTCTCGGTTCCCAGCCAGCTCCATCACCTGGAAAACCAGAGGGCTTCTCTTTTCTCCACCCCCACCCCCACCCAGGCCCCACCCCTTCCAACTGAGTCCCCTTTGCCTTGGAACATGTGTTACCCGTGCCCAGTAGGTACCAGGCCTGCACAGGATGCTGCAGGGGCCCCTTGACAGAAGGACCAGGCTGGTGGGCTTCATCTAGAGCAGGGCCTTCACCCCTCCGAGCCTCAGTTTCCTCTTCGGTAAGGTGGAGATAAGAGTTGCCTTTCTCACAGGGTTGCTGGGGAGATAAGAGAGATAGAGATTAGCTGAGAGGAGTTGTGGCCCTATCTTCAGGGGTGTTGGTTCTCATCAGCTATGGGCTCGCCTTGCACAAGGCACCTCGGATAAAGAGGGAAAGGGGCTCGGGACTCTGTCTCCTGAGGGAAGGCAAGATGGCTGCTTACTCCTTTGTCTGACACATAACTCTCAGCACCTACCTGGTGACAGACCCAGTCTGAACTGGTCTTTGCTTAGAGAAACTCTCAAAGTGATACAGGAGATTAAAACGTGTTGATGCTATGGGGACGGAATAACAGTGGCCAGCATTTATTAAGCACTTACTGTATGCCAGGCCCTGTTTCCAGTGTTTTCCATGTTTTAACTCCTCTAAGGCTCTCCGCCAGCCATGAGGTTGGTATTTTCACAGGCTGAGGTCACAACACGCAGCTAGGAAGTGGCAGACCCAGGATTTGAACCCAGGCTGTTGGGCCTGAGAGCCCCTTTCAGAGGAGGCTGAGGATTCCTAAACGAAAGAAGTGTGGCTGCAGTGCCATAAAGGAGAAGGGAAGAGGAACCCGGGAGAGGCCTCACTGTGCCTTCTAGGCCACCACCCTCTCCTGCTCACACGCCTTCAGTGACTTCCCAGTGCCTACAGGACCCGCCCTCCGCTGGACTGGCCCTGCGCCACTGGCTGCACCCTCGCCCCCTCACAGGACGGTCTTGCCTTTCCCCCTTTCCATAGGCCCAGCCCCAGTGTCCAATCCCAATTTCCCTGCTCCCTGGGTTAGGGTCAGTGTGAGCAGTGGCACCGTCTGGTGAGTTTCTGGTCCTGCCAGCCAGACACACTCACACCAGGCGGTTCTAAGAGGGGGCAGGTTTTTAAAACTGGGATTGTTTCATCACGTTTTGTGATCTTTCTTGGTTAAACCCTTGAGTGTAGAGCAGATGTATATGCATAGCAGAAAACCTGGAAAATAGGACCGTAAAAGACCAGCAAAAACTCAGACTCCTGCAGCCTTCCCCAAGGGGTAGCTGCTATTAAGAGACGCGATCTGGCCAGCGGACTTTTCTTTCCTTTTTTTCTAGTAATGCGTATTTTTTAAAGTGTTGGTTAACATTTCTGCAGGCACTGGGAAGTCTACCTTTTCCTTTCCTATTTCAGGGTTTGTTCTCCAGGTGATCAATGAGTCCTTTTTGCTTCTAGCCTAAATTCCTCCTATGGGGTTTTCCTTCCAGAGTTGGGGAGCCCCTGAGAAGATGCCATTCTGGGTTGCAGAGTGGGCAAAAAGAGGGTCTTCTCTGACATGCGATCAGAGAGACCAGGGTTCTGAGTATCCCCTGATACAAGGACTAGGGGGTCGCTAAGTGACCTCTACAACCTGGAAGGCCCACTCCACAGGGAGGGCGCCTCCGTCTGTCTCGTCCATTCTTTCATCCCCATAGCTGCAGCAGTGTGGGCTCGGAGCAGGCACTCACTAAGTATTTATTGAATGAATGAGGGCGTGTGTTCTGCACAGAGCAGAGCATGTGCAGACTAGAGGGGAGAAGGCCTTGCCCGTGGCCCTACACTCGGGAGTCGGGAATCAGAGGTTGGGCTGTAACCACATGGTGGAGTGGGGGTGAGGAGCCTTGGGGCCAGGATAGGGTGTGGCAGCTTCCTGGTGGGGTCAGAGGCCCTGCCCAGCCCCCCCACCCCACCCCCACACACGCACCCACCGTAGGGCAGAGGAAGTGGAGGCTGCTTGTCAGAATGCCTGAGGACAGCCTGGCTGCAGAGCCATTTATCACCTGCAGCAATTCCAGGAATGTGGAACTAGGCCAAAGTCAGAAGAGCTTGGAGGGTGGGAGGCCAAAGGATCCCCCCAGCCCTTTCTTCAAGAAGTAGAGAAGCCTAGAGCCTTGGCACCTGGGATGTGTGTTACCTGAAGAATCAGACTCATGGAACGTGGGTTAACTTACATTTTTAGAGGATGCCCACCGTGTACCCGGCACCGTGCTTCACTCCCGGGCACCTAGGGCTAGAGCTCGTGCAGTCATGCCCTGTGCTTTCCTTAGGACCCGAGCCAGGCCAGGGCCAAGCTGTCTGCCTAACACCCCGCATAGCTCCCACCTACTGAGAGGAAAATTGGAATTCTCAGAGGCCACAGCCCTGTCTTGCCTCTTCGAGTCTCCCTCCTGCTCACTCTGCGCCAGCTGCCGCTGCGGTCGCCCCTGCTGTTTCCTCTGCCTGGGACACGTCTTCCCTATTCAGCTGCTTGGTTTAGTCCTTTGCCTCCAGGGTTCTGCTCAGAAATCACCTCCTCCCGGAAGCCTTCTCTGACCACCCTTGTATGAGAAACACCCCTAGCTCCTCCCCGGACCCCTAGACCCGGCTGTCCAATACAGCAGCAACCAGCGATGTGCAGTCCTGAGTACTTGAAATGTGCCCGGTCACAATCCAGGTGCGCGTAATGTCCAGTACACATTGATTTCACAGATGCAGCATGAAAAAAACCAAAATAACATATTAATCATCTTTTACATTGATGGCATGTTGACATGATAATATTTGGACCTTGTAGGTTAAATCACCTATACTGTTAATGTTAGTTCCGTCCATTTTTTCTTACTTTGTCCAAGCAGCTACGAGAAAGTGTAGAATTACACAGTGGCTCGCGCACTGGGGCACTATCACCTGACCTGGTTTTCTTCCCGGCCCTCGCCCGTCTGCTGCATCACGGGTTTACTTGTTTGTCTGTTTATTATTCACCCTCCCCAGGAGAACCCCAGCTCCATGAGGGCAGGGATTTGTGCCCGTTTTGTGGCTCCTATACCCCACCCACGTAGGGATTGTGGATGAATAAAGGACCTGTCCTGTGCCTGGCTCTGTGCTCAAGCACTCAGCCTTGAGGGGAGGTGGGGAGGAAAAGAGGGGTGAGCGTACTGTGGGTGGCCAGAGCACTATAGGGAGATGAGACCTGGTCCTGCGTCCAGATGCTGCCTCTGCCTATGGGCGGTGGGAGCCTCAGTTTCCCTGTCTGTCCTATGAGGGTCTTGCTCTCTGCCTAGAGGTTCAAATGGGGGGTCCCCCACGAGGCTGTCTTGGGAACTCCAGTGTGTGGGGGAGCTGGGGACAGCCCTTTGCTGACTCACATCAGGGCTGGACGGCCATGAAAGGAATCTCCCCCAGAGTGAGCCCACTGTCTTCACCGTTCCTCTGGAGGTGGTGGGAATGCAGGAGATGAGACTGGCTTGGGCAGGAAGTCTCCATGCCTCAGGGTGGGGGGTGGGGGCAGAGGGGATTGGGGACAGACAGGTGGACATGGCACGGTCCAGGTCCTTGAGAGGGACGTCAGATAGCTCCAGTGAAGTGAGGTGGATGACGGGAGGGCATCAGAAGGGTGCTGCTGGCCTCCAGGGCAAGGGTGGCCACTGCCGGGGCTGATTGAAGAAGGGCTGATTCCCAGGGGCAGAGGTGTTTCCACTGGTGGGAAGGCTGCCTGGGTCTCTGCAGGGCAGAGCAGGACAGCCTAGTGGGAGAAGAGCCAGGCAAAGGTGTGGGGATATTTGGGGCAGAAAGGAGGCCAATGAGGCTGGGAACTGGGGGCCCTGGGTCGTGGTAGAAGCTGGGAGGAGGGCTGGTCAGGGGCCTGGCTGCTCCCGAGTGGACGTGGCCTTCCATAGACTCTGTGGTCCTGGCGGGCATGGTGGCTACTGCTCCCAGTGTGCTCAGAATGGGGCCACCTTGGGTGATGAGGAGAACAAGGGACCCTGGGTATTCCTGCTGCAGGGGTGCTGGAAAGTCAGGCAGCCACCAACCCAGCAAAGATAGCCCCCAGAGGCTGGCCGGCAGCCCCAGCTGCACACGTTCCAGCACGAGGCAGCTGCTTCTCCACAGCGGCTCAGGGTGGGGACGGTCGTTCTCCACAGGGCACGTTGAGTCTGCCTTCCCGTGACCCCGCCCCTTCCCAGGCCAGGGCTCTGTCCTTGCAGACATAGGTGTAGAGCAGCCCTGCAGGGACTGAGGACCATGATGAATTCTCCAGCTACTCCTCGAAGCCTGTCTCCAGCCTGGTTCCTCCTCCCGTGACTCCCTGCCTGTCTCTGCTCTTCTTGCTGGGAGATGCAGAGCGAGAGGAAGCCCTGTCCTGCAGGACCAGCGCGTGGGGTACCCCCAGCTTACCTGTGACTTTGGGCATGTCACAGCCCTGCTCACAGCCTCAGTTTCCTGCTCCAGAATGTGGATATGAATCAGAGCTTCCCTCGCAGGGTGAGCATGAGGCCCTTGCAAATGGTGCCAGGTCTGGTCCCATGGGATTGCTGGGTGTCCCCCACTGCTTTCCTGAGGAGCTGGTTCTGAGCATGGGCTGCCAGGTGGGTGGGCAGGTGAGTGGGCAGGCCTGGCCCATTGCAGAGATTAATGGGTGGCTGGCTTTGGAATGATCACCCTGCCATACGTGGGAGGTGGGGTGGGGGGCAGCCAGGGAGCCAGGAGTGATTTCACACCTGCACATAATTACCAAAGGATCTGCCTCCTGGGAATTATTTTTATTTTAATATTTTATTTGGTTCCAAAAATTGGGAGAGCATTGAGCAGGACCTGGGACACAAGGAACAGGGGTTGTTGAGGCACCAGGAGGTCACTGCCCCTCATGGCTATCTGTCCAGGCACCTGGCACTGGAGTTTGCCTGCCGGGAGAGGATGCTCAGCTTCTCTGGGCCCTGCAGATCACCTGGGAAGGGTGAGAGAGAGCCCATTGAAGGCAATGGAGGCCCTATGCTGCTGTGTGCACATGTGTGTGCATGTGTGTGTGCAGTGTAGTGGGTGTGGCATAGTGGCTGAGTGAGTGAATTTAGATGAGATGTATCTGAGCAGGTGGGTGTGTGTGTCAGGGCAGCATGTGCCTGTGCCTCTGAGTGTGTCTTAGAGGAGGGCTGGGGTTGATCTTTAGTGGGGGCCGATTGTAGGTTTGGGTGCAGCACAGCACGATGGTATGTGTCTGCGCTGTGGGGTTGCATTTGGTTTGGGTGTGTGGCAGTGCTGGACTGTGAGTGTGCATCTCAACTGGGCAGGTACTGGGAGAGGTGAGGAGGTTGTGTGTGGGGTGGGATGTGTACACTGTGGGTGCTTAGGACCAGAGGGAGGTGCTGAGTCAGTGACAGTGAGGGGAGAACTGTGAGCGTGCAGTGGTGAAGGTGTGAGGGCTATTTGTGTATGACTGGGTGGGGATGAGTATGTATATTTGGTCTGAGCCCAGATAGGGTGTGTGTATGGGGGGAGGGAGAGAGGAAGGAGAGAGAGAGAGAGAAAGATGAGTGTGTGTGAGATGAGTGGGTGGGCGTATTTAAAGCTGTGCAGTTCTGTGGTTCCTACTTGGGTTGAGGGGCCCGTGTCTGAGTGCCTGTGGGATTGCCTGGCTGGGGCTGACCACCAGTGAGTGTGGGATGGCCCAACCAGTGAGGTGCCTGTAAGTGTTTAGCAAGGGTGCAATCTGGGCTCACTGTGACTTATACCTCCTGGACTCAAGTGATCCTCCTACTTCGGCCTCCCAAATAGCTGGAACCACAGGGATACACCACCATGGCTGGCTAATTTTCATAGAGTTAGGGTTTTGCCATGTTGCCCAGGCTGTCTGGAACTCCCGGCCCCATGTGATCCAACTGTCTTGGCTTCCCAAAGTGTTGGAATTACAGGCGTCAGCCACTGTGCTCGGCCAGATTGTTGTAAACTTAATGAGATGGTGGCTCAGTCGTGGCAGCTGCTCCGTGCTCATTTGCTTATTTCTAACCTAGAGCAAATCAGAACAGCCCCTTGCAGCTGGTGGCACCTGCTTTCTTTGTTCTTCTCGTTCACGGAGCCCTGGAAGCAGCTGGCTGCCATCTGGAGGGGCAGCAGCACCCCTGCCCTTCCTTCCCTCAGTGTTCTATCAATTCACCAGTCCTCCCTTGAAATCTAGAGCAGCCAGCCATCCTGCAGGCCACCATGCTGGTCGACTTCATTGATAACATGCCATTCGGACCTGGGAAATGAGAACCGTGAATATCTTAGCCACCTTGGTCAGATTCGTATTGTGAGGAGACAGGAAAAAAGCCGCAGAAAAATTCAGGAACCTGCCACCTTGGTGAAACTGCTAGGGGTCCCATAAGTTGGGGCATGTCAGGGTATCCCCTCCTGGGTGAAGGTGGCTGGATGGCTACACCTCGCTCCTCCTGCCACTAAGAAAGAAGCCATGACTAGTGGGCCTTGGATTGTGAGGACAGTGTTGAGTGTGTGACTCTCACCCAGATTGCTGCCAGTTTCTAGTGTGACCCCAAACAAGGAAAGGCTCTGCAATAGGTCCAGGTTGCTGTACAAAAGGCTTTGTCACTTGGGCCGTATGACCCAGCAGACCCAATGATGTTATAGGTGGCAATGGCAGATAGTGAAGCTACATGGAGCCTTGAGCAGCTCCTACAGGTGAATTACAGGAAGGACCCTTGGGGTATTGGAACAGAGCCATATGATCATCTTCAGAGAATTATTTCCCTTTGGAGAAAGAGTTACTGGGTTGTTACTGGACCTTGGAGAGACTGAATGCTCGATCAGGGAGCTGCCTGTCATGGCTTGAATGCTGTCTGGCTCACAAGGCATAGGGCTGGGTGCCCTCGGTAGCACTTCACCTGCAGGTGGAAATGGCCTATACAACACTGGGCTGGAACAGGCGCTGGAGACACAAGTGAGTAGCATAAACAAGCGACCCAGAACCCCGTGCCACCTGCTTCTCCTCTCCTCATACCTATGTTTTGTGGGGAGGTTGCTATGAGTACTTGGTGGAGGAAGAAAACATCCACCCCAGTTGACAGATGACTCTGCATGGTATGTTGGCACCACTCAACAGACAGCCATGGCACTCCAGCTCCTCTCAGTGTGGCCCTGAAGGACAGCAGTGAAGAGAAATCCTCTTTGTGGGAAGAACTTGAACAGTGCATCTGGATGGACATTTTGGCTTCAGGTAGAGATAAGGGTATGGATCTACACAGGTTCATGGGCAACAGCTAATGATTTGGCTGGATCATGAGGAACACAGAAGGATGGAAGGAATAGCGGAAAATGAGTGACAAGCAAGCCTGTGATGAAGTACGCAGCTAGACCTTTGCAAATGAGCACACGCTGTCAGACATGAGTATCCCATCATTGTGCCCACCAAAGGGCAAGCTCAGCAGAGGAACCTCCCAGCAATCCGATGGCAAGATGACCTGTCTTAAGGATGTCAGTCAGCCTCTTCCCTCAGCCACATCTGTCATTGACTAATGGCTTTATGAACAAAGTGGCCATGGTGGCAGAAATCGAGGTTCTGCTTGAGCTCAGCAAAACATGGATTTCCGCTTATTGAGGGTGATTTAGCTGCAGGCACTGCTGATATACTCCATCCCACCAACAGCAGACACGAGTACTGAGCTCCTCTAAGCCCTTACTGGGATAACACCAGCCAGACACCTCATGGCGGGTAGATGACACTGGAACACTTCCATCATGGAAAAGCAATGATTTGACATCACGGGAATTGTCACTTTTTCTGGATATGGATTTGCCTTCCATCTGCACTGCTTCTCCCAAAGCCACCATCTGTGGTCTCACAGAACGCTCCACCCACTGTCCACAGTATTCTGCACAGCATTCCATATAGGCAGGAAAACTCATTTTGTCGTGCATTAAGTGAAGCAACAGGCTTGTGATTGTGCAGTGAACTGGTCTTTACATCTCCCCATCTCCCTGAAGCAGCTGGCCTGATAGAACTGAGGAGTGGTTGCTTAAAGATTCCCAACTGCATGACAATTTGTGGAGCTGAGGGAAGGTTCTACAGGATGTGGCCTGTGCTCTGACACAGTGACCAATATATCTGTGTGGTTTCTCCCACAACCAGGATTCACAGATCTGAATGTCAAGGGCTAGAGCTGGGGGTGGATCTTCTCACCATGACCTCCGACATCCCATTCGCCAATGGTTTGCTTTCTCTCTCAACAACTTTATGCTATACTGGTTTAGAGATGTTGATTCTCAAGGAAGAAATGCTCCCACTAGGAGACATCAAAAAATCGTTCCAGCGATTGTAAGTCAAAACTGCCACCTAGCCTTTCATACCACTGAACTAATGGGCTCAGAGAGGTGTTTTTCTCATGACTGGGGCAATTGATACTGAGAATCAGAAACAGAGGGCAGACAGAGGGGAGTAGAGCTGGTACTTAGGTGTTCTCTGGGGCACCTCTTGGGACATTTGAATCTTGTTGTTACTAGAAAACTATAGCAGCCTGGTATAGGCAGAACCATGAATAACATCATCCCTCCAGGAATGCAGCTGTCAGGCTAGGAACTAAGCTCAGATGAGGGCAAAGGGGATATGGAATAGGGAAGGGAAGACGGAATTTGCAAATACAGCTGCATGACTAGTTGCAGAAATAGAGGCTGCAGAATTTTGTGTGTGTGTGTGTGTGTGTGTGTGTGTGTGTGTGTGTGTTTCTTGCTTTTCTGTGCATATATCTGTATAGATTAATCCACCCTCTTTCTCTTTCCTCCCTCTGCCATTTCCGTACTGTTGAAATCCAAACTAGATGAACAGTAACGAATCTGTATCTCTGCATTCAAGTTAAAGACATCAAAGGGGGCGTGTGCCTCAGCTAGCAGAGGGGAAGTGACCTGTGCAACATGTGTCTCCTCTTGGGGGAGAGGGTAGATGCTTCCAGTTGGTTGAGGGGTAGTTGTATTGGCTTTGACGTAAGTGCAGTATTAGGGTCTTCATTCAGGGGTTAAATGTGGTTAAAATAGGTGGGCAGAATGCCAACTGGACAAAGTGTGGTCGTGTTGGATCATCTGTCATTCAGCTTGGCACACTACAAAGGCTAGCAGCAATGTTTTCAGGGATCCCTTCCAGGTTGGTCCAGGGAAGAGTTTTTCCAATGAGTGGTATCCATGTGAGGTTGGGAGGTAGAGCAGACGTGGCTTGGACGTGGCAGGGTTAGATGCCATGGCCTGGGCAGACGTGGTGGCTTCTGTGAACCTCTGCATGAGCTCTCATTTCATAGCTGCCTCTTGGGAGGCAGACCCCACAGATTCTCAGATATCTTGACTTTTCCTACATGGAACTGTATTGATGGAATGACGTGTGATAAATGCCTACTGCTATGCCCTGAGTATTTGTGACCCCCTGAAATTCATATGTTGACATCCTCACCCCCAAGGTGATGGCATTAGGAGGTGGGGTCTTTGGGAGGTGATTAGGTCATGGGGCAGAGTTCTTATGAATGGGATTAGTGCCTTATGAAAGAGGCCTGAGAGAGCTTCCTGGCCCCATATACCATGTGAAGACACAGTGAAGGAAGCCATCTGTGAACTACAAAGTGGGCCCTCAAAAACCAGACACCCAATCTGCAGGCTCGCTAATCTCGGACTTCCAGCCTCTGGAACTATGAGAAACAAATTTCTGTTATTTATAAGCTACTGAGTCTATGGTATTTTTTTTCCCCATAGGGTCTTACTCTGTCACCCAGACTGGAGTGCAGTGATGCACTCTCAGCTCACTGCAGCTTTGACCTCCTGAGTACAAGCGATCCTCCCAGCCCAGCCTCCTGAGTAGCTGGGACTATAGGCGCACACCACTGTGTCCGGCTAAGTTTTGTATTTTTTTTGGTGGAGGCAGTATTTCTCCATGTTGCCTAGGCTGTCTCTAATTCCTGAGCTCAAATGGTCCACCTGCCTTGGCCTCCCACAGTGCAGGGATAACAGGCATGAGCCACTGTGTCTGGTATTACAGTATTTTGTTATAGCACCCTGAATGGGCTAAGACATATCTGTGCCAAGATGCTGAAGGGACAAGGGTATCTCCACATGGGTGGGGACCCCAATCTTGCAGAATTGTTAAAATGGTAGAGTCCAGGTCCTCACCCAAAAGCTACTAAATAGGCCAAGATTACTTGGAGCCAAGAAATCTGCATTTTTAGCAAGCTACATTGCTCCAGGCAATTGTAGAGGCAGCAAAGACAGGCTGGGAAGCTGAGAGAGAAGAGTCAGACCTTATCTCCTAATGGTGGTCAGCATCTTGCATTGAAGAAAGATAGAGCCAGCCAAGAGTTCTCATGGTTCTCATGACTCTTTCAAAACAACAGCAGTAATAATCATCAATAAACCAAAGCAGCATTTTGTACTCAAAAAAAAAAAATATCCTAAATAACAGGCATGTCCAATCTTTTGGCTTCCCTGGGTCACATTGGAAAAAGAATAATTGTCTTGGGCCACACATAGAATATACTAAGAATATACTAAGAATATACTAATTAGCTACTAAGTAGCTAATTAACTGGAAAAAAAAAAGAAATCACACACAAAAAAATCTCATAATGTCTTAAGAAAGTTTATGAATTTGTCTTGGGCAACATTCAAAGTTGCCCTGGGCCGCATGCTGCCTGTGGGCCGAGGGCTGGACGAGCTTGCTAAGTAATATATATCAGTATTTGTCAAAAGTGGCATCTGTAGCCTTGGAGGCCATTGAGATGATTTTAGGTGGCACAGGGAAAAGATATTTTCTGTTTTAGTAGCTGTAGCACGTCAAACCCATCACAGTTTGAGGGATGTTCTTGCTTACGGTTACATTAAATCAGGCAGTAAGTTTAAAAGAAGAGGGTGGGTTTAGGCAAAGACAGAGGTGACAGGAGAGGTGGGCAGTGATAAGACACACCATTGTGCACCCCCTGAGCAAGGCCTTGGGACGTGCCCCATGTCACTTCTGCAACATTCTTGCCAAAAATACATAACCTTGTTCTGATCATGAGAAAACATCAGACAGATCCAAACTGAAGCTCACTCTACAAAATAACTGACCTGTGTTCTTTAAAAACATCAAGTAAAACGTAAGTGACCAAGCATGACTGAGGAATGGTCCCAAGTTGGCAGAGACATGACAACTAAAGGCAATATGGGATCTTGATCAGATCTGAGACCAGAAGGACATTTTGGGAAAGTTGGCAAAATCCAAATGAGGTTCTTAGGTTGGTTAACAGTATTTTATTCATGACAATTTCCTGGTTTCAATTATTGTACTTTATTTTGCAAGATACAAACAGGGGGAAGGTGAGTGAAGGCTACACAGGAAAACTTTGTGAGTCTGAAATATTCCAAAATAACAAATTACAAAGGAAGATAAATGACATCTGACTGAATTGGAAAATGAAAGAAAATCAGTAGGGTCTATGTGGAGAGGGCAAAAGTTTTGCAGGATGTGTAAGAGTGTCTGACTCAGGAGAAATTCACTCAGAAGTTTCTGCTCATTTGAAAGTTTGAATAATTCTTTAAAAATCAAAACACTTGGAAGTTCTAAGGATTCCAAACATTCTCCCTCCTCTCTCAAATCGAATATTCCCCAATTCTAAAGATTTTAAGTGGCCTAAAAGATCAGATTATTGCAAAGTTCTCAAACTGCCAAAGCTCCTGCAGTGCTAAGGCAATGCTCTTCAAACTGGAGGATGCCCGGGGTCACACTGTTTAAAATGCAGATTCATGACCTTTGTCTCCAGAGATTTGGAATTGGTAGGTTTGGGATAAAGCCCGGGGAATCTGCATTGTGAATGCCCCATCTGTGAGGTGTTGTAAGCATTCCAGAGGCCGCTCTGAAATCTCTGTTCTAGGGGTCCCAAGCTGCCCCCCAGATTAGCCCAGTAGCAGGGACCAGCCCGACTGAGAAGGGGTCTGTGTGGAGCAGAGGATGGGGCATTCTCTGGTGGGTGTTGAACAGCAGCCCCGCAGTCCTTACCTGTCCCAGGCTTGAGCCTGGCTGTGCCAGGCGAATGGGGACGTGGAGAGGGGTATCTGGGGACTCAGGGTTCCTGCCCTGCCCTGATCCTTGCTTATCTGCTGCCCGGGAAGCCATGCCACTTTTGGGGCTGGATGTGTGGGGCAGGCAGTCTGGCTGGTTTGCTACCAGGTGCCCTGTATCTTGGGGCTGAAGCACGAATGCTTCCTGCCACAGGTTCGGGAAGGAGCCAGAGAGGGAGCAGGGGCCAGGCCTGCAGCAACAGGCTGGGGTGGTGACACAAAGCACCCATTCACCATCTCCAGGGCAGTGGCGACTCTCAGGGGACTCCGTCAGTGGCTGGGGGTGGAGAGAAGCCAGTTCCCAGGAGACAGCTTCATGCCTGTGTGGCGTGACATCTCTGTTTTCTCCCAAGGCTCTAGAACTCAGGGACCTGCAGCCTAGGTGCCCTCATCCTAAGTAACGGTGGCAGGCGCTCCTCTCAACACCTTAGCTGCTCTTACTTGCTGAATTCTCACAACAATCCTGTTAGCTGCGGGTGGGCAAACTGAGGCCCAGAGAAACCAGGATTCAAATCTATGTAGTTGGGCCCTAAAATCTACAAACCTGGACAAGTTGCTGTGCTGCAGGCTCTCTAACATCCCCAAACCCAGGTCTCATGGGAAGGTGAGTTGAGGGACATCACTGGGTAAGGATGTCATGATGGATCAAGGGCTCAAACCCCAACCCCGGGCTACGGTCAGCTCCCCAGCACCCCCATGCAGGCTGTTCTGTTACCCTGCTTGCACCCGTCCCTCAACACTTTAGACCACCCATTCAGTCCCACACAGCTCTGGCAGTGAAGATGTTCTTTCTTCCAGGGAACTTGAGTTGGCCTCCCTGTGAGTTTCCTTATGGTTCTGGCTCCTCCCAGGCTGGAATCTCCAGCCTGTCTCTTCCTCTCTCCTAAACGTACCTAGGATGCTCCTGCTTCTCCTCAAGGATAGGACCCAGTTCTTTCTAGGGTACTCTGCATAGTACAGGCTATAACTGAACAATCACCTCCCTTGTGCTGGGTATAGGTCTTGGTTAATGTGATCTGAACTATGCACTTCCTTCTTTAGAGAAGCTATCCTACTGTTGATGCCAGTCAGTTCTCAGGTAGGCCTTAAAGTATTAATGCTTTTCACTTGCCTTTACTATGACATCTGCATTTTGGGCATTTTACTTTTTGTCTCTTTTTAGCTCCATCATTCTCAAGGAATCATGGGGCATCCTTGCAGGGTCTGACTCTAGTGCCCTCACCCCAGCAATACCAATACCAATAGCACCCATCGCACACTCACTGCTTCACACAAACCTGCTTCCCCGCCACTGGTATCTCACAAACACTGTGCAAGCATCAGGAAACTGAGGCTTGGAAACGTGGAAGGACTTGCTCAAGGTCACACGGCAGAGAGGAGCAGAGCTGAAGACAGCACTAACTACAGCCTTTTTGGTTTTTTTTTTTTTTTTTTTTTTTTTGAGACAGAGTCTCGTACTGTCGCCAGGCTGGAGTGTAGTAGCCCGATCTTGGCTCACTGCAACTTCCACCTCCTGGGTTCAAGCAATTCTCCTGCCTCAGCCTCCAGAGTAGCTGGGACTGCAGGTGTGCGCCACCATGCCTGGCTAATTTTTGTATTTTTAGTACAGACGGGGTTTCACCATGTTGGTCAGGATGGTCTCGATCTCTTGACCTCGTGATCTGCCCGCCTCAGCCTCCCAAAGTGCTGGGATTACAGGCGTGAGCCACCACGCCTGGACCTAACTACCACTTTTTAACTTTGCTGTGTGCTAGATGTTGAGCGGGGTCTCTCTTACAGCTACCTACTGAGGTAGACCCCATGCTACTCGCTTTGTATAGGTGAGGGAACAGGTGCAGTGTGGTGTAATCACCCATCTGTGCCTTAGGTGCACAACCTGTGTGATATTTGAACCTGATGGGGAGGTTTGGGTCTACACTTTTCAGTCCTGAGCTGTTCTGCCTCCTGAGGCTGCAAGGCTTCCTCAGCCATGCCAGGCCCCTCTCAGGCTCTTTCCTCACTGTGACTTGGGGAGAATGGTCGCTTCCCCGTGGGCTTTGGGGCTGACTTGCATGAGCCAACCTCCCGTCTTGCACAGAGCATGTGGTCAGGGGATGAGCGTTTATAATGAAAGGAAAAGAAAGGAAATGCTCGAAAGCCTTTTCTGATGCCTGAATGGAGTTAGACTGCCTCTCAGGTTCCCTCCAGCTCCCCCAATTCATTCCTTCAACAAATATTTTTCAAGCACCCGCCCGAGTCCCTAGTGGCCTACAAGGCCCCTGTGATCCGGGTCCTGTGACCTCTCTCACTCCATCCCCTTCACCCTCTGTGGTCACTGCACTCTGGCCACGTGTTCTCAGCTTTGCCCAGTACTCTCCTGCCCCGGGCATTTGCACTGGCTGTTTCCTCTCCCAGAAATCTCTTCCCCCACATGTCCTGTTGGCTCACTGCCTCGGGTCCAAAGACCTTTCATTCCTCAGGGAGATCTTCTGCGACCACAGTGTCTAACATTTCCACACCTGGCCCACGCAGCACGTCCCATCTCCCTTCTCAGGGTCACGGTTTCTTGTTAGCCTTTATGGTGCTCTCCCACACCAAATACCTTCCTCACGTTTGCGGTTGTTGCTATTTGTCAGTTTCACTGGGAGGGATTGCTGCCTGGCACACTCATGGCTGTAACCTCAGCCCCTAGCTGGTGCCTGGCACCCGGAAGGTTCTCAGTGAACATCGATGGGATGAGTGCAGGCTGTGTGCCTGGAGTAGATGTATGGGACGCAGACTCTTCCTTAAGGAGCTGATGCCTGTCTTTGTTCATTCATGAATATTTCTTGGATATCCTCTGTTTCAAATTTCATGGCCCTCCTCAATTTTTTTTAGTGATCACGCATCATGAGCATGGATGGCTCATGAATTATTTAGTCAGCCCCATTTCTGCTAGATATTCGGACTGTTTCTGATTTTCACTATCATGAGCTACAAACCCCTGCGCTGGTGGCCACCACCCAGGAAGCTGCAAAGCCCTCACTGAAGCCAGCTTGGGTCCTCAGAAGAGCTGAAGTGGACCTTGAGCCCTTGGCTGGCTGGGAAAGGGCATCAGAGTTGGGGGAGGGGCAGAACTTACAAATTTGCCATTAATACCCCGGGACCTAATTCATAAAAGCATCTAATTACAGGGTGCCAGTGTTTAATTGTAATTTTGGTAATGACCTGCAACTGCATACAAATTATAGGGTAATCAACTCAAACGTGCTGACAGCTGTTATAAATGCCATTTAATCTGATGTGGAGCACCCCAGCCAGTGTCTCTGGGGCTCTGGCAAGGGCAGGGTGTGGAGGGTGGCCTGCATTTGGTTTCTAATACCAAGACAACAGGAATGGCATAAGGCCAGACTGCAAACACCAGCTGCCATGCATTTTTACTCACCCCTCGCCCCTGCCCATGAAGTGTGCCCCCTGCTAAGGGCCCAGGAAGGATTGCAGCAAGAGGTCAAACCCAGATTGAACCTCGAACAGTTTGGAAGATGGAAGAGGAAGGCGGCCTCCCTGGGCTGGCTTAGGGCAGGATAAGGAGCTCAGAGACAGGGATGTGGCTGAATTGGCTTCCTCTGCACCTTTGGCGGGGGACCAAGTCAGAGGTTAGAGAGTGGTGGCCCTTAATGTGTATTATCCGGCCTCACGTGCTCTGGAATAATACATCTGGAAACCTTAGGTGAGGCCCATGCTGCCTTTTAACCACACTCCCCACCATTCTCTATCATCTTTCCTGTGGCCTGCTGTCTTCCATTTTCACCTGTACCACCTGGAGCCTGTTGGCACTGAGTTGCCATCACCTTTCCAGAGATAGTGTCAGTGGTCAGGGGAACGCAGGCTTTGGAGCTGGACCCACAGCGTTAAAGTCTGCAGTCTATCCCTTACCAGCTGAGGGGCTGCAGGCAAGGAAGAGACCTCTCTGTGCTTTACCACATGCCAGAGAGAGTGTGCACACGTCTACAATGCCCCGCTTGAAGGGTTCCGTCAACAAGTTCTCTGGCTGCCAGGAGAATGTAGTGCAATGTGAGCTCAGGTGCAGATCGCCCGGGTACCCGTCCCAGCCCAGGCTCCAGCGTACTTCTGGAAGTTGGATTAGCTGCTTCAGCTCTTAAAGTCACAGCTTCTTTATCTATAAACTAGGGAAACTAATAGAGAGTGAGACCTACCTCGGAGGGTTATGTAAGAGTTTATGAATATGAAGGGCTAGAACAGTGCCTGGCACACAGCTGGCACTTTACAAGTGGTAGCTAACACTGATATATGCAATGTTGGCTTTTGATGTCTGATGGGACACTTGGAGTACATCTCAATGAGTGCCTACCATGTGCTGGGGAATTAAGGACAGGGTAGAGGACAAGACAGACAAAGACTTTCACACACACACACACACACACACACACCCACACCCCATCCCCTTTTCCTCTCTCTCTCTCTTTGAAAACTCTTCCTTGTTGATCTGCCCAGCAAACTCATACTCATCCTTTGAGACCCAGCTGGTTTCCCCGACTCTGTCCAGTCTTTGGCGCCCCCCTCCTCCCTCCTCTGGGGCAATATCTGATGCGCGCCGGCTGCCTTCATGGCATCCAGCTGAGGAGGCCATTGGCGTGTCTCTGTCTCTGAGTGGGGCTGTTTTGGTGGCTGGATCATGACCACACAGAACACAGCTCCCTGAAGAACTTGCTCAGTGTGGGTTGAACTGATCCTATTGAAATGGCAAGCCGGGAGGACCTTCTTAGAGGACTTCTGTGCCCGGGCGGTTGCCTTTCTATTATTTTACTTTTAAAGGAAATACATGTTCATAGGGGCAAAAATATATTACAGTAAAGAAGTGCATAAGCTACAAAGTAAAAATTTCCTTTTCAACCTCTTGAACTTTTTAGAGATGACCAATGTCAGCGGTTTTCTGTGCTTCGTTCTCTATGCGTCTCCACACCGTCTCTTTCCCCCTAAACACACTCGTCTGTACCTTTCATTATTCGTCTGCTAAATTTCTTGGACTCTTTCATTTCAAATTTCACAGCCCTCCCCCGTTCATTTTAGTGGCCACGTTGGGTCACAGCATATGGATGGTTTGTGATTTACTTAGCCGATCTCCTATTTATGGGCATTCGGGCTATTCTGAATTTTGCTATCCCCAGCCTCACTTTGCGAGTGCCTTGGTACGAACCTTCCCGTGCGTAATCTGCTGCTGGTGACATATTCGGCAGGGGTGCAGTCCCCTGAGTGAGCTGGCCTGTCCTCTATTGTTGGGCCTCCCTGTTGCTTTCAGTACTTTTGTATTTCACACACCTTTCATCTGCTGAGTGCTGCTACTAACCCGCTTTAGAAACAGCCTTATCCCACGGGGCTGTCCGTGATTCACGATCTCCAGAGTTTTGCTGGGAAACACCCCGAAGTTTGGACAGCCAGGCACATCCATGCCACCCTCTTGTCCTGCCCCCACCCAAGTGGGACAGCTGTGCTTTGTCCTGTATTGCATGCATTTTTTACTGTCAACTTGGAGTTTCTCAGCTACAGAACTAAGTCTGAAGGCGCTCATTTAGTTGGGAGCCTCCCTCTGCCTCCCTATTTCAGGCCTAGGGAAGCTGAGGCCCAGGGGACTGTGTGCCCCCAGGTCATCTGGGAACCTCAGCTGCAGGTTTGAGGCCTGCTCAGGCTGGGTGGGCAGCGGCCGATACCGGCCTTCCCTGGGGTGGCCCCCCCGCAAGGGCCGTCAGCCCAGTCCTTGGCCTAATCCCGTTTTCTGCCCAGCTGAACAGCCGAGAAGGCTTATTTCTCGTCCCATTTTAATGCAAAGGAGGCTGCTCAGCCTGGCCTGGCTTGTTCTGAGTGCAGTGACAGTGGCCGTGAATGGGGACCCCAGTAACGGGGACAAAAATGTGACAGGGCCCTCCATCATGGCATTGTGCGACAATCGGGACATTATGGTTGCTCCTGGAACCCTCTCCAGGAAGGGGTGGGAGCCTCCGCCTGGTATGCTAAGCAGACAGAGGCCAGGCCTGCCTTGGGCCCCCGGCCTTGGCCTGGTCAGTGATTCCATTGTGTGAGTCGCTTGGACCTGAGCAATTCAAAGGGATCCCCAGCTGCCTCCCTCCCTCCCACCTCCTGCTACCGAGGCCTGGGGTGTGGGTGGAGGGGCTCTCAGATCCCACTGCTGGTCCCACCATCCTGCTGCGTGTCCCCAGGGCAGCTGCTTCTCTCTCTGGGCCTAAGCTGGTGATAACAGTAGCAGCAGGCAACAACCACCACATAAGGGGGATATTTGAGCGTTGGCCACAGCGCTTGGCATACATTCCCTCTACCCTTCTCACTGCCTTCCGCTGATTGAGGAGGCCATGGAGGCCCCGGAAGTTAAATGATAGGTGTGAGAGGCACAGTGTGGCATAGGGAGTGGGCCTGACTGTCCCATAGAAACACAGTGCAAGCTTCACGCGAGATTTCCAACTTCATGGAAGTTAGATTAAAGAATGTATCAAAGGGAACAGGTGAAATCAGATTTAATTGTCTAATTTACATAACTCAATCTACCCAAAATATTATTTCAACATGTAATCTATATTTCAACTACTACAAATGAGACATTTTGCATTTTCTTTTTCTTCATGAAGTCTGGTGTGCCTTTGACGCTTAGAGCACATCTCAGTTCAGCACCAGCCACGTTTCAAGTGCTGAAGAGCCACACGTGGCTGGTGGCTGCCGGGCTGGGCAGGGCAGCTCTGAAGGGGACCCGCACACGTGCTCACTTCCAGCCTGGGCTGCTCACTCACTCCATGACCCCAGGCAGGTCACTCTGCCTCTCTGAGAATCAATTTCTGGGTGATGAAGAGGAGCAAAGTAATCCCGGGGTCTAGGCTGCTTGGGGATAGGTACCCTGAAAGGGCCTCTTGAAGGCCTCTGGGTCATTCTTCAGCTCCACTACCCACAGGGGTCTGCCCCTCAGACTGTGGCTGGGGTGGTCCCTTATCCATTAAGGCACCAGCAGAGCCCAGGTATCTTCAGTATACTGCATCCCGGGGTGGGGGGCCAGGGGTAATCTAGATGGGCCCTAAGTCAGGGATGGGGGTCCCCAAAAGATTGTTTCCCTGTGCTAAGTCTCCCCACAATGAATCTATTTTGCAGCAGTGGAAACAAAGGCCCCCTCACCCAAAGACACACAGGGAGGGAGTGGCTGAGCAGAACTTTCTCCTGCCTCTTGTCAAACTTTAGCTAGGAGCATCTCCCTGTCATCAGGTTCCTCAGGGCTCCATGAGATTCTCCTGCTGACAAACAGAAATCCTCCTACCCTGGATGTGCAAACCCAGCCAGCAGCTGCTGGGGAGAATTTTCCACCGGGAACTGAGGCTGGCCGACCTTGGTTCCAGCTGGGTCTATCTGCTGAGCAGCTTCCAGTGGGTCCTTTCCCCTCTCCACCTCAGTTTTTGCATGGGCGGGTCCGGTCCCTGCAGCGGGGGGCACGGGGTGTCAGTGTGTGCAGGCCACCACGGGGGGGTTCCAGGTCAGGGGCTGGAGGCCAAGGCAGGGGCAAGACATGGCTCTTTCCTCTCCCCCCGCAGCATTCTCCCCAGACCCCATTGATCGGAGGAGGCTCCCATCCTCAGAACCACAGACCCGCCTGCTCTGCCAACCCCTGGCGCCTTTCTATTTGTGACTGCACAACTTCCAGGGCCGGAGTTGGGATAGGCGGTAATGGACCACAGAGTGAGTTATGGAGGCATGCAAGGCGACCTCAGAGGTCACGGGGACTGGGTTGCAGAGGACACAGCCCCGGGGCTGCCGTGCAATGAAGGGGTGGTACCCTGCCTGTCCTCGCTCCCTCAGCCCCCAGCTCCTCCCCTGCGCCCCATCCTGTGCCTCCGCTGAGCCTCTCTCCAGCCCTCCTAGGTTAGCTAAATGGCTCCATTGTCCAGAATTGGAGACTGAGGCCTGGAGGAAGAAAGGAGTTTGTCCAAGGTCACGTCGTAAGTGAATCTGGAGTCCAAGCCCCTTCTTCCCCTGGTCTGGAGGTTCCAGCAGCCCAAGCCACAAGCCCACCCCACAACCTACTCCAGTGCTAAGGAGTCTAGCCTGAGGCTCCCAAATCTGTTCTTTCCCTACCTTGGATTGACTCTGTCTGCCCTAGGATGCTGGTCCTGCTGCTTCTCACCTTTATGTGCTGTGCGACTTTGGCCAGGTCACTTCTCACTGCGTCTCAGTTTTCTCATATATAAAATGGGGACAGGCACCCTGGTAGGTCCTCTGTGGGACCTCTGGATCATAGAGCAGTCAGGGACAATGTGAGAATTACCTGGGACCTTTATGACATGCAGGAAGATCCCAGAGAATAATCAGGAGCTTCGTATCAGCCTTATTATGTCGCACATGTGTGTGAGACCCTCAATGAACAGGACAATGGAGACAACAGGGAGGTAAGCCCACGGCTGGGTCAACTTGAACTCAGGTCCAATTAATCAAGGTCTATGCCAGAAATGAAGGAGGTGAATTTTGTGCTTTATGCTGCTTAGACTTTTCCTGGATCGTGTCCTTGGGGCTGGTTGAGAGAAGCCAATCATTTGGCTTCTCCGTTTGCTGGCAGTCACTGAAGTCTGCCCTAGGGCAGGGGAGGAAGTATGGTTGTGGGTAGAGAAGGCAGAGCTGGGCTCCAGTGGCCAGAGCACAGAGAGGTAGGCTCCAGGTTGGCAGGAGGGAAAGCTTGCTCCCAGGCAGGCTCCACAGGGCTGGGGCAGGCTGGCCCAAAAGGAGGTAGCTCCCTATTCGGGGAGCTATGTGAGCTGTGGATGGACAGCTCTGCATGGAGGAGGACACAAAGGGTCTCAAGCATCCGGTGGGGCTGGCCTCTGGGATCTGCAGGGCTCCTCCTGCTCAGAGATGCAGATGGGGAGCAATGTTCCCAGGGAGCAGCAAGAACCATGGCTGATTACAAATTGCTCTGTGATTTTCTCCTGTTACCATGGTGACAGCTGGTCTAGCATCTTAAGCAGCAGCAGGATGCAAGTGATCTTTAAAAGCCCTTCAGGCTTCTTCATCCTCCCTTTCTCTTTCCCCTCCCTGCCTCCGTAACGCTGTTGACTCGCTCCCTCATTCACACGTGATTACTCACCCTCTCTGTGCTTGGCATGAGGAATCACCCCTATTTCCTGCTCACCTTCCGAGTCCTGTACCTTCTCCTTGTAACTAATGCTGAGGCTCCTTGCTCACTTCTCTGGGCCTTAGTTTCCCCATCTGTAGAACAGGAAGGGCATGAGCCTGCGCCATCCTGTCTATCCCCATGTTTCCAAATACAGCTCACCCTTGGCTGTCCAATGCCAGAGCTGGTTCCCAGTGCAGCTGGAAGCCTTCCGCCCGCTCATCTCCACTTTCCACTCACAGCTTTATTTCCCCATGTTCTCCTCAACTTTCCTTTCCTTTTGGAAGCTGACCCAGTCAAGCAGTCCTGAAAGTGTGCTCCCAGCCCCGCCTTCGGAGGTGAGCTCGCACCTGGGGGAAGGCTCACAGGGCCGTGCCCTCTTCACACCTCACGCCACCTCCCGGCTGGCCTCGTCTGTCCCAGCTTCTCACCTTCTCGCTCCGCTGGCTGGCTCCCTGCCGCCTGTCCTGGGCATGCGGTGGATGGAGGCACATCAGCCAGGCCAGCAGCTCCGTGGGCCCTTCCCAGGGTGGGTGCACCCCCCTTGCCCGGCCGGCCGTGTAA
Source organism: Saimiri boliviensis (assembly GCF_048565385.1). Taxonomy (NCBI): domain Eukaryota; kingdom Metazoa; phylum Chordata; class Mammalia; order Primates; family Cebidae; genus Saimiri; species Saimiri boliviensis. The sequence continues at coordinate 20,858,193 of NC_133456.1, forward strand.
CTGGAGCTGCAGGCACTGGAGCTGAGTACCCCGGTGGCCAGATCGCACAGGTATCAGCTGACTGCCTGTGTCCCGTTTTCCTTCATACGCGGCACAGTTAACAATGGCTGACAGTCCTCACAGGGGGCCTGGGCCCCCCCCAGGGAGAGGCCCCGGCCTGCTATCGGGCCACACGATCTCACCCCTTAAAAGGCCTTCCCTCCCCGCTGACATAGCACACAAATGGGGCCTTCACTCTCTGCCAGCGACCGTCTGCCGCCCTGGGAGTGCGAGCCGGAACCAGGGCCCCTGTGCCAGCCAGGCCCGCAAGCCTCGCTCTCTCCCTCCATGTGAACCTGCCTCTCAATACACCTGACCATTCTTCTCCCCTCGGCCTGGATTACACCCCATGAAAGCCCTTTGTTCCTCAGCCCTGGACTAAACTGGACCTGGCACCGCAGGGGGCTCTGCCAATGTAGCCATCTGCCCCAACCCAGTGTTGGTGGGACACCAGCTCCGGGTGAGGAATCAGGTCGGGTGTGGTGAGCGAGGTGATGGGGGTGCTGCTGTTGTCCCAGGTAACCCTCGTGGGTCTCTGCAGCAAGACGCTGGGCTCCTTGGCTCTAGAAGTTTCTCTGCAGCAGTACATGGGAGGTCTGGGTTTATTGTCTTGTGCGGCCTCTGCTTTCCTCGGGGACCTGGAGAAGCCTCTGGCCCCTGCTGAATCTTTCCCCTCTTGCTCTGCAAAATGGGTAACAATGATTCCTCTCTCCCTGGGCATACCCGGCTCCTGGCAGGCCCCAATAGGGCCTGTCAGGGACCAGAATTTCTACGTGGGGTGGGGAGAAGGACTGGGCCCAGGTCCTAAAATTGGCATTGATACCTTTACAAATACACCTCTCAGATGGGGCAGTGGGGTGTCGGGGGAAGTAAGTTGAAGAGGCCCAACATAGGCAAGCATTTGGGGTCCTGAGGAGACCATTCTAAGCAAAGACCTGCCCTTGGAACCAAGTCGGAGTCTGTAGAGAACCCAGGTCCTGGGAAGACGCTAGGGCTGCTCTGTCCAATGCTGAAGCCACTAGCCACAGGTGACTATTTAAATTTACAAAAAGAAAAATGCAAAATCTAATTCCTCAGCTGTATCAGCCCTGTTTCAAGTACTCAGTAGCCACTCATGGCTAGTGGCTGCCACACTCAGCGGTGCAGAATACAATATTTTCATCATCACAGAAAGTTCGCCTGGACTGTGCCACTCTGCAGGCTGTGGGGATTAATTCAACATACACTGCTGAGCGCCTCCAATATGGCATGTCACATGAATATGACAGTCACAGGAGCCCTCTGATCTTCCATGGTTTGCTCCCTCCATGCCCGTTTATTAAACGTGACCGTGGGGTGGGCTGGCGCTAGAGAGAGGGGCACCAAGCTCTGCCCTCTGCAAACTCGCAGGCAAGTACCCCAGTTATTCAAACCTGCGTGTGCAGGCCAAGTGCTGGGGGCCCCGGGGAGGAGAAGTCACCCCCAGTGTAGGGCCAGGATGCTTCAGTGTTTCCAGATGGGCTAAGGATGGGTTCCCGGGTCTTCAGCTTCTGAGTTAAACATCCAGGAGCTTCACCACCAGATTTTCTAGTGGGCCCAAAATGTGCTTATAGACATCTAGGAAGGAGGAGATCATTGCCTCTGCCTTCAGCAAAACACCTGGCTCAGCTGTGGTGAGCAGGATAATGGGCTCCAAATATGTCCATGCTCTAGTCTCTGGGACCTGGGAGTATGTTACCTTACGTGGCAAAAGGGACTTTGATTCTGGGAAGGAATGAAAGCTCTTCAGATAGAAAGATCAACCTGGATTATACACGAGGGCCAGGCATGACCATGTAATGACAAGGGTCATTACAAGAGGGACGTGGGGGGTCCGAGTCAGAGGAGAAGGGGCAGGGAGGATGGAAGCAGAGTGGAGCCCTGTGCTCTGGAGCTGGGGAAGGAAGCTCAAGCCAAGGCGTGCAGGAGCTGAACAAGGCAAGGACGGCTTCTCCCCTCGGAGCTTCAGAGGAGCCAGCCCTGCCTACAACTTGACTTCAGCCCGGTGAAACTGATTACAGACTTCTGGCCCCCAGAACTGTAAGAAAATACATTTGTATTGTTTTAAGCCACTGAGTCTGTGGCCATTTGCTTCAGCAGCGAGAGGGAATTCATACACTAGCATGGAGGTGACAATCATAAGTTTTGGCACAGGATAGAAACAGGTTTGAATCCCAGCTAGTCCCTTTTCTAATGGGATAATCTTGAACAAGTGGCTCCATTTCTCTGCTCCTCAGTTTACCTTATCTAAAAATGGGAACATTAATGGTACCCACCTTCTAGGGTCATTATGGGGCCTGAAAGAAAGAAACCAAATGGCTTATTCCAAAACTGCTCCCTACTAGCCTCAGTATTGCTATCTCTTGGAAGGCAATCTGCGGTTTATTGACTGTGGAATGCCCAGAGCCGACCATCTGGGCTGTACTATTGCTCAACCCTGCCTCAGTTTCCTTAAGTGAGGGTAACAACAGAGGGTGCAATGATCACCAAATGAAATAATCTGCACGTGGCACTAAGAATAGCGCCTGGCCTCTAGCAGGCATTTTGTCAACAGTGATTATCACTGATGTCATTTTATTCCCAGCTCAAGCACCCCATGCTGAGGCCCCACACAGGCCTGTCCCCCTGACAGAAGGGCCCGAGGTTCGGGGCTGGGCACATGGCCAGAAAGACTGCCCAGCAGTGCCCTGGAGAGGAGCGGGGCGGAAGGGGGCTGTGCTAGGTCTGGCTCTCGCGTCTTTACTTTCTCTGCCCCCGCACCCCTCAAGCTGTCCAAACACCAGCCAGGCGCCCGAGGGGGACTCCCGAGGATCAGCCCTGGGAAAGGCTGGCCGTCCGCAGTGTGCGGTTGGAGGAAATGGCCCTTGTTTGCTTTCCCGCAGCCCGAGGAGCTTCCTTCCCTCTGCATGTTTGCTTTGCTTTCTTGCGGCTGCCTGCTGTCGAGAGCTGGCCGCCCAGTGGACCTGGGCCCTGGAGCCCCAGATGCTTCCAGACCTGGAGAAGCACCCACAACAAAAGCTCTGTCCCAGGCCTCTGCTCCCAGGATTGACTCCTGGACTCATTGCGGCTGAAGCTCAGGGCAAAGCTGCCAAAGCCAGCATGAGCTGCACACTCCCTGTGTGCTGCGCCCCACTTCAGTGCTCCCTAAATGCTCTCACGACACCACAAGCCCAGACATTCTCTCCCCATCTGCAACCCAGGAAATGGGCACAGAGCTGGCTGGCAATGTGCCCACGTTCTGCAAACTACTCGGAGTCAGACTTGGTCCTCAGTAGCCTCGCTCCAAAAACTCCTGCCCTGTGGGGCCTCCCTGGAGCTTCAACATAGAACGAGAGGCTCAGAATCATAAGATCAGAGCATTGAAAAAAGAATTACAGAATCCAGGAATCTGATTATGAAAATTCTCAACAGTATTACAGAATCTTGTAACGAAATCAGATTCTTGGAGTCTCTGGCTCATCATATTTCATTGCCAAAAGAGACCCTAAATATTCTAGGGTTGCCTCTCCTCTCCTCTTTACCATTTTACATGGTAAAATCCCATCTGCCTCTCCTCTGTCCCTCCGCTAATGCATTTCCTTGCAACCCCCAGCACAGGCCTCTCCCAGCCTGCCCATCCTATAGCACTGTGGTTAGAATTGTCTTCCTGCCACCTCCGCGGCCCCCCTCCCATCTTCCAGCTCCCTCTGCTCATCTCTCCTCTTCCTACTTGCCTGCATAAATTAGCACCCCAGCCTCTGAACATCTGGTGACAAACAGTGGCACTGATTCTAAAAGGCTGTGTATTTCTCGTATGTATTTCACAGGGCCGTCTCTGAGAGGTGGTTGGGAACATTTCATCTTCAAGCTGTTTGTTTGGCTCAGGGTTGCTCTAGTTCCGCCAAGCAGGCTCTGGGAGAGGGAACTTCAGCTGTGAAGGAACCTCACGCAGCTCTCAGCCAGGATCGGTCCCCAGAGGTTTGTATGAAAATAAAATCTGCTAGTGGGAACAAATGACAGGTCATCCTGGGCGCCCGGCGCTTGATGGAGAAACCCCGCCTACAGCATCCTTGTGGGTGGTTGTCTGAAGCCACTTGCATCCCTTCAGCAAAGGAAAGCTCACTACCTCCCGGGCTCTGCGAGGTTTATCCAGGGCCATGGTATAGAACGCACAATGCTCCAGCCCCCAGGTTCTGACACCCTCTGTTGAGTAGTCAATGGGGGCATCTCTTTTGACAGGGAATCTAACAAAAATGTAAAAGCCACCACTGTCAGCCCCAAAACCCTGCTTCCAGGAACCAATCTCACAGTAACACTTGTGCAAAAGAGAAATGTTTGAGGATCTTTGTTAGGATATCGTTTGTGATAGCAGCAAACCCATGAAATCTTATTCAATGTCCATAAATAGGAGACTGATGAAATACATTTGGATTTCATGATGCTCAGAAAATGTCATGATGCTCAGAAAAAAACTTGTAAAACAGTCACATAACGGGAATATGTGTGTATATGTTTATCATTCACATAGGCAAAACTGGTCATAGGGATTACTTCTGGGGAGTAGGATTATGGAGGAGATGGGTATATTTTAACCTTTTGCTTCAGATACTTCTACATTTTAAACTAGGGAACATGTATTACTTTTGTTAATAAAAATATAAAGGATATGACCACGCATGGTGGCTTACCCCTGTAATCCCAGCACTTTGGGTGGCTGAGGCGGGTGGATCACTTGAGGGCAGGAATTCGAGACCAGCCTGGCCAACATGGTAAAATCCCATCTCTACTAAAAATATGAAAAATAGCCAGACGTGGTCGCGCGTGCCTATAATCCCAGCTACTTGGGAGACAGAGGTGAGAGATTCACTTGAACCCAGGAGGCAGCAGTTGCAGTGAGCTGAGATTGTGCCTTTGCACTCCAGCCTGAGCGACGGAGTGAGACCCTGTTGAACAACAACAATAACTATAACTATATATATGGATATTACTTCCTTACACGGGAGGGAGCACAGAGAGGCAAGGGCTGGCTCATTTCATCCCATCTCTGCGGTCATTCACTGAGATGGATCGGGAACTGGCTTACTCTGGTTTCCACCTGCAGTGAATGTGATAGACCTGCCTCAATCCATGTTTTAGTTGGTTGTTCCAGTTGTGGCTAAACCGAGGCATCCTGGTGGCCCACTGTGGAGGTTGGTTTCTTGGGTTTCAGCAGTCCAGGAGGGCATGCAGGAAGGGGGTCCGCATGGGCAAGGTGGGGCCCAGCCTCCTGCCACCTGTGGCTCCTCTGTTAAGGTGACTGTCAGGAGTAGAGGTGGGCTAGGTCCACCGGCTTCCCCCACCCAGGTCTGGCTGTGGTGTGTTTCCACTCCTGCTCATAGTTCCCTGGAAAGAAGCGGTCCTACAGAACCATCCTCTAAGTGCGCGAGGCTGGGGCTGGGGCTGGGTGGGAGATCCGTGCTGGGGCCTGCGGGCAGTGGCTGTGCTCTGAGGAGGTGGAAGCACAAATGTGCTCGGCCTGTCCGTCTCCACTGCAAAGATCTTGTCTGGCACCGATTAAGCCGCCATGACTTAGGAGCAGTCAGGGGAGAGGTATTAGGTAGAATCTCATAAATACTAGAGTTTAAACAGCCCTGGGCACCACGTCAGGGTGGGGTGGGGAAGGCACCCAGGGGCCTGGGCTCCTGTACAGGGGCTACATTCTTTGTTACGGACTTGGTATTCATCAGCTGCCTCACCTCCAAAACCCCACAAAACATGCATGACCTAATGACCAGATTGGTAAGGGCCAGGAAAAGATGAGCTAGCTCATTGGTAGAGTGGAGGCAGGAATCCATGCACCGGTACTTCAGGCAGGGAGGCCAGGAAGGCCTCTGGGAGGAGGTGACTTTTTTTTTTTTTTTTTTTTTTTTTTGAGACAGAGTCTCACTCTGTTGCCCAGGCTGGAGTGCAGTGGCACGATCTCAGCTCACTGCAACCTCTGCCTCCTGGGTTCAAGCAATTCTCCTGCCTTAGCCTTCTGAGTAGCTGGGACTACAGGTACCTGCCACCATGCCTGGCTAATTCTTGTATTTTTGGTAGAGACGGGGTTTCACCATATTGGCCAGGCTTGTGTCAAACTCCTGACCTTGTGATCTGTCTGGCTCGCCCTCCCAAAGTGCTGGGATTATGGGCATGAGCCTGGCTGGGAGGCAGTGACTTCTAGAGGAGAACCTGCCTGAAGGAAGGGAGGGTGGGGTAGAGCATGGCAGGTCAGACCCAGCCAGGAAGCCCAAGTGGCTTAAACAAGCGAGCAGGCACATGAAGAGTGCTCAGCATCAGCTGGGGCCAGAGTGGACCCTCTGGCCGTGGTAAGGAGTTTGAATTTTATCCCAGATGTGAAGGGATCCCAGTGGGTGAGTGAGTGAGGCAGACAGGTGAGCAGGACTGAGGATGCAGCACAGTCTCTCCTCCAGCTGGGGAGGTGATGCCCAGGGAACTCCGGGAGTGCAGAGAGCCCAGGGCACGAGGGGCTGGTGCGGGCTTCCGAAGGAGCCAGGGAGGCTGGCCAGATGGGAAGCTCAGAGGAGGTTTTTCAGATAGAGGACCCAGTGGGAAAATGCACCAAAGGTATAAAATAGCAATTCACAGAAGTGGAAACAGAAAAGCCCAAACAGCTCAGGAAGAGATGGGCAAACTCATTAGTAAACAGAGAAACGCAAATTAAAATAACAATGACCTATCACCTTATATTGATTAGACTGGCAGGAATTAGAAAGCTGGGTTATGCCAAGTGCTGGCGTGGGCATAGAGACCCTCTGGTGTCCTGAGTGGGAGTGGTGACTGGTGGAACCAGTCAAGAAAGCCATCTCCTAATCTCCCAGTTCTTATGCACATAAAGTCACACCCACCCGAGAAGCATCAATTCTGCTCCTGAACGTTTATCCTGAGACATTCTCTTGGGTCCCTTAGGCCAGATGCAATCTGTGAGGATGTGCCCTGCAGGGTGCCCACCACTCAGGTGCTGATGGACCAGTTCTCACCAACCTCCACTTGCTGGGTGCGGTGAAAGGCATGTGATCTTGTTCCTTCACTGAAGAAAGAATCCCTTATCATTCCCATTTGACTGCTGAGGAGACAGGCCCTGGACCAAGACACGCAGAGAGTCAGTAGCTAAGGTGTGGGACGCTACCTCACCAAAGTCAGCCAAGGTCCCAATGTCTTCAATGGTTTTACTCTGCTCCCCTTTAAGGGGCAGTTCTTGCAGACATGGAGGCTGTCAGTTCGAGCGGAGTGTGGTCTTGCGGTACATACCCTGGCTATTTTTTGGGAGCCCAGGTGTGGATCCTGGCTCTGCCACTCAGCAGCCAGTGCTTGACAGGCTCAGGCTTCCCACCTGTGAAGTGGGCCCTCATGAGACCTGCCTCAGAGGCTTTAGTGAGATTTCTTATGCCAAGCTCCTGGCATCAGAAAGATGTTTCTTTCCCCTCTCCCCACGTCCCAAGTTGATGAGGGGGAAATCAGCCATCACTGCTCCACATTTAAATGAGAGTGGCTTATCACAGGGGTGTGTCTGATCATGGAAACCAGTTTTGCAAAGGAGAGTTCTGGGCAAACTGAGCTTTCGTGCCTGCTGCGCAGCCTCTGCTAAGTGCCCATTCATCTTGGGGCCTCCATCCCACCCATTGTTAAATGCAGAGGCCGACGGTGAGTAGATCCTTTATGACCCAACCAATGCTACTTGGTCAGGGACGAGGAGCACTGGATGCTCTTGAAGAAATTGCCCAGAGTGGGGAAGAGGGGAATCCCAAAGAAGCATGGAATGATCTACACACTGACTCATGTGGGGCACGTTAAAGGGTTCCAAGCAGCCAGAGGCTGCGTCCTGGTGCCTGCTAGATCCCCATCCTTGCCCTGACCAGGAGCCCCTCTCCCACGTAACCCCCTTAGCAAAGCCAGCTGGAGCTTAGCATACCCTGCCCTCCATCTGGGCCCAAATATATCCAACAGGGAAGCCTGACACTAAGCTGCAAGCCTTCCTTGGACAGCAAGCTGGAAGCTGGAATGGGGATGGCAAGAACCTGAATCATGAGAGAGGCAGAAACAGAACCACCTGATATGGGGCTCGCTTAAGAGTCCAGACCCTGGAGCTAGCCCGCCCGGGGTAAGTCCCAGCCCCAGCACCTCACAGCTCTGCACCTGGGCAAGTCTTCTTGCCCCTCTGTGCCTCCAAAGGGACAATAGCAGTACCTGGTCACTGGGTTGTGCTGAGGATGAAGTGGGACAGCTGTGGGGTGGTCCACACACAACACAGATAAACTACTGTTACTGCGACACCTGCCAGGCCACCCTCCCCAGTGTCCGGGGTGGGCAGCAGGGGCAGCATGCTCTTAGGGTAAAACATAGACAAAGATTGCAGATTCAGATCTGTCAGGATCAGAGCATATTCTGTTGGCATCAGTCAGGAGAGGCGAGGCAATGCTGCAGTGACAAAAGGCCCCAAATCCCAGTGGCTTAATACAACAAAGCTTATTGCTCATGCATGCCACACGTCCAAATGGGCCAGCAGCGGCTTTACTTTGTGCCATTCTCACTCGGGGAGCAGGCTGATGGGGCAGCCACTATTGGGAACACCGCCAATCTTTGGGCAGAGGGGAAAAGAGAGTAGTGAATCATACACCGGCAGTTATGGAGTCTCATCACTTCCTCTTCCGTTCAAACTGGCCAAGGTGTGTCACATGCTAAACCCCAATGGGGCAGGAGGCAGAGCCCAATTGTGTGCCTGGAAGTTGGACAGACGGAATATCCATGAGCATTCCAATGACTGCCATACCATCCACCCAATGGCAGCCAATGTCCTAGAGAGTCCTTCATTACATTGTTGTTGTTGCTATTGTTATTCTAAGGATGAGTATGCAGGAGCTCAGAGGGATTAAGGAGTTGGCCCCAGACCACAGAGCCGTCAGCGCAAAGCAAGAGCCATTTTCTCATTCAATAAGTATTTATTGGACACTCATGTTAGACAGACACTGTTTTAGGCACTGGGGAAATTACACAAAACAAAGATCTGTGTTTAAAACAATTGCTATTCCGGTGGCAGATGGGACACAGATGATAAGTGATAAACATAATAAGCAAGTGAAAGGGATCCTAAGTCAGGAGATGAAACAGCGGAGCAGCAGGGAGGGGAGGTTGGAGTCCTGGAAAGAAGCAGGTGCTTTCAGTTTCAAATAGGTTGGTCGGACCTCCTTGAGAAGGTGACATTTGAGCAAAGACTTGCAGGAGGCAAAAGTGTGAGCCATGGGGATATCTGGGGAAAGAGCGTTCCAGACAGAAGGTCCATTCTGTTATTCAATCAACAAACATTCATTAGGGTCTGCTCAGGCAAGGCCAGTGCTGAGAGTATGGCACACAGAGCAGAATAAAAGAATCCTTCACTTTGAATCCTTGGAGCCAATGGGGAGAAGGAAAAGACCTGATCATTAATGAATTTGTCATTCATCAATTCCCTCATTCGTTGAATTTGTTGACTCATTCACTAAGCATTTATTGGTATCCACAGTGTGCCTTGCTTGTGTAGGGTGCTGAGGCCTTGTTGCAGGATCGATGTGGTCCCTGTCCTTGAGGAGCCCCCTGTATGGTGGGGGGAGGCAGGAATAGATAGGCAGCTACTAGCCAATGGGAGAGAGAGAGGAATACAGGGTCAGAGGAGCCCAGAGAGGGACTGTAGCTTGGAGAGCTGGGAGACCTGGCCACATTTCGGGGAAAGACTGGGGAAGCCTGAGTAGGTGATGACAGTGGGTTTGGAGCAGGGAGATTTGGGAGATGGGATCAGTGGGACCCGGTGACTGATTAGATGGGCAAGCTGGGAGGAGAAGGGGAACCAAGATTGGCTTTGGCGGGGAGTCCCACCTTAGGTTACTGAAAATCTGGAGAAGGGACCATTCTCTGAGATCGCAAATAGGCAATGCAGAACGATTCTTGTAGAAAATGCTGAGTCTAGACTCGGCCATGTGGGGAGTGAGGCGTCTGTGCTGCATTATAGCAGGGAACAGGGTTCTAACCTAGGTCTGCCCTTGCCTGACTACGTGATCTGGGACAAGTCAGAACTCAGTCCCGTTCTGGGTCTTACTCTATCATCCGTAACTGAGGAATGCCGAATATCTGCCTTGCAGAGTTCTAGGGGGAGAGGGCAGTTCTAGGGAGGTCAAGTAAGCGATGCATCTGTGGTCACCAGCCCTGGCTGCTCCCCTGCCCAGCCCAAGGCTCTGGGCATTTGTCTTCTCTAAGCTCCACTGTCACGCTGATATGCAGCCAAGGTCGGGGACTGCTGTGGCATCTGCTGTGCCTGGTGCACCCAGGGAGCCTGACTGGTGGAGCCGCTTTTTTATTTATAGTTTTGATGCTATTAGTTTTTGTACTGTTATTCAGATGGCAACATCTAGGAGGCAAGTAGAGAGCTGGCTCTGGAGCGAGGTCCTGCTGGTGGCTGCAGGCCTCTGGGCTCCCATGTGGGCCACAGCATTTCCAAGTGGGAGTCCTGCTGCCTGGGGCTTCTTGAGATGGGGGCCCTGTGGAGACCTACTCAAAAATGGGTAAGAAAGGAAATAGATTGTGGAAACAGTCTCCACACCCCCATGAAACTAGGAGCTTTATTCTTCTCTAGGCAATTTAAAGTTTTTGTACCAAATCAGGATGAAGTAAAATTACAAAATGCAGGCTGGGCGTGGTGGCTCACGCCTATAATCCTAGCACTTTGGGAGGCTGAGGCGGATGGATCACCTGAGGTCAGGAGTTCGAGACCAGCCTGGCCAACATGGTAAAACCCCATGTCTACTAAAAGTACAGAAATTAGCCAGATGTGGTGGTTCACACCTGTAATTCCAGCTATTCGGGAGGCTGAGGCAGGAGAATTGCTTGAACCTGGGAGGCAGAGGTTGCAGTAAGCCAAGATCGCACCACTGGACTCTAGCCTGGGTCACAGAGCAAGACTCGTCTCCAAAAAAAAAAAGTTACGAAATACAGATAAGCAAAAAACTCCAGAAAACTCATAGGCCCACCACCTGGGAAAGCCACTATATACGCCATTCCAGGCAAATTTCATGCAAATAGATTCACTATCTAGGCATCTATATATGCACACATACATACATATATATGCATATGTAAGTATATCCACTCACAGCTGATCTTTGAGCAACGCAGTTGGAACTCCTTGGAGCCAATTATCCTCAGAGTTTCTTCTGTATTTGGCACCCCTGAGACAGCAGACCAATTCTTCCTCTTCCTCCTCCTCAGCCTACTCAATGGGAAGATGAGGGTGGAGACCTTTATGAACCTTTATGACGATCCACTTCCACTGAATGAACAGTAAATATCTTTTCTCTTCCTATGATTTTCTTACTAACATTTTATATTCTTAAGCTTACTTTACTGTAAGAATACAGTACATAGTATGCATTAACTGACTGCTGGTGTTACCAGTAAGGCTTCTGGTTAACAGTAGGCGATTAGTAGCTAAGTTTTTGGGGAGTCAAAAGTTATACATAGATTTTCAACTGCAAGAGGAGCCAGTTCCCCTAACCCCCATGTTGTTCCAGGGTCAACTGTACTTAAAACTAGTATATTTTCATTTCACCAAAAATGAAACCAAACTCTTAAAGCCTGGATTTACATTCACCCCATGTGCAGCAGGCGACTTACCCTTTCTGTCCCTCATTCTCCACGTTTAAATGATGACCTCTGCAACAGGCTGGTATTTTTGTTTAAACAGTCAGGTGTGGTGGGTTGTTCCTATAATCCCAGCTACCTGGGAGGCTGAGACAGGAGGATCCCGTGGGCTCAGGAGTTTGAGACCAGCTTGGGCAAAATAGTGAGATCCTATCTCTAAAACCACATTTTGAAACAACAGTCAATTATTCTTGAAAGATATTTAAATAACACAAAAATCATCTTTTACATCACCCCATGGAATGACCATTTCCAATACTGTTTGTTCCTTTGAATAAATCCAGCTTTCCAGCTGGTGTTGTTTTCCTTTTGCCTAAAGGGCATTCTTTAGAATTTCTTGCAGGTAGTGTGGGTCTGCTGGTAATGAATTCTTTCACCTTTTGTGTGTCTACAAAAGTAACGCCTTCTTTTCCTCTGGCTGCTTTTAGGATTTTCTCTTTTTCACTGGGTTTGAGCAATTTGATTCTGCTGTGCCTTGGTGTGGTTTCTTTCATGTTTCTGTGTTTGGGGTCTGTGGAGCCCTGGGCTCTGTGGGTTTATAGTTTTCCTTAGATTTGGAACATTTGGGGCCATTATTTTTTCAAATACTTTTTCTGTTCCCCTAACCCCTTCTCCTTCCCAGACCCAATTCCTTGCATGTTAGGCTGCCTGAAGTTGTCCCACAGATCACTGATGCACTTTTTTTGTTGAAAAGTTATGTTTTCTCTGTGTGTTTCATGTTGGATAGTTTCTATTGCTCTGTCTTCAAATTGCTAATTTTTTCTTCTACAGTGTCTAATCTACTGGTAACCCTGTCTGGTATATTTCTTCTTCTCAGAACCTGTATTTTTCATCTTTAGAAATTTCATCTCTAGAAGGCTTTTTTCATATCATACGTATCTCAACTTAACTTTCTGAACATACAGCATGCAGTTACAATGACGATTTTAATGTTCTCTGCTTATTCTACTGTCTGTAGCAGTTCTGTTTTTTCTTAGTTTTTTTTTTTTTTTTTTTTTTTTTGGAGTTGGAGAGAGGAAAGACAAGGTTTCTCTCTGTCATCATGCTGGAGGGCAGTGGTATGATCATAGCTTACTGCAGCCTCGACCTCCTGGGTTCAAGAGATCCTTCCACTTGAACCTCACCAGTAGCTGAGACTACAGATGCAAGCCACCGCACTCAGTTAATTTTTGTATATTTTGTAAAGACAGGGTTTTGCCATGTTGCCCAGGCTGGTTTCAATCTCCTGGGTTCAAACAATTTGCCTACCTCGGCCTCCCAAAATGTTGGGATTATAGGCATGAACCACCGAGCCCAGCTCTGCGTTGGTTTTGATTTTTCTCCTCATTGTGGTGTTTTCCTGTGCCTGCCTGGTAATCATAGAATGCCAGACACCATGAGTTTTTCTCTGTTGGGTGCTGAATATTTTTGTGTTCCTGTGAATCTCCTTGAGCTTTCAGGTCTTGCTTTTATGCTTTGATAGAGAAGTCTGAAACCTCTTCAGGTGCCCAGGCTAGGACTAATCATTCCCCGCTACGGAGGCAAGACTTCCCGAGCAGTCTAGCTGCTGCCCTGGCAGTTGTGAGGCTTTTCCGTCTGGCTGGCAGGAACATGTACTATCCCCAGCCGTGGGAGACTGCAGGCAACCTTCTCTCTAATCCTTTTGCATGGTTCTTCCCTCCTAGCCTCAACTAGTTTCCTCACGCACATGCCCTGACCAGTGCTCTGCAACTACTTGGGGGGACCCTCTACAGGTCTCCAGAGCTCCTCTCTTCTCCCTGGCACTTTGCTCTCTGAACCGTGGCTGCCCACATCTTCCTGGACTCCCAGGACCTCTCTGGGCTCTGTGTAGCCTCACCTTCCCGGGCCGCCACCTGGAAGCTCTCAAGGCCATAACTGGATGACCATTGCGTACTTTGTTGCCTGAAATCCAGCGCCTTGAAAGTCACTATCTCCAGGATTCTTTGCCTGTTTGTTTCATGTTAAGAGTCTAAATTTGGCTGCTGTGACTCCATCTTCCCCAGCGATTCTCTGCCTTCCTCACCTGAATAAACTCAGCTCTTCTCCTCTCCCCCTCTTCCCTTCTGCCAACCGAGGCTGATAGGTTGGGTCAGGCCCTCCACTGTGCCTCAAGGGAGGCCACGGGAAGGTGGAATTGCAAGGTCTAAAGAGCCTTGGACATCAACAGTCCCAGCAACTGGGGAGAAGGAGAAATGACTCACCTGGCAGTGCTGTTGCAGTGCCCAGGGGCCTGTGCTTAGGTGGACATCTGGGAGCCCGTCGGAACCTGGCAGCAGATGTCTGGGGAAGGATTGCTACCCAATCTGAGAGAGGAATGAAACCCTAACCCCTAGGCTGCAGAGCCATGAGAGATCAGGGCTGCATTTGAACCCAGGTCTGGCAGACTCTCATATTAACAACTAACAGGTACTGTTCCAAACACGTCCTATGGCTTACGGCATTTAATGTCCAGCACAGCCCTTGTGGCCTTGACAAAAAATAACCCTGCCCACACCTTGATTTTAAACTTCCTGCTGCTGAACGGTGAGGAAATGAATTTCCATTGTTGAAGCCCCCCAGTGTGCAGTACTTCATGACAGCAGCCCTAGCAAACAAATGCAGCCAGATTCCACAGCTCCAGGGACAGCCTCTCAAAGCAGGCCTCACTGGCTATGAGGGGAGACAGAATTTGGGGGAAAGTGTTGTCAGAAAGAAAAGTGCCCATAATCACCACAACATCTCAGCTGCCCACTCTACCTACCTCCGTCTCCGCCCTAGAGAGAGAGACCAGAATGCCTCCCTCTGCAGCTCAGAGAGGTGGAGGCCCTGGCTGCAGGTGCGCAGCTGGAAACAGCTGGGTAGTCCTGTCTGGGCCAGAAATCTAGGAGGCAGGGGTCTCCCTGTCTTATTCAGCATCCAGAGCAGCCTGGCGCAGTTAGGGTGGCCAGATTCAGCAAATAAAAATATAGGACACCAGTGAAAAGCGAAAGTTCAGATGAAATTCAAATGAACAATTTTTAGCATGTGTAATATTTGCAACGTATTTATACTAAATTTTGTTGTTGTCGTTTATCAGAAATTCTAATATAAACTGGGCATTTCTAGGCACAGGGAGAGCCAAGAGGGGGTGGGGTGGGGTGGACTCGCTTCATATTGCCTCGGTTTGAGACCTGACTCCGCCACTTGCAAGCACACAGCTTCATGAAGTTGCTGGAAACTCAGCCTTGGCTTCCTGCTCCATCTTTTCCTAAAATCATCCATTTAATGGTTTCATTTTATTGATTTACTTATTATTTCAATAGTTTTTTGGGGGGAACAGGTGTTGTTTGATTAGATGAATAAGTTCTTTAGTGATGGTTTCTGCGATTTTGGTGCACCCAGCACCCGAGCAGTGTACACTGTACCCAATATATAGTCTTTTATCCCTCGCTCCCTTCTCACACTGTCCCCCGAGTGCCCAAAATCCATTGTGTCATTCTTATGCCTTTGCGTCCTCATAACTTCACTCCCACTTATGAGTGAGAACACATGATGTTTGTTTTTCCATTCCTGAGTTACTTCACTTAGAATAATGGTCCCCAGTTCCATCCAGGTTACTGCAAGTGCCATTATCTCGTTCCTTTTCATGGCTGAGTAGTGTTCCATTGTGTATATATGATGGAACACTATATATATATATATATATATATATATATATATATATATATATATATATAACATAGTTGTCTATTATATAATATATATATATAACATTGTTGTTGATTGCTGGGCATTTGGGCTGGTTCCGTATTTTCGTACTTGTGAGTTGTGCTGCTATACACAGGTGTGTGCAGGTGTCTCAACAGCACCTATCTTGTAGGGCTGGACTCTGAGGTAACTCTTCTAATGCCCTCAGAATAGGGCCTGGCGCACAGTGAAGGCGTGATGATGTGCTCCCTATTTATATTACGTATTACAGGGGAGCTATAATTAATTGCCAGCAGTGTGTCTAAGACAGCAGTTCTCAAGCTTTTGGATCTCAGGACCCTTTAACCTTTAGAAAAGTTAGTGCAGACCTTGAGCTGATGTGTATGGGTCTGTCGTATCCATCCATATTCACAATAATGGGAATTAGAGCTGTGAAAAAATTAGTTCACTTGAAAATGTTAACGAACCTATTGTTTACATAAGTAATACATTTTTCATGAAAAATAGCTCTATGTTTTAAAACCAATAAAAGAACATGAAAGTGAGAAGTGACCTCATTTTACATTTTTGCAAACCTCTTCACTGCTTGGCTTACTAGAAGTCAGCTGGACTCTCACATCCACTGTTGTCTTCATTCTGCCACGGTATCATTCCACGTGTAGCCCTGGGAAACTCCACTGCACACCTGTGAGAGCAAGAGCGTGAGAAGGCAAATATCTTCCTATTGCTATGGAAATAGTTTTGGCCTTTTGCTTTCCTGATACTCTGAGAGACATCTTAGGACCTCACTTTGAGAATCACTGTCTAAGGTCTATTTCAGGCAGGGGCCTCTCCAGCCCCTGATGCCCACCTGGCACCTGCTGGGCTGGGGGCTGAGTCTAGCAGTAGCACTGGGGAGGCACACCTGGGACTTCCCTGCACTTTACAGTGAGGATGCGCGCGCTCAGAGGGTGGAAGGGCCTGACTCAACCTCTGCACACTAAGAGTGGCAAGCTATAATTGGAATCCAGCCTTTTGGGCCAAGAATGGGGGCTGTGCATGGGGCATGCTGCTCTGTGTGAGGTAGGAGGGAGCCTCAGAAGGGTGCTTTCTTGGGCCTTGGAGTTTGTCTCTATGCTCAAGAACCTCTTGCCCGATATGACCTCCGGGGAGGTGGCATTTGGTCTCTCTCCAACCTGCACATCCCCAAGTCCACCCCATCACCTTCTACCCAACACACCCTCACCTGCCTGCCTATCAGCTTCCCGCAGTCTACACACTGGGCCCACTGCTGGGCAGGGGTGGGACTGCAGGTAAATGATGTAGGTCAAGCCAGGGGCCCCTAGGTGAGACAGGTTTGCCAGGAGGCTCCCTGAGCCCCAGTCTGTGGCTTGTTTTTGAACCAGTGTGCATTATATGCCTTTGACCCTGTACCCCTGAGGGTGGCTTGTGTGTGTCTCTAAAGCCTCTCGCAGAGTCTGTCAGCACTCTGTCTCTCCCTCTGTGAGCATCTGCTTTCTCTCGGGGCTGTGTGGCTCATTCTGGGTCTCTTGCTCGGTGACTGCATGTGTGTGTGTGTATGTGTGTGTGTGCGCGCGCGCGCACGCGCACACGCATGCGTGATAGGATACTTTCTCTGGGTCAGGGCAGCTTGCCATCTCCAGACCTAAGCTGGGGAGTAGCTGCAGAGCTTTCCCTTTGTCTCCAGCACATTCTTCTGGGGCCAGAAGCGTTGTTGTGGCAACTGGTGGCTGCCCTGTCAATGGGGCAGATGTGCCTGTGACCACGTCGAGGGGCTTGATCTGTGTCCACTCCCCCACTGGCCCCTGAGCAAGCAGGCGGCCGTCGGGACAGACCCTCCGCTTGTCCTCCAACTTCTCCACTCAGACGCTCACCCAAGCCCACCGCCCCTGAGCTGGGCCCAGGCAGGGGGCCTGGCAAGTCTGGGAACAGGCTCCGATCTCATTCATTCTCATTCAACAAATATTTATTAACCCCAACTGTGTGCTGGCACTGAGGACCCAGCAGCCACAAAGACAGACAAAGTCCTGCTCTCATGAAACTTAATGACCATATTAATACGCAAAGCTCACACTTCCACACTCTCACGGCATGCCAGGCACTATGTTTAGCAACTTACATATATTAACTCATTTAGTCACTGTGATAATCCCATTACTCTTCCCATTTTACTAATGATGAAATACAGGCACAGAAATGTTAAGTTACTTGCCCCAAGCCACACAGCCAGTAAATAGAGCCAGGTCCATGCTCTTAATCACTATACTGTATAACCTCTAACTAATGAGAAGTATCATTTCAGATAGTGGTAAGAGCCACAGAGAAACAAAAATAGTAGGTGAGGGGGCACTGGGAGCCAGGTTGGTTGTGAGTATATCCTGAAGTGTTGGCATTTGATATGAGCCCTATTAACAAGAAAGAGCCGGCCATATGATGACCAGAGGGAGCAGCATGTGCGCAGGCCCAGAGGCAGGGTGGAAGCTGGCTTGTTAGAGGAACAGAAGGAGGGGGAAGGTCCTAGTAGCTGGATCCCGGATAGGAAGATAGGAAGGGGCTCTGTGATGTACTAGACTAACTCCTGGATCCCAGCCATGTAGTTCTTACCTGTGGATATTCCTGACCAGCAGGTTGACTTTCCTCTACTTGGCCAATCAGGAACCCAGGGCCCTTCCCTCTGTGGCTTCACAGTTGGCACCCCGTGGCCCACATGGGTAAGGAGTGTGGGGGGTGTCGATGGGCCAGGAAGTGGAGTACATGGCCTCTACTTCATCATCCAGAACCCAGTCACATGGCCAAGAACAAGAGGAACTAGGAGTGGCAAAAAGCCAGCCAAGGCTGGGTGCAGTGGCTCACACCTGCAATCCCAGCACTTTGGAAAGCCAAGGTGGGCAGATTACCTGAGGTCAGGGGTTCGAGACCAGCCTGGCCAACATGGCAAAACCCTGTCTTTACTAAAAATACAAAAATTTGCTGGGCGTGGTGGTGGGTGCCTGTAATCTCAGCTACTCCAGAGGCTGAGGCAGGAGAATTGCTTGAACCTGGAGGTGGAGGTTGCAGTGAGCCCAGATCACATGACTGTACTCCAGTCTGGGTGGCAAGAGAGAAACTCTGTCTCAAAAAAACAAAAATCAAGCAAAAGCCAGCCAGACTCAGATCCATGAATGGCTGGTGGCTGTGCAGACAGAGAGGGCTCAGATTTGGGTAGAGTTTGAGGTTGCATCAATGGGACTTGCTGCTGAATGGAGCAGAGGAAGACAAGACCCACTACTGACTCCAGGGCTGCACAGCTGTCAGGGTGAGCAGCTGAGGCTCCGGGATCCACATAGCAGAGTGCTGTGTCCCCACCACAGCATCGGTGCTAAGGAGCTCTCCTTCTGATTAAATGTCTTCTATCCCATGGTTGAGTTCTGGGAACTCATTCCCTTCCCTGTTCCCATACCCTTTACTATGTAGCTGGGCAGGTCTTCCTGGTAAGAGGTGGCATCTGCGTCCCTATACCTTGAATCTGGGCTGGCCCAGACTTGCTTTTGCCAGTAGGACATGGAGGAACTAAGTGTAGTGATGCTTTGAGCCAGGTCCTCAAGAAGGCTTGCAGCAACTGTTCCCACTTTAGGAGTACTTCCTCTCTGATGGAAACCAGCTTGGGCCCGCCTGCTGAAGGATGAGACCATGAGAAAGAGGCCCTGGTCTTCCTAGCAGAAGCCATCCTAGAACAGCCTGTAGACAGCTGATCCCAAAAATACGTGGAAGGTTCTGTTAAACTCAGCAGGACCACCTACATGACCCATAGTTGACCATAGGTGTATGAGAGAGCCCAGTAGAAACTAGAAGTGCCCAGCACACCCATGGACTCATCAATCCATATTGTCTGGAGGCAGTGAGTTTGGGGGTAGTTTGTTATTCAGCCATAGCTCACTGACATAAATCCATAAGCAGGAAAGGAGCCTGGTCATCGAGCCTGGGACATGGGCTCCAGTCCTGTGCCTGTCAGTGACTTTTCATGTGAATGGGTCCTGTAGCAGGCTCTGGAGCACCATCAGGGAGTGTGGTCTGATTCTAGCAGGCCAGGGAGAGAGTGTGGGCAAGGGTTGCATGTGGGTGGCCCCGGGTCTCATCCTCCCTGCAGCAGCACAAACAGACTCTTCAGAGGCATCTTCAGAGGAGTTTTTCAGGTGGGAGAAAAAAAGGTGAGTGCTCCAGGCAGAAGGGACAGCAAAGGACAATATGTACAGGGACATGGGACCACTGTGATTCTGTGCTGGAGACAAATAGGGTGTGGTGATGAGAGAGAGGGCATGAGAACAGCTAGAACCTTGTCTGGCAGAGTGCTTGTCTCCTAAGTGGCAGGAAATAAGCTACTACTGCTGTGCAAAAGGCTGCCAGCATGGCAGGTGCAAGGTCATTTGCATAAGAATGGGTCACTGGGATAAGAAACTTGGACTTTACCTACAGGACAATGGGAAGCTGTGGGTGGTAGTAGCTATGGTGTGGGTTGGTCTGGCCAGAACTTGGTGGTCTGGCCAGAACTTGGGGTATGAGTGGAAGCAGGGAGACATGGAGGAGGCCTTGGCATTCTTTCAGGTTCTCACCTGAAAGAGAAAATGGTGGCCAAAGGAGGTGATGGGCAGTGAGAAAACTCATGAGATGCCCCAGGGAGAAACTGCCAGAGCTTGGCAGCCTGTTGAATGTACCTGGTGATGGGGAGGAAGTTGACAATGGCAATCTGCATCTGGTGTGGACAACCTGTGTGGTCTACAGCCTGAACCTTTTCTTTCCATCTTCCTCAAGCCTCTGTTTGAGGTGGTGGAAGGCTCAGGTGATGATGGCTCAGATGATGTGGGACAGTCCAAACGATAGTCTTCCTTCCCTTGCTTCTGGGTGGTGGGTCCTTAAAGAGGTGAGACTGGTCACCTACAGGACAATGGGAAGCCATGGCTGGTGGTAGGTATGATGTGGTTTGGTCTGGCAGAGCTTGGAGGTCTGGCCAGAGCTTGGGGTATGAGTGGAAGCAGGGAGACCTGGAGGAGACTGCTCACCTCTTCAAGGCCCCACCATCCAGAAGCAAGAGGTAACAAACTGAGACTGGTTGTCATCTGTAAAGTGGAAGCAAGAGGCTTCCTAGGGGCTGAGAAAACAAGTCTTGGACTTGATGTGTGCAGGGGACAGCCCCACCTCAGGTGGGAAGAGCCTCCCCGGGACTGTCCTGACCTTGGGTGGAAAAGTCTCCCCAAGACTGTCCTGACCTCAGGTGGGAAAAGCTTCCCTAGGACTGTCCTGACCTTGGGTGGAAAAGCCTCCCCAAAACTATCCTGACCTTGGGTGGGAAAAGCCTCCCCAGGTCTGTTCTGACCCAGGTCTTGCAGAGGGGCTCCCTTGCTAACTGGCAGGGCACCCTCTGCAGAGGGGTTCAGGCACTGGCTAATCTCCTCAGGGCTTTTGTGAAAGCCTGGTTCCTGCTCCATGAAGTCCTGAGCTAGTTTTAAATTCAAGTCCTCACCCCAACCCCTGTGTGTGTGTGTGTGTGTGTGTGTGTGTGTGTGTATGTAGGAATTTTATCCCTCTTAACCCCCTCCCTCAAATTATTTTGCTGCCTCCATCAGTGCACTATGTTGGTGCAAGACCATCCTGGGGAGGCACACATCCTGGGCTTGGTTTTCTTTCTGCCAGACTTGCTTTGTGGCCTTGAGTAAAGCCCTGCCCCTTTCTGGGCCTCAGTTTCTCCAATTCTAAAACAAGAGATGGGCCCAAGTCAGAGACTGTATGCTGGTAGCATAAAGGCCAAGTTCAGCCTGCAGTCATGTTTTGCTGCATCCTCATGGTGTTTGTCAAAGTATTGAAAAGTGGGAGATTTTACTTAAAAACCTGGATGTTTGTCCTTTCTTGAAAAATCAGAGGATTTGACCAGGTAGAGGCACACATTCCCATGTGGCAAAAATGTCCTTGTGTTGAGCATCTCACTTTCTGAGACTGGGTTCCTGCTAAGACCCCAGGCATCTGCTTTCTCATCACTATAGTCCTGGGCTTTCTGATGTTTTATTCAGCCTCTAACAATTTTGGCCTTTGTAATGTCAGTTTTGTTGAAAAGCCACTTTAGGAAAAGACCAGAGGGGCTGGTGGATACCTCTGCCCAACACAGAACCAAATATTTATTACCATAAGCCATGTTTGAAGAATCCCATAGTTGTGGAGAGAATAGTGATAATAATAATTAATAATATTTTGCATTCATCCATTGCTTTGCAACTCAAAGTTCCATACAGTCATTACTGGGAGGGTCCTCACAACAGCCCTGTGAGGTAGGTGTTATTATTCTGATTTCACAGGTGGAGAAACTGGGGCTCAGAGCACAGCTGAGTAGGGTACCCAGATAGAGGGCAGGCCCCAGGGTTGGGAACCTACAGTGAGGAAGGACACAAGAATGACTCTTCTGAGGTTGTTACATAATTAGAATGAACACTCATCTGGAAAGGCTGGTCAGAATCTCCCCCATTCCCAGGTGCTAAGGAGGTCTGAAGCAGAAGTGTTGCAGGATTGGGAAGCCACCCTGCTCATGGCAGACCCAGTAGGTTTTCCAAGGCAAAGATAAAATGTGACCTGTGGACTCCCAAGAAACTCCTCACCTACCTATCTGTAGGTGTACCTACTTCATCCACTCACCTACTCTCCTATCTATTCATCCATTCATCCATCCACTTATCTATCCATCTACCCATCTGTTTATCCCTTCATCCATCCATCTATCCATCCATCCATCCATTTATTCATCTACCCGCCCACCTGCTTATTCATCTATACATTCACCCATTTACCTACCTCCAACCATTCACTCCATGGCTCCTTCACATGCCCACTCCTCCAGACACCCAAGTAAAAGAAAAATGAGGGGGAAAAGGTCCAACGGAAGAAACCAAGCAACCATCCAGTCACTTTTATTTGCCCATGCTGTGATCCAGGCTCAGTGTGGACATTGAGGAATCAGACACAACCTAGATACTGAAGGGCTCCTAGCAGGTGGGGCCATGGGGCTGTGGTCTCAGAGGCATCTGATTTTCACCCATGGCTGTGGGGACAGAGTTCAGAGGTGCCATCTCTTGGTGGCTCAACACAATCACACACAGTCTCTGCTGTCTGCCTCACACCACCAGCCCCCACATGCAAGCAGAGACCCTGGGGAGCAGCAGATACAAAAGCACGCAGCTCCATGCCTGAGACCTGATCTCCCAGGCACATGGAGAGAAAGAGACACTTGGGTAGCCTGGAAACACACAAACACATATACACAGGAGCACAGCAGAGGCACTGGAAGGCATCAAGTCATGTGGCTACCTCCAAGTCCCTAAGGACACACGCACACACAGAAATGCAAATGGACACATATTAGAACACCCCCAGCCTGCTGGAGGACAGCTTTCACGCTGAGGCTCTGGGCATAGCTGGACCCAAAGCAAAGTGGGCTCACTCACACCTCTCCCTGCTGCTTGGCCTTAGGAGCAGGATATCCAGGAAGCCCCACTGGGCCCAGCTGCTCATCGGCCCCTCACCCCACCTTTTTTTTGGCCCCTCATCTGAGGACTGCATCTCACCTTCCAGGACACGTAGGCAATGGCAGGTGTCTTGGTGAGGTGTGGGGCTCCCTGAGCAGGCCTCTGCTGCATGATGACGGCCAAGTCCCTGTGACGGGCACTATGACCACCCACCACAGTGACTCATTTTGAGGCCACTACTCAGAGGCCCTGCTTGAAAGGTCTGAGCTTAACAGGCTGAGGCTGGGGATTTGATTCCTTTCCCGGCTAACACAGATGAGATGACGCCTCAACCCCAGGCATCCAGGGGGAGCTTGTGCCCACTTGGCAAACCGAACTCAAGAATCCAGCTGTGTGAGGGGTCCCATGAGGCCTGACCCCACACCCAGGCATTGCCCCTCCTTACCCCAAATTGAGTACCAGAATTAAGAAAAAGCACAGGCCGTGAAATGATACAGCAGACTCAATATAAATAAAATATTCATATAAAAATAGTCTCTTACAAAATATTCTCTCTTATCCAGTGGCTCACTTTCCGAAAGATGGAAACTGCTGGGAATTTATTATTATTTTTCCTCTCTATATATTCCAAACTGGATTTTTCTAATGGTGACATTTGAACTTGGTGGGGGTAGCGGGGCAAAAGGATGGGAAACATACTCTGGAAAAAACATCTCCAAATCTAGACCAGCTTAAATTTCTGGATAAGTAGCAGCAAACAGCAAAAAAATATAAATGTGTGTGTATATAGATCTATATATGTATAAAGGATGCCTGCTCTTGTACTTAAACATCTAGTGCTGTGGGGGGGGGGGCAGGTACTTGCAAAATCAACTAGTAGAAATGTCTGCATAAAGAAGAGTTATGTACAGTTTTACACGGCTCCTCGTCCTAGCAACAAAATCATCCCGCTAGGAAAGCAAGCAGTCCACTTTGATTGCAGAAAACGGATCCCGACGAGGTGGAAGAATTCTTTTTAATTAAATAAATTAATATTATTTTTATCAGAATAAATTGTTAAATATTGCTATGGTGAGGCCCAGGGGTCCAGAGTTCCTGCTGCAAAAGGCTTCACTCCAGCCGCAGAGGGACCTGGGCTGTGTCTGGGGGAGGGTGGAGCAGCATTGGGTGTGGAACAGAATAGCTGAGGGCTCTGAGAGATTTTTTTCCCGCAGATACCTGCAGGAAACCCAGGAAAAGTACCCTCCTCAGCAGAAAAGACAAGCTCAGAATTCCTGTGGTTCCCTGTGAAGATCCAGGCAGTGACCTGCCAGGGAGCCCGCAGCTTGGAAATGGTCCGGTCCTCCCAGCAATCTAACTTACAGCAGGAGGGTGGTGTGCACACGAGGCTCACTTGCACGTGTACATCTCCGTGCGCTCGCTGCACGTGTTGCACTTGACATAGCAGCACCAGTGGAACTTACAGTTGCACTGCCACACTCGGGCATACTGGTGGGTGTTGTAGCCACGCCCACAGCACATGAGGTCACAGCCGCTGGCTTGGGGGGCCGTCTTGTTGCAAGCGCGGCCCTGGGTGCCCACGCTGCCGGTCACCGGGTCCTCCTCGCAGTAGTTGGGCGACTTCTCTATGTACACCAGGTCCGTGTCCATGGGCTTGCGGTAGGACAGTGGCTTCTTGATCTTCAGGAAGGTGGGCCGCTTGTTGCGGCTGGCGCGCACGGGCTCCACGTGTACGGCCTCGTTGTACTTGTCCTTGAGCACGTAGCCCAGCTCCCGAAACTGTGGCAGTGTGGTCCAGCACGTCTTGGTGGTGCACGAGCCTGATACGCCGTGGCACTTACATTCCAGCTTCATGTTCTCCTCCAGGATCTGCAGGGGAGGGCAGGGAAGAGCACAGCACAGGTCACTGCACGCCAAGGCCAAGAGCAGCCCCCAGCCCGCCCCACCCCTGCCCCACCTGGGTCTGACTTGAGTTTTCTTTCTGGTGTAGGAAACTCAGACCTGGATTCCAGGCCCTCTCACTCAAGCCTTTGTGCTGTGCAAGCCACGTCAGCCCTCTGTGCAGCAGTTTCCGCTTATGTAGAATGAGGATAACAGTACAGCTTAATTATACTCATACAACAAAATACTACACAGCAAGAAGAACAAATGGATTGCTCACACATGCACAAAGACTGGATCTTTGAGAGGCAATGTTGAGTGAAAGAAGTTGGACACCAAAGAGGACATACTTTATGATTCCACTTATATGAAGTTCAAGAATTGACTAGTGGATGTTCTTCATTTAAACTTTATTCACTTACGAAGACAGTGGACTAGAGTTGGGCCATGAGCCATATTTTGCATACCTTTGTTTTAGAATAGCCCAGCAATATGAGAAGGCAAGATTTTACCCAGTGTACAGGATATTCAGGTTGTTTTTAGGGTACTTATTTAGAGTACTTTAAAAATTGTTTTTCTTTCTTTATCTTGCTTTCCTTCCTCCCTCCCTCCGTCCCTTTCTTCCTTTTTCAACTACAAAGAAACATCTTTGGGACTAAAGCTTCTCTTCCTTCCTCCTCCATCCTAAGACACGAATGGAGCTTCTACTGGGTACCAGGCATGGAGATGGGGATTTCCCGGTGAGCACAGCTGCTTGGTCACTGTGTATGAGCATTTCCATCATCCTTCATTCAGGTTGTCAGATTGCTTTTGCCTGTTATATCATGAAAGAATGAATGGATGAAGGGGTAACTGAGTGGACATTTGTTAACCCCCTGCACACACACTGGCCCATGCCTTTATGTTTGGCATCTTATTAAGTCCATGAAGCTAGTATGATTATGACTCCTTCTTACAGAAAAAAAACCTTTGCGGCTCAACTAAGTCTCAGAGCTGGTCTATGAGACAGTCTGAGGCAAGGGACTTGGAGCTGAGGGGTGAGTTCAGTGCCTGCTGGCCACTTAGTTTCCATGTGGTGCTTCTTTTCTGGGCCTCAGTTTCCTTAACTCTAACATATAGGGAAGACAATTCCATCTTTTCTGCCAAAATCAGGGTGCTGAAACAGAATCAGACATTCAAGAAACACTCACTGGCCTCGCCTCTGGCCCTAGACCTGTTCAGGATGCTGGGGATTCCGAGGTGAAAAGATTAAGTCCCTGTCTCCGAAAATTGGGTCCATGTTCAGGGTCCTCCTAGCCCTGAGACCTCTGCTTCCAGGAGTGGTGACCAGTATTTGGTCAACAGAACCACCAGGGAGGGAGCGCCACCACATTTCAACCTCAGTATCTACAGTCAATGAGCCAGTGATGCCACAGGCATCCAGGGTGTTCAGGAACAGGACTGGCTGGTTGAAGGCTCTGGTTCCAGAACACCTGGCATCACAGAACACCTCCTGTAGGCAGCACTGTCCCAGAACCCCCATACATGCAGCCCACAATGGATGAGCAGCCCCTTCAAATGCAGGCTGTGTCCCCAAAACAACATAGATATCCCTTTTGGTTGTCAGTGAGGGGATAGTTCCCAAATGTCCAGCCTGTCTTTCTGCCTTGGCTTAAGTGGTAAGAGAAAGAGCAAAGACTTGGAGGTGTGATGACACAACTGGGGGCAGAGCTAGGCAGCTGTTTCGGATGCACTCAGGCCCAGCTGAGCTGGAGGCTTCAATGCAGAGATGCCTGGGGGATGCTCAAAATGGATTTTGACAATAGTGAGTGTTGGCGAGCATACGGAGCACCTGGAATGCTCAGACACACGTGGTACACATATGTTGGAAACCCCTTTTCCAGTATCTAGTAAGGCTGAAGATCCACATGCCTATGACTCAGACCTTCCATTTCCAAGACATATACTCTAGAGATTTACACTGTGTGTGCAAAGGAAACAGGTTCAAGAATGTCCACACAGCAATGTTCATAATCACTCTGACCTGGGCACCATCCAGATGACCATCCACAGTGAGTGGAGAAACCACAGCGTGTGCATTTCAATGGAACACAATAGGGCAGTGACAATGAACAGCTCTAGCAAGCCACACTGACAGGGACTAACTCAGAAACACAGTGTGGAGGGAAAGAAGCAAGTCAGAAATCATTTCCGCAGAGTGATTTCATTTGGATCGCGTTCAAAGGCAGGCAGAACTGGATTGTATTGTTTAGGAGTCCATCCACCAATATCAAGACAAGGTCGGCCCCAGGGTGGGGAGGGGCTGCGGTTGGCCAGGAGCACCCAGTGGTCTTCTGCGGGTCCTGACAATATTCTCCTTGATGTGGGTTATGGTTGCATGGATCATGCTTTGTAACTATTCTTTTAAGTGAACAGGGGTGCTCTGTGCACCTTTTTCACATAAGCAATATCTCAATTTATAAAAATGCAGTGGGTACAATCAACGGCCAACAAGCACATGAGAAGATATTCAGTAGCACTGGTCCCCAGGGAAAGGCAAATTGGAACCACAACCAGATGCTCATTTATGCTCACAAGGAGGCTAAGACAATAACAGGTGTCAGCGAGGGTGTGAAGCCATCAGAACCCTCCTGCACTGTCAGCAGGCATCTGAAATGAGGCAGCCACCCTGGAAGACAGTCTGGCAGCTTCTCAGAAAGTTAGTCACAGAGTGTGTGACTCAACAATTCCACTCCTAAGTGTATGCCCAAGAGAAATGGAAACATATGCCCACAATAAAATGAGTATATGATTGCTCACAGCAGCATTATTCACAACAGCTAAAACATGAGGGCATAACTCCATCAACTATTAATTGATAAACAAAATGAGGTATACAATGGAATGTTATTCAGCCATAAAAAGGAGTGAAGTACTGACGCACACTACAACACGGATGAGCCTTGGAAACATTATATGCTAAGTGAAAGTAGCCAGACGCAAAAGGCCACATGTCGTGTGATTGCATTTAGATGTAATGCCTAGAATAGGCAAATCCATAATGACATGTGAGATATTAGTGGCTGGGGGAAGATGGGAATGGGGAGTGGTGGCTAACGGGTAAAAGCTTCTTTTTGAGGTGACGAAAAAGATGTAAAATTGATTGTGGTGATGCACATACCTGTGAGTATATATTAAAAGCCACTGAATTGCACACTTTAAGTGGTGACACTGTATGACGTGTGAATTATACCTCAGTAAAGTTGTTTTCTTAAAGGCAATGGGAAGCCCCTGGAAGGTTCTCATGGGAAAGCAATACCAAGGTTTGTGTGTTTCCACGTCTGTGATACCAAGGGTTTCTACTGTGGCGGGTCCTAAGCAATGGCCCCAGTGCAGAAGGCGGCTCCCGGGTCCTGGGTGGGAGTCGCTGTCCCTTCTGCCCTCTTGGCCCCTGATGTGGCCTCCCTGTTCCTCTGAGGCCACTGATGGCCTGACATTGTGGTAGTATTGAATGGGCCCCAATCAGGTGACATCCCTCCCGCTAGCCCTGCACACTCTGCATTTTGAGAGCTGCAGTGACTGCATTATGTCCACATTAAGCCAGGCATAATCATAGCTGCCTGGCCAGGGCTGGTCACCAGATGGGCACTCAGCCCTCTCCCCAAGGCAGGGAACAACAGCAGAGGAAGTGTATGAGGGACAAAGCTACACTCTTTGCACCCCGCTGCTCGAGGCCAGGCTTCTGAGCTGCCTGAGGGACCTTCTGAGCTCCTTCCCCACTTGAACAGCCTGGGCTCTGTGCTTAAGTGTCAGGAGCTCTGACGGCTTTCAGGCTCAGGCTTTAAGATAACATGGCTCCGTGCAGCTTCCCAGAGCCTGGCACACAGCAGGTGTGCAGAAAATGCCTGAAGACAATTCACCAACAGAGTGCATTCAAATCACTCCACAAACAGTGTGTCCCAGGCCTGAGCAATTGTCAGTTGAATGTTCAGAGTCCCACGGGCCCTGCAAGGATAGCCAGGCATCAACCCCCCATTGGTGGATACAGATGAAGTCAAGAGGATTCAGGAAAAAGCCTTGGCAAGGCAGGGGGACAATCAAGGGGCTTGGAGCAGTGGCAGAATGTCAGTATTTTGTGTTGGCGGTTGCACCATTGGGTTGCAGGTTAAAGACCAGCTGCATGAAACTGCTAGAGTTTGCCATTTTGCCATCTTGTGATCCTGAGATTTCACAATACATGCGAAAAATAAATGAGGAAGTAAATCTGTGAATCTGGTGTCTGGCCTCAGTAGGCCCTTTCAGATGGTTTGGCCAGTGGAAGGCACTGGCAGGAAATCAGAGGACTGGAGGAAAGTTCTAAGAGTTATTCGCCCTGCTTGCTACCTGCTGGGCCCTTCAAGATGTCTGCATTCCCCTATCAAAGGGCACAGCTCCTGCTGGGAAGTCCTGTCTATACAGCCCCCTGGACTCTAGCAGCTCAGCCTCCCCTGTCTTCAGGCCTAAGGAGTAATGGCTCCCCAGTGTAGCCAGTTCCAGGGTGCTGCACCATCTCGTTGGGTTCCTTTACCTTTGTCCTGTTTTATTAGCAAACTCTTTCATTTTAAAAATAGCTTACTGCAGTACAATTCACATACCATACAATTCACTCATCGAAAGTGTGCAGTTCAATGGTTTTTAGCATATTCAGAGTTATGCAACTATCATTACAATCTAATTCTGGAACATTTTAGTCACCCCCGCAAAAGAAACCCCCTACCCATTCCAGTCACTCCCCATTTCCCCTCTTCCCAGTCCCAGACAGCCTCTAATCTACCTGTGGTCTTTGTAGATGTGTCTGTTCTAGACAGATGTATTTTATAAATGGAATCACGCAGTATGTGGCATTTTGTGTGTCTAGCTTCCTTCACTCAGCATGAAGTTTTCAGGGTCTGCACATATAGCATGTGTCCGAATTCTCTTCCTTTTCACGGCTGAATAACATAACATGGTACAGGTATGCCACATTTTATCCATCGGTTGTTGGACATCGGTCTCTTTCTAAACACTCCTTAATTTCCCAGTCTGAGTGTGCCTGTGGCATCCAGCCATGACCACAGTGGATACACCTGGCTCCTCTGCGGCAGGACGGAGCCGGGCCCCACCCTCCTGGCCTCCAGGCCCGTGCTCTCTCCGCAGCAGCCACCTTCGCTTGAACAAGCTCACCCTTCCATGTCTCTCAGCCCTGCACCTGCCATTCCTTATCTGGAAGACCAATCTTTATCACCATTGCAGATGATGGCCCCACAATCCCACTACCGAATATCTACCCTGTGGGGAGGCGTGTGCTTGTGTAAAATGTCAGCCTCACGGAGGCCTTATCTGAAAGAGCCAAAGGCCAAAAGAATCTGAAGATCTGCCAGTGGGGACTGGATATATAAATTATGGCACACCTAGGAGCTAGAATGTCCTATAGCTGCTAAAGAGAATGAGGTGGTTCTTACTAACCAGGGCTACTCCATAGTTAAGAGAGCAAAGCAAGGTGCAGAAAAGCTTGCAGCATGGGAGCTTGTGTGTATGAGAAAGAAGACTCATATATGTGTGCTTGTAAGAGCACAGGGTATTTCTGGAATTATATGAGGGGAATTGGTAAGAGCAGCTGTCTCTGGGGAGGACACCAGTGCCAGGGGACCAGGTGGACAAACAGGAGCCTTACTTTTCATGGGATTGTCTTTTGTAGTATTTAAATCTTCTGCCATGTCAGGACAAAGTCACCTCCTCACAAAGCCTTCCCTGATTGTCAGGATAGACAGTCACTCCCTCATGGTTTCTGAGTCTGGCCTGCACTGCTAGAGTCCTTGTCTCCTTCGAACTGGAATGATCTGCCTATCTGTCAGCATCCCCCCAGGCCAGCAGTTCTTTGTGGTGGACACAGAGACAGAGCATCCCAATTGCCCTCCGAGGGAGGACTTGCTTCATAGCTACAGGTAGTGGTATGCTGCCCAAACTGGCTCTCGGAAAAAAAAAACAAAAAGCCCTGGTATGTAGTGTTTCCCAATTTCTGAGGAATAAAGTAAACGCTCCCACCGTGACTGGCTTTAAGCCACCGGCAGTTCAACAATTGACAAATCCCTGAATATTTAGTAGTGGGTCTTCCAGCCCAACGGAGTGGGCTCCAACACACCGCTGGCCTGGAAGTGTGATTAGCACACAGCCTCCAGCTGTCAGATCCTTCAGGGTGTGTAGCCCTGCACCTGGGGACCGAGAGAGTCAGGGTTTAAGGGTCTGGCCATTTTAGCCAGAGGCAGTCCACTGTGATGGGCAGGACTGAGTCCAGCACTCCCCATCAAGGCTTTGCTGGCCAGCATCCAAGCTCAAGTCCTCCCTCCGTCCAGCCCTGCTCCTCCTCTTCCCCTGTATACAGACCCCTAGTAAATAGCCGGGACCTGAAACTCCATGTCAGCCTCTGCTTCCAGAGAACCCCACCAGCCACACTCATTGGGCCCCAGGCCAGGTCATTCACCTCTAAATTCCCAGCCTCTGACGAAGAACCTTGCATGCAAGTGGTGCTGCCTGGTGTTTGTAAGGGGAATGGGATCTAGGGTGTGTCTGTCCACACACACATTCCCTCATGCACCTGTTTTACAGTGAGCACCTACTGTGTGCTATTTGGCGTCACCCCTGCAGGAGAGTCCCCGTGAGGATGATGACACAAGCAGATGCTGTTGCAGTCTTCTCTGAGCTTCCAGTCCCCACCTTCCCTGAGTTTGCAGTCCTTGCCACCTCTGAGCTTGTGATTCCAAACCAGAAGTAGCTATGGAATAGTAATTCCCCCGAGTCGAATCGTACACTGTAAGTTCTGTGAAGGAATGAAAGGGACAGAGAAGGAAACTTGAACCTGTGGGAGCTGCTCCTGTGTGCATCTCAGGGAAGCCTCCCCCAAGAAGGCCGGGCTGAGCTGGAGTCAGATGACAGGAGGGATAACTTAGAACTGGCCAAACTCAGGGAGACGGGGAAAAGGCATTTCAGACTGGAGAACAGAGCAGAGAACCGGAAGAGGGAGCAGGCTTAAGGAAGAGCATATATGAGCACATCGTGAGGACATTGCAGGCACAGTGAGTGGCTGGGAAGAAGGGCACCTGGGGAGTAGAAGGGTCTTTTGGTGCTACTGAAATCTGACTCCAGCCAGCTCAGGCACCTACAGAGGATAATAGGAGTGAAGTGCCAGGCAGACTTCAGTCCCTTGCACAGAATAAAACAAGTGGCTGAAACCAGCCAGAAGAGGGCTAAACACCTACAGTTTTTGATATCTAAAAAACTGATTGCAAAATCACAATATGGGAGAGACTGAGAAAGATTGAAAGTAACCACAAGTTCAATATGAGCTAAGAGGCTACTAAAAAGCCAACACTCGGGAGCCATATTAACTAAGGCCTAATGCCAACAATAAAGGAGGGGATAGTCTTGCTATGCAGTTTTCAGAACTGGAGAATGCCTGAGGAGATGGAAAGAAACAGAGCATGTCTACAGGAGAGGGCTGGAGGACCCACATTGAATGAGCTGGAGCTGCTCAGCCTGGAGAAGGTAGTTTCTGGGGTCCCTGGTCACTACTCCACATGCTCTGCAGGCCTGACCCAGGACAGAGAGAGCAGGAGAGACTGTGTGTCCAGAAGGCAGAACTGGGACCCCAGTTGATGGCTGGAGTCACAGAACAGTAGATTCCAGCTCAGTGAGAGGCCAACCTCCCCAACAAAGCTCACCAGGGCTCAGGAGGGTTGCTGGTGAGGTAATGAGCTCCCTGTCCTGGAATGTGTGTAAGCAGCAGCTGGGGTCTGTAAAGGGGATTCCTGTACCATGTTGGGTGGGGCTGCAACCCAGAGCATTCTCTGCCTCCCAGCCATGCCCCAAACCTGTCTGGAGCAGCAGGAAGGATTTTCTGCACCACTGGAGGGAGAAAAATCAATCTCTTTCTGACAGGTCCCCCAGGAAGAGCCAACAATGTACCAGGTGCTGCCCAGAGCCCGGAATTATTCAGGGTGGGGTTCTCAGGCCTGGGAGGGGCCCGGAGAGAAACTTGGCTCCAGAAAATTCCTTGATTCATTATGCCAAATAGATACTATCGAATTCGGCACTTCTGGGCCTGTCCCAGACCCTCAGGCTGCCCAGGTGACTTGGGGGTGAACTTCCTGGAAGAAGGAAGGAGTCTTGGGAGGGGGAGGCAGACAGCGACCTCTGGCTCCCATAGGGTCCATGCCACATGGTGCTCCTGTGGCTGGAAGTATTCGCCACCCTCCATAGCATTCTGAGGGACATCTAATTTTAAAAACCAAAAGCTCCTTCCCAGCGTTAAACACGCTGCTCACTGTCATCCCTGTCCCCAGCACCCACGGCAGGCACCCTGAAGCACTGGGCGCTCCGGGATCGATCCTGCACTGCCTTCGTCCAGGAATGTGTCCCCATTCATCTCCACAGGCCCAGCCCAGCCCAGCCCTCCACAGCCCTCCACGGTGCCACCTCCTCCGCAGAGCCTTCTGTCCCAGCCCCACCCAACCCCAGCACCTGATGTCCTTATCTTGATGCTTTATTTTCTAGCAAGTCCAGCGAGCCCTTGAAGCTTTGCAAACAGTGACTCCTCAGTGAAGCCTTCCCTAGCCCCCAACACTGTAGTAGCCCCACTGGTCATTGCTAAGGATGGGTGACTCAGACCAGTCAGGGTCAAACTGAAGTGGGTCGTGGGGATTCTGTTGGTTATCTCCCACCAGATATGAACATGGGGGAATGCAGGGGCCAGAGCTGTGGACAGGCATCGTGCAACCACATGGGGCTGAGAATGGCCCCGACTAGGAAAGCAGAACTGAGAAACAGAGAGGGAGTGAGGGAGGCGTGTATGCAGCTGGGTCCTGGGAATATCATTTACACCCTGGATCACGCTGGACCTGAATTCATTAACTCAAGACCATTGCGCTTCAGGAACTAACAAATATCCTTTGTTCTTAAGCAAGCTTGAGTTGGGTTTCTATCCATTACAGCTTGAAGTACCCTAACTGGAACACAAATCCTTTCATCTGGGTGGTGGAGATGCCCTTTGTAAAGCAGATAGTCAGCCCCTAAATGACGGGTTTTAAGCCACACATGGCATGGAGTGGGTCTGGGGAGCCAAGGACTGATATGCCTAAAAAGGCCTTTGGAAGGCCAGGACCTTGAGGGCTGGAGATCGAGACTCTGGGTTAGCGGGGTATCTGCTGCTGCCTCCCCTCTGGAGCCCCTCTGAGGTTGGCCAGCCTGGCTCCTCTTCAAACAGTGGTCAGTTCTGGACCACCTGCACCTCAGGTTATGAGCAGTGACCTGGGCAATGAGAACCAGTCTCCACAAAAGCACAGTGTGACGAAAGGCAGCCTAAAGCAGAAGGGCAGGCACCACGGTAGGGTCAGGTTGCCCAAGAAGCTCAGTTCAAATCCCACCCCTGCCACCACATGCTGGTGATGGTGGAAATGGCCCAAGGGAACATGGTATACACTCTCTGGCTCTCCATTTCCTCATTGCTGCTGGCCTACTTCTGAGCACGGAGGCTGAAAACACAACGCACCGCCTGAAAAACAGAGAGAACCAGGAGAGCAACTTCTCACTTTCTACATTTGGATGCTGTGGTGTCAGAGTGTGATTTTGTGACCATTAGGCAAGACCGAGGGGCTGCCAAAGTGACAATGGCAGAGTGAAAGGGCGAAAAGAGCCGGGGCCTAAGAAGAGACTATTGAGCCTCTGAAACCACGTCCAGACTTTTATTCTGCAGGAAAAAGAATCTCCTATCATCAAAGCCACTTTTGGTAATAGTAAGGCATTCTGTTACTTGCAACCAAATGCATCCTAAGTGATTTTTTCCTCCTTGTAAAGTAGGGACAAGTCCTTTCAAAGGCAACAGTGGGTTAAACGAGACAGCTGTTTGAGGCCTGGCACCATGCATCTCACAGAACTGGCGCCCAGCCTGTGGAACTTTTCTCATTCTGAGCAGTGGCTGCTGGGATGAGCGCGCACAGGGCTGGAAGGGCAGGCAGGGAGAGCGGCGCTGTGGGGTGGAAGGAGCCGTTGGATGGAGGTCCTGCTTCTGTCTGTACACTGCTGTGTGGCTGCAGGCAAGTCCCTTTCCTTCTCCGAGCCTCAGTTTTCCCTACCAATGAAGGCACCACAGGGTGATCTCGGCGAGAAAAGATGGGGACAGAGGGAGACAGGGAGGTCAGGGGGAGGAGAGAAGCAGGTTGGCTGAAGTTGTCCATACTCTCCCAGATGTCCGTGGGGTGCAAGTCCATTTCTGTGCAGGGCAACAGCTGCAGAGATGTGAGGAAGTGACCATTTCCCCGAGAGGTCATTAGGAGTTCCTGGGGAGCCCTGCTGTTGAAGCCCCAGCCATTTGTCCTTTCTTCTGCCTTCTCCCACACCCAGGTCAACTCACCAAAGAACCCCTGTCCTTTGCAAATGCTTCCCCAGTGCCTGAAGCTTGTCTGTGCTGCTGCCACCTGGCGTGGCAGCCCCAGGGCATCTTTAGGCAGCCCTTGCAGTAGCTACCTTTGTTCTCCCCTCACACGAACGGCAGCGTCCTCTCCCATCCACATTGCTGGTACCGCTGTCTCCTATGCTCAGACCCCAGCCACCCTCTCCCCAACCTTCTCCAAAAAGATCCAAGTCAGTCTGACCACATGGCAAAGGCGGGTCTGGTCAAGGAGATGCTCAGAAAGCAGGCGGGAGCTTTGCTGGGCGTGGAGGCCCCTCACCCTCAGGCTGGAGGGCTGATGGCTTGGTTTCCACAGAAGGCCATGCTTGGGTCAGACTCCAGAGACTCGAGGCAGGAGATGGTCACCAAGTCCTGCTGGCTTCCTCTTCTGTGCCCCGTGCCTCAGCTCTTCACGTTTCTTGTCTCCAAGCACCCACCCTACAGCAACCAAGTGACACATGGGTCCAATGTCCCCTGTATGTGGGGAAAGGTATCCCTAGCTGCTGCTCACCCCGCTCTGCCTCAGGGAAATCCAACTGGGACTGGAGGGCAGGAGAAGATACAGGCTGGACTTTGACACGCTGGACCCCCTGTCCATGGACCACATGGCAGCTGTGACTGCTTCCCTACCTCGAACCACAGCACCTGCCTGGTGGCGCCTCTCCCCAAGCCTCACTCTCTCCACTAACACTGCCTTCTAGGACAGTCAGAACTCCCCACTGTTGTCAGCCCCAAGGTCTTTTTAGGATTCCCTAAATCCTGCCCTCACCCCTGTGGTCATCCTTAACCCAAACTTTCCTCTGTTACCCCTGACTATGCCATCTCCCAGACCCTGGCTCCTCATGACCTCAGCTCAATGGAATACACCTGGTGGTGCAGCATGGGGGTTAGATGACTGAAGGTAGAGTCCCAGGGGAAGGAGGTGCTCATAATCACTGCTGTGATGATGTAGGCTTGTGCCATGGTTCAAGGCTCTGCAGGGGGACAATTTCTCGGCCTAGGGCTCAACGCTGGCCTTAGGCCCAAGCTGCTTGGTGTCATTTCTTCCTATGTGTATGCCTGAACTTCTCAGCAGACTGAGCAGCACAAGGGCAGCATCCATGCCCACCTCTGATCAAAGCCGCTGCCTCCCAGGTAGCTGTGGTGCCGAGTGCCTGACACAAATGCACACAGAAACCTTCTGAGGCAGGTTGACCATCATCAGCCCGTTTCACAGATAAGCAGACTGGGGAGCCAAGGGATGGCAGTGTTGGCCACAGTCAAGACAGTCGGGAAGCGCGGAACTGGTATTGGAACCCAGCAGTCTGGCTCTGGAGCTGTGATGCGGTGTAATAGAAGGAAGGTGGGTGGGCTAGGATGGGCTTGTGGCCTTGGTGATGGTCCCTGGGCCAGTTTATGTAGTGGACACTGTCGCATGCCACCAGGATCTGTCCTTCAGGACCAGGCACTCCCTCTGCAGCTGCTGGGAGTGTTGCAGCTAATGGCTAGCAGCTGAGTTTCTTCCTTGGCACTACCCTCCTTTAATGGAAGCTGTCTCACCCAAGGCTGTGACCCCCTCCCTGGGCAGTCCCCCAGCCAAAGACTGGTTGGTGCTGGGCACAAAGGCCTGTCTCCCTGCCTCCATGGGGCTAACCTAGCTCCAGATTTCTCATGGGACCAGCAGAAGCCCCTGTGGCTGCTGCCTCACTGGCCAGCTTCTCTCGATGCCCAGGGCTGCCTTCCTCACTGCTTAGGTGTGTCTCCCCAGAGTCCTGCCCAGGACCTGTCCTGCTTGCAAATGTCCACATCAGGGGCCCTTTCCAAGGCACTGAATGAAGACAACGTGGAGCTCAGTGGGCAGG
Source organism: Saimiri boliviensis (assembly GCF_048565385.1). NCBI lineage: Eukaryota > Metazoa > Chordata > Mammalia > Primates > Cebidae > Saimiri > Saimiri boliviensis. The sequence goes on from NC_133456.1 coordinate 20,895,248, forward strand.
CAGACTTGGAACCCCCACCCCAGGAGACAATGAGCGTGGATGCCGACACAGGAGAGGCACTGCAGAGCTGCCATCACCTGCTCCCCTCCTGTTCCTGCTCCTGCTTCTCCTGCTCCTGATGATGTTCCTCCTCTTCCTCCCCCTATTCTTCCTCCTCAATATCCTCCTGCTCTTCCTTCTCAGGCTCTTCCTGTTCCTCCTTCTCCCTCTCTGCCTCCTCTTGCTCCGCCCCTCCTCCTGCTCCTTCTCTTCCTCTGCAGGCTTCTCCTCCTCCACAGGTTCCTCCTTCTTCCCAGGCTTCTCCTGCTCTTCGTCCTTCTCCTCCTCCTCCTCCTGCTCCTATTCCTCCACAGGCTCCTCCCATTCCTCCTCCTCCACAGGCTTCTCCCACTCCTTCATCTCCACAGGCTCCTCCCACTCCTCCTCCTCCACGGGCTCCTCTTGCTCCTCCTCCTTCTCAAGCTCTTCCTTCTTCCCAAGCTTCTCCTGCTCTTCCTCCTCCTCCTCCTCTTCAGGCTCCTCCTACTCTTTCTCCTGCTCCTCCTCCTCCTATTCTCCTCTCCCTCCCCATGTCGATCCATCTTCAGAAAGCTGCATTTCAGCCAGCTGCAGCTGTATACCTCTGGGCGACTCAGATGAAAGAGTGGAAAAAACGGCTTTTTTTTTCTGTAAACATTTGAAGTATTTTCTTTTTGGTGCATTCTTTAAGTCATTCTGGATGCACTGACTTCAAGCAAATATTCCCGCCTGACACTGTGTGGATGGCAGGGAAAAGGTGTACCCCATAGGACAGGGCCCCTGGAATGCAGCCTGGGAGGTCCAGGAAGAGGGGTTTCCACCCAAACCAGAGAGTTTTCCTGGTCTACATTGGGGACCTTCTGAAACTCAGTGTTGGCCAAGTTACAACTGCTCAAATGCCCTCTATGGCTCCTGAGGCTGAGGCGGAGATTCCACTGCCTGGCTCTCGAGGCCCTCCATGAACTGGTCTCTGCCCAACTTTGGGTCCTTGTAGGAGCCCAAGAACTGTGGGCACATAGCCCCTCACCCCAGTCTCATCTCTTTCTAGGCTTCTACCCCTCCAAGTAACCTGTGAGGCTTGCACAAAGTCATCCCCCCATGTGCTTACACACATGCAACCTCCCCAGACACAGCCCCATGCAACCCCCCGCAGGCTTACACCTTCACACTCACTGCACACTCAAAGCACACACCCTCACACCTGTGCCCACATACCCACAGTGTGCACCATCACAGGCAGTTATGCACAACCCACATGCTCACAGACAGGTACTTGTCATGCTGTCCATCCCTACACAACATATGCACACATCGCCCTTCACACACAGTCCTGCTCACACACTTCCCGGCACACAAGCTCACACACACTCACACACCCTCAAACATGAAGGGAGCCCATATGGTGGCAGTTACCAGATGGACCCACTGCACACTGGCCCCGTGGGCCCTGGGCCGGGTCTCAGCTTTGCTACCCTGTAAACTGGAGCATTTAAAGTAGCAGACCCATTTCAGAGGGGGAATAGTAGAGCCCCACACAGTGCAGCCCCACACAGTGCAGCCTCTCACAGTGCAGCCTCTCTCCCATAAGCGACCTTCCTGGAGCCTGCTAGGTTGACGACGGGTCAGGGGTTGCCTTGGGCAGGCCTGTCCTAGAGTCTAGGTTAGTGGGGACTGCGACCTGTGGCCTGGGGTGAGGCAATCAGGTGACCGCAACCACAACATGAGGGACAGGGAGGCTGACCAGGGGACATGGAGCTCCTGAACCCATGTGCTTCTCCCAACTACTGGAGCACCATAAAATGGACTTGGGATTCAGTCATTCATTCACTCATTCATTCATTCATTCATTCACTCATTCATCTTTCCACTACACATTAACTTAATCCCTTCCCTAGCCAGGTGCTGAGGTTGGTGGTCAGGTGGACAGAAAGAGGCAAGCCTCCGACTCCCTTGAAGCTTAAGCTCTGGAGGAGAGGGGTGGCTGTGCCGCCAACTGTCACACGGGCATGAAGCTGGTACCAGCTTCCACCAATGGTGGTTCTGAAGGAAAGTGCAAACCTGCCCCTGCTCCTGTGGTCACCGCTCTCAGAAGTTCCCTCCACAGCCTGGCTGGAAAATGTTTTTAAGAGAAATCTGAATCAGGAAGAGTATTAGACTGCATTGGGCAATTGCTGATTTTACTCAGGGTGGTAATGATACTATGGTTATTTTTTTTTTTAGATGTCCCTATTGATTTGAGATACACTGTCATGTGCGGGTTAAATAACATGCTGTCTAGAGTTTTCCTTAAACCTTTCCAGTTGTGGGGACCTGAGGAGAGAAAATGAAGTAGAGGATTTGGGCCACAAGCTGGGGTTGCTTATGCGGAGGGTCAGGTGCATGCTGGGGACTGGGTGCACACTGGAGGTCGGGTGTATGCCGTGGGTCAGGTGCATGCTGTATGGATCAGGTGCGTGCTGTGGGTTGAGTACATGCTGGAGGTCAGGTGCATGCTGTGGGTTGGGTGCAGAAAATATGGATTGGTGCATGTTGTGGGTTGGGTACATGCTGGAAGTCGGGTGCATGCTGTGGGTTAAATGCAGAGCATATGGGTTGGTGCATGCTGTGGGTTGGGTGCATGCTGGAAGTCAGGTGCATGCTGGGAGTAGGGTGCATGGAGCTCCTTACACTGTTTTCTCTCCATCTGTCTTTCAGGCATCCCTTGCTGCCTCTTTGATCTCAGCTCCTATGCCCTCGTTCACTCCATGCTGGTCACAGTGGGTTCCTTGCTGTTCCTGCAGCACCCCAGGCACACTCCTGCCTCAGGGCCTTTGCACCTGCTGCTGTCTGCCTTGGGTACTCTTCCCCACTCTCCATGTGGCTCCCTTCCTCGGTCCTTCCAGCCTTTGCTCAAATCTCACCTTCCCTGTGAGGCTCTCCCTGACTTCTGCCCTTGTTCCCCTCTGCGCCACCCACCCCCCTGGCTTGTTTTGCTCCCTCGCTTGCGTCGAATGTGTCACAGCACACATTTTAGTTGTGTTTATCATGTCTCCCTCTAGAATGTAAACTGCCCAGGGGCAAGGACTTAGTCTGTCCATACTCTTCAGTGTCCCAGCAGCTCAACCAGTGCCAGGAACATAGCCGGTGCTCAGTAAATACTTGCAAATGAATGAGAGCAGTAAAAAAGAAAGTGGCTGGAGTGATGAGGTGAGGAAGTGACCTTCTTGAGCTGAGAACCAGATATTGAGGAGGAGTTGATGAGGCAAAAAGGGAGGAAAGGGCAGGCCAGGCAGAGGGAAGAGCATGGGCAAAGGCCGAGGGCAGAAGGAAGCAGGGAGCGGTCAGGAAACAGGACAGAGGGCAGTAGGCCAGGCTGGAAGGCCTGCGGGGTCTTCGTCCTGATGGTTCTCACTGGGGTCAGAGGAGCGCATGTGGAATGGCATTGGAGAAGCTCTCTCAGGCATTCATGCAGAGGACAGACTAGAGACCTGAGCAGGAAGGTCCTATGATGCAGGAAGACGCAGGGTGGAGGCTCAGTCAGGCAGAACCAGAGAGAACGGGGAAGCATGCAGAAACCAGAGGACTGCCCACCTGGCCAGCTCCCAGGACAAGGCCTCTGTGAGCCCCTTTGGTGGTAAATCAGCTACAATCTGTGCAACTGATGAGGGCCGAGCCAGCGTCCACAGCTCCTGCTGACCTGCCTGGCTCTGGCCAACCCCGCTGGCATGCAGAGCTATAGCACACAGAGCTAGAGGACCCAGGGCACGGGCCCCTACATCAGTTCAGATGCTCCTCTCTTGGCCAGAGACCTTGGGTCTTTCAGGGACAACCCCAAAGATGGTGGACTTCAAAGATGGATGGGGCCTCCCCACGAGGCTGGTAGAACAGTGACACCAGAAACACATACACAAACTTGTCCACAAATGTCCGTAACAGCATTATTCATGATAACCAAAAGGCGAAACAACTCAAACGTTCATCAGTGGATGAATGGGTAAACACAATATTGTCTTTCTGTACAACGGAATAGTATTCGACTATAAAAAGGAATGAAGTACTGACACATGTTGCAACATGGATGAGCCCTGAAGACATTATGCTGAGTGAAAGACCGCAGACACAAAAGCCCACTGCGTGTATGCTTCCATGTGTATGCAATGTCCAGGACAGGAGAGCCACAGAGACAGAAAGCAGAGGAGTGGCTGCCAGGGCCTGGGAGACAGGGTATGAGGAGTGACTAATGGGTACAGGGTTTCTTTGACGGGTGCTGAGAAGTTTCAAAATTGATCGTGGTGATGGTTGCACAACTGTGAATACCCTAAAAACCATGGACTTGTACACTCTAAGAGGGTGGATTGTACGGCATGATAATTGTATCTCAGTAACACTGTTTAAAAAAGAAAAAGACCAGAGACTCTATTGGGCCAGTGTCCCTAGGGACTTGGGCCCATGGGGCATAGCTGCTAGTGTGGTGACAGGGCGTCAGCCCTCGTGTGGGTGTGCAGGGCTCAGCCCCGGCCCCCGGATGGGCATGGCCGCATCCGCACACTCTCCCAAGCCTCTGCTTCAGGGTCACCTGCAGAGTCCCAGGCTTTTAGAATCTGCTGATGCCTGGGCCCTAGCTGCAGAGGTTAGATTTCATTGGTCTCAGGTGTGGCCAGGTGTCTGCTATTTTAAAAAGCTCCTCGGGAACGTCACATGTGGCCAGGGGTGGAGAGCCCTGGTCATGTCCTCCATCCACACGGGTGTTCCTGAACCCTCCAGTGGAAGCTCCCGCTGCAGGGCCTCTGCTGGGTGCCAGTAAAGTGAGGGTGGTTGGACAAAGTCTCTGTCTTCAAGAAACACCCAGGTAGTCAAGGAGACAAGCAGATCTGTAGAAGGGAGACTGGTCCATGACGAAGGCCTGTATGTACTGCCATGGGGCCCGTGAGCAGTTGGAGGAGGTGACCTGTGGGGTCTGAAGGATGAAGAGGAGTTCACCACTGGAATTGCGAGGGAAGGGTGTCACCGGTGCCTGAGCAGGAGCGCAATGCCCTGGGGCTGGAAAAACCAAGGGAGCGGGTGTGGGTGCAGAAGAGAGGCTTGGTGCAGCCGTGACAGCCCCAGGTAGGAAAGAAAGGCAAGTTGGAACCTGAAGGGAGGCCTGGATGGAACTGCCACAAGACGTGAGTGCTGAGGCCCAGGGGCCTTGCTCCTCCTGGCTGGAGCCCAGCATACTGCGGGGCACTACTGGGGGGGTCTGGTGTGGGAGTGCTGGCAGCTACCCGAGGCCAAGTGGTAGCTTCTGATGACAACGTCATCTTTGCCCTGTCCCCTGAGGCCCCAGGGCACCTACTGCCTCAGCCCTGCCAAAACCCTCTGTGAACACATAATGTTAGGTATTCCAGGACCACACCAAGCCCGTTCCTGCACCAGGACTCTGCAGCAGCTGTTCCTTCTGCCTGTGACACCCTTCCTCCAATTCCTCAGCTCTGGCTCAGCAACATAAAGCCACCCTGGCTGCCCCTCTCCACAGTGTCCCGTGCCAGCCCCTCTCACATCCCTGTCTCACGTCCCCACAGCCATGTGGGGCACTTCGGGATGACTTGCTTGCTCTCCCTCCCCTGAATGTCAGCTCCAGAAACACAGAGCCCCCATCTGCTGTATTCAGGAGCATCTAGAGGAGGTCTGCCTCTTGGGAGACACCCAGCAAGCATTTGCTGAGTGAATGAATGAATTCACCCTTGCTCAGGAGTCTAGATAGCCATTCTTTCACGGTGGGTTCTTTTAGAAGAGGCCCTGACTTAGTCCACAGAAGATCAAGGCTGAAGCATCCTGAGAGTCTCTGGGACAGGGACACAGGTGGCGATGCTCTGGAACATGGAGAAAGGGCCCAGGAGCCAGGTCACACCTAACTGAACACCCTCTGTGCCCTTAACTACCTCCATCTGAGCTGCCGGGGCTCCAGCAAGGCCCTGCCCAGATGGCCAGCTACGAATGAAGCCCTATGAACCTCCCATCCCAGACAGGAGCTCCCTGAGACACAAGGAGCATCTCTAGCCTCTTTTGACTTGTGTTGGCATCCAGCATGCAGGAGCTGGCGTCCAGGAGGCTGGACTGGCCTGAACTGAGGTTCCATGCTGCCCTGCAACAGCACTGGGACGTGCGCAAAGACACCTCCTCTGAGATACTCTGTTCCGGCCCCTGGTTGGGTAGAGGTTTTCCAGCCAGGAGAATGGGAATATACCCCCGATAATCTCTGCGTGTCTGCAGTTTCCAGCTGAGGGTGCGGTGGGGCCTCTTCTCCTGGGCAGAGCGGGTGGGGGGCATGATTGAGAAATAATCAATTTCTCAGTGCACTGAGCTACAAGGAGCTGCTGCAGGAGCAGAGAGCCAGGGCCCAGACGGACGTGGGTTTCTGTCTCAGCTGCGCAGCTTCAGGTCCTCACCCTCCTGCAGTCCCTGAGGCTCTGCTAGCACCATCAAGGCCTGCTGGCTGGCGCGTATGCGGGAGCAACACTGGACCTGAAAGGTCCTCTGAAACCATGGTGTGCGGAAGGAACTGAAGTCTCCTATGGCAGAGGCAGAAAAGGTTTTAAAGTCCTTACTTCAAGCCCCAGCTCTGCCACCTGTTGGCTGGGTCACTCTCAGGATACCACTTAACCTCTCTGAGGCTGGTCCTTCAACAAGAAAATCAGAGATTACGAACTACCTCAAAAACCATCCCAGGGCTGCTGTGGGGGCTGGCTGAGGCAGAGACTCACAGGAGGAGCTCCTGGTTGGAGCCCCCAAAGATTTGCAGGACTGTCCTGGACAGAGAATGCCAACTGGCTTAGGGACCCAGAGAGTGAAGCTGGGTCTCCCCAGCTAACCTCAAGGGGCAACTATCAGCTAGGATTCTGTAGGTATGGAGTGGACTTTCCAGAAGGTAGCAAGCTCCCTATCAGCAGGGGTATTTAAGCTGGATTTAGATCTGCAGCCTCCAAAACGGGAGCCATGAGCCATATGAATGCTGGAACTGTGGCTGGTCTGAACTGAGATGTGCTGTAAATGTAAAGCAAATGCCAGACTTCAAAGACTTATTACAGAAACATAGTCTCTCAGTCTCTGTATATTGATTACATATTTAAATGATACATAATCAATATCAGATAGATATTTGGGATATCTTAGATGAAATAAAATATCTTATTAAGTTTAATGTGACCTGACCTCCTTTTACCTTTTTGATGTGGCAACTAGCAAATGTCATATGACCCATGTGGTTGGTATTATATTTCTACCGCATGGTGCTGGTTGAAATCCTTGCTGCTCAAAGTGTGGTTCCTGGGCCTGTGCCATCCACATCACCTGGGACCTTGTCGGAAATGCAGAATCTCAGTCCTCACCCCAGACCCACACATGGAATCAGGAGTTGATTTTCCACACACTCCCCAGGTGAAGTTTGAGAAGCTTGGAAGAGCCTGAGGCTGGCAGTCTCAGAGGGGAGCCCAGATAGGGGGTGGGAGCACGTGGCCTGAAGCCCAGCCTGTATCAGGTGAAATATTAAGTCATCGAAGCCTTTGCCCCTTAGTCACACCCTCAGCCCGTGGTGTCCTTTAAACCCAACCCTCACTAGGAAGTGCACACAGACTTTAAGGGCGGGCAGCTTTGCAAGGGATTCGGCTCTCTGGCTTAGCAACGAACACTATCAGGGAATACACCAGGAGCTGGTCCGCCTGTAACTTTTTAAAGGCTGGGAAATAATCTCAGAAAACAACTGAAAAATACATCTGGGTGTTTTAAAAACAAACAAACAAAACTTAACCGACCCCTTCCCCACTCTACAACCAAATTCCTCCTTCTTTTACTCTCTGAAAACTTGGCCAACAAGCATTAAATGGCACTAAATATAGAAATGGTGAGCAAGTAAATCACTCAGAGGTGCCGCATGTTGCCCAGGGCCTGTTTTACGGTCGAGTTGTAAACCATTGAAAGCGTGGAGCTGTAATTAAAATGCTGACAGCCTCCCAACTGCCAAGCAGCCAGGAGGGAGCAGGGCTGGGAACCAGCGATTGGGGCGCAGGCAGGGTGGTGCCCTTCCTAACGCTGATCAGCCCAGGTTCAATGTCCTCTGTAGGCTTCCAAGACAAGCCAACCCAAGCTCTCTCGCAGGCGAGCAGTGCCCTGCACTCCTCACTTTCTAACACACCTCTCTGTGACTTCATCTCCTCTCTAAGATCCACACTGGCCTCTTTGCCTCTGGGTTCTTGACCTTGCAATTCCCTCTGACTCGAATGCAGTTCCCCAGATGGCTCATTTCCTTACTTCCTGTTCAGAACTTACCTTCTCCAGGAGGCTTCTCCTAGCATCTCTGCCTTCTTATCCTGCTTCGTTTGTTCATCATAGCATTTATAACTCTCTGACAATAGATTCCATATATATTTGATTATTTGTTTGCTGTCTCCCTTCCCCCAGAATGTCAGCTCCAAAAGGCAAGTACCATGTCTAATCCAGGAGCCTAAAACAGTACAAGACACATAAATAGGTACTTAGTAAATATTTGTTGAATGAATGAATGAATGAATGCATGGATTTCCATCCCTTTCTTTCAGCTGGTCTGGTGATCTCACTGGGAAAATGTCCAACTTTCCAGCAGTGAGCTCAGCTTTTTGCTCATCCATTCACCCAACCATCCTTCCAAATAGCTAGCCATCTATCTATCCATTCATCCAGCCAGCCAGCCAGCCAGCCAGCCATCTATCCAACTACCCAAACATGCATCCAACCATCTGCTAAGATCTATCCATTTAACCATCCATCCATCTATTCATTCATATTCCATTCATTCAACCAGCTTTCCCATTACTATCTATCTAGCAAATATCCATCCATCCATCCATATATCCATCCATATATCCATCCTACCACTCAGCCATGCACCCATCCAAACCGATCCCCAAATGGTTAGAGCTCCTATCCTGGGGTCCCATAGTCCTCTACATGCTCCTCTACCAAATCCAGTTCATGCTGTCATATTTACATGCAGTAATTCCCTCTTCTTCCTCTATCACTAGAATGTAACCCCCCTCAAATTCAGAAATGGTGTATTATTTATCTCAGACCTCAGTGCCTAAAACAGAGTTGGCATATAGGGATTTGGCTCTCTGGCTTAGAAGTGAACACTATCAGGGAACACACCAGGGGCTGGCCCCCTCTAACTTTTTAAAGGCTGGGAAATAATCTCAGGTGCCAGTGAATGCTGGCTGAATAAATGTTTTTCCTTTTCCCTTATTTACTTGTTCAGCGTTTCCAATTAGACTGAGCTTCCTGATGGCAGGGATCAGTTTTTAGTCATCTGTTGGTGTCTAAAATCTTGCACCTAAGGCAAAGAAGACACTATAAATTCTTAATGAATGAGTAAGTGGATGAATACACAGAAGAGAGGAAGCAGCGCTAGAGTGCTGCCTCTGAAGCCAGACTGCCTGAGTTCATATCCTGGCTCTCTGCTTATCAACAACTGTATGACCTTGGGTGAGCCGCTGAACCTCTCTGTGCCTCAATGTCCTCATTTGTAAAAGGGAGACAATGCCAGGGCTGACTTCACAGAGTTCTTATGAGAATTTTGGGAACTCATGCACATCAAGTAATTAGAACCGTGCTGGAGTAAGACAAAAGCTGTACAGGTATAAAATGTTCATGTGCTGCTGGCCCACTGGACCCAATATCGAAGGCGCAGAGGGAAAAAGGTGGGAGGGCTTCTGTCTGGGCCTGTGCTGTTCCCACAGGAGGCCTTCTGCAGCAGCCACTCTAACTTTTCCCAGCCACAGTGGGATCACTTGGCAAAGTACCAATATTATGTCAGGTGGCCATGAGCGCGACACGGAAAAACAAAACGTGGAAAGGAGCAGGAAGCGGCGAGACTGACTGGTGGGCGAGTTCAAATACGGTGCTCAGGAAAGGCGTCCTTGAGAGGTGATATTTGAGCAAAGACTTGAGGAGGTGAGAGGGTGGGTGTCTGCGGGGAGAGCGTTCCAGGCAGAGGGCATGGCAAGTGCGAGGAACCTGGGGCAGGGACATATCTAGTGGGTGTGAGGAGCAGCAGGAAGACCGCTGCAGCGGGACGGAGAGAGCAAAGGGAAAGGAGACAGGGTGAGGGAGGGGCCTGTGAGCCACGGTAAAGGCTTCTGCATGTACTCTGGGTGAGATGGGAGCCATTGTGAGATTATAAGTGAGGTGGCAGGGTTTAACCCACATTTGAAAAGCCTGCAGGGGCCCAAGTTAGTAGGCCGACATGCTCCTGCAGGGAAGAGATGCTGATAGATAGGACCTGGGGACGAGGGGACTGCTGTGCTATGTCAGGGAAGAGATGCTGGTGGCTAGGACCCTGGAGTAAGGAGATTATCGTGCTATGTCAGGGAAGAGATGCTGGTAGCTAGGACCCTGGAGTAAGGAGATTATCGTGCTATGTCAGGGAAGAGATGCTGGTGGCTAGGACCCCGGAGTAAGGGGATTATCGTGCTATGTCAGGGAAGAGATGCTGGTGGCTTGGACTCTGGGGTAGAGGACTGTTGTGTCACCGTCAGGAAGAGATGCTGATGGCTTAGACCATGAGCTCAGCGGTATAAGTTATTAGGCGGCAAATTCTGGACAGATGTAGGGGAACTGACATGTTGAATGTGGGGTGTGAAAGAAAGAAAAGTGTCATGGCCAAGGCCAGGGCCAGAGTTTGGCTCATACAACTAGAAGACTGCAAACACTATTTACTGAACCAGGGGATGGAGACAAAGGCACGATCAGTTTTGCGGGAGAAAGATCAGGAGTTAGGTTGGGATAGATGAGTGCTCACGGACCAGTAGACATCCAGAGCAGGGAGAGAGGGTGGGCGGCTGAATGCGCGGGGCTCATGTTTGGGAGGCAGGTCTGGGCTGGAGACTGGACTTTATGGACAACTTTAAAGGTCCTGGCAGGTGGTGTGTACTTGGTACATGTGGCATGTGGCTGAAAGGACAAGGGCAGAGGCCCCCTCTGGAGGTGGCTACTCAGCAGGACTGAAAGACCCAGGTGGACATCACCTATCTTGGATAAAGGAGGACCAGTGTGGCCTTGCCATGGCTTGGTGTCCTGTGGCCCTCCCTGCTCAGTGCAGCAGAAAATCTCAGTGATGCCCTGGACTGCTCCTTCTCTCGAGTCCACTAGCACACTCCATAGCCAGTACCTGGACAAGGCAGAGTTTCAGAGCTAGGACAGTCCTTAGGAATAAAATGTCACAATTAAGACTTGCCTGTGGCTTTAAAATCACTACTATTGCTGATACTAACAGTGATATTCATAACAGCAGCAACTGCTTTCCAAGCACTCATCGTGCCTGAGAGCGTAGGACGAGGTACTCTAGGGTCATTACTCACGTGAGCCGCACAGCAGCTCTGACAAGTACAGATTCTCACTGCCTTCTTCTCAATGAGGAAACTGAGGCTTGGGAACGGCGACTGCCCAGCAACACAGAGGAAACAAGTGCACAGTCAGGGCTCTTATCGGAGCTCTTTCCCCCTTCCCACATCCAGGCCATCGCACCTCCCTGCATGGTCTGGCCAGGAGCTCCTGACCTGCCTCCCATCCAAAAGTCTCAGCCCAGCGGAGAACACCTCCAGGGTACTGAGCAGTACCCATCCAGAGCCTCAGCTGCCTCACCTGCAAAACGAGCACAGTTATACTGCTCACCTGGAGGACAGCTGTGAGAGTTGGCCAAGAAAAGATGCTTAAAAAAAAAAAAGGTCTTGCAAATCACAAAGTGTTTTACCAATGTCATATTGGAATCTTTTTTGTTGTTTGTTTTTCCCTGAGATGGAGTCTCACTCTGTCAGCCAGGCTGGAGTACAACGGCACAATCTCATCTCACTGCAACCTCTGCCTCCCAGGTTCAAGCGATTCTCTGCCTCAGCCTCCTGAGTAGCTGGGATTACAGGCGCACACCACCTCACCCAGCTAATTTTTGTATTTTTAGTAGAGATGGGTTTCTCCATGTTGGCCAGGCTGGTCTTGAATTCCTGACCTCAGGTGATCCACCTACCCTCGGCCTCCTAAAGTGCTGGGATTACAGGTGTGAGCCACCATGCCTGGCTTTGTTGGAATCTTTATTATTTCAAAATACTACCAATCCATCCAGGTCCAAACACACACTCACACACACACATACGCACACACACACACACACACACACAATTGAGGACTAACAAGAGGCTGCACCAAGGATGGACAGAAGTTGGGTTGCAGAGTTGGGATGGCTGGAGGGAATCCTGGCTCAGATGCTTTCTACCTGGGCAACCTCAAGCACACCACTGACCTGCTCAGTGCCTCAGTTTTCCTCATCTGTTAAATAGAAATGACAACTGACCCTTCCTCGTGAGGTTGTTTACAAAGAGCACTTGGGATGAAGCCAGCACATGGAAGGGCAGGCCTGGAGAGGGGCACACAGTGCCTTGCAGCGAGCAGCTGAGTGCTGGCCTCACTGCCCATGCCCGCCATGGCCTGGGGAGGCTGTGAGACCCTGAGTCCAGCTCTCCTGCCCAGGAGCCTGGGATCCTGCTCACATTCACTGCCCAGATCTCAGCTGCCCATCCGAGAAATGGAGTTACCAAGGTACCCCAAAGATGTTGGGCCAATTAAATGGAATAACCCGGGGAAAGCACCTAGAACCCCACCCAGGACAGAGCAAGAGCAAGCGCTCGCCACTGAGCAGCCTTGGCAGTGTCTCTGTGCACACTGAAAGGCAGTGATTTAAAGAAGTGCCTTTGTCAGGCAAGGAGTCCTTCCCAGGGACACAGTTGCAACTGGATTTCTCTTCAAAAGACACAAGTGTTGAGGAATAGGAAAAGTGACAGCTGCCAGCTCCTGGTGCCAGACCCTCCAGAACACCTCGTTTCTCCCTCCCTCTGGAACCGCTCCTGCCCCTCTTCTTGCCCACCTTCCTCCCATCACTCGGCTACCCTCCCTCCCTCTTCCCCGCAGACTGATAACACCCAGGAGTCCCAGGCCCCCTCCCGAGAACAAAGGTGGCAATTGTCTGTGGTGGGCGCCTTTTGACTTGGTCTCACCGTGGTGTAACTGAGCCCCTGACTCTACCTCACCTGGGGGGCTCTCAGGGCCTCGCCATGCTGCCCCTCCTCCACCTCAGGTGGGTTTCAAATGAGTTCCCAGCTGCAGGGCCAGCAGCCACACTGGGAATTCCTTCTAAGAGAAATCAGATGGCCAGCATCTGAGACTCCCTTGGGCTGGCAGAAGGCCAGGGAGGTGACAGGATGAGCTTCCACTGCATCTGAGACCTCCACAGGTCCCTTAGCAGTAGCACCAACATCTCAGCCCTTACTCCATGCCCACCACTCTAAGACAGTGATGTCCAACAGAACTTCCTGCCACCACAGAACCATCTAGTAGGAAGCCATGATCCATAGGTGGCTACCGAGCACTTGAAACATGGACTGTGAAACAGAATTTTAAATCTTACTTATCTCGAATTCATTTAAATTTAAGAAGCCCCATGTGGCTTGTGATCATATTGGACAGTGCAGCTATAAGCACTTTAAATTCTTTTAATCATGTAACCCTCATAATAGTCTAGGGTGCTATTAAGTGTCCCTGGAGAAACTGAGGCACAGAGAGGCAGAGTAACATGGCCAAGACCACACAGCCTGCAAGCAGCAAAGCCAGGAGTGGACTCTAGAGCCCACCTCAAAGCACAAGGCGCACCCTCCTCCTGCCTGTCCCCTGTGCAAGCGTGGGAATGAGAAGGCAGAGACAGATACACCCAGCCCCACTGCCTGCGGTGCTCTGGTGGCTGTTTGTGACATGGTCTAGGATGTGTGCCACTTTATGTCACCAAGAGTATGCCAGGCCCAGGCGGGGCTCTGGGAGAAACTGAGGAGAGTCTCATGACTGCCTGGAAGGCTCCCTCACTGTCCTTCATCAGGCTGAACAAGCCCAGAAACTCTGCTAAAATAGGAGGTACCCTGGTCCCTGCACCAGGCATGGGTCCCTGTCTGGGCATCTCCTTGTCCAGTGTCACCCTGAACCCCCATGATAGCCTGGGGCCCCTCCCCTGCCAGGGTGCTATGCAGAATCACCTTCTCTTACAACCGGGTTCCTCCCGTGTCCTCTCCTAGGCAGAGGGTGGTGGCCCAAGGACTGTCCTAAGGCTGCAGTGACAGGGTGGGAGAGGACACACATGTGCATGCCTGAATAACCCACAACCCAAATGACCGCATAGCATTTGGGGACTGAGGACTGTAGTCTCCAAGTTCCCCAGTGCAGAGGATCTGTGAATCTTAGGGTAACATCTTGGAATCACAGCGTTTTAGGATCAGGAGACTGCGGGCATAAAAGCATCTGAGTCCAAGACCCCTGGGGCTGGTAGCATAGTTTGAGCTTAAGACCTGCATCTGGAGCTGGACTACTTGGGTTTACAGCCCAGGGCTGCACCTGCCAGCTGTGTTGCATTGAGCAACTTTCTTAACCTCTCTGTGCTTCCGTTTTCTTATTTGTAAAACCGAGAGAACAGAGAATGCTAACCTCATAAGACTAAGGTGGGTATTAAATTAGTACCTATATTTCGAGTGATATATTAGAGTTGTGTCCATGTTCTCCCAACAAATGAAAACCTTCCCTCCACCTGCACCACCTGCTGACAGGGACCACATCCTGCTTCCCGAGAGGAAGTTCCTTCTCAGTTGAACTGCCTTTTCCCCATATTCTTCCATCCCGTGGGTCCTGGTCCTGCCTGCCACCCTCCCAACCACACCACCCCCAGTCCTCCGGGACCGCAGGATGGTGACTTCCTGAGGCTGCCCCACACAAGGCTGAGCCATCTGACTCCTCCCGGGCCTAGGTGTCCAGTGCTTCCTCAGGGCCTGCTCCGGCCGCCCATGTCCATCCGGGGTGGGGGTTGGGTGGTCTTAGCAGCTCAGCGCAAAGTGGGATGCCAGGGACCAGGTCCTGTGAAGCTGGGGCCACAGATGTTTCCAGTCTCTGGGAAGGGCTGCCCCTGCCTCTACCCATGCGGCCTCTCTTATCTCATCCCCTTCCTCCCTGGGCACCATCCACTGCTATCACTGTGGCATCACTGACAGGACCTGGCTGGGCCCTGCCCTTGCTGTGTCATCGGAGAAAACTGGCAAAACCTCCGGCCTCGTGGGCACCCTCCACCCCAGCCTGGGCTGGTCCTCCTCCAACCCGTCCTTGGTAGCTTCCTCTCTGGTCTTGTCTGGGTTCCTTCCTCTGGGCCCACACACCCTGGCCTGGTCATCCCACGAGGCTTTTCTCAAGCCCACCATGGACCTCCTGGCCCCTCCCCCAGCCTCTCATCCAGCCCAGCTCCCCTGCCCTGGCCAGCTCCAGGGAGCGGAAGGGAGGTCTGAGCCGGGAGCCAGGCCCTGGGTGCAGCTCTCGCCCCTCCACTCCCTTGGTGCGTGTGGCCTTGGCAGGGGCCCTCCAGGTCTGGGTCTTAGTCTCTCATTGATTACATGCTCACAGAAGAGGGAATCTCCAGCTCTAAAACAATCCTACAGTTTTCCTTCGCACTGTCCTGAGGCCACTGTTCTTGACAGAGGAGGCTAGGAAGGGTTCTCAGATTTAGCGCATAAATAGGCTGAGAAATGAACCCTGACCTAAACTTACACCTCATGGAAAAGTTAATTCAAAGCGATCACAGAACCTTTCAGACATTATGCTAACTGAAATAAGCCAGGCACAAAAGAACAAAAAGTATGTAATTGCCTCTTATGTGGGGTGCCTAGAGCAGTCAGATTCATAGAGATGGGAAGTGGAAAGGTGGGTGCCAGGGGCTTGGGTGTGTGTGGGTGGGGGGCGGACATGGGAGGTGGTTGTTGAACAGGGACAGAGAATCCATTTGGGAAGATGGTAAAGTTCTGAGATGGAAAGTGGGGCTGGCACCCAACAGTGCAAGTGTGCGTAATGCCACTGGGTGCACGCCTCAGAATGCCTGACACGAAGTTTCATGCTAGGTATATTTTATCACAATTAAAAATAAATAAACATGTAACATACAATTTGAAAAAGAAAGAAATTTTAGTTGATTTTTTTAATTAACAAATTTTTTGAAAAAGCAAGTCACAGAGTTAAATGCAAAACATAAAACTTTTAGGGAAAAAAAACAGGAAAATCTTTGGGATCAAGGGCTGAGCAAAGAGTTTTTAGACAATATCAAAGGCACAATCCATTTGAGCAAAAATAGATACGCTGAACCTTATCAATGAAAACACAGTTAAACACTTTTGCTCAGTGAAAGACCCTATGAAGATGATAAAAAAGACAAGCTACAGACTGGGAAAATATATTTGCCCACCGCATGTATGACCAAATACTAGGTTCTAGAATTTATAAAGAAATATCCAAACTCACTAGTAAAAAGTAAACTACCTATTTAGAGAACAGGCAAAAAGACATAAACAGATGCTACGCCAGAGACACCACCCAGATGGCAAGCACCTGACAAGATGTTCAGCGTCATTAGCCATTCAGGAAATGCTGATCAAAGCCATGAGGTATAACATACATCTATCAGAATGGCAGAAAAAAAAATTAAAAACAGTGATAAACCAAATGCTGCCAAGGATGTGGAAAAACGGTGCCACTCACACATTGATAGCAGGAATATAAAACGGCACAAACACTCTTCCACAAAACGGAAAACAGTTTGGCCCCTTCTTACAAAGCTATATAGATAGCTGCTGCGCATTTATGCCCTTGGACATTTTATTCTAGAGAAATCGAACCTTACACTGACAAAAAACCTGTACACATATGTTCGCAGCAGCTTTATGTGTAATAGTCAAAACCTGCAAACAACCCAGACACCCTTCAACAGGTGAATGGCAAAACTAACTGTGGAGCCTCTGCGCCCTGGAATACTATTCAGCAAGGTAAAGGAACCAGCCACTGATCCACAACACTTGAAGGAGGCTTGAGCGAATTGTGCTGAATGAAAAGCAGCTCATCTCGAGAGGTTATACTGTAAGATTCACCTGCGTGACATTGTTAAAATAATGAAATTATAAAAGTGGAAAACAGATCACCCGTGTGATATTGTTAAAACAACAAAAATTATAAAAGCGGAGAAGAAATCAGCACTTGCTGGGGATTAGGGAGGGGACGGAATTAGAAGTGGCTATACAGGGCAGCCTGGGGACCACTGCGTGCTCTGCATCTTGACTGTCCCAGCATCAGCATCCTAGTTGTGACGTTGTCTTATAGTTTTGCAGGCTGTCACCATCGGGAGAAACAGGGCAAAGGGTACACAGAATCTCTCCATATTCTACAATTGCATGTGAATCTGCAATTATCTCCATATCAGCTCAACTCAAAAACACAAACTCAGTTAAATCTGAATTTGAGATAAATGACAAATCATTTTTTAGCATGTCTTGTGCAATAGTTGGGACATACTTATAAGAATATTATTTGTTGTTTATCTCAAATTCAACTCTAAGTGGGAGTCTTGTATATACCTGGCAACCCTCCTCCTGGAAATCCCCCCAAGAAAGAGCAAGCCCTTGCCATGTCATTTGTTCACTCAACAGATATTTCTTGAGCACTTACTATGCGCCAGGCACTGTTCTAGGCACAGGGGTGAACTTAGGCCATCGCTACCCTTGTGGTGCTGACCCTGCAGTGGGAGGCAACAAGCAGTAAAGATACAAAGAGCTGTGCAAATGAGATCATTCTGTGCGGTGGTTCCACATACAAGGAAAGCAGGGTGATGGGGAAAGGGGAGGCAGACGGTGGGGAGGGAAGTCAGGGGGACTTCCCTGGCAAGGCAACATCTGAGCAGGGACTTCAGGGATAGAAGGAGCTAGTTCTGCAAAGATTCAAGGGGAGAGCTTTTCTGACAGAGGAAGCAGCCGTGGAAAGCCTCTGGAGTGGGAACAAGCTTGGTTGACGGCGGAAGTGTGTGATTGGAGGGTGGTGTGTGTGGGAGAGTAGCTGGAGACAAGGTTGGGGTCCAATGGTTCCAAGAACCCCGTGTCATTCCCCACCCTGCGTGTCAGACCTGGAGACCCTCCCTTCTTCCTGCCTTGGAAGAAGCCAAGGCTCTGAAGGGCTACCATGTGCCCAAGGCTATTCTTGATCCAAGTCCCCTGAGTCGTGGCTGCAAGCCTTTCCATTCTCAAAGGTGAGAACCCACACCTGTGCCCAGGGGCGGGGCAGGAATTGAGGGCACGGCAGCCTGAGGATGCCTCCTCCTAGCCTGGCCTGGCCAGTCAGCTTCGGGCTGGGCGGGGCCTGGCTCCTCAGGCCCTTAACATGCCACCACTGGCCACTCTATCTGGTCAAATATGCAAGTGGCCCTCGGGACTGCAGAGAGGAGCATAGCTGAGCAGGTCTTATCTGGGCTCCACCCCAGCTGCCAGGGGCTGGTCCCTGGTGTCCCCTGACTCACACGCCCGCCTGCAGCCAGGGCAGGGGTGGGAATCCAGCTCCCAGGAGCACCCAGACCAGACGGGGCAGGGCAGGAAGGGACAAGACCGACACCCCTCCGTGTGCAAGAGGCTGGGCAGGGACTGGGAGGTGACTTTTCACTCCGGTGGAATTCCATCCCCCTGAGCTCACCTCCCTTGGAGCAATCGGCGCATTCCAGCAGGGGCCAGCCCCGTCCCAGCTGGGCCCCCATCCCCAGGGCTGCCTCTCTTGGGCTCAGTCACCGCACTCTCATGAAGGGGTTGCTGAGGGCCCCCCTCCCCCAAGCCCCCTGGAGCTCCCTGGTGCACTTTTCTCTCCGTACAGTAAGTCCTCGAAAGCCTGGCCTGCCAGGTACAATATTATCATGGAGGCTCAGAGACCCCTGGCTCTTGGCTGGCTTTCCAGGTCTAGGAAGCAGCTGCCCAGGCTTCTCTGCACCCCCGCGGAGGGGTGTCTACACGCACTCATCAATGCACCCAGAAGGCCCGGGTTCTCCTGCTTCTCCTCCAGCCTCCCTGACTGCCCTTCCCTTCCCATAGCCCTCCTGTCTGAGTGCCCATTTGCTCAGGCTGTGGCCCAGGCTCTCTCCTGCTTTCCCTCTTTAACCCTCCCAGCAGGCAATCCTACAAATACTAGGGCTTCCGTTACCGCCCTGCCCCTCTACCCCAAACACACCTGAGACAGCTTCTACCCATTATGCCTCCTAAACAGCCTCCCGAGCCACGCACCCTGAGGCCCCTGCTGGGTTTAGGCACCAACCGTGGCCACAGCCCCTTGACTCTGTACTCCACTCTATCCCAGACAGGGCCAGAAACCTGCCAAGCACTGCCCCACCGAAGCCTCTTCTGGGCACCTCTGGCCTAAGACGAAGTCCCACTCCTTGTTCTGACATTCAAGGCCAAGTGTTCGATGCAGCCCCCTCTGCAGCCTCATCACTCATCCTCCCCACCCTCAGCCACAGGGAGCCCCCACGGCTTGCTTTGTTAGGAATTCATGCTTTTTGAACATGCCTGTGCTGCTGGGACTGCCCTCTTCCTTCCTGATGCTTCGTCCACCTGGAGGACTCCTTATCCTTCAAAGCGCTGCTAAGACTTCCCTTCTGCCCAGCACTCTTGTCTTCAAGAGGAAACAAAGCACTCTTCCTCTGACCTCTTTTCTGCACTTCCTGTATCACATTTCTCCTACAATGTGTAGCCCTGAATCACAAGTTTTGCTTCTCGTACCTGATTCTCTCACTAGACTGAGCATCTAGTCTTGAGGCCAAAAACTGTGGGTCATTTCCTTGCTGTCCAAAAGGCTGGAAAGAAATTATTCAAAGCCACAAAGATTCCACCATCCGATGATTTCAACACAATGCCTCTGATCCTTCCCTTCCTCCCAGCTGAGGAGCCTGTGATCCCACACATCACATGCTAGGCTGTGAACTTCGTATTCTAGGACCCCGACCTGAGCGGCCATTGATTTCAGTCCAAAATGCCAATAGGGGAAACTATCATTCTAAAATCACGTCGCCAAAAGATGTTGGCACCTAACCATTCTGATTCGGCCTGCAGACCACCCAGTTGATGAGGCAGTGAGGGAAAGGAGGGATGCCCTGCAGCCCCCTCGCGGTGCTGCCCCTGCCCTGTGGCCCACACCCTGCTGGGCTCAGACTCAACCTGGAGACCTGTAAGAGCAGGACGTCCCTGCAGCATTTACTCTCCCTTGTCTGCCAGGGAAGCCGGGGGCTCTCCTGCAGCCCTGGGGCAGCCCCTCATCAGGTCTGCAGAAGCCACATGGTGCACCCCCCCACCCTGGCCTCCCCACTTCCCCTTCTCTCACACCAGCTGCCAACAAGCCCCAGAGCCTGTGGTCAGGTTGAGTCTTGTTTCCTCGCAGCAGGAGTGAGGGAACGGGTGATAAACACATCTGCGAGCCTTTCCGAGGCGCTCAGCCAGGAGCAGCGGCAGTCTGGCCCGTTTGCTCCCGTTGGTTCCCCAGCTCTGCCATGCGTGGGGTCCATGGCAGCCTGTCGGGTGGGGGCTTCTGGGGTGGGGTCCCATGCCTTCGAGTAAATGTGTGTTGCAAAATCCTGGGGAACCGACTGGCACTAGTCAGAACAGGGTGAGGGTCATAGTCTTAAACAGATGTGGCAACTGAGGTCACAAGAGGGTCTGGAACCCACAGCAGCTGGTGGCTCTTTGTTTCTGTCCTTGTCAGGGCTCTTGGGGTGACCCATGGCAGCATGTGAGGGTCTAGCCATCTGGGGCCAGGCCAGAAGACCACCTTACCGTGCTCTGGCTGAGTGGTGTGTGTGGTCACTGACCTAAGTCCCAAAGGGTCAGCTGGTACCCTCGCTGAGCCTCCATTTCTACCCCTGTGGCCCAAAGGGGCGGGGCAGGTGTGGCTCAGGCCTTTCTCTGCATATACCTGGGAGCCCAAAGGCCCACCTCTTGGCTCAGGAAGTACATAGTGTCTATAGAACTGCTTTTCTAGAAAGCCAGCCCCATGGGTCCTCCCTAACCAGAGAGCACGGAGCAGGCAGGGGGATGTACGGCCCTCCGCTGGGCTTCCCTGAGCTGGGAGAGCTGTTCCTGCTCAGAAACATCAGGTCAGGCCCGGCCTGCACTCCACCCAGACCCAGTTCCTGACCCCACTCAAGGTAGCCTTCTGCCTCCCAAGGGTCTCTGACTTGTGCCCCTCTCCTGCCCCAGAACCATCAGTGGCTCCCCAGCAACCACAAGGCACTCATCCGTGCATTCCACACCTATTTGTAGAGTGCCTACTGTGTGCCCTACTGTGGAGTGCTGCTGTGGCTGAGACAGCCCAGGCCTCCGTCCTCAGGGTGCTCACAGTCTAGAGAGGGGAGAAAGCCATGGAACGAGGTGACCTCCGAGAAAAGGCTAGGAAGGAATGGAAAGGGAGGCCCCTCTGGGGATAGAACATCATGGCTGAAACCTGGAGGACAAGGAGATGGCAGCCACAGTCAGATCCAGGAGCAGAACATAAGGCTGTGCTCCTCAGCCCATCCCGCAGGGGCTCCCCTTTCAGGGGTCCACAGACCAGCCAGTGTGGTTCCTCACTGGTCCCCTACCCCTAACTCTGGGCTTGTGTCCATTTCTCCCCCACTCACAGATCTTGGCTGCCTCCATCTCCCTTCCCTGCCTAGTCAAACCTCGCTCATCTTTTGGGGGTTGTCTCCTCCAGGAAGCCCACTGAGATTGGTCTTATAACCTCTGACACTTCCCTGTGTCTGTGTCACCCACAGGCTCATGGCAGCATGACAGAGCAACCACCATAAGCCTCACACCCAGTGGAGCTGTGTGGCTCACAGAAAACACTCCCACAGGACCCCACCTGGCCCTGACTTGCTGCAGGCCACGTGCTATTCTCTCCTTTAATTCTCACCATGACCCAGCCAGGTGAGGAAACCGAGGCTGGAGAGGGAAGCCACTTGTCCTCCTCCAGTCTGCCTGGAGAAAGTGAGGGCTTTAAGGGCAGGAGGGAGCCTGGGACCTGGGACCTGGGACCTGTAGAGTCATCTGATCACAAAAACCAGGAGGAGGGAGCAGCTGGGACCCCTGCAGGGATATGCCACCCTGGGCAGGAGCTCCCAGCCATGGGACCAGACAGGCAGGGCCTGGTAATTTCCCCCAGGACATCATCCTGGGGCAGACCAGGTGAGCAATTCTGTGTGACTCATCAGGGCCACCTGGGAGGCTCTGACACACAGGATGTGGCCAGAAGCCTGAGAAAAGGGAGGGAGGGAGGGAGGGAAGGAGGGAAGGAGGGAAGGAGGGAGGGAGGGAGGGAGAAAAAAAAGGAGGGAGGGAGGCAGGAAGGGAGCAAGGGAGAAAGGCTTATTTGGCCCCTCCCAAGGATAAGAGTTCACATCTGTCCCTCTTCCCATCTTGCTGGGTAACATCCAATTCATGTTAAGGGAGACTCAGTTACCCAACTTCTCCAGTAACTGACGAGCTTCATGCCATACACAAAT
This sequence comes from Saimiri boliviensis, assembly GCF_048565385.1. Lineage (NCBI taxonomy): Eukaryota > Metazoa > Chordata > Mammalia > Primates > Cebidae > Saimiri > Saimiri boliviensis. Next base: position 20,917,650 of record NC_133456.1, read on the forward strand.
CCTGACCAGCCACAAGCTGATGCCAGCGCCAAGCAGAATGTGGCTGGGGGCAGAGCCCTGTGGCTCCTCCGCAGACACCCAGCACCAGACGTTCCAAACAAGCCATTTTGCAGCGTCGCCACGAGCGCCGCCCAGCTGCCCTCCCTGGCTGCCTACCTTCCGGCCTGCCTCGTTATTGTGCAAGTTCATGAGAGTCCGGGCATTCTGCTTGATCTCCCGGGCATCCACAAAGACCTTGGCGAAGCCGATGCCGTAGCGGATGTCGGCAGAGCAGCCACCCCACTTCCAGCCCTCGTCCCGGTGGTACTGGCCTTGCTTCTCCTTGTCGCAGCCGCAGTCGCTCAGGTTGCCCTGGGTACAGGCAGCTGTGATGGCGTGGGCTACGCCGGCGGCAATGATGGCGTAGGTGAACGCGGCCTCCCGGCTCCCTGCGAGGAGGAGAGAAGAGGAGACAAGCTGGGGTCAGGTTCCAGGCATCTGGGAGGAGGCTGGGCCTGAGTAAGGAGTGAGGCTGAGCTGGATGCAATGGCTCTCCAAAGCTCCACTGAGTACCCGTTCCTGACTTCCAACAAAGCTCCCTCTCGGGGTGCTGAGTTGAGCACCTCCCATTATGCACACATCTATTCAACCCCCAGTTCCCTGGGGAGTCAACTGGGCGATAAAGGAGGAAGGCATGCGGGCTGGTTGTCCAGGCTCTGGAAGGCCAGATCGGTGGGGGGGGGGACTTCTCTAGCTCATCAGTCCCCACTCCTCACTCCTGAGCACACGTGACATGACCGTGTAACCTGCACATGGGCACGAAGCTCGCAGCATCGTAAAGCAGTGTTTCTCCAACACCCACAGAGGGCACTGGCTCTGGAGCCAGAAGGCCTGAGTTTGAATCCCAGGAACATGAATCTCTGGCTCTGTGACTATTAGCCAAGGACTGCCCCTTCCTGCACCTCAGTCTCTCTGACTGTAAAATGGGGACATATCATTGGTAGCTTTCTCATGGCCATGAGGGAGAACAAGAGTTGGTTCATGCAAAGCTCTTGGCCCCATGTTTGGTTCATGGCACCCGCCTGCACCCTACCTCTTGTTTCCATGGCCACTGTTATTCCTTCTGTGTGTCACCTGCTATTTCAGATGTCTATCCCCTCCTTTCTTCTGTGGCCTCCTCACTAGACTGTATCTCCAGTGGACGGACAGGGTCCTGAGCAGCTGGGGTGCAGGAGACAGTGGGGGCAGGCAGGCACTCAGAGCTGGCGTAAATATGGTGCTGCTACCTAGCCTCTTAGCCTCTCTGGGCTTCAGTCTCCTCAGCTGCAAAATGGGTTCGAGGGCCATGTCTGCTTTGCAGGTGAAGACAGGCCAAAGCAACCGAGGAGAAGCCCTGTGAGTGGTGTGAGCCCTGAGGGGCACTGGGCAAGTTCTCGCTCATGTAGCCTGGGTGGGTTTCAGGGAAGGCACCTGGAAGAAGAGGCCCCTGAGCCCAGAGCAGGCAAAGGGGGGCCAGAGAAGGTGTTTCAGAATACTGGGATGGAGATGGCTTAAGCAGTGCGTGAGGAGGTGGATGAATTGCTCCAAGCTGCTTCCAGCCTCAGGTCACTTTGTCCCATGCCCAGGGAGGTCCTTTCCTCACCCACCTCCTCATTCGCCTTGGGACCTCTCCCCAGGAGGGAGATCAATACAAACAACTTGCCCCCCCACCCAAGTCACTGCCCTCCTACCCTGCAGAAGGTAGGCCTGTCCACCTGCTGGCCTGGACAGCTTCCATGCCAGGGCTGGCTTTGCCGTGGCGTGCCATGCCAGCCCACCCACGGCGTCCCTGCTAACACAGGGGCTCTGGAGACAGAAGGCCTGGGCTCAAGTCCCAGCTCCACCACTTACTGACTGGGACTTGGGCAAGCTCCTTCTCCTCTCGGCACCTCAGTCTCCTTGTTGATGAAACGTGGAGAGTGCCAACATCTACCTGACAGGAGCTGCTGAGAAGGCAGAGGAGAGGGGGCATGCCAAAGGCAGAAGTGCATAGCCAGTGCCTGGCTCCACAAACATGAAACTTGGCACCAAGGGAAATGGAGCCCCTGGGGAACTCAACTCAACCTTCGGGATCGGGAAAGGATATTATTTGAGCACCTACTGGGCTCCTTACTCTCTGTATTTGTCATTTCCTTTGTACTAGAAAACATCTCTGAGGGGGCTGGGTGTGGTGGTTCACACCTGTAATCCCAGCACTTTGGGAGGCTGAGGTGGGGCGGGTGGATCACTTGAGGTCAGGAGTTCAAGACCAGCCTGGCCAACATGGTGAAACCCCATCCTTACTAAAAATACAAAAATTAGCTGGTCATGGTGGCATACACCTATAATCCCAGCTACTTGGAAGACTGAGGCAGGGGACTCGCTTGAACCCAGGAGGTGGAGGTTGCAGTGAGCTGAGACTGTGCCACAGCACTCCAGCCCGGGTGACAGAGTGAGACTCCATCTTAAACAAAAAAGACAGAGAAAAGAAAAGAAAAAGAAAACATCTCTGAGCAACACATGCCCATCAGAGGGCCTGGCACAGGGCAGCAGGGACAGGGAAGCCTGCTGCATGGCGCACATGCACAGGCTCAACTTCCGGTCCAGCAATAAAACCAACAATGCTTTTGCTACATGAAATCAAGAAACGCTGTGTCAGATTTGCCATGCTGGACTGGGCCACGGGACGACAAGGGAAACTGCCTCAGCCACAAGTCGCAGACAGAACTGCCAGCAAGATAGGTGGGAACAGAATTCACGCTGCTGAGCTCCGCAAAGGAGGGAGCTTTGGGATTAAGCCCACGAGGTGACAGAAGACCAGTCTTTGAGCACTGCTGAGGCAGGACCTTGGAAAAGAGATAGAGCCTGATGGATAGGTCCTGGGGCAGAGAAAGGGCAGACAGGGAAAGTCTGCACCTGTCCCCACCCTCCAGCAAAGCTAGACAAGCATGCAGGTCCACAGCCAGCGCAGGAGGTGGGCAGGTGGGGTTGGAGGAAGCCAGAATCTCCTGGAAATTGGTCGCCGCTTCCTGCATTTGCACAGATTTGAGGTTCAAACATATCCCCCTGCATGCTCCAGCGGCTCCAAGGCAAGTGGGAAGACTCACCTCTGGTCCAGTGATTCCCCAGACCCCTAGAGGAGCAAAGATAAAGCTCTCCAACCGCAGTCACCAGCTCACACTCCAGAGTATCAAACGCACAAGAAAACCAAGCCCTCGGGAGACAGTCAACATCAGTATAGACCCTCAAGGACATGAGAGAAAAGGACAATCAGATGGAGGGTGGGGAAGAAATCTGTTCCACTGCTGTCTCGATGTGTGACCTTGAGTGAGTCACCTAACCTCTCTGTGCTCCAGTTCCCCTGTTGTAAAATGTGATGGTAAAGATTAACAATACTAAAGCACTTAGCACAGAGGTTGGCATGAGAATGTGGCCCCAAATACTCCAATTATTACAGTTCTTATCTATGATGGAGGTAACAAGTCTCTACAAGTACAGGAGGGCTGAGAGGTGAAGAGGAGGGCTTTTCATTTATAGTTGAAGAGACTGAGGCCAAGGGAAAGTTTTGGCTTGCTCAGGACACTCAACATGCAGGCAGCAGAGCGGAGCTGCAGACCCAGCCTGTGGGCACCCCTTACAGACTAACAGCCGCTCCCAGGGATGAACTGACTCCCAAGTGGGGGGAGAAGGCGCCACTGGCTGGCTCCTGCAGTTGACAGGAGACTGTGTTCTCTTTATCAGACCAGGAATGGACTGTGTGAATCGAGGGGGCGCAGAGAGCCTGGCCTGTCCTCCAAGACCGGCCCCCCTCCCTGGCTTCTCTCTGGTGGGGGGAGCAGATGGCACAGGAGGAGGCTGCCCGCCCAAGACTCCTGTGGTAATTCTGTGTGTCGTCTGCTCTACAGCCCAGTGGTGACTGTCCCTGGGCCTCTGTCTCTGGAGCAGTGCACAATGGTGCAGATGGTGAGAGATGGACAGCTAACTGCAGAAGGCTTCCATCCCCATCCCACCCCCAAGGTGGGAAAGGGCAGCTGTACCCTGGGGCACATTTCACTTCCCTGAGCTCCAGAGGGAGAGCGTTCTCCCCCAGAGCCCAGAGTGAGGTCTCATCAGGTGCAGTGGGCTTCCCTCCCCGCCGAGCTGGGCTTCCTCAGCACCCACTGCCCTGAGAAGTGAAGGCTGTAGTCAAGGGGTGGATGAAGGGCAGTTATTCTTGGCTTCAGAGCTCTCGGGGACCCAGATACAGGCTGGTAAAGTCCAATCCTTCCGGACGCAAAATAGTCACTTTTGACTATTGCCATTACCTTTAACATTGCCCTTACCCACCCACGTTAGACTGGGATGGTCCACACCCACTCCAGCCACACTGACCATGGAGAAAGCTGCCCTGGACATCCGGCTGGCTGAGTCACTAACGTCAGGCCTGTTATCCTCTTTGACCCTTCGTTGTCTCCTCTGTGAAATGGGTACAATATCACAGCACGATGTGTCTGAGTGAACCGAATTACGACCTGGGGTGCTGAGTGGTGCTGAGCACAGTGCCCGGCAGGTAGTGAGTGCTTGGTAAACATCAGTCATTGCGTTGTAGTTTTGTTGTTGTTGCTATCACCGAGTCCCATTTCACAATGTCCTGAAGGTCACGACAGCCTCTGGCAGAGGCAAGTGTGTGAGGCTGATCCAGTGTCTGTCTGCCCAGCCAAGTTTCAGGTTTACAAGACGACAGGGATCATGTCTGTCACTCCCACTGTCTCCAACACCCTCCAACGCCCTCCAAAATGTGTGGGGGGTGAGACAGACCTGAGTCCCAATTTCAACCCTGCCAAAAGCTGTGTGACCTTGGGCAAGTCACTTAACCTCTCTGAGCCTCCACCTCCTCATTTGTTATTAGCAGTTACCCTGTAGGAAGAGGTAGACATCACCTGGCACCTAGCAGGTACTTAAACAGTATTGAGCATTATAATTATAATAATTGATGAAATGACAGGCGCCACTGGGAGGTACGAGGAGGAACTTGCCCTGCCTCTGTTTACCCATGGCCCTTATCGCTCCCCGCCATTTTAGACTTATCTGCTGATTGTCTGCTCCCCTTACCAGCCCTACCACCATGTCCCCTGCCCCTCTAGGATATAATTCCTTTGAAGATAAGCACTTTGTCATGTCCCTCGCTATGTCCTCAGGGCCTGGCACACAGTAGGTACCCAGGAAATAGCAGTGGAATGAATAAATGAATGAAAGCAAGCTCTGACTTGGTCACCACGGACTGTGCGCCTTCAACCACATGGTCTTTAATGGCTGCTTATTGTTCGCCAGACTCCGTGCTCAGCACTTTAGAAGATGCCCATCTATTCCCTAGGAAAACAACCCTCAGGGGAGGTAATAACCGCCTCTCCATTGTGCAGATGAGGAAACTGAGGCTCCAAGAGGCTCTAACCAGGCAGATATGGAGCCTGTGAGAAACCCCAGCCCCTTACAGCCCAACTCCTAGCCCCTTCATCAAAACAAGACTGCCCCAGGGCATCAGCACAGAGTTAGCCAGACACTTGTTTTTTGTTTTTTTTTTTTTTTTTTTTTTGTTTTCCAGGAAGATGGGAAAGAGTGGAGAGAAGGTAACATTTGCTGGGCACCTACTAGGTTTCAGACCCAGGACTGGCCCCCTGTGCAGTGTTTTCAACATTCCCCAGCATAGACACCATTCCCCACGGTATTACACTTGAGGAAATGGAGGCTCTGAGGTACAGTGATTTGCTGAGCTCACCCAGCTAGAAACAGGCCAGAGCTGGGATTCAAGGCCCAAGTTGGGCAGTATCCTTCCTCAGCCCCACCCCAGCTCCCTTCTTGGCCCGTCAATGCATGGAAACCCCACGGTTAGAGATTCTTCTGGCTTATGACATCAACTCTTGTCAAAATGTGCTTCTAAAATGAGATGGCGTTCAGTTGTTCAGTTAAAACTTATCGATAAATCATGGATCAGAAGCATTTAAATTGGATGGCCTGCTGAGCTGAGAACAGGGCTCGATGGTAGGAAGAAAGTAGAAATGGCTCCTGGAATCTTAAAATAAATCTCAGACTCCATCCATGCCTGCCTCCTTTACTCATCCCAGGTGAGGTGGGGAGATTGAGGCTTGGGGAGGTGAAGTGACTTGCTCAAGAAGAGGCAGGATGCAAACCTGAAGGTCACCTGCTGTGCCTCCCCAATCCTGAGAACTCCCCTGGACCCTGGGCCTGCCCACTGCTCCGGGAACAGCCCTTCACTCAGCTGCCTGGGGCAGCCCTTCATTCAGGTGGGTAATTTCCCGAATGCCATCTCATTTCTCTTAGGAGATACCGGTAAGAGTGGTTCGAAGATGTCTGTTGTATTGCTGTGGGAATGGGATGAGATCATATGCCCAATGGCATATAGTTCATAGAAAGCTGAGCAAAGACATATGAAATGTTTCTTATTCACCAGGCTCTGTTCTAAGCACTCAGTATAGATCTACAATATACGGCAACAACCCTGCGAGGTGGGGGTTGCTATTATCTCCAGTTTACAGATGTGGAAACTGTGGCCCATATGATACAACCTGTGAAAATTCAAACTTGGGCAGCCTGACCCCAGAGTTTGATCCACTCCCCTGCCTCAAGGTCTTGATAATCATTCCAATCCTACTGACTCCAGGCCCACATTCTTGCCCAGATCATCCATGTGAAGCCTGTGAGTGGACCCTGAGCTTGGCCACCACGGCTTGTGTACCCTCTAGGATACACTCCTGGCAGTGGGGACAGCCTGTTATGAAGGACCTGCCTCTCACTCCTGCCCAGGAGCAGAGGAAGAACCTTGCTCAAATCTTGCCCTCCCCTCTGCCTCCCTGACCAAGCCATCTGTTCCTTCACTCAGCAGATATTTCTTGAGCATGTACTATGTGCCAGGCACTGTTCAAGGGCATGGGAATACTCAGATGAGGAGTTCAGACATGGCTTTGCCTTCGTAGAAGGACAAGTAGCAGGATCATGCCACTCTGTGGCAGCTGAGGACTTTAAAGAAGGTAACACGGGGCAGTGATGGGAGTGGGGAACATCTGGACTGGTGACTTGAGCGGGGAGGTCATGAGGCTCTCTGGGGGCAGAGAAGGCATCAGTCCAAGGGACACCGTGAGCGATGGCCTGACATGGTGTGGTCAGCTAGTGGCGAAAGCTGGGGAGCCAGTGCGGCACCGGACGAGGTGAGGCTGTGGACGGCTGTAAATTCTGCCAGCCCTACCTCTCCCCAGAATCTGAGAAGAGATTCCTAGAGCCACAGACACAAAGCCCGAGGGCTCCTACTGGAATGATAGCCTCCAGGAGGATGGGAGACTTGCCCAAGGTCGCCAGTGACTCAGCAAGACCAGAAGCTCCTCTGGCTCCTAGAAGCCCAGGGACCTTCCCTCCTGGGATATCCCAGGTGACTTCAGCTCAGAACTCTGATAAGATGGAACTTGTCAGTCTCTCCTGTCTACTTCTTATTCACAGGGGCGTCCCAAGCAAGAACTCTGCCTCTCTGAGTCTCAGCTTCCCCATCTATGAAATGGGAACTCTTAGGAGGACATTGCCAAGTTGTGAAAATTAAATGAGACCTCTGTGGAATGAAGCCTCTATGGAGCCCTCAGAAGGTGCTCGATAAAGAACAATGAGTATTATCACTGTGATGAAAATGGGGAGCCCAGCTGACACCCTCTGTGGTTCCAGCTCCATAACGATCCCGGCGGGTACAGAGGAAATAAACTGATGTCCAAGCCTGCCTGAAAGATTCCATTCCACCGCCCTATGCAGCCACAGTAAATGATTGCACCGGAATATTATCTGGGTGTATTTACGGTATCTTACTGGAAACCACAAAGTGCATTGTATTTTTTTTTCTTTTGCTATTTAAAGCCAATGGGTCAGAGAGCAAGCAATCTGCAGTGACACAAGCTGAAATATATGATTTGGAAAATATACAGATGGAAAAATGTTGCTCTTGCCAGCCTCGTGGCATGGCAGTTCACAGCCCCTCTGGGCTCAGAATGCCACATGGGGCTATCTTATCAAGAGGAAGTAGGGAGCCTCTCAGTGAACAACTGGAAGATTTGGGGGTACAGGGAGCTGTGTCTGGGCTGAGCTTGGTAAGGTAACAGCCCCACAGCTAGGGAAACTGGGGAAGGGCATGTGCAAGCCCCAGCCACTGTCTTTCCCTGTCCAAGCGTCTCTCTTCCCAGTGAGCAAGGCCAGAGCACACTGCTGACCACTTCCCAACAGTCACCGTCTGCTCCTTCCTGGCTTCACGCCTTTGCATATGCTGTTCCCTCAGCCTGCAATGGCCCTTCTTGTTCCATCTGCCTGCTGAGGAGCAGTGAATGTAGCCCAGGAGGTTTTAAAGCAGAGCCCTGGAGGCAGATAAATCCGGGTTTCCGTCCTGGCTGCCTCTTCCTGGTGGTGGGATCTTGAGTGAGTTAACTCACCTCTCAAGGCCTCAATTTCCTCATTGGTAAAGTGGGAATAGCAAAATATCTACCTCCCAGGGTTGCTGCGAGGATTGAATAAGCCAATGCACATGGTAAGCTCAGCCTGCACTTGGTAAGGGATCAATAAACAGTAGCTCCTATTAGATACATTATTGGTTAGCACCATATCCATCAAGCCACGGCTCCCAAGTTCCCTATTCTGAGAGGCCTCCCAGATATCCCCTCCCTCCACTTGTGGCCCAGAACCTTGTTCAACCTTGTTTTGTACTGAATTCAATGATCGGTTTCTTGCTGCTAGGTTGTGGGGACCTAGATTGTTTATCTGTGAAGCCTCAACAGTTGAATGAATGAATGAATGTGCTTGTGAAAGCAAGTGTGTGTGTCTGTGTGTGCATGTGTGTGCACATGCCTGCCTGCCTACCATATGAAAGCTGGAAAGAGAACATTATAACAAAAGACTCATCTCAAAGAATAGTGTCAGGAGAGCTAAAACCCAGGATGAACTGCGGCTTGCAAAAAAAAAAAAAATGCAAACGAGACAAAAAGTCCTTTGTTAGCTGCATTCTAAGCAAGAATCAGGAAAGAATAGGTCTTTTGCTTGGGCAAGATGGCGCATTGTTAAGAAATGGCAGAGAGAAAGTGGAGCTGGCCCGCCCCTTGCTTCTGTCTCTCTCACTGGAAAGGTCTTCAAATCCATCCTTCCAAGCATTCAACAGCTCACCAGACATGGTGTTGCACTCTGACAGCCCTAGAGGGAAAAAATGATGGAGTCCTTTTTGCAAGGTGTGTGGATCCCCAGACATGGGACCCTCATCCCAGGCAGTCACCTCAGAGAGAGGAGAGAGCTGCTTAAGTGACTGCCCAAGAGAAATGGTGACAAATTCAACAGAGGCAGAAGCCCAGCAATGCATCAGAGTTTCCCAGATTGTAGACAGAGGAGGGTGGACTCCAGGGGTTGACTCCTAGGTCATTTGTGCCCATCCCTGGAAAAATTCTGGCAGGAGGGTACCAAACAGGAGGTCGTGAGCATGTGGAAAAGAATGCAGGAGCACATGGCGGGAAATCACCATTTCTTTGCCGATGATAATACTGGAGACATAGCAAAGTTCTGTGTGTGCAAAGAATTTGATTATCTTCCTACATCCTGTCTCTCCTCTGATTAAATCCTTCTGACAGCTGCCCTCCCAAGCAAAGCCCCTGAGGCTGATCCCAAAACCCTGTGGGATGCTTGGCCCCACCTCTTTGCCCAGCCTCTTCTGCCCTCCACACCCCACACCGTGCAGTCTCGTGTGCCAAGCCGCTCTGGATCCCAGAGCTCCTGTCTGGGTCACCCCACCAAGCCCTTCCTGCCGCCTCTCCTCTTCCCCTCCTGGGTTGTGGAGGGCCCCTACTTCAGGTGACCCCTGAAGGCAGCTCTGTGCTCATCTCCCAGTGCCTGTGTCTCTTCCACCAGATCCCCAGAGCACTCTTCAGCCTTGACTTCCCAGTTTACCCCCACCAGACAGCAAGCGCCCCAGACAGAGTCTGCACCCCAGCATCTACTGCAGAGATTCTAGTAAATTTCTGTGGGATGAAGACATGAATAAGTGAGTGAACATAGAGGTGAGAGAGTCTTATCCCATGAACATTTAGCTCACATAAATTGAACCAAATGTACCAGAAAAAAAGTCAAAATATTTTAGACTTATATTGTAGATACATACTCTTCATTCTATATACTGCATTGCTGTATATACATTTTACATGTATGTTCATGCTCTCCTGTACTTGCATGGAAACTCAGGTATTCTGAATTTTATGCATGATTGAAGGGACTTTCAAGGGTAATATGGATTAGAATACATTTCCCTGGCCATGGCAAAGTCAGAAGCTGGGATGTGCCTCTTCTGTACCTTTGGGGAAAGATAGGGAAATTGGTGGTGGGTGAATATACTTTTTGGTAGATTCCAAGTTGATCCATAAACCATGTTCTGAGTATGGTCATTCTGTGAGGCTCTCCAGGGTGATACTCTCCAGTGTGTGTGCCCCTGAAGAGCAGCTCCACTGTACAGTCAGTGAGTCCATGGATGGAAATAAGTAGACCCTGCAGATTGAGTCGGCTCAAGCTGCTATCTTATCTGCAGGACTTTTCAGAGCCTTTAATAGGCTGGCAGGCATCCTGACTCTCCAGGAGCAGGGAGCACAATATGCTGAGTCCTCCCATTTTATCGTCCATGGAAATATCCTTTTCTCCCCAGGGCAGCTGGCAGTAGCGGGGGTGTGGAGCCCGGGACTTGGTGATTTGCTGAGAAGATCCTGGGCACAGCTCCTCTTGAATCATGCCGTAGGGGGTCTTTCCTAGGCACTGACTTAGTCAACATTTTTATCCCGTTTTAAGCCAATGCAGAGATGGACAGGAGAGCTAACAGAATGGTTGGTCAAACTGACATTCAAAAAATCCTGATGAATGTGACTGCCTGGCTAGAATGGATCTAAATGAAGATGTGCAGACATGAACGTGCAGTTTTGTATTTGGGGTCAGAAATGAACAGTGGTCACTCACACAACAGAGAAAACGGAGCACTTACTGTGCATGAGTCACTCCCCAGACCCAGCATGCAGAAGGTACACAAGGCCAGGCCTGTCCTCAAGGGCTCAGAGCAACTGGGGCCATACGAGGTAGAAAGGAGCTGACCTGCCTGGGGGCCATGTACCTCTCCACGTGTTCCATGAGGACCTATTGTGTGCTAGGCCCCAGGAAAGACGCAGGGGGTATGGGGAGAAGATCAGCAGATCTGGGCCCCATGGAGCCTCATGATGGCAGGGAAAACAAATGTCAGACAGGTTCTCACAAAAGTAAACAGAGTCACTTCCCAAAGTGGTAAGTGCTATAAAGGCAACAGGGCAGGGTGCCCTGCGCAGGAAGGGTGGAGGGTGCCGTCTCAGGCAGAACGGTCCAGGAAGACCTCCCGGAGGATGCGGCCTTTGAGTGGAGACCCGCATATGCAGGCGAGGACAGGTTGTCCCCCATCACTCAGCTGCTTCTCCCAAGTGCCCTCTGCATCATCTCCTGCTGCAGAGAGGAGTTGGGGCAGGGGGCTGCTCTGGTACTTGTGGTGTCCCTACATCCACTGAGCACCTCCACAGGGACTGCGCCCTCCATGTGCCAAGCACTGGGTCAGAGGCCCCTGCTCCCTCATAGAGCTGCCTTCTGGCCAGAGAGACAGACAATAGTAACAACAAAGCTACAACGCACGCGGCACTCCCTGTGTGCCAAGCACAGTTCTGAGGGCAGTACGTAACCTCACCATCCCACCTGTAAGAACGGTGCCATCATCACTCCCGTTTGGTCAAGGCTCACTGTTGGTCAGTGACCAAGCAGGAAGCTTCAGGGCTGCACTGCTACTCAGTGCTGCACAGATGAGCAAGTCAGAGAGAATACATCCTGGAGTGACAAAGTGACAAGGACAGGCAGTGTACACTAGAGAGGGGTAACGACGGCTTCTCCGAGGGGCTGATAGGTGAGCAGAGGATAGAAAGACAGAGGGAGCGAGCCAAGCTGGCAAAGAGCATCCAGGCAGCGGGAACAGCGAGGGAAAGGCCCTGAGGCAGGAGGGACTTTGGCAGAGGTCCATAAAGGAGCAGGGGATGGTGTGCATTTTATTCTCAGAACAACGGGAAACCGCGGGAGGGTTTTACATAGCAGGATGCCACGCTCCGAGCAACACGGGAAGATGTCATGCTGGATGGCTGCACGGGTTGCAGGAGGAAAGGGAGGAGGTGGGGTGCAGCTGGAGGCTGATGTCATTGTCCTGGCAACAAGTCCCTGAAGATGGCAGTTTGAATCAGGAGGTGGTGGTGAAGGTGGTGAAAACTGGACACATTGGGGATATGTTTTGGAGATAGAGTCAAAATGGTCAGCTTAGGTTCATAATCACCAATAAAATCTTGAGCATTTTATTCGTCCCGGGTTCCTTGAGCTTGTGTTCATGTGACATGGGCACACAGGCCTCCTGGAAGCAGGAAGGGGACAGCATCCAATTGATAACGGTGTGCCAGGCTCTTACATCCCGTATCATGTAATGCCACTGCCACCTAGCATGGTGGGTGTGTGACTCCCCCATTCTGTAGACTATCGGAAAGGCGAAGTACTCACTTAAAGTCATCTGCAAGGAAGGGATGGGGCTAGGATGCAAACCTGGCCATGTGACTCTGATTTCAGTGCTCACTTGGCAGCCCCACACCTGCAACAAGACAGGGGGTTCTCAGATACATGGCCGACTTGACAATCTCAACTCTGGCAGGATCACGCAAACAGAAGAATCCCTCGAGCAAGCGGGAGCTCACGACGGATTCCGGCTCTGCCACAAAACCCAGCCACAGGATCTTGGTCAGCCTCTGCCTGATTCTAAGCCTGCCTCCCAGGAATGAGACGGAGGTGGACACACTTTCTTTCAGGGGTGCCAAGGACCCAATGAGGTGATGGATGAGAAAGGGCTGTCTTGGCTCCTGGTCCACACCGATCCTCAGTGAAAAGATACAAGATAGAGGGAAGCCCCCCACAGCCCACTCATCCCAAGGAACCCACTCATCCCGAGGCATTGCCTGGTTTCCCTGCACTGTGACTACAACCGCATTGGCCAAACCCAATGGGAGAACCCACAACCCAACAGAAAAATGGGCAAAAAGCACCAAGAGATAACTCATGGAAGAGCGAACACGCACACCCAGGAAGAGATTTCAAGCTCATCACTTCTCAGGGAAGTGAAAATCAGGATGCTGGTGAGATTGCCTTTCTTACCCACTCACTGGGCAGACGTGCAGCCGGCCAGTCCCGGTGTTGGAGATGTGCTGCTGGCCAGCGGAGGAGGAACTTGGCACAACAGCAACTCAATCCAACCAAAATGAAGTCATTAACTTTTGGGGAAGATCTCCATGTGAAATATTAACATAAATAAGCAAGGGAATGGGAAACTCAAGATTCCAGATAGGGAAAGCGTAGCCAGGAAGGGAGAGACAGGAGGGAGGCTCACAGAGGTGGATGACAAGTTGTGTTGGGGGTGAATGCAAGGAAGGTCACTGTATTATTTAAGAAAATAAATGGCCAGGTGCAGTGGCTCATGCCTGTAATCCTATTGCTTTGGGAGGCCAAGGCAGAACTGCTTGAAGTTGGGAATTTGAGACCAGCCTGGGCAACACAGTAAGACCCCCATCTCTACAAAACAATACAATAAGACCCCCATCTCTACAAAACCACAGAAAAAGAATTTACCAGGTGAGGTCGCTTGTGCCCGTAATCCCAGTGGAAGGATTCCTGGAGCCCAGGAGGTTGAGACTGCAGTGAGCTATGATTGCACCACTGCACTATAGCCTGGGTGACAGAGCAAGACCCTGCCAGGAAGGAAGGAGGGAAGGAAGGAAGGAAGGAGGGAAGGAAGGAAGGAAGGAGGGAGGGAGGCAGGGAGAGTGAAAGGAAGGAAAGAAAGGGAGAAAGAGAGCGAGGGAGGGAGGAAGGAAAGAAGGGAACGAAAGAAGAAAGTCTGCAGGGAAGCGAAGGCCCTTCTTAGACCCCTCAAAGGTCACACTGTACCTCGGTAGCAGTTGGTCAAACTGATGTGGGGCCACACTCCACTCAAATAATCCCTGGCATTCAAGGGTCTTCACAGCTAGCCTGCCGTCTCACAGAGGGCTCCCTGAGCATCGCCTCTTGCATCCGCAGGCCCCTGCTCGCTCCCTCCTTAGCTCTCACATGACCATGTCTTTGCCTTGTGGTTTCCTCTGCCTGGGAGCCCATTCACTGACTGGTAAATTTCTCCCCACCTTCTAAGTCCCAGCTCAAGAGCCATCTCTACGGTTCAGACCCCTCCTCCATCCTGAGCTCTCACTTCTGAGAGTCCACCACAGCCCCTATGCCTCTCCCTAAAGCCTGGTCCATGCTGCACTCTGGTTATTCATTGCTATGGACTGAGTCAATACCTCAGAGTGTGGCTGCATCTGGAGATAGGAACTTTAGTCTTATAATTAGGTTAAAATGAGACTGTTAGTATGGGCCCTAATCCTATATGACTCGTGTCCTTATAAAAAAGGAGACCAGGACACGAGATGCCTGGGGCACACGTACAAGGGGAAAGGCCATGTGAGAACCCACGGAGAAGGTGGCGAGCACAAGAGAGGCTCCTGAGACACCTGGATCTCAGACGTCCAGCCTCTCACACTGGGCAGTACATTTCTGCTCTTTAAGCTACCTGGTCTGCAGGGCTTTGTTCTGGCAGCCCTAGCAGACTAGTACACTCGTGAGCAGTTCCTCTCCCCTGAGAGATGGTCTGGGTGGGGCTCCCACGCTGGGCCAGAAATAGCACTGTTGCCCTTGGCTACTGTGATTAGTTTGGGATGGGTACACAACCGCAAGTCAAGCCCCATTAGCTGGTCCAATCCGAATGAATCTTAGAACTTCTGCAGGTGCTCCCAGAGAAAGGCCAAGGCCTGAGGGTACTTAAACCTGGAAGTTGTGGCACTGGAGGTGCAAAGGCCATCCTGCTGCCCCAAGAGGTGGCCCTGGGGTTGCTGGATGCCAACACTACCTCTGATCCAGCCCATTCCAAAAGTGAGCACCTTCCCCTGGCACTCCACTTCCTTAGGTGTACACGAGTCCCCCTTTCACCAGAGGTGGCTTGAATTGGCATTCAGTTTCTAGCAGGCAAGGGGGCCTTGCCTGGTACATGCCCATTGCTGCCCCTCAGCTCTGTGCAGGAAACCAGAGCACTCAGAAGGGAACCAAGCATGGGATGAAGAACTTTTCCTCTTCAGTCACAGAGCTCCAGTTGGTATCATGTCCACTCTGAATACAAGACTATGCTTCCCAGCTTCCCTTGCAGCTAGGTGTGGCCATGTGACTAAGTAAGCAGAAGTATGGGGTGGAGCTTTGGGAAGTTTCTCTTTAAAGGCAGGCAATGGGTCCTGTTGTTCAAAGTCAAGACTTGATGGCCACAGCTCCAAATGCAGAAGAGCACAGCCCTGATCCTCACCCCTGCAAGACAGCCCTTGTTAGTTGGTCATCCCCAGAAAGTTGCAACCCGACGGGGTTGAGAGCACTGGGGAGGAGCCCAGAGACCCTAAATGTGATGCTTGCTTCTCGATGTTCTGGAGCAGGACACCTGTCTACATATGAGGAAACCTAAGCTCAGGGGGGTTTCAAACTGTTAGGGCTCTTGTCTTGATTCATATTCCTCTTCCCACTGCCCAGGCCAGGGTGACTCCCTCCTTCCTAGCAAGTCTTTAGGTTGTCACTCTTGCTCCTTCCTAGCAGGCCTTTAGGTTATCACCCTCTCTCCTATCTGGCTCTTGGTTTGTCACCCTTCCTCCCTCCTAGCTGGCCTTTAATTTGTCACTCTCCCTCCCTACTGGCTGGTGGCTTTCAAAGCGGGTCTCCATGGCTATCACAGGCTGAGCCACCATCACCTCCCTCCTGGAAGAGTCAACCAGACTCCTGACTCCCACTGCTGCCCCACCCTGCAGTTCATGCTTTTTCTAGCAGCCAGAGTGATGCTGCAAAACCCAGAGTTGGATGCTGTCTCTCCCTTACTGTCGCCCCTTCAGGAGATCTCCATTCCCATGAAGGGAAATCCAGACCCCTGCCCTGGCCTGAGGGATGTTACACCATCCAGCTCCTGGCTCCCTAAGCCTTCCCCTTCAGCCTCCCTCACTCTACTTCAGCCACCCCAGCTCCCTTGCTGTTCCTCAAGCCACCCCCAAAGCATGTTCTACCTCAGAGCCTTTGCACCTACTGTTCCTTTTGCCTGACATGCTCTCCCCCCAGACATGCCCATACCTCACCTCTCTCACAAATCCAGAGCCCTTCCCTGGCCACACACACTGGAACAGCCGCCTCCAGCCACAATGGACAACCAATAACGTGGTGAATGCATGAATAAATCGACAAGTATAATGAATTGACCTTATACCCACTCTTTCATGAATCTTCTAAAATTCCTTTTGGGTTGAATCATATTATGTTGCCATTTTTGTGGGCCAAAAATCATTGCGTAGTGACAATTTCCTAAATTCAGCCTATCCTCTGGTAGTCACTCCCACACTCAAAATCCTCCAGCAGCTCCCACCCAGAAATTCAGACTTGTTACATTGGTATCTGTATCTGGCTACATACCTCCTGGCTCCAGCTCCTACTTCCTTCCAGGCTCCCCAGGCCAACTGTCCTAGCATCGCCGTTCCATGGATTTTCTTGGGCACCTCTCTTTGCTGGAATTTCCCCAGCCCCCTCTGCCTGCCAAGCCCACTAGAATGCCTCTTGTCAGTGGACTCTGCTCCTCGCTGGTGTGCACTGGCAGTGTTCCTCCCCAGCCTCACTTCTACAACCCTGGCCAGCTGGGGGCTGCTCAACAGGAGAGGATCCTTGTCCAGGCACTGCCCTGCACTGCAGCCCTCCTGCCAAGCCCCGGACCTCTGTGGGGACTATTCCAATACCAGCTGATGTACTGGCTGTTCTGAGACTGAAAGTTGTACTGGAATGAACCCAGTCCTGAGAGACCCTGCCACTCACTTTTTTTGACTTTGGGTGAGGCCCTTTTGAGCCTCAGTTTCCTCATCTGTAACATTTTATACATTGGAAGCCACAGGTTTAAAACAATGCTGGGTCCCAGGCCTGGGTCCCAGGAATGGTGTGTGTATGTGTGTGTGTGTGTGTGTGTGTGTGTGTGTGTGTGTGTCTGTGTGTGTCTGTGTGTGTGTGTGATGTCTGAGTAGAAGACAGCACAAAAACCACAGGTGACAAGCAAGGGAAGGCTCACAAGACAGATTCTGCAATCTAACTTGAGTCCTAGTGTTGATGCCACTCACTATGTGACCTGGGACAGTCCCATTCTCTCTCTGGGCCTCTGTTTCCACCTGATAACTGAGCCCTAGGGTTGGGAAGAGGGAGAAGCAGGGAAGATGGTGGAAGGCACAACAAAGACCCAGGAAAAGGCTTACCTGTGGAAAGGCCCTCTGCCAACTTCACCAGTGACCCAAATGACACCAGTGACCGTGGGTATCACTGGGTGACATTTGGGTCACTGCTTGCTGGTTTGCACCTCTGTCCATAAACTATCAGGTGGTATGGATTTGACCAGAGACCTGGCCCTCACTAGGAGTCTGGAATGCAAGTCAATGCCCCTGTAGGATACTGAGATCCTGCCTGCAGTTCCATATGGTGTGAGTAAGAAGGCACTCACAGAATATGGGGACAAAACCAGGCCTGCTGCAGGCTGGGTGAGGCTGTGCTTCCTTCCAAAAGGCAAGGGGAAGCAAGTGTTCATGGTAAGCATGGGCGTGGAGCCCTGCCCTCATGAGGCTGATATTGCCAACCAGCTGGGAATGGATTCAGACAGTGTGGAGTGCTTGGCTGAGGGGGTGGAGCTCTGAGGTAAGAGGGGACTTTTGATAGGTGATCAACAGCGCTCTGAATGGGTGGTGTCCAGTGCAATGTGTTTGGGAAAAAGGACAAGGCTGAGTGAGCAAGGCGAAGGGGGAAGATGGAAGCAGAGGCAGGCGGAGGTCAGCAGCAGCCAGATGAGCAGGGGGATTTCATTCTGATGCAAGAAAGCCTCCAGAGGGGTCTAAGCAGCGCAGTGACATGATCTGATTTCCATTTTAAAAGGATGATCCTGCCTGCTGAGGGGGAGGCAGTGGGGGATACCCAAAGATATCCGAGGCCGACCTTGCTTTCAGGAAGTTCACGGTGCAGAAGCGAGCCTGCGGCAGTTTCTGGTCCCCTAATGCGCATGCACGCAGGCCAGAAGACACACAATGTGGCCTCCCCACACTGACCAGGGCCTCCTGGAGACCAGTATTGCTCTCTCTGACCCTTTTCTATGGACTTGTGTTATAATTGCCTCCGATGTCAAATGAGTGTCTCAAAACTCTGTGTATATGTGTGTGTCTGCAGGCACCATTCCCATAAGACAGTTGCAGAGTAAAAGTCCATAGGAGTCCAGCGGATCATGTCACAGGACTGTGCAGGCTGGGTAGCAGTAGGGAGTGGTGGGGACTGCAGCGGTGAATGGGTTGCCTATTCACTGCTACAACTAAAGGGTTCTCAGTTTCAGTACTTTGCAACCACGCGGGTACACATGTAAATTTTGAGTAGATCTGTTCACTTTTCAAAAGAAGCCAGAAATTTCTATTTTTTAGGTGTAACAACAAGTTTTAAAGTTTGGGCTTCGATTCAAAACACAACATCAGCACTGTGTGTATCAGAGGTTAGCATTCGGGTCACTGGTTTCTGGTTTGCACCTCTTTCAATAAACAGTCGGGGGGTGGGGGGGCATGGATTCAACCAGAGACCTGACCCTCATTGCAAGTCCTAAATGCAAGTGAATGCACCTGCAGGACCCCATACTGAAGGGCATTCTAGCAGGGGTAGGCAAGGGAGTTCCAGAGGATACCCGAGGGTATTCTGGTCTCCCTATAGTCTGTAAGACCCTGCTGGGGTGTTTGGGTGAGCACATACCCACTTTGAGCTCCTTCCCGAAGACGGTGCGCTCCCCCAGTGCAGAGCAGTTCCAGCGGCCATTGCGGAACTGAAACTGACACTCGTCCAGGCCCATTTGTGAGCCTTCTCCAATGACGATGATGGCGTCGGGCCGGCTCTGGCAGATCGCCCGCTGTCTGGGAGCCAGGCCTGGGATCTTGTTACAGATGATGCTTGCGCCCAGAGCTACCACTGAGGAGAAGCCACTGGAGGGAGAGACACAGAGAGATGGAGCGTTAGGCCAGCAAAAGGGCATGGCCTAGGGACCCTTCCTAGGTGTCCAGCCCTGGCCACTCCACCCCCCAGCAGTGGTCTCCCAACTTTTTTATCCTGTACCCCTAACTCATGTCCATTCGCCTAGAAACCCTACAATTTCTACATAGGCTCTTGTATCAGTGTGTACACTCAGTATCAGTGAAACTTGATTTCCTTTTTGGAAACAAAAAAAGATGATGTATGTCACAAACATTATGTTGAGTGAGAAAGGCAAGTTGCCTTTGAGTTTATGGTAGGATGTAATCGAGATGAAGTTCAGAAACATGCAAAAGAAACCCTGTATTGCTAAGGAATTATCTCTTTGGCAAAATTGTAAAGGCAAGCAAGGAAATGATGACTTCAAAGTTTCATGCAGCAGGTGCCTCTGAAGGAGGGATGGGTGCACTAATGTTCATTTAAAAAATCTGTTTTTTAAATGTATATGTAACATATACTCTCATGTATACATACACTTTATTATTGAAAATACCTTAAAAAGTAATTGTAAGTAGAAGTCCTGGCATTTTCTTCCTGCTGCCAATGGAGTATATGCATCCCACTCTGGGCATGACTGGCTTAAAGGATGTGTGTGACTATTACAAGGGGAATTCTTATCTTCCTCAGCTCACTCACTGATATATATGGGATATCCATCATATGGCAGGTACCATGCTGGCAGACAGCTATGCACCTGACCGGCAAGACCCTGCCCTCAAGGAACTAGGGAGGGTGGCAACACAGGTGTCAAAAATGAATAAAACAGTCCATCTCTGACAATTATATGCACTAGGAAGAAAGTAAAGGAAGATGGTGGGATGGCAACTAGAGTGTGGGGGTGGTGAGGGAAGTGGGAGCCACTTTAGCTGAGGTGATCAAGGAGGATTTCCTTGAGAAGGTGACACTGGAACACAGATCTGAATGGCCAGGAGGCAGCTGTGGGAAGATCTGGAGAAGTGTGTTCTGTGCAGAGGGAACAGAAAATGCAAAGTTTTAGGAGGGAGACAAGCTTCGGATCTTCAAGGAATAGAAGCTGATGCAAAACTGGGCCTTGAGAAACAGGGAGATCCTGGGGAGGGGAGACAGCTGAGGGCATCAGGCAGCATCAGGAAGCAGTGAAGGGCATAAGCAGGACATTAACATGATCTGGTGGTCCCCGCTCCATGCAGGAAAGGCCTGTGCAGTGCTAGAGCAGGAGCCGTGGGACCAGGCAGGCTAAGGGTGGTGGTGGCTTGGCCTGGTGGCAGTGTTACAGCTACAGGTAGAGCCATTGGGCAAGTGCCTTGTCCTGGGGCTCAGCTGCGGGCAGTTGTTCTGGAATTGTAATTTGTTACAGTGAGGTTCTCCTGTATCAATAACTTCCCGAGGTGAAGTAGGCCCACACCCTCCCTCCAAGTGCACAGCTGAGCAGTCCTGCCGTTTCCCTAGGTTCCGCCAACGTGCCAGCCTTCTTGCAGTAGGCACTCCGTCCTTGCTGGCTCCTCTCCCTGGAAGTGCTGTCACCCCTGATCTTCACAAGCTTGGCTTCTTGCCATTATTCACATGACCTCAAGGGTCACCTCCCTGCCCAGCCCAGCTAAGGGAGCCTCCCTCCCCTCCCTACCCCTAATAACTTTCCATCACAATCTCTGTTTTGTTTACTGGGTATTCTTGATTACTCATGGTCTACTGAAATGTTTTCATGTATGTGTTTGCTTTTAATTTTCGTGCTCACTTGATCACTTGTCTTCCTCCTGAGAGGATGAGCTGCTTGAGGGCAGGGAGGCTGTCTGTTGGTTCACTAAATGACGACTGAAAAAATGGATTGTGGCACTTCAAAGATGTGGCTCTGGATGAGTACCTACTACATGGCAGGTGCCCCCAGATATGCATGAAATGCGTCAGTAAACTTGGGCCGTGTCCCTACTATGTGCCAAGGCAGTATGCTGGATGCTGCCACAAGCAGCAGCTCATGTAACCTTTCCACACAGCTCGGTGGGGCAGCAATCATCACACCCATTTCACATATCCAAAAATTGAGGCTCACAGAGGTTGGGACCTGGAGGAAGGTCCTCAGCTAGCAGGTGTTGGAGGCGGGAGAGCCTGGCTTTGCATCTGCGTCTCAGCCCTAAACCAGAGTCTAACACACACTAGAATGCTGGGAATGTCTGGGGAAGAAGCAGCATGAGAAAATTAAGTGGAGATGTTTTGGCATCATTTGTCAGGAGGACCCTCTGAGCACCTAGCTGGTCACCAGGGCATTTCTACACCAGCAGAGAGTGGATGCGTTGGCACACTGGGGCCAAAAATTCACAGGTGTAATAGACTAGCCCCTAAGGCTCTGGCCTAGGTTCCGATCTAAGCTTCCCTCACTTACTAGCTGTGCCATCTTATGCAAGCTTCCTTCCTTTTCTGCACTTCAGTTTCTCCATAGCTAAATTAGGGTATTGATAACTAGTTCCACCTCATTGGCTATTGTGAAAACCAAATGTGCTAGAACATGGAAAGTGCTTAGAAGGTGCCAGACACATAGTGAGTGCCCCATAAATGTGGTAGTGGTGTCGTAATTATCATTGTTCTTACTGAATCTGATTGTTGTAATAGGCTCGTGCTGGAGTCACCTGAACTATCCGAGTAAAGTAAGAATACCACGGATGCCCCACCATCAGCCAGAAGCAGGTAGAACCCAGTCACATCTGGGGAACCGGAAAAACCCTTTTAGGGACGTTAAGACGTCAACCATTACGCCCACTTCACAGATGAGTAACCCGAGGTGCAGGGAGCAGCAGTTCCTGACCCCAAGTCACCTGCAACTCCCACCTCCCCGACCTGGACCTGTCCCCACCCCAGAGGGCAGCTTGGGGCGGAAGGCCAGCGCCCTGCAGAACTCCCTCCCTTCCTCCCTCCCTCCCGGGCAGCTGGGTCCCCGAAGGGCCAATCCGGGGAGGCCGCGGCGCTGGCGGGAGGGCGGCCCGCGGGCGGGCGGGGCGGCCAGGGGAGGTTATTTTCTGCTGTTTTCCCTTTCTCTCTTCCCCACCACCCGGGTCCCTCCTCCCCGTTTCTAATTAAAAAGGAGATAAAGCCGCACGCGGCCCGAGCTAATCGGCCCGACAGGCTTCCTGGATGCTGGATGTGCGCGGGGCGGCGGGGCGCGGGCCAAGATGAAGATTAAAGCCGGGGAAAAAAGAAAAGCCACCCAGACGCGGGCGAATCAATAACACTTAAAACACTCCGGCAGGCTGGCAGTGCGCGAGCCCCGCAGCCGCCTCTCCGCCGCTCGTCTGGCTGGCGTACCCTGGTCCGCTCCGCACGCACCTGCTAGCCGCCGCGGCCCGACAGCTTGCGAAATCCCCGCTCCAGAGACGCGGGCTGGGAAACGACAGGGAGATGGTGGGGGTAGTAGTGACAAAACACAAAGGATCTGCCACACACACCCCCTCGCCGCAGCCTCGCGGTCTACCCCTCCCGAAAAGGAGCGGTAGCGGGTTCACTGCTGGGGGCTGGAGGGGCAGGGTGCGTGAGACCTACCAAGCGGGCCCTTCAGCGCCAGCATCTCTATCCATGCCTAGACGCCCCCAACCCCCACCGCTCCGAGCCTCACACCCATTATGTCTTAAATACAAAGGGTGACTGGCTTTGCACAAGCAGCCCCAGGACGGGTCCCGAGCTGCCCCCTCCCACCTTCCAGCCAGAGCGCCCCTGTGCCCCACCTCCACAGAAATGCTGGGTGAAGCCGGGGGGCTGCTCGCGCGCCCGGCCGCCTAGGCTGCCCAGTTCCAGGAGGCGGGGTGTCCCGCCTCTCTCTAGCGCTTGTCTCCCTGGGTGTCTCGGGCCGCCTCTCGTCCCACCTTTGTGTGTGTTTGTTGCGGGGTGGGACGTGCTGTCCCCTTGGCCCTGGAAGGGGCTCTGGAAGTCTAAGGGTCCCTGGAAATTGGGTGGTGCCAAGGCTCCGGGTGGCGGTTTCTGTTTTTGTCAGCGAATGTCCTTTCCGAGGGTACCTGTTCCCTGTGTGCACGGACCGGCCCCGCCTGCCACCTGGGGACTGCCCAGTCTCTAGAGCGGCAGTGGCCGCGCCTCCGGAGAGAGTTCCTCTCGGGCTTCAGGGACTGAGCTCCCTGAGAGCGGCTGTGGTCCTGGCTTGGTGTTCCTGGGGGACCTGCTGCCCTGTGAGCGGGTCCGAAAGGTTGCCGGGATGGGCTGAACCTTTGTAGCAGCTAGCCCTCCCCAGAGTCCCTCAGGCTGGAGCGTCCCTACCGGCTGTCTCTGGTCCTGGGGGATTCCAGACTCAGACATCCTCAGGATGGCCATTCCCCCTGCCTATATCTCCTGGGGCGTCCGCCTGCTGGGGGCCTTTGTGCGCCCACCGCTCCCACACCGCGCCCACCCGGCCTCTAGGAGAAGCTGTGGAAGTTGTGGCCCGCAGAGGCTCGCAGGCGGCACACCTCCCTCCCTGGGCCGTGCCAACTTTGCCGAGACACGCGCGGAAAGGGCGCAGGCAGCCCTTACCCGATCCGGAGGTAGACCATGCCCAGGCTGAGAAAGAGGTGGCCCAGGCAGCGCCGCGCTTTCCGGTTCATAGTCCCTGCTGGCCGCCGGGGCCGCGGGCCGGGCTGTGCTGATCCCGCGGGCCGGCCCCGGCTGGGCAATCAACATAGCCCGCCCGGGAGGCGCGGGCCGAAGGGTCCTCGGGGCTGGCTGTCTGTGCGCCCGTCCGCGCGCTCGGCGCCTGAGCCTCGCCAGGAGCGCGGGAGCCACGGAGCGGGAGGAGGGAGGGAGGAGCGAGCGCGGCGTGGGGCGACGCCGGGCTGCGCGCTAGCGACCGGTGCAAGTGTGTGAGACGCGGGGAGTGCGGGGGCGCTGCTACCTCCCGCCCCCGCCCCACCCTCCTTTCCCCGTCCCTCCCCCGCCCCCTCCCCCGCCCGCCTCCCTGGAGCGCCCGCCCCGCACCCCTGCGCCCGCGGGACGGGACCGCCTGCACCAGGTGCGCGCTCACGCCTTTCCATGCGCGCTCCCGGGGGCCCCCTCCCTGATCCGGGGTGCATGTGGGAGGCCGGGGAGCACAGCCCAGTTGGAGGCGGCAGGAGCCCTCTCGCCTCCACCCGTCGCTAACTCACAGGTTGCGGGACGAGTGGGCGTCCAGAGGCTGCCCTCGGGTGGAGGGGACCAGACTCGGCAGAGAGCCCTAGTGCCTTGGTCTGCCGCCCCGCTCCCTGAAGCCCGGGGCAGGGAGTTGGGGCTGACAGGATACACCCCAGTTCCTCAACCCCAGCTTCAGGGGAGGGCGCCCCCTTTTGCGGAGCGACGGGCGGACCGTGATAACTGGCTCAGTGTACTTCTTCTTTACCCCCACCTATCGAGGGTGGCGGCAAGGGGGGTGCCCAGGTGAGGCAGCGTCCTCTGGGGTCCTGCTGTTAGCGGCAGACGGAGTCGGGCCGAGGCCCAGTGGCCTCGCGCTGAACGGCTGCGGGGCGCCTGAGCCGCGGGAGTGTGAGGGCCGCAGCCGGCCGCTCAGAGCGCGCTCGCGGCGACACCAGGCGGACGCGGCGGGTGGTACACCTCGGCCTCGCTCCCGGGGACAGAGTGCTGTGAGCTGCCAGCCGAGGGAGAGGGCTGACCCCCTTCTTTGGCGTACACCCCATTCAGTGAGCTAAGGAAGTCTAAATGTCCCTGGAAGTCGGGTGTTGCCAAGACCCCGAGCGGTGGTTTATGTTTTTGTCAGTGAATGTCCTTCCCCCTGGGTACCTGTCCCGCCTGCCACCTGGGGGACTGCCCGGTCTCTAGGAGCGGCTATGCCCGTGCCTCCTGAGAGCGTTCCTTTCGGGCTCCAGGGACTGAGCGCCCTGGGGGCGGCTGTGGTCCTGGTGTTCCGGCTGGAACTGCTGTCCTTGTGCCCGGATCCGGCAAACGTGGACTCAGGTTTTAGCTGAAGAAACTGAGGCTCAAGGAGTTGAAGGTGTTTGCCCAGAGTCACCAGCTGGCGAGTGGCACAGCTGGTGTGAAACAAAGTGTGCCCACCTGTAGTAACCTCCCACCCCCAGGCCTGCCTATCTTTCAAAATTGCCTTTCTAAATTACACACACACACACACACACACACACACACGCACACACCTGAAAGCCACCATTCATGCATTCATTCACATTCCATATTCTGTGCCAACCATGATATGATTGTGGGCACCATGGATACAAGGAAGAAGAAAGGCGAGAGTCTCTCCTCTTGGGGCCAGGGAATGGGAGAGGGAATACTGGGTGTTGGCGTGTACATTTAGATCTGAGGAGGTGGCATTTGAGCTGAGGCCTGAAGGACACAGTATCACGGGTCCAACACTGCAGGAAGGGGACTGGCAGGTGCAAAAGCTCAGAGGTGGATATGAGCCCCAGGGAGGACATGGTGGGCTGTGACAGAGAGAGAGAGAGAGAAGGCCTGGGCTTGAAGGGAGTAGATGGGGCTATACAGATCCGCAAAGCTGTGTGGACACATCAGGGAGGTTGGATTTCAGGGGTGTATTCAGTTGGGAGGCATCGGAGGGACGAAGAAGGGGCGACTCATCTAATTTGTGTGTTCAGAAGCTCCCTGTGGCTGTCCTAGGGGAGCAGAGCATACGGATGGAGCTAGGCCTGTAAAGTGCACCGTCAAGCAGACCAGAGAGGAGATGGCAGCGGGAGTCCAGGTGAGCAGGTGAGACATTGGTGGTTTGGGTTAGGGCGGTGCTTTTAGAACATGACCACAAAATTATTTGATCCTCCTCCCATGAAGAGCTGGGTTCTCTGTGCTCTTCCTGCTTGAATTTGGGGCGGGGAGGGCGGCTTGTGATGGCTTCCCCCAATAAGGTGTAGTATAAGCGAAGCTCAAAAATGACAAGTCTTCACAACAGAAGACAGTGAATGCAGCAGTCTTTGTTTTGTTGCCTGGAGCAGTGGTGCTGGGGCCCCAAGCACCATGGAAGAGGCCTGGAGGCCACCGTGCTGTGAGGAAGCCCAGGCATAGGCAGGGGCCACCTGTGCGTGATCCAGTCCCAGTCCCAGGTGAGTCCAGCACTAGAGTCACCTTGCCCAGGTGCCAGAAATGTGGGTAAAGTTACCCCCACCATCATGCCATGCTGACTTTGTGTCTGCCAAGCTAAGGCATGGTGGACGGTGTCTGTGTAGTATTCCCAGTGTACCCTGCCCAAGTTCCTGAGCCTGTAACTTGTGGATCTATTGATTGTTTTACTCCACTACGTTTTTTTGGGGGGGGGTGCTTGTTACACAGCAATTGTAACTGGGACAGTAAAGGTGGAAGTAGGGCACAGAGAGAAGGGGACCGTGGACATAAGGTCTGTGCACTGATAAGACTTGAAAGGATTTAGGGGAGAGGGGGAGGAGTGGAGAAAGAGGATGACAAGTGACCCGATGTTGGCTGGAGTATTTGGGTGAGTGGAGGTGCCATGTAGTGCTGTGGAGTTGGTTGGAGGAGCTAAGGGTTTGGGAAGGGAAATCAGTAGGTCTCTCATGGCCACGTTCTTCCCTCCTGCGTTCTTCCTCCTCCTTTTCCTCCTCTTCCACCCTCAGATGCAGTCAGCACAAGCTCTGAGCAGTCTACCTCCAATGAATCTCTCAAATATGCCCTTCATTTTTTGCATTCACCATCATTCCTAAACCAAACATTCATTCATGCCATGAATGCTGGGGTGTACTTGTGACCCGCCGTCAGGGCAGGTGCTGCATGCATTGGAAGGCGACAGAAAAGGAAGAGGAAGAAGAGGAGGAATATGGGAGGGAAGAATAGGGCCAAGACAGATCAGTAGATCAAATAAATCCAGTCTGTGCCCCTCCTGGGGCAACCCGTCTGAGGACAGACCTAATGATCAAATATGTAGGTAGCACTATTACATGCCAGGCACTGTCATTTGTGGCCTCAGCACATCAACTTACTGAATACCCTGAAAATGCCAAGAGATGGGTGCTCCACTTGTTGATATAATTATCACAGCCATCATTGTTTGATAGTATGAGGAAAGTGAATCAGGTAGGGATTAAATAAATTATCAAATTCCCACAGACAATGCATGGCTGAGTTGGGCTTCAAACCTAGAGAATATTGACTTCAGCATCTGTTTGTAACCCCCCCCCCAACCCTGTCCCATTAGGCTGCCCATCTCTTGGAGGTCGGGGGAAGACTTGGGACACTCCAATAGGATTAGGCACCAAGATGTGTGATGCGCAAAGGGCCGTTGGAACACAGAGGAGTTTCTCATCCAGTCTCAGTGGATCAGGGAAGGCTTCCTGGAGGAAGCGTTCCTAAAGTGGGGTGCTAAAAAGATGAGTTGGTATTAAGCAAGTAGAGTTTTTGAAACCAGAGGAAACAGGACCATGGAGATTCAAGATACCTGGAGATTGGGGGATTAGAGGGAATAAGGGTGGAAGGAGATGTGCGGGGAAGAGGCCCAATAGGGAGTCTAGGGACACAGGGCATATTAAGGGGGTAGGGGTGTTACATGATCAGCTTTATATTTCAGAAGGTTCATGTGGCTGCCGTGGGAGCCAACATAAGGGACAAGAGAGGAGGGCAAGTCAGGAGGTCTCAGTTACCCGTGGGAGAGAAGGCTCAGCCTGGACGAGATGGTGGCGGATGGTGGGGAGAGAAGGGAGTGGATTTGAGAGTAAGTTTGAGGCAGGGTGGACAGGATGAAAAAGGCCTTCAGGACAGTGTCCTGTCCTGTGAGTGTGGCTGGTGAGAAAAACACAGAGGGGGAAGCTAGGGAGCAGAAAGTCTCAGGGAGTGGAACTTGGTTTTGGGCATGCTGAGTCTGAAGTGTCTGTAGGTCACTGAAGGGTGACTGGTGCTTGGGGAGACGCTTGAGGCTGTCACTTCTGGCTTGGATCTTCCCAGCTAGGTGGAAATGGGCAGACATTCAAATCAAGGCATGGAGAGGATATCCTGGGAGACCAGGAGAGATGAGTGGGGAAGGCACAGTGCAGAGCCCCAGGAATTCAGCATGATGTAAAGAACCAGGTGGGGAAAGGGAGTGACTAACGTTAACAAAGACAAGCCTAAAAGACAGGGAGTTCATCAGAAAGCCAGAGAAGGAAAAAAGGAATTTGCAGGGTCTGGCTTCACAGAGAGGAAGGAGAGGCAGAACTAAAAAGGGTTCCATCTTATCAGCCTAGCGTCGAGAGATCTTTATAGTCTAGCTCAAAATTACCTTTACAGCCTCCACCTTCCCCAAACATTTGTGCCCGTATCACAACAAATTAGTGGGTTGCCACTAGCATTTACCAAAAGAGATAGATCAGGAAATAACAGAGGGCATTATGCGTAAGGTTCCAACTCTGTGTGTGTGTTCATGTGTGTCTGTGTGTGTTGGATGTGTATGTGTATACATCGCGGGTTGTGATTTTTTTTTAAAGTTGAGAGACCGCTTTTTAAAAACTTGAGAGAGTCTGCCATTCCTTTGCATGTGTCTAGAATGCTTTTAGGTGTCTTTTCTACCTGGGAAACTCCCAACTTATCTTCCAAATCCCACCCAAATATCAACTCATCTGAAAGCCTTCCTTGATCTGCATTACTCCTAGGCCCTTGGTCTCTTCCTCATTCATTCAGTCATCAAACACTTGTTGAGGATTAAACTGTGCCAGGCCCTTGGCTGGGTTCGATGCTGGGGTACAGCCATGAACACAGTGAACATGATCTTCAAAGGGACCACCTTTTAACGCATCTCTTCCTCTGTGCTCCCACCTGTCTTGTGCTGATCTGGCAGAGCCCTTCCCACCCTGAATGTTGTCTAAACTCACTCCCCTCTTTCCTCCATCAGGACATAATCTCCCTGTGGGAAAGATGCTGTATTCTGTTCCCAGCACCCAGGACAGGGCTTGCATCAACTGAGGACCATGCTTTGGTAAAAGGAATGCAGACTTTTGGGTCACATAAGTCTGAGTTTGAATCCCAGCTCTGCTACTCAGTAGCTTCATGATCCAGAACAGTTTATTTTTAACTTGTTCGGATTTCTGTGGGCCGAATAATGTTCAGGTCATTTAATCCTTCACTTCACTGGGAGCTCCCCCAAGGGGAAAACTATACTTGATTCATTCCAAAACCTGGAACCTAGTGTGAATAACGGTTTCATGACTGTTTCGATGGGACGACCCATTGCAGAAAGTTCTTCTTTGGCCGAGTCATGCTAGTCCAGAATTTTCTCTCCATTTAGCTCCCTCTGCCTGGATTAAGGAGTAAGGATATCTCTTCAGCAGGTACTGTTTCTCTTTAAGCCAAGCCAACCATACCTGGGGCAGGTGCACAGTCAGCCAGGTGCTTTGTCGCCCCCTGGTGGATACAGAAGGAGATCAGCTTAGCCCTCTGGCAGCAACGATAATCACTAAGGGAAATGGAGTCCTGCTGTATACCAGGCACTGCTGTCAGTGAGGCCTCTAAAGGGGTCCACATTCTGGCTCCACCATTTATTATCTCTGTGACCTTGGGAAAGTTACTTAAATCCCTCCTTGCCTCAGTTTATTTGTAAACTGGGAACATTAATGGTTTCTACCTCCTTGGGTTGTTTTGAGGTTTAAGATACTATACGTCAAGTTTATCGCATTGCTGGGAACATTGCCAGTGCTGCGTACATGCTTGTAAATTAAATTAAGAGAGAGGCCACTGGTGCTGCCACGGATCAAGAAAGGGTGTTTGTGTTTAAGGCGGTCTCCGATGGCAGGTCCCCAGGTGAGCCTTTCGCCTGTGTTTGATCCCTTCATTTTCTTCATTTATGCTTTGAAGAAAATTTCAGCAGCACAAACCATAGCCAAAGCTTTTAGTACTAAAATGTTTGGAGCTGCTGGGAGCCCTGTATTGGGAGCATTATTTTTGTTGAATGAATGGATGAAGGAGAGAAATACTCTCGTATGAAGTAGTGCTCAGAAGAAAATGAAATTCAGAGTTATGACGCAGAGCAGCTCGGTGGGAAACCTCAGGTAGTGTGACCAGAGAAGGCCTCTCTGAAGAGCAGACATGTGCTGAGAACTGAACAATGAAAAACACCCTTGAAGCTTCATTTTGCCTCCCCAAGAAGCCATCCCTGGTCAACTCCTCCAAGGAGATATTGACCTTCACAGCCCCTACGCTGGCCCCTGCACAAGCAGCCACCATGCCGACTGAGCCTTACCTGTGTGTTTGTCTGCTCCCCATCCCTGACATGAGCACCTCCAGAGGGGACCCGGAGCTGCACACCCAGCGATGCGCACAGGACCCCAGGTAATCTGCCCGTGGAGAGCAGAGGATTTGGAAAGAAGAAGAGCTGGGAAGGAGGTGGCAGAGGCCATTAGGGTGTCAATTGTAAAGGACTGTAGGCTTCATCCTGTTGATGGGAAGGTACCCACATTGTCAGAGCAGGGCTGTGATAGAAATAATAGTAATAAACCCACAGTCCCATGTGGGTTTTCACAAGTGAGATCAGCCTCTATTATTTTGTGGCTGTCCAGCATTCAACCCCATGACTGGCACCATGGTGTCTGCCTGGGGAGCCCCCCTCTGTGTGCCAGGCTGGTGGGAGGTTGTGCTGCCTCTGATGGAATCTCTTCTTCCTCCTGCCTTGCAGCTTTTGGCCCACAGGTCCTCACTCCCTGGATGAGACCAGGCGGGGCAAAATGGTGGGGCCTGAAGACTACATTCCTATAGCTGGGGAGCAGCAGGAACACAGAGACCATTCATCTGCTCAGATAAGGAAATGGTCTCTCTCTTTGCACTGTCATAGCATCCATGATTTACTGAGGACCTACTATGTGCTACGCTGTCTGATGGATGCCTTACATTTCTTTGCTACTGGTAGCAATTTTCCCAGATAGCTGTATGGTTCACCCATTACTTCATTCAAGCAAAATATCACCTCTCACATGGCTACCCTAGGGGGGTGGCCCCTGAGTACCCTGCCCTTTCATGACACTTTCTAGACTACCTCTTACCCTGGCTTTATTTATCTGCCTGGCTTAATTTATCAGTACCACCCCAACCTTACATTGTATCTTTGTTTGTTGACATGTTTGTCTTCCTCATTGCACTGTCAGCCCCACAATGTAGGGATATTTGTTCCTTAATGGCTGCATTTCCCAGAAAGATGCCTGGCACACGGGCAGCCCTCGATGAATAGTTTTTAGACAAATGAATAACTGGATGATTCCCATGCACTCCTCAAAACAACCTCCTTTTCCAGAAGAGAAAATTGAGATGCTGAGGGGTTAAGTTACTTACCCAGCATCCAGCTGGGCACCTAGCTGAGTGTCTGGCACTTAAGTTAGCACATGTCACCATTCCCTTTTTGTCTTCTCCCACATCTCATCCCTGCCAAGAATAGGGCCCTTTGCACTGATTTCACCCACATAGCTTTCATCTTCATCCCAGCATTCCTAATGCCCACTGTTATGCAAGAGGTGGGTCTCACCCAGGCTGGTGACTCAGTGTTATCAAGGGAACTCGAGGTGGGGGCAGAACGGGTAAGGTCATTCTGACTGGGATGAGCTGAAACATGGGCCTTGGGGCTGGAAAATTGGTGTCGCTCTCCTCCTGCTGCCAAAGTCCTATTGACTCCCCTGCTGAACCATCAACCTATTTGTGAATCTGGGGGACAAGATTGTGGAAGAGGCTGCAAAGAGACAATCCATCCCACAGGTGGGGAGACAGCCCCAAAGCAGGCCCGAGAGGCTCCCAAGGCACATGGTCAGCTAGGGACAGAGTTGGATGTGAAATACTGCTGAGGGCACTGGAGCAACACACCCAGCTTTGAGTGTCGGCTCAGCATCTTGCTGTGTGACCTTAGGAAAATGGTGAACTTCCTTTAGCCTGTTTCTTCATCTGTGTGGAGATGGTAATAATAATGCCACCTCATGAGTTATAGCTATCATATATGTAACACATTTAGCAGAGCATCTGACACATGGCATGCATTCAACACATGATAGTTATTTGATGATGATGATTATAGCGATAATGATATGTATTGGAATCCAGCCCTCTACGATCAGTAGGAATCTTTTTTTTTTTTTTTTTCTTTTTTGAGACAGAGCCTCACTCTTTCTCCAGGCTGTAGTGCAGTAGCACAATCTTGGCTCACTGCAATCTCCACCTCCTGGGTTCAAGCAATTCTCCTGCCTCAGCCTCCTAAGTAGCTGGGTCTACAGGCGCGCACCACCATGCCTGGCTAATTTTTGTATTTTTTTTACTAAAGCCAGGGTTTCACCATGTTGGCCAGCATGGTCTCAATCTCTTGAACTTGTGATCCGCCCGCCTCAGCCTCCCAAAGTCCTGGGATTACAGGCGTGAGCCACCGCACCCGGCCCAGAAGGAATCTTAAAGATCATTGGGGCCACTGTTTCTCAAACTTCTATGTGCATCTAAAGTACTTGGGTATGAAACAGATGCCCAGGACCCCCTCAAGACCTCCCAAGTTGGACTTTCTGGAAGAGGTGGAGAGAAGTCTATCCCATCTCCACTGAGTAGTGGCCAACTGTGCTCAGACGTCTCTCAGGGAGAGCAGCTCACTCATCCCAAGGGCGCCCCTTACATTTGGGTACAATGGTGACTGGGACAGTTCTTCCTCATACCAGTGAGAAATCAGCTGATAGAGGTTAGAGGAATCAGAGAAGGGAAAAGTGGGTCCCCCCTGTTCTCTGGGCCTTGATTTCTCCAGCTCAAAAATGGGATAAGGCATCCTATCTCTAAGTCTGTATCTCTCCAAAAGGAGTCTATGGACTCCCAGGTTTCCAGAGAGGCATGCTCAGGGCTCCAAGAGTGAGAATTTCAAAATAATCTTTTTTTTTTTTTTTCATTTTAACATGAATCTAACGTCCTCATATTTCAGACTATCAGGATGACCTCATTATAACTGAGAACTGTCCTCTAATTACCTTTCCTGTTTGAGTTTGCATTTTTGCTTATGGTCATAAGGTTCCCAGGAAAACCACTTTTGTGATTTGGAGCCCAGGAGAAGAAAGCAATAATGCACTGAAGCCCCTGCCCTGTGTGAAGAAAGGGTTAGGAGCAGGAGGGCTAGAGGAGAGGGGTTGGGAGGTTGATTCATCTCATGATGGACAGTGACACATGGTGCCAAATTTAAAGGGCCCCACGTGGTGGCAGGTGACACCATGGTCAGGCTACAAGCTGCCACTCAACTTTAGCAAAGTAACATTCTCTGGCACATGTCAATTATCATTCATTTAAAAGTGAGGTTTTGTAGTGTTGATGTTAGTTTATATTTCTTCTGGAACTTGCAGATTTTAATAGCATAAGAGCCTACACTTGGTGTCATGATAGTCTATACCTAAGCAATGGTGTCATAAAAATTAGTTAAACCACCATTGTGTTGTGTTGCGGGGGTTAGTAACATACAAGCGGCTTCCCCTTTCAAGGAGCCCACATATCCCTCAAGTTTGAGAAACACATTCCTGTTGATTTTGAAAGACCTGTGCACTCTCATGGTTTGTGAGCCCATGGATGGACCATCAGGTGGATGGGACTGTTTTAATTGAATTTGAGGTAAAGACCAGTGTGAGGCCAACTGATGAGTGTGTGTGTGTGTGTGTGTGTGTGTGTGTGTGTGTGTACTTTGGGTTTTGCTGGCATGAGAATCCCCTGCAGTAGGACTTGTTAACACACAGAGGGATGCCCACTGCTCAGGTTCACATTCAGTCCATCTGGAGCTGAATGAAATGCACCCCAAAATGTGCATTTCTAACAAGTTCCCAGGTGATGCTGATGGCCATACTTAGAGATCCAGAAGATCATCACCTGTGGACTGGGAGGCAGGACTCAGGTCCACTGGCCTCTGTCCAGCCTGCTCTGGAGTCCTGGGTAAGTCCCTTGTTCTGGGTAAGCTTCTGGACTCCTGACTTCCCATTCCTGTAATAAGAAGCTGGGATAAGTCTAGTGCCTCATCCAGGAACAAGCATAAGCTCGGACACCTGGTTTGCCATTTGGAGTCTAAAGCCTGGTATTTTATCTGTGAAGCTTCATGTCCACCCAGGAAGCCCCTGGAGCAGGAGGGCAGTGGCAGTCTTAGCTGCCTGCTTTGGGGAGACAAGCTGCGGAAGCAGAAAGGCACACTCCCACTCCAAACCTGGTCTCTGGCCCTGTGACTTTGTGCAAGTGACTGGTCTCCAGGGCTTCCCCTTGTGTTGTAGGGCCACTGAGACATCCCTTCCGGAAAGCACCTGGAGCTGGTGGGCACTCTGAGATTCATCTGTGTGCTCCCAGCCACACTTTGCCTCGACGGCCACTGGCCGACTTCCCGTGGGCTCCTGGTCACCTCGGGAGGAGAGCACTTATCGCCATTCCAGCCCCAAGGTCTTCCTCAGGATAATCTCTGGCCCGGGTGATTCATCTCATGGGCTGGGCCCTTCCTCTCGGGCCTGAAATATCTCCCTCCCCTCACCATTCCTGGGTCATGCCTGTGCCCCCAGCCATGTGACTTCCTCTGGGGACTGGCCCTGGGCCCCTGCCCGCCTGCTAGCCCTCCAGTCCCGAGCTAGTGACCCACTCTGGGCCTGCCATATCAGGGAGGGCTCAGCTGGGAGGGAGGAAGCCCACAGCTTGTTGTGCTGGGGAAAAACTGCATCCCCGCATCCGGCCCCCACCCCAGCCCAGCCACACCTCTGCCTTCAGTGGGCTGGGCTTCCGGCACATATCCTGGCACGTCCTGGCCTGTTTATCACTCAGTTGCCACCTGGCCCTCTGCCCCTCATGCACATTCCCTGGGAGGCTTCTGGGGCTGGAGCAGAGGGATTGGCCAGTATATCTCCCAGCTTTAGGGAGGCTGCCTTTTTCTGGAGCTAAGGACAGCTCTTTGGAGAAGATGGATGTGAACACATATCCTAGTTCCACTGTGGAATTGCTGTGTGACTTTAGGCAAGTGAGCCCACATCTCTGGGTCTTAGTTTCCCTGATTTTAAATAGAAAGATAAATACCTCTGTCTCCAGTTGTGTGGATTAAACAAGATAATTACAAATATACTGATGCTTGGACCCTACCTCCAACCACTTAAATCAGAATCTCTGTGAATCATATAAAAAGCTTTCAGAGAGGTTCTAAGACACAGCTAGGGATGGAATCTACTAGAATGGAATAATTAATGGCTGAAGCTCTGGACTAGATCAACATGGGTTTGAATTCTGGTTCCATTATATAATTATGGAGCCTTGAGTAGATCATTAGCCTCTCAGAGCTTCTGCTTACTGGTCTGTAGGTTGGGGATAATATTACTTACTTCCTAGTAGTGTTATGAACATTAAATGAAGTAGTAGATATTAAGTGTTTTGAACACAGTGACTATTCCCTAAGTAAGTCAGGTGAGGATAGGACAAGCCCTTCTTTCATCAGTTTACACAAGGCAACTAGCTCTGTGCCTAGTCCCTAGATGGCACTTCAAATGAGTATCTACAAATGACTAAGTGTAGCTGTTTTCATTATTGTAGACTAAAAAGTGGTGGAAAATCTCAATTATCCTGAAAATAAACTTCTTTCTGGCTTGTGACCGACTTTAGAAACTACACCTCCCAGCATCCTTTGCAGCTAGGGGCAGCCATGACTTTGTTCTGTTGAGGGAGATGTAATCGGAAGCCCCTGGGCTTTTAGCTCCCTGAGTTTCCCCTTCCTGCGGCAGCCATCTTGAGAAGGATGGTTGAATGGAAAGCAAGAAGGAACCTGGGACACAATGGCATGGTTGAGCTGCCATAGCAGCCTCACAGCCTGCCTCTGAGCTAGATTTTTTTTTTTTTTTTAAGTGACAGAAAAATCTCATTGTTTAGGCCTCTGGGTTAGGGGATTTTTGTTTCTAGTGGAAGAAAAACAGATGCATTGGGCCTTCTCATTGTCCTACTTTCTGTTCTCAGTGCTCAATCTCAAGAAAAATCTAGGCCAAGAGAATCAGCCACCTTCTAAGGAAGGAATCACTAATGCCCTCCTTAGATCTCTAGAGCTGGGCTAGAGGCACTATGGGAAACCTGTTCAACTCCTAATCTGACCCCTTGAAGCAGAGTTAGCCCCAAGTCCTGACCAGGTTCCACTGGCAGCCCCAAAAAGTTCAAGAAGAGAAGGTGACCCCCTCCTTCCCTGGATGCCAACACCCAAGTCCAAAATCTCACAGCTGCCGTGGGTCTCCTGAGCTCTTCCTCTGGAGTCAGGCAAATATTTGTCAGAATCTTGGCTCTGCACTGATGTGCCACAGGCAATGTGTCTTTGAATGAGCTTTCATGTTCCTATCCATAAGGTGGGTCTACACCAAACAAGAGATAAATCTGAATAAGAAACGCAGAAAGGGATATGGTGGCTCTTGCCTGTAATACCAGCACTTTGGAAGGCCGAGGCAGTCGGATTACTTGAGGCCAGGAGTTCAAGACCAGCCTGGCCAACATGGTGAAACCTCATTTCTACAAAAAAACCAAAAAAATTAGCCAGGTGTGGTGGTGCATGCCTGTAATCCCAGTTACTAAGGAGGCTGAGGCATGAGAATTGCTTGAACCCAGGAGGCAGAGGTTGTAGTGAGCTGAGATCATGCCACTGGCACTCCAGCCTGGATGACAGACCCAGACTCTGTCTCAAAAAAAAAAAAGAAGAAGAAAAGAAAAGAAAAGAAAGAAAGAAGGGAACTAAGAAAGGGACTATAGGTGAGCAATGCTAACAAACCAACCCAGAACTAGGATTAAATATTCAAGGGAAGGGAGGTGGCAGAATATTACAAGGTCTGTGAATATTGCAGACCTTAGCATTATAAAATCAATAGCCCTCCTGGGTGTGGTGGCTCTTGCCTATAATCCCAGCACTTTGGGAGGGTGTGCCAGGCAGATCACTTGCGGTCAGGAGTCCAAGACCAGCCTGACCAACATGGTGAAACTGTGTGTCTACTAAAAAATACACAAAAATTAGCTGGGTGTTGTGGTGGGTGCCTGTAATCCCAGCTACTCAGGAGGCTGAAGCAGGAGAATTGCTTGAACCTGGCGGGTGGAGGTTGCAGTGAGCAGAGATCATGCCACTGCATTCCAGTCTGAGAGACAGAGTGAGACTATTTCCAAAAAATAATGAATAAATAAATAAAATCAATAACCAACAGCAATTCTGTGTGGGCATGATAGAAAGTGTGAAGGATTTAACTTTCTCATTCTTCATAACAGGGAAAAATAAATGCTAAGATTTAAACATGTAATTTAGGGAGGAAATGGCCCTTAATCTCAATGTTCTCCACAAACCTGGGGGAGTCTTGTAAAAAAATACTCATTTTGGTAACAAATCAAATATGTAAAGTTAACAACTGCTTTTATTTCACTCAAATTTCCTTTTCTTTTGGTAAATTCATGTGGAAATATGCTCCAATATTTTATTTTTTAAATTGGCACATGTAATATAATCTCGTTTTAATAAAATTCTTTTCCTTCCTTCCTTGCATCCTGCCTCTCTCCTTTCCCTCCTGCTCCCCATCCTCCCTCTCTTCTTTCCCTCCTGCTCCCCATCCTCTCTCTCTTCCATCTCCCTTCCTTTCTTCCATTCCCACCCCTCCTTCCAAGTATATGCCTAGAAAAACATCTGGAGTGATGCTGCCTTGTATTAGTTCTGGGGTGGTTTGGAGCACTACGGCTTGTAGTGATTGCTCTCCTCTCTCCATTTTGGCAACACTGCTATATAGCTTGAATGGTTTATAAAAGCACTTTGCCTTTTAATAAAAGACAATACAATACTTTTTTTTCCAAAAAATCAGTCATATCCCTTTTATAGGGTTCTCTTGAGCACTGAATGACATGACCGGGAAAGCACCTGGGACACTGAGGCAAGCACAAGTCCAAGATGGCCCTGAGATTTCTTTCCAGTGATGTACATGCCCTGTACATGCTGGTCCTTCCACCTGAAATGTCCTTTCCTTCTCCTTTTAGCAAATTTCTACTCGTCCTTCAAGACCTAGTTCAGTGTGAAGAAGTCGCAGACACCTACACCCAGCCAATCAGAATCTCTCTCTGGAGACTTAACCGGGACAGCAGAAAGGCATCACATAGCAGTAGTGTCCAGGTGTGACTGTTCAGAGGGTTTTGGCATCAAGATCACCTGACGTAGCCCAGCTTCTGCTTTATTGGATCTTGTCTTCAAGCTTCCCTTATTCCACCACCTCCCCAGTATCCTCCCAACAAATTGTTTTTATTTAAAGTGGCCAAGTCAGTTTCTGCAGCTTGCAACTTAAGTACCCAACTGTTTCCCTGTCTCCCCAGCATTGTGTTCCAGGCCCTGAGGTTTGTGGAATGAATTGCAGTCATGCAGAAGGTCATTATAAGAGGCCATCCTTCCTGCGACCCAACCTTCTGAAGGATGGTGCAGGACACACACCTGTGCTGCCTCTGTGAGATGTCTGGGACTAGAGAGCAAGGCACACACAAACAGTTCTTGCTTGTCAAGGAGCTCTGCCCATTTTAGGAAGGAGAAACGGCTCGAGAGGCTAGACCACTTGCTCAAAGTCTCACAGCCATCGGAAAAGGCCGAGGGCCAGGCGTTTTTGCAAACAGGCAGGTTTAATCTTCCGTGTGCGCCTCCATACGCAGGGCCGTGACCTCTGCCTAAAACACAGAGGGCGCTCAACACGTGCTCACTGGCCCCTAATTCTCCCGCCGGACCCGGAAGAGGAGAATTAGCAACAGCTGCATTTTGCAGATGGGGAAACTGAGACTTAGATGTGAGAGGGCTGCCCTAGAGCATCCAGTTGTAATGTGGGGGCTCCAGACGCGTCGCCAAGTTAAGATACGGAGCTCAGTTCGTTCTTCAGGCCGCGCGGTGCCCGCGACGATGGAAGACTTTGCAAGAGACCTCCTGTGTCGTTTCGAGCGGAGCTGCCCCAGAGCGGTGGGGTAGGTGAGACGGAGACAGGTGCACGAGTGGACCCCATAGGTGACCGACGTCGGGGAGCGAAGCAGGCCCGATGGAGACGACCTGTATGTACCCGACGCAAACCGCTGTGAGCCGAAATGGGCTAAGCCAGATGGAGCAGATAGCTCCACCGGAGGCCGGCGGGGTGAACAGGATACCGCCGTGTTCCACCTGCCAAACAGGGTGAGAGCGCTGGCCGCGCACAGCCGAGCGAGGGGGCGGGGCCAAGCGGAGCCGGTGGGGCCGAGTGGACGAGCCGAGGGAGTTGGGCGCAGCCGAAAGTAGCCGAGTGGAACCGAACGTAGAGGAGGAGGGGGTCCGGTGAGGCCAAGCGGAAATGAGTGGGTCCGAGCCGTTGCCGGGCGGAGCCGAGCGGGGGGTGGGCGGAGCCGAATGTGTGAACTGGAGGCGGAGCGGGTCGGGCCAACTTGGGGCGGTGGGAGTTGTTGAGATGGGGCTGCCCTGGAAATCCTGTCATACTGTCGGTTTTGGATCCCCCCGTTTCCGTCCCAACGGGAAACTAGGGCTCCTGGGTTCCTCCGGCCCAAGTTGTAACCACCGACGAGAATCTTTTTCATTGGCGGGCTCAGCGTCCTCACTGATAACATTAGGGCAGAGGAGGGGGCCTGAAGACACGTGTGTGGAGCTTTAGGCTTCCCGCTCCGGTCCACTTTTCGTATATTCGGGTGGGATCGGATGTGGTGTCTTCCGCTGGATTCCGTGGGGTCTAGTTCACCTGGGAGCGAGTGGGGGTTCTGGGGAATGTCACTTTAAAGACTTTGCTTTTGGGGAATGGTCCTGGCGCCTCCTGTGTAGATGCTGCAATTTGAAGGTCCAGAGAGGGTCAGTGCGTGATGCAGCTGACGCCGGAGAAGCCTGGTCTGGATCCCGAAGTCCAGCTCCTTTACCTGCAACAGGCAGGGGGGTCCCTGCAGCCTGGCTGTGAAATAATTATACACGAGGGGCTGCGCCTCTGCCCTTGCCAGGGCAACCTCACTGAGCCCCTCTGTTTTCATCTGTAAGATGAGGAAAGCGATGCCTTCCTCTCAGGCTGCTGTGAAGCTGGATGGGGTGAGGGCTCTGTATTTTAACGGTGTTATCATGTAGTCATATATGGAAGAAAATGCCCTTTTATTTTAAAATAAAAACGTTTAAGTACCAGGCACTGTTCTAGGCAGCGGGAATATAGATGTGAACAAATCAACCAGTAATGCCTGCATACATCCTGGTAGGAGCTGCTGATCCAGTGGTTTGGCACAAGACTTCACGCAGTGAACATGGGTATGGAGCAGTGAGCCCTCAGGTGTCTGATCTGTCGTCACCGACCGTGCCTGTGTGCCTCCTGCTGAATTACTCCAAAACACAGATCTGATCATGTCGCTTAGCTGCTAAAAACCTTTCAGTGCCTGTGAGATGAAGACTATCATGAGCGGGCCCTAACCTACTTTTCCAGTTGCATCTCCCCTTCCCTCCTGCAAATTTTCACGGACACGTGGCCTCTCACTCCTTCCAGGACATTCCTCGGCTCTATGTATTTTCTAAGTGTCGGGCTCAATGTTAGACACGAGATGGCGCCAGAACTGTACTAAAGACTTTCTCTAATGGCCACCGAGTATTGGCTTACCTGTTAACTGACTTGGTTATTGGAAC
The DNA here is from genome assembly GCF_048565385.1 of Saimiri boliviensis. Taxonomy (NCBI): domain Eukaryota; kingdom Metazoa; phylum Chordata; class Mammalia; order Primates; family Cebidae; genus Saimiri; species Saimiri boliviensis. The sequence continues at coordinate 20,958,355 of NC_133456.1, forward strand.
TTTTAGAAAGCCCCTTAGCATTTGTTTTATAAACAGCGCGTATATTTTTTAGTACAATTCTCAATGAATTCCATGTGTTGAATAAAATTCTAGGTATAAAAAGGAAGGGGAGAATTATGACACTTACTGTCCCCAAGGGTTTCAGTACCGTCATCTACTTCCCAGAGAGCAAGCCATGCCATTTTACTCAGAAGCTCATTAAGGATTTGAATTCACTCACAGGCTTTTCCTGCAATGTTGTTGCCAGAATACTTTAGGGGACTTGGCCAAGGTAGAGGAAATTCCCTTCTCTTGGTTGGGCTCTGGTTTTTTTAACCCAAGAAAATTTGGGGAGAATTTCGCTAAAGTCCCGTTTATTTTTCTCCCCAAGCTAGTACTTGGTAAGAATCAGATATTACCTGCCCTGGTTTCTCAGCAAAATTTATTTCAAATATGCGAGATTGCAGGCCCCTCCCCATCTGAGGAGGAGCCATAAAATGGAATTTCATCCAAAATTAAAACAGAGACATGACCTGGTCTCTGCTGGCATCCTTTATAGATGAGTTTCCTACAAAGACAATCTATTGGAGTAGGGGAAATCTTAGAACGACAGAAGTCGTTAGTATTTCACCTCATCTTTTAAAATTTGTATTTGTGGCTAGGTAAGGTAGTGTACACCATGAGTCAGTTGTATACATCAAACCTGTGTTTTTCCACATGACAAAAAGATTGCCAGAAGACAAATGGCCAAGAGTTTTGTTGGTTTTCTCAGGATCTTCTAGCCAAAGGGGAATCCCTGGAACCTGTGGAGACTCCTCTAGGAATGGCTCCTGTAGGTTTTGTCTTTTCACATCTCAGCCTCAGTTTCTTCATCTAGAAAATAGTGTTCACAATCCCTTCTTCATGGAGTTGTGAGAACACAGAACATGGAGTTGTGTGTAAAAAGGCTTTGAAGGTGTGATGCCAGAGGCAGGATAAACAGGGCTTCTGTTAGAACACACAGCACCTTTGGGCACTGTGGAAATGGCACCCCTTTCTCCTGGTGGATCAAAATCTGTGACAGGGTACATGACTTGGTGAGCTGAACCTTACTGAATTTCAGTCCCACTTGCCCCTTTGACCAGCCACCCGAAGGCACAATCGGCATAGGGTTGTGGCAACCCCGTGGATTAAGTCCAAGTCCATATACAGGAACCTACCCTGACTGCCTCTCTCATTCCTGCACCCTGTGTCTCTACCAAACTGACATGCAAAGGATTATAAATTATTCTGCTATAAAGACACATGCACATGCATGTTTATTGCGGCACTATTCACAATAGCAAAGACTTGGAACCAACCCAAATGCCCATCAATGATAGACTGGATAAAGAAAATGTGGCACATATGCACCATGGAATACTATGCAGCCATAAAAAAGGAAGAGTTCATGTCTTTTGCAGGTACATGGATGAAGCTAGAAAGCATCATTCTCAGCAAACTAACACAAGAACAGAAAACCAAACACCACGTTCTCATTCATAAGTGGGAGTTGAACAATGAAAACACATGGACACAGGGAGGGGAACATCACACACTGGAGCCTGTCAGGGGGTGGGGGGCTAGGGGAGGTATAGCAATAGGAGAAATACCTAATATAGATAATGGGTTGACAGGTGCAGCAAACCATCATGGCATGTGTATATCTATTTAACAAACTTGCGTGTGCTGCACATGTACTCCAAAACTTTAAGTATATATTTTTTAAAAAGATCTCAATCCAGACCCCAAGAGAGGCTTCTTGGATCTTACTCAAGAAAGAATTCAAGGCGAGTCTGCAGTGCAAAGTAAGTTTATTAAGAAAGTCAAGTAGTAAAAGTACAGCTACTTCCTGGAGTAGGGTGTTCCTGAATGTAAGAGGAGAAACACATCCACCCTAGGTATAATGCTTGTTTATATATAGGATTGAAAGATTTTCAGGAGATGTGCTCTGCTACAAGGGTTTGGGATAAAAGATTACTTTTCTTAATTACTATATTTTGCAAGAACTAGTATTATTTTTAAAGCAAAATTAGGAATGCCATTGTTCTCGGGATATTGGGATATCTGGACTCCCAAGTCTGGGTCTGTTTAGTAAACATTATTAATTTGTTCCCTTAACTGTAAACATCTAGAGGCTAGGAATGTCTAACTTTTTGGGAATGCCTCCCAGCAAGTATCAGCCTCATTTTCCTAGCTCTCACTCAAAATGGAGTCCCTCTGGTTTGAATGCCTCCAGCAGTGCCCTGAGCTAAATTTCTGAATTGAAGTCTTTAAGAGCTACATCTAAGCTGATTTTTAACAATTGATTCACTTTGAAAGTGAGAGCAAAACACCGAAGTTATTGAACAGTGGGCGTATTCTGACCTCACCTTCCCAAGACTATCTGAATGCCCCTCATTGATCATCTCGAGTGGATAATTGCCAAATCTTGCCATTCCTTGTGGAATTGTGGACGCAACTTAAAGGTGATGCAATTCACCCTGCACCATCCACACTGTTTGGGGGCACCTGATCTGAATTAATGAAAAAACAAAACAGTTGTGAGTTTAAGAGAAACCCTCTGATTCTTCTTCCTCATGTGCAGGAACTTAAACCAGTCCTACACAGCTGTTGCTGCTAGGAATTCCTAGGGGACCCGAAGTCTTACCTAGATAAGGGTGATTTGCAATTAGCATTAGCTGTTGTTGGAGTAGAGCTGCCAGGAAGTGTTCGTGTGGATAATTCTCTCCAGTATTCTGCGTGGTTCCCCGTCCCGGCTCCATCTTCTCCCTATCCCGAGTCTGGGTAAGGCTATTTATTTATTGGTTCTTTCTAGGATGAAAGGATGTGTTTGCCAGAGCAAAGGTAAAAACCAGCATGGCCCGGGAGACTGAGTTTAATTTGGGGAATGTGGACTTGTGCAAGCTGCAGCAGGGGTAGAGAGGCAGAACCAAGCCCATTGCATTAATAACTGTCTGCAGGTGTGGACAATACCCAGGCCTCCCGGCACTGGGGAAGGTCGAACCAGGCTTTACAACAATAAACTCTCCACGCTGGAAGAGACCGCCCACCTCTAACAGGTGCTTACCCAGTATACTTGAAATCCTCCAGCCATGGGGAGCCCATCACTCCCAGAGCTGCCTCTTCGGTGCTGGGTGCACTGATCATGAAGAAGAGTTTATTGCTGAATGAGGCATAAACTGTTCCCCTCTAATATCCCTCCGTAACTCATGGTTCTTCTCTCTTAAGCCAGGCAAAGGAGCTTATTTCATATTTTGTACAGTAGCCCTTCAAAAATTGAAATCTGCTTCTGTAGAATTACAGAATTTTATAGCAGGAGGAAACTTCAGACACAAGTCCCGTTACAGAAGAGGAAACTGTGGCAGAGAGAGAGAAAGGGACTTGCATAAGTCCTCTCGGTAAGTTACTGGAGAAATGAGTGTCCAAACTCAGACTTCTTGACTTCTGGATCAGGAATTTGTAGTGACTTAGATGAAGGGATACCAGGTCTGGTTGTGCAGACTGCGCACTGTACAATCCCAAGAGCAACTCCTTCACCTTTTGGTCTATGTATGGTGCCACCTGGGGTGTGCAGGGCACAGGCTGCTTGGCTGTATGTGAACGACCTGTTGCCTTGGTCTGCACTTTTTAAAAAGTTTTTTTTTTAATCTATAGCTTTTGAGGTACAAGTATTATTTTGTTACATTGGTGAATTATATAGTGGTGAATTCTGAGATTTCAGTGCACTGGACACCTGGGTAGTGAACATTGTACCTAATGGATAATTTTTTATTCCTGTCCTCTCCCTGCTTCCCCCTTTCTCCCCCCGTTCTGAGTTTCTGAAGATCATTATATCACTCTGTGTGGCTTTATGTACTCATAGCTTATAAGTGAGAACACATGGCTTTTGGTTTGCCGTTCCTGAGTTACTCATCAGTTAGAGTAATGACCTCCACCTCCATCCAGGTTGCTGCAATATGCATTATTTTATTATGGCTAAGTAGTACTGCATGGTGTATATTTATCACATTTTCCTTATTCGCTCATTAGTTGATAGGCACTTAAGTGAGTTCCACATCTTTGCAGTTGTGAATTGTGCTGCTATAAACATACACGTGTCCAAGTGTCTTTTTCATATACTCTTTTTTCCTTTAGGTTAGATACCCAGTAGCAGGATTGCAGGATTAAATGGTAGAGTTACTTTTAGCTCTTTAAGGAAACTTCGTACTGTTTTCCATGGAGGGTGTACTGATCGACATTCCCAGCAGCAGTGTGTAAGCATTCCCTTTTCACCACACCCTTGCCAACATCTACTGTTTTGTAACTTTAATAATGACTGTAGGGCACCCACTAGTTGGGTGCCAGATGTAGGGTACCCACATGTTGGGCACTAGATGTAGGGCTGTGGAGGCCCCACAGGGTCATGGGGTGTCCCTTATGCTGTGTTGAGGTGCAGGATCCAAGAGGTAAAGAGACAGGACACTGGAGAACTGGTGAAGAGCATCTGGACTCGGGGTGCCACACCACTTGTGAGTGGAGATCAGCGGTGGCCCCAAATGCCCAAGAGCATCTGTATTTATTAGGTACAAGCAGGGGGCAGGGTCGTGAGGTCATCATCTCTAGGCTTAGTAATAGAGCATACATAATCACGTGAGTTACAAGCGAGGGGACCACCCAATTATGTCGCCTGGGCAGAGAGGTGGGCCGTGTGTAGCAGGGGGCTGTGCCGTGCACAGTAGTAGAGGGTTGCATACAGAAAAGGGATCTACCCCCATTAGGTCACCGAGGCAAGGAGGTGGGCTGTGTCCAGCAGGAGTCGTGCACAACACTTTGGGCTGAAGACTTCAAAGGATTTCTTTTCTTTTCTTTTTCTTTTTTTTGAGACGGAGTTTCGCTCTTGTTACCCAGGCTGGAGTGCAATGGCGCGATCTCGGCTCACCGCAACCTCCGCCTCCTGGGTTCAGGCAATTCTCCTGCCTCAGCCTCCTGAGTAGCTGGGATTACAGGCACGTGCTACCATGCCCAGCTAATTTTTTGTATTTTTAGTAGAGACGGGGTTTCACCAAGTTGACCAGAATGGTCTCGATCTCTAGCCCTCGCAATCCACCTGCCTCGGCCTCCCAAAGTGCTGGGATTACAGGCTTGAGCCACCGCACCCGGCCGGCTTCAAAGGATTTCTAATAGAAGGATACTGTAAGCCAATGCAGTGGGAGCTGACAGACTTGTGCTCTTCTCAAGATATTTTTGGGAGGATTCTTTGAGCTAGCACAGACGTGAGAAAAGACTGACAGGGTGTATAGCTGACTGGTCATACCCGAGGGGTTCTCTCTAGGTTACTTCCAGGATCTCGGGATCTGCATTCCACTTTCCACAGGAACTGGATGCAAGGTACTACAACTCCTTTATCAGGAGAGGCTCTTGCTCCAAGCCTGCCATACCGCGTATGCCCTTTCAGGCAGGAATGCCACCGCCTGGATCTTTGGTTCTCATCCTGCTGATCTGGCTGTTTTCCCATGTACTGCTTCTGTTCTGCGACTGCTCTAGGCATTCCTTCTATTACAAACTACTATATGGTTACATAGAAGGATTATATAAATCAGCACTAAATGTGTCAGTATAGCTCTGACTACAATACCTATATGATTGTATAGAAAGATTATATAGAACGAAGTATGCTAGATATATGTAAGCAGTAAGTTACTCTTTAAGCACTAATTCTATAAACAACGATATGATTATATATGAATAATTATATAAAGGAAATAGCTGAGCAATAACACTATAAATTGAGATATTCTTCAGGCACTAATTGTGCCTGGGGTCTTGACAGTTCTCCTTCCTTGGTGACCATGGGGGTTGTTACCCACAATGACCATTCTTGCAGGTGTAAGGTGGTATCTCATTGTGGTTTTAATTTGCATTTCTTTATGATAAGTAATGTTGAACTTTTTTTTCATGTTTGTTGGCCATTGTATATCATCTTTGAGAAAGATGTATTCATGTCCTTGCCCACTTTTTGATGAGATTTTTTTTTTTTCTTGTTTGAGTTCTTAGTAGATTCTGGATACTAATTCTTTGTCAGATGTGTAGTTTGCAAATATTTTTTACATTCTGTGGGTTGTCTGTTTGCTGAGTATTTCTTTTGCTGTGCAGAAGATTTTTAGTTTAATTAGGTCCCATTTATTTTGCTTTTGTTGCATTTGCTTTTGGGGTTGTCATTGTAAATTCTTTTTAATGTGCTGTTGGATTCAGTTAGCTAGTATTTTGTTGAGGATTATTGCATTTATGTTCATCAGGGACATTGGTTTGTAGTTGTCTTTTTTTGTTATGTCCTTTCCTTGTTTGGGTGTCAGGATGATACTGGCTTCATAGGATGGTTTAGGGTGGATTCCTTCTTTCGCAATCTTTTGGAATAGTTACAGTAGAATCGGTACCAATCCTTCTTGAGTATCTGGTAGAATTTAGCTTTGAATCCATCAAATCCTGGGCTTTTTTGTTGGCAATTTTAAAATTACTGATTCAGTCTCACTTTTTGTTATTCTGTTCAGAGTTTCTATTTCTTCCTGATTTAATCTAGGAGGGTTGTATGTTTCCAGGAATTTCCTCTAGGTTTTCTAGTTTGTGTGCATAAAGGTGTTTGTAGTAGTCGCAAGTGATCTTTTGTATTTCTGTGGTATAACAGTTAAATATCTCGTTTCATTTCTAACTGTGTTTATTTGTATCATCTTTTCTTGGTTAAATTAGTTAGTAGTCTATCAATTTGGTCTACCTTTTCAGATAATCAGCCTTTTGCTTCATTGATATTTTGTATTTTGTATTTGAATTTGTTCAAACAAAATTCAACCAAAACCAGCCTTTTGTTTCACTGGTATTTTGTTTTTGTTTGAATTTCACTTAGTTCTTCTCTAATCTTTGTTATTTCTTTCCTGTTGCTAGCTTTAGGTTTAGATTGTTCTTGTTTCTCTAGTTTCTTGACATGTGACACTAGGTTGTTAATTTGTGCTCTTTCAGACTTTTTGATGTAGGCATTTAGCACTATAAACTTTCCTCTTAGCACTGCTTTTACTGTATCCTCGGTTTTGATACTTGTGTCATTATTATCATTCAGTCCAAAGGATTTAAAAATTCTCATCTTGATTTCAATGTTAACTCAGAAATCACTCAGGAGCAGATTATTTAATTTCCATGTATTTGCATAGTTTTGAGGGCTCCTTTTTGGAATTGATTTCTAGATTTATTCCACTATTGTCTAAGGAGATACTTGACGTTATTTTGACCTTAACATTTATTGAGACATGGTTGATGGTCTATCTTGGAGAATGTTCCACATGCTGATGAGAAGAATGTATATTCTGTAGTTCTTTGGTAGAATGTTCTGTAAATATGAGTCTGTTCTAGTGTATCATTTAAGTCCTTCATCTCCTTCCATCATTAAGTCCATTTCTGTCTCTGTGATGTGTCTAGTGCATCAGTAGTGCATTGAAGTCTCCCACTATTACTGTGTTGCTGTCTATCTCATTTTTTAGGTCTAATAGTCATTGTCTTATGAATCTGGGAGCTCCAGTGTTAGGTGCATATAAATTTAGGATTATAATATATTCTTCTTGGAGTGATCCTTTTATCATATAATGACTTTCTTTGTCTTTTTTTTTTTTTTTTTTTGTGTGTGTGTGTGTGTGTGTGTGTGTGTGTGTGTGTGTTGTTGCTTTGAAGTCTGTTTTTTTCTGATACAAGAATAGCTACTCCTGCTCACTTTTGGTTTTTATTTGTGTGGAATATCTTTTTCCACTCCTTTCCTTGAGTTTATATGAAACCTTCTGTGTGTAGTGAGTCTCTGGAAGACAGCAGATATTTGGTTTGTGATTTTAAAAAATCCATTCTGTATCTTTTAAGTGGAGCATTTAGGCCATTTACATTCAACATTAATGTTGAGATATGAGATACTGTTCTCTTCATCAAGGTAATTGTTACCTAGTTTTGTTTTTGTGCTCCCAGGTTGCACACTCAAATACACAATGTTAGGTGGTAGGGTCCAGGCAGATTGTTTTGTACCATAGGATTCACGTTTTAAAATGTTAATCATTCTTGGTGGTCAAAGGTCATACAAGAAAGAGTTAAGATAACTTAGAATTTTAGCCTGACTGAATCAGGGTGGTAGCGTTGACTGCTACCTTAAAGGGGATTCAAGGATTTGTATAATAAGAAATGTTGCCATCTTCCCTACTTCCCCCAGATCAGAGCCACTTGCACAGATAACTTAAGCAGAGACATATTCCAAATATTTAATATACCACACTTACAAATTAGAAGTACAGAAACTTGCTCTGTGCATAGAAGTGTAAGTGAAATTATATTCTCCACTGTGGGGGACGGGAGTCTGTTCTTGTTTCTGGGGAGCATACAGAGCAATACAAATGTGCTGTGACAGTAGAAAAAGAACATTTTCTGTTCCTGTTTTCTTACACTGAAATGACACATTAAAACTGTAATAAACGGCAGAAAGAGTGGGTCAGATTTTATCAGAAAAAAACCTAATGAAAGACTTTTCACGAGTTAACAATTCTCATAGGTTTCCCTCAACAATGTTGGGCGTTATCCCACATTCGGGATTGTGTTGTGCCTCACTTTTATGCAAACTTCTAGATTGCTTTCTAAAGCATATGCAGTTAAATCTATCTGCTTAACGCCGCCGTGTGATAAAACTGCTCATTTACCATTCCAGTATATTTTCTGAGGATGCTCCAGATACTGGAGTATCTGGAAAAAAGGGGGAGGGCAAACTTGTTCTAAAAAAAAGAAAAACAAAAAGTTCATTTCAATACCATTGACATTGGGAAGGACAAACTATTGTTTATTAACATGAGAGCTGCAGGCATACAGATATTAAGAGACTTTGAAAATGTGCATCCTCATAGACAGGGCCAAACAGGGCCCATCTGGGGTTGCCCCTGTTCACTGCTACTTTGGTCCCTGAAAAGTTCTGTAGCAAATCAACTGGCCCTGTGTTTGCAGCACTGTTCTGATCTGAACTCTTAGTTCTCGCAGTCCTTTGGGTAAAGATGTCAGGTCACCTCAGAGGCCTACTCTCCTTTCACGTCCTGGCACATCTGACCCTGTTGTTTGAGTCAAGGCACATCTACCACGTTCTAATACTTAAATTATTGTTGTGTAGCTGCCAAGTAATGTAAACTAAGTGCCATCTCAGAGCCTAGCTACAGAGTTTTAAGAAATGAAATGGGAAAATGGAAACAAACTATAAAAGCCAGAGTAAAACCCAGACCCTGCATGGTATGTTAGTACTTCCCCAAGGACACTGAATTGAACAAAATTTAGTAACTTTGGATATACTGGAAACTCCTTTACCAATTAACCTAGACATAAAAAGTATCAAGGCCTCTGCAGGCATTTGGATGTAGCCAGAAGGATGCTGTCTGCCAGGGTGAAAGGTCTGTGGCTTGGATAAGCAGCAAATTTAAGCCAGGTCTGGTAGGCAGAGAGCCAGCCCCATGTCTACAGATCAGAAGGGCAGCATCATTGGGTGTGGGATTATGTAAGAAGTGCCTAGATCAACCTTCTAGAAAACCTATTAAAGTTTTCCAGTTGCCTTCTGAAGTATAACTGTGTAGCTAAAATATTAAAGAAAATATTATTTCATTGTCTCTTTGTTTTGTTTTATTTTTGAGATGGAGTCTCACACTGTCAATCGGGCTGGAGTGCAATGGCGCGATCTCGGCTCACTGCAACCTCCACCTCCCGGGTTCAGGCAGTTCTCCTGCCTCAACCTCCCGAGTAGCTGAGACTACAGGCCTGTGCCACTATGCCCAGCTAATTTTTGTATCTTTAGTCAGGATGAGGGTTCACCATCCTGACTAGGGTAGTCTGGATCTCTTGACCTTGTGATCCGCCTACCTTGGCCTCCCAAAGTGGTGGGATTACAGGCGTGAGCCATGGGGGGATGGGGGGTGCCTGGCCTTAAAATTGTCTTCTAAAAACCTCTAATTAATTTGTACTGTAGAAGTTAATAAAATTTTATATTTTAAAATGAATAATATTCTTTTTCAAATCCTCCACAGTAGAATTCTTCGAGTTACTTTTTCTTTTTTAGGAACTCACACTGCCCGTTTGGTAGATCTGCCGTCTGGCCAATCTGCTGGACAAGCATCCACAGATTTCAGTCAGATTCCCCACTGTCCAAAAGTATCAATCTTGGATAGTCTTAGATACCAGACAATGGATACCAAGGATAAGAATCCCTGCTATTACCTACCATTCGTTTGTCTAAAATAGTTTTAGAAATGTCTGTGAACTAAATTTGCCATCTACTGTCTTGGAAAAGTCTATGAGAAATGTAGCAGATCTAGAGAGTTGTAAGCCTGAAAGCAGCTGCTTGGAGAGTGAATGAGGGCTATCATTCACCCCTACAAATGCTTAGATTAAATGTACAGATAGATGCTACCATTCCAATTAAAGGCAAGAAAAGTAACAAATATCTTGGAGGCATTTACTGGAGGAAGAAGATGGGAGACACCAGAGTTTTGTACATATTCTCAGCTTAGACATTGTCAGAGGACTGTGAGGTCCACCCAGGAATATTCTATACTCATTTTTATGTACAAAACTTTTTGTGATTATTAGAAAGTAATCATTTGGTGGCATTACTCCAGACCCTGCATGGTACATTAAGCAATTAAGAAATAAGAACAGAGAGCAGCAATCAGAATTTTCAGGCTGAAATCACAGATTAGTGATTCTCTTTCAGTGGAGTTCTTCTGAGGGTTGTTATTACTGAACTCTATGCTTCCTTTTTCCCTTCATACAGAGAGAAAACTTCTAGTTCTTGGGACTGGCAGTGACATGTCCTGGTTCTATTTTTAACCATACAAATGACATTATGACTATCTAAACAACAAAATAACTGTTTTTTTTTTTTAAATGGGAAGTCTCCTCACAGTTGTTTTATCTATGGGATGCAATGGCTCTGCTTATCATCCCATCATCATTTTCCTGCTACACAGCATTGTAGACAGACCCCAAAGAACCAAATTAATTTATGAAGTGTGACTAACAGATGCTGTGCTTGAATCTCCCTCATTCTGAGAAGTTGAGCAAGGTCAGGAGATCACTATCCCCCAAATCATTAAATGTTATTTGGATGGAAGAAATTATATGCTATTTGGGAGCTGAGACTTGCAAATTCTCATAACTGCACAATTGACATACTGTACAGGTCCCCTTCATCCACCTGCTGGACACTGAGCCTGCTTCCTGCTTCTGCTCCATGGATTGCCAGGTTAAACACACAACACTGTGTGCTCAAGAGACCCTCTGCAGAGAAGAAAAAGATAAAGGTAGGCAAAATTAAGCTTCACCTGGAATTGGCTGCCAGGTGTTTCATGCTTTACAGGTTTGCTTCAATTTGCATGAGATACACATGAGCTCTTCTGGGTCTCTGTATGGGTATGTCTATTTTTACCAAAATAGCCCTATACTTTGTAGGAGGTTGGGGGGCTCATCTTTTTCATGGACAATATAAAAGAACCATGGGATGGGAAACAGAGGTACAGCACCCTCTTGCTACTGGATAACATGGGACAGATCTTCCAAGCTGAAGCTACCCAGCTGTGCAGTTGACCTGATTTTGGCAGCTAGCTCTTCAGTAAGCAAAATAATACCCAGACAATTAAAGCCTCTTGGAAATGAAGCTTCACTTTCTTATTTGTATGTCAGTTTTAAAGAATTTGTTTTAGAGTTTTTGTTTGTTTGTTTGTTTGTTTTTTTGAGACAGAGTCTTGCTCTTTCGTCCAGGCTGGAGTGAAGTGGTGTGATCTTGGCTCACTGTAACCTCCTGGCTCAAGCAATTCTCCTGCCTCAGCCTCCCAAGTAGCTAAGATTACAGCCACATGCCACCATGCCCAGCTAGTTTTTTGTATTTTTAGTAGAGATAGGGTTTCACCGTGTTGGCCAGGCTGCTCTCGAACTCCTGACCTTATGATCCACCCGACTTGCCTTCCCAAAGTGCCTGGATTACAGGTGTGAGCCACTGTGCCCAGCCCATTGTTATTTTTATAAAGTACAAACATACTAAGATAAAAATATTTATTGTCAGTGGTGATATTATCTGTCCACTAAATTATCGTCTCACTTTGTAGAAGCTCTTTGTATATTTTAGATATTTTATTCACTACCTACATTACAGATAATTTTTTGCAAGTCTAGCATTGGTCTTAGGATTTTGTTTATACTATGTCTCTGTTTCTGTTTATAGTGTGATTTACAGTTTAGTTACCAAACCAACTTGATTTACCTGTGAAGACCATACATTTTATTATCATAATCTATATATGCCTACATATGGATTTCTTGATATTTATCCTGCATGTTGTTTAAAATTCCTGGGTCTGTGGTTTGGTTTCAGATGTCAGTTTTGTGAAATGTTCAGTCATTATTGCTTCAAATGTTTCTTTGATCCTTTCTGTCATTCTTCTCCTTCTGGTTTTCTCATTAACAGTGTATGTTACACCTTTTGTAGTTGTCTCATGATTCTTGGATATTCTGGGATTTTTATCTTTTTTTTTTTTTTTTTTTGAGTTATGCTCTGTCCCTCAGGATGGAGTGTGAAGAGTCAGTCTCAGCTCACTGCAACCTCCTTGTCCCAGGTTCAAGCAATTTTCCTGCCTCAGCCTCCAAAGTAGCTAGGATTACAGGCATGCACTACCATGCCCAGCTAATTTTTTTGCACCTTTAGTAGAGATGGGTTTTTGCCATGTTGGCCAGGCTGGTCTCAAACTCCTGACCTCAAGCAATCCTCCCACTTCATCCCCCCAAAGTCCAGGGATTGCAAGTGTGAGCCATCATACCTGGCCCATCATTGGTTTTTACTTTAGGAAGTTTCTATTCACATAAATTCAGGCTCACTAATTCTTTGTCATGTCCACTCTAGTAATGAGAATCAAAGGTATTCTTCAGCTCTTTAAAAAAATTTGTATTTTTAAACATTGTGGGTTCATAGTATATATTTATGGGGTATATGAGATGTTTTGATACAGGTATGCATGCATAATAATCACATGATGGAAATGGGGTACCCATCTCCTCAAGCATTTATCCTTTGTGTTATAAGCAATCCAGTCATACTCTTTTATTCTATTTTATTTTATTTTTTGAGACAGTCTCACTCTGCTACCCAGGCTGGAGTGCAGTGATGTGATCTTGGCTTACTGTAACCTCTGCCTCCCAGGCTCAAGTGATTCTCCTGCCTCTGCCTGTAGCTGGGATTACAGGTGCCTGCTCCATGCCTGGCTAATTTTACTATTTTTGTAGAGACAGGGTTTCACCATGTTAGCCAGGCTGGTCTTGAATTCCTGACCTCAAGTGATCTGCCTGCCTTGACCTCGCAAAGTGCTGAGATTACAGGTGTGAGCCACCATGCCTGGCCTCTTTAGTTATTTTGAAATGTACAATTAAATTATTACTGACAGTAGTCACCATGTTGTGCTAGTAAATAGTGGGTCTTATTCACTCTTTCTATTGACAACTTTTTTGTACCAATTAACCATCTCCACCTTCTCATGCCCCCATTACCCTTCTCAGCCTCTGGTAACCATCCTTTTGCTGTCTCCATGAGTTCAATTGTTTTAAGTTTTAGATCCCACAAATAAGTGAGAACATGTGATGTTCATCTTTCTGTACCTAGTTTATTTCACTTAACATAGTGACCTCCAGTTTCATTCATACTGTTGCAAATGACAGAATGTCATTCTTGTTTATGGCTAAATAGTACTTCATATACAGAGTACTACAGTTTCCCTTACCCATTCATCTGCTGATGGACATTTAGGTTGCTTCAAAATTTTGGCTACTGTGAACAGTGCTGCAACAAACATGGAAGTGCAGATACCTCTTCAGTATTCTGATTGCCTTTCTTTGGGGTTTATACTCAGCAGTGGGATTGCTGGATCATTTGGTAGCTCTATTTTTAGTTTTTTGGGGAACCTCCAACCTCTTCTCCATAGTGGTTGTGCTAATTTACATTCCCACCAACAGTCCACGAGGGTTCCCTTTACTTCACATCCTTGACGGCATTTGTTATTGCCTGTCTTTTGCATGTAAGCCACTTTTAACCGGGGTGAGATGATGTATCAGTGTCGTTTTGATTTGCATGTCTCTGGTAATCGCTGATGTCAAGCATCTTTTTGTATGTGAGTTTGTCCTTGTGTGTCTTCTTTTAAGAAAGATTCTATTCAAATCCTTTACCCTTTTAAAAATCAGATTATTTGATTTATTATACACAGAGTTGTTTGAGCTTCTTAAATATTCTGGTTATTAATCCCTCGTCAAATGGGTAATTTACAAGTATTTTATCTGATTGCATGGGGTGTCCTTTCCCTTTGTTGATTGTTTCCTTTGCTGTACAGAAGCTTTTTTTCCCCAACCTGATGTGATCTCATTTGTCCATTTTTACCTTGGTTGCCTGTGCTTGTCGGGTATTACTCAAGAACTTTTTGCCCAGACCAATGTCCTGGAGAATCTCTAATATTTTTTTGCAGTAGTTTTCTAGTTTGAGGTCTTAAAGCCTTTAATCCATTTTGATTAGATTTTTGTGAGAGATAGTGATGTAGTTTCACTCTTCTGCTTATGGATATCCAGTTTTCCCAGCACCATTTATAGAAGAGACTCTGTTCCCCAATGTTCATTCCTGGCATCTTTGTCAAAAATGAATTTACTGTAGGTGTATGAATTTGTTTGTCAATTCTCTAATCTGTTCTAATGGTCTGTGTGTCTGTTTCTGTGTCAGTACCTTCCTATTTTGTTTACCATAGCTCTGTAGTATAACTTGAAGTCAGATAATGTGATTCCTGCAGGTTTGTTCTTTTCTCTCAGGATAGTTTTGGCTATTCTGAGTCTTTTGTGGTTCCAAATAAATTTTAGGATTCTTTATTCTATTATTGTGATGAATGTAATTGGTATTGCAATGAAAATTGCATTGAACCTGTGGATTGCTTTGGGTAGTATGGACTTTTAACTAGTATGGACTTCCATCCGTGAATGTGGAATACCATTCCATATTTTTGTGGGCCCTCTTCTATTTCTGTCATTAATATTTTATAGTTGTTGTTATTATAGAGCTCTTTTACTTTCTTTAAATTTAATTCCTAGGTATTGTATTTGTGGCCATTGTAAATAGGATTATGTTTTAATTTCTTTTTCAGATTATTCACTGTTGGCATATAGAAATGTTACTGACTTTTGTGTGTAGATTTTGTATCCTGCAAATTTACTGAATTTGTTTGTGAGGTCTAACACTTTCTTAAGCAGTTGTTTAGGTTTTTCCAAATATGAGATCATATTATCTACAAAGATAATTTGACTTCTTCCTTTTTGGATGCCTTTTATTTATTTCTCTTGTCTGATTGCTCTAGCTAGGAATTCCAGTACAATCTGTTGAATAACAGGGTTGACCATGGGCAGCCTTGTTGTGTTCCAGACCTTAGAGGAAGGTCTTTTGGTTTTCCCCATTCATTATGATACATATTCCCCATTCATTATAATGTCATATATGGCTTTTATTATGTTGAGGTATGTTCCCTCTATTTCCAGTTTTTTAAGGGTTTTTTTTTTATCAGAAAGGGATGTTGAATTTTATCAAGTGCTTTTTCAGCATCAATTGAAATGATCATATGATTTTTGTCCTTTATTCTGTTGATATGATAGATCACACTGATTGATTTGCGTATGTTGAACCATCCCTGCATCCCAGGGATAAATCCCACTTGGTTATTATAAATGACATTGTATTTATTTTTATATTTTAAATTCTGGGGTATATGTGCAGAACATGCAGGTTTGTTACATAGGTACACATGCGCTATGGTGATTTGCTACATCCATCACTCCATCATCTACATTAGGTATTTCTCCCAATGCTATCCCTCTCCTATTCCCTCAACCCCTGCTACCCTCCCCTAGCCCACCATCCCCCAAAGGTCCCAGTGTGTGATGTTTCCCTCCTTGTGTCCACGTATCCCCATTGTCTAACACACACTTATGAGCGAGAACATGCGGCATTTGGTTTTCTGTTCTTGTGTCAGGTAACCAGCTTTATCCATGTTCCTGCAAAGAACATGAACTCATCCTTTTTTATGGCTGCATAGTATTCCATGGTGTATATGTGCCATATTTTCTTTATCCAGTCTATCATTGATGGGCATTTGGATTGGTTCCAAGTCTTTGCTATTGTGAACACTGCCACAATAAACATATGTGTGCATGTGTCTTTATAATAGGATGATTTATAATCCTTTAGGTATATACCCAGTAATGGGATTGCTGGGTCAAATGGTATTTCTAGTTCTAGATCCTTGAGGAATCATCACACTGTCTTCCACAATAGTTGAACTAGTTTACACTCTGACCCACAGTGTAAAAGCATTCCTATTTCTCCATGTCCTCTCTAGCATCTGCTGTCTCCTGACTTTTTAATGATCACCATTCTAACTGGTGTGAGATGGTATCTCATTGTGGTTTTACTTTGCATTTCTCTAATGACCAGTGATGATAAGCTTTTTAAAAAATTGTTATACTATAAGTTCCGGAGTACATGTGCAGAACGTGTAGGTTTGTCACATAGGTATACACGTGACATGGTGGTTTGCTGCATCCATCCCCCTGTCATCTACATTAGGTATTTCTCTTAATGCTATCCCTCCATTAGCCCCCCACCTCTGACAGGCCCTGGTATGTGATTTTTCCCCTCCCTGTGTCCATGTGTTCTCATTGTTCAACACCCACTTATGAGTGAGAACATGTAGTGTTTGGTTTTTTGTTCTGGCGTCAGTTTGCTAAGAATTATGGTTTCCAGCTTCATCCATGTCCCTGCAAAGGACATGAACTCATTATTTTTTATGGCTGCATAGTATTCCATGGTGTATATGTGTCACTTTTTTTTTATCCAGCCTATCATTGATGGACATTTGGGTTGGTTCTAAGTCTTTATCACTGTGAACGGTGCCACAATAAACATACTTGTGCATGTGTCTTTATAATAGAATGATTTATAATCCTTCAGGTGTATATCCAGTAA
Source organism: Saimiri boliviensis (assembly GCF_048565385.1). Taxonomy (NCBI): domain Eukaryota; kingdom Metazoa; phylum Chordata; class Mammalia; order Primates; family Cebidae; genus Saimiri; species Saimiri boliviensis. Next base: position 20,975,414 of record NC_133456.1, read on the forward strand.
TGGAATTGCTAACTCAAATGGTATTTCTAGTTCTAGATCCTTGAATCACCATGCTGTCTTTCACAATTTGTCTTTGAACTAATTTACACTCCCACCAACAGTGTAAAAGCATTCCTATTTCTCAACATCCTCTCTAGCATCTATTGTCTCCTGATTATTTTAATGATTGCCATTCTAACTGGCTTGAGATGGTATCTCAATGCAGTTTTAATTTGCATTTCTCTAATGACCAGTGACGATGAGCTTTTTTTCATATGTTGGCTGCATAAATCTTCACTTTTGAGAAGTGTCTGTTCATATCCTTCACCCACTTTTTTATGGTGGTGTTTTTTTTCTTGCAAATTTAAGTTCTTTGTAGATTATAGCTATTCTCCCTTTGTCAGATGGATAGATTGCAAGAATTTTCTGTAGTTTGTTCACTCTGATGATAGATTATTTTGCTGTGTAGAAGCTCTTTAGTTTAATTAGATTCCATTTGTCAATTTTGGCTTTTGTTGCCCTTGCTTTTGGTGTTTTAGTCATGAAGTCCTTGCCCATGCCTGTGTCCTGAATGGTATTGCCAAAGTTTTTTCTTCTAGGGGTGTTATGGTTTTGGGTCTTACATTTAAGTGTTTAATCCATCTTGAGTTAATTTTTGTATGAAGTGTAAGGAAGGGATCCAGTTTTAGCTTTTGGCATATGGCTAGCCAGTTTTCCAAACAACATTTATTAAATAGGGAATCCTTTCTTGTTTTTGTTAGGTTTGTCAAAGAACAGATGGTTGTAGATCTGTGGTGTTATTTCTGAGACCTCTGCTCTGTCCCATTGGTCTATATATCTGTTTTGGTACCAGTCCCATGCTGTTTTTGTTACTGTAGCCTTGTAATACAGTTTGAAGTCAGGTAGCATGATACCTCCAGCTTTGTTCTTTTTTCTTAAGATTGACTTCGCGGCTGGGCGCGGTGGCTCAAGCCTGTAATCCCAGCACTTTGGGAGGCCGAGGCAGGTGGATCACAAGGTCGAGAGATCGAGACCAACCTGGTCAACATGGTGAAACCCCGTCTCTACTAAAAATACAAAAAATTAGCTGGGCATGGTGGCGCGTGCCTATAATCCCAGCTACTCAGGAGGCTGAGGCAGGAGAATTGCCTGAACCCAGGAGGCGGAGGTTGCGGTGAGCCGAGATCACGCCATTGCACTCCAGCCTTGGTAACAAGAGCGAAACTCCGTCTCAAAAAAAAAAAAAAAAGAAAAAAGATTGACTTCGCTATGCAGGCCCTTTTTTGGTTCCATATGAAATTTAAAGTAGTTTTTTCCAATTCTGTGAAGAAAGTCAATGGTAGCTTGATGGGGATAGCATTGAATCTAGAAATTACTTTGGCAGTAAGCCTATTTTCATGATATTGGTTCTTCCTATTCATGACAATGGAATGTTTTTCCATTTTTTGTGTTCTCTCCTTTTTTTTTTTTTTTTTGGCTGGAGTGCAATGGCGCGATCTCGGCTCACCGCAACCTCCGCCTCCTGGGCTCAGGCAATTCTCCTGCCTCAGCCTCCTGAGTAGCTGGGATTACAGGCACACGCCACCACGCCCAGCTAGTGTTTTGTATTTTTAGTAGAGACGGGGTTTCACCATGTTGACCAGGATGGTCTCGATCTCTTGACATCTCAATCCACCCGCCTCGGCCTCCCAAAGTGCTGGGATTACAGGCTTGAGCCACCGCGCCCGGCCTGTGTTCTCTCTTACTTCCTTGAGCCGTGGTTTGTAGTTCTCCTTGAAGTCCTTTCCATCCCTTGTAAGTTGTATTCCTAGGTATTTTATTCTCTTTGTAGCAATTGTGAAAAGCAGTTCACTCATGATTTTGTTCTGTTATTGGTGTATAGGAATGCTTGTAATTTTTGCACACTCATTTTGTATCCTGAGACTTTGCTGAAGTTGCTTAACAGCTTCAAGAGATTTTGGGTTGAGATTGATAGGGTTTTCTAAATATACAACCATATCATCTGCAAACAGAGACAATTTGACTTCCTCCTTTCCTAATTGAATACCCTTTATTTCTTTATCTTACCTGATTGGCCTAGCCAGAACTTCCAATACTATGTTGAATAGGAGTGGTGAAAGAGAGCACTCTTGTGCCAATTTTCAAAGAGCATGCTACCAATTTTTGCCTATTCACTATGATATTGGCTGTGAGTTTGTCGTAAATAGCTCTTATTATTTTGAGATATGTGCCATTGATACCTAGTTTATGGAGAGTTTTTAACATGAAGGGCTGTTGAATTTTGTCAAAGGCCCTTTCTGCATTTATTGAGATAATCATGTGGTTTTTGTCATCGGTTCTGTTTATACAGTGGATTATATTTATTGGTTTGCATATGCTGAACCAGCCTTGCATCCCAGGGATGAAGCTGACTTGATTGTGGTGGATAAGCTTTTTGATGTGTTGCTGGATTCAGTTTGCCAGTATTTTACTGAGGATTTTTGTATCAGTGTTGATCAGGGATATTGGCCTGAAAGTTTCTTTTTCTGTTATGTCTCTACCAGGATTTGGTGTCAGGATGCTGCTGGCCTCATAAAATGAATTAGAGAGGATTCCCTCTTTTTCTATGGTTTGGAATAGTTTCAGGTGGAATGGTACCAGCTCCTCTTTGTACATCTGATAGAATTTGGCTGTGAATCTGTCTGGTCCTGGACTATTTTTGGTTGGTAGGCTCTTAATTGCTGCCTAAATTTCAGAACTTGTTATTGGTCTATTCAGGGATTCAGTTTCTTCCTGGATCAGTCTTGGAAGGGTGTTTGTGTCCAGGAATTTATCTATTTTTTTCTAATTTTTCTATTTTTATTTGCATAGAGGTGTTTATAGTATTCTTTGGTGGTAGTATTTCTGTGAGATAGGTAGTGCTATCCCCTTTATAATTTTATATTGCATTTATTTGATTCTTCTCTCTTCTTTATTAGTCTGGCTAGCGATCTATTTATTTTGTCAATCTTTTCAAAAAAACACCTCCTGGATTCATTGCTATATATATATATATATATATATATATATATATATATATATATATATATTTTTGGAAGGGTTTTTTCCTATCTCTACTTCCTTCAGTTCTGCTCTGATCTTAGTTATTTCTTGTCTTCTGCTAGCTTTTGAATTTGTTTGCTCTTGCTTCTCTAGTTCTTTTAATTGTGATGTTAGGGTGTTGATTTTAGATCTTTTTTCTCTTGTGGGCACTTAGTGCTATACATTTTCCTCTACACACTGCTTTAAATGTGTCCCAGTGATTCTGGTACATTGTGTCTTTGTTCTCATTGGTTTCAAATAACTTTTTTCCTGCCTTAATTTTTTTATTTACCCAGTAGTCATTCAGGAGCAGGTTGTTCAGTTTCCATGTAGTTGTGTGGTTCTGAGTGAGTTTCTTAATCCTGAGTTCTAATTTGATTGCACTACGGTCTGGGAGACTGTTTGTTATGATTTCCTTTATTTTGCATTTGCTGAGGAATGTTTTACTTCCTATTATGTGGTCAGTCTTAGAATAAGTGTGATGTGGTACTGAGAAGAATGTATATTCTGTTGATTTGGGGTGGAGAGTTCTGTACATGTCTGTTAGGTCCACTTGGTCCAGAACTGAGTTCAAGTCCTGGATACCTTGTTAATTTTCTGTCTCGTTGATCTGTCTAATATTGACAGTCGGGTGTTAAAGTCTCCCAGTATTATTGTGTGGGAGTCTAAGTCTCTTTGTAGGTCTCTAAGAACTTGCTTTATGAACCTGGGTACTCCCGTATTGGGTGCATATATATTTAGGATAATTAGCTCTTCTTGTTGCATTGATCCCTTTACCATTATGTAATGCCCTTTTTTGTCTCTTTTGATCTTTGTTGGTTTAAATTCTGTTTTATTAGAGACTAGGATTGCAACCGTTTCTCTTTTTTGCTTTCCATTTGTTTAGTAAATATTTTTTGCATCTTTTTATTTTGAACCTTTGTCATTGCACATGAGATAGGTCTCCTGAATACAGGACATCAATGTGTCTTGAATCTTGATCCAATTTGCCAGTATGTGTCTTTTAATTGGGGCATTTAACCTGTTACTTTTAAGGTTAATCTTGTTATGTGTGAATTTGATTGTCATTATGATGCTAGCTGGTTATTTTGCCTGTCAGTTGACAAAGTTTCTTCATAATGTTGATGGTCTTTACAATTTGGTATGTTTTTGCAGTGGCTGGTATTTCCATGTTTAGTGCTTCCTGCAGGAGCTCTTGTAAGGCTGGCCTGGTGGTAACAAAGTCTCTTAGCATTTGCTTGTCTGTAAAGGATTTTATTTCTCCTTCACTTATGAAGCTTAGTTTGGCTGGATACGAAATTCTGTGTTGAAAATTCTTATATTTAAAAATGTTGAATATTGGCCTGCACTCTATTCTGTCTTGGAGGCTTCTGCTGAGGATCCATTGTTAGTCTGATAGGCTTCCCTTCGCAGGTAACCTGACCTTGCTCTTTGGCTGCCCTTAACATTTTTTCCTTCATGAATCTGATGATTATGTGTCTCAGGGTTTGCCTTCTTGAGGAATGTCTGTGATAGTCTCTGTGTTTCCTGAATTTGAATGTTGGCCTGCCTTGCTAGGCGGGAGAATTTCTCCTGGATAATATCCTGAAGAATGTTTTCCCACGTGGTTCTATTCTCCCTGTCACTTTCATGTATACAATCAAACGTAGATTTGGTCTTTTCACATAGTCCCATATTTCTTGGAGGCCTTGTTTGTTTCTTTTCACTCTTTGTCCTCTAATCTTGTCTTCTGACTTTATTTCATTGAGTTGGTCTCCAATCCTTAATATCCTTTCTTCTGCTTGGTCAATTCAGCTATTGATACTTGTGTGTGCTTCATGAAGTTCTCATGCTGTGTTTTTCAGCTCCATCAGGTCATTTATATTCTAGTTAGCAATTTGTCTAACCTTTTTCAAGGTTCTTAGCTTCCTTGTATTGGGTTAGAACATGCTCCTTTAGTACAGAGGAGTTTGTTATTACCCACCTTCTGAAGTCTACTTCTGTCAGTTCATCAATTCATTCTCCCTCCAGTTTCGTTCCCTTGCTGGCTGTGAGTTGTGATCTTCTGGAGAAGAGGCGTTCTGTTTTTGGAATTTTCAGCCTTTTTGTGCTGGTTTCTCCTCATCTTCATGGATTTATCTACCTTTGGTCTTTGTTGTTGGGGACCTTCAGATGGGGTCTCTTAGTGGATGTCCTTTTTGTTGATGTTGATATTATTCCTTTGTTTGTTAGTTTTCCTTCTAACAGTCAGGCCCCTCTGCTGCAGGTCTTGGGGTTTGCTGGAAGTTTACTCCAGACCCTGTTCGCCTGGGTATCAACAGTGGATGCTGCAGAATAGCAAAGATTGCTGCCTGCTTCTTCCTCTGGAAGCTTCATTCCAGAGGGTCACCCACCAGATGCCAGCCAGAGCTCTCCTGTATAAGGTGTCTCTTGGCCCCTACTGGGAGGTGTCTCCCAGTCAGGATATATGGGGGTCAGGGACCCACTTGAGGAGGCAGCCTGTCCCTTATCAGAGCTTGAACACTATGCTGGGAGACCTGCTAGTTTCTTCAGAGCTGTCAGGCAAGGATGTTTAAGTCAGCTGAAGCTGCACCCACAGCCGCCCCTTCCCCTAGGCGTTCTGTCACCAGAAGATGGGGATTTTATCTATAAGTCTCTGACTTGGGCTCCTATTTTTTTTTTCTTTTTCAGAGAAGCCCTGCCCAGATAGGAGGAATCTAGAAAGGCAGTGTGGTTTCAGTGGCCTTGTTGAGCTGTGGTGGGGTCTGCCCATTTCAAACTTCCTGGCAGCTTTTTTTACACTGTGAGGGTAAAACCACCTACTGAAGCCTCAACAATGGCAGATGCCCCTCTCCGCACCAAGCTTGAGTGTCCCAGGTTGATCTCAGACTGCTGTGCTGGTAGTGAGAATTTCAAGCCAGTGGATCTTAGCTTGCTGGCCTCCATGGGGGTCAGACCCACTGAGCCAGAACACTTGGCTCCCTGGCTTCAGCTCCCTTTCCAGGGGGATGAATGGTTCTGTCTTGCTGGCATTCCAGGCGCCACTGGGATATGAAAAAACAAAAAACAAAAAACCTCCTGCCACTAGCTGGGTGTCTGCCCAAACAGTCTCCCAGTTTTGTGCTTGAAATCCAGAGCCCTGGTGATGTAGGCACCGGAGGGAATCTCCTTGTCTGCTGGTTATGAAGAGTGTGGGAAAAGCACAGTATCTGGTCTGGAATGTACTTTTCTTCCCAGCACAGTCTCTCAAGGCTTCCCTTATCGAGGGGAATGAAATCCCCTGATTCCTTGCACTTCCTAGGTGAGGCAATGCCACACCCTGCTTCAGTTCACCCTTTGTGGGCTACACTCACTGTCCAACCAGTCTCAGTGAGATGACCCAGATACCTCATTTGGAAATGCAGAAATCACCCACTTTCTGCGTCGATCTCCGTCAGAGCTGCAAACCAGAGCTGTTCCTATTTGGCCATCTTGCCAGGGGAACTGTAGATCAGAGTCTTACGGGTGTGTGGCTTTATTTCCGAGTTTTCTATTCTGTTCCATTGGTCTATGCATCTGTTTTTGTACAAGAACCATGCTGTTTGGTTTACTGTAACCTTATAGCCTGAAGTTGGATAGCGTAAGGCCTCAGGCTTTATCCTTTTTGCCTAGGATGGGATTGGCTATTCAGACTTTTTGTTGTTGTTGTTCCATATTGATATGGTTTGGATTTGTGTTCCCACTAAATCTCACGTCCAGTTATCATCTCCAGTGTTGGAGGTGGGGCCTGGTGGGAGGTGACTGGATTGTGGGGGGCGGTTTATCTTGAATGGTTTAGCACCATCCTCTTGATGCTGTTCTTGTGATTGTGAGTTCTCACAAGATCTTGTTGTTTAAAAGTGTGTAGCACCTCCCCCAACTTTTTCTCAGTCCTGCCCCTGCCATTTAAGATGTCTGCTCCTGCTTTGCCTTCTGATATAAGTAGATGCTTCCTAAGGCCTCCCCAGAAACAGACGCTGTCATATTCCCTGTACAGCCTGCAGAACTATGAATCAATTAAACCTCTTTTCTTTATAAACTACCCATTTTCAGATATTTCTTTATAGCAATGTGCTAACAGCCTAATATGCATATGAATTTTAGAAACTTTTTGCAGTTTCATAGGAATACTGTTGAATACATAAATTTCTTTGGGTAGTATGACCATTTTAATGATATTGATTCTTTCATTCTAGGAATATGTCATGTATTTCCATTTATTTGTGTCATCTCTGATTTCTTTTGGCAGTATTTTGTAGTTCTCCTTGTAGAGATCATTCACCTCCTTGGTTAGCTGTATTCCTAGGGATTTCAGTTTCTTTGTAGCTATTGTAAATGGAATTGTGTTCTTGACTTGACTCTCAGCCTTGATGTATTGGTGTATAGAAATGCTACTTATTCTTGTACATTGATTTTATATCCTGAAGCCTTGCTAAAATCATTTATCAGTTCTAGTAGCCTTATGGCAGTCTTTAGCATTGTCTAAGTATAAATCATATTATCGGCAAAGAGATGGTTTGCCTTACTCTTTTACTACTTGGAAGCCTTTTATTTTTTTTTCCACAATGCTTTTTATTATTATTATTATTATTATTATTGTAAATAAAACTACTGTCCAATAAGCAAGTGGTTATTAATTTTTTCCTTCATTATTCAACCCCAAATTAGTCAAAGCATGTTAGTTATTTACAAGTAACCCTAAAGTAAGCACAAATGACAAGCACAGGTTACAATGTTAAAAATGTAAAGCTTGAAGGCATCAGAGTGCTAATAACATCATAACATCAAAAGATTATTAGATAAGTTTCAGAAGGGATAAGAACCCCAGAGAGATTAGCCCCACTTTAGGGGTCACTTTTGAAGGTATCTCCAATGTGAAGAACTGGCTAGGACTGCCAGTACTCTGTTGAAGAGGAGTGGTGATTTTTTTTTTTTTTTTTTTTTTTTTTTTTTGGTCTTATTCCAGTTCTCAAAGGGAATGGTTCTAGCTTTTCCCCATTTAGAAGTATGTTGGCTGTGGGTTTTTCATAGACGGATCTTATTATTTTTAGGTATATTATTTGGATGCCTAGTCTGTTGGGGATTTTTTATCATGAAGGCATTTTTCTGCTAAACCTTTGGCTAACTTTCTTAAAATGATTTTAATAAGTAAGCAGATATTACTTTTTGTCCCACCAGAAAATCAACAAGCGAAATGCCTTGAGCATTCCAAAAAACTGTGGCCATGACCTTTGCTCTTGGCTGGTCTGATTTTGCTTTAACTGGATCCCTTCTGCCTCTTGGTAGTTGCTGCCTAGATTGTGCTTTGTCTTCAGGGTTGTACTGGTAAAGCTGTGTTTCATCTCCTATTACAGTTCTTCAAAGACATGCTCAGGATCTTGATCCAGTTGTTTAACATTTCCATGGAAAGCTCTGCTCTTGTCTGCAGCGGATCTGGATGCAGTGGTTTTGGTGCCCACTGAGTGGAAAGTTGCTCAACTTTAATTTTTCAGTGAGAATTGTGTAAGCTGAACCAACTGATATGTTCATCATGATGTTTCAGCTGTTAACCATCTGTCCTCATCAATTAAGGCACAAGCAAGATTAATTTTTTTCTTTCTTCTTTTTTTTTTGAGATGGCGTTTTGCTCTTGTTACCCAGGCTGGAGTGCAGTGGCGTGATCTCTGCTCACAACCTCCGCCTCCCGGGTTCAAGCAATTCTCCTGCCTCAGCTTCCTGAGTAGCTGGGACTACAGGTGTGTGCCACCATGCCCAGCTAATGTTTGTATTTTTAGTAGAGATGAGGTTTCACCATGTTGACCAGGATGGTCTCAATCTCTTGACCTTGTGATCCACCCACCTCAGCCTCCCAAAGTGCTGGGATTACAGGCGTGAGCCACAGCGCCTGGCCAGGATTAATTTTTTCCTTGCATATTTATGTGGATGCCCTGCTGCTGCAGTCTTCATCTTTAACATCATCTTGGGCCTTCTTAAAATTAGTTATCCATTTGCCACCTGCTGATTTACTTGGGGAACATTGTGTAAAGCATCACTGATTTCACCATTCTTTTGCCCAAGCTTCCCCAGAAATTCAATGTTTGTACTTGTTTCCATTTTAGCAGAATTCATGTTGCTCTGATAGGGGGTCTTTTCAAGCTGATGTCTTATTCTTCTTAGTACTTCAAACTAGATCCTGTTCAGACATGTTATAACAAGTGTGAGTTTACTTTGGTGCCAAAAAAACTTTGAAATTCATACATAGTTTTATTATAATATACATTTTCTATGGCCGCTTTAAAGACCCTGTGTGTGTCTTAAGTAGAACAAATACATCATGCCTCTGCTTGTTCTCTCACATACGTGCAACTATCCATTGCTCAGGCCCTGTATATTATGGGGAAATTTCAATTGATACTATGTTTATAATATTTCTTATTTAGTTATTGAGGACATCTCTTTATTGAGTCATGCCACTTTTTCTCTCATCTAGGCTTTGTAAATTTTTTTTGCATACATCTATCTGTCCTTGTATGTGGCAAACAGTGGTCTGGATAAGGTAAGTGTACATAGTTAAGGATTAAGGAAGACCTAGAATTTAGGCTTGCTTTCTTGGTCCAGTTTTTTCCCAGTACATCCCATGGCTACGTTATATGTATGTATGTGTGTGTGTTTGTGTGTGTGTCCCCTAACTTGAGCTGTTACAGCAAAGTACCATAGATTGGGTGGCTTAAACTACAAACATTTATTTCTCACAGTTCTGGAGGCTGGCAAGTATAAGATCAAGGTGCCAGAAGACTGGGTGTCTAGTGAGGACCACTTCCTGATTCATAGATGATGGCTTCTCACTGTTTCTTCACATGGTGGAAAGAGGACTAGAAAGCTCTCAGAGATCTCTTATAAGAGCACAAATCCCAGACATGAGGGCTCCACTCTCATGCCTTAATTATTCTCAGAGCTCCTACCACCTAATATAATCGCAGTGAGGATTATTTCACATATCAATTTTGTGAAACACATTCATTCCATAACAATGTTATAATATATAACTTGAATATGTAACTTATTAGAAAATAACAGACATACACATATAAATATGTAACATATTAACAAATAACAGGTATACATATTTAAATGTAAATATAAATATTTCTGAGGGCTTATTCTTATTAGTTTTAAAAATAAACTTGATTTATTTTGAATGATTTGGTTAAAAACGTATCTTTTTTACATTTTGGAGAAGGAAATTACATAAAGTAATGAAACTGCCATTAAACATTTGAAATAATTCTGCTGTCCCTTATTGCTATTAAATTTGAAATTGTTTAGTAACTTCCCTTATTTATTTTATAATGTTAGTATATATTTACTTATATTCATTTTAGTTTTATATTGTAGTTTTCTACTACATTTTTAATTGCTATTCTTAAATATTTAAAAAATTCTGTAGGTTTTGGGGGAACCGGTGGTATTTCCTTACATGAGTAAGTTCTTTTGTGGTGATTTGTGACATTTTGGTGCACTCATCACCCAAGCAGTATACACCTAACCCAATTTGTAGTATATTATCTCTCACCCCTTCCTCCACTTTCCCCCCAAATTCCAAAGTCCATTGTATCGTTCTTATGGCTGAGCACCCTCATAGCTTAGATAACACTTATGAGCAAGAGCATACAATGTTTAGTTTTTCATTCCTGAGTAACTTATAATAATAGTTTCCAATCCCATCCAGGTTGCTGTGAGTGCCATTAATTCATTCCTTTTTTATGGTTGAGTAGTATTCCATCATATATATATATACACATCACAGTTTCTTTATCCACTGATTGATTGATAGACATTTGGGCTGGTTCCATGTTTTTGCAGTTGTAAATTGTGCTGTTATAAACATTGCATGTGCAACTATCTTTTTCATATAATGACTTCTTTTCCTTGGGGTAAATAAATCAAGTGGTAGCTCTACTTTTAGTTCTTTAAGGAACTGTGAGTATGGGATGTGTTTCCATTTGTTTGTGTCATTTATGATTTCTTTCAGCAATGTTTTATAGTTTTCCTTGTACAGGTCTTTCACCTCCTTGGTTAGGTATAGTCCTAAGTTTTTGTTTTGTTTTGTTTTGAGCTCTTGTAAAAGAGGTGGAGTTCTTGATTCAATTTCCAACTTGGTTGCTGTTGGTGTATCAGAGCTACTGATTTGTATATATTAATTTTGTATCTTGATACTTTGCAGAATTCATTTATCAGTTCTAGTTTGTTGGAGGAGTCTTTAGGGTTTTTCAGGTATGCAGTCTTATCAGCAAACAGCAACGGTTTGACTTCCTCTTTATTGATTTGGATGCCCTTTCTTTCTCCCTCTTGTCTGATTGCCCTGGCTAGGACTTCCAGTACTATGTTGAAGAGGAGTGGTGAGAGTGAGCATCCTTACTTGTCCCAGTTCTCAGAGGGAATGCTTTCAACTTTTCCCCATTCAGTATTATGTTGGCTGTGGATTTGTCGTAGATGGCTTTTATTACATTGAGGTATATCCCTTGTATGCTGATTTTGATGAAGGTTTTAATTGTAACATGATGCTGGATTTTGTCAAATGCTTTTTCTGTGTCTATTGAGATGATTTTGTGACTTTTGTTTTCGATTCTGTTTATGTGGTGTTTCACGTTTATTGACTTGCATATGTTAAAGCATCTCTGCATCTCTGGTATGAAACCTACTTGATCACGGTGGATTATCTTTCTGATATGCTCTTGAATTCAGTTAGCTAGTTTATTTATTTATTTTTTTTTAAGGATTTTTCATCCATGTTCTTCAGGGATTATTGGTCTGTAGTGTTTTTTTGTTAGGTCCTTTCCTTTGGTATTATGGTGATGCTGGCTTCATAGAATGATTTAGGGAGGACTCACTCTTTCTCTATCGCATGGAATAGCACCAATAGGATTGGTACCAATTCTTCTTTGAATGTCTGATAGAATTCATCTGTGAATCCATCTAGTCCTGGACTTTTTTTGTGTTGGTAACTTTTTTGTTATTTCACTCTCACTGCTTGTTACTGATCTGTTCAGGGTTTCAAATTCTTCCTGATTTAAGCTAGGGAGATGTTTTCTTTCCAGGAATTTATCCATCTTCTCTAGTTTTCTAGTTTATGTGCATAAAGGTTCATAGTGACCTTGAATGATCTTTTGTATTTCTGTGGTGTTGGTTGTAATATCTCCTGTTTCATTTCTAATTGAATTTATTTGGATCCTCTCTCTTCTTTTCTTGTTTAATCTTGCTAATGGTCTATCAATTTTATCTTTTCAAAAAACCAACTTTTTGTTTCATCTATCTTTTGTATTTATTTTCTTTCAATGTCATTTATTTCTGCTCTGATGTTCATTATTTCTTTTTTTTTTCTGCTGGGTTTGGGTTTGGTTGTTCTTGTTTCACTAGTTTCTTGAGGTGTGACCTTAGCGTGTCTATTTGTGCTTTTTCAGACTTTTTAATGTAGGCATTTAAGAGTATGGACTTTCCTCTTAGCAGCACCTTTGCTGTTTCCCAGAGATTTTGATAGGTTGTGTCACTGTTACTCAGTTCAAATAATTTTTAAATTTCCATCTTGATTTCATTGTTGACCCAATGATCATTCAGAAGCAGGTTATTGAATTTCCATATATTTGAATGGTTTTGAAGGTTCCTTTTGGAATTGATTTCCAATTTTATTCTACTGTGGTCTGAGAGAGTACTTGATGTAATTTCAATTTTCTTAAATTTATTAAGACTTGTTTTGTGGCCTATCATATGGTCCATCTTGGAGAAAGTTCCATGTACTGATGAATAGAATGCATACTCTGCAGTTGTTGGGTGGAATGTTATGCAAATATATGTTAAGTCCATTTGTTCTAAGGTATAGTTTAAATCCATTGTTTCTTTGTTAACTTTCATCTCAATGACTGTCTAGTGCTGTCACTGGAGCATTGAAGTCCCCCACTATTACTGTGTTGCCGTCTATCTCATTTCTTAGATCTAGTAGTCATATTTAGGATTGTGATATTTTTCTGTTGCACAAGGCCTCTTATCATTATATAATGTCCCTTTTTGTCTTTAATTGCTTTTGCTTTAAAGCATGTTTTGCCTGATAGAAGAATAGCTACTCCTGCTCACTGTTGGTGTTCATTTGCATGGAAGGTCTTTCCCACCCCTTTACCTTAAGTTTATGTGAGTCCTTCTGTGTCTCTTTAAGGCAACATATGGTTAGTTGGTGAATTCTTATCCATTCTGCCATTCTGTATCTTTTAAGAGAAGCATTTAGGCCATTTACATACAATGTTAGTATGTGAGGTATTATTCCATTTATCATGCTTCCATTTGTTACCTGTATAACTTGTTTTTTTAAGTTGTATTTTTGTTTTATAGGTCCTGTGGGATTTATGCTTTAAAGAGCTTCTGTTTTGATGCGTTTCCAGGACTTGTTTCAAGATTGAGAGCTTTTCTGGAGGGATCGGGGGGTGGCAGTTCATGTAGTGCTGGCTTTGTAGTGGTGAATTCTCTCAGCATTTGTTTGTCTGGAAAAGACTGTGTCTTTCTTTTATTTATGAAGCTTAGTTTCACTGGATACAATAGTCCTGGCTGTTAATTGTTTTATTTGAGGAGGCTGAAGATAGAGCCTGAATCACTTCTATGGATTCCAGTGTTTCTGCTGAGAAGTCTGTTGTTAACCTGGTAAGTTTTTCTTTATGGGTTACCTGGTGTTTTGCCTCACAACTCTTAAAATTCTTTCCTTCATCTTGACTTTAGACAACCTGAAAACAATATGCTTAGGCAATGATCTTTTTGTGAAGAATTGCCCAAGTGTTCTTTGAGTTTCTTGTATTTGGATGTCTAAGTCTCGAGCAAGGCCAGGGAAGTTTTCCTCGACTATTCTCCCAAATATGTTTTCCAAAATTTTAGATTTCTCTTCTTAGGAATGCCAATTATTCTTAGGTTTGGTCATTTAACATAATTCCAAACTTCTTGGAGGCTTTAAGTTTTTCGTATTATTTTTTTCCTGTGTCTTTGTTGAAATGGGTTAATTTGAAAACCTTGTCTTTGAGCTCTGTAGTTCTTTCTTCTGCTTGTTTGATTCTATTGCTGAGACTTGCCAGAATATTTTGCATTTCTCCAAAGGATTATAAATTGTTCTACTATAAGGACACATGCACACAAATGTTCATTGCAGCACTGTTTACAATAGCAAAGACCTGGAACCAACCCAAATGACCATCGATGATAGAGTGGACAGAGAAAATGTGGCACATATACACCATGGAATATTATGCGGCCATCAAAAACGATGAGTTTGTGTCCTTTGTAGGGATATGGATGAACCTGGAAACCATCATTCTCAGCAGACTGACACAAGAACAGAAAATCAAACACTGCATGTTCTCACTCATAGGTGGGTGTTGAACAATGAGAACACATGGACACAGGGAGGGGAGCATCACACTGGGGTCTTTTGGGGGGAAATAGGAGAGGGACAGTGGGGGGTGGGGAGTTGGGGAGAGAGAGCATGGGGGAAAATGCCAGATAAAGGTGATGGGGAGGAAGGCAGCAAATCACACTGCCATGTGTGTACCTGTGCAACAATCTTGCATATGTACCCCAAAACCTAAAATGCAATTAAAAAAAAGGAAAAGGGAAAAAAAAACCCAAAAAACAGTGCACACTGGTTTCACTCCCTGCCCCCGAGTTCTGGCCAGGAGACTTTGCATTTGGTTGGGATTGTTAGAGTTCAGCTGGAGGTTTCCTTCTCCCTGTGGCCTTTTCCCAGTTCCTCTGGTAGCTCTCCTCAAAGACCCCTGTGAGATAAGTCAGAAGTGGCTTTCCTGTGGATCCAGAGAACCCACAGGGCTTTTCCCACTGCTTCCTGTATTTTGCTCAGCTCTCTAAATTGAATCATTGCAGGTAAGGTCAAATCCTTCTTCTGTAATCTATACTTCTGGGTTCTGCAGTTAAAGTGTATGTTTGGGGGTGGATGGATCCCCCTTTCCTACTTTTACAATTTGGGCATTTACAGTATTTGGCTGTCTCCCTGGTCCTGCAGAAGCAATCTTCTTCCTTCAGAAGGTCTGTGGATTCTCTTAGCTTTCCTGGTGTATTCCTGCAGTCGTTCTGGAGCACAAGTTCATGATGCAAGTCTCCACAGGCTGCTCTGTTCATTAAAGTGGGAGCTGTAATGTAGTCCTGACTTCTAGCTGCCATTTTTCCATGTCTCGTTTTCTACTTCTACTTAATACTTTCTAAACATATAACTGAATGCTAGTTTCAGATATGTAAAAGTATATTATTGTGTTTTCTTAATTTTATGATTAAGATTTTGGATTATCTATTAGTTTTGTAAGAGATATTTGATTTTTCAAAATCAACTTATTTTTTAATTTTCATTTTATTTTTAGTTTCCCTTAACTTAGCTTGTTGTATAGTTTAACACTTTATCATAACACTTTTGTTATGATATAGAATAGTTTGATATTAGTGTTCTAGAATTAAGGGTTTGATTGTATTCTTTGAAATTTGGCTTGGATTGCTTTGTTTCACTTGAGAGTGTTTGGGGGCCTAAAGGTGTTACTAAATATTCATTGTGATGTGTCTTGATGCTATGATTATGATTAATCTTATGTCATTATTAATAAACTGTGTGAGGCTTACTCTGTCTGAAGCCTTATCCTCTGCCTGGCAGAAGTCTGTGGGTCACGGTTTACCTCTGGAGGCCACTGCTTGGATGACTCCCAGCCCCTGCACTGTGGTCCAGTGACCTTGGACAAGACCCTGAACTACTACTTCTTTTTTTTAATTGATAGGCTCATTTTATTCAATCTTGAGAAAATGTCTACCTCATTCCCAAACTGAATCTCCATCGTTTCTGTCATTCTTTCACATCACAATGGTAATCTGTGACCAAAAAACAAAACAAAACAAAAAAGTTCAGCTTACAAGTCAGTCATACAAATGCTTTTCCCCAGGCAACCTCTGTATGTTGGTATGTGACAGAAGTGCATTTTATGTACTTCCCACTTTTTATATAGATTTTTTTAAAGTTGTATTTTAGGTTTTGGGGTACATGTGAAGAACATGCAAGATTGTTGCATAGGTACGCACATGGCAGTCTCATTCTCATCCTCAGTGCGATGGGACCCCAGTGGTACCTTGGCAAAGTCTGGCTATTAGGATTCAGGGAGGTAATCCAGGAGCTGCATGTGCAGTACAAAGCTCAGAGTGAGTGTTCGGTTGTTGGCCGTATTGGTGGTGGCACTGCTGTAGGGCTGTGGCTCAAAAAGTGATGCAAACGAACTCACTGTGCATTGAGTACAATCCAGATGCATAAGCAGGCAGACACATAGCAGATGCACAGGTCACTGGCCCTTGAGAATCATAAAAAGAGGGCTACCAGAACACAGAGAATCATGAAGCTTAACCATGGAGTGACTCCCCACAACTGGGAAAGACAACCTAGAAGTGGGGCTGTTTTGGCTGGTTCCTGAAGAGTCAGTAGGAGTTTTCAGTTAAAGGTAATTTTCTTACATTAATTTGCTCTTAAATGTTCAAGGGCATGAGGGATGAGCCTACATACAAACTCGGAATGGAGAAAAGCCACATAGACTGAAAAGATCTGATCTCTGTGGGGCAGGTGGAATCGGGTAACCTGGGAAGGAACAGATTGCTCTATTTTGTTTCTCAATCTAATCAGTGAACTTCCTTTCTCATAGAGGAGTTTAGCTTCTTCACTCATCTATAATTGAGTGCATGATGCATGTGTATTTTTTTCCATTGCCTTTCAAGGTTGTATTTATTCTTGTATGTGTCTGTGCTTACATATTTTTGGGTAGGCTTTTTCTTAATATTAGGTTAAAAGATCTTAGTTTTACTTGTTTTACCTGTTTTTCTGGTAAATATTAGTTTCTCATATCTATGCAGTGCATGTTCCAAGTATTTTTTCTTGCTCACTTTTCTAGTGCTAATAGGTATAGGGTGAATTCCCTTTGAGGGGTGATATAGAGCCTAATTTTAGAAAATAACATTTCCTACTTAATCCTTGCTGAGAACTTTTCTATGAAATTTTATATGTTATCATTGTATCATATAGGATTTCTATTAGATTTTCTTTACAATGTTAAGGCACACTAGCTCCTTAACTCTGTGCATATCTTTCTTTCTTTAGTTAGCAGTCCTCATTTCTCTGTGGTTTGTTAAAGAGAATGTAGCCCTGAGAATTTATTTACATCGTGAATCAGAGCTTTGGATTTTGCTGTGTCATGTTTTAGAGAGAACATTGGACTAGAAGTCTGGAGCTCTGGTTTCTGGTTTTAGCTCTGCCATAAACAGTAAAAATATACCTCCCAATGGTTGCTTTCACATCAGACAGTTCAAAAGAGCTGTGAGTTATCAGTCAAGCCCGTGGGGCTTCTGGTGCCCTTTTTATTAACCTGGAATGCCAGGGGATTGGAATCCACCAGCGTTTTCTGAAGCACTTTCTCTGTAGCGCTGATTTCATGGGCTGTTAGTACATGTTCCATGAAAATAGGTTCTGTGTCAGGTTAATTGGGATATCCTGGAACTTCTTAGAGACTTTAGTTTTTCTCTGTGGTTCTTCAGAGAAATATAGAGTATGCAGGTTGGCAGTGTTTAATGAATTAATTTGACCAGAAAAATTTCCATATATACAGTAGCCTAGGGGGCTAGAAGGGTTCCATAGAACATACTTTGGGAAACAGTAAGATAATTTTTAAGGTTTCTTTCAACTTTCAAGTGTATGGTTCTGTGGATATACTAAAAACCACTTAATATTATACTTTAAAAGGATGAATTTTCTGGTTTGTAAATTACTTCTCAGTAAATATCTTCATAAGAATTTTTAATGGTTCTTTAATCTTCAAAACTACCTGGGATTATTTCTGCTATTTATAATGTGGGCTTCAATTCCTCATTTAAAACAACAAAAAAACGTATAGCACCTTGACTGTTTAACATCCTTTACAGAGAGTGTCATTCAATTCTAGGAAACTTTCAAGGTCACTTTGCTGATTATGGCCTCTGTGTGTTTGTTTCATACCAATCTCTATGCATATTAGAACTTCTCCATCAGACTTTCTAGGTTTAAGTGCTTGTCTTGAGTTGCTGTCTTTTTTTTTTGAGTCATGTGGCTGTGTTTTCAGGCTAGTGTATTCTGTATGTCTATAATCTGGTTTTCTGGGTTAATTCTTGTATTATCCTCTTTGCTGTTATTTTTAATTCTTTGATAACATATTTTATTTTGATTTCTTTCAGTTCAGTGGTACATGTGCAGGTTTGTTATATAGTAAACTCATGGTCAGACGTGGTGGCTCATGCCTGTAATCCTAGCACTTTGGGAGGCTGAGGCAGGCAGATCACGAGTTTAGGAGTTTGAGATCACCCTGGCCAATGTGGTGAAACCCCGTCTCTACTAAAGAAATACAAATTAGATGGGTATGTTGGTGCATGCTTGTAATCCTAGCTACTCCAGAGGCGGAGGCAGGAGAATTCCTTGAACTCAGGAGGCAGAGGTTGCAATAAGCTGAGATTGCACCACTGCACTCCAGCCTGGGCAACAGAGCAAGCTGTGTCAGAATAAAAGGAACGAAAAAGCAAACTCGTGTCACAGGAGTTTATTGTACATATTATTTGTCACCCAGGTAGTAAGCCTAGTCCCCAATAGTTACTTTTTTCTGCTTTTCTCCCTCCTCCCACTTGTCCGACAAATAGGCCCACATGTCTGTTGTTCCTTTCTTTGTGTGTGGGAGTTCTCCTTGCTTAGCTCCCACTTATAAGTGAGAACATGCAGTATTTGGTTTTCTGTTCCTGAATTAGTTTGCTGAGGATAATGACCTCCAGCTCCATCCATGTTTCCGCAAATGACATGATCTCATTCTTTTTTTTTATCACTACATAATATTCCATGGTGTATATATACCACATTTTCTTTATCTGTCATTGATGAGCATCTAAGTTGATCCATGTATTTACTATTGTGAATAGTGCTGCATGAACGTTCATGTGCATGTGCCTTTATGGTAGTATGATTTATATTCCTTTGGGTGTATACACAGTAATGGGATTGCTGAGTCAAATGATAGTGCTGCTTTTAGCTCTTTGAGGAATTACTACACCACTTTAAACAATGGTTGGGCTAATTTACACTCCCACCAACAGTGTATAAGTGTTCTCTTTTCTCTGCAACCTTGCCAGCATCTGCTATTTTTTGACTTTTTGGTAATAGCTATTCTGATTGATGTGAGATGGTATCTCATTGTGGTTTTGATTTGCATTTCTCTAATGATCAGTGAGATTGAGCTTTTCAGTATCGTTGACAAAGTTTATCGTTGGCCACATGTATGTCTTCTTTTGAAAAATATCTGTCCATGTTTTTGCCCACTTTTTTTTCCTTCTAAATTTAAGTTTCTTATATATGCTGATATTAGGCCTTTCTCAGATGCATAGTCTGCAGATATTTTCTCCCATTCTGAATGTCTGTTTCCACTTCTGATGGTTCCTTTTGTTGTGCAGAAGTTCTCAAGTTTAATTAGATCTCATTTGTCAATTTTTGCTTTTGCTGCAGTTGTCTTTGGCATCTTTGCCATGAAATCTTTGCTCATCCCTATGTTTAGAATGGTATTGCATAGCTTGTCTTCCAGAGTTTTTATAGTTTTGGGTTTTACGTTTAAGTCTTTAATCCATCTTGAGTTGTTTTTTGTATATGGTGTAAAAAGGGGGTTGAGTTTCAATCTTCTGCGTATTGCTAACCAGTTATCCTAGCACCATTTGTTGAATTGGGAGTCCTTTTCCCCATTGCTTTTGTTAGCTTTGTCAAAGCTCATACGGTTATAGGTGTGTGGCCTTATTTCCGGCCTCTCTATTCTGTTTCATTGGTCTATGTGTCTGTTTATTCTTACTTATTTATCTTTACCAGTACTATGCTATTTTGGTTACTGTAGCCATGTAGTATAGTTTGAAGTCAGGTAATGTGATACCACCAGCTTTGTTGTTTTTGCTTAGAATTGCTTTGGCTATTTGGGCTCTTTTGTGGTTTGATGTGAATTTTAAAATAGTTTTTTCTAGTTCTGTGAAGGCCAGTGGCAGTTAGATAGGGATAGCATTGAATCTGTAAATTGCTTTGGGCAGTATGGCTATTTTAACAATATTGATTCTTCTGTTTGTGTCATCTTTGATTTCTTTGAGCAGTGTTATGTGATTCTTGCAGAGCTCTTTCACCTCCCTGGTTAGCTGTATTCCTAAATATTGTTTGTGTGACAGCTGTGAATGGGGTTGCATTCCTGGTTTGACTCTTGGCTTGGCTCTTGTTGGTGTGTATGAATACTAGTGATTTTTAACACATTAATTTTTGTATCCTTAAACTTTACTGAAGTTGTTTACCAGCTGAAGGAGCTTATGTGCTGAAACTATGGGGGTTTATAGATATAGAATCATGGTGTCTGCAAAGATGGATAATTTGACTTCCTCTCTTCCTGTTTGTGTGCCTTTTTTTCCTTTGCTGATTGTGCTGGCTAGGACTAACAATAAATACTATGTGGTGAGAGAGGGTACTCTTGTGACAGTTTTCAAGAGAAATGTTTCCAGTTTTTCCCCATTCTGTATGGTATTGGCTGTGGGTTTTTCATGGATAGCTCTATTTTGAGGTATGTTCAACTACCTAGTTTATTGAGAGTTTTTAACATGAATGTGAATGTATGCTGAACTTTATCGAAAGCCCTATCTGCATCTATTGAAATAATCATATGGTTTTTGTCTCTAGTTCTGTTTATGTGATGAATCATATTTATTGATTTGCATATGTTGAACCAACCTTGTATCCCAAGATGAAGCCTACTTGATTGCTTTTTGTTGTGCTGCTGGATTCAGTTTGCCAGTATTTTGTTGAAGATTTTTGCATTCGTGTTCATCAAGGATGTTGGCCTGAAGTTTTCTCTTTTCTTGTTTTGTCGTTGCCGGGCTTTGGTATTAGGATGATGTGAGCCTCATAGAATGAGTTAGGGTGGGGTCCCTCCTCAATTTCCTCGAATAGTTTCAGTAGGAATGGAACTATCTCTTCTTTGCACATCTAGTAGAATTGGACTGTGAATCCATCTCATACTGTTTTTTGATTGGTAGGATTTATTACTGATTCAATTTTGGAGCTCATTATTGGTCTGTTCAGGCAATGAATTTGTTCCTGATTCAGTCTTGGGAGAGTGTATATGTCTAGGAATGTATCCATCTCTTCTAGATTTTCTATTTTTGTGTGTGTATAGAAATGTCCATAGCAGTTTCTGATGGTTTTTATTTCTGTGAGCTTGCTTTGAACTCAACCCAAAAAATTTTAACGGACTCAAATTGGTTTACCAGTATCTTTCAAGAGGAATTTCAATGGAATTTTTCATAATTTGTACCTTTTTTATATCAAAAACATTTTTAACTAGTGAAAACAAAGAACACGTTCAAAATCAGGTAGAAATCAGGTTTCCTTTTAATTGAATACTTAATTCACAACTTTTCCTTTCTTGCTGCTACTCTGGTAATAATTAGGTCCCACCTCTTTAGAACATTGCAGCTGACCAGACAGAGCCAGTGTGAACACGGCCCCCAAACTAGGGCTTTTGGAATAATGAGAGCTAATCAGCCTCTCCCTTCACTTAGAAAGGGACTAAGTGAAAGGGCCCAAATCTTCTTTGTCCAAACACATAAAACCAGGAGGTCAACGCCAACATGGAAACCAAAATGTATCAGGAATGAAGTACAGTACCCCTTGACATACTCAAGGTCAAGATGGGTTTGCAGAAATTGTATCTGACCATCTGGCCTCTGCTAGCAGATATGGCCCCACCCCAGCATTTTTAAGAGATGTTTTTGTTTCTATTATTTCCCCAAGGGGTATAAAATCTAGTAAGAGGAATATAATGAATCAGAATATATCAGCTCACTCACAAGGAAGGTTTCTGGGTAATGGTTTTTAGTTGCTGAGCTTATTCAGCACATTATTTCAAAAAGTGGCGGCTACAGGTTTAGGTAGGACACACAACCCCCATTTTTTTCAGTGTAAGAGGCCAAGACCCCTGATCATCAAAATAAGTTATTTTGTATATTACAGTGCACAGGACAACAGAGGGAAAGACACTTTCTTGAAAGGTGACTAAAAGGCATCTTGCAAAAGGTCCATATCACTGAAGTGGAAGGACTGGAGCCCAGTGCCTCATGGCCGTCATTAACTTGACCCCTCCTCTTCTTTGGTTGCAGTGGCTTCAGAGGGAGCTGTTTCTTGTACTTGTTCTGCTGGCTGCTTCTTTTCTTCCTCTTCCTCATCCTCATCCTCTTGGGGATAGAGGTCTGGGTATTTCTGCATGCATTCCTGCATGGCCCGGAACTGGTCTACACAGTCTGACCCCTTGATCTCCTCCTTGCTATAGTGGAAGCAGGAAAAGGCCGACTTGAACTGTTCCCCACAGGGGCCACTGGCCATTCCTCCAAGGCATGGGCAGTTCCAGTTAATGTTTCCATTTGGCAGTATCAATCCTGGAACAGGAAGGTAAGCAAGGACAATGTGAGAGATGTTCTCTCAAGTTTCACAAAATACAAAACTGGTCCAGTCTTCACAGGCTACTGAGGTGGTGCAGAACAACAGGAACCATCGTTGCCTATGGACCGATATCTCAATTTGGATTAGGTTGAAATGCCTAGCACATATCCAGCACTCCTTGGCCCAGCTGGGAGAGAAGCCACCAAGGACATATTTCTCCATGTGTGACACTGAACTATTCTAAGCCACCTCCCAGTACTCTGAGGCTGTGCTCCAAGAATTAAATACTGGGAACCATTTAACCCAAAGAAGAGATGATCACTTGGATGGTTAGTGAAGAGCTTTTTGAAAGCCCACTTTAAGGAAGTGAGGTACTCATCTTCTCTTTCCAATCCCCCTCCCCATATGGATGATTGGGACCACGTTACCCCCAAGCTCCCTGTCCCTTGAGCCCCTCTTGCCCTGCAGCTGCTCTCAGAAGCTCAGCATAGTCTGGAGACTGGTGAAAAGGCAGAGGTTGCTCCTTATGTATTGACGAAGAAAGATGTCTAAGACATGCTGCACAACAAGAAGCTGGTGGCATACTATTAGTGCAAGTGCATTCTTGTAAAAAAATCAACCAAACTGTTAAACTGCACATGTGTTGGGAAGGGAGCAAGGTTTACATGAGTTTTCATTTTCACTATTAATAGGCCTCTTTTGACTTTCATAGCTTGTCTTATCATTGAACTTTATTCATATCTAAATATTTCTTGGTTTTCCAAAAATGCACTCAAAATGATGGCTTCATTTTCAGCTTTGTGACACACAGATATATGATTCATATAGAAGCTTCTTACGTGAGTCTTTTTTTTTTTTTTTTTTTTTTTGAGATGGAGTTTCGCTCTTGCTACCCAGGCTGGAGTGCAATGGTGCAATCTCAGCTCACCACAACCTCCGCCTCCTGGGTTCAGGCAATTCTCCTGCCTCAGCCTCCTGAGTAGCTGGGATTATAGGCACGCGCCACCATGCCCAGCTAATTTTTTTGGATTTTTTTAGTAGAGACGGGGTTTCACCATGTTGACCAGGATGGTCTCGATCTCTTGACCTCGTGATCCACCCGCCTCGGCCTCCCAAAGTGCTGGGATTACAGGCTTGAGCCACCGCGCCCAGCCTACATGAGTCTTATCAAGAACCTGAAAGCACTTTCTTAGAGGCCTCTAAAATGTCCTGTGAAATTACACATGATTCTTCACTCCAGGGCAGTACCCAGGCCTGGCGCTCTGCACTAATGTCCAAAGTCCTAGGCAAAACCCTGCCTGCCTCTCAATTCCAGCTTGGGAAGCTCCACTGATCAATGGACCTGCTGTAGCTATTCCTGTACCTTATTTGTGAAATGGGGATAGCAAAGACAATGCCAACTAGTGCTGCCCTCTTAGCAGGCAGCAGACCCCCAGGACCACTAGCAGTTGCAGGTCAAGTTCTCCTGCATTGTGTACTACTAACCCCAGTTTACACACACAGTTTCTGGGGCTCATGGTCCACGTTAGGACTGCAGACTAGGGCGGCAGAATTCCCAGAGCCCATAGCCCTTCATCTACCTCTCAATTTCTGCTTGACAGGTACCTCAGTGCTGGAAAAACATTTGTAAATGCTGCCCCCTGGAGGTTCAAATCTGCTCACAAACCTGCACAACCAGTTTCCAAATGAGAGAATACTGACATGTAAAAACTGTAACGCAGGGTGCGGATCCAAGACGGCCAAATAGGAACAGCTCTGGAGTGCAGTTCCCAGCGAAAACAACGCAGAGGGTGAGTGATCATCCCATTACTGCCCACAGATCAGGACATTCCCGGGCTGAAAAGCGCCACAAGTTTCCAGCATGGCTGTTTCAGCTGGCGCAGTGGGTCTCCCCACACAAAAACTCACACAATTCTGGGTGGCTGTTTCAACTGGCGCCTGGAACACTTAGGAGACAGAGTTGCCCATTCAACTAAAAAAAAAAAAAAAAAAGGGAGGGCTGAAACAGGGAACCAGGTGATCTGGCTCAGTGGGTCCCACCCCCACAAAGACCAGCAATCTGAAACAATCTGGATTGAGAGTTTCACAGCAAGCACAGCTGGACCCAGGACAGCCCAGCTCTATGAGGGGAAGGGCGTCTGCCATTACCAAGGCAGTCCTAACTATACCTCTAAACAAAACCGCAAGGAAGTTCACAGCCCACGGTAGCTCAGCAATGTCTCTGCTGGCAGCCTGTGACTAGGCTACTTCCTAGCTGAGCAAGGCATCTTTGAAAAAAGGCAGCAGCACGTCACGAACTTATAAATAAAGCCCTACCTTCCCAGGACAGAGCACCTGAGAAAAAAAGGCAGTTATGAGTTCCACTGCAGCAGACTTAAATGTACCTGCCTAGCAGCTCTAAACAGAAGAATGGTGCTCACAGCTCGGCACCTGAGCTCCTATAAGGGTCAGACCATCTCCTCAAGCAGCTTCCTGACCCCCATATATCCAAAGAGACACCTCATAAAGGAGAGCTCAGGCTGTCATCTGGCGGGTATCCTTCTGGAACTAAGATAACAGAAGAAGAAACCAGCAGAAACCCTTAGTGTTCTGAAGCTGCCCCAGGTGATCCCCAGGGAAGCAGGGTCTGGAGTGGACATCCGAGAGTCCTACAGCAGAGGGGCGTTTTAGAAGGAAAATTAACAAACAGAAATAACTTCATCAACAAAAAGGACGTACACTCGGAGACCCCATCTGAAAGTCACCAACTACAAAGACCACAGGTAGATAAAGCCACAAAGATGGGAAGAAACCAGCACAAAAACGATGAAAACACCCAAAACCAGAACACCTCTCCTCCTCCAAGAGATCACAACTCCTCACCAGCAAGGGAATGAAGCTGGATGAAGGAGGAGTCTGATGAATTGACAGAAACAGGCTTCAGAAGGTTGGTAATAACAAACTTCTCTGAACTAAAAGAACATGTTCTAACCCAATGCAAAGAAAATAAGAACTTTGAAAAAAGGTTTGACAAAATGCTAACAAGAATAAACAGCTTAGAGCAGAATATAAATGACCTGATGCAGCTGAAAAACGTGAGAACTTCACAAAGCATACATAAGTTTCAATAGCTGAATTGACCACACAGAAGAAAGGATCAGAGATTGAAAATCAACTCAATGAAATGAGAAGGCAAGATTAGAGAATAAAGAGTGAAAAGAAATGAACAAAGCCTCCAAGAAATATGAGATTATGTGAAAAGACCTAATCTACGTTTGATAGGTGTATCTGAATGTGACAGAGAATGAATCCAAGCTGAAAACACTCTTCCGGATATTATCCAAGAGAACTTCCTCAACCTAGCAAGACAGGCCAATATTCAAGTCCAGGAAATACAGAGAACACCACAAAGATATTCCTCAAGATCAACCCCAAGGTACATAATTGTCAGACTCACGAGGGTTGAAATGAAGGAAAAAATGCAAAGGGCAACCAGAGAGAAAGGTCAGGTTACTCACAAAGGGAAGCCCATCAGACTCAAAGCGTATCTCTCAGCAGAAACCCTACAAGCTAGAAGAGAGTGGGGGCCAATATTCAACATCCTTAAAGAAAAGAATGTTCAACCTAGAATTTCATATCCAGCCAAACTAAAGCCTCATAAGCGAAGGAGAAATAAAATCCTTTATGAACAAGCAATTGCTGAGAGATTTCGTTGCCACCAGGCCTGCCTTACAAGAGCTCCTGAAAGAGGCACTAAACATAGAAAGGAACAACCAGTACCAGCCACTCCAAATGCGTACCTGTAAGGCTGGCTGCCTCGCTGGGAGCTCAGACACGCCCACTTCTGCACTCAGTACCTAGCCCACCTTGGAAAACCCCGCTGCACTCAGCTCTGCACTTGACACCTAGCCCACCGTTGGAAATCCCCTCTGCACTCAGCACCAGGATCTGCACTTGACACTAAACTCTGCACTCGGCACCTAGCCAGCCGTTGGAAAACCCCACCAAAATTTAAAAGCAGCCCCAGCAAAACCTGCCCCATAGCATATGGCCCCATCCAGCCTGCTCACCAGAAATCCTGCCTACCTACCTATAGCAGCTTGCCACGTCCATATCCTGTTCTCCACAGCCAATCAGAGCACCTTCCCTCCCTATATAACCCCATGCCTGAGAGAAGTCAGGTGTAACTTCTCTGGCCCCCTTTCCCTGGACCATAGAACCTCACCCAGGAGCCGAATAAACTGGCATCTACTGTTCTCATGTAGGCCTCAGTTTCCTCATTTTAAACTCGGCAATAGACCTCACAGAGAATAAACCTTACCAATGGTGCCGAAACCTGGGAGGAGTTGTAAGACCTCTCCTGGGGGAAACTGACTCCTTCATCTGAAGCCGGACCAGGAAACCGCTCCACCACAAGGTAAGACTTCTGTTGCCTACAGCCTTTCCCACTGCTTGCCTCGTGGACTCCCTGCTCGTAATTGTGGCCACGTCAGGGACTCTTTTTCGTTTCTCGCCGTGGGCCCGGAGCCCTGGCCTCGTCCCGATGACCTGAGCATAGAGGAGATGTCCCTACACTCTTGTCCTCTCCCCGTGAGGGGTTTCTCAGGGTCAGGATTCTGAGGGAGGCATCCCCACCTTCCTGAACCCTCCTGTATTCTCCGATGTCCGGAAGTGCAGTCTGGGACGCCTTCCGAACATCTCCGCAGTAGCGGCCGAGGTTTGGGTATTCAGAAGCCCTGTTTTCAGACCCAGGCCCTGCCTAACAGCAAGACCAAATCCCCGGCTTACAGCACTAAAATGTTTGTCTCAAATCAGCCTTTCGGCACATAAGCTCCCATCTAGGAAGTAACTGTACTTTTGGTTTCTCTTCCTAATCCCGAATGAGTGAGTGAGTTTATGTGTAGCCCCATGGCCTGATGGCTATGGGGTTTGTGTGGGCCTCGACCCGTGGTTCCATGGGGACATCATAAGGCATAATGGTGATTTACCTCAGGAAACTGAAGGTGACCAGGCCCGGGGGTTATACGGGTATATCTTAGCCAAGACGCCCTGAAACATGCCTTTGGGGACATGGCCGGGAAGACATAAGACTGGTCTCCCTCTCAGGGGGGTACCCACCCTTTGTCCATTAATCCTGTATGTGGTTCCGTTTTTACTGTAAATTTGCTAGCTTCATTAGGCTCCTACTAGCCGATATACAGTTGTCCAGGCTGCTTCCCTCGAAATAGCAGCTATTCTGCAGTGGGTATAACACCTTCCGGTGTCCCCACATCGCCCTTAGTTAACTGCGGAAATATGGGTAATCAGGAATCTCACCCAGACCCCAAGTCGCCACTAGGATGCCTAGTCCAAAATCTACCCAAACTGGGCATTTCCATTAAAAAGAAGAGGCTGCTTTTCCTCTCCACCATGGCTTGCCCACAGTATCCCCCAGACAACCAGTCTAAGTGGCCTCCAGAGGGCACACCTGACTTTAATGTCCTGACAGACAGACAACTTCTGCTGAAAGAACAGTAAACGGTCCAAGGTTCCCTACGTGCAGGCTTTCTGGTACCTTCGCTCCCGCCCCGCCCTCTGTGCCTCCTGTACCACCACCCAGGTTCTACTGGCCAAGGAAACTTCCTCATTGCCCTCTGCTCCTCCACCCTCCTCTTCCTCCCTTTCTGACCCCGACCCACCCAAAGAACTCTCCCTTTCCATTCGCCAGACCTACCGAACCCCCGCCTTATGCAAAACCTCAACCCCCTCCTGCTCCTCCTCTTCCGAGTTCCAACCTGACCTCTCCCGTTAGTGCCCACACTCGCTGGCACTGCACTTCCAAAGACAAAACCTCTCTCCTTTGTCCTCTCCGCGAGCTGGCTGGTGTGGACGGTGTTGTCCGAGTGCATGTTCCCTTCTCCCTCTCCGATCTATCAGCCATTTAAAAGTGCCTAGGGTCGTTCTCCACCAATCCTACTGCTTACACCAAAGAATTTCATTACCTCACCCAGGCGTATGACCTTACCTGGCATGACACCTTATGTAATCCTGTCCTCCAACCTTACACCACATAAGCGTGATCGCATTCTTACAGCAGCCCGAACACATACCGATCAGGTACATCTCACAAACAAATGCCGGTAGGTGCGGCGGTGGTACCCGAGGCCGACCCTAATTGGGACTATCAAACTGGTCCTGATGAAAACGCAGCCGCTTTCCTTAACTGATTAACTAATGCTATGATCCTCCATACCCAGCTGGATCCGGCCTCCCTAGCAGGGGATACAGTCCTAGCCAACCACTTCATCTCCAAGTCAGCGGCTGATATGAGGAGGAAACTTTAAAAAGCTGAAGAGGACCCCCAAACTCCCATACAAGACCTGGTAAACCTGGCATTTAAAGTTTTTAATGGCCGAGAGGAAAAAGCTGAGGCCACCCGTCAGGCCCGGCTGCAGCAGAAAGTAAGCCTCCAAATCCAGGCTCTTGCAGCAGCCCTGAGGCCGGCAGTCCACCGAGCACCCAGTGGAGGGGGTCCATCAAAACCCTTCCAAAATTTTTAGGGCCCCACCCGGGCCCTGTTTTAAATGTGGCCAGGAAGGACACTGGGCGCGGCAGTGCCCCTGTCCTCTTCCTCCTCTTGGACCTTGCCCAAATTGCAAACAAGCTGGACACTGGACGGCTGACTGCCCATCCCAGACTACAGGCTCACCCCCAACACCTCTATGTGAGGGGCAAGCTGATCCGCAGGAAGCAGTCCCTTCGCTTGAACTTCTTGGCCTTGTGAACGACTGACGGAGCCCGGACTCGAGGACCCCCATCACCCTCGCTGAGCCCAGGGCAACGCTGCAAGTAGTGGGTAAGTCAATTTCCTTGTTAGTGGGTACGGGGGCTATCTATTCTGCATTGCCTTCCTATTCAGGACCTAACATACCTTCCCAGGTTTCAGTCATGGGAATTAATGGAAAGCCTTCCTGTCCTAACCAAACTCATCCCTTAGCCTGTGTCCTTGAGACATCCCTTCTCCCACTCCCTTCTAATCACACCCTCATGCCCAGTCCCCCTTTTAGGACGAGATATTCTCCAAACTCTGGGGGCCACTCTCCAACTCACTGGCCCCCCACACTCAAGCCCATCACCAGCCCACCTCCTCTTGCCACTCTTAACCGACACCATGCCCTGTCTTAACCCTTCGCCTAAACCCACTATTCCTCCTGAGGCAGTCAATCCCTGGGTATGAGACACCGCCAAGCCCATAGTGGCCAGACATCACATGCCAGTTAAGATACTTCTAAAAAATCCTACCCACTTTCCCTCATGTCTTCAGTTTCCCATCTCAAAAACCCACCATCAGAGCCTAAAGCCTATCGTCACCGACTCCTAGCCCAAGGACTCCTTATCCCCACCAGTTCCCCCTGTAATATTCCTATCTTGCTGGTCCAGATGCCGTCCGGCAAATACCACCTAGTTCAGGACATATGCCTTATCAACGAGGCAGTGGTACCCCTCCACCCTGTGGTCCCCAAACCATACACCCTATTATCAAGCATTCCCTCCACTACCTCCCATTTTATGGTTCTTGACCTCAAGGATGCCTTCGTTACCATTCCCCTACACCCTGAGTCTTACTTTCTCTTTGCCTTCACCTGGACTGATCCAGACACCAACCTGTTACAACAGCTCACCTGGACAGTCCTGCCCCAGGGATTCAGAGACAGCCCTCATATTAAGGGGAGGAACTGAGTCTAATCAGGACTGGATCTTCTTAAACAATGAGATCGCCCTTCTGTGGGGAACATTCCTGTGTGAGACCCCCAAAAGGCGTGAGTCTCACTATACGGTGAGTTTGATCCCAAACACAGTTTCCTGTTGGAGGCAGTTGAGCTATCGGGAAAAAGGAACTGAAAGATGAATGATCAGTTTCTAATATCAACCACGATATCGTTTGGGCCTAAAACTATGCGGTGCTGCTAGACCGAGTGACTCCCTACCAGCAACCAGTTTCTGCTTTTAACTTTTTATGACTCTTTCTTTAAGAATAAGCTTTAGACTTTTCTTTACTTGCCTGACTGCCTTGTACCCTAGATAATGGTTTAACTGTGGGAATATTTGCAAAGCAAATGCCACTATACGGGATGGCTTTGATCCCTGACTCAGAGACTCCTGAATGGGGGAGTTGAGATAAGTTGAGTCAGGAGCAGACAAAGGAGAATCTGGTTAAAAGATATTCTGATGAGGAAAACCAGAAAACCTTTTCACATCTCAGTTCTAAAACAAGATCAAACCAGAAATACCTGCAGCCAGGAGGAATAATGTCTGGATGTAAACAAGCTTTGTGACCACAGGAAATTCTGTTACTTTTTACAACCACTGATTGTGTATCTGACTTCTCTATTGTATAGGCCATGTAAGGTATAGATTTGCATTTCCTCTTGCAATGATGTAAACCAGAGCAAAGAAAGTGTATTTATTCCTGGCCTTTGAAAAATAAAATTTGCCGTTTAGGCACGGCCTATCCAGCCCTCCAGATCCCCGTTCTCTGTCTCTCTTATTTCTTCAGGCGCATGCTCTCTTCCAGGTATTGGGACCCTCTTGCAGGTCGAGAGACCCCCAGCAGACGTGCCTACCCGTCCCGGACGGTCCCCGACACCCTTCCATGGGAACAAGCCCCTAAAATTATTACTGAAATCCACCAGTCCTTACATATAGGGCCTAAGGCGTTACACCGCTTTGTACAGACCCTCTTTTTCTTGCCAGGTCTGCAACAGACGACTGAGGAGGTACACAAAGCTTGTGTTACTTGCTCTAAGGTCTCGCCTCAGGGAAGCTTGAAGCCACAGTTTCCTACCCACCAAATGCGTGGCAACCTGCCGGCCCAAGACTGGCACATTGATTTTACTCATATGTCCACTCACAAAAAACTCCGCTACCTCCTAACCTTTGTAGATACTTTTTCTGGATGGATTGAAGCCTTTGCCACCTCCAGGGAAACCGTGGACACAGCGGCCTCCCTCTTGACTCAGGAAATCATCCCTTGTTTCAGCCTACCTGCAAACATCCAGTCAGACAACAGTCCAGCATTTACAGCTCGGGTGGTCCAGCTGGTTGCCAAGTCTCTCAACATTTCCTGGAAACTACATATCCCCTACCACCCTCAGTCATGGGGTAAAGTGGAACAGGCTCATGGCATCCTCAAAGATCATTTAGCCAAACTCACCACTGAGGTAAAACTCTTGGCCCACCCTCCTTGCCCTGACCTGGGTCCGAGCCACCCCATGGGGACCAATGGGCCTGAGCCCCTTTGAATTGCTGTACAGACAACCTTTTCTGGTTTCCCACAATCTCCTGGTACAACCACCTCCTCTAGCCTCCTACCTCCCCTACCTCTCTCTCCTCTGCCACTTACTTAGGGAACATGCGGATTGTACTCTCCCCATTGTCCCAGGACCAGAGGACCCCCATCCAGCAGCACTCCTCCAGCCAGGTGACAGTGTTCTCCTCCAGGAGCTCAAACCAGGATCTCTAGAGTCTAGGTGGTCAGGACCCCACATCGTTATCCTAACCACCCCTATGGCCACCAAGCTCCTGGGTCATACCCCGTGGTATCATGTATCCTGCCTCAAACTGGCCCCCCAAAATGATCAATGGAGATCCAAGCCCTTGGGCCCCACTCGCCTCCATCTCACCCGCGGCCCCTACCTGTTGAATCCTAACCCTTCAAGTCCTCCTTCTAACAATACTTCTAGTGTCCCCTCTTAAGGTCAACCCCTACTATGTCTGGCGGTTCCACCTCCAGGAATCTTGGACGGAAGGCCCTACCACTAAAACCCAAAACATTGCTGCTATTACATCAATGAAACGGGTCTAGTAGAAGAGAACGTCAGCACTCTCTATTGCCTCCAACAAGACCTCCGAAGAAAACAAAATGCACCAGGCTCTTCTCTTACCTGGTGGCATTCCCCCATCCTCGCCTGGCTGGCTCCTATTAACATCCCCATTATCACTGTTTGTCTTTTGCTAATGCTAGCCCCTTTTGTCCTCAGGTTTCTACAAGCTCGTATAAGGGAAATTTCCAGGGTGGCTATAAACCAGATGCTGTTTCACCCCTATGTCCAACTCCCAACCGAGGCACCAGCCAACTGACCCTTTCCCCTCACTCCACCCCTATTCAGCAGGAAGTAGCCAGAAAGCAGTGGCGTCCCATATCATCAAAAGGGTTGGAATGTAAGGCCAGTTGCCTCGCCGGGAGCTTAGACACGCCCACTTCTGCACTCAGCATCTAGCCCACCTTTGAAAACCCCTCTGCACTCAGCACCTAGCCTGCCGTTAGAAAACCCCACCAAAATTTAAAAGAAGCCCCACCAAAACCTGCCCAATAGCGTATGGCCCATCCAGCCCGCTCACCAGAAATCCTGCCTACCTACCTACAGCAGCTTGCCATGTCCACATCCTGTTCTCCACAGCCAATCAGAGCACCTTCCTTCCCTATATAATCCCATGCCTGAGAGAAGTCAGGTGCGACTTCTCTGGCCCCCTTTCCCTGGACCGTAGAACCTCGCCCGGGAGCTGAATAAACTGGCATCTAATTGTTGTCACGCAGGCCTCAGTTTCCTCATTTTAAACTCAGCAACAGACCTCACAGAGAATAAACCTTACAGTACCAAATAGTAAAGAGCATTGACACAACAAAGAAACTGCATAAACTAAAGGGCAAAACACCCAGCTAGCATCAAAACAGCAGGATCAAATTCACATATAACAATATTAACCTTAAATGTAAATGTGCTAAATGCCCCAATCAAGAGACACAGACTGGCAAATTGGATAAAGAGTCAACACCCCTTGGTGTGCTGTATCCAGGAAACCCCTCTCACATGCAAGGACACACATAGGCTCAAAATAAAGGGATGGAGGAAGATTTACCAAGCAAATGGAGAGCAACAAATAGCAGGAGTTGCAATCCTAGTCCCTGATAAAACAGACTTTAAACCAACAAAGATCAAAAGAGACAAAAAAGGACATTACATAATGGTAAAAGGATCAATGCAACAAGAAGAGCTAATGATCCCAAATATATACGAACCCAATACAGGAGCACCCAGATACATAAAGCAAGTTATTAACCTACAGAGAGACTGAGACTCCCACACAATAATAGTGGGAGACTTTAACACTCCACTGTCAATATCAGACAGATAAATGAGACAGAAAATTAACAAGGATATCCAGGACTTGAACTCAGATCTGGACCAAGCAAACCTAGTAGACATCTACAGAACGCTCCACCCCAAATCCATAGAATATACATTCTTCTCAGCACCACATCACACCTACTCTAAACTTGACCACATAATTGGAAGTAAATCACTTCTCAGCAAACGCAAAAGAATGGAAATCATAACAGTCTCTCAGACCACAGTGCAATCAAATTAGAACTCAGGATTAAGAAACTAACTCAGAACTACACAACTTCATGGAAACTGAACAACTAACTGGCTCTTGAATGTTGACTGGATACACAATGAAATGAAGGCAGAAATAGATGTTCTTTGAAACCAACGAGAACAAAGACACAATGTACTAGAATCTCTAGGACACATTTAAAGCAGTGTCTGGAGGAAAATTTATAGCAATAAATGCCCACATGAGAAGCAAGGAAAAATCTAAAATCGACACCCTATCAAAACTGAAAGGGCTACAGGAGGAAGATAAAAAAAACTCAAAAGCTAGCATAAGACAAGAAATAACTAAGATCACAGCAGAAACGAAGGCGATAGACACACAAAAAACCCTTCAAAAAAAAATCAACAAATCCAGGAGCTAGTTTTTTGAAAAGATCAACAAAATAGACTGCTAGCCAGATTAATAATAATAAAAAAAGAGAATAATCAAATAAATGCAATAAAAAACGATAAAGGGGATTATCACCACTGATTCCACAGGAATACAAACTATCGTCAGAAATTACTACAAACAACTATTCACATAAATCAGTACACCTGGGAGAAATGGATAAATTCCTGGACACTTGCACCCTCCCAAGCCTAAACCAGGAAGAAGTCGAAACCCTGAACAGACCAATAACAAGAGCTGAAGTTGAGGCAGCAATTAATAGCCTACCAACCAAAAAAAGCCCAGGTTCAGATGGGTTCACAGCCGAATTCTACCAGACATACCAAGAGGAGCTGGTATCACTCCTTCTGAAACTATTCCAAACGATCCAAAAAGAGTGAATCCTTCCCAAATAATGTTATGAGACCAACATCATCCTGATACCAAAACCCAGCAGAGACTCAACAAAAAAGAAAACTCCAGGCCAATATCCATGATGAACATAGAAGCAAAAAGCTTATACCATGATCAAGTGATGCAAGGCTGGTTCAACATATGCAAGTCTATAAACATAATCCACCACATAAACAGAACCAAAGACAAAAACCACGTTTATCTCAATAGATGCAGAGAAGGTCTTCAACAAAATTCAACAGCCCTTTATGCTAAAAACTCTCAATAAACTAGGTATCAATGGAATGTATCTCAAAATAATAAAAGCTATTTAAAACAAACCCACAGCCAATATCATACTGAATGGGCAAAAACTGGAAGCATTCCCTTTGAAATCTGGCACTAGACAAGGATGCCCTCTCTCACCACTCTTATTCAATACAGTATTGGAAGTTCTAGCCAGAGCAATCAGGCAAGAAAAAGAAAGGGTATTCAAATACGAAAGGAGGAAGTCAAATTGTCTCTATTTGCAGATAACATGATTGTGTATTTAGGAGACCCTATTGTCTCAGCCCCAAATCTCCTTAAACTGATAAGCAACTTCAGCAAAGTCTCAGGATACAAAATCAATGTGCAAAAATCACAAGCATTCCTATACACTGATAATGGACTTAAAGAGAGTCAAATCAAGAACGAACTGCCTTTCACAACTACTACAAAGAAAATAAAATACCTAAGAATACAACTAACAAAGGATGTAAAGGACCTCTTCAAGGAGAACTACAAACCACTGCTCAAGGAAATGAGAGAGGACACAAACAGATGGAAAAACATTCCATGTTCATGGTTAGGAAGAACCAGTATTGTGAAAATGGCCATACTGCGCAAAGTAATTTATAGATTCAACACTATCCCCATCAAGCTACCTAAGACCCTCTTCACAGAACTGGAAAAACACACCTTAAACTTCATATGGAACCAAAAGAGAGCCCACATAGCCAAGACAATCCTAAGCAAAAAGAACAAAGCTGGAGGCATCACGCTACCTGACTTCAAACTCTACTACAAGGCTACAGTAATCAAAACAGCAGGGTACTGTGCCAAAACAGAGATATAGACCAATGGAACACAACAGAGGCCTCGGAGTCAACGCCACACATCTACAACCATCTGGTCTTTGACAAACCTGACAAAAGCAATGGGAAAAGGACTCCCTGTTTAATAAATAGTGTTGGGAAAACTGGCTAGCCATGTGCAGAAAGCAGCAACTGGACGCATTCCTGATACCTTACACTAAAATTAACTCCAGATGGATTAAAGACTTAAACATAGCACCTAACACCATAAAAATCCTAGAAGAAAACCTAGGCAAAACCATTCAGGACATAAGCATAGGCAAGGATTTCATGACTAAAACCCCAAAAGCATTGGCAACAAAAGCCAAATGACACAAATGGGATCTAATTAAACTCCCGAGCTTCTGTACAGCAAAAGAAACAATGATTAGAGTGAACTGGCAACCAACAGAATGGGAAAAAATTTTTGCAATCTACCCATCTGACAAAGGGCTAATATCCAGAATCTACAAAGAACTAAAACAGATTTACAAGAAAAAAACAAACCCATTCAAAAGTGGGCAAAGGATATGAACAAACACTTTTCAAAGGAAGACATATATGAGGCCAAGAAACATATTTAAAAATGCTCATCATCACTGGTCATTAGAGAAATGCAAATTAAAACCACACTGAGATACCATTTCATGCCAGTTAGAATGGCAATCATTAAAAAATCTGGAGACAACAGATGCTGGAGAGGATGTGGAGAAATGGGAACACTTTTATACTGTTGGTGGGAGTCTAAATTAGTTCAACCACTGTGGAAGATAGTGTGCCACTTCTTCAAGGACCTAGAAATAGAAATTCCATTTGACCCAGCAATCCCATCACTGGGTATATATCCAAAGAATTATAAATCGTATTATTATAAACACACATGCACACCTATGTTCACTGTGGCACTGTTTACAATAGCAAAGACCTGGAACCAACCCAAATGCCCATCGATGATAGAATGGACAAGGAAAATGTGGCACATATACACCATGGAATACTACGCAGCCATAAAAAATGATGAGGTTGTGTCCTTTGTAGGGATATGGATGAATCTGGAAACCATCATTCTCAGCAAACTGACACAAGAACAGAAAATCAAACACCACATGTTCTCACTCATAGGTTGGTGTTGAACAATGAGAACACATGGACACAGGGAGGGGAGCATCACACTCTGGGGTCTGTTGTGGGGGACGAGGGGAGGGACAGTGGTGGGTAGGGAGGTTAGGCTGGGATAACATGGGGAGAAATGCCAGATATAGGTGAGAGGGGGATGGAGGCAGCAAACCACATTGCCATGTATGTACCTATGCAACAATCCTACATGTTCTGCACATATACTCCAGAACCTGAAGTGCAATAAAATATATATATATATATATATATATATATATATATGAAATCTAATAGGATTCTACCCAGAATAAGCTGGATGGGAATGATAGTTTAATACACAGTATAATTTTAATCTTTCCGTAAAACTGATTTAGTATTAAATATGTTTAATTATTTAAAATCTTATAAAGTTTTTTATTATAGAACAAACCAAGTTTCTTAGAAGACTGGCCATGTCTAAAAATTTAAAGTAAAATTTTAAAGCATACTCTTCATTAAACTTATTTTTGATCATACTTTTAGCCATATTTGTAGCACTACCTCATCTTTTCACATTTACTGACTAGTATTGGCACTTTCAGACTATTAGTCTTTGATATATATATATATATATATATATATATATATATATATACACACACACACACACACACACACACACACACATATGTGGGTAACCCCCCCCCATATATGTACTAAGAAAGGAGATCTAAGCAGAATCCTGGCACAATTAAGACCTGGAGAATATCTCAGTTTATAGTGTTACTACACAGTTATTTCCTTTTATATAATATTTTATATAATCACATATTTGTTTATAGAATTAGGGCTTGGAGAATATCTCAGTTTATAGTGTTACTACTCAGTTATTTCCCTTTATACAATCCTCTATATATAATCCCATATTAGTTCATAGAATGAGTGCCTAAAGAATATCTTACCACTCAGTTATTTCCATATATATATATATTAGTTTATAATCGGAGGAATGCCTAGAGTAG
This sequence comes from Saimiri boliviensis, assembly GCF_048565385.1. Classification (NCBI taxonomy): domain Eukaryota; kingdom Metazoa; phylum Chordata; class Mammalia; order Primates; family Cebidae; genus Saimiri; species Saimiri boliviensis. The sequence goes on from NC_133456.1 coordinate 21,013,372, forward strand.
ATACAGTACAGAGCATGAATTAAGGAATAAGCAGCTTATAATTGGAGGAATGCCTAGAGCAGACACAGTGCACAGCATGACTTAAGGGAAAAACAGTTACAACAGAACAAGAATCCATGGCCCAGGCAGCAGCGTTCAGTATCGTAAAGATACCTGTTGTATGGCAGGCTTGGGGCAAGAGCCACTCTCCTGATAAAGGAGTTGTAGGACCTTGCTCCATTTCTTGTGGAAGGCTGCCCTCGGAGCGGCAATCGCCCCTTGGTGACTGTGAACTTTATCAGCTCTTGTTACTGTGCTGCTGGAAAAGCATTCCCCTATAGAACTCATTGGAAACTGCAGGCAGGTGGCATAGACCCTGACAGCTCTGTCACTGCTATGTGACTTAAAGCATCCTCCTATAAATATTCTTAGCTTGTCCATAGATATTGAGGTATTGCACACTGCACCCTCTTCACTGTGCACAACCCACCTTCAAGCCTCGGTGACCTAAGGAGAATGGACTCCTTGCTGCGCACTCTCCACCTCCCAGCCTAGGTGACCTAATAGGGGTGGACCCCTTGTTTTATTGCTCACAACCCTATCACTATCCTTAAAGATGACTTCACTCACTGCCCTGCCCCCTTACCTATACACAATAAATACTCACACTTCTGGACATTCAGGGCCTCACCTGACTCCACTCATAGGTGGCGTGGCCCCTGCAGTCCAGCTGCGTTTTCCTTGTACTTCTGTGTCCTGTCTCTTTATTTCTCGGATCCTGCGCCTCAGCACAGCATAAGGCACATCCCACGACCCTGTGGGTCACTGGCCCTACATCTATCTATATATAAGTAACTCAGTGCAAACTGACCAGGTGGTTGATTAAAAAGTACACAAGCCGGGTGCGGTAGCTCACGCCTGTAATCCCAGCACTTTGGGAGGCTGAGGCGGGTGGATCACGAGATCGAGATCGAGACCATCCTGGTCAACATGGTGAAACCCTGTCTCTACTAAAAATACAAAAAATTAGCTGGGCATGGTGGCGCGTGCCTGTAATCCCAGCTACTCAGGAGGCTGAGGCAGGAGAATTGCCTGAACCCAGGAGGCGGAGGTTGCGGTGAGCCCAGATCGCGCCATTGCACTCCAGCCTGGGTAACAAGAGCAAAACTCCGTCTCAAAAAACAAAAAAAAAAACACAAAAAATTATAACCTAGGTCTCCAGGAGTCTTTGTTTCATTATTTCTTAGGTGCAGGTGAGCTGGAATGAGATAGCTCTTCACAAAGCACATGGTGGCAGTCTGCATTTCAGAGACACAATATAAATCCACACAGAGGGTATTTTTAGCATGTCACATAAAGCCCAGATGCAGTGGTCAAACATGCAGTCTAAGGCCTGGAGCTCACTGGCTAAGTCAGTCTCCGCCTCCTCCTGGGACCCCGGTTTTTTCATTGGATCAGATGATTTTTTAATGTACTCCTGATGTTTTGATTCTAGGAAAATTAATTCTGCCACCTTTTTTTCTTGGTACTCTTAGCTATTCCACATACCATCTCAGTTGCAGAGCTGGGTGCTGGAAGGCAGGTAGATGGCATAAACTGGTGGCTTACTTGGTCCACTTACTAATTTTGCAGTTAAGAGCCTGGAACTTGGGTCCCAGAGTTCTCTGTGTTTTATACAATATATTGTATAAAACAATATATTCTTTGTACAATATATTCACTATAAGGGGCTGTAAAGCCAAATGCATCATAGGGGATACCTACAATCCAAGCAGATATACTGTAATTGATGAAAGCAGGTAAGAAAACAACAGGGAAAGGAAAGAATGGTGGGTTCTGGAGGGGGCAGCTCAGTCTAACGGCAGATACATTCAGTTTTTAATAACACTGTGAGGCAAACAAAACAAGGCCTGATTTGTCCTGCAGGCCTCCACAGTCTTGATCAGTTAATGAAATATGCTTAATATGGATCTAAAGATAGGGAAAGTACTAGAATGGACATGTAAGCCCTGATTAAGCTTGCCCTTGCAGCTGGTTTTCTCAGAATGCTAACACTGTATAATGTCTGCATTTCCCACTGCTTCCACTGGGGGCTGGATCTGCACCCTTAGCTGTAACTCCTAGGAGCAGTTAGGGCAACAAGCAAAGGGTCCTACAGAAGGAATATACATGTCAGTTCGCATATGAAAAATTCCAATCAGGAGCCCATACTCTAGAGGCGGCTGCTGCAAGCTCTTCAGTCACCAATTAGCACTAGAAGGTTAGTTGTCGTCATGGGCATTATAAGTGGTTTTTGACTGGTGAACTGAGTAGTGTAAAAGACGTGGATTGTTCATGAGCACTGCACACACACATTCACCTCACACAGGCTCAGACCTCACACATGCTGTAGTAAGTATCTAGTGAGTCTAGCAGCCCAAATACTCTGGAACAAAGTCCTGGGCCCAAGCAACCACTGTTATATTCAGCCTTTAACCAAGGAGCGTGCAATAGCTCTGACCAGGTTTGTCGGAAAGCTGTGTCAAGTGACCTTTTCATGTAAGGTGCTTGCTGGAGCAGTTAGAGAGCCGAGACTTCACCAGTCTTACAGAACAAGGTACATGACTGTCTGCTTGCTAATAAAGTTGGTAGATGTCTCAGAGTTCAGTCTGGCAACTTGTCTGAGCAAGAGCCCTGTCTCCTTAACCTACCTATAACTGCGGAATCTACTATCACTCTCTCCCAAAACTTACTAGTTGTGCCAGGAAAGTACATCAGAACAAGGCTGGAAAGCACAGCCCGTCAAACCTCTGAGGGAGATAAATTGCTGCCCTCAGAGATGGTCTACGGCTCAGAATAGATACCTGAAAACTCAGCCTTGGCTAGGAAAACATGGGAAAGGAATTAAGAACACTGGGCTTCCCCCCAGTGCCCTGATGTGGGTCCCTGGGAGGCCTCATGTCACTCACCATGCTCCTCATACGGATCATTGGGGTCATCAGCCACCAATTCTGCATTGCTTGGAGTTTCATGGTCTTCTTTGGTTACAAATATGATTCGATCCTTCCCTAGTGTTTGGAAAATGGAGGAAGAAATGTTTCATTCAAGAGCAGTGAATCAGCTTTAAACTCAAAGCAGCTGCCACACAAACCAAGTTTGAAGACTGTCCCATATGCCACCCTCATGTGAGGTGACCATCAAACCGTTCTTATACGCTGGGGGAGGAAACGAAAGGGGATAGATAAGGGGCAGGGCAGGAAAAAAAGCACTGAAGAAAAAACAGTGTCCTAGGGTTTTTGTTTTTGTTTTTTTGTTTTTTTTGAGACGGAGTTTTGCTCCTGTTACCCAGGCTGGAGTGCAATGGCGCGATCTCGGCTCACCGCAACCTCCGCCCCCTGGGTTCAGGCAATTCTCCTGCCTCAGCCTCCTGAGTAGCTGGGATTACAGGCACGCGCCACCATGCCCAGCTAATTTTTTGTATTTTTTTAGTAGAGACGGGGTTTCACCATGTTGACCAGGATGGTCTCGATCTCTTGACCTCGTGATCCACCCGCCTCAGCCTCCCAAAGTGCTGGGATTACAGGCTTGAGCCACCGCGCCCGGCCTGTCCTAGGGTTTACCCACAGGGTTCAGAATTCATCAAAGGTCAAAGGAAGACTGAGCACATTGGCAAAGCGAGTGTGCAGTGATGTGGGTTCTCAGCCTACAGATCACTGCAGCCCACACAGCTGATGCGACCACAGGCCCCTGGCTCTGAAAGGCTGAGGACACAGGTGGCCTGAGAGTGCCCATGGCCAGCACCCTCACTAGGCCTCTGAGCTCCTAATCGTGGCCAGAAGAAGGAAGGGTCATGGTGAGGAACACTGAAGCCAATCCATTTCCCACAGTCTGAGAGGCCTGGGGACCATTTCCCAACAAGTATAATAACTGCGGGGGTTGTGGGGGAGCAGCAGAAAGAGCACTTCTTAGATGTTCTTAACTGTGACCATCTGCAGTTTATTATTTTAGGACAGACCCAACAGTGGTTAGGGTCAGGACTGCGGTCCTGTGAGGACCAGCATGGAAGAGCCAGCATGCCTAAAGTGCAGAGCACCTTGTTCACAACCAGAGCCCTAGCCCTAGGGCCTGGGTGCCAGAAGGTCTGATGGCTCCAGGAAAACAAACCAGTGATAGTCAAATGCATTTTATATTAGGAGCTTTTCCTCATGGGAGGCCGAGTGAGCACAGAAAAGCACATCAGTCCTGGCCAAACCAGGGTGGGTGCATTAACTGCCTTACAGTGACCCCCATGAAGTATTATCACCCTCAGCCCCCATCGAGTAGAGCAGAAAACCAAGGCTGAGTGGCTATGCAAGCAACAAAGCAGGCCCTCACAGCCCTCTCTGCCACACCTTGTAGCTGTCACCACCACCTCATCTTCCTGAAAACTTTGGCCATCAGCTAACCACAGTGCAGGTATGCATCAGATATTCCCATTGTGAGCAAGGAGCACCTTGTCCTCAGTACCCCACACTGCATGGTGGGTCATCAGCTCTGAGTAGTGATTTGCTGGGTCATACAGGACAGGAATCTCTGAAGTCGGCGCTGTTAGAGATCCTTTCCACACACCCACACTGCCTCACACCAACATTTGCACAAGAATAATGGCAGCTAACACTCAACAAAACATCCTCAGCACAGACAGGGCCAGGACCCCAAACCCACTGGAGGCTTCTGCTCCCAGAGCTGGTCTCTGCCTCAACACCCTGCATATTATCTGACAGAAGACTGCTTTTCCCTGTGGCTGGCCTGGGAAAGTTTTGGACCAGGCAGCCAGGGCTTGTTAAAATACCTCATAACCTTGGTAATTCTGGCCAGTTTCCAAAATACTCAAAAGCAATCTGTAAAAATGTTGAACACTAAGCAGAATGAGCTGATGCAAATTTCTCAACTCAGTTCTGTTAGTTTTGTTTACAAAGACAGCAGCTTACCGCTGCCCAATGGTGAGGCCCAGTTACAGGCAGAAAAAGGATCCAGTAAAGTATGGAGGGCCTCCTGGGGTTTGCCATACATACAGAGACCAGGCCTCACCCAAGAAAAGCTGAATTGTGCTCTCTGCCATGTCCATATAGCTCACAGGCTTTCACAGATAACTGTGATACACAGGTCAGGAAACACCAGCCTAGCACAATCTCACTGAGAATTCCAGGTCCCCCTCACAGGGCCAAGTCCTCACATGTGCCTTCCTGGACATTTTCCCTTGGAGCACAGTTCACACTGGATCGAAGGTAGAACTGTAACAGCTGCATCTTTTACACATTTTTGTCCCATGCAATGTGTTTTACATCTGTGAGTTCACTGGTGGGTATTACTTTATCTCTGTTTTATAGAAACCACAGGAGCTGAGAAACAGACCAAAAGGCATGTAGTGAATGAAGGCAGAGCAGGAACAGAAACTCTGGTCTGAAAAATCTGGCGTGTGTCCTCTGCAAACTGTCACATGCTTGTCCTGGTGGGTCTTTGCTTTCTGGAATGTTTAAAAGCAGATTCAAGGACTGATGCAAGGACAAAGCTTACTTATTCCTAACAGACCTAACTGTGAAAGAAAGAACTAACTGGTCGGACTAGTCATAAGATGCCAACTAGTGGGACAATCAGCTAGACTAGTTCTCATGACATTTCTCAACAATTTCTCCAGAGAAATAAAATTTTAAACTGCTTGTGTTTTTATTTCCAAGATAAGCTTTAAAAGCAGAGGCCATCATGGCTGGAATGGAGGGAGTGATGGTGGGAGATGGAGTCATAGAGGTGAGGGATGAAGCTCACTGGTTTGTTTTCCTGGAGCCATCAGACCTTCTGGCACCCAGGCCCCAGGGCTAGGGCTGTGGTTGTGAACAATATGCATGCTCTGAAGGTGGATAACTACCTTAAACCCTCTGGCTCACAGTGCCTTCAATATCAGAGAGAGTCTGAGTTCAAATCTGAGCTTAAGCACTTCCCACTGTGTAAGCTCAGGTACACTCTGGGCCTCAGAAACCAGTTCTTACCACCAGCTCCACCTACCTATCTCACATGGTTGGGGAGGTGAAATGAGTTTCTGCTGTCAGCTGAAATCCCACTCAAAAGACGGTAACGTTTTTAAAGAGTATCAACTGACAAGGATAGCGTGGCCAGTAAAAGAGACAATCACAGGCTCAGAGATGTCAACAATGTTTTGGAAATGGGAAGGCTGATGGTCCAGCGCTCTCTGACTTAATCAGTGAAGAAAGCTGAACCCAAAGTGCACAAGGAGGAAGTTACCCAGAATCAACTTAGTCCCCACCCCAGAACCTTGATAAGAGTGGGGAACTGGAGGCCCGAGGGGTCACTCGGGGAGCAGGACTTCAGGGTGGGACTGAGAACAGAACTGATTGAGCAGTATACCAAGACACCTTCCACTCCCAACTGTCTAGTTTTACTCTTGGTAGTGCCATCCCCAACTCGTCTTTCTCCATCAGCAAATTGGAATGGCTCCATATTCAAATACATCCAGAAGGAGCTTCATCCCTCACCTCTATGACTCCATCTCCCACCATCACTCCCTCCATTCCAGCCACGATGGCCTCTGCTTTTACTTGAACATGCTGAGCACACGCCTACCTCTGGCCTTTGCACAGAGTGTTCTCTCCTCCAGGAGCACTTTCTCTTCCCTCAGGTACCCTCACAGCAATCTCTCCCTGCTTTCACCTCCTGCTCAGATGCCACCGTCCCTGAGCACTGCCCATCTCCCTTATCCTGCTTTATTTTTATCCAAAGTAATTTTCCTCACCTCACATACTACGTATGTTTACCACCTGTCACCGCCACTGGAATGCCAGCTCCTCAGAGGCAGCGATTTTTGTCTATTCTGTTCATTGCAGTACCACCAGAGCCCAGAATACTGCCAAGGACAGAGTGAGTGTTCAATATTTGTTGAAGCAAATGAATGGAGAAACAACACTGGATTAGGGCATGAAGATCCCAGTGTAAGGATTAAAGAGGAAAGAAATATGAAGGGTGGCTTTACAGTCAACAGTGAATAGGTTTATTTTAAACAAATAGGTTTATTTATTTATTTATTTATTTATTTTTTTGAGACGGAGTTTCGCCCTTGTTACCCAGGCTGGAGTGCAATGGCGTGATCTCGGCTCACCGCAACCTCCGCCTCCTGGGCTCAGGCAATTCTCCTGCCTCAGCCTCCAGAGTAGCTGGGATTACAGGCACGTGCCACCATGCCCAGCTAATTTTTTGCACTTTTAGTAGAGACGGGGTTTCACCATGTTGACCAGGATGGTCTCGATCTCTCGACCTCGTGATCCACCCGCCTCGGCCTCCCAAAGTGCTGGGATTACAGGCTTGAGCCACCGCGCCCGGCAACAAATTGGTTTATTTTAAACAAACCTGAGAGGGGCGGCTAGCTGAGTTAGGTCAGAGGCACACTCTCTCACTGACTAAAAGTTTTTTGATTTTTGTTTTTTTTAAGACGGAGTCTTGCCCTGTCGCCAGGCTGGAGTGCAGTCGCACAATCTGAGTTCACTGCAACCTCCACCTCCTGGGTTCAAGCAATTCTCCTGCCTCAGCCTCCCGAGTAGCTGGGATTACAGGCGCCCACCACCACACCCAGCTAATTTTTGTATTTTTTAGTGGAGATGGGGTTTCACCATGTTAGCCAGGATGATCTCGATCTCTTGACCTCGTGATCCACCCACCTCAACCTCCCAAAGTGCTGGAATTACAGGTTTGAGCCACCCACCGCCCCCAGCTGTGACTAAAAGTTTTTAAGGATTCAGGGTAGGAGAGTTTATCAGTGGCTTAGGCTGCTTCTGTGTCTCTTTGTTGCGCTTATCTGGGAGGGAGAGTTGTGTGTCTGTTCCCATACATCTTTCTGTAGCTGCAGGGGTACTCCCCAGAGTCTGCCTTTAGCTTCCCTGTCTTAGTGCACCTGAAGGGAAAGGAATGTGCTTCTTAAGGCCCACTGTTTTACTGGGACCCACTGTTTTACTGGGGCCCACTGTGTGAGCATGAAGTTCGCAGTTACCCAAGAGACCTTCCCCCACCTCCCTCTGTGCCCAAGCTGTCTTTTCTGTGTTTTACTGTCTGCTCTTTCTGGCTGCTTATAGTTAGAAGAGAAGAGATTTCCTTGAAATACATGAGGCTAGAAAGGGAGCTGGAACTTGGTGGCGGTGTTTGTCTGAGATGACGGTCCTGCTGCTCTGTCACCCAGTCTCAGCTGAAGTCAGGAAGACAGAATGGTCATCACCATTAAATGAGTGAGACCAAACAACTCCTTGGATGAGTAGTTTGATTTCCCCCATGAAAGGGAAGGATCTTTACATGCCAGAATCTCTCAGCCCATCCTCCCCAGAAGGAATGCCTCTGTGTCCTGCAGAGGAAGCAGTTTCTTGTCTCCCATGGTTGCTCAATCCCCAGGGTCATGTTTGAGAATGGCAGCCTGCACTAGGAACTTAGCTTCTTTCCTTTTGGCTAAGTTGATTCAATGCACCTGCAATACAATTCCAATTACTACTTTCTGAAGCTCAACCCAAGAAAGAGATCTAAAGCCAGAGGGAGTGGTGCCTGTGGTGTATTTTGAGTGAGGTAAGGGGTTTCTAAGAGTTTGATAAATCTGACTGCTGAGGACTTCCACGTTTAGAATCTAACCTCTTTGAAAGTTACAACTCCCCTGTATTTAGAAGGATCAAGTACAGGAATTGTGTCTGTGAAGAATATACAAATAGCTTTCAGACAGAGTGTAAGACGAATCCAAGTGTTAGAAGTTTAGCTCAACAAATCTTCCTTAGCTCCAGCTTTGTGCTACTACCTAGTGGTCACACCTGAATACGACACAGGCATCCAGTGGAGAAGCTGGAAGGGGAGAGATCCTACCTTTGTCCCTAACAAAGAGCTTCAGGGAGGGAAGGAGGTGAATAGACATTCCAGAAGGAACCACTCTGGGCAAAGGCTGGAGTGCAAAAGGAGGGTTTTAAGAAGTAGTGTTTGCTCACACACGTTCAGTATGGGAAAAGGTTTTCTTAAGAAAGTGACATTTAGCCGGCGCGGTGGCTCAAGCCTGTAATCCCAGCACTTTGGGAGGCCGAGGCGGGTGGATCACGAGGTCAACAGATCGAGACCATCCTGGTCAACATGGTGAAACCCCATCTCTACTAAAAATACAAAAAATTAGCTGGGCATGGTGGTTCGTGCCTGTAATCCCAGCTACTCAGGAGGCTGAGGCAGGAGAATTGCCTGAACCCAGGTGGCGGAGGTTGTGGTGAGCTGAGATCGCGCCATTGCACTCCAGCCTGGGTAACAAGAGCGAAACTCCGTCTCAAAAAAAAAAAAAAAAAAAAAAAGAAAGTGACATTTAAAAGGATCTCTGAAGCTTCAAGAAGCCTTCTCAGATCCCATAGAGCCTTTCACTAAACGGTCATAGCATGCTGGGCTTTCCTTTCACATCACTTATGACAGTGTAATCATGCATTTGTCTGGTGGTGTTTTAATGGCAATCTCTTCCACCATGCCAGGAGGGCAGAGAATGTGTCACCTTGCTCACTACTGTATGCCCAATGGCTGGCACATCACATGTGCTCTATAAATGTTGACTAAACAGGAGTGGGCAGGCTCTGCATTAGAAAGAGTAAACTAAGAAAGAAACACTATGGTGCTGACATGGAGAAGTGTGGGTAACCCAAGGCCAGGGAGTGAGGCTGAAAGCTCCTTGAATGCCAAACCAAGGAGTTGAACCTGAAGGCTGGGTGGCAGGTGGACCCCTGAAATAAACTTGCACAGGCAAGTGATTCACTCAGAACAGAGGGAAGGTATACGCATGATTCAATAAAGATCTGGGCATACATTGTACACCAGGCCCTGTGCTAGATGCTAGGGATTCCACAGCCCATCTGATGCTCTGAGCTTAGTGGGAGAAGACAGGCAGAAAATAAGATGGCAAAAAATAAAAAAGGTGATTTCAGAGAATTCAGGATGTGGAAGACACAAAGGGTCAGGAGGTGATATTGGAGCTAAACTTTACAGGGTGAGGCGTCAGCCATGGAAGAGCTGGAGCCAGGATATACCAAGCCAAGGAAATAGCCAAGAGGCCAAAGGCTAAGCAGCGAAAGAGCAGGAAGAGACCAGGCTGAAAAGGCAGACAGGGCCAGATCACATAAACTCTGATATGGTAAGGAGTTTGGGATCATTTTCCTAAATCCTACGGGAAACATAAAGGATCCGTGGGCAAAAAAAAACACAAAAAAAGGGACTTCTTAGGAGGGCAGTGGTATGGATAAGATAAATACTAAGGAAGGCCTATAAAATGAGTGCTTTCAATTCTCATTCCTCTCCAAACTAACAGAGATCTTTGAACCAGGAAAAGATAAGGCTCCAGGTTTTGGAGGCAGATGGACCTAGCTTCCCCCTCCCAGAGAAAACTGCCTCCTATAAATCCTCAAAGAAAAGAAGAGTCTGGTTTATCAGCACAGCCTCATTATACCGAAAGGCTCAAAAGTTATTTGCTCAATGAAGTAAATTAGAGACTCAGAGACCCGAAATTAAAAACAAGACAAGAGTGGTGAGAGCAGAGGACTTTGCTTATGGCACACATTCAGTAGTAATATGGGGAAATACAATAGTACTCATTAAAGAATGAGTCTTATGGCTTTATGACCCCAAGGAGAGGTTCTAGATGCAGATGGGAAGAGGCTCAGCATTTTAGGCTGAGCTAGTCTCTTAACTGGATGTTTAACTACAGGTAGGCCACCTCCTTCTCTGAGCTTCCAATTGCTTGAATTAACTGAGGGAGCTGGAACATTCACCAAAGAATTTCTGGGTGACTTCTAACTCTCTCTGTTGCTTTATAACCATCTACCCCCGCTTCTATGGTGCGAGAAGGTGCTTCATGAATATCTGCTGTATGAATGAAGCCCAACATCTCATTTTACAGCACTGGAAACCAGGGCCTGGAGGGGTTAGGTGGGAGCTCAGGGCCAAGGAGCCAGTTAGTGGCAGTGTGTGGGGAAGCCCTCCGACCTACAGCTTGTGTACTTCAGAGCCCTTGGGTAGAGTAACATCAAGGAAGCAGTAGGTGGTCGGAGCCCAACTCTGGAGTGGGAGTAGGCAGGGTACTTGCAATCCACTGGGCACTAGATTGGATAAGGCTTGTCTGGGGTCAGAATGCCCAGGCTCAAATGTGGTAACCTGCTTTTTGTCAGCTAAACCCGACTCTCTCTGAGAGCTATTCAGGCTGTAAAATAAGATGTTGGGCTTCATTCATACAGCAGATATTCATGAAGCACCTTCTCGCACCATAGAAGCGGGGGTGGATGGTTACAAAGCTACAGAGAGAGTTAGTTTCTTGAGCCGGACAGACTCCATCTTAGCTTCTTCATTTTAGTTATTTTCCCACCATTAAGTATGTAACTGTAGTACGTAGCTGGGGCAGGCTGACATCGGACACCTCCAGGAATGCATCTGTTGATAAGAGGCCAAGTGAAGTGGTACCAGCAGAGCCCGGGAATGCAGGTGCTGTGGAGCCCCAGAGCCCCCATTATCTGTAAGTTGTTGAGCTTTACCCCTCACACCTGGCACTGTTTTATTTCTCACGTACTAGTTTATCTTTTAACTTTTTCCTTACTCTGCTTCTGTGAAACAATTGCTTCCTGCTAGTTTCCCCCCTCCCTTTTCAAATTAGGGTATAAAAAACCCCTTAACTAATTTTGGGCGTTAACCACCTCTTGGTTGCCGGCGAAAATAAAGGACTCATAATTCAAACTCAGAGTGTGGCGCATACCTTGACTCGCTCGGATATAACACAAACCCCAGCTCCACGATTTGCTGGCTGAGTGGCTTTCGCCAAGTCTCCTGTGTCTACTAACTTTACTGACTCTTCCGTAAAATGTGACCAGTACCACAGCCTGACTTACAAAGGTCGCAGCGAGATCAGTGAGACAAGCCACGTGAGGTTCCTTGAACGGTGCCTGACAGGCAGCGGGGGGCTCGGAAACACTCCCGTTAGCGGAACTCCAGCACCCCAGCACAGCACACGCTACCCGGAGCGGCCACTTTTCCGGACGCGCCTTTTAAAGGCTCCAGCAAAATGGAAACACGTGGTGTATGGCAGGCGCGGTAGTAACAATTAACAGCCATCAATTCCCAATTACGAGCCACACGCAGCGAGCTCCGCACTTCCCGTGCCGCCTCACCGCCCAGTTTACGACTTCCCACGTACAGGCCCCTCTAAGGTCCGGGGTCGGGCTTCACTGTGACCTTGGACCAGCCCTGTTAGCCCCAGAGCCTCGGAATTCTCATCTGCAAAACTGAGGTGGCGACCCCCGGGCCAGCCAGCCCTGGATGGTCCCAGGGTGGCCACCTGGGCCGTGCCTCAAGGGGGCCCGCACCGGCGGCGTGGTCGCGAGGCGCCAGGGCCTGCGTGTCTGCCGCAGGCCCTCGCAGGCCCGTATCCATGGCAGCCCGCCCTCCCTACCTTCCTGCCGGCAGTAGGACATGGCTGCAGCCTGGCTTTGAGACCTTGCAGAAGCGGCGGCGGCAGCTACAATTTCACGCTGTGACCTCCCCCTCCTCAGGCAGGGCGGACGCCTCCGAAGCCCGGGCGGACCCGCCCCCTCCAGGCCTGCCCGCCGCGCGCCTGCCTCGGCAGCCTCTCAATCCCGGCCCGGCCCACCTCAGCCGGAAAATACATTACCCAGAAAGCTGCGCGTCCTTCGGCAGCTCTCCAGGCAGTAGAAACTACATTTCCCAGAAAGCTTTGCAGTGCGCAGGCGCATCAGTGAGGTACTGCAATGTCCCGGACCCTAAACTACAATTTCCAGGAGGCGTCGCCGAGCGCATGCGTAGAAACGCTGGGCACGCGGGGCGGTAACCGCGGTCAGTCCCTCCTGTACCTGGAGTCCACGCGGATTTTCGAAGCTGGAGCTGGCGAGAGGCCGCTGGACTCCACGCTCCGGTCATCAGCCCACTTGCTAGCTGAAGAGCGCGAGGTGGCGGCAGCGAGCCGGGTCCCACGATGGCCGCGAATGTGAGTGTCCCCTAGCCAGCCAGGCCACACCCAGGCTTCTCCGTCGCGCTGGGGGCTCCTGGGTCCATTTCGCCGTCTGGAGCTCCTCCGCGCAGCCGGACTCGCATTGCCCTCTGCGCGCTTTGTGCCTTCGGCAGCTCATCCGTTTCTGTTATCTCTCGGCCCGTCCAGCCTTCTTTTGTCCCTGTTCCTTGGCCCAGCTCGTCCTCAGCTTTCACGCGAAGGCGGACTCGGAGGTGTGGCTCCCGCACGGCGATCTGCTTGTGCGCCTCTCCGCGGCCTCTCCTTGCATTCCCAGTTCCTTCCTGGACCTTGGCGATCTGAAACTTGGGCATTATGAGAGCTGGACGGGACCTCAGAGAGGGGGCCAGTCCCTTGGGAGGGAGGAAGGCCATCCAGCCCAAGTGGAGCCGTCCAGCAATGGACAGACAGGGCTCTCCAGGAGGGCAGAGAGCTCCCCGCTCTAGGGAGGTGTGTAAACCGAGGCTGTGATGCTGCAAAAAGCTTAGGCTGGGCTGGGAGCGAAGGAGTTGGGGGAGAGGGAGCATTTCTCTACTATGGGGCCCCTCCTCTTCCTAGCAAGGATTTGGTTGGAGAAGGCCTGGCTGAGGGCTGTTCCTTCAAGGCCTCTTTTCCCTGCAACCAGCCTTTCTCGGGAAACTATTTAAGCCCCACATTCATTCAACAGACCAAGCAGCGCCTCCTACCAGGGCGCTGGGTGTGGTAGAGGCTGTTGACTCACCTCTCCCCTCCTCTGTGAAAGTGCTTCTAGGGCCAGCTTAGGAGCCCTGCCAGCCCCAGACACACCCTCCCTCCTGCTTTGGTAGAATGTCCTAGCAGCTCTCCCCTTGCCTGTCACACCCTGTTTCCAGGCACCGCTTCTGTCCCCAAGTGTTCTCTCTGCCTCTCACACCCCTTGAGAGCCCAGGGTGTGCATCACCCACAGCCCAAGCAAACTGTGCCTCAGGTTACTATCCTCCACACTCCCAGGACACTTTGGGCCTTCAGGAGGGTTAGAAGCCTTGAATGTTGTACCTAGAAAGGTGCTCAGAGGATAACACTCAGAGGTGTTCCGAGAGACTTGGGGTCCGTCCACAAGGCTAGAGGGCAGTCAGGAGACCAGCCTGTCTGCAATATGTGGATTCTTTACTCCCGTCACCACCACCACAGTATTTTACAGATGGGGAACTTCCCCAGCAGGCTAAGGCACTTGCCCAAGCTCTTGTGGCCAGCTTGGCATGCTGTGACACAGGAACATGCTGAAAAGGTCAGACTTTGGAGTTAGCCTGTCCTCACAGAGTGGCGCAGATGGTCCCAGTGGATAGAGACCACCTTGGGTACATTGAGACCTGACCCATCACCAAGGAACATGCTTGCATTTGGGTATCCTCTGCTGCCAAGCCTTTGTTAATTCTTCCAGTAGCTGGGTACACATTTACAACAGCCACTAGGCTGGGTGAGGAAGGAGGATCTGAAGATATTGGTCGGGGGTGGGGAGCAGGGAGGCTACAGAATTCTCAATCAGTATAGCAGCAGCAGGACCTGTGGTGAAGGTACTGTTCCCCTCTCCACTTTATAAGTGAGTAAACAGAATCGGAGAGGTAGAACAATTTATCCAGGCTTACACAGCAAGCGATTGGTGAACCTGGGCATCAAACCCAGTTCTGTCCATTTCCAGGGCCTATGTGTTAGCCTCTGTTCCCACCACTCATTGCTCATTTCTTCTGAGTTCTGAGTTCTGAGTGCTGGGACTGGGAGGGGATGTGTCACTGGGGATGTCTGTGTGTGTGTGTGTGTGTGTGTGTGTGTGTGTGTGTGTGTGTATCAATATGATGTATGTGTAGATGGAACATAATATGTGTATATATATATGTGTGGATATATAGATCCTTTATGATCTTCCATGTTTACTGGGAATTTTGGTTCAGAACCTGGGCTGGATATGTCATGTCACTGTCTACCTCACCCCTCCTCTAGCCTGGGGGGCACCGTACTGTACCACTCTTCCTTCCCTACAAGATTATCTTTGAGCCCCTTATCTTGATGCTGGCTGAGGGGAGGCCCAAGAGGAAGCCACGCCTCCTTTTCCTGTTGCTGCCTGCAGCTGGCTCCCAACATTCAGCTCACATTGTACCCCAAGAGATGGGGAGCACAGACTGGAATGAGTAATGGGAGAGTAGCCTCCAGTCTGCCTGGATTTGAATCCTAACTCTTCCTCTTAAAGGTGTGTGATCTGGGAAGATGACTTAACCCCTCAGCCTGATTTTCTTATCAGTGAAATGGGGTTGTTATGGCATCTACCTCTTTGGGCTTGCTGTGGGCTGGCCTGTGATAGACTGGTGTGTTTACCATTGTCACCATTATGATGGTCACCTGCCTGCCTGTGGTGATTCACTCCCCTAATGTTCCCAAGTGGCATGTAAAGTCAAGACGACTTCTGGATTCATGGACATCTAGTCACTGGAGAGCTTGGCTGGTGGTATTCAGAGACAGAATGTGACATCAGCTTTGTCCAAACAGACACTCTGACTCAAATCACTCCTCTGGTACCCAGTGCCAGGATGGGGCCTGTCTGAGCTGGTCCCTACTTTACTTCTTTGTGACTTTTGTCAGCTCACCCCCCGCCTGGTGCCAGCCAGTGTCAGTTGTAGGGAAATCTGTTAACATTCCCACTAGCTAACACGTGTATAGTGCTTTCCATGCCCTAGGCCCTGAGCCACCCAATAACTATGTTCTTTGGTTCTCATCACAACCCTATGCACCAAGGAAACGGAAGCCACAAAGGGGTGAAATTCCTTGCCCAAGACCCCATAGTTGGTATGTGGCAGAGCCTAGATTCAAACCCAGTCCTTCTGGCTCCAGGATCCTGCTCTAGGCGATGACACTTTTGATCAGCAGTGGGTACACCCCAAATCATGTCTCTGTTATTGGCCAGACAAAGGCTGATCCACTCACCTCTGAGCTTGAGGCCCGCTGTGAACCGGTGCAGAAATGCCAGGCTCCCCATTTCTTTCCCCATCCCTCCCACAACCCAGGTAAAGCAGATAGGCAGCTGCTCCTCCCAGAACCACTTCCTAGTTCCTCATCACTGCTGACATGGTTCTCCCCTTCAGGGATGCACTTCCCCTAGAGTCTGTCTCTAAGATGCTACTCAAATGCCCCCTCCTCCAGAGAGCCTGTCTTGATGCCTCAGCTGGAAGGGGTCACTCCTTGAGCACCAGGTCCACCCCTCTCACCAGACACTCTGCATGACCTCCTAGTATTGTTTATGGTTGTGACCTTGCTGCCCTAAGACTACTTCTTTTCTGACCCCACGAGGGCTAGCACTGCCCTCAGAAAGCTCAGCCACTGCTTGCTGAATTTCATTAAAAATACATCTCTAATAACCTCTTTGTAAAATAGCTTGGCAGTTTCTCAAAAAGTTAAACATACATATTCTCTGTGAACCAGCAATTCCACTCCTAGGTATATATGTATGGGAAATGAAAGCACAGGTCCACACAAAGGTTCATATATGAATGTTCACAGCAGCATTATTCATAATAGCCAAAACCTGGAAGCTGCCAAGATACCTATCCCCCGATGAATGATTCAGCACATTGTGGTATAGTCATAAGTGGAATACTACTCAGCCATGAAAAGGAACAAACTCCTGATAAACACCACAACGTGTATAAATTGCAAAAGCAGTGCTCTGAGTCCAAGAAGCTGGGCAGAAAGGAGTTTGTGCTCTGATTCCATTTTTCTCAAGTTCTAGAAGAAACAAAACTAATCCACAGTGGGAAAAATTCAAATTTAAATTCTCCCCCTCCCCACCAGTTACCACCTCTGATTGGTGGAGACAGGGAGAATTGGCAGGAAAGAGGCACAAAGAAACTTTCTGGGGTGAAGGAAATGTTTTGCACCTTGCTTTAGATGTTGGTCAGATGGAATATATGTTTGTGGAAACCCACCAAAGTGTACATTGAATATCTGTGTGGTTTTTTTTACCAATTAGTTAAAACTGAAAAAAAAAAAACAAAAAACCCTGCGTATAAATAAATAGCAAATTTCATGTATTTTTTTAAAAAACTAATCTCATTCTGTGAATGTTACTTTTTCTTCAGTATTCCAGTACGAGTACCCGGAGAGAACATGTCAAAGTTACAACCGGCTCCCAGCCAGGCTTCCTGGAACGGCTGAGTGAGACCTCGGGTGGGATGTTCGTGGGGCTC
This sequence comes from Saimiri boliviensis, assembly GCF_048565385.1. Taxonomy (NCBI): domain Eukaryota; kingdom Metazoa; phylum Chordata; class Mammalia; order Primates; family Cebidae; genus Saimiri; species Saimiri boliviensis. The sequence goes on from NC_133456.1 coordinate 21,030,571, forward strand.
ATGACCTTCCTGCTCTCCTTCTACCTAATTTTCACCAATGAGGTTAGCACCTCCCTCAGGCACAGTTGGATCCAAGTGTTCATGCTGGGTCCCCAGGAAATCTCCATTTCTTCATCTCTTGCCTGTTTTACTCTATTGTGGTGTTTTTCTTGGGCAGGTACTTCCTCTGTGATGGCAAATGTGGCCAGAGAATCTGGCTCACATCCAACCACTTAGCCCAGGGAAGAAAGAGACCTTTCTTTTTTTCCTTCCTTCCTTTTTTCCCTCCCTCCCTCCTTTTTTTTCCCTCCTTCCCTCCCTTCTTTCTCTTTCTTTCTTCCTCCCTTCCTCCCTCCCTCTCTCCCTTTTTCTTTTTCTTTCAAAAATAGGACCTCAGGATGCAATAGTATATTTCTAAATCATTTTAGCAACAATTACAGGGCCTCATTGTCCTGGTTTGGCTCTCAGTCCTCTGAACCAATCTCCCTGGCCAGGGATGACTCACATGTTCTGCTTGGCAAGGCCTGGGTCACATGATTTGAACAGGGGTTCAGATAGACCTAGGTAAACCACATGGGCTGAGAGTAGGGGAGGAGAGCCAAGCGTGCTGGCTCAGGCCTATAACCCCAGGACTTTGGGAGGCCAAGGAGGGTGGATTGCTTGAGGCTAGAAGTTTGGAAGCAGCCGGGCAACAAAGCAAGACTCTTCTATACAAAAAAATTTAAAAATAAAATTTTTAAAAAGGCAGATAAAAATGGGGAGAAAGGTACAGGGCAGGTAGAAACATCAGCTGTTCCCACCATTGAGGTGGTACTAAGATTGGCAGGGGCTGGTGGGAACCAGTGTGGGAGTAGGAAGAAGTCTGCCTGGGAAAGCAGGAATCTGGGTTCTAGTCCACTCGCCACTTGCTAGACCTCAGTTTTCCAGCTGTACAGTGGGTAGATGGGTCTCAGTGCTCCCCGAGTCCCCATCCTACCCTGATACTTTGCAACAAGCACAGTCAGGCTGAGCCACCCAAGTTGTTGAAACCCCCACTCCCTTTGCTTCCAGGGCCGCGCATTGAAGACGGCAACCTCGCTGGCCGAGGGGCTCTCGCTTGTGGTGTCCCCTGACAGCATCCACACTGTGGCTCCGGAGAATGAAGGAAGGCTGGTGCACATCATTGGTTCCCTGCGGACATCCAAGGTAGGCTTGGCAGGGATGCTGACCTGCCAGTGGCTCGGGGCTCGTCCTGGGCGTTGTCTGGCTGAGGATTTGGAAACATAGGCCTTGGAGATGGTCACACATGGGTGTGATTCCCACCTCCACTGCTCAGCAGCTGTGTAGACCCGTCAATCCTGAGTCTCAGTGTCTCTGTGTATAAAATAGGAACAGTAATGATAACAAGCTTGTGGCCAGCCTTGAGGATTTGGTAAGATTAGGTAACTAACGTCTTGGTACAGTGGCTGGCACTCAGGGATGTGCTCTCATGATTGTGATGACCATGTATGTCCACTGCAAGGTCACAAAACTATGTTGGGCACCAGCGCTTTCCTGTTATTTGAATACCCAGTATGCTGTTGGTACCATACCATTGGACCGTGCAGCCCAGGTCCATGCTGTGAGGGTCAGAGTCACAGGTGGTACATGTGAAGAACCTGGGACGGGGAGCATCCTTGATCCCCCTGTGAAGCAGCATAGGGCTCTCCACCCTCACCCCCTCCTCTAGTTCTTCCACTTCCAGTCCAGTTTCCCCTGAGCCAGTCTTTCTGGGCTGACATGAATCTTATCCTTTATTTTTTTGGTTTGATTCTGTGTGAAGCTTTTGTCTGATCCAAACTATGGGGTCCATCTTCCGGCTGTGAAACTGCGGAGGCATGTGGAGATGTACCAGTGGGTAGAAACTGAGGAGTCCAGGTGAGTTGCCAGGGGGTGGAAACTGTCGGGGTAAAGGAGGAGTAAGGTGTAGGTGTCAGGATAAAGTGCAAATGACTTTCATTGTGATGCCTTTGAAATTCAAGTATAACATCTTCCTATCAGAAAAGTGTGAAATTATCCCAAAATGAATGGCCAGTGATGTGGAAGTGGCAAAAATCCAGTGAAGAGTGGATCCATGAGGAAAGGGAGATTGAGTGGCTCCCTCATCCCGCAAGTTCCAGGGATGCACAAGCTTGAAACATAACATTTCGCAGGCCTCAAACACTGTCATCAGGATCAGTGTGTCACCCCACCAGACCCCACTGCCTTGCTCTGTGTTCAGCCTTCCCATCGGCTGTGTTGGTCCCATCTTCTTGCCACTTACAGCTTATCAGTTCTGACAGGAGTCCCAGGGCAGGCACTTACTGACCAGGGCCAGGGTCACCTGGAGCTGAGGGTGGGTTCAGCCCCACCCGAATCACATGGACTGTGACCGATGGGTGGGGAGGTGGTGGGAAGAGCAGGAGAAAAGCAGCTTCAGGAGCCGCCCCCCCTACCCGCCCCCACAGGGCTGTCCTGGAGCAGAGGGTGCAGCCAGATCTCTGAGCCCAGAGGGCAGAGCTGGGCTCCTTGGTGTAAGGCCAGTGGGGGCTGACTTCAGCTCAGGATGGGAGAGCGCTTTCCTCCAGGCAGGGCCTTCAAGGGTGGGAGCTGGCTGTCTGCCAGGAGTGAGTGCCCTGTCTTGGGGCTGGTGTAGAGAAGGCATCTGCCCCAGCTGGGGAGTCTGACCTGGTAGCCCTGAGATTGCTTGAGATTGCTTCCGGCTGGAGATGCTTAGATGTTAGACTGCCCGGGGTGATGGGGCTAACCCCTGTGGCTGCCTTGCTTTCCCTGCAGGGAGTACACGGAGGACGGGCAGGTGAAGAAGGAGACAAGGTACTCCTACAGTGAGTGCTGGGCCCCTTATGTGGTCTCTGCCTCTGGTGGGGGCTCACAACAGTGGCTGGACAGCAGGGCTGTGGGTGGGGCCATGGGAAGGACACATCAGGTGGCAGGATCCCAGCCTTCAGAGCCCTGCTCTCCCACCCATCCAGTGAGGCTCTCCGACTCACCCCTTTGGCTCTGAGATGGGAGGAGCTGGGGGCTCTCAGCCACATGCCACTCCTACCCAGGCTCTGAGTTGATTCCTCTCCCTGAGCAGACACCGAATGGAGGTCAGAAATTGTCAACAGCAAAAACTTCGACCGAGAGATTGGCCACAAAAACCCCAGGTGAGAGCCAGGCCCCAGGCCTGAGTGCAGCCTCGTCTACCCTGGCAGGTCTCCAAACTCAGTTTCCTCATCTGAATAACAGGATTGAGTTAATCCTGCCTCATGGGTTGAAATGTGGGATGTGGTTTTGAGACAAGCCCTGTGCTGGGCACCAGGAATACAGAGGTCTGTCTCCCCTGACCCCAGGCGAGCTCCCCGCAAACAAGTCGCAAATGTAAGGCCCGTACCAAGCGTCTAAGGGGATTTGCATGCATGGGGCCAGGGAAGATTTTGTTAACTGTTTGCCATGGGTGGGAGGACAATCAGGACAGGCTTTCCAGAGGCAGCGGCATTTGTTCAGGGCTTCCCAGGATTTCAGTGGAGGGAGCATAGTGGTGGTGAGGTGGGCATAACACTTGGGTGTGGCTGGAGGGTAGGCTTGTGCAGCAGTGGTCTGAGCTGTGCCAGTATGATGGTCAGGGGCTGGAATGCTCTGTGGCCTGGGAGGGGCTCGTGAAGGATGTGAAGTCCACAAAAGATCCATCTGACAGTGGTAGGTGGGGCAGGACAGGCTGGCAGGGGTCTAGGCAAGAGGGTAGGAAGCTCCAGTGAATAGGAGACAGAGTCAGGGTGCTCAGCCCAGGAAGGGGCACAGGACCCCTGGGGTGGGCAAGTCAAGATATCTGCTGTGCCTGGCCTAGTCTGGACTTGCAGGAACCTTCTGGTAGGGACCCTGCCCAGCACAAACAACCTAAATGGACCCAGGCAGCTCCCACACCAGTACCCATCACTGATGGCTCCCTCTCTCCCACAGTGCCATGGCGGTGGAGTCATTCACGGCAACAGCCCCCTTTGTCCAAATTGGCAGGTTTTTCCTCTCGTCAGGTAAGTCTCAGGCCTTTCCAGAGCAGCTCATGCCAGACACACAAGGCCCCACCCAGGGCCGGAGCCCCCAGCACTCAGCCTTCAGATGGCTAAAGGCATAGGATCAGCCCTATGCCCCTTTGCAGCACCATACTTTGGGCTGGGGGCCAGGGGAAGGTGAATCTCCAGGAAGCAAGGGCTAACTAGAAATCCCCACCCCACTCCATCCCACCAGGTTCCTCTGAAACCTTAGTTGTTCCAGAGAATGACTCAGGCATGCATCCTCACCCAGCTGCCTGCTGGTGTCTGTGCTGAGTAGACTCTGCTGAGACAGTCCTGCCTCAAGCAGCCTCCAGCTAGTAGTAGACATGGGGCGGTTCAGTGCTGTCAGCCTAGGGCTCTCCCTCTGAGTCCTACCTGTGCCAGGAAGGCACTGGCTCATCGTAGCCACCCACATTGATTCCAAAGAGAAGCTTGCAAGGGATGTAACACCATTGGCTGGAGTAACCCTGGCATTCTGTTCCTGGGCCTGACCCATGAAGGTGGGAGAAGACACCAAAGGCCCTGATAGCCCTGGGGAGGCTGGATGATCCTGGGCCTGGCCTGGCTGCCTTCTGTCTGCTCTGTTGCTGGATGATGCCTGCTGTGCCAGCTGGGCCAGCCCTCAAGTAGCTCTCAGCCCAGGAGGCGAGTCAGGCTTGGATGTGGCTGGTCAACCCTGATGGAAGGGAAAAGGGCTAAGGCCACTCCCAGCACTGAGGTCACTCTGACTTGGTGGGGAGTGTACAGGGAAAGCTTCCTGGAGGAGATGGTCTAACCCAGGGGAAGCCATGGACAAGACAGAGTCAGAAAGAGGCACCACAGGCTGGAGCGCCCCATGTGCAGGCTCCAAGAGCACAGTGGAAGAGGGTCGGGGCGGAGGCTTTGCAGATTGAGGTTTTCATCTGGTCCACTAGGTTTCTAAGCATTCTGCTCCCCTCAGGCCTCATCGACAAAGTCGACAACTTCAAGCCCCTGAGCCTGTCCAAGCTGGAGGACCCTCATGTGGACATCCTTCGCCGCGGGGACTTTTTCTACCACAGCGAAAACCCCAAGTACCCGGAGGTGCGCGGAGAGACTTGGGTTTTCCAGATAGAAGGGTCAGGGCCCTATAATCAGGTTCCTGCAGCAGGTGGATTCAGCTCAGTTGCATCCACAGCTGCACTTGGCCAAGTGCAGTTGGAGTGGGAGAGGCCTTCTGGGTGACGGCACAGCCTGGGGACAGGTGTGGAGGTGGAGAAGCCTGAGGGGTATGGCTGAGGCATCCTGGACCTGGTCCCAGGCCAGCAACTCCCTGCCTCACTTTTCCCATTTCTCTTCTGCCCCAGGTTGGAGACTTGCGCGTCTCCTTTTCCTATGCTGGACTGAGTGGCGATGACCCTGACCTGGGCCCGGCTCACATGGTAACCTGGCTTCCCAGGGGCAGACCCTAAATCAGGGCCTCACAACTTCCCTCGGCACAGACACCTTGATCAATGTCAGGAGCGGTTGAACCCTCTTTTCCCTGAGGAAAGGGACACGCTCAGACGCACTGTAAGGCGGGCACGCTGCTGAGCGGTTTCAAAGCTCCATGTCCCCACAGCTGTCCATGGACCCCACACTAAGAAGGGCAGCTCAAGAGGGGTCTCGTAGTTGTGGCTTATGACTGGTGTTCCAGTCACACGCAGCCCCTCTCCTCCACCCCATTTTGATCTCACAATACTTGGTCTTGCATTCCTGGCCTATGTGCAGTCCCGCCCCTGCCCCCGCTCTGCCTGCTGCCCAAGGTACTGCCTGGAGATTTGAATGGAGCAGCTCATCCAGAACTGCAGGGGCTGATGCACCCCAGGTGGACGAATGGAGAGAGAATTCCCAGGGTCTCTGCACTCACTTCCCCGGCTGGCACCCAGTCCCAGGAGGGTGGGCTGCGACTCTTGTGGGAGCGTCTCCCTCTGGTTGCCCTTCAGCTCTAATGCTAACTCCTCTGACCAGGTCACCGTGATTGCTCGGCAGCGGGGTGACCAACTAGTCCCATATTCCACCAAGTCTGGGGATACTTTACTGCTCCTGCACCACGGGGACTTCTCAGCAGAGGTGAGTGTTATGCCCTACCTATATGGTGGGGGAACAAGCGGCTTCTTCCTTCCAGTGGTTATTTAATAGGATCCCACTACCAGGGGTCATAGTGAAGCAAGAAGAAATAGCGGAATGTTGAGTATCCCTCATCAAAGTACTTGACAGGAGTGTTTCAGATTCCAGATATTTTTGGATTTACAGATATCTGTATATACATAATGAGATCTCTTGGGGATGGGAACCAAGTTTAAACACAAAATCTACTTATGTTTCATGTATACTTTGTACACATTGCCTGAAGGTGAGTTTATACAGTGCAACCCCTCACATGTGGTCAGGTGTGGGATTTCACTTGCGGCGTCATGGTGGCACTCAAAGTTTTTGATTTTGGAGCATTTCAGCATTTGGGTTTTGGGACTGGGGAGGCTGTTTGTCATGAACCCTCAGTGTGCAGGACTGTGCTAGGCAGTAAACTCACTCTGCCTCACAGACTGTCCAATAGAGGAGTGAGAGTGACAGAAACTCGTTAAGTACTGATGCATTGTGCCTAGTGTTGGGAAGAGAACAGGTGCTCTGAGACCAGTGGACATCAGAATAGGACATCCATTTCTACAGTGGTCAAGCAGGGCCTCTGACAAGTGAATTTTGCTGACGAGCAGGGGTCAACCCTGGAAGAATCAGTATTTCTGGCAAGAATTGCCCAGTCTGGGCATGAAAAGGTTCACCTTGTCAGGGGCACCTGGAGTGCTATAGCTACAGCCCAGAGCAGGGAGTGGGAGTGGGTGAGGGGGCTACATCGAGGTCTGTGTCCTTCCAGAACATCAGGAGGGCAGGGAACTGTTTTGGGCCTCAGCTACCTGGGCATCCCTCTCCCATCATAAATAGGGAGGGCTGTGCCTCCCCCACGACCCAAGGAGAAGGGGTGCCTAGACGTGCTGATTAGTTCAGTTCTGTGCCTTAAAAGTTGAGCTTGTCTTCTCTAGGCAGGCAGTCCCTCTCTGTAGCAGAAAAACTGTGTCTTTAGTTTTTCTGCTGTTGATGAACATGGGTGTCCCTGGTGTAGTACTCTATACCTGCCTTAACCGGGACCGCTGGAGTTTTCGTCCAGAAGGGCCAGAAAGGGGTAAGGCAGCAGGCAGGCGTCAGGGGCTAGCTGTGACCTTTTGTTCCTATTATTAGACCCTCAGCAGCTGTCTGTGCCATTAGTCTCGAGCCCATGGTGGTGATTGGGCCTCACCCACTCCCGGTACCTGGCCAGGGCTAGGGTGTGGTCAGTTACCAACCCCGGGGTGGGGTTGCCACCTCCTAGCATAAAAGACCATGAGTCACCCTTCCACCAGTAGCTAAGGGTTCTCAGCAGGTTTCTAAAATTAGGAGGCCTAGTCCAGACCTTGCTGTCTCTCCCAGGGATGAGGCCCTGCTCGCAGAACTGCCCCTCCAGAGAGGAGTGGATGGGGCCCATGGCTTAGGTAATGCCCCAGAAAGGGAAGGCTCTGCAATGCAGATGGGCAGGCGGCCTCCTCACCACCCTGGGCCTCCTGCTGTTTAGCAGCCCCAAAGCCCTGCCTTCCCCCAGCGCAGCCCCTGCCCCCACACAAGGTCTGGGGTCTCTGCCAAGTGGAAGAAAAGGCCCAGAGCCAGGCAGGCAGCCCAGGGCAAAAGTCAGGATGCCCCAATTCCAGTCCCACAGGCAGGAGAGTGCAGCCAGCCCCGGTGCTGCCTCCCACCTGCTACAGCACCTTGAGTTGGTGCTGATCTCTCAGCCTGTTTACTCATTCACGAAGAGGAGAATGTTTTAAGTACTATTAGTAGTAGTCTCATCATCCCTAACTGGTTTGATTGTTGAGGATTATTCATTCAGCAATTTTCATTAAGCATCAGGTACTTCACAGACATGCCCCCTGCTCTTGGAAATGTAACGTTTAGTTAACTGCTTGAGGTGAGACCCTGGGTACATGACTTATCCTCTCAGAGCCTCAGTTTCCTCATCTGTAAAATGGAGGTAAGTATAACTACCTCACTGAGTGATTCTGAGGATTAAGTAAGATAATATTTGTAAAACACTTGGGAGAGTTCAGATAAATGGTGTCGGTGTGATCTGTTTCTATTGTTATGGACTCTAAGAGAGGGCCCAATTCAGATCAGGGGGTAAGGGAAAGCCCTCTGAAGAAATGGCATTGAAGCCAAGCTGGAAGAGTGTGCAGGAAGCCAGCCAGGCATGACTGCGGGCAATTGCTGTATGTAGGCAGAGCAAACCCACATGCAGACACCCAAAGGCGAAGGACACTCAACCTGGGCTGGGGACAGCAGCCAGCGGGGTCAGGGTACCCGCGGCAGGGTTAGTGGTGGCAGGGCTCCGGCAGGTGGCTGCATGGAGAACACGGAGTAGGTGTTAGAAGCAGGACCAGTGAGCCTCCTGTGGGCGGACAGTGGCAAGAGACTCGGGAATATGTGGCCTGGACTGGATGGAGGTGGTTGGGGAGGAGCGGGCCACGTCTTTCCCCCAGATGTGAGTGGGTGGGTGTGCCATGTGTTGAGACAGAGAAGGCACCAGTGTCAGTACTGGACAGGCCAAGACATCAAGTGGAAATGTCAAGGAGGTAGTGGGAGCTGCAGGGCTGTGAGGCCCAGAAGGCCAGAGCTGCATAGGGTCACGGCACATGGGGGCCAAGCAGGCAGATGGGATGTCTGGGGAAAGAGTATGGACTGAAGCAGCTAAAGAACTGCAGCATTTAGGCTGGGTGTGGTGGCTCACACCTGTAATCCCAGCACTTACTGAGACCGAGGTGGGTGGATCACCTGAGGTTGGGAGTTTTAGACCAGCTTGACCAATATGGAGAAACTCCATCTCTACTAAAAAAACAAACAAACAAAAAGGCAAAATTAGCTGGGCATGGTGGCACATGCCTTGTAATCCCAGCTACTCGGGAGGCTGAGTCAGAAATGCTTGAACCCAGGAGACAGAGGTTGCGATGAGCTGAGATGGCACAATTGCACTCCAGGCTGGGCAACAAGAGCAAAACTCCATCTCAAAAATTAAAAAAAAAAAAAAAAAAAAAAAAAAGAATTGCAGTATCTAACGGACAGGAAGAGGGGCATGGACAGTGATGGAGTCTGAGAAGGAGGGTGCAGTGTCCCCAAGCTATGTGGAAAGGATCTGAGATTAAACACATACACAGCGCAGAGCATGCCACCCAGCAAGCATGCTTAAACCTGCTCAGGGCTGGTGGGGAGGGTCCCACTCATTCCAGGTGAGACTGGGCTGAGGGCTCCAGGCATTGGTGGGCTCTGAGCTGAGGAGGGCCCCTACCTTCCACAGAGATCTCATGCCTTGCCCTGTGCTCTGCCAGCTGGGCAGAAGGACTTAGCCCTGTAGGAGGCTTGCCCCACCTCCCTCTGGCCTGTTCAGAAATGGTCAACAGCTCCCAAGTTGCCACAGCCCCCTCAGCACCTGCCCTGCTGACCGGGTAGGGCTGCTGCCTCTCGATGTCCTGACCTATCCCCACTTTGTCCTACAGGAGGTATTTCATAGAGAACTAAAGAGCAACTCCATGAAGACCTGGGGCCTGCGGGCGGCCGGCTGGATGGCCATGTTCATGGGCCTCAACCTCATGACACGGATCCTCTACACCCTGGGTAAATGTCGGGGTGGGTCACTGCCCTCCCTCTTGCAGTCTCCTCTGCCTGTTGCATCATCTCAGTCCTTCCAGCCTGACAGGATGGCCACTGTGCAGAGACCAGGCAGTTGGCCCATCTCTGTGTCCCTGCTCCATAGCCTTGGGATGAGGGAGCAGAAGGCAAGTGTGAGGCCAGGAGCTGCCAGGGGCAAGGCTGGGTGGGGCCGACCCTGGGGCACTGGTCTCGCTCCACTGCCTGAAGGTCTATCCATCCACTGGCTTGCTCATTTGCTCATCATTCCTTTGCTCTACAATTGAGTATCACATGGGACCCAGCCAGACCTGCTTGAAATCTGTCACATCCAAGCTCTGGATGCTTGGCCATTCCCTTCCCACCTCAGCTTCGGTCCCCTCACCCCTCATATTGCATATTGCAGAGTTTTATGAAATGTTTGGCAAACAGGAAACACCCAAAACTATCATGTTTCCTTCCTTACTCCAAAACCTGGGCTAGATTTGGGCAGCCAGCAAGTCTGGAGGATGAAGGAGAGTTCTAGGTCATTCTCCCAGCCTGAGGTTGGTGCCAGCAAGCCCAGTAGGAGCCCTGTGGCCTAGCGTGGTTGGGGATCTGAGTGCCCAGGGTGGCTGAGTATGTTCTGGGCCTGGGAGGATGGGGTTCTGCAGAGAACTCTCCATCCAAGCCTTTCCCTGGTGTCCCTGGTGTGTCTCTTCCAGTCACATGACTGGGTCCAGCCTTCTCTGGGTGCCAACAAAAACCTCTCCCCCACTCAGCAGGCACAAGTTGGAAAAGGTCTGGCTGCACATCTTGGGCTGTCAGAGCTTGAGGGGACCACCTCCTTTGTTTACAGTTGGGAAAACAGGACTGGGAAGGAAAGGGCTCTCCCTGAGGCTTTCTTTGGACAGCCAAATTGTGCTCAGAAAGACCAGTGACATGGTGGGCATATTAGGGAGAGATCAGCATTTAAACGGAATCCTCCATCTTACCTTTATGACCTTGGGCAGACCAGTTCCTTTCTGGAGCCTCAGTTTCCATGTGTCTGTCTCAGAGGGCCCTTCTTTGGATCTCTGACGTCTGTGATCCCAATTCACTCTCTGTCTGGAATGCTCCAGATTCAGACAGACTCAGTGTGGATGGACCTGCAGGGCAGGTGGGGTGAGTTGGGAGTGCAGCAGGGAAGCACACACTCCCCTATACGTTTGATAAATACTGATTGCCATGTGTAAGACTCCATAGCAACAGAGACAGACAGGCTTAGAGCAACAGCTCAGAGCCCAGGCTCTGGGCCTAGACGGTTCTGAGTTCAAATCCTGGTTCTGGCACTTTTTACTTGGGGTGAGTTTCTTAACTCCCTGAGCCTCAGTGACCCTATAGGTAAAATGAAGTTAAGAAGAATACCTACCGTACGGGGTAGGCATGAGCACTTCATGAGATAACACATAGGCAACGCTCAGAAACATGAACTTTGCCGATTATAAGGGCTAAGTAGCAGTGCTGTATGGGAACAGACCAGGATGAGGCCAAATGGTGGCTTGCAGGGTGTGCTGCAGGCATGGTGGGGCACCAGGGCTTGCTCTGCAAACCCAGTGATTCCAGACCACTGGTGGCCTCCTGGGAACTGAGCGAAGATTCCCTGAGGACATCAGCTATGGAACGCCAACCTGGAGAGGTCACACAAGGCAAGAATAGAGTAATTCCTCATGAATTTAGCTGAAACCTAAGCTTTATCCTATTGAACCAATAGTTTGTCGGATTCTTGAGGAGAGGCCAATGCTTAGGCTAATTTATTTCCTATAGTACCTGCTGGTTCAGTGCTGGGCACATAAATAATCAGTAACATCTCGCTGCATGAACGAACAAACACCTCTAGGAATGGCTGAGAGGTCCAAACAAACAGGCACCCACAGGAGGCTCCACCTACAGCCTCTTGTGTGAGTGTGCAGGACCCAGGGTATTTCCAGCATTACAGGCAAATGTCTTTATACTGGCCTCAGACTGCTATCCACATACAGTATTAAAGTTTACAAAGCACTGCCATGTCCTCTCCCCTGGAGCGGGGTAGAGTGGTTGGCTCAGTGTGTCTGGCCATGCAGCTCATAGCAGAGGCTCCTGTGCTCCCTTAGCTCTCAGAACAAGGCTCTTTGCCTTCTGCTGCACTGACTGTCTCCCCTCCTCATGCACGAAGCAACAGAGGCCCATCCTCACCTAGGGACAGGAGCGATCTGCTGAGGTGGTGAGATGTAGAGTGGGTTACACCTCATTGCCTTTCTCCTTTCCACAGTGGACTGGTTTCCTGTCTTCCGGGACCTCGTCAACATTGGCCTGAAAGCCTTTGCCTTCTGCATGGCCACCTCACTGACCCTGCTGACCGTGGCGGCTGGCTGGCTCTTCTACCGGCCCCTGTGGGCCCTCCTCATCGCCAGCCTGGCCCTGGTGCCCATCATTGTTGCTCGGACACGAGTGCCGGCCAAAAAACTAGAGTGAAAAGACCCTGGCACCCACTCGACACCTGCGTAAGCCCTAGGATCCTGGTCTCCATCACCCCTGACCCAGCTCCATGCCAGAGCAGGAGCTTGGAGCGGTTTTGGACTCTGCACCCCCTCTCCTCTTCAGGGGCCAGACTTGACAGCACGTGCACCGGGTTGGTCTTCCCCACGCCTCTTCTTGCCAGTAAGCAGCTTTGGTGGTCAGCAGCAGCTTATAAATGGCAACCTGACAGCTTCTCCTGCTGTTTCCTTCCTCTCTCTCAGACCGAGTGGGTATGGCTGGCCACCCGCCCATCGGCAGCTGACAACGCAGACGATCCAGAGGCCTGCTGATAAAGGGCTCGGCCTTGCCGTACGCTGCTTCTCATCACTGCACACAGTGCCAGGCTTTCCCACCACCACTAAGCACATCTGTGATCTTGAGGGGTGGCCATTCGTCGTTACTGCTGAGTCCTGGGTCACCGGCAGACACACTGCACATGGACCGCACAAAGCAGGCACACCCAAAACCTAGTCTGTGGCCAGAACCTGATTTGGTACTTAAAACACCGAAGGTGTTCTGAGAAAAGCTGGACATATGTTGGGCTTTACATGTACCTTATGGCTTGGTAGAATCTGTAGTGTGTGTGATCTCTGAAGGCCCTACTTAAGTTTTTCTTCATTATTTTGCTGGTTCCTGTGTATTTTCCTACCGCAAGAGGGAGTTTTCTGAAATAGTATTAAAAAAAAAAAACACACACGCACCTGAATGATTAATATTTCAGACTGTTACAGGAAACACCTTTTAGTCTGTCAATTGAATTCAGAGCACTGAAAGGTGTTAAATTGGGGTGTGTGGTTTGACGGATAAAAAGTTACCTCTGTCAGTATTTTGTGTCACTGAGAAGCTTTACAAGGGATGCTATTGAAACAAGTATTAGCAAAAGGATTTGTTTTCCCTCTGGGAAGAGAGGGTGGAGAAAGCACTTGCTTTCATCCTCTGGCATCGGAAACTCCCCTGTGCACTTCAAGATGATTTAAAAGATTAAAGAAAAGATTAAGAGAAAAGGTTGGAAGCTTTATACTAAATGGGCTCCTTCATAGCCCAGTCAACCACAATAAAGAACTGGGGCCTTAGGCTTGCTGCAGAATGCCCACATCTGCCTGGTTGATTTCACCGGGAGTGCTTTTGACTCGGGCACCTGGGCCTCCTATCTCTTGCTTCTGAGTGGTTCTTTCACGGGTTTTGTCCATAGCTTTAGTCATCCTAAATAAAATCCACCCACACCTAAGTCACAGAATTTCTGTTTCCCAACTACTCTCACACCCTTTTAAAGATAAAGTATGTTGTAACCAGGATGATGTCTTAAATGATTCTTTGTATACCTTCTCTCATATTCAGAAACTTCTGCACCTGCTGGGAGTAACTGCTTTAGCAACTAAGTATTTGGTAGATGAATAAGGAAGGGGTCAGAACTTCTGAAACTATAGAGATCTGTAATCATCTCTCTTGGCTTGGGGTGCCTGTACTATAAATGAGTTTCTTTACATGAAAAACAGCCAGCGCAAGATGACTTATCTGGGTTTAGGATCGAACAGTATTCACTAACTGCTTATAACATTAGCAATTTCATCAAATCTCCAAACTCTTAAAGGATGCTTCCGGAAAACACACAGTATAACTAGATGATGGCTAAATGCAAAATCCTTGATACTTGGTTTTTTTCTAATAAGGATTTTAAATTACCGTCAACTTCAAAAGTGTTCTTAAAGAGAAAAATAATGTTAAGAAAAATGTGAAAGCTTTGAAAACCAAATTTGTATTATCTTTGTATTTTTAATGAAAATTTTTGAAATAAATTTCTAAGTATCTTCTGGTATGGGACCTTGACATCCTGTTTTATTTTTATTTTTTGGCATTCTTTATGAAATTCCTATAAATAATTCAGCCATAAGATTTATTGAGAACTGAATTTTGTGGAACTTTGTTCTGAGCTTTCAGTGGTTAAAATAGGTTTTTGTTTTGTTTTGTTTTGTTTTGTTTTGTTTTAAGGGCAACTCAGTATCCCTAGCACTCAGGCCTTCCATACAGAAGCCCACTTTGTTTTGGCTTGATTTAAAGTGAATGACTCAGGCTTCATGCATCTTCAGAATGTGCCAGAAGAGGCGGAAGGGGCAACAGTGTGCTGCACAGCCAAAGGCATCCTGAGTTGGCACACAGACCTGAGTTCTGAGCCAACGGTTGCTACAAACTGACTGTGAAGTTGGGCAAATCAAAGATTTGAGTCTGTTCCTTCACTGGTACAATGGGAACAACACTTGTCCACCTCACAAGGTTGTTGTGAGGGCCAAATGGGATAATGCCCATAGAATGCCTGACTCGTGGCATTAATTTTTCATTCATTTACTTTCTGTTCTGAAGCAATGGCTGCTAACTGCCCACTCTGATGCTAGCAGTTTGAGTGCTTTATTTTTTACAAGCAGGTGAGTGATAACTTTCTCAAACCTCTTCTGTTTCTCAGAACCTACTGTTTCTTTTCAATAATGCCTCCTAGCAGCTGACATATGCCTGAAGAAGTTATTACTGCAGAGACATGGCAATGCCATCGTCTCAAAACCCCAGAAAGACAAGCATGGTGGTGCATGCCCATGGTCCCAGCTACTCAGGAGGCTGAGGTGAGAGGATTGATTGCTTGAGGCCCAGAGGTGGAGGCTGCAGTCAGCTGAGATCACGCCACTGCACTACAGCCTGGGCAGCAGAGTAAAACCCTGTCACAAAAAATTAAAAAAAAAAAACAAAAAAACAGAAAACAAGTTACCTCTAGGAGGTAAGGAGGCTCAAGCTCCAGTGAGGAAGTGTGAGACCAGTTTCCATAGCAACCCCAGTGTGTTTCTCAACAAGAGGATCCAGCCAGCCTCTTGCTACATATGAGTCATAACCCAAGTGTTTTGTTTGTTTCCCTTGGATAAAACTGACTCATTTATAATGGCTCCTCTCAAAGATTAAGTAATATCTCTTCACTAAACACAGAAAAATTCCATGTGTAATGAGTCCCCAGCCTACGTGAAAACAAAATAGGTTCTTTTATGCTGTCTCAACATACAAACTGCTCTGTCACCTGGATGTTCTTCCTGATGTAAATCTGAAAGAAGCTGGGCACAGGTGGTGGTATGTGGGCGCCTGCAGTCCTGAGGAGCTGGGACTGTTTCCCGAACAATGCCTTTCCACTGCACATAGCGGCTGTGAGGGCAACTGAGGTAAAGCCCTCAGTAGGACCACTCATGCCCAGGAGTCCAGCCTGGGCAACACAGTAAGACGCCATCTTTTAAAAGAAAATCTGAAAGCAAATATAGAGCCAAGTCTTTAGATAAATGCTTTATTTTTTTCTCAAAGTGTTATAAAAGTTATTTCTCTTGAGTATCTATAATACAGAGAGCTTTATACATTTATCTAGTAATGAACAGAATCTAGTTTAACGCTGATCTATTTTTACTAACATTTTCTTAATTTTCCATTGGTGTTTTTCCTTTCCTTTCCTGATTTTAGCTTTTTTTTTTAGGCTTCTGCCACCACAAAATGTTACTTGGAAAACTAGATCCCAGCAATTCCATAATCTGAGATGACCTGTACTTCTCCTCTGCTCTCCCCTCTACTGCAAAGAGGCAGCAAGGGCAGCATTAGTAAGCCTGACTCAGGGGAAGATAAGCAGCCTGCAGAGAAAGGGTCCTACATCTGCAAATGAGGCAAGTGAACTTGTCAGACAGATGAAGACTAACCGGGAGAAAGAATCAGCACATTCATGGATGTACCACCATCCAGAAATCTCTCAGTGGCTTCCCTACAAAAACTGATGTTTCCAATGAGAAGAACAAGTCTAGGAGGCAGGAGAGTGTCTCCCGACAAAGTGTTCTGTAGCTCAAAGAGTGAGTGGACTTTGGTAGCAAAAAGCTTTGAAGGCTTCACCCTAGGTGAATCTGACAAGGGCTGGGGCCAGGCTGGACCTGTAGCACCTCCTCAGCTTGGCCTCCTCTCCCTCGGCCCCGCCTCAGTGCATGCTGCCTCAGTTTCCCTTCTCAGCAGAGACGCCCCCATCACCAGGGGCTGGGCATGCCCAGGGCAGGTGTGGGGCCAGTAGCGGGGCAGCAACAAGTAGTGGCTGCCCCTGTAGGGGGTGCTCAGCTCACAGCTTCTCAAATGGGAACAGGTGGGAAGCTGCTGCCTTCCTTTCCCTTTTGGTCTTCTTGGGCCCACCCTTCAGCTTCTGCTTTTCTTCATCATCTCGGTTTTGAGGCCAGGAAGCAGCCAGTATCCTGGCTGCTTCTGCTTGAGAGCTGGTACCCTCCTCTTCATCAGAAGAGAGTCCACCTCCTGCATCTGAATGGGAAGCTGCTGCCTCACTCTAGACGGGGCAGTGGTGGAAGGACAAAGGCCAGGGTCAGTAATCAGGTATCAGAAAGCCCCGTGAAGAGGCAGCAAGTTCTCAGTCTGCCCTAAGCTGTGTGACTCTGGGAGGACGGGGAGGGAAGAGAGCCCAGACCCTTCTTACTGAGCCTTCCTCAGCCTGGGGTGAATCCAAGCAGACACCAGAGCACCTGCTGAGCTGAGTGCTAGGGAACACAAGGATAGCCGGGCAGGAAGCTGCCCTCAAGGAGCACACCACCATATCTGGGGATGCCTGTGATCCGTGCCTTGCATTTGCTACCTCATTTCTGGACAAAAGTACATGAGGACTTGAATACGCCAGTTCAGCCCTCGGAGCCCTAAGATCTGAGGTGACATTCCCTGCCAGCTGGGATGACTGGGGAGGGTTTGAATAGAGAGGGCGGCAAGGAGCTGGTCAGAACATAAAGCCAGATGAAGGGCTTTTTCTCCAACAAAGGGATTGGAATGAGGAGCGTGATGAAAAAATGTTTAAAGGCAAAAAGGCAGCACAGAGGGAACCAAACATGCCAGTGCAGTTTCTGCCGTGTCTGACACAGCACTGACTGCACCACTAACTGCGTCTAGGCTCCGTCTGCCCCAGGGAGGGGCCCCCTTGAGGGCTGCATGTCAAATTCACACCTGCATCCAAGCCTGGCCTGGCACACGGCAGGTGCTGAGAGAGGTACTGAGCAGGCCACTGCAGGCCTGCAGGATGGTCACAGGTACCGGGAATACTGTGAGGCAGAAGGGTACACCAAACACAGGATGCTTGGCCCCCTTATGTGTTTAGTGTCAAATCACACCCATGGCAGCGCTCATGTGGATAGTAGAAACAGGCACACTGGGGCAGGGCTTGGGGCACAGTGAGCCAGCTGAGACCTCACTCCAGGGACACCTCTCCCAAAAAGGTAAAAACATGGGGCCTTAGAGACAAAGGACTGAGGCTTCCTAACACAAAGCTATCCCTGACTTGGTGTTGAGGCATAATCTGGGCCAGGGCTTTCTGAGCTGCACCTCCAGGAAACTGACCCTGGGCTTGTCTTCCCTGCAAAGAACCCACACTGACCTTGGGCCCATAGCGACGCTTCAGCCTCTCCCTGATGAGAAGACCTTTGGTCAGCAGCTTCCAGTTCCCTAGAGCCCGTTTCTCCCTTTTCTGCAGGCAAAAATGAAGTAGGAGAAAAGTGTTAAGGATTGACATTTTCAGGAAAAATAGTAAGAGGGAAACTGGAACATAAAGACAGACATATACATGATTTTAAGTGAAGATACAGCCTCTCCTTCATACCGAGTCTCACTTCCAAAAAAACTGATCACATTTACAAAGTGATATACTATACTTGAAAGCCACAAGAACAGACACCTTTTTAATCATTACTGACTCCGAAATCTTTAGTGGGTGAGGTCTTCCAGAACCAGGACACAGGCGGTTCAAAACAGAGGCAGGTGTGGGCAGCAGGGGCAGCAGACCCCAGAGCCTGAACCTGGGCCCCTGAGGGACAGTGACAGTTACTCTGTGGGGTAGGCAGGAGTCTGCTGTATCCAGGGCTTGCTCCCTCGGGTGCCTGCCATGTCAGAGAGGGTTGGGAAGAGCCTGGGAACACATGGACGTGGCCTGGGGAGGAAAGAGGCCACCTGCGGAGTGCTGCTTCCCACTTCTGCTGTTCCTCAGTCCTGCCTACGAACTCACCTCCTTCTCCTTCTTTTCAATGATCGCCTGTTCATTTTCCCACGCAGTCAGGAGCACGTCTTTGAATTCCTCACAGACGATGTATCCATCAGTCCTGTGGGGATACGATGCAATGTCAACTCTCCAGCCTGCGGCCTGCTATGCCTCTCCTTTGCAGAAGACAGCGGGCCACATCTGAGCCCCAGAGGTCCTAAAGGATGTCCTGGGTCAGCCAGTGTCCCATACCCCCATGCAGAAGGCAAGTCTGTGGAAACTGGCACTGCCTCTTCCTCCCCAGATCCTGCCTAAAAAAGCTGCGGTGAAAGCACCTGTCCAGCCTTGCCACCACAGAATAGAGCTCACTAACCAGGCAGCTGCCCAGAAAGGATGATGACTGTTTTTTGCTCACTAGCCTGTGAGCCTCTGAACCTGGGAAGAATATTTTAATCCAGCATTAGGATGCCGGTTTCATTGGCTCTATTGCCTCTGGAGGGAAGCCAGAATTGGTAAAGCAATGACTTTGGAAATCCAGTGAAAATCAGAGCCACCAGGCCTCAACTCCCAGTAGCCCCATGCCAGCTTTCCATCCCCATCTCCAGAGCCACCCCTCCCTGTCCCTGTTTAGCCTCCATCAAAGGCCCCTCACGCACACAGGATGGGAGTAGCCGCCATGGAAATCAAAGCCAGTGATGGCCTGGACACAGTCGATGTCCAGCTTGCGGGCCACGCGGTGTAGATTAGGCAGGTTCAGCTGGACACAGCCAACAGGCATCATGCTGGGCAGGAAGAGGTACACATTCCCAAACTCGTTCCGGGGCACCTGTGGCGGGTGAGCACGTCAGGATGTGGCCAGCAGGGGAACAACGTGGCCTGGTCCTGATCCCTTCTGATGATGCCCTCACCTTCCCATCCACGGCCACGGGGGGCTGATACTCCTCTGTCTGCCAGTAGCCAAACAGGCCCAGATCATTTTCATCCCGCAGCTGGGGCTCAGCAAGTCGGGCTTTCCGGGCACGGTTGGAATAGCCTTTCACCATCTGCACCAGAGGACATAGCCACAGTTTACAACAAAGGCATCCAGTTCTTCAGCACTAGGCCAGGCACCATGCTCAGTGCGGCATGCCTCGTATCCGGTGAACTCCTCACAACACGTGTACTAGCTAGGGGCTTTTTCTCCCCTTTTCTTATATAAGCACTAGCTATGGGGCATTCTCTGTCCCAGGCACTATTCTCAGTGCCCTCCCCCTGCCCTTTTTGTTTTTGTTTTTTTTTGAGACTGAGTCTCACTCTGTTGCCCAGGCTGGAGTGCACTAGTATGACCTTGGCTCACTGCAACCTCCACCTCCCGGGTTCAAGCAATTCTCATGCCTGCTTTCCGAGTAGCTGGGACTATAGGCACCCGCCACCATGCCCGGTTAATTTTTTTATTTTGGATACGGACAGGGTTTCACTCTGTTGGCCAGGCTGGTCTCAAACTCCTGAGCTCAAATGATCCACCTGCCTTGGCAGGTACAGAAAGCCAAATACACAGAGGATTAGAGAGACTTAGGAACAAAATGGATTTAAAATATCTCATTAACATTAAAATATTTCCTACTGCTGAAATAATATTTTAGATATATTTGGATGTATTTAAATGTTAAAATTCCATCTGTTTTTGTTTTTTAATTTACTACTAAAAAATTTAAATGTGTGGCTCACATTACATTTCAACAACACAGGGCTATGCTGGTTCTTTGACAGCAGCAGAAAGACAAGTGAGCCAGGGCAGAGAAAATCCTCAGCAGCCCTGCAGGCCTGGCCAGGGAGCATCACACACTCCAGCCTACTGCTGGCAGTGACTGCAACCAGCCAACTGCGGCCCTTCCCACTAAGCAGGGGCCCCTCCACTCCCCATCCAGAGTCTTGCAACCCCCAAGGATTCCTGGGATCTGATGAGAAATAAATGGTCTCTGCGATCAGCCACTGTACTCTGCTGGTCATACTGAGCTGTGTGTGTGTCCTGTGAATAGTCTCTGTAGGACCTTGATAACTGACCTAATAGTGCCACAGCACAGTGTGAAAGAGGCACTGGCTTTAAGGCAGGGCCTGGGATTCTCAACTGGGCTCTGCTATTTTACTGTGTGGACTTGGTCCAAGTCACTTGTCCTGAGCTCCAGATGCCCATTTCTCATCTGTAAAATGGGCATCATAATGCCAATTCCTATGGCTTTTGAGAGGCAACAGAGATCACACACATGCAAAATGCTTGGTGAACTGAAAAACAGAAAAGCAATTTAACTGGAGAACATGCTGCTATAAAGCAGGGCTCTGACCTCCCAGAACCACCCAGTAACTCAGTTCCAACCTGTAGAGCCTTTGAACTCACAATAGGAGTCTGAGGCCTACTTTTTGGCCTAGATTTCTTTTGTGTTTTGGCAGGTCCATTTCTTACAAATGACTTGTTAATTAATAAGACAATTTAAACGCTTGTCTCCTTAATTCCCGCTCAAGCCGGCAAAGTGAGACATTTCTGATCCAGATCCTGGGCAGGTCCTCATCACCATTTCTCTGACCCCGGATCTCCCACTCAGCTACAGTCCTGCATCCCCATTCTCCGCAGGGACCCCCAGCTCCAGTTACCTTGTAGGGCACTTCTCCAAGCCTCACCACTCTTGCTTTCTTCAGCCATGTGTCCCTGGAGTGTAGAGTGTGCACACAATCCCTACAGAACCAACACGGAAAGACAAAGGCAAACTCAGTCCACAGCCCCACCGCGGGAATGCAGGACAGTGGAGAGCACGGCCTTGCAGGCTCCCTCCTCAGGCTCTGCCACCCTGGAGCAAGCCAGGCTCCTAGGGGACCCAGAGGAGCTGTGCTAGGCAAACAGCCTTGAATGTGGACTGCCTGTCTTTTGGGGAATGTGTCCACTTACAAATTCTAATCTGCATGGAGTTACTCTGCAGCCTTCGTGCCTTGCCTCCACCACACCTCCCCTTCGTAGGTTTTCCTCTCCTCTGCTGTCCAGAGCCTGGTGAGAGCTCCCTCTGCAGCCTATCAGGATAGGGTAAAGACTGCTGTGTGCTGGGCAGTTACATTTACTCCGCTGTTGACACCATGCAGGGGAGGGAAGTGTCTAGAGGAGGGGGTAGTGAACCCAAAGGAAGGCTCTGTAGAAACCAACTATAATAAGCTACTAAGCTATCACACAATCGAGAAACACGCACATGGAACAGTCAAATGATTCCTGGTGGGCAAAGATCCTCAGGCTTCACTTTTCCTCCAGAGCTAAGAGCGCACCAAAGCCATGCAAGTCTACCTTCCAATGAGGCTCAACCTTTCCCTTGCCAAGCCACCTGTAATAAGGCACACCCATCTCGTTAGTTTGCACCCCTTCACTCTGACCAGAAAGAGCAGCTCCAATGAGCAAGGGCACCCCATTTCTTCCTAGTGCAGGTTCAGGCCCTTACCAATAGGGCAGCCTGAGGCTGAATTTCAGCACAACACAATGGATGGAGGTTGAATCTTGCCTGTGCCACTTCCTGGCTGGGAAATGTGGGCAAGTCACTTTACCTTCCTGAGTTTCAGTATAGATGGTCCCCAACACCAATGATTTGATTCAAAATTTTTCAACTTTATGATGATGCAAAAGCAATATGCACTCGGGACAAACTGTACTTCAAGTACCCATACAACCATTTTCTCTTTCATTTTCAGTACAGTATTCAATAAGTTACATGAGATATTGAAGACTTCATTATAGGCTTTGTGTTAGACGATTGTGCCCAACTGTAGGCTAACGAGTTCTCAGCAAGTTTAAGGGAGGCTCAGCTAAGCTATGACTCATGCTTCATATATGAGTGAACCTTGAGGACTTTATGCTAAGTGAAATAAGCCAGTCACAAAACGACCACAAATACCATATGATTCCACCTACAGCAGGTCCAATTAGGTTCGGCAGGTTAGGTATATTAAATGCATTCTCAACTTAGGATATTTTAGCTTCCGACGGGTTTATGGGGCTCCAACCTCATCCTAAGTCAAGGAGCATCTGTGTCCTCACCTATCAACTAGGGACAATAAACTCTTGTCTTTTCTACTGCACACAGTTGCTAGGAGGACCAGATGTTTCCTGAGTGTCAGCACTCCTGCCAGCAGCATCAACCTGCCAGAGTGCGAAAGCTCCACTCTTGCTCCCACTGGGGAGGGGACATCTTTGCCCAGAGGAGTGATTATGTCATGGTCTCGGTCTTCAGACAGGAGCGGGTAGAAAAGGTGTCTTAGGGGTTGACAGGTAGGCAGTATCTGAACATCTTCCTAAGGAAAACAGCAGAGAAATGGACATAGTCCTCTCAGCATAAATATGAACTTCTAACCACTTCATACCCGTTACAATGGCTATTACCAAAACACAGAAAGTAACAAGTGTCAGTGAGGATGTGGGGAAAGTGGAGATCTTGTGGACTGTTGGTGAAAATGTAAAATGGTGTAGCTGCTGTGGAAATGGTAAGATGGTTCCTAAAAAAAATTATGGGAATTACCATCTGGCCTAGAAATTCTACTGGGTATATGCAAAAAAAAAAAAAAAAAAAAAAAAAAAATTAAAAGAATCTTGAAGAGTTATCTGCACACCCATGTTCACAGCAGCACAATTCACAATAGCCAAAAGGTGGAGATAAGCCAAGTGCCCATCGATAGATGAAGGCATAAGCAAAATATGGTACGCCCACACAGTGGAATATTAGCCTAAAAGGAAGGAAATTTTGACCCATGTTACATACAATATGGATGAACCCTGAGGACATTATGCTAAGTGAAATAAGCCAGTCACAATATGACTATAAATACCACGATTCCACCTACATGGGTCCCTATAGTAGGCACACTCAGAGACAGACAGGAGAATGGCAGGTGCAGGACTGGGGAAGGGAGAAGGGGAGTTTTTGATGGGGATGGAGTTTCGGTTTGGGAAGAGAAAAAGAAATCTGGAGATGGATGGTGGTAATGGTTGGATGACAGTGTGAATGTGCTTAATGCTATAGGGTATACTCTTAAAAAATGGTATGAAATATTATGACAACTTCAAAAAAATGGTTAAGATGGTAAATTTTATGTTATATATATTTTACCATGATAAAAAATAAATCAATAAACATGCACCTCTAATGCTTCCTTCTATCACTGACATGGTGCCTCTGGAAGGCACCAGCATGCTCTTCCCAACAGGCTTTCTTTCTCCCAACTACCATACATACCCACAAGAGGAAGCCTGTATCAGGGTAGCCCAGGTCTCCTGTTGCCTTTGACTGCTGGGTGTTAACAACCCACAACAGTAAAACCCTGTCCCTGCCCAGGGCATCATGCCCCTTGACATCAAACAGAAAGCTCCAAGATAGGGCAGAGCCCTGAACAGAGGGTATGCCTCCCATGGGGAGCTGACAAACAGGAAGTCATTCCCAGAGGGAGGACTCAAATCACCCACTCTCATGTGGGTTTCCCTATGTTTCCTTTTTCTCTTTCTTTTCTGTACCTTCCCGTTTTCTCATTTATTAAGAACATCTCCTATTTCTTGGTCTTGCACATCCCATGTCTTTTAAAATAATTTCTTTTATTTGCTTTTTATTCCTATTTCTCAAAATTCCTGTTTCTATTTTTTCTTACCTCAAAATTGTATTAACATTTTTCAGTTTTAATTATATATATTTTTATTCATTTTTTACTTATTCCACTTTTTTTTTAAGCTATTTCTTTTTACTGTGGTATAAAATACAGTACATAAAATACACCATTTTAACCATTTTTAAGTGTGCAGTTCAGTGGCATTAGGTCCATTTACAACGTTGTCCCACCATTATCACCATCCATTTCCAGAACTTTTTCATCCCAAACAGGGCTCTGTACCCACGAAAAATCCACTCACTTTTAACTTTCATAATCAAATCCTTTATTTCTTCCTTTTGCATGCTTTTGACTTTTATTTGTGGGGTGTGTTTTTTATTGCCCTATTTTAAATTTTGTTTTTCCTACCTTGTATTTTCTTTCCCTTCTGTTTTTCCCCTGCCATTCTTTTAATCCCTGTTTTAATTTTCAAATTTTCATCTCTCCTACTGTTCACACACACACAGCACACACACACTGGCTCATCCTGAAAACTGTCCAGTCACATGAGATCCCATGAGCAGCCTTGCCCAGGAAGAAGGCTGCTAATCCCACACCATCAGGAAGCCCGAGGCCACACAGGCTGCCTCACGCACCTTGAGTAGACTGCTTCTCCACGACAATACCCAAGGATGGCAGCTGTCTCAGGATAGATGGCCTCATATTTCAGGAGATGCCGTTTCAGGGCATACAGCGGGTGGTTCTTATATAAGCCAATGGCAGTGGGCAAAGGCTGGTCCATGTGTTTTGCCTGAAACTGCAAAGGCCAGACAGACAATATTGAGCATGTCATTTAGAAGAGGAAATGAAGTTTGAGGGAGATGATCCTTAGACTAACTTGTTCGGACAACAAACGGTAGAGCCGAGATTTCATGAACACTAATGATTCTGTAACATCGCATCTATAGCTCTAGCCATTAAGTTGGTTATAGATCAAAAGCTATACAAGAATTAAATAAATCTGTGGCTTGTGGCAACTTGAAAAAGTTGTCTAACCTATTTGAATGCTTAGATGCCTTACCCAGCCCTAGCAGATCAGTGCCTGCTCTGTTAAAGGTCTGCAAGGAAGAAAAACACAGTGCTCTTCAGTAAGAAGGTCTTCTCTCAAAGTGATAATCCTCTTCCAGAGCGCAAGCTTACCTGCCTGCTCTCACAGGAAATTGAGAGGAGTGGTTCTCACCCTGCAACTTTTCTCTTGGTCCACTCTGACAGTGTTCTCTCTGCCCTACTCTAAGACTGCTGATTTCTCAGTAGGCAGTTCCACTGCTGTAAGTCACCCTGTTCACCAGGCCCTCTTAGGTTTGCCCTTGGCATCTCTTCAAAAACCCCAACCGACTCGTAAGGACTGGCAATGTGGAGTTGCTGAGAGTAGGAAAGGATGCTGCACATTCGGTTTCCATTGAGCTTTAGGTAGGTTAGCTGCAACACCATCTGCATAATTCCCACTTAACCCCTCATTACTAAGTAAAATGGAACGCTCCTGGAGCAAACTCTCAATATGGGATGCATTGCACTCCTATAGGAAATGGTGAATACATCTGCACTTTACCTATCCTGAGTGACTGGAAATAACCCTGCGACAAATCTGGGCATGCTCCTGTATAGAAGGCAAGCTACAACCAATACCATCATAACTGTACAGACAGGCAGCTCAGGCCCTCTTCCTGGTGTCAGTGCTGGTTCTAAGACCGAGTGACATAGCTGTGTTATGTTCTAGAAGTCTTTGCCTCCCAGTCTGCCTTCTCAACAGACTGAAGATACTGTCTCACCCTAAGATCCCTCTTTCCCAGGGTTCTACATATAAGGGATGTTTGCACATGCATCTCTATATGCATGCATGATGGGGAAGGAGGAGAGAATATATCCACGCATTATTCCTTCTTTCACTCAGTCCGAGTTATATTGCTTGCATAAATTATTTTAAAGCTCCAAATGTATACCTGGGCAACAACTAAAAGTATACAGGCTCCAAAGCCACACAGACCTGGGCACAAACACCAGGGCAGTTCATCTTTCAACTCCATAACCTTTTACATTAAAATCAAGGCAACTTCTCCAGCTGTATAGCGCTGTGACAATTAAATGACACAACACACTAAAAATACTCAACATAGTTCAGGGCATATATAAGGTGCTCAAAAACGGAAATAATTTCAATAACCTGACTTGGTCTTGGGGTCCCTATCAGCCAAGACCTTACCTCCATGTCTTCTTTCTTCTCCCTGTCCAAAAACGGGCTCTGGTATGGTCTCAAGGTCTCAGCCCACCACTCAGCATCAACCCGGCACTTGCGGGTCACTGTCATCCAGGCTGGGTCGTACCTCTGTGTGACATCTCGAACCCAGCCATCACTGTCAATGCCCACCACATAGGTCATGGGCTTGGTGGCATACCTGTAACAGGTCAGAGGCTGGCCCACCACACCGTGCACACAGTCCACACATATCCACTTTTCCTCCTGTTCACAGAACACCTCTAGCCACTGGTCTACACCAGGTGGGCTCCTTTTTTCTGCCTTCTCACCATCGCTAGACATTTTGCCTCTTTTACTATTTGAAGAACCTGAGGACGCCACTGGCAAGCTTAGGTCCTTATGATGGCTCCCACGTTGGGTCTTGGAGACACTCTTGGACCCAGCCTTTGTCCCCTGAGGAGCGGGGACCTTCCTCTGCTTTGGAGGACAAGGCTCAGAATCCTCATTAGAGGGATCAGAGGCTTCTCCATTGGAGAGCTCAAAATCAGAGCCACTGCCAGCCTCATCACTCCCACTCTCCTCTTTATAAGACACCCTAGAGGCCACCCGCCGCTCCCGGCCATGCAGACGTCGCTGGGTTGCTTCCTCCTGCTTGTCTCCCAGGCCCTCATCTTCCTCGCTGGAGGAGAGCTTGCTCCGTTTCTTTCTGTCTGCCTTGTTCTTCCCTTTGGCACTTGGCTTGCAGGTGCCCTTAGCAAAGGTTTCCTCTTGTTTGGTTCCTTTGCTGGTCTTTGGTTTGGTGTGGTTCTCTAGAACTTGGCTGGAAGATTCCGAAGAGCCTTCAGGATCCGCAGTCAATCTCTTCTTGGAAGGTTTCTTTCCCTTAAAGAAAGTAAGAAATTTTGCTTTTTTTCTCTCTCTCTTTTCTAATGATACAAAAGAAATCATATACACTAATAGGGTTAAGTTGCTAGCTAGAGAACCAATACATCAAGATGTTGCCAGCTCAGACAGTGATCAACTGGCTATCCTTCAGGGTTGTATGCATATATGAGCTAAAATCTGTAGCATCTTAGATAAGGGCACAGTTTAATTCTTTTCACCCTAACTGTAAAGAGAAAAGAACACGGATTTGGAAACTGCCAAACCTGAGTTTGAACTGTAGTTCTAGCTCTTGCTGGTTATATAAATTAGGTAAATTACTTAACCTCCGAGTTTCAGCTTCCCCAGTACTATTACTACCCACCTTGCACATATGCATTTTGCAAACAAATACTTACGGACTTAATATAACTGTAGTTTTAAGAATACAGATGTTATGAAAATCAGCTTCTAGACCATCAGGCTTCAGACAATGCCAATATCCCAACGAGTAAAGCATTTAGCTTCTCAAAGCTAACCCAGAATACCTCAAAATTCACAGTGCTTCACTTATCAGCACTCCACAATGTGAGTGAGGACAGGCGCCATTCCACCCAATTTACAGAAAAGACACAAAAGCAGCAGTGGGCCGAGACCTCTCACAGGCCACTCGGCACACATGAAGCTATGAAGCTCAGGTTACCAGATACCCACTCATGTGGGTATATGTGCAAAGTTCAAAAGAATGCACACTCCATGAATATCAGCTCTTTAACATAGAATAATGATCAATTTATTTTTTTATTATTTTTTTTGAGACGGAGTTCCGCTCTTGTTACCCAGGCTGGAGTGCAATGGCACGATCTCAGCTCACTGCAACCTCCGCCTCCTGGGTTCAGGCAATTCTCCTGCCTCAGCCTCCTGAGTAGCTGGGATTACAGGCATGCGCCACCACGCCCAGCTGATTTTTTTTTTTTTTTTTTTGAGACGGAGTTTCGCTCTTGTTACCCAGGCTGGAGTGCAATGGCGCGATCTCGGCTCACCGCAACCTCCGCCTCCTGGGTTCAGGCAATTCTCCTGCCTCAGCCTCCTGAGTAGCTGGGATTACAGGCACGCGCCACCATGCCCAGCTAATTTTTTGTATTTTTAGTAGAGACGGGGTTTCACCACGTTGACCAGGATGGTCTCGATCTCTCAACCTCGTGATCCACCCACCTCGGCCTCCCAAAGTGCTGGGATTACAGGCTAGAGCCACCGTGCCCGGCTCAGCTGATTTTTTTTTTGTATTTTTAGTAGAGACGGGGTTTCACCATGTTGACCAGGATGGTCTCGATCTCTTGACCTCGTGATCCACCCGCCTCGGCCTCCCAAAGTGCTGGGATTACAGGCTTGAGCCACCACGCCCGGCCTTAATGATCAATTTTTTTTTTTTTTTTTTTTTTTTTTTTTTTTTTGAGACGGAGTTTCGCTCTTGTTACCCAGGCTGGAGTGCAATGGCGCGATCTCGGCTCACCACAACCTCCGCCTCCTGGGTTCAGGCAATTCTCCTGCCTCAGCCTCCTGAGTAGCTGGGATTACAGGCACGCGCCACCATGCCCAGCTAATTTTTTGTATTTTTAGTAGAGACGGGGTTTCACCATGTTGACCAGGATGGTCTCGATCTCTCGACCTCGTGATCCACCTGCCTCGGCCTCCCAAAGTGCTGGGATTACAGGCTTGAGCCACCGCGCCCGGCATGATCAATTTTTTTAAGTGTGACAATTTCTCCTGTCAACTGCCTGTCTTCTCTAGTAGCCCTGAGCACCTCACCTTTGCTGCTGCTGACTTCAGAGGAATTGGCTGTAGAGACAATACCAGCCGGGTCAGGAGCTGCAGAGCCCGGAGAATCAGTAAGAATATCTATGATGAAAAGGAAGAACATAATTATCCTGAGAAAGTAATTGAAGATGTAATGAGTTCAATGTTGTTTGTTATGGTGCTTATTCAAGACAGGGAAAAGCTGGAAACAGCCAGGCTGTCTAACAGTAGATGACAGAAACTCCCAACACGGTTAACGATGACCCACAGGTCTATCTTCATAGAAGAACAGGAATATGACCATCATATATTAAAGGAAAATAGAAGTTTTCCTTTAAAAAGTATGATGTTATTACATTTTTATAACAAAAAATAGGTAAGTAGAAATTTAGACATACACATATATTTGAAAAAGGATCCATATACTGGGTTATGGCTGTTAACAGGATTTTTTTCTCTGCTTACCCATCTTCTGATAGTTCTGTAACGATATGTGTTGTGTTTGTGACTAAAATAATAAAACTCAATACCACTTTGGGAAGAAAACGTAGAAAATATCACTATCACCAGATCACCTAAGTCTGTTCCCTGTTTTCCATTTTTCCCCAAATTGAATTTTTAACTGAGGCTGCAGCTCTGAACACTGTTAACCTGAAAGTCTGGGAGCCCCTCGGGGGACTTGACCTCCAACAGCAACAGTGATAATGTACTCGGGCGAGGCCTTCCCACACGGGTCTCCAGGTCCCAGCGTCTCTCTTCAATTACTGTCACAGCCTCGGGAGAAAGTCAGGCATGCGGAGCCATGTTAAGGTGAGATAAATGATTGCTTTTGTCTTGTTTCTTTTCTTTCTTTTGTTTGTTTGAAACGGAGTCTTGCCCTGTCACCCAGGCTGGAGTGCAATGGCGTGATCTCGGGTCATTGCAACCTCAGCCTCCCGGGTCCAAGCAATTCTCCTGCCTCAGCCTCCTAAGTAGTTGGGACTACAGGCACACGCCACCACACCCAGCTAATTTTTTGTAACTTTAGTAGAGACGGGGTTTCACCATGTTGGCCAGAGCTCATGACCTCATGATCCACCCGCCTCAGCCTCCCAAAGTGCTGGGTTACAGGCATGAGCCACCACACCCACTCACTTTTGCCCTGTTTCTTCTGCAGCTAGAAATTTCCAAAGTGTCAAGGTCATGAAAGACAGGGAATGACCAAAACACTTTCACCCACTGGAGGAGACTAAAGAGACATGATGACTAAATGCAAACTAGCTAGTATCACGGAATAGAGAAAGGGTAACAGTGGGGAAACTTGGAAAATCCAAATAATGTCTGTAGTTTAGCTGACAGCATTGTACCGGTATTCATTTCTCAGGTTCTTATTGTACAGCATGGCACAGAAGCACAGGTCCAGAAGTCTGTATAACTAAGTGTTTACCACTAGCTGAGTCACTTCCCTAAACCTGGATTCCTGCATCTAGAATAATCCCTGCCTCACCTTCCTCACAGGATTCTAAAGAGGATAAGACAACATAGGGAAGACAACTCTGGGAATAGTCTAGTGCTACCCAAGCACACACAGTCACCACCTTGAACAAGACATCAATGAATGTACATTAATGAGGAAAAAAATCAGGTTACAGAATTGTATGATCCCTACTAGTTAGATAATATAGAGAAAATGGACAAAACTCCGGAAAGACACACATGACCAAACCTGACTAAAGAAGAAATGGAAAATCGGAACAGATCTGTAACAATAGATGGATTCAGAAATCAAAACCTCCCAACAAAGAAATGTCTAGGACCAGATGACCTCACTGGTAAATTCTAGCAAACAGTTCAAAGGGAATTTACCCCAATCTTTCTCAAACTCTTCCAAACATTAGAATAGGAAACATTTTTTCACCCGTTCTATGAGGCAAGCATTACCCTGACACCAAGGCCAGATAAAGATATCACAAGAAAATAAACCAATTTATGAGTATAGATGCAAAAATCCTCAATAAAATACTAACAACAAATTGAACAACATATTAAAAGGGTTATACAACATTGACCAAGTGGGACTTATCCTAGGAATGCAAGGGTGGTTCAACATAAGAAAAGCAATCAATTAAATAAACTTTAATAGAATGAAGGAAAGAAAATCCAGAAGATCATTTCAACTGACACAGAAAAACCCATCTGAGACAATCCAACAGGCTTTCATGATAAAAAATACATTCAGAACACTAGGAATAGAAGGGAACTGAGTCAACATGATGAAGAGCATTTATGAAAACCCAGAGGTAGTGTGATACTTAATGGTGAAAGATTAAAAACTTTCCTCACTAATCATCAGGAACAAAACAAGGATGCCTGCTATCACCACCATTACTCAGCATTGTACTTGAAGTCCTAGCCAGAGCAATTAGGCAAGAAAAGACACAAGAGGCATGCAAACTGAACAGGAAGAAGTAAAATGA
The DNA here is from genome assembly GCF_048565385.1 of Saimiri boliviensis. Lineage (NCBI taxonomy): Eukaryota > Metazoa > Chordata > Mammalia > Primates > Cebidae > Saimiri > Saimiri boliviensis. Next base: position 21,061,792 of record NC_133456.1, read on the forward strand.
TCTACTCAGAGATGGCATCATCGTATACACAGAAAAATTCAGAGAATGCACAAGAAAGCTCACAGAGCTAATAAATGAATTCAGCAAAGCTACAGGGTAGAAGATCAACACAAAAAAATCAGTTATGTTTCTACACATTTGCAATGAACAATCTAAAAGAGAAATTCAGAACACAATGCTATTTCCACTAACATCAAGAAAAATAAAGTACCTAGGAAAAAATTTAACCAATGTGAAAGATGTGTACACTGAAAACTACAAAATATACCTGAAAGAAATTAAAGACAAAAATAAAAGGAGAGGCATCCATGCTTATGGACTGGATGAGCTAATAATATCCAGATGGCAATGCTACCCAAATTAATCTGCAGATTCAGGGCAGTCCAATCAAAATTCCAACACTTTTTTCACAGAAATGGAAAAACAGATCATGAAATTCATATGGAATTCCAAGAGGCCCTAGATAGCCAAGCATACTGTAAATCAACAAAGTTACACTGAGGCTTCCCGATTTCAAAACTTACTACAAAGCTATAGAAATCAAAACAGCATGACTATAACAAAACACCAGAAATTAATCAAGTGTTGGCAAAGATTTGGAATCCTTGTTCATTGTTGGTGGGAATGTAAAATGGTAGAGTAACTGTATGTGGGTTACCCCCAATCTGGGCACCGAGGAAGGAGAGCTAGGCAGATCCCCAGCACAATTAGTGCCTGAAGAATATCTTAGTTTATAGTGTTACTACTACTCAGTTATTTCCTTTATATAATCCTTTATATAAAAACATGTATTGGTTTATAGTCAGAATAATTAGTGCCTGAAGAATACTTTACTACTCAGTTATTTCCACACACATATATATAATTTTATCTTAGTTCATAGTCAGAGGAATGCCTAGAGCAGACATGGTACAGAGCATGAATTAAGGAATAAGCAGCTATATAAATATAAAATCTTATCTTGCTTATAGTTGAAGAAATGTCTAGAGCAGACTCAGTGCAGATCATGATTTAAGGGAAAAACAGCTATACAAGGACAAGAATTTGAGTTCCAGGCGGCAATGTTCAGTATCATAAAGATACTCACTGTATGGCAGGCTTGGAGCAAGAGTCACTCCTCCAGAAAAGGAGGTACAGTATCTTGCATCTAGTTCTTGTGGAAAGCTGGCCTCAGGTGGGCAAGACCGCAAGCTTAAAACCCCTCGGGTATAATCGCACCTTGGTGGCTGTATAACCTGTCAAATCTCTAGCTACTGTGCTGACTCAAAGCATCCTCCTATAGAAATCACTGGAAACTGCCAGCAGGTGGTGGTAAATCTCGTCAGCTCTGTCGCTGCTGTACTGACTCAAAGCATCCTCGTACAGAAATTCTTAGAAGTTGCCTGCCCCTAGATAAGAAATGTTGCACACTGCAACCTCTTCACTGTGCACAGCCCACCTCCTTGCCTCAGTAACATAATGGTCATGGACCCCTTGCTGCACATGGCCCATGTCCTTGCCTTGGTGACCTAACGGGGGTAGACCCTTTGCTTATTGCACACATGATTGTCTTGGCCCTATCACTGTTCTTAAGATGACCTCACTCACTACATTGCCCCCTAACTTATACCCAATAAATACAGATGCTCCTGGATGTTCGGGGCCTCGCCTGTCTTTGCTTTTAAGTGGCGTGGCACCCCGAGCCCAGCTGTCTTTTTCAGTACTTCTGTGTCTTTTCTCACTATTTCTCAGATCCTGCACCTCAGCACAGCAATAGGGGATACCCCACAACCCTGTAGGGCTTGACCCTACACTGTAGAAAAGAGTTTGGTGGTTCCTTAAAAAGTTAAACATACAATATATTACATGACCTAACAATTTCAATCCTAGGTATATACCCAAAAGAACTGAAAACAGGGTACGTAAATAAATATATATATACATATATTAACAACACTCTTAACAACAGCCACAAGGTGGAAACTAACTAATGTCCACCAATGGATAAATGCATAGAGAAAATCTATATACATGTAATGGAATATTATTCAGCCATAAATAATGAAATACTGATACATGGCTAAAATGCAGATGAATTTTGAAAACATTACGCTAAGCAAAAGACAGAAAAGGCCACACAGTGTATGATTTCTTTTATACTAAATATCCTTAATAGGTAAATGCACAGACACACAAGGCAGATTGGTGATTGCCATGAGCAGGGATGGGAATTATCAGGGGGGTGATTAATGGATACATATAGTGTTTCTCTTGGGAGTGACAAAAATGTTTTGAAAATAGAGGTGGTAACTGCACAACACTGTAAATGTACTATCTGGTCACTGAATTTTACCACCTCTTAAGTTGTATTACCCCATTTTGCTTAAAAAAACAAAATAAATACATATGTACACAAATACACAGGAACAAAGTCTGGGAGGACAATACTAAAATATTAGCCGGGCACGGTGGCTCAAGCCTGTAATCCCAGCACTTTGGGAGGCCGAGGCGGGTGGATCACGAGGTCGAGAGATCGAGACCATCCTGGTCAACATGGTGAAACCCCGTCTCTACTAAAAAAATACAAAAGATTAGCTGGGTATGGTGGCACGTGCCTGTAATCCCAGCTACTCAGGAGGCTGAGGCATGAGAATTGCCTGAACCCAGGAGGCGGAGGTTGCAGTGAGCCGAGATCGTGCCATTATACTCCAGCCTGGGTAACAAGAGCGAAACTCCATCTCAAAAAAAAAAAAAAAAAAAAAAATTAATGAGTTGCTAGTCTGGCCAACAGGGTGAAACCCCATCTCTACTAAAAATACAAAAATCAGCCGGGCGTGGTGGGGCACGCCTGTAATCCCAGCTACTTGGGAGGTGGAGGCAGAAGAATCACTTGAACCCAGGATGCAGAGGTTGCAGCAAGCAGAGGTTGCACCACTAAATTCCAGGCTAGGTGGCAGAGAGAGACTGATTAAAAAAAAAAAAATTAATTATTTTCTCTGGGCAGCAACATTGTAACATAATTATCAGCCTTGTCAAATATCTTACACTTTTGAAAGCCAACATGGAAGAAGAGAACTAATGATGTCAACCATTTGGCCTCTACAGGTATGAAAAATCTGGTCTTTTTCTCCCAAAAGAGAATGTGGGACTCCCAGACAGAACTGTATGGATTAACAGGGATCTTCTAGGGATAAAACCACATTTCCACCTCTGTTTTTGTTTTATTCAGACAGAGCCTTACCTACAGATACCTGTAGGCACTTGATAAAGCCTGCCTATCCCTGGAGCACTTTGCCACCATGATTCCTTTTCACGTACAGAACCCTCCCCACTGCACAGCTGCCTGCCAGTGTCATCACCCAAATGTAAGGCACGAAAACACATTCTCAAGGACTTCGGCATCCAATTTGAAAAAAAAATTTTCATGGGACTTTTGAAGATTGGAATTAATGGAAATATTTCTAGCACATATGACCAAAAATTATGGGCTTTTTTGTAGTCCAGGACTCTAGGTGATAGGAAGGAAAGAATGTAAACCTCCTGCTCAGACTTTGATCCCAATCTCGATTCTCAGGCTCACTATGAAGACCTTAGGGGCATCCCGTAGCTATTTTGAGCTTCAGCAGCTATCAAGGTCATTACAAGGACTGAATAAGGTATTGTCGGTAACACACCTGCAATTGGCATCTGGCACATGACTGCCATCATCATTAGTTAACAGTACTGATAAAAAACAGTGCTCCAAGAGGAATCACTTACATGGACCAATTCCTCATCATCTCGAGCAGAGTAAATAGCAAATCTCCTTTCCAATGTAGCCTGCAGGTTATCTTGCTCACTGGCTGAAAGATCTGCATTAACTGTAAATGTTCCAATGAACCTGGAGAGAAAGCAGGCATTCCTTGTGTCAGAGGTCAGGGCAAAGGGGAATTTCATTCTTTTACAGCCAAAAAAATCAAAAGAGGGAGTGAATCATGAGACCCACCTGCCTCTGTCCTACTTTCTCCAGCCTGTCTGGCTAACTCCTATCATCACTGCAGACCCAGCTCAGACTTTACCTCCTTGGGGAGCCTTCCCAGATCTCGCAGCTGAGAAAAGCGCCACTGCTCTGTGAGCCTGCAGTCCACAGAACGCTCCTTCCAGGGTACTCCTCATGTTACCCTGTAATTACCTGGTATATGTTTGTCTCCTCACCAGTCTAGGAGCTCTACCAGGGCAGGATCATGCCTAGCATTTCTCTATCTTCAATGCCGTGCCCACCACCTGATACGTAGTTACCACCTCGGGTCTGTGGAAGTGACCTGAACCCAGCCTCTTGAGAGAAACATAAATCCTACACTCGCCAGCTCTGCAGGACAGGCGGAGGGCCTTACCACTTCACCAGGTTTGAGAGGTAGTAGGTGTCCACATCTCGAGGCGGCACTCTGGTAAAGCGGGATGGGACGATGGAGAGGCCAATAGCATGCAGATCTGGCTGGCTGCAGATGTTATTTCGATAGAAGCCATTTGCTAGCAAGCAGAGAAGGTGAACCTGTGAAGAGGAAAGGAGGAAGGGGCATCATGGAAGGAAGGCCAGAGACCAGGAGAATTTTTGCTGCCAAATTCAAGACATCCTGTGGGCAAGATATGTGTTGCCATTTCTAAGTATAAGAAAGCGAAAATACTAGTATTGGCCACTTCCCAAGCCTGCCTTTCACCCTCTCTTCTTCTCTACGTATACTCACTCCTTCAAAGGAATCATGAAAACTCAATGTTTCAAAATACAAACTGCTTTGTTTTCCAAGAGGTCTTGTCTTTTAGAGATACATACTGAAAGATTTCTGGATGAAATGCTGCCATGTCTGGGGTTTGCTCACCAAGATCAGAAGGCAAGGCAAGTAGGGTAGAGCTGGGAGACTGCTGGGAGCCTGTGGAAGCCGGCAGCAGGATACTGCTTACTGGGCTCACCGGGCTGCTCTTGCCATCTCTCTGTGTGTTTGAGCCCAACCTTCTGTCACAGGCTCCACGTCTCCGCCCCTCCTCTGATCCCAAACTCCATGCTTCATCCACCTACTGAAATGATTATGTGACCTCTTACCCTCCTTCCACACACAGCTTTGCATCATTTTCCCTTCAATATTGGCTTCCTCCTCCCCCAGTGACAGTCTCCCTATTTTCATCAATAGTGCTGCCTCTCTCCCCTCACTGGGCTTCAAACCTGGGAGTCATCTTCCCTTTCTTTCATTTCCAGCACCCACCAAGAGATGAAAGGCACACAGCTATCCCGTTTTGTGCCCCAGGCCTGAGGTGGGTGGGGGGCAGCCCTTCTCTAACCTCGTTACCGTCCCTGTACCTCTAGATTTCTGCAGCAGCTGCACACAAAGCATTGCCCCCATCTCATTACTAATCCTCTCTGGCAGCCCACCATGCATCAGAGGGAAATCGAATCCCCCAACACCTACACACTCCACACATGCAGGTAAGCTGGGTGTCTCGCTGTCCCTCCACAACTTCGTTAGTCTTCAACTTTTTGTTCTCGACTTGGCTCTAATCCTTTCTCCTATATAAAGCCCTCCCTAGCTCCACAGAGCCATACTGATCTGTCTCACTGTTCCAGGCACAGTCTTGAGTTTCTCTGTCTGGAAGTCCTTGTTCCATCTAGAGATCATACTCCTTAACTGCAGGAAATAAGCTTTATCCAAGTCTCTATCCCCACCATGCCAAGCACCTTGCTAGGTGTGTACAGGTGTTCAATAACTAGCAGCTAAAGTCAAAAGCCAGTGCCTGCAGCTGGGATTAGAACTAATGATATTAAATGGTTGAAAGGAGAGATGGAAGGCAAGTACCCATTATTTAGCCTCTGCTGCATGCAGGCATTGTGCCCCAAGTTACCTTATCTATAATACACAACCACCCTCCAAGGCAGACACTGTTACTACCCCCACTTCCCAGATGAGGAGACAAAGGCTCAGAGAGAGTAAGAAACTTGCCAAGGCCACAGCAAAGCGAGAAAGAGCAGCAAAGCCAGAAATAAAAAGCCTCAGTTAACACAAGTTCTTTCTACCCATGAGAAACACTGTCCCTCCCCATCATTCCTTGCCCTTACCTTATGTGTGTCCTCATGGACCTCTTTATTGAAACGTTTCATTGCCCTCCGAAGATATGTCTCAAACTCCATTTTTATCTTTTCGCTGCAACACATAGTGAAACATCTGGGAATGAAGTGGGGAATTGAAACCAGACCCCACTCCCCCAGGCAATTCCTTCTCCTCAGATGACAGTGAATCACTCCCTGTTTCCCGACACAAGGCTGTGCTACTCAAGTCCATCTGCAAGCCAGCTATTTCCGGCAGGCTCTTCTCCCTGTCACCCACAAACCTTAGCCTGGGACATTCTGTACCCAGACGACCCTCCTCTCAACCAGCAGCAGATCACACCTCACCCACATGCCTCAAAGCTCACTTCTTCAAGAATTCTCTGGCTGTCCAACTCTTCCAACTACTGACTCCCTCCTTAGCAACTACTACCTTTATTAAGGTTAAATTAACACATATTTACATGACACTGTTCTAGTGTAAAACCTCTTTCAGTCTGTATCCCATGAATCTTCAAGACAACTTGACACTTCTTGAATGATTATTATTATCTCCCTCTTCTGTGCTTCATAATGTGCTCATCACAAAGTGGAATTCATTAACCCATTAACTACCAGGCATTGTGCTCCATATTCTCAAGCCATTAGAAGCTGCAGAGGTACTCGGGATGCTGAGAGACAGGAGCTCCCTACCATGGTGGGCACTGCCTCAAGTCCTGCTGCATGGCATGGTGGGGAAAGTGTGAATGCCAAGTCAATGAGAAGAATTAGGTCTCAGCTCTTCCATTACCAGCTGAGTGACTCCTGAAACATTACTCTATGTGTCTGAGCCTCTGACCCCTCATTCATAACACTGTTCTAAGAATTAGATAATATAATGAATGACCTGCTCAATCCTTGGCATAAAGGAGTTTCCCCTCCTCATCCCCTGCCCAGCCAAGATATGAAGGTGTCTCATTATCTAACGGTAAATCAGGTTCCTGACCCAAGGTTCTCCACCACCTTGACAGTCAGTCCTGGTCCCCTACAAGTTTCTCAAAAGTCCTCCTAAGCGGCAGCTGTTGCCCGCTACATGTGACAGGAGCCAAGAAGCAAGGGTCTAAGCGTACCTTCTTTCTCTTGTCTTCGCCTGCTCTGGTGTTTCAATCTCTATCTCCACTGGCTTCACAGGCAGAAGAGATGGAGAGAAGGCTGTGCTTTCTTTCCCATCACCTAGCACAGGCTCACTAAGTTCTATGAACAAGCATTTAAAAAAATCAGTAATAGTAATAACAACAATAATAGCTACCATACTGAAGAAAATCAAGGTTCTGCTAGGAAAGAGGAAGTGAGGTATGGATGTAAGAGACAGCCCACGGAGACCCCATAGGCATGCCCTGTTCTGAGTCCTCCCATGTGCCAGGCACTGTGCTGAGTGTTCTATATTCATGTGTTTCATTTAACCCACACAACCCAGGCAGTCTTTAGGTGAGGCCCTAAAGCACAGAGATACTGGGTTGAATCAGACACAGACTCCTCTATCAAAAAGCTGACACTCATGCATGTTATGTATACACTTAAAACTCTTTTAAAAAAAAAACGAGAATCATCTGTTTTTCTCTGTTATTACTACAGTAACACTTAGCACAATTTGCTTTGCATAGTGTCATGACTTAGGTGTTCATCTTTCATTCTCAATCATAAAATTGCAAGTGACAAGAAGTATATCTTTTTCATCTCTTCACCGCCTACATTGCTTGTATACAAAGTAGCTGAAAAGGACTGAACTTGCTGAACTAGATCTAATTGAAAATTTCATTAGTGAAAGTTTCTTAAAAGAGGCTCTGGGCCTAGAAGCCATGACACCTCACTGGTAAAGAACACATCTAATGCCAGATCTTGGTCTCTATATACAAATCCTTATTAAAATAAACCACAGCTTCTTGGAGGAAAAAAAAGCTGGTTAGTCTAGAGCACACGTCCCCAGACTACGGCCCGTGGGCCACATGCAGCCCTCTGAGGCCATTTATCCGGCCCCCCGCCGCACTTCAGGAAGGGGCACCTCTTTCATTGGTGGTCAGTGAGAGGAGCACAGTATGTGGCGGCCCTTCAACGGTCTGAGGGACAGTGAACTGGCCCCATGTGTAAAAAGTTTGGGGACACCTGATGTACAGCCAAGAAAAATGTAAGCTGAACAAAAATGTTCTCAAAGACTAATGGGGCCATGTCGAAAGGACACGGTAGTACAGCTAGCTTAAAAGTAGCATGACTAGCAAAGGAACAACCTGACATTAGAGGTGACTTAATCAACGTGGCATGAATTTTAAAGCATCACCTACAAAGGAGTCTTGCCAAAAAAAAAAGTTTAATCAAAACTAAATGATGCCTTTGGACTTAGTTTACAAGAAATACAGGGAATATTGAGACAATTTTAACAACACCATGAGGCGTGTGACTGTTTATCAGACAAAACCAGAACATGAGACAGTCTACAAAACAAAAAGACTAGGACCCTTCGAACAAGGCAGTGCTATGAAAAGCAAAACAAGGTGGTAGGTGGGAGCTACTGCTCTACATGAAGAGACAAAAGAGACATAACCGGCCGGGCGCGGTGGCTCAAGCCTGTAATCCCAGCACTTTGGGAGGCCGAGGCGGGTGGATCACGAGGTCGAGAGATCGAGACCATCCTGGTCAACATGGTGAAACCCCGTCTCTACTAAAAATACAAAAAAAAAAATTAGCTGGGCATGGTGGCGCATGCCTATAATCCCAGCTACTCAAGAGGCTGAGGCAGGAGAATTGCCTGAACCCAGGAAGCGGAGGCTGCGATGAGCCGAGATTGCGCCATTGCACTCCAATCTGGGTAACAAGAGCGAAACTCTGTCTCAAAAAAAAAAAAAAAAGAAAAAAGAAAAAGAGACATAACCACCAAATACAAGGCTTGGTTGGATCTTGGTATGGCAAAAGAAACAGTTATAAAGAATGTTTTTATAACAACTGGAGACTTGTTTTTCATTTTCTTAAGTGTGATGAGGTCATTTTGCCATGCAAGAGAATGTCTAATTATTAGGAAATGCATGCTCAAGTATTCAGCAGTGGAATACCAGGATATCTACAACTTATTTTCAAATGGTTCCACAATGAATATTTATAGAGAGAAACATACATTCAATGTGACAAAATGTTAATGAACCTAGGTGAAGAGTACATTATATTACACTTTTCAGTTGTTTGATAAATTTGAACATTTCAAGATAAAAAGGTGAGGAAAAGACAGGCCAGACAGAAGGCATCAGGAGTGATAACATTAGCTGGTATTTACTGTGAGTGTATGATACGACAGGCCCATTACATTCGCAAACATTCTTTTCCCCACAATAATCCTATAGACTATACTGTGAATGGCTCACACTCAACATTCAGTGTTTACAGAATGTTACCAATGAGAAAACTCAGTTTAGAGAGGTGAAGTTACTTGCTCAGGATTAAATGACTCACTCACACTGCTACCTAAGGGGCAAAGTTGAGTGCTGAATCCAGGTCTAACTACTTTCAAAGCCTGTGCTCCTTTTCTTAAATAGTGCTGCCTCTCTATTTATACCTACTGCACTGACAGTCACCAGAGGAAGAGCCTTCTTTGATAACTTAGTCATGAGTTTTTCAATATATCAAATCACATCCCTAGTCCAACCTTATCTGTGGTCTAGGTTGCTCAAAAGACAACAGGATTGCAATTAGTGATTTGACTCCAACCAGAATCAAACAAACAACAACAAAAAACCAGAACCGAAGAGTTCTGAAAACAAAGGAAGATGTTTTACCTTCCACCTCTTCCCAGTCATCTTCACTTTCCTCCTCTTCTTCGTTGCTGTCTTCATTCAGGGTAGCCCCTCTCTTCGGATGGTGTGCCTTTTTGAGGTCGCTTGGAAAGTCCCTGTGTAAAGACCACAGGAAGGAAGATGAAGAAGGCTCAGACACCCTAGTGTTCCATTCAAGCTAAATGGAATTTTTTAAAAGTCCTCCTATTTATTGAGAATCTGTTGCAATTACTTAAATGATTAGTAAGCTCTGAGCACCACTTTCTCTAACAACTTTTGTCTCAAAATCTCATCAAGATGTGCTCTGATCATCTGTCTAATTAAGACCAGATGTGCTGTCAAAAACCCTACAATAGAGATCTGTGTGAAAGAAAACATAGCTATGCCTGGACATAACAAGGAAAAGCTAGAAGACATCAAAATAATAACATGAGTTCCAGAACTGTGATATCTGTGTGATACATGTGCAGCTGGAGGCTAGAAAGATAATAAAATTTACATTTACTTATCAACTATATTATAAGCCAACTCAGATTTCTTCTCCATCTTTAAGAAATATAATGTAAGGAGACTGAAGTTCATAGCAGGGATGCAACTACATATAGGTAAGTTATAAATAACAAGAGACACAGAGAGCAAGCTAGCTAGGTATATAACAACATAGATAAGTAGCTTCTAAACAATAGCTCAAGACTAAGTACTTGCTAACATGTAATATACTTCTGCAAATTCATATACAAAATGTGTCCAGAGTATCCAGTTACTATTAACTTGTGTAAACTTTGGCATTTGGTACCAAGTGAGAATATCATATAGGATTTTGGCATAATAAAATAATCATCAATCTTGAGCTATAATAATACACTCTTTTTTAGGGTACGACTTTCTCTCAACACCACAGTAACAAAAATTTCCCTTAGAATTAACATAGCAGAAATGACCACAGTCAACACTCAGGGGAGAGGGAAACGGAGACCCAGAGCTTTCCTTGGCAGTATTGTGCCTATCTCTGTGTATACGTCTCTAGAGATAGAATCCAAGTAGTGAGGGGAGGCAACTGGAAAGCAGTAAGCACAGAGGCTTTCTTCAGAGAAGTCTAGGGAAGGCCAAGTACAGTGGCTCATGCCTGTAATCTCAGCACTTTGGCAGGCTGAAATGGGTAGATCACCCGAGGTCAGCAGTTTGACACCAATATGGTGGAACTCTATCTCTACTAAAAATATAAAAATTAGCTGGCATGGTGTTGGGCGCCTGTAGTCCCGGCTACTCAGGAGACTGAGGCATGAGAATCACTTGAACCTGGGAGAGGCAGAGGTTGTAGTTAACCAAGACTGCATCACTACACTCCAGCCTGGGTGACAGAGCGAGACTCTGTTTCAAAAAAGAAAAGAAATGTCTAGGGAAAAGGAGAAGTGATGAACTATGCGGAAAATCAGCATGCTGTCCCCTATCCCTTCTACTGGACTACTCTCCCGTGCCAGGACTAGAGACTGCTGGAAAAGCCGATACTAAGTAGATAACAACATAGGTAAACAGCTGGCTAAACAGTAAGTGAGGATTTGTTTATGAAGCCAAGGAACAACTACCCCTCTGTTATTCTTCTCCCCACCCCTCAACTTTCTTAGGAGGCAGATAATCAAGTGTTCCCTGGGATCATATTCATTGTTCACAATGTATTAATATAAATGTCCAATCATTGCAAAAATATTTGTTCAGTTTGTGCCAAATAAAAGGCCCTGTAATCGATGCTACAGGGCCTTTTGAACCCACATGGTTCCAGCCCTCTGAGAGGTGAAAGGGTAGTAAGCCTGGGTATGTGGTGTAACAATAACTGGCAGATATATTACACTCCCCAGAAGTGCCACAGGAAATCAGAGGACAGAAGAAGGAAGAATCAGCGAAGCCTCTAAAGTAGGTGGTTTCTGATCTGCATCTTCTAGATGGAAGCCAGCAAGACTCCAAGTAGAGGGAATACCATGAGCACAACGCAGGTGTAGAAAGTATGAGAATGTTTTCAGTGAATGACGAGAAGCCCAGGTGGGCTGGAGAAGAGCATGCTTGAGGACAGTTGTATGAGACAAAGCTGGAATGGCAGGTGAATATTTCGTATATATCTAATATTTTTGTGTAGTAGAAAGAGCACTGGACTAGGAGTTGGAAGACCTGGGTTCTCCTGCTTTTGCCACTGCCTGGCTGTGGAAGCATGAATAAATCACTTCTACAGGCTGTCACTGTTCTTATCTGAAAAGTTTCCAGCTCTTACTGGTCTGAGTTGTACCTAAAAGAGTTTAAAGATCCAATCTTCCATATATCCCAGTGACAAGTAAGAATAGAGGTTTTCATTATTCACAAGTCTCTGATGGGAACAATCAGGACCCAAGACAAAGTTTTGTAGGCATCTCACCTAACGTCATCCCCATCGCTGAGGGCTTCATCCTTTATAATCTTGAGGTTTTCAGATTTAACAGTCACCTTGGCCACTTTCTTTTTTGCTGGACCATCTGCTGAACCCCCAGGATCACTGCAGCCTCTCTTCCTCTTTCCCTGTGAAACTCTGGAGAGAAGGCTCTTCTTTGGGGGTTTCTCATCTTCAAAGGCATCTAGGTGATCAAACAGAACAAGAAGTGAGGGATGGAAGGAAAGGTAGAGGCAGTGCAGTTTATGGGCAGCGGCATGAAAAGGCTCTATGACCTGTTTCCAAACCCCATCTCCATCACCTGTTCGCCATCCCGTCTGGTCAGCAACTAGCTCTCAGCCTCTTCCCACCTGCGGGTAGTCTATGCTCCTTTATTAGCACTTTACTTCTCCTACAACTACAGAAAACACCATAGGACTCAAATAAAACCTAACTTCCAGATCTGAAATGTCAGCTAACCTCCAGCCAGGAAAATACAAAATCCATTCATTAGCACCTTATTTATTTATTATCTGCCAAGACTAATTATTTGTCTTAGGGATAATGTACTTCTCTTAAGCAAAATGTTAAGTTCATAAACATGTCCGAGTTTCACCACAACACCATTACTTTAATCACATCTCTGCCATCCTTCAAACTGCTCAAAACATACTGCTCTGAAACCTTTCCAATCCAAACCAAATGGCACTCGTATACCAACCACCTCGGCAAAGTTACAGTTGGAAAAAGACAGCGATAATTCAAAAGTATTTTCTTAAAACAAATTTTTGTTAAAAGGAAATAAAAAATGCCTAAGTTGCTAGTTTTAGTCAAATTGAGTATCTAAAAGTATAGTTTGTTTACAACAAACTATATTGATATAACAAGTTTATCAATAGATTAGTTTTAATATGTAGCAATATGGCAGGGAAGGATAGTTTTCTATTTTGCAAATACACTCATACAAATTATCTTGAATCTGAAATAAATCTTTCGTCTTTGCATGACTCTTGCTTCAATTAACTTTATAAAACAAAAATACCTTTTTTTTTTTTTTTTTGAGACAGAGTTTCACTCTTGTTACCCAGGCTGGAGTGCAATGGCACCATCTCGGCTCACTGCAACCTCCGCCTCCTGGGTTCAGGCAATTCTCCTGCCTCAGCCTCCTGAGTAGCTGGGATTACAGGCACGCAACACCATGCCCAGTTGATTTTTTTGTATTTTTAGTAGAGACGGGGTTTCACCATGTTGACCAGGATGGTCTCGATCTCTTGACCTCGTGATCCACCCACCTCGGCCTCCCAAAGTGCTGGGATTACAGGCTTGAGCCACCGCGCCCGGCCCAAAAATACCTTTTATTGAAGTTCCAAAAGGGACTGCAGTACTAACCTAAAATATCAAATTATTTAATAATAGTCTTTTCATTGTTTGTCTTGCTAACTCTCTGGACAGGTATTTATATTCGGCAAGAATATACTTTTGCATGAGGGGAAAAAAAGGCTCCCTTCTGATCTAAATGAAACCATGATTAAATGTTAATAAACTTCATATCATAAGAGCATTTGTTTTAATGCTAGATAAATCAATGATTCCATTGTTTGTTTTATAAAAAAGGAATTTATGCATTCCCATTTTTAAACATGTTAATGGAAACCAAAAAATAAGAAAAAATTTTGAAGTACAAAATATTTCAAAATTAGTTTTTTCAAATCTGAGCATAGACTGCCTATTCCAAGGCCAGAGGCTGCAAAAAGCTTAAGATTTGACAGTTTCGATCATTAAAAAAACTGGAGACAACAGATGCTGGAGAGGATGTGGAGAAATAGGAACACTTTTACACTGTTGGTGGGAATGTAAATTAATTCAACCATTGTGGAAGACAGTATGGCGATTCCTCAATGACCTAAAAATAGAAATCCCATTTGACCCAGCAATCCCATTACTGGGTAAATATCCAAAGGATTATAAATCATTCTACTAACACACGCACACGAATGTTCATTGCAGCACTGTTTACAAATGGCAAAGACCTGGAACCAACCCAAAAGCCCATCGATGATAGACTGGATAGGGAAAATGTGGTACATATACACCATGGAATATTATGCAGCCGTCAAAAACGATGAGTTTGCGTCCTTTGTAGGGACATGGATGAACCTGGAAACCATCATTCTCAGCAAACTGACACAAGAGCAGAAAATCAAACACCGCATGTTCTCACTCATAGGCAGGTGTTGAACAATGAGAACACATGGACACAGGGAGGGGAGCACTACACACTGGGGTCCGTTGGGGGGAAATGGGGGAGGGACGGGGAGGGACGGGGAGGTGGGAAGGTGGGAAGAGATAGCATGGGGAGAAACGACAGATACAGGTGAGGGGAAGGAAGGTAGCAAACCACACTGCCATGTGTGTACCTATGCAACAATCTTGCATGTTCTTCACATGTACCCCAAAACCTAAAATGCAATTAGAAAAAAAAAAAGATTTGACAGTTTGAGGAGGGTGCCCCTAAAATCAAGATTTCTGAATCGTAAACAATGGTCTTTAGCCCTCTAATAATAGGCAAAGACGCTAAATACTTCAATTTCTAGTGATCTAAAAAAATGCAGGTAGGAGGATACTTCATAGGCATCATCAAACTCTTCTGGGTGGTTAAAAGGCACAGGTTTTATTTCCGTGTTTGAAGAGAAAGGTAGATAAGTTAAAAAGGAAGGGGAAAAAGCAAACAAAAAACTCTGAATCAAAACAATGTTCATAGTATTCAAAAGCATCTAGCAATAATCTCAATGTCCAACCATAACTGTTAAGTAACTTTTGGTGGAGCCACACAACAAAATATAATTAAGTCATCCTGTAAGATAAAGGAAAACTATGTATGAT
The DNA here is from genome assembly GCF_048565385.1 of Saimiri boliviensis. Classification (NCBI taxonomy): domain Eukaryota; kingdom Metazoa; phylum Chordata; class Mammalia; order Primates; family Cebidae; genus Saimiri; species Saimiri boliviensis. Next base: position 21,076,919 of record NC_133456.1, read on the forward strand.
TTCATGTTAATCATGCAAAGTTGATTTTACAATATGCTTTCTGCCATGTAAAAAACACAGACTAGAAGGAAACAGACCATTATTTAATGGTGGCTATTTCTGGATGGCAGAAATATGGGTGACTTTCTATTCTTTGCTATTTTTTAGTCCCTAAGCATCTAGAGACTCTTTTCTAGGACTCTCCAAAATCTTGAGTTATCTAATATGCCTCACCAGTCTCCGTGAGCTCAGCGTTCTCTCAGCAGGGCAGGAATTAACCACTGTGGTCTGCTTGCCCATTTACTGGGATTTAATAAGAACACCTGAGTAAACCTTCCAGCGGCAACTCGTAGCTCTCAGAATAAAAATCCAGCTCCTTAGCTTGGTATCCAAGCTCAGGCCCTTGCCCATCTTTCCTACCCAACCCCTCACTCACTGTGTCCAGCCAACTGGCCAAGTTCATTCCCTCCTAAGAGTCTAAACACACTGTCCTCCCTGCCTAGAACTCTTCCCCAGAACTTCCTATGAATGACTCAAAATTACATTCAGTAACTGCCTCAAAATGCCACCTCCTTACAGAGGCCTTCCCTGACACTGATTCCCATTTAGCTGCCTCTTTCCCAGCCCCATATGAGTTTAAGAGTTTTTCTTTCCATCTATAGATGCATTTTCTGCTTTGTACCCAAGTAAGTTTTATTACAGCAGCCTTAGCACAGGGTGATAGGTCTTGTCATCATGTGAACCTGGTTTTTTTAACTTGTTATTATCTGCTCTACCTACCCCTCCCCACAGGTTATAATCATGAGAGCAGGTGACTCACCTGTTATGTTCACTATTATCCTAGTACCTGGAACAGTGCGTGAAAATAGTAGGCACTCAGTAAACAGCTGTTAAAGGAATTAATAGTTATCACTGAAGGCATTAACACAGAAGAAATGCAAAGAAACCAGAGGAGCTTTAGTAGCACAAAGGAAATCATGTGGAAGCCTGTTTTCTTTTTTCCTATTTGTCAAAAAAAGCCAAGTATCATCTTCATTTGCATGCACAGGGGTGCTTTTAAAACCTAGTGTTGGAAACTATACTGATAGTCACCAAATTAGTATCACCTGCAGCCCAAACCACACTTGCTAAGTCTATGCTTCCCCACCGAACCACAGCAAAGGTTGTCACTCTGCAGATCCCAGAAGTTGCCTTGGGAACTGACTGCTAGCTCCTCTGGCTAGTAGAGTAAGCTTGGGTGCACCCTTACTTCTGTTTAGGCTGAATGACACGAGCTAGCCCAACTAATTACCTAACATGGGATAGCATATACAGCTCTTGGCTTTATATGCTATCTCACTGAAAACTCACAACCACCCTGCAGGCAGTTGTTACATTTCACAGAGGAAGTTCAAAAGGGCTAAAATATGTACCCAAAATAATTCACCCAAGTGCATGTAACGAAGTATTAAAGGTCTACCGAGCTGGAACCCAGGTGAAGTGTTTAGCTGGGAAGAATGCAGGTAGCATTTCCATCAGATTAAAACCTTTAATTTTTAATTGCCACATATCCAAAATACATTCTGACTAGACTACCAATCCCTTTTTGTGACCCCTTGCTAAAATAGCAACCATCCCTTAAATCACATTAAAAAAAAAAAAAAAAAATCACAGATCAAACAACTTCAGGGAGCGTTCCCTAGTCACTGCAGTCAAACTTGATTATTCCTTTGGAAGCTACAAAGCCTTGTATCTTCTTCCACAATATTCAGCACACCCTGACTTGAATATTTTACATGCAAATGTCATATCAACACTACTCTATGATCCTCCAAGATATGTTTATCTCCCATGTCACCTCATTCATGTACATAGTACTCAAGGTGTCATTTTAATGAATAAAATGGAACCAATATTACATATGAGGTAAATCACCTCCTAAGTTTAGGAATTATTACCATTTGACTATTTCCCAATGGACAATGAACTTATAATTGGTATAGAAACACAGAATCTAGTGTTACAGGAGCCTTTGCTGGTTACCTAGTCTAATCTTCTACCCAGTTATTTCAGGAGATCCAAAAATTCCTTCAACAGCATGCATTCTGCAATTATTTAAAATACTTATTGGTTGGGCACAGTGGCTCATGCCTGTAATCCCAGCATTTTGGGAGGCCGAGGCAGATGGACCACCTGAGGTCAGGAGTTCGAGACCAGACTGGCCAACATGGCGAAACCCCATCTCTGCTAAAATAGAAAAATTAGCTGGTCATGGTGGCAGCTACTCAGGAGGCTGAGGCAGGAGAATTACTTGAACCTGAGAGGCAGAGGTCACACCATTGCACTCCAGCATGAGCGACAGAGTGAGAATCCATCTCAAAAAAAATTTAAAAAACAAATATTTATTTAGCACTTAGCCCTACCAATCCACGGGCCCCACATCCACGGATTCAACCAACCAAAGATGAATATATTTCAGGGGGGGGGAAATAAAAAATACAAATTTAAAAAATACAGCATGACAACGATTTCCATAGCATTTATATTGTATTAGGTATTATAAGTAATCTAGAGATGATTTAAGGTATATCGGAGGACGTGCTTAGGTTACACGCAAACACTAGGCCATTTTATATAAGGTACTTGAACATCAGGGGTTTTAGTATCTATGGGATCCTAGAACTAATCTCCCAAGCATACTAAGGGGTGACTGTATATGCTGTAACGGGAGTGGAAGAAGGACAAGACAGGATACAGCAAAATCTAAGACATGCCTTCATGAAGCGTAAATACTAGATAGGCAAGTAACAAGGAGGCAAATAAATTAAGCTCATTACAGATTGTGAAAGAGGCTGCGGGGACGGCAATAATTGGAGTCCTATGATAGAGAGTATCTGGGAAGGACCACCTTAGGATGCTCAAGGAGCGTCTGACATGAGATTTGAAGAAATATAAGAAATTAGCCCTGACAAAAGCCATGGTTGGGGGGAGGGGTCACTCTACGCAGAAGGAACAGCAAAGGAAAAGACTCAAGAAATAACTTGGCATATTTGAGGAAGAGAAAGGAGGCCAATAAGGAGGGTATCTGGCAAGGAAACAGGTGGTAGGAGAAACAGGAGAGGTAGCAACAGCCAAAACATGTAGCATCTTGTAGGCCAGGTTAAGCCAATTGGATTTTAAGCTAAGAGCAATGGGAAGCCAAGGAAAGTTTAAAGTAGGAACACGGCATGATTTAAAAAAAAAAAAAAAAAAAATTAGTTGGGTTGCTGGATGGAGAACTGAGAGGCCAGTAAAGAGGAAACTGCAGTCACTCAACTGACAGGTGATGGTAGCTTGGACAGGAGCCATAGCCACAGAAATGAAGTAGACAAATTTGAGATACAGTCTGAGGCTGAACTGACTGGACTTGCTGATGGACTGATGCGTCTGCATATAAGAAAAAGGTGGGCTTTGCTTTGTAACAAGTATTGAGACTGGAAAAACGGAGGAAAGGATAGATTTAAAGGGGAAAACCATGAGCTCTGCTTTGCCCGTGACAAACCTAAGAAGGCTATCCGATATCCACGTGGGGAAGTCAGGTGGGATCCCACTGTGGAACTCCGGGTGAGACTCAGCTGAAGTGACCATTCGGGAGTCACCACACTGTATCACTCTACGTCCCGGTCCGTCCGTCTGTCTTCCTGGGACCCAAATAACTGCCTTCTCCACTTTCAGCCCTGAGCACCTGCGCTGTATCCTCTGGGCAACCGGGAGCGGAAAGACGCTACGCAGGAGCCTGGGTCGGGCGAGGCTCCCGGGGAATTGCTCTGCGTGCGGAGGACAAAGGCATAGGGACAGGACGGAGGGCCGGCCGCGGCCTGCCAAGCTGCCCCAGCGGCCGCCGTCACGTCCCCGCCGCGCGGAAGACGCGCAGGAACCCGCATCCTGTCTCCACGTCTGGCCTCCCACCCCAGCCTCCGGGCCTCCTCCGTCCTGCCGCGGCGTCTCCCGCAAAGCCCGCTGGGCCTCGCTCTCACCCTCCTCCTCCTCCTCCTCACGCCGGGCCTTGCTCTTGCCCTTGGACTTCTGGCTGCGCAGTTGGCGTCCCCGCGGCCCCCCGCCGGCCGCGCGCTTCCGAGCCATGTTGCTCTTTGGAGCAAAATCCACTTCGCGAGTGACGCACCTCGCCACTGTGCGCCAGAGCGCGGGCTCCGCCCCCAAGCGGGCGCGTCTAGCCCTGCCCCTTAGTTGGAGGCCTAGTCACGCCCCCGAAGGAAGCTCCGCAGATAACCGTGGCCACTAAAAACCTCGGGAAGCAGGAAGGAGAAAAACAGGTTTCTCTCTACTTCCGGTGTATTGTAGCCTCCTATTTCCGGAGATCGGCGTTGCTCTTGTGTTATCGCGAGAAGAGGGAAAGGGCGCAGGGTTTGAAACATGGCGGACGACGTAGACCAGGTGAGCGTACTTTAAGGGGGTTGCTCCGAGCAGCTTCGCGTACTAGGGCTGGTTTTTCCAAACTTTTGAAAATTGGCCAGTCGTGTCTCCTCTTTCCAGGTCATCATGGTCTAATCCGCCCCGTCCTTTCCGTAACCGCCGCGAGCTCCGAATTTTGCCGCAGGCCCTGAGATCTTTTCCAATTAGAAGCCCACCTGACTACTATTCATCACACTCTTCAGTTCATTTTTAAAAATCTGTAAATTATTATCCTTGCCTGCCACGGAGCTGTTAGGATTCCAATAGAAAGCCTGATAATAAAGTTAGAAGTTCTTAGCATTACTGAGCGCAGCCTTTATTCATTTAGCAGATTCAGTGAACCTCAGCTTTGTATGGTTAGACACTGTTCTAAGGGCCAGAGACACTGACATCGACATATAAGTGATCCCTTGCATTACTTGGAGCCTGTATTCGTGAGGAGAACAAATACAAGTAAATATAAATATGTAGGAGACTCATAGGAACTGTGATGTGATGTGAAGGAAACAAGGAACTAGTATGCGGAATAACAGATGGCCCTAGAAGCTTTTTCACCTGGTCTTTCTCTTCGTCAGATGTCTTTGGAGATCAAGCCACAAATTCTTAAGCTTTCTACTGAAATCTCAACTCCTCAGAGAGGACTTGTCCTTGCGCCAGTAGCACACGCTTTACTCTGCTTACCCTGCTTGATTTTTCTTCATAGCGCATTATTGTTTCTTAAATGTATGCATCTGTGTTTAATGTATAACCCTCCCCACTAGGATTTAAGTGCCTCAGAGCAGGTTTTTTGTTTTGTTCTTTCTTCTGTCCTTAGGGTTTAGAGCAGTGCTGGAAACACTCAACAAATACTTACTTGATAAGGCCTCTTTGAAAAGGCAATATTTAAAGCTACAGTGGGCATCATAGACAGAGGCTTAGGTAGCAGTAGGGCTCTGTCATGTGCATATTTTTACAGTATTTATTTATTTGTATGCCTCTCCACATTACAATGAGCTCTTTGAGAGTGGGCATTGTGAATTCTATATCATTGTAATCTAACATTTGGTTATCTGATCCTTTAACAAACACCTGTTGGACTAGGGAAGTAGGGATCAGTCGAGTCAGGATTTTTTTTTTTTTCCTCTCATCTGACCTTTTGAAGCTTTAGAGCCTGTTACGTTCAGTCACCTGCCTCTGCTGGCCTCATGTACTTAATGAAGAAGCTCTCCTTTAACAGTCTTTCTAACTCTTAATGGCTGCAACCATCCAACCCCAAGTCATCCTAGCCCTGACCTCTAAAACCAACGTTTCCAGCAGTTCTTTAATAATACTAATAGGAACCATTTCTTTTCTTTTTTTTTTTTTTGGACAGAATCTCACTCTGTCACCCAGGCTGGAGTGCAGTGGCACGATCCATCTCAGCTCACTGCAACTTCCACCTCCTGAGTTCAAGCGATTCTCCTGTATCAGCCTACTGAGTAGCTGGGACTACAGGCATGTGCCACCATACCTGGCTAATTTTTCTGTTTTTAGTAGAGATGGGGTTTCGCCATATTGGCCAGGCTGGTCTCAACTCCTGACCTCAGGTGATCCGCCTGTCTCAGCCTCCCACAGTGCTGGGATTCAGGCGTGAGCCACCATGCCCAGCCAGCAGGAACCGTTTATTAATATTTTCTGTTTACTTGGCACTGTTGTAAATACATTAACTACTTTAATCCTCTCAAGAACCCAGAGGAAGGTTGTGGCTTCCTCAATTACAAATGAAGAATCAGAATTACAGATGGCATGATTTTTAATCTTAGTTCATTAGAGTCAGGTCACAGCCAGGAGTTGAACCCAGACTGCCTGACTACAAAACCAGTTCTTTTTTTTTTTTCAAGACAGAGTCTCACTCTGTTGAAAAAGCTGGAGTGCAGTGACACGATCTTGGCTCACTGCAACCTCCGCCTCCTAGGCTCAAGAGATCCTCCCACCTCAGCCTCTGAGCAGCTGGGACTACAGGCATGTGCCACTGTGCAGAGCTAAGCCAGTGCTTGCTTTCTTTTTTTTTTTTTTTTTTTTTTTTTTTGAGACGGAGTTTCGCCCTTGTTACCCAGGCTGGAGTGCAATGGCGTGATCTCGGCTCACCGCAACCTCCGCCTCCTGGGTTCAGGCAATTCTCCTGCCTCAGCCTCCTGAGTAGCTGGGATTACAAGCACGCACCACCATGCCCAGCTAATTTTTTGCGTTTTTAGTAGAGACGGGGTTTCATCATGTTGACCAGGATGGTCTCGATCTCTCGACCTCGTGATCCACCCGCCTCGGCCTCCCAAAGTGCTGGGATTACAGGCTTGAGCCACCGCGCCCGGCCGTAAGCCAGTGCTTTCAACCAGTGTTTTATACTGCCTACTAAATGTATGCATCTTACTGGCCAGTTGGCAGCCTAAACTAAACCTGTGCTAAATTCATCATCTTCCCGTAAACCTACACCTCTACTTAGCATTCTGACTAGTGTATGGAAGACATTAAGTGAGTGTTTTTCCAATGATTACATAATATTTGAGATAAAGCTAAAGTCCCTGAGAGCCTATACCCTGAAATTGGGTCAGGCAGTTTGATTTTGAGGGAACAAAGTATAGTCATTATTTTGCTGTGTAACTCCTTTTTGTGTATGTGTATTTTAACCCACATTCATGTAGCACATATTATGTGAAAGGCACTGTTCTAAGCCCTCATAGATATCACTTAAGCCTCACAACAACAGTATTAGGTCGACACTGTTATCTCCATTTTATAGCTTAGGAGACTGAAGCAGAGAAAAGTTAAATAACTTGCCCATAGTCACACAGCTTAACAGTGATTTAAGCAGGTCTCTATCTCTAGTACTACATTACTAAACTTGTTTCTTTTATCAGCAACAAACTACCAACACTGTAGAGGAGCCCCTGGATCTTATCAGGCTCAGCCTAGATGAGCGAATTTATGTGAAAATGAGAAATGACCGAGAGCTTCGAGGCAGATTACATGTAAGTAAATTTATCAAGTTACCTCGAAATCAGATTCCTTCCTACCCCCAGTCCCTTGAAATGTAAAACCTGTGCAGAGGGAAGTATTTTGAAGGAAGAGAGGGAAGTGGAAAGTCACCCATATTTCTATAAGCCAAATAAAGCTGCATGTATTCTCATTTTTAACATTTTATATTTTAATAGAAATGTGTTTATTATAGAACATTTTTATTCCCTTCATTTTTCCCTTCTGTTTATTTGTAAATAACATTTGTCCTCTACTCTTAAATTTCTTAAAATTTCTGACTTACACAAATAGGTGTATTATTATGAAAAGTTAAATATATATATTATACAAGAATATATAGAGTAAAAAGGGAAATCCCATTTTCCCTGTTGGTAACCATTATTAGAAATTGGATTATCTTGGCTGAGTGCAGTGGCTCATGTGTGTAATCTCAGCACTTTAGGAGGCTGGAGCAGGAGGATCACTTGAGGAGGCCAGGAGTTCAAGACCAGCCTGGGCAATACAGAGAGACCCTGTGTCTACGAAAAATAAAATTTAAAAATTGGGTTATCTTTTCTGTGTGTGTATACATATATACTCATATATGTACATATGCACATTCTTGCACCCCACCTCTACAAAACATGGATCTTGCTATACATGTTTTTCAGCACCTTTTTTTTTTCCACTTAATCTTTCTTGGAAATTATTGACCACGAGTGCATATAATTCTCCTTTACTCTTTTTAATGACTACCTAGGATTTTGTATATGATAGTGATAGATTATTTTTTGTTTCTTGCTACAAATACTTACATAAATACTGCAGTAAGCATTTTTAAAACATATTTCTTTGTGTGTATCTGCAAAATATTTGTAGAATTGGTCCCTTGAAGTGGTCTCATTTATTCATAGAGTACCCCGAAAGTTTTGCCTCTCCTTGATGACTTCTTACTTTCCTAAGTATGTTGTTTTTAGTGCTGCCACACTACCCTAAAGTGAGTAAAAATAGCTAACATTTATTGAGCATTAATTATAGACCAGATACTACAATGTTTTGTGTATGATATCTCATTTAATCTTTATAGCAACTCTGTGATGATAGATACTAATTATTCCTGCTTTGCAGTATAGGAAGCTCAGGCTCAGGAAGGTACAGTCACTTGCCGGTAAAGGGAGAGCCAGAATTTGAATCTATATAGTCTCAGGGAGCCCAACTCTTAAGTACTGTGGTTCCACCTTCCACAAAGCCTCAAGATTAACTGGTGGGCTTGGGAAGGAAATAGGTACCTAGGGAGACAATAGTCTTAATCTACAGCTGGCCTTAAAGGGAGAGAGACTCCAGGAAAGGAATAGTGGTAACTTCAGGAATACAATTGGAATTCAGCTTAATTACTTAAGTCTGTGGCTCTTGGAGTCTTCTTCATTTCCCTGTGTAAGCTTGATGGTCTCTATCCTAAATAGCCCCTACTTTCTGTTTGTTTTGTGCCCCTCAGTTATACCTTTTTGCTCTTTGTTAGTGTGGCCTACCTAGCAATAACCCCACGTGGCTGACAAGTGACTTTTATTTTGATGTGAGCAGGTGAACCATGTAACACATTGTTAAAGGCAAACTTGAGTTCTGAACAAGGCCGCAGAAAGTTAAATGAATGAACCTTGTAGCTTGGATTGAGTATCTTAGCTGCAACATTAACTGAGCCCACAGGTGCTAAACACATTTAAGTTCTGGATAGATTAGAAATGGGCAGGGTGTTGCTCTACTTATTTTCTCTCTGCAACATATAGTCTGCCATGTGCCTTTAGAAGACTGTGATACCATCATCTTAGCAGTAAACAAAGGATTTTATTTTCTTTGCTGTATTTTTCTTGTCACATTGCTATAGGTGGAATTGAAGGATGCCTATTGATAAATGATGAAGATGAATCTGCTGTTTTTTATAATTAAGTATTATAAATGATGTGACTGCTTTAGAATAACAAGTGGGGTGGAGACTTTAAAAATAATGTCAAGTGACTTTGAGTAAATTTATTTTTGACCATATAAGCAGTTTTTGATCAGGTCTATTAAATAATCATTTGAAATGACTTGAGAAGAAACAGTGTATTAGTACAGTAGGATTACTTTTTGTTTGGATATAAAAGTTTGTGATACAAGTATCACATGCCTTAGTTGTAACTGAGCCGTTTGTATGTTGTTAAGCCTTGGTCATTTTGTAATTTGATTATTAAATTTCTTGGTTCTTTACCCTCCCACTTTAGGCTTATGATCAACATTTAAATATGATCTTAGGAGATGTAGAAGAAACTGTGACTACTATAGAAATTGATGAAGAAACATATGAAGAGATATATAAAGTAAGTCTTGCAGTTCTATTCATTGCTTTACAAATATCAATTGTTCTCTGTTGGACAGTTTAACCCATATTTATTGGAAGCCTGTCATGTTTTGACACCTACTTACGGATTCAGTAGAGCATAGCAATTGAAAGCAAGTGTTCTGGGGTCTAATTGACCTGGTTGCCAGTACTAGCTTGACCACTTCTTACTTGGTCTACCTTGGGCAAGGGAATTAACTTAGCAGACTTCTCATTGGTAAGCAGGAATACTACCACTTACCTCATAGGGCTCCCAGATTCAGTGAGATACAACAATGCAAGGTAACTATGTATAGTAGTGTATAACAGTAATAGTAGACAGTATTAGAAACTGAACATTTTAAAAAATATTTATTCATTAAAAAAAACCTGGCCAGGCATGGTGGCTCACACCTGTAATTCCAGCAATTTGGGAGGCTGAGGCGAGTGGATCACCTGAGGTCAGGAGTTAGAGACCAGCCTGACCAACATGGTGAAGCCCCGTCTCTACTAAAAATACAAAAAATTAGCCAGGCCTGGTGGCATATGCCTGTAATTCCAGCTACTTGGGAGGCAGGAGAATTTCTTGAGCCCAGGAGGTGGAGGTTACAGGGAGCTGATATTGCACCATTGCACTCCAGCCTGGTCAACAACAGCAAAACTTCGTCTCACAGTGACTTAACACCTGTAATCCCAGCACTTTGGGAGGCCAAAGAGGGTGGATCACCTGAACTCAGGAGTTTGAGACCAGCCTGGCCAACATGGCGAAACCCTGTCTCTATTAAAAATATGAAAAATTAGCCGGTAGTGGCAGCAGGCACCTGTTATCCCAGTTACTCGGGAGGCTGAGGCAGGAGAATCACTTGAACCCGGGAGGCAGAGGTTGTGGTGAGCCAAGATGGCGCTACTGCACTCCAGCCTAGGGGACAGAGTGAGATTCCATCTCAAAAAAAAAAAAAAAGAAATGCCTATCACATGTTGCCGTAAGTAACATTTTTATGAACAATAACTATTTTCTACAACAAAATGTTTAATGAGGAATGTCTTTGTTTTACATTTTTGCAAATCTCTTTAATGCCTGGCTTAATTGATAACAGCTAGAAGATTCTTATAATTTTTTTCTGCATTAAATCTATGATGCGATGTTGTTGTAATTGAAGCAAATCTGACTACTCAGATAGGTAGTTGGAAAGGAAGGAGTATGTTTTGTGAATGCTCCACCTTTGATACTATACACAAACTCAACCAGTGGTAGTTGGTCAAAGGTTATTTGCAGGCTGAAATCTGAAATGATAACAGTAAACTTTTCATACTCTTGTTAGGTGAAGTCGTTGATCTGCCTTGTACTTCACATGGGTCTTTTAGTCTTGCATGATTTGGTTACATCAGGTACTGGTTCTTTAGAAAATGGTAGTTCACTGAGCTATGCAGATTCATTTTATTTTTCAGCATTTACAAAAAATCGTATTTATTAGTATCACCAATGATCTCATTAGAAAGGTCTTCTTTCTTTCTCTTTCTTTCTTTCCTTTCTTTTCTTTCTTTTTCTTTCTTGTTTTGACAGAGTCTCACTGTGTCACCCAGGCTGGAGTGCAATGGCGATCTCAGCTCAATTGCAACCTCTGCTTCCCAAGTGCAAGTAGTTCTCCTACCTCAGCCCCCCAGTAGCTAGGATGTGCCACCACACCCTGCCAATTTTTGTGTTTTTAGTAGAGACAGGGTTTTTCCATGTTGGTCAGGCAGGCTGGTCTCAAACTTCTGGCCTCCCAAAGTGCTGGGATTACAGGTGTGAGCCACGGCGCCAGGCCTTAGCAGAAAGATCTTTAGGTTTTGGGAAGCCAGTTTGTGACCCTGCTAGGGCATGGTGGTTAAAATGTGGGCTCAGAGTACAAGACTACATGGATTCAAATCTCGACTCCCTTGCTTACCACCTTTTTAATTGGGGATCACCTAACCTGCCTGTGGATATGTTTCCTTGTCTGTAAAATGGGAATAATAATAGGAGCCACTTCCTACAACTGTGGAGGATGCATTGAGAGCTGCATGAAAAGCCTCCAGATTAGTGACAGACACATAGTCACTTAAACTGGAGCCTTCTTTGGATTTTGTAGTTCTGCTTTACCCTGGCAACCTCCTCTCTCTGACCACACCTGACTCCTTTGTTAGTGTTCTTTCTCCTTCTAGATGTAAACATTTAGCATTTTCTTTTTTTCTAAATTTTTATTTATGTATTATTTTTGCTGGCTTGTTTCTCCAAGAAAGAATAACATTTTTTAAAATCTACATTTTTTTTCCCTTCAGGAATATCATTTAGTAACTATTGTTTGGTGATTGTTATTGTTTTCTTAACATGGACACAATCATAAGTACCAATTCTAAGATGCACTTTTCCTTAAATTTTAGCATGTCAAAAATCTGATTGCATCTTACAGGTGATGTGATTAAAAAAAGAATTGTGTCATAGTTTAATTGGCAAAATTTTTCCTTTTTCAGTTCAACTAAGCTTACATGTGATATCTTAAATGTGATAAAATGTGGACTATCCAGCTTTAATATTCTGCTTTATTCATCTAACATTATTAACATAAGATTTTTACAATGGAAGTAGACTCTGTTGTAAACATTGTAATGCTCTTGTCTTGAGTTCTGCTTGTGACAAAAATGACTCTTCATCAGTGGTGTCTATTCTGATGGAGAAGGGAACACTGCCATTCACTACATGTTTGCAGTGAGCTAACAGCAGGGTCCACCTCTGTCATCCTTAGTAGTCTGTTCCAAGTGTGGTTCCTCCTGAATCTGTTTGAAAGTGTTGTATGTCTGTGCACATGTGCATTTCTCTGGATGAAGTATCTATAAGAGAGTCTCAGTAGTTACTGACCTCTATAAAGATTAATTGCTGTCTCAAAAGGCTGTGGGGGCTGGTTAGCTCCTGAACGCTGTGTGCTGCGTGCCCGTGGCCTCTCTTGCGCTTAGAGTTGCAGCTGCAGAACATTAAGCAAACTCAGTTTAGGTAATGAGTTGTTTTTCACATTGCCATGATGTATTGGGTACAACATTTAAAATGGAATCCTTAGATGACTGAGAATACTTCAGTGTGTAAATGTGTCTTAACTATAGACACAGAGAGGAAAGACAGTCATGTTATGGAGAGTGCCTGCATCTGGTTCAGTGCCATTGAGAACAACTAATTCACTCTCCTGTGCACTCCTGTTACCTCTTCAAGTTGGGAAACCAGATTAAGTGGTTTCTTACCTTGGCCCATTTTACATTTTCCTCTCTCTCCTCTATTGAAATAACTAATGAGCATCATCCTTAGCAAAACAGTATGGGGGACCCATAAACTATAGGGTTGTTGGGTTTTTCCCCCCCTGTAACTTATATAATTGACTTCTAAATAATGAATTTGACTGCTGACTTATTAATGGGAAAATGGAAAGCAGTCAGTCTTATTCTTCTGGTTCTTGGTCCTCCATAATTAGAGATCCTCCATAATTGGTCCTCCATAATTGGAATAATTACATTTTATAGATTGTGAACAGTCTGTGTTATTTGGCCCAGCCTACTTGTTTAGCTGTCCATCATGTGTACTACCTTCCTTAACCAAACACCTTGTAGTCTGGCTCACCAGTTTCTCTTGGGGATGTTGTACCCTTGTGTAACTGAGCCCTCTGCTCCCTCTGCTTGCCCGAAGGCCTTCTACAGCATCAGATGGCTCTTCTAGACCTTTCTGTAGATTAGCACTGTAATAGTAGAACTGTCTGCAGTAGTGAAAATTTCTATCTGTGCTGTCATTACCGGAGCTAGGAGCCACATGTGGCTCTTTAGCACTTGAAGTGGGTGCTGGTGTGACTAAGGAACTGAACATTTAATTTTATTTCATTTTAATTCAGTGAGCCACCTGTGGCTAGTGACACTTGTATTAGAGGATCTCTAGACCTGCTGCTTCATACGAACTAACTCTTTCTTTATGGTCCATACTGAGACCATATGGTCTGTGTTACCATATAGTACTTAACACATATTTCTTTTTTTTTTTTTTTAACTCATTTTAAATTGCTTCCATTTTAACTTTTTGGATAGATGCTAGACTCACACAGTCTTAAAATCACAGAATGCAGAAAGAAACACAGTATAGTAAAACGTCTTCCACCCCAGCCTCTGCTCATCGTCTTTACACCCCACCCCCAGACATAAGCACTGTTACTGGTTTCTTGAGAATCTTCCCATGTCTTTATGCATATGTTAATGACTGTTCATCTCTCTTTGCCTGTTTTTTATCTTATGCTCTTTCCCTTTCATACATAGCTTCCTTGTGCTTTCATTTTTAGCTTTATGGTACTTCATGGTATAGATGTGCCGTAATTTAACTATTTTCCTATTGATGGACAGATAGCCATTTCTAATATTTTGCTAATAAAAACTATTCTGCTGTAAATAATTTTATCTTTTTCTTATGTGGAAATATACCTGCAGAACAAATTCATACTTCGTCTCTTTTCATTTCTAGAATGGGGATTCCAGGAGGACAGTCCATGTTTTATTCATCCCTTTGTGTCTAATGCCTATTGTAGTACCTGACACATAATGGGCATTCTAGGTGTTTATATGAGTGGACTTCACATTTCACTGCAGGTTGACTCAATAACTTTTAAACAGAAGATTCTATTTCATTGCAAGGACTGCAGATACAAGCCTTGTCACCTGTCAGACACATATGCATACTTAAAAAGAAATTCATCACCAGTGCTCATATAGAAAATTCAATACTTTTCTCTGATATTGAGTTGATAGCATCCTTTTTTTTAACCTAGAGCACTTAAGTTTACGCACTGAACTCCTTGTACTAGAGTCCCCTTTCTCTGGAATTGTTTATCTGTAGCCACATCTTCTGTCTGGGCATTATGACCAACAGCCCAGGGGAGATTCCTCACACATGGGTTATTCAAAGCATACTCTTGTGGGCATATTAATTCATGTTGGCTAGACTGTGATAACAGGCACCCCCACCCCCGACCCCAGACAGGTACTGGCTCAGCAGAGTCACAGATATGCAATGGCTCAGCACTGATGGAGTTTGTTTCTCAATGACATAATTATTCTAGGTAGTTTCCTCGACACAGTCATTTAGGAAGCCAGGCTCCTTGTGTCTTGTGGCTCCACCAACCCCTAAGTCTTCTGTCATCATTTCACATCTAGCCAGTGGGAGCAAAAAGGAGTGGAGGCGTGTACGTGAGAAGTTGATGAATCAGCCTAGAGGTACTGCATACCTCTTCCTAAATTTTTTAGGCTAGAACCCAGTGATATGACCTACCCAACTATAAGGGAGCTTGGGAAATATTGTAGAATTGTGTGCCCAGGAAGGAAGAAGGAACTTTATGAACAGTTAGCAGTTTCTGCTGTAGTCTGCCCCCCTGGCAACCAATGTTTATATGTACCTGTGAGCAAAGGACTTTAAAAAAAATTATTTATGGCAAAATGACCATAGATTCACTTACCAGTTCATTTTCCCTAGAAACAGATAAAATTGGAATGTCAGCTGTGTTAATAAAAAATATTGCTATATTTAAAAAAAAAAAAAAAAAAGCCCCTGCTTTATAAACTGCATCTGAACTGAAAGAACTGTGAATGATCTCTGAATACTGTTAGGAGCCCATAGCAGTGGTCTTCCCTGAGAGCACTTCAACCCTTGTAGTGGAGTGCACCCTCTCCTTGGTGGGTGCCACATTCATGAAGTTATTATGAAAGATACTGGTTCTGGTGTGAAGCTTGGGGCAGTTAAGCCAGGGTGGCTCCTGCACCCACCTGCTAACTAAACAGCCATTTGGGTAGCTAGAGAAGAATCCTTGGAATGCTGTTAAGGCGTCTGCTGAGACACTTGCCGCTGCCCAGCTGGCATGTGCTGTGTTTCCTTTGCACAAAGCTGTGTGCCCTTGGCTATCTTGAGCTTTGTGAGTTTAATGGCCAAGTTGCTGCAGAGATCAATGATAGTGAGTGTTGCAGAATCCTGCTTCCCACACAGAACACATTTCTACCCCAAAGGATGCAAGCAGGATACCCAGCTCAGGGTGCAGCACTGCCACGTGACTCTCAGTTCTCTCTGTCAGACCACATGTGGTCACTTGTACAGAGACCTAAACCCCAAAGATGATGAATTATTTACCCCTACCACATTCATGAAAAACACAGCAGGGGAAGGATATCTACCACAAAAACTCTCTTCCAGAGAAGGAAGGAATGAGAAATGTAAGACAGTTACTGGTCCCTAACAATGATGAATCCCACTGGGAACATATGAATGCTCCCTGTCCTGGTAGTAACAGAAATCCCTCAATTAGATAAAATATGTTGCATCCAGTGTTTGGAACTTACACTAAATTTAATTGTGCATTCTGCATCTTTATTTGCAAAATCTGGCAACCCTAAATGGGGTCTGCAGAGCTTTCAGGGCCAACTTCTATTATGCTGGAAGACTCAAATAGTCAAAGGGTTTTTTTGGCCAGGCTTATGGTTTCGTTAGCAATGCAATTTCTTTAAAAACTTAGAACATAGGTTTCTGAACTGTTTACATCCAAACAATTCAAAGTGCCGGTAACTTGTCTAAACTCTTCCCTAGGCATAGCTTATAGGACTGCTTTATCTCTTCAGTTCCTCACCTCTGTTCTGCTCCCTGAAATTAATGTTGACTACTTTGAGGCTACTTGCTATAAAAGTTTGGGTGGAAAGACAATACCCTTAATCTCATCTTTGCCTCAGGGCTGAATTTGTTTACCTGGGAAATTTTACTGGGCCTTGTTTCTCAAAGCCTTTTTTCATACTTATTTCTATAGTTTGGGTTCTAAAAGCCAATGGCTTTTTTAACCCTGTGAGTCTTGTTTCTTTTCATCTCTGCTCGAAAACCAACTAGTTCTTGCCTGAGCTTTTCTCTCTTCTGCTGCCCTGCTAAATGCATTAAGTTAACAGCGACACCTACTAACATTGGGCTTTTCCATCCTCTTCTCCCAGAGCTGGTAAGTTTAGAAGCCCCTTGGGCTACATTCCAAGATTTATCTGATACTTTGCTAAGGGATAATATTAGAATTTCAAACATTCGTGTGTTTCTCTACTGCCTAACACCTGACCACTAAGCTAATGCTTCGAGGTGTCCATTCCATATACATGACCCCTGTAGCACACAGCAATAACACGTAATGGCTCAGCAAAATAGAAGTTGATCTCTTGCCCACCTGATTCCCTGGTGGGGTCTAGGTCTGCACAATAGCTTTCTTCTAGGTGATAAGTCAGGGACCAGGCTTTGCCTATCAGTGGCTCTGCCATCCCCTGAGCTCTCACCATTATCTTAGTTCATTTAGTCTTAAAGAATGATTGCAGAGTGGCATTCTGGGTCAGTCTGGATATAGTCTTGTCATTTCTGTTTATTTGCTATTGGTTAAAACAATCCAATGGCTACATTTAGTTGCAAGGAAGAATAAGAAACGTCATCCAGCTATGTGCCCTGGTGGAAGAGAGTGAGTTTTAGTGGGTAGCTCCAGTGTCTGCCACAACTGTTGATACCCAGGAAAGGAAGCATTTGATAGATTGGTTCTTGGTGCTACCAAGGTAAGTGATCAAGTTTTTTAATTCAATTTTTTTGTGTCATGATGAAATTTTTTGACATTTCTGTCACAAACAATAAGCAGTAACACACAATTGCATAAATAAGTTCTGGTTTTTGTTTTTTGTTTTTTTTTTTCTCTTCCAGTCAACGAAGCGAAATATTCCAATGCTCTTTGTCCGGGGAGACGGCGTTGTACTGGTTGCCCCTCCGCTGAGAGTTGGCTGAAACAAAGAATTTGTCCTGTGGAGACTTTGTACAGGGGCCTCTTTAAATGTACAAGACATTCAAAAGAGAAACCTGCGTACATTTTGATATTAAGAAATAATTCCAGGGATTCTTCCACTCCTGAAATGAGTTGATTTGCAGATAACTCACAACTTCTTAAGCTAAATTGTATTTTTGTTTTTCTCAAGCTCTGCCAATAAACATGATGCTGTTTTTCAGGATTTCTTGTGCTCCATAATTCTCACAGATATTTTTCTGATTTTTTTTCTTTAAATTAAAATTGGTGTTTTCTCGTGGATTCTTTTTTTAGTGCAGTCTTCTGTCTTGTGAATTACTTAAAGTGAGCACATCTTAACTTCACTTAGCACACATTTGCAGTGCCTCTACTGTGTTGGAGGCACCAGGTTTGAGTGCTGGGAACCCCAGAGTATTATCAAAATGCTTTCTGGGCCAGGCGCCATGGCTCACGCCTGTAATCCCAACACTTTGGGAGGTTGAGGTGGGTGGAGCACATGAGGGCAGGAGTTGGAGACCAGCCTGGCCAACATGGCGAAATGCTGTCTACTAAAAATACAAAAATTAGCCAGGCGTGGTGGCGTATGCCTGTAATCCCAGCTACCTAGGAGGCCGAAGCAGTTGGAGGCCGAAGCAGTTGTATCGCTTGAACCCAGAAGGCAGAGGTTATAGTGAGCCAAGATCGTGCCATTGTACTTCAACCTGGGTGACAGAGAGACTCCCTGTGGAAAAAAAAAAGTTTTCTGCCCTGAAGTGTTCTAGGGAGGCAGATGTTTAAACCAACAATTGCAGGCAGTAAGATAAGTGCTAACAGAATAATGCATGTGCAGGATGCCATGGGAGCATGGGGAAGAGCACCCAAATACATGAGAAGGGAGCAGAGGGACATCGTAAACATGAACACTGTAATGGAAGACAGAGCAATGCACAGTTTCTCTTTTCTCTGGCCTGCTTTAATTCTAAGGTCAGATGTGGTTCAGGTTGGTCATACCTACTTATAATTATCACTCAAACCATTTTTCCTTTTTGGATCATAGGCTGTCAATGATGAGGAGTCTCAAACAGCATGTCCCAGTGACACAGTAAAGCAGAAATTGGCTAAAAGCAAAGCTATTTTTATTTCTAGCTTCAATCAGTCAGCACTTAATGCTTAAAACCTAAAGAGGAAAGTAAAAGTGTGTTACAATCTCTCAAACTTTATCAAAACAGGGCTTAGAACCTGACATCCTCCACGCTGGTCATTCCATTTTGAAATGTAGAAAATCCAGTTGGTGGGTGGATTATCTATAAATTATGTGCTGAATGTGTGTGTGTTCATCCATTATCAAGCACAGTATGCTCACAAATGCACAGTACTTTAAGCCTGGTGCAAGAAAGATGCTTTCAGTAGACATATTAAAAAGGTTTTATTTTCCTTTCTAATGGTACATGCCCCTGCAAGTTCATGGAGAAGAGAAAAACCAGTGTGTGTGAGCTGATGGAGGTTTCATCTTAGGTGAGGAGGCAGGAGAGGGACCCTCCCTTCACTTCTGCCATCCCCATGCTTTGTCTTTAAGCTATGGTGGTCCCAAGAGGGCAACCTGTTTACATCAGCCTGTTCACTATTAAAAAAGTGAACTCCCTCCTGCCGAATGTTAGAAGAAACTGAACCTCAAAGACCTGAAGTCACCTGTGGTCATTAATATGTGGAAGCAAGATTGAACCTGCCTGCCTCCTACCTGTGTGAGCCTGTGGTGTGGGCGTGCTTTCAAAGCCCTGGCTCTGGGCAGTCTTTTGGCTCCTGGTGTCCACGGTGTGGTGTGACAGGCCATCTGGTCTCACTCTGCCACTCTGCAGTTCTCCCCAGCACTGCATTCATTTGTAGTGGTTTCTGATAGTCACACTAAATTCCTGAACACTTTCTTCTCTTCATTCTTCATTTTGTCTCTCCTTTTTCTCCTGGAACTGTTAGTTTACATTAAAACTTTCAGCTGTGAGGACTTGATTATACGTATTTCTAAAACCCATGAACCTTAATATCTGATGCCAATACCCTCACATGCACACACAACTACAACTTCATCTAGCTGCTAAGATACAGGGAGAGGGACAATGAAAGGGTAACTGCAGACGAGCCGTCTCTGTTAGGAAGTGGAGAGAGAGGAGGCAGTGTGTGAGTCCTTGTGGAACTGGGACTCAATCCACAACAAAGCTCAAGCAGGGCCCTGCCATGGTCCACATCAAGGCTTCCTCTACAGGGGTGCTGTCCACTGAGGGGTTATGCTGTGAGGCCACTGGGAGCCATGCCTCAGACTTCTGAGTCTGCAGAGCACTCAACTTCAGTCAGCTGGATGGCCAGTGGTCACCGGAGCTGGTGAATAGTGATTTCTGCAATGAGGTGTCAGATTAGCCTAAGCGGAGCCTTGCCTGCGGGTGTCATACCTGGATCCCTGTCTTGGTTGTTTTATGAAAGAGGCCGGTATGAATTGCCACTGCCTCCCGCAAAGAAAAATGGACAAAACACTGGACCACATCTTTGAGATAAAATATGCCCAAAATGAAAAGTAACGAGTATCCCAAGTTAAACTTAATCATTAGCTACAAATGGACACTTCGAATTTCCAATAGTGATTTTTGAAGATTTGCCCAAACTAGAGTAGTATCCCTCTACACACTAAGAGGCAGAAAGTGGTTTCACACACCCTTTTATTTAATCTTTAATACTTAGCTAAACTGGGTTTGGTGATGCACATCTGTGAACGCAACCACTAAGGAGACAGGCAGGAGGATTACTTGAGTCCAGGAGTTTAAGGTCAGCCTGGGCAACGTAACAAGATCCTGTCTCAAGTAATACTTAGCTATTCCCGACATTGCTTTTAGCCTGCTACCAGGAGGGGAACTCACACCTGACATCTGTTCACACAGTGTGAACAGATGTCAGGTGTGAGTTATGCTCACCGGCATTCAATGTGGAAAATTAATGAAAGTTCCAAAAGTCATCCTGGCTAGATTAAGAGGCACAATTGATGTTTCTCTGCCACTCAGCTCTGCTGAACTAGTGGATTTCATTTGTGAACAAGCTCTTCTCTGTAGCAGATGCAGACTTCCAGCCTACCTACCTGCCCGCCAGCTGCAGTGCTCTCATCCTTGCTTGGTCCCTGTGCCCATCTGTGGGCTGGTCTTAGCCATGAGAATGTGGGGCTCTGATTGGCCAGGCCTCAATCACACGCCCATTCCTGGACATAAAAGCAAGGTTATCTCTACCTGAGCTGTGTGGTCTGAGTGTAGAGGGAGGGGTAGTTCTCTAATGGAAACCAGAGGGAAGCAGGGATGGAGCTGGACGCAATGCCTATTACACAGGAAAACTTTTAGTCTCTCCAACTTAGAGAAAAATAAATTCCTTTGATACTTTGCTATTAATAACAGATTTCTAGGAACACACCTCAGACTGACACTATGACTTTAAGCTATTGCTCTGGAATTCAGGAGGTTCTGGAGCAACCCACGGGGGAATCAGTATGGGTGGAGCTCAGATTTGTTGGGTGACTGGGCCTGAGGGTAGCCTGAGTCCTCTGGAGGAGTCTAGGTAGGAGACCTGCAACACAAGAGGGCTGTTAAGCTGGAGGTAGGTATTAGGGGGTCCTCAGAGCTTCCAGGGAGGGCAGGTACTTGAACAGAGTGGACTGAAGAATACCAAGCTCCATAAGACAAATCCCTGCTTATAGAGGCAGAGACCATACTCACAACCCCTGACACAGGGCCTGCCAAGAATTTGTCCTCAGTAAGTGTTGAATGAATGAATATTTAAATAATGAGAAGCCTAGTGCAGCAGGGCTTTGTGGTCAGCACTGTGGATGGAAGGTTCAAATGGGAGTTTGAAAGAATGTGAACTTTGCACATTGTTTTCCAGACACTTGTGGTTTTCTTCCCACAATTGGACAATGCTCCCCATTTATTTACCCTTCTGGCCATCCTCCCCATTACTATTTACCTGAAAATATCAGTATTTGCCAACTCTAGATACCTAACTAGTTACTAATTTACATGGAAAACTAATACCAAGAAAAGAGGAAGATAAGGCCAAATGCTTTAAATTCCTTTTAGATTCATTGCCCAATTTTAATAAACCAGAGCATGTAGATTCTTATTTTCTTGGCTGCTTCTAGAAATGTCCTGGGTGTGGAGGCAGCATGCCCCATTGCAGTTTCTGATATTGATTACTCCAGAGGAATGTTTTCTTGGTGCTCACCCCACCCACCTGCAGTGCTGCGGGGATCTAGGCTCTGAATGTTGACAGGAGCCCCGGAGTGGCCCTTAGTGAGGTGGAAAACTGACCATGCAGGGTATAGCAGTGCAGCAGGGTCAGAGAAACCTGGCTGCACCTCCCTGCTGTGCCACATACCAGCTAGGCAAATAGCTTCTGTCCTAAGTTCAGCTGTAAGGACTGGAAAATGGCCCCAGGAGCAGACTAGGGGGGTGCTGGGATGTTCCTGCCACATCACGGACACCAGGGTCAGAGACACAGAGGTGAAAGGGGCACTGGGAGGCCACTCCTTCAGCTTATTCCAACTGTCCCTGTTCTTTTCCTCCCCAGATAATTTCCAGGAGAATCATGAATTCGAAATAATTTGATTCATTCAATTGAAAGTTATTTTCGATGTCTGTTATGTGCCAGGATCTGTCCACAGAGGCCTGAGCAAAACCAACTACATGCACAATGCTAAGAGCTGGGAAGGACCTGAAGGGGATGAGGAAATGGGAAGTGACATGGTGTGAAGGGTGAGGGAGGACGGGGCTCAGAGGTCTATCTCAGCAGGGAACATTTGAGCTGACATCTGAACAGCAGTCAGGAATAGGCCCGGAGGGGATTTGGCAAAAGAGCATTCATCCAGGAACTGGAAGCGGTGCAGAGGCTCTGAGATGACGTTTTTCCTGGTGGAGGGTCGGCAAGGAGGCCAGTCGGCATGGAAATCTGAGACCTTGGAGGTCCAGGGGTCATTAAGCACCTTCGTTTTACCGAAGGGGATGAAGAGCCCAACACAGTGAAATAGACTTGCCTGAGGCCACCGCCAGGCCAGGCTTTCTAGTTCTGAAGCCTAAAGAAGTACCATTGTGTGCCCCAGCTCCAATGGTGCCGCTCGCACTGTAGCCTCTAGAGCCGTGCAGTGTGCTGCTCCTGCAGCTACACGATCCCTTTCTTCCGATCACAGGCCAGCATTTTACCATCCTTTCCCTTTTCAAAGGAAAGGGCCTTCCTTCTGAGTTCGCAGCTGCTATGGGAACCCTGCAGGAGCTGGTATTCAGGTGGGGGAAGGCTGTGCTTTCCTCCCCTTGGCCAGGCCTCGTGGGAGGGGCATACAGTTGGAAATCACACCCGCCAGACTCAGCTCGATCACCATGTGCTCTGTGACTTTTGGGAAGCTCCTCGCCCTTACTGGGCTTCCATTTCTCACACGAAGGGAAACGCAGGGAGTGGTTTTTCTTCCTAAACCTGCATGTCTTACTTACCAACACCAGGTGGTGCTGTACTCTTGCTTTTCCACGTCAGTCTGCGGTCAACACGAGCTAATACTGGCCCACAAGCTCTTAAATCCACGGTCTGTGGGACTCCAACCCTACAATAGCCATGTATAGGCCCCAGGGAGAAAGTTGTAAGGGAAAATGCCCTTCTCGTGGTGCCCACATCCTGCTGAACTGAGATCACCAACAAAACTGCCCCCCCACACCCCCGCCGCGAGGTGGGTTTTGCTGCTCTGGCTCTGTGCACGTGGCTGAATGATGGGTGGGCAGAGCTTTCTTTGGGATCCGAGGCCAGATTCTGCCATCCTGTCAAGCAGATCCCTTTTCCTGCTCATAGCCTTGGCATCCGCATCTATACAGCGTCCTTTGAGAACCAACAATGTGTGTTTCAGGAAAAGGGCTCGATCACTCTGCTATTGATTAAAAGAGCTTAGGTTTAGAGTTGAAAAACTCTTGGTAGCAGTGTCTGAAAGCCAACATTGAGGTGTGCTAGGAAAAGTGCACAGATTTGGAGTGAAAAAGCCCTGTATGTGAACCCCAGCACTGCTGCTTCCCAACTGAATAACAGACTCTGCCTCTCTGACCCTTAGTTTCCTCCTCTGTAAATAAGGATAGTGACAGGGCCCACCTCAGGAAGAAGGGCTGAGGATGGAAAGATGTCCATCAAGGATGGAGCTCAGATCCTGCCATGGAGTCAGAACTCAGGACATCTTTAATTCCCTTATTTGGGCCCGCAGCTCTAAGTAAGATGCTGTCTCCTCCCAAATGCCTTTCTGAAAAGACCACCCATAAATATTTAATTGTCTTTAAAACAAGGATCCAAGCTGTTCTTCATGAATTCATAGTTTCTGCCTTGCTGAGTCTACTACAATATATATATTTTTAATTCTCATTGATCTCTCCTTGCATTGTTTTTCCTGTATAACTTTTCCAGGCTGAGTTCTGCTAGAAACTGGGTTGGCTAACAGCTGGTCATGATAAGGGTTTCGGAATCAGATGACAGAAGAGGGGAGCTTCCCCTTTGTAGGGTCCTCTGCCCTCCCGCTCCGTGGTTCTCAGTAATATTTTTCTCAGTTCAACTTCAAGGTAGAAGAGAAATAGATGAAACCAGCTCCATGAACAAGGTCACCCCGACAACATCACGAGGTAATGACATCACTATCAGTTTCTGCCCAGGAAAAACCCAGGGCTTGAATTACCAAGGGAAAGGGCGGGTCACCCTCATGGCAGGTTGACAGAGCTGGTTGCAGACCCCCTGCCAGATATCAGGGCCTGGGAGTGTGGCTAAAAATGACCCAGGGACCACACCTTCCTCTGGCCAGTCAGCCCCTGGCAGCCTCACCACCCTCATGTGCTCAGAACAACAGAATATCACCAATGGGGGGTTTTATTTCCCCTTTCCTAGAAGAAAGGTTACCAACTGCCAGAATCAAAATAGAACATGAACCGTGTCACTGGAATCCTGTCCAATCCAAGCACACTGATATTGTGCAATGCCCTTTGGGAGATAGAGCAGATAAGCAAAATCTCCAAGCTATTATCACACTGTTGGACCTGACATTGCAGAAGGCCTCTAGCCGACCTCTCTCTAGGCTTGTCATGTTTCTGCAGCACTGTGTGTTGAGTGCTTTTTGTGTTCAAGAAGGACACTATTTCATAGGTGGCCCAGACGCAAAGCCTCAGAGAAAGAATTATTTTGTTAAAGTGAATGGTTGTCCCCAAATTTTCCATTTCCCAAGCTCATTATTTTATACATTGTTTCTTTTTTTAAGGCTTGGCTTAAATTCTTTATTATTCATAATGGCACAACATAGTTTTCCCTATGGTAATGAAATACCCATGCTGACTTTCCTGAAGAACAAGAAAAAATGGACAAATTGGAAAATTCAGTACTTGGCAGGCTTGTCTTCATATATATGATGAACATCAGCCTTCCCTGACACTTTAAAATTCTTTTGGTATAAGTTACTTACCCTTGAAGGATCATTCCTGATTCTTGACATATTTGAGAATTGTTCAACATATAAATGGTGTGCATCATTTAATCAGTGTACATTTTAGCTTCTCTATGCCATCAGCATATTTTTTTGTCACTTTGGTTTTAGTACAGTAGGTATTTGTAAAAGTATTTGTGACTACATATGTTTTAATTTTAAATTTTAATTTTTTTCTCTTTTTTCTTAAGTCTCAGATGTCTACTTCCATCTTTACAATTTTAATTTTTTTTTTTTTTTTTTAGATAGAGTTTCACTCTTATTGCCCAGGCAGGAGTGCAGTGGCACAATCTTAGCTCACCGCAGCCTCCACCTTCTGGGTTCAAGCAATTCTCCTGCGTCAGCCTCCCAAGTAGCTGGGATTACAGGCACCCACCACCACGCCCAGCTAATTTTCGTATTTTCAGTAGAGAGCAAATGATGCACATCATTTATATGTCTAACAATTCTCAAGGATGTCGAGAATCAGGAATGATCCTTCAAGGGTAAATAACTTAGACCAAGAGAATTTTAAAGCTTCAGGGAAGGCTGATATTCATCATACATATGAAGACAAGCCTGCCAAGTACTGAATTCTCCAATTTGTTCATTTTTGTGTTTTCAGTAGAGATAGGGTTTCACCATGTTGGTCAGGCTGGTCTCGAACTCCTGACCTCCTGATCCACCCGCCTCGGCCTCCCAAAGTGCTGAGATTACAGGCATGAGCCACCGCACCCAGCCTAATTTTTATTTTTGATTACAGTAAAAAATGCATCACATTCAATATACCATCTTAACTATTTTATAAATGTGCAGTTCAGTACTGTTAAGTACATTCACATTGTTGTGCAATGTATGTTATGTTTTCTTAAAGCAAAGCATTCCTGAATGTTCCTCATTCAGAAGTCCTTCTCCCATGATATAATACTTTATTACTGTGCCTAAACTTACTCTTCAAGGGTTTCAAAGCCTTGGACAGTAACTCTGAACAAAATCCATGGGCAAGATTTAAAGTATGGGGAGCACTTAGAGAAGGCTGGGAAGCTATTTCTTTCTTTACTCATCACAAGCCAAACTGCTTTGGGTAGAAAGCGCTTGACTGGCAGGAGGAGAGCTAGCCTTGAAACTGCTGGATGAAGGCCCTGGTGAAGGCCTTCAGATCACATCACCCTGTGTAAAGCCCTCCAGTGGCTGCCTGTCTCACCAGAGTAACACCCACAATCCTGACCCATCTCACCGCCTCCTGATCCAATCTGCCCTGGCCTCTCTGGCCTCATCTCCTTCTGCCTAGCCACACTGGTGTCCTTGCAGTTCCTTGAAAATAGCAAGCTCCTTTCTTTTTAAAGGCCTTTGCACTTGCTCCTACCTCTTCCTGGAACAATCTTTTCGAATCATGTTGAGCGACAGAACTCATGGAGGTCATAAAACTCTCAATGCCGCGGTGGCTCACACCTGTAATCCCAGCACTTTGGGAGGCTGAGGCGGTCAGATCACAAGGTCAGGAATTCGAGACCAGCCTGACCAACATGGAGAAACCCCGTCTCTACTAAAAATACAAAATTAGCCGGGCATGGTGGCGCATGCTGGTAATCCCAGCTACTCGAGAGGCTGAGGCAGGAGAATCACTTGAACCTGGGAGGTGGTGGTTGTGGTGAGCCGAGATGGTGCCATTACACTCCAGCCTGGGTAACAAGAGCGAAACTCTGCCTAAAACAAACAAACAAACAAAAAAACTCTCAATGCCTAGGTCACATCTTACACCAGTTAAATTATTTCTGGGGCCTTAAAGATCCATTAAAAAAAAAAAAGCGGGCCGGGCATGATGGCTCACACCTGTAATCCCAGCACTTTGCAAGGCCGAGGTGGGTAGATCATGAGGTCTGGAGATCAAGACTATCCTGGCTAACACAGTGAAACCCTGTCTCTACTAAAAATTATTCAGGTGTGGTGATGGGTGCCTGTGGTCCCAGCTACTCTGGAGACTGAGGCAGGAGAAACAGCACCACCTGCCTCCTGCTGTGATGTACTGAGGGGGACACAACACCACCTCTGTGGTGTCCCTGCCTAAAAGGCGTCAGCTGAGCCTAATCCTCAGGAAATATCAGCAAACCCAAGTGATGGGACATCCCACAGAATAACTGGCCTGCACTCTTTAAAGAATGTCAGGGTCAAGAAAGACAAAGAACGGCTAAGGATCTGTTCCAGACTAAAGAAAACTAAAGAAACATGAGGCTCAGTGGAATATGTGACCCTTGGCCTGGAAAAATATGTGTGATTTTAAAAGGTTATTGTTGGAGCAATTGACACCATTTAACCATGCACTGTAGATTAGATGTGGACTGTGGTTATGTAAGAGAATGTTCTTATTCTTAGGAAGTACACACTGAAGTGTAGGGCAAAAGGGCAGTATGTTCGAATTGTGCACTCTCAGATAGTTCTGCAAAAAGTGTGTGTGTGTGTGTGTGTGTGTGTGTGTGATGTATATATTGTATATTTAGAGAGAGGACAGAGAATGAGGCAAAACGTAAACAATTAGTGAATCGAGAAGTTAAGAGTTCCTTGTACTATGCTTGGAATTTTTCTGTAAGTCTGAAATTATGTCAAAATAAAAGTCATATACCCCCTTCCTGCAAAAAAGACCAATGATAGCAAACAATGAAAGGCAGCTTTCTAGAACACTCTTGTCCCCTAGTTTGGTATGGCTCTCTCCCTCTGGTCATTCAGGTCCACTTTTACATCCTATGCCTCCTCCACAGGGCGGCCACACCTAGTCCCCCCATCCAGTCTACCCCCATTCCCAGGCCCCCTCCATTACACTCCCTATGTTCTTGCTCTCCATAGCAGTTTGTTAGTATGGGACACTATTCTTGCTTATATATTTGTCTACTCGTTTTCTGTCCCCTTCCGCTAGAACGTAAGCTTCGGAAGCATGGAGACTCTTTCTGTCTTGATAGTCCCCTCTATGTGAAATGAATGAATGCACAAATGAGCAGATCCACAGATCCGAGGCTCCGTTTGCTCATCTGCAGAGTAAGGGGCTCTGCATTGCAACATCCGGGTTCCTTTCCCATGCTGACACTGAAGGAAGGCATCTGGCAATGCAAGAGCGAGCTACTGTGTCATGCACATCTAAAACAGTCTAGGCTTTTATTTACCATTTCTCATTTAATCCTCACCACGATCCAGCAACAGTGGTAAGAGTGTCCTTATTCTGTTCGTTCATGTAGCAGAAACATGCCTATTATCTGCTAGGCACTTAAGAAAACAGAGCTGAGCACCACAGGCACAACCCCACCCCCATGGAGCCTGCCGGGTGAGCAGGAGCTGGCTGAGAGAACCAAGACTCAGAAAGCTTGCCCCACTTGCTACATGGCAGAGCTGGGAAGCCCGTGCTGTTTCCACTGCTGATGACAAGGGGCGTCAAGGAGAGAAGCTGCTGAGTTGGCCACTCCTCAGGTGGCTCCCTCGGAGCTGTCACACCCACCTGTGCCCATGGCCCCAACACGGCAGCAAATCAGAGCACGCTGCATCTCAGCCATTTCTGATTGCGTTTTTATCATTTCATGACCTCTCGGTCGTTTATTGCTTACCTCTGCTTTTAATTATTTATCATTTTTATTATTTTTATTTTGTCATTTATCTCGGTTATCATTAATCTGTTTTTTATTATTTCATGGCCTCTTGTAGGGGACAAAGTGCTCTGTAGGGTGAGAAAATGTGAAATTGGAATGACGCACAGAATGGATTTATATCTGCTACAATACACAAGCCAGGAGAAGAGGGAAGGAGGGCATTATATGTCTGAGGGCACATCAATATGTACTTGAGACTATAATCAACAGGAAGGGTTGCATGGACTCTAAGCTTATACTTCCCATAAGCAAGAGGCTGTCTATTTCACTGGGCAAAGTTTGTGTTCAATTCAACCCAAGAAGTAATCTAAGTTGGAGATAAGAACAAATAACCTTGACAGAAAAAGCAGAGCAAAGTAACAAAATAAAAACCCACTTCAAAAATGTTTAATGAAGACACTGAGCATGAAGAATTAAAACAATGTAAGGGCGCAGGGGTGGGGGGCGGAGGGGCAGGGGACAGCTTCTTAAAAGGTTTTTTTTTCATCTCATTGATCCTTTCTCTGCTTGAGAGATAGCAGAGAAGCTTTGTCTGCCAGTTAATCACTCAACTAATCACCAGGTCCTGTTTCCCTGTTTATAATCCTGCCTGAAGAAGCCTTCTGTAAAGGCCACAGTAAATTTCCTTGGCCAACAAGACAAACACTTATCCTAGGGGCTGAATTACTACGCTGGGAGGTCTTAGATTCCTGGGATTTAGTGCATGCTTGTGCCTCACATTTTCTGGGTGACCTTCGCTCCTCTGTGCCTCAGTTTCTGAGGCTGCACAATGAAAACAATGTTACCCACTGAGTCATGTCCTAGGATGGTTCTGAGCTCCCTGTTGGAAAGTGGAAGAGGGAATTTGGCCGAGGGTATGCTTATCTGTGTCTCTAAATGCTTCTCCTCCTCCTTCTGGAAGCTGCCTCATTATGTTGAGAATTGAAATGCATTCTCTGTGGGCATCTGAAGTAGATTCCTTACGAGAATGTGTAGTGGGAGGGTGAATAAAAGAGACACATTAACAAAGTTGTGTTATTCTAGAGAAAAAATATGTCATATCTTCATTTTTTTGTGACCACAGAGTGCAAAGTTGGGGAGGGGGTGGATAAGAAAACGGTATTGTTCTTTGGAGCCATTATTCCCAGATGACTTGCCCATGGTAGAAGCTTTTATGTTGCTGTTGAATGTCATTTTTTTCCAAGAAAGCCAGGCAGCTAACTGGCAACCATGTGGGTAATGACATGCCTCACCTTTCTCTTTAGTGAGCTACCCATCCTTGGAAGTAAGAATAGACTGAATAAACCCTCGTCAGAAGTGGCGTAGAGAAAGTTCAATCACCAGAAGAGGGGTTCAACTATACCACTCATTTCCCTCCGACCCTGAGATGCAGGGATTCTAGTCCCTTTTGGTGTTACATCCTCTTCTGAACGGACGATCCAAACTGCAGCAGTGTGCAGGGACAGAGGGCTCTGTGGAGTGAGAAAATGTGAGGTTGGAATACTCATGGAAGGGATTTATGTCTGCTACAACACAAGCAGGAGAACAGGGAGGGAGGGAGGGTATTATATGTTTGAGGACACATCACATGTATTTGAGAATGTAAACTGTCAACAGGAAAGATTGCATGGATTGTGGACTCTGTACCCCGAAAGGAATCCTGGCAGCCCCTGGAATCCCTCTGGATGTAGCTTTCAGTCATAGGAAGCTCTGTTACTGAGGAGAGACTGCAGGAACCCAGCACCAGGAACCCAGAGAGGATGAGCACAGTGGTAGAAACCGTGGATGGTATCACCTTAGCCAGGCCCTCATTTTCAGTAAATTATAACACAATAATAACAGCTCCCCAGCTGGATCCTCAGCTGTGTGCAGGTGTGATGCATGGCTTGCTTCATTTACCTCAACAATTCTTCAAGGGAGGTGCTACAGGGTTATTTTGCAGATGAAGAAACTGAGGCTTCAGTTTCACTAGAGAGAGAAAGTGAGCTGCCTTGCAAATTGCGGAGCCAGTATTCGCCTCAAGCCTATCCGACTCAAAACCCACACTCCTTCTAGTGTGTCAAGTCTTGATTTAAAGGTAGGGATTATAAACCCCACTTTTTTGCAGACAGAAAAACTGAGCTCATAAAGTGGAGATAACACTGAGGGAACTGAGGTTTGACTGGTTCCAAATTTCTGCCAGGTAGTTTGAGGAGCAGTTGTACTTTGCAGAATGATGAAGCTGAGGGACTGACCATAGGGTGGTCTGATCAAATCCCTTCCATCTACAGAGGGAGAACTGGACTCAGAGGACAGAGGTAAGCAGCTCATGGCAGGAGGCAAGAGAGTGGCAGACCAAGCACAGAGCCCCCATCTTCAGCCTCCCAGGGATGTGGCTGAGCTGCTCTTGGGTATAGTGGGAACAGATCTGTCCCGTCTGCCTCCTGATGGCCCCTGTGTGCCTGGCAGGGATGCCTGTCCCAGGCTGGGATGGAGGCATGTCTGTAACCTTTGATGGGATCCAGGAGGCCAGGGCGGGTGGGGTTGACCTTGTGACAGGGCAGCTGGCTCTGTATGAAAACACAGCCAACGGGACAGGGGCCTGGGGCCTAGGGGTCAGCAGCCCAGCACCCGTCTGTGCTGGTGAACCTGGGAGAGAGTGGGCAGAGTCAGTTGAGGTGTAGAGAACCAAAGCAGGGCTTTATTCATGAAGGTAAACTGTTTGTTCTCAGATGCCGCTGCTCATCCTACACCTTCCTTAAAGGCTCAGCCCTTGGAGTGAAGCCCCCTGAATCCGTCTAAACTCCCTTTTCCTCCTCTGGCTGCAAGTCAGAATTCTGACTACTGTTACTAGAAGGCTGGTTATGCACCAGGCCCTGGGCCAGATACGCTGCAAGTAAGATCTGATACTTTGCTTTCCCAACAATCCTGTGACTATGCTGTAATGAGCTGAGGCTCAGAGATCAAGTGACTTGTCTAAGTCCACACAGCTGATGAGCAACATGGCCAGGATGGCACCTCTATTTTAAAGAGACTTTTTTTTTTTTTTTAATTTGAGAGGTCTAGCTCTGTGGCCCAGGGTAAAGCACAGTTGCACCATCACAGCTCACTGTAGCCTCAACCTCCTGGGCTCAAGTGAGCTTCACACCTCAGCCTCCCAAGTAGCTAGGACTACAGGTATGAACCAACACACCTGGCTAATTTTTTAAATTTTTTGTAGAGATGGGAGCTCACTATGTTGCCCAGGCTGGTTGAACTCCTGGACTCAAGTAATCCTCCTGCCTCAGCCTCCCAAAGTGCTGGGATTACAGGCATGAGCCACTGCACCCAACTGGGATTTCTGACTCTTATTCACTGCTGTATTCCCAGTGGTTGGCACATAGCGGCCATTGCAATACACATTTGTTGAATAAATATCTGACTCCAAAGCCACACCCTTTGCCCTATACCCCTCTGCTTCCTGGAAACACTCATGGTGGGGAAATTCAATTTTGAGTGGAAATAGACTTGGAGGACTTCAATCAAGAGTGAATCCATTAATTTCTCTTTTATGGATACTTTCTGTACTCACCAAAATAAAACAATGAAGAAAACTCCCCAAATAGAGTGTCAATTACATTATGCACATTTTTATAATTAGGAATCAGGACTCCTGTGGAATTAATTTCTTCCTTGGAAGGATTCACAGAGATGCTTGTTAGCTCATTTTGCTTTTTGGCTTTCCTGCAGACAGCATAGACAGCAATAGACCTTTGTTTTTCTGGGTCTGGTCTTTCTCTAAAAGTTCAAAGCCTTTTTGATTTTGCAACAGAGTCTCTAAGGCACTTTCCTTAAGCCATGAGTTTCTGACTTTATAGTCAACCTAGGCTTTGGGGCTGTGGGAAGGGTCATCTGTGTATCCTCAGATTTCCAAATAAGGAATTACGAGGTTGGCTTACTGTATAGCTCCCTGTTGCCCAGCAAGGTCCACGTCCATTGAATGTTCTGTTTGTTGGATCATGACCACCCATGCCGCACAGCACTACAATTCTACAATTACAGCCGAACTTCATCTGACTTTACTGACCATGATTTTTGTGGTTGTTCATAATTCAGGATGTAACTCATCTCACAGAGCCCTAAGTCAAAATAATGCACTTTGAATTATAAATTTTCAGAGCTGAAAGGGATCCTATAGATCACTACATGTAACTTTTCCCAAAGTCTGTTTCACACCACACCTCCCTCGGATACCGTACCCAGGAAGGTTTCCTTTCTTGCGGAAGTGTGGGAACTGCTGCACGCTCTACGTGTTAGGACCTACAATGCGTAGAACCAGACTGAGGCTTCCAAGAAGTCCTATAGGAAATATACTTTTGTTTAACTTTGTTCTACATTGTGTTCCCAAAATTGCTGGCCCAGGATGGGGAAGGTCTTCTTTTTTTTCTCTTTCTTTTTCGATTTATGGAAACTTCTTTGGTAAATAAAACTCTTATCAGACCCCACCCCTCCACTTCCCAATTTTACAGATATAGAAAGTGATGCTCAGAGGAGGGAAGGGAAGAAAGTGGCCTGAGGTCGTCCATAGGTAATGGCAGAGCCAGGCCTGGGACAGGTGTCTTGACTGCAGGTTCACCAGCTGTTAACATAGATAGCAGGATAGTAAACTGCGGATGGACCCAGACTTATCACTGATTCTGAAGCTGATTGTACAGAAAAAGATAACTGTGAGGCAAGTTCACATCATTTCATCCCAGGTGACTGTTTTCATGCCTGCATTTGAGAGCAGAGGGGCTGAACACGGCCACCCTTCCTCTTCTCCAGCTGCAGATGTCACCTTACAAAGATGATTTGAGGTAGCTGGAAGATGGGAAGGAGGGAAGGGCAGGTGGTCAGGGACGAGAAGGCCATCACACATCAGCCTGCTGGAGTGGCAGCTTGATTACAGTGATGGTGGCCCCTCATTGACTGGGAGAGGACACTGCAATGGTGACACCCTGGGTTTCAATCCTGGCCCCACAGAACAACTGCATGACCTTAGACAAGAAACTTGATCTCTCAGGGCCCCAGCTTCCCACTGTGAAAATGGGTTCATAACAGCACCTACACTTTCTTGGCACTGCTCTCTCAGAGGAGTTTGTGCCACGATTTCTTCATAGGGAACATTGGGTAAGAAACACAAAGTTCCTGTCGTAAAAGGAGGTTTTCTAAAAGACACTCAGAAGCTCGCCTGCTGGCTCCCTCTCATAAACCTTAAGTGGCGGTGGGGCTGGGTGGAGCAGTTAGCCCAGGAGGTCCTCCAGGCTGGCATGCAGCAGGAAGAGCAGAGAAGGAGGTAATAATTTGGGCGAAGATGAGGGACAGATGCTCAGTCCATAATGATGAAGGACATTTTTTAATATAAAACTCTCTCAAATATGCTATTGAATCTCTCTGGAAAAAAAAAAATTGTTTTAATTTTTGTAGTTTTCAACTTTAGATTTTCTCTTTGGTTCCCCTTACAATTTCTATCTTCTCATTGGTGGTCTGTATTTTTTTGAAATATCATTGTCATGATTTCCTTTGGTTTTTTTGTACATAGTTTCCTTTAGCTCTTTGGGTATATTTTGAATAGTTGGTTTGTAGTCTGTTTAGTAAGTTCGATGACTTGTCTTCCTCAAGAACTGTTTCTATTATTTCTTTATTTCCTGTGTATGGGCCACACTTTCTTATTTCGTTGCATGACTCATAATTTTTTGTTGAAAGCTGAACAGTTTGAATATTATTATACAGCACATCTGGAAATCATCTTCCTCCCACCAGGGTTTATTGCAGCTGCTTATTGTAATTGTTGTTTGATTGCTTAGTTCTCTTTCCTTCATTAATTTTTTAAAGACTTTATTTGTTGTCGTATATAGCCACTGAAGTCTTCATTTTGTTAGCCTAGTATCAGCTGGTGATTTAAATACAAACATGTTTTCTTTGCCTGGAACAAAAAAAGAAAATAAAATCTCTCAGTGTTTGCAAACAGACTCTATGTATATGCTGGGGTATACCTTCAACTCTTGGTGAGGCACTTTACAACTCTGCCTTATTCTTCACCTCCTCCTTGTGGAGAGCCTTGAGGTCAGCCAGAAGGGAAAACTTCTCAGTTCTTTCCTGAGCATACACCCAGCTCTGGGCATGCAAGTGGGCTTCTAGATTCCCACAAATATGTGAGAGCTCTTCAAAGCCTTTATTTCCCAATGCGTTTTAATCCCCATTCTTTTTTTCCAACCCTTTGGTTTTTCTATAGTTGGTCCCAACTGTTATCTATTGCTCCAAGTGGCAGCAGCTGTTGCATCTGCCTTTTAATGTTTTCAACAAATTCCCCCTTGAGTAGCTGCCTTAGCCCTTGGAGATCTCAGCAATGAGTCAGTTCTTTAGGGAGCCACAAGACAGGTCAAAACAAACAACCACAGTTATTTGGAAATTAGGTCTAGTCTGCTCCCTTACGGACTAGGACCCTATATAATGAATATGAGTTGCTATCTTCAAGGCCACTGCTGAGCCAGGGTAATTTAAATACCAGGAAGCTCTATTATCAAGATTCTGGTGGTTTTTTTTTTTGTGTTTTTTCCTTAATTAAATATTCTCCTGGTTGCTGTAAACTTCTAGTTAGTTTCCCAATTTCCAATCAAGTTGATTCTGACCACCTTTGCCAGTTTATTTTCTCCTTTTCTGGAGGGATGGGCTTTTGTAATGCCCTATTCTGCCATTTTCATTTTTAGGGTGCTGACTTTTGAGATGCAATGCATACTTCAAAACAGCAGGCATTCTATGGAGCTGGGGCCCATCAGATAGACTACATGGGAAACAAGCAGTGGAAATAGAAGTGGTCCCGTCACCATCATGCCCAGTGGCTGGCCTCAAGAATGCCTTTAACTTTAGGCTCCACTGGACCAGTAATGCTGGTCCCTTAGCATGCCTGGGGGTCAATGGGGAGGAGACACTTATCCCAGGGGTGCCTAAAGCTGTAGCAGTTCCTTGCTGTTTTGGGTTCTTCATGGCAACAGAGCAGTAGGCAAAGAAAGGAATGCTTACACTTGTAGGAATATCAGGTTCTGCCGATCATGAGGACGTAGCACTGCTGCTAGATAACGGGGTCAGAGAAGAGGGTGCCCAGAGCTCAGGGGATTCAGTGGAGCTCGTGTTGGTGGTTCCCAGCCCCGTGACAACAATTACGGGCAATTGCAGCAATTATAGTCTGCCCAGTGCACAGTGACCAGGGGTTCAAACCTCTAGGGATGAGGACCCAGTTACCCCCGCAGACCAGCACACTCAATATGCAGGAGTGGTCAAGTATGAGGGCTATCCAGAATGAGTGGTGACACACAGAGACAACGAACACCAATTATGACCTTAGAGTCCATGGTCATGATGGGGTCTATAGCTTGTTTCACGAACCCTCTTTCTTAACTTCTTTGTAGAGATCGTGACAGGCAACATCCTAAAAGAAGCAAGAGCAGGAGGGAGTGGACTTAATATGGGAAAGCAGTATACCCCAGGTCTCAGCATTCCCACGCAAGCTAGACTGACTTCCATCTGTCAACATATGCATCTCTTTGCCAAGGGTTTCCTCTGGCTGTTGGAGCCTGCTGTAACCACAGGCATGGCAGCCTAGAGGTGCCAGAGTACCACTGCCACATCCCCAACTGCAGTCCTCGACCAGTCCAACCTCAGATAAGATGTCACGGAGGATGCCAGGGTATCGCTGTGTCCGCCACTGGCTTCACATGCTCACAGGGGCAGCTTGTATGTAAACAATTGCTTCCTTGGTTTCCCTACAGTTACTGTTCAGCATGAAATAAACTGCTTTCATTCAAATCCATGACTGAAGGTCTGCTTCTTGGGGAGCCCAGGATAAGATGCACACGTCTCTCCTCCTTCCCTCGAGGAAAGCTACTGTCTTGCTTCTGACTGTTTTCCTTCCCTTTCAAGCATAGAAACGGGGCATTTTGACAGACAGAACAATTTGCTCACTGAATTGCTGCCCATCGTACTTGGAATGAATAATAACAACAACAAAAGCCTCCCTAACAGTCTGCTGAACCCGGTAGTATCTGAGCGCAGCCTCCAGTCCTATCCTCATTGCTTCTAATTTTGTAACATGCTGTGCTCCGGCCCACCTCAGAGCCTTGGCTCACACACATGCTCTTCTACCAAAAACACCCTTCCCATCATTTGTCATTTGGTGAATTATTACTCATCCTTCAGGTTTTAGCTTTCAAGCCATTTCCTCGGAACGATCTTCTCCAAGCTCCCTCATATCAACCATTTCCCTGTCTGATTCTTCTTCGAAGGATACTCTTAAATACTAAGTACATTTAAGTTACACTTAAATACTAAGTACCCTTCATATATCTACTGGTGCATTTATCTGATTAATATCTTTCTCCCAGCTAAACTTAGAAATGCTGAGATGGACCCTGGAGTTCTCCAAGGTAGACGGATGGCACAGTGAAGATAGGAGGGAGGGAGGGAGGGCAAGAGGGGACCTGGCCAGGAGCCCACAGAGCGCTGGCTGATGGAACATGAGGTGTGAAGAGGGTGAGCATCTTCAGAAACTTTGAGGGCTGTTTTCCCTCTTGACCCCACACCCCCCCCCCACCACAGCTAGGTCTTCATTTCCTCACGCCACTTGATCATAAAAGTTTTCAAAAGAATCGTTTATGCCCCGTCTCCCATTGCCCTCATCTCAGTCACAAAATCAGGCTTTTGTACCCACTACACCACCAAAACATTTTGTCAAGACCAGCTGTGCACCTCCAGGTGGTACATCCCAGGGTCCATGGCCACTCCTCATTCTCTCTTGACCCATCAGCAGCAGTAGACACAACTATGGGCCCCACGTTCCTGAAGCCCTCTCTTCCCCTTGCAGACCATTCCTCTGCTTCTCCTTCCTTGCCAGCCACTCCTTCCCAGTCTCCTTTGCTGACGTCTCCTGACTGCCTCGACCTCTGAATGGTGGAAGGTCCCAGGTTCAGACCTTGGTCTCTGCTTCTCTGACCACAATCACTCCCTTGCTGATGTCATCCTGACTCGTACAGGTTTTAAATGCCTCCTCTAAGTCAACACCTCCCAAATCAGAATTACTAGCTTGACCTCTATTTTCAGCTGACTCTATATTCAGCTGCCTGCGTGCAACCTCCCCTTAGAGCAGGCGTCCCCAAACTACGGCCCGCTGGCCGCATGCAGCCCCCTGAGGCCCTTTATCCGCCCGCCCCCTCCCCCCGCCCCCGCCGCACTTCAGGAAGGGGCACCTCTTTCATTGGTGGTCAGTGAGAGGAGCACAGTATGTGGCGGCCCTCCAACGGTCTGAGGGACAGTGAACTGGCCCCCTGTGTAAAAAGTTTGGGGATGCCTGCCCTAGAGGCTGTAGATAGTCAAACTCCGCATGACCCAAAGCAAACTCCTGACTCTCTTCTCACTCCACCCTGATCCTCCTGCTATATTCCCCACCTCAGTAAATGATAACTCTGTCTGTCCATGAGCTCAAGCCAAAAACCTTTGTGTTCCCTTGACTCCTCCCCATGTCCAATCCATCATCATTGTCAGAAGTGGTCTTCCTGTTTCTGCCCTTACCTTCCTACAGCTGTTTCTCAACCCTGCTGCCTGAGCAACCTTTGAAAAAGAGAGTCAGGTCATATCGTTTCTTGGCTAAAAAGATTTCAGCGACTTCCATCTACTCAGAACAAATCCAAAGTCCCAACAGCAGTGCACAAGGCCCGACCCGATCTGCCCCCAGCCGACTCTCCACCCTCAGCCCTCATCTCTGACCCCTCTCCTTCTCGCGCCCTTGGCTCCAGCTCCCCTGGTTTCCCTGATGTTCCTTAAACATGACAAGCTCACTGCTGCCCAGGGTCTTTGCGCTGTTGCTTTTCCTGCCTGCAGTACTTTTTGCAGATGGCCCCAAGACTTGCTCCCTCATTTCTTCAGAGATCTTAAATATCAGCAGCTCCATAAGATCTTCCTTGGCTGCCCTGTTATCAGTGGTAACTCCATGTCCCCAGAGTTTCCTATGCCCTTAATCTGCATTTTAAAATTTGACAGCACCTACCCCCATCTCATTTTCTATATTCACTTATTTGTTTGTTTATTGCCCATCTTCCTGGCTAGAACCTGAGTTTCATGAAAGTGAGAAGTGTGTGCCCGGCTTACCACTGCAGCCCCTGAGCTGGGAACAGTCCCTCTAAAGTAATTAGTGAGACTCTGCTCAATAAATATTTATAGATTAAACCAACAAGTAAGTAGAGTTATATTTACATCCACATGGATTTCAGGAATATGTTCAAGACGTCATCTAGTAACGAGAGTTGTGAACTGGGATTCTGAGGAAACAGCTCATTCCTGACTCCTTACTGACCTTTCTGTATGTTTTCAAAGCAAACATGCAAAGCATGAAGACCTTCAAAAACCCTTCTCTTCCTTCTCAAAGCCTGATTCAGCTTGCAAAGGCAGCAGGGCCCTTCCTTTTCTTGTAGAAGACCTGAGTCTCTTAGATGGTTTCCCCATATGACCTTGGTCAAGCCAGGTACTCTCATTGGGCCTCAATTTCTCCTTCTGTAAAGCCTCCAAGAGCTTCCAGCTCTGACATTCTATGGTTCATTTCCATAAAACGATGAGCTGGCTGTGGCACTTTGACTTCACCGGGGCAAACATTTCAGATAAGCAGGTCCTGCTGTCTCAGGAGCCTTTCTCCTCACCTCCATCCCTTCACATGAAACCCAACACCAGAGTTTCTAGGACAGCCTCCTCATTGATAAAGTGTTCCCTGACTTCTCAATGAGCTTGTACACTGTAGCTGCAGCGATAATGGGCTATATCTGGCTGGCCCGGAATCCTGCCCATGTTCCAGTCAGTGCCCTGGCTATCAGTTGTCTGCTAAGCATGAATGGCCAGAGGCAGAAAAAGGACAAGGAGCCATGCTGCTGAGAAGTGGAAGTGATTAACTTATGTCGCATGCTCCAGCGGGAGTTGCAGCCAGCGATAGGCGAATATATGTTGACAGCTGCCTTGGAGTTCAC
The DNA here is from genome assembly GCF_048565385.1 of Saimiri boliviensis. Taxonomy (NCBI): domain Eukaryota; kingdom Metazoa; phylum Chordata; class Mammalia; order Primates; family Cebidae; genus Saimiri; species Saimiri boliviensis. The sequence continues at coordinate 21,116,572 of NC_133456.1, forward strand.
ACCACACCGTCAGCACTCTACAGGAAACAGATTACTCCAGGGCTTGAGAGCTCGTCGACAGCTGGAGCTTTCTGATAAAGTTGTCAGAAAGTGAAAAGGACAGTCCCAGGAAATTGTAAGTTTCCTGTCCTTGGAGGTGTTCTGGTAGAAGAGGAGGAATGATGGATGGAATGTTGCAGACGAGGTTGAACGTACACTGATGGGCTGGGCTCAGTCGCTCACGCCTGTAATCCCAGCACTTTTGGATGCTGAGGAAGGCAGATTCTCTGAGCTCGGGTGTTCAAGACCAGCCTGGGCAACATGGCAAAAACCTGTATCTACTAAAAATACAAAAAATTAGCTTGGTGTGGTGGTGTGTGCCTGTAATCCCAGCTACTCGGGAGGCTGAGGCACAAGAATCACTTGAACCTGGGAGGCAAAAGCTGCAATGAGTCAAGATTGCACCACTGTACTCCTGCCTGGGTGACCAAGCGAGACTCTGTCTCATTTCAAGAAAGAAAGAAAGTAGAAAGTGCAGTGACGGGCAGATCATGTCTGTCCTGTTCTTCACAATGTCATTGTAACCTAGCATGATATCCTCTTCTGTGCTTAAGGGCTCGGGACCAAGGTGTATCTGTCTGGGCATCCATTGGGGCCCCAGGAGATGGTAGAATGGAGGGGAGGTCATATAAGCAAGTTGGGCTAAACCCCTAGAAGGAGAGCCAGGATCCAGGTGTCAGGAAAGGGCAAAAATCCAGAGATAGTCAGAAAGAGCGAGGAATTCAGGGTGGGAAGCAAGAATTCACAATAGGAGAAATGGGGTAAAGTGAAAACAAGTCAAGATCCACTAGAATTGGAGGACAGTGGTTCTAAGTGGTCACTTATAAGCTGGAAAGAGTATGATATCAGGTGCATTGGCCTAGATTTTAAAATGACCAGAAGTGGGGTGTACATTGTGTCTTGCTGATAACACTGCACTGCAGAACAGTAGCAATCATCTTTTAGGAAGGCCAGTTCATAAAAAACAGAAAGGCTCATGGGCCATATTTACTACCACCTAAAATGAAATGCCTTTGTTAATTTAGCTCTCAAGAAAAAAATACAGATATTCTTATAACTTGGATTACATACTTTGTGCAATGTCACTTAGAAAATTTGTACTGCTTTTGGCCACTTTGACGTTACTCTCCAGGCCTATTTGAGAAGAAGCCATGAGGTGGCAACTTCCTAATCTTTCACCTCAGTATAGCCCAAGCAATGAGCGAGAGCAGACACTTGTGGACTATCCACATGATTTCAGCTCTGCTGTAGAATTTCTCCAAATGGAATTTCAACTTCAGAGAAAACAATATAAACTACATGGTTTCGTAAGGAGTCCACAAGTCTGAATACTTATTCTGTTACCAGCCCTACCCCTCTCTTTTTCGCTGTGATTTGCATGTAGTTTTGAGTCAGGCCAGAAAAAGCACTTAAAGCTTTCCATTCCATGACCCCACCCTCCCAAAGGCGCGAGCCCTGTTGGGCTTTGGCATCAGTCTGAAAGATCGTGTGCGTTCTCTGTTTCTACCCGAGCATGTCACAGGAGAGAGCCTGACCTGGGTGGGGTGAGATGAGGAAACTGGATGACTTCCCAGCCTCTCATGAGTCAGGTGTTCATGGCCTCATTCTTTTATTCAGAGAGAATTCCTGGAACATAACCCATTTTCTGATATCAATGCAAAAACACCTTTAGTGCCAAGTGGTGCCCTTTGGGGTCACATCGATGGACCCTACAGGCAGCCTCCTCTTTGGAATGGGAGAGATGGGCTGCAAGAGGCAGCCAAGAAGCCCTCTTTGCAGAGTCTCTGTGGCAATGGTGCAAAGTTTAAGTTTTATTCTAAGAGCAATGGAAAGTTATTAGAGAGTTTAATGCAGATAGGCCGTGATGTGATAACCATTTTTAGAAGATACCTCTGTCCGCAGCGTGGGTGATGAAATAGAGTGAAGGAGGGTATGAGGGAGACCAGTTAGGAGGCTACTGAGGTCTCCATCCATCTGAGTATTAATTCATTCTCCAAATATTTCCTGTATTCCTACTGCATGGGTAGCAGGCATTGGAGATGAGGCTCCCTGCCCTCCTGGAGCTTAGGGGTGAGAAGGACAATGAAAAAGTAAACGACTCAAGAGAAGAGATCATTTCAAAGTATGATGAGTGCTATGCAGAACTTGAGCAAGGTGCTGTGATAAAAGGGAACGGAGGGAGGTGACTTTCACTTCAGAGGGCTGAAGGGACGGCCTTTCTAAAGAAACGGTATTTGTGCTGAGACCTAATACTGGGACTGTGTGAGTCATATGAAAATGTGGAGTGGGGATGGTGTGGGGGGTGTTGCAGGTTGAGGAAACCGTGAGTGCAAAGGCCTTGAGGCAGGAATGAGCTTGGCTTGTGACCAGGCAGGTACCAGGCTAGGCAGCTCCTTGAAGCCCCCGGTCAGGAGTTGGGTTTTCCTCTGAGAGGATAAGGAGCCATAACAGAGGGTTGAATGATGGAATCCAGGGGCTGGCAAACTATAGCCAACAGGTCACGCCAGCCCACCTTCTGTTTGTGTAAATAAAGTTTTATTGGAACATGGTCTCACCCATTCATTCACATGTTATCTGTGGCTGCTTTCACATTACAAGGAAGAGCTGAGTAGTTGTGGCAGAAACCAGCTGGCCCATAAAGCCTAAAATACTTTCTTTCTTTCTTTCTTTCTGGCCTTGTGCAGGAAAGTTTGCTGATGCCTGATCTAGTTTGTATTTTCAGGTGACTGACTGACTGCTATGAGGGGTGGCGTCATGACATGGAGCTACAAGGCCACTGCGGGACAAAAGATGAAGATGAGGTCTCTCCTGTGCATCAATGCCTGTGGCTGATGTTTCCTCCCCCTCCCCCATCAGACAGAGGGAGACGGTGGCTCGGCCTGGTGGGCTCATCCTTCCGGGCGCACACTGCTTCTAAGGTCAGAGGCTGCCCGGCACACTGTGGCCAGCCAGGCCGACTCTGCTTTGCTGGGTGAACTTGGCAAGAGGAGTTCACTGCTGCTTGTGGAGCCTCCGCCCAAACCATAACTGCCTGTCTTTTGTCTGTGACACCTCGTCACCAATTTGGGGCTTAGGAGACAGCGTGGGCCAAGCAGCTGCTTCCCATTCCCCACTTGTCCCATGTCCGCAGCCGGCCGTGACTGCCAAGCGTGCCCACACCACTCCCAGCAAACAGCAAGGGACACTGTGAGAAAAGGATCTAGTGTCCAAATTACAGGGCAGTTTGCTTTTGTTTTGTTTCTTAAGAAAAATATGAAATAAGTAAAATAGTTGAGTATTGTGTTAGAAAACTAACCCCAAACATCTGGATTTTTGGTACTGTGGTAGCTTTTCATTCTTTTGTTTCTAACTGATAAATATTCACAAAATAATTTTTTTTAAATAAGGAAAACCATCCGTGTTATGTAAAGGCATGGTGAGGATGAGAGCAGGGAGGGATAAGAACAGAAGATTTGGAGTATCACAGCTGTCCCAAGTAGCTCCCTCTGGTGGAGCTTATTTCAACCAGCATTTATTGAGGACCTACTCTGTGCCAACTATTTTCAGGTACTGGGGAAGCTGAGCGGAATAAAACAAGGTGTCCAATGCCTGGGAGCTCACAATCAGATAACAACGACTGTAGCAGTGGCAATATGACAAAATATCTAAAACGAAGCACTTGTGATAGTCTTTCATCCCCACAACATCCCTCTAATGTAGGTGTTCTTCCAATTTTAAATTGAGATTTGAAGAGGAAATGCCAGAATTGGGATTTGAAACCACATTTATTTGCCTTCAGAGCCTTCTGCTCTCCCTTGGATTGGTTAGAGCTAGAACTAGTCAGCGTTAAGTTCCGGGGAGGCAGGTGTTAGCTCACGAGCAGAAGGGCAACTGAAAAGGTGACGTGCTGTGTGCCCACTGTGGTGTGTAAATCAAGGCCTACAGAGGCATGGCTGAATCCGGATCCTCAAAGGAGATTCTCAGAAATTAATCTCTCTCCATATCTTGGCTCTGCTTTTCCCTGGCTTGACTGTAGTAGCAAGTAGGTTCTTCCCTATGGAATGGCAGGCTGCCATTAGGAGCTTCAAGCTAACTTTCTATCCACTTCACAGAGTCTCAACAGAAAGAGAGCATCTTTTTCTCAATGGTTTCAGCAAAAGTTCCAGGACTAACTCTGATTGGCCTATTTTGAGTCACATGCCCATGTCTAAGCCAATTCTGCAGCCACATGAATGTGGAACTCTCATTGAATAAACTCACCAACACACATAGACTGACAGCAGTCCTCACCCCGTATCTTCTGAGGTTCCCCTGCTACCACTGTTCCCAACAGTACAAAGGCACTGGGATCTTTGGGATATTTGGATCGGAGGTCACAGGCTCCAGTATAATGGAAGGAGGGGGGATTTGGAGTTCAATGGCTTGGTTAGTCACTTACTGTGTGACCTCGATTAAATAGCCTTCTCTGAGCCTCATCTATAAACTGGATATCATAGCACCTTCCCTGTTGGCTGCAAGGATTTTAAACAGGCACTGTCTGCACAGTGGATGCTGAGTCTCAATATCGAGCTCCTGGGATAGGAGCCACTTGGACAAGGGCTGTTTGTAAATGCCTGGCCAAGCCAGCTTCCTTCTCCAGCTTCTCTAGCTCCAGCCGGCTCCCCAGAACAATGTTCCCAGAAGGAATTGGCTCAGCAACTTGTAGAAATGCTTCCAGAAAAGGCAGTTCACAATCAGGTCCTATGCTTTGTAGGGGTCTATGTTAGACACAGCTGAGTTGTAGAAAATGCACATTCTGGGTCTTCTTCACGGCATCATTAGGGGAAAGGTGAACAGCTGATTTCAAGTAAAGGAGGTTACCCTAGATATTCGGTGTGGGCCTGCTTCGATCCGTTCAAAGTCCTTAAGAGCAGAACTGAGGTTTCTCTGAAGAAGAAGAACTTCTGCCTGTGGACAGCAGCTTCAGTTCATGCCCAAGTCCAACCTGCCCTTCCTGACAGCACTCCAGTCCCCACAATCATGTAGGCTAATTCCTTGCAGTAAATCCTTTAATATTTATCTCCTACTGGCTCTGTTTGTTTGAACCCTGGCTGATACAGACTTTGGTACTAGAAGTGACTCTAGTTAATTTCTTAAGATCATGATCTTAACGAAGAGTTTTCAAATTGGTTCAAGGTTTTCTGGAATTGGTTCTCTAATCGGATTAGATTTTAAAACACTAATGACTCTGTTTTCAGTGGCAAAGAATAGCTGTCCCCAATGTTTTTGGCATCAGGAGCCTGTTTCTTGGAAGAGTTTTTCCATGAATAGTTGGGGTGGGAGATGGTTTCGAGTTGAAACTGTTCCACCTCAGATCATCAGGCATTAGATTCTCATAAGGAACATGTGACCTAAAGCCCTTGCATGTGCAGTTCCCAACAAGGTTCACACTCCTATGAGAATCTAATGCTGCTGATGATTTGACAGGAGATGGAGCTTAGGCGGTAATGCTCACTCACCCGCCTCTCATCACCCGCTGTGGAGCCCAGTTCCTAAGAAGCCGTGGACTAGTACCAGTCCATGGCCCAGGGGTTGGGGACCCCTGGCAAGGAAGACACTGGTAGTACATGGCATGCCATGGCAATAGAGATATGCCAAATACTGCCATTGATAAGGAAAAGAAGCGTAAGCCTGAAATACAAGAGATCTATTAGGGTTTCTCTCAGTATTACCATGTCCCGTCCATCTAATTCAGGCAGAACTATTAATGGCTTACACCATTCAAGAATGAAAGTTTGGGTCGGTCACTCTGCTAGGTAAAGAAGCATGACCAGCTGAGGTGCTTGCTGAAGGCAGAGGGAATATGGAATGGGTAGTGGAAGAAGGTGGTTATAAATGCCAGCTACGGCCATGTGCAGCTGCAGAAATGAGGACTATAATAGTTATAAATATTTCTTCCTTATTTTGTTATGAACATGTTTGTATATATCTGTCAAGCAAGTATTTTTGTTTTCTCACTTCCCGTATGCCCTTACCGGATGACATAAGGTGTATTAATAATTGTTAACTTTACATTACAGTATTTAAATTACAGGCTACCAAAGGAAAGGGTGAACAACACCCAAGAATTTTGCACATTCCTCTGGGAAAAGGGCTAATGTGTTTTCAGTTGTACTCAGGGTGTTTGTATCATGTTAGATGAAAATGTGACTTAGCGATCTTGTTTATTTGGATAATTATGTATGATTTAGGGAGATGATCTGGATGCCAAGTTGACAAGGGGTAGACCGTGATGGTCAGTTTTATATGACAGCTTGGCTAGGCTTTCATCCCCGGTTATTTGATTAAACACTAATCTAGGTGTAGCGGTGATGATATTTTGTAGATGTGATTAACATTCATAATCACTTGACTTAAAATAGATTATTTTTGGTTTTCTGGGTGGGTCTAATTCAATTGAAATGTCTTACAAGTGAAACTGGTTTCCCTGAAATCCTGTGAAATTTCCCTGAAATTTTGCCTGTGGACTGCAGCTTCGTGTTGTGCCCAAGAGTTTCAGACTGCCCATACTGACAGCCCAGTTTCAGAGTGCCCAGCCAGACCCCACAGTAGTGTAAGCCAATTCCTTGCAATAAATCCTTTAGTATGTATCTCTTACTGGTTCTGTTTTAATGGTTGCACTCTGGCCAATAAACTCCTATTTTCTAGAAGAGATTGTATAGAATTGATGTTCATTCTTCTTTGAATGTTTGGAGATTTCTTTTTTGACAGTTTTAAAAAATGACAAATTTAACTTCCTTAATATTGGAGCACTATTGAAATGATCTATTTCATACTGGGGAAGTTGTAGTAGTTTTTGTATTTCTAGAAGTTGCTTCATTTCATCTAAGTTGTCTAATTTATGTGTGTAGAGTTGTTCATATTATTCCTTTATTATTGTTTTGATGTGAGCAGGGTCTGTAGGAATATCCTCTGTTTCCTTCCTGATGTTGGTAATTTGTGACTTTTCTTTTTTTCTCTATCAGCCTTGCTAGAGGATTAGAAATTTCATTTATTTTGTAGGAAGAATCAGATTTTTGTTTCATTGATTTTCTTTGTTTCTAGTTTCACCAATTTCAGCTCATTATAATTTCCTTTTTTCTGTTTGTTTTGGATTTATCTTGCTTTTATTTTTTAGGTTCTTGATATGAGAGCTTAGATTGTTGATTTGAGACTTTTCCTCTTTTCTGACATTTGCACTTAGTGCTGTAAATTTCCTTCTCAGCACTGTGCTAGCTGTTTCCCATAAATTTTGGTGTGTTGTATATTGTCATTCAATTCAATGGATTTTTTTATTTCCTTGAAGACTTCCTCTTTGATTATTTCAAAGTATGTCTTTTTATTTTCCACAAGTTTGGAAATTTTCTTATTATTTGTCTGTTGTTGATGTCTAGTTTGATTCTATTGTGTTCAAAAAAAATACTGTGTCTGATTTCAGTTCTTTTAAACTCAGTGACATTTTTCATGGCCCAGGATATGGTCTATCTTGATATGTGTCTTGTGGGCACTTAAAAATAATACATACTCTGCTGTTGGTGGCGAAGTGGTCTATAAGTTCCAGTTAGATCCCATCAGTTGTATTGTTGAGTTTTCTATATCCTTGATGATTTTCTGTACAACTGATCTTTCAGTTGTTGAAAGAGCAGTGCCAAGTCTTCATCTTTAATTGTGAATTTGTCTATTTCTCCTTTCAGTTCTATCAGTTTTGCTTTACATACTTTGCAACCCTTGTTTGGTGGACACACATTTAGGATTGCTATGACTTCTTGATGGATTATCTTTTTTATCATTATATAATGTCCCTGTCTTATCTCTGATAATTTCCTTTAGTCTGAAGTCTACCTTATTATTTATTAATATAGACACTCCTTTCATTTAAGTAATGTTTGTATGATGTATCTTTTTCCATCCTTTTACTTTCAACCTGTCTATATCATCATATTTGAAGTGAGTTTCTTGTAGGCATCATAGAGTTGGTCATGCTTTTTAATCCACTCTGACAATCTCTGTCTGTTAATTGGTGTAGCTGGTCCATTTATATTCAATATAAATATTGATACTATAAAGGTAGGTCTGTCATTTTTTAATGGTCTGTTTATTCTCTGTTTTAATTTCTTTTAAATTCTTTTTTTAAATTATTATTTTTAATGAGATGGGGTTTTACTCTGTGCCCCAGGCTGGAGCACAGTGGTGCAATCATAGCTCACTGCAGCCTTGAACTCCTAGGCTCAAGTGATCCTCCCATCTCAGCCTCCTGAGTATAAGCACCCAGATTCTGTTTTAAATTTATCTGTTTACTTTCTTCTGCCTTCCTGTGGGTTACACTAGCATTTTAAAAATTCCATTTTAGAACAGACATGGTGGCTCATGCCTGTAATCCCAGCACTTTGGGAGGCCAAGGTAGGAGGATCCCTAGAGCCCAGAAGTTAGAGACTTGCCTGGGCAACATAGAAAAACCAGCTCTCTACATAAAGTTTTGTAAATAATAGCTAGGTCCCATGGTATGTACCTGTAGTCCCAGCTACTCAGGAGGCTGAGGTGGGAGTATCACTTGAGCCCAGGATATCAAGGATGCAGTGACCCATGATCATACCGCTACACTCCAGCCTGGGTGACAGAGCGAGATCCTGTCTCTAAAAATAAAAGTAATTCCATTTAATTTATCAATTGTGTATTTTAGTGTATCTTTTCACATAGACTTTTGGTGGTCGCTCTAGGTACTGAATTGTGTATACATAACTTAGCAGCCTACTGGTGTCATCATTTTGCCAGTTTAAGTGAAGTATAGAAAACTTAGCTCCCTTTCTGTCCCTTTACTTACACCTGTTAGTAACTGTCATAAATTTTTCTTCTACATACATGCAGAACCATAGCAGCCAGTGCTGTAGTATTTGCTCCTACCATAAACATAATTTAGGAAAGCCTATTTGGGAGAAAAGGAAATCCCCTTTAACTTACCTACATTTTTGTTTATTACATTCTTTCTTTTTTCCTGATGTTCCAAAGTCCCTCCTTTTATTGCTTTCTTTCTGTTCTTTTTATTATGGCTGTTTTGAGATCCTTTTTCAGATAATTCTAATATCTCCATCACCTTGGTATGGGTATCGATTGATTGTCTTTTATTCATTCCGTTTGAGATCTTCCTGCTTCTTGATATGTCAAGTGATTTTCTCACTAAAATCGGGAAATGTTTGTATTCTGATGAGCCTGGGACCGTATTGAAGCCTTCTCTGTACCGGGCTTTCTCTGACACTGTTTCCACAGGGGCATGTGTGTGGCATTCCTCGTGATTGACATGTGAAAGTAGAAGTCCAGGTTTCCCACTCAGCCTCCACGACACCAGGGTGTGGGGGTTCTCATTACTGCTGAGTGGGGGGTGAGAGTTCCAGCTCCCCAGCAGTCTCTGCTGACCTTTTGATGGAGGTGGCCTCATCACTGCTGGGTGCTGCTAAAAGTCCTCACCCTCCCGAGACCTCCTTGGACACCCTGGAGAGTGGAGAGAGAAAGCGACGCCTCATTATTGCTGGGCGGGAGTGAAAATCCAGAGGCTCCATGTGGGTGGACTCTATGAGGGTGGGGAAGGGTGAGCTGATTGCCAGCCAGTGAGGGTGAGGCCTCTAGCTCTACTGGGCCTTCTTGGAAACAGCTCGTGCCAGGCTATTGAGATCCTCCTGACAGCCTCTCGAGTGGGGACACCTAGGCTCCCACTCGCCACTTGCTGGTGTGGTTTGTGCAGTGTTTATCTGGAGTAGAGCAGGGTTGTCTAAAAGTTTTCTTTCTTGCTGAGCTGCCCTTTCCCTGGCCAGCTGGTGAGGGAGAGGCTTTTGTTGGGGCTTTCTTTGTTGGTCTTTCCAGGTCACCAACTTCTTCCGCTCCAAGTCTCTTTCCAGGACAATTTGATTCCTATCTGAGCTTGGAGGTCTGTGCCCACATTACTCAGGGAAGTCGCAGAAGCTCCGGACCTGCCTCAGAGGACCTCCTGAACTTGGAGAGAGATGATTATGGATTGCCGACAGGAAGACAATATGAAAACTAGAAGAAAAAGATGTCATTCGTACTTTGAGTATGTGTTGGGTGTTTGAAAAGTGATTTTTTCATCATGTGTCCAATCTTTATTATTTCTTTTTTTCCTTTTTGTTATTACTCTGAAAAGTTCACGGTCATTGTAGAAAAGTGAGAAACCAAGGTTAAGCAAGAAGAAAACATCAGGCAGGAAGATTGCTTGAGCCCAGGAGTTTGAGGCTGCAGTGAGATATGATTACACCGTTGCACTCCAGCCTGGGCAACAAAGTGAGACCCTGACTCAAACAACAAAAAAATGTGCAATAAAGTTGAACTTTACTGAGAATCAGGAAAAAAATAGGAAGAACACATTGACCTAAATAAGAGATACTTGGAGGCCGTGTTAAGTCACAGGTTTTATGCTCCCAAAGCCGGCCGGCCTGTGTCCACCAATGCAGCCCCTCTCATGTTTCTGTTTCCTCCCTCTAAGCCTTCAGGAGCACCTGCCCAGTGCCAGGTCCTACGCTGAGTACAGACAGTGGATGTACAAGTCAGACCTGCGGAGCAGAGCCTCTACCTGTTGACAAGAAGGAGGAGAGGCTGCCCCAGGCTGAGGGAGTGGCATTGCAGAGATGCAGAGACATGAACAACTTGGTGCAGTCCTTCCAGCGTTGCTGAAGCATTGCAGGGAAGGAGGCTGTGGCACTGGGCTGTGCAGTCCTAAGTTTGCACCTGTTCTGTGGGCCACAGCAGAGCAGAGTCTGAGACCGGGACGGTGTTAGTTCGCTAGAGCTTCCATGACAAAATACACAGACTAGGGGGCTTAAGGAACAGACATTTGTTTTCTAATGATTCTGGAGGCTGGACGTCTAAGATCAAGGTGTTCGCAAGTTTGGGGTTCTCCCAGGGTCTCTCTCCTGGGCTTGCGGGTAGCCACCTGCTCACAGTCCCTCCTCTGTGTATGCATAGACCTGGGGTCTCTGTGTGTCCTGATCTCCTCTTCTTATAAGACCACAGGTCAGATTGGATGAGGGCCCACCTTCATGGCCCCATTCTAACTTAACTATCTCTTTAGAGGCCCTGTTTCCAGATATGGGCATGTCATGATATACTGGGGTGTAGGACTTCAACAGAAAAATTTCTGGGGTGGAGAAAGAGATACAGCTCAGCCCCTAACAGGAAGCGGGCAGAGTAGTGACTGGATTCTAGCTATGTGACATAATTGGATTTCTGGCATCATGAAGGATGGATTGCAGGGAGAGGGGGCTCAGAGACTGCCAGAGATTTTTGAAGAAAAGAAAAGGGATGGTGAAGATACAAACCAAGGTGGGAGCCATGGGCATGGAGAGCAGCAGGTAGGTCAGGGCGAGAGGGACATGCAGAGAAAGGTGGCAGGGGCGGCAGGGAGCCCACACTCAGGTCTTGGAAGCTCCTGGCCTTGGCTCCCCTCTAGGAGAAGCCCTCGAGCTGGGATCAGCCTTCGAGGCTGGCCTGCCTCTTCTGACTTCTTGATCTGATCCAGTAAACCTGTTTGCTGCTTTCCCCAAGCAGAATGCACCCAAAGAGATCCACAGGAACACACAATGCAATTAAATTTCTGGAAACTAAAGACAGAAAAATATTGTGAAACTAGGTCAGCTGCAATGTAGCTGATTTACAGAGTCAGTAATAACTCCACAGGTGTGTGCAGAGCGGCACACTCATTAATGGACCCTTTTTGCCAGGTTTTCTGTATCAGAATTCTGCTAGTTTCACAAAAGGAATTTGGAAGCTTTCCTTTCTCTGCATGCTGAAATGCTCTAAATAGCCCTGGAGTGATCATTCCCCTAAAGATTTGGTTGGGTTCACTTGTGTGCCTGGTGAGTTTCCCCCCTTTTCACATCTTCATGAAGGTGATCCCTTGAGACCATCACCACAATGAAGATGACGAGCATTTCCATCACCCCCAAAGTCCCCTCATGCCCTCCTGCATGCAACCCGCCCCTCCTCCACCCCATCCCCAAGCAATCCCTGGCCTACTTTCTGTTATTACAGATTTGTTTGCATCGTCTAGAATTTTATGCAAATGGAATCAAACAGTACTTTCTTTGGTCTCTTTCACTCAGCATAATTATTTTGAGATTCATGCATGTCATGTGTATCCAGAGTTTATTCATTTTTATTGCTGAGTAAAATTCCATTGTATGAATATACCACCACTTGTCTATATTTTCACCAGTTGGGGAACATCTGAGTTGTTTCCAGTTTGAGGCTATTATAAATAAAGCTGCTATAAACATTCGCGTGCAAGTCTTTGTGTAGACATATGTATTTTTTCCTCTCTTGGATAAATACCTTGGAGTGGCAAGACTGGGCCATATGGTAGGTGTATGTTTAATGTTTTAAGAAACTGCCCATTTTCCAAAGTGGCTGTTCCACTTTATTCTCACCAGCAGCATACGAGAGCATTCCGGTTGCTCCATATCCTCGCCGGCACTAGATACAGCCAGCCTTCCTCTGATTTTTTGAGTGGTTGCAAATTGACAACTTTCTCAAATTCTTCTCTTTTTCTTAGACTAGGCTGTCTATCCGACAGAGCTGCCAGCGAAACTCAGATACTGGTGTGTCATTCCAGGGTGTGAGCTGGGGGAAGACTGAAGGAAGATGGGAAGTGAAGTGGGGAAGGAGAGAAAGAAAACACAGGGTGGTGCGTGATTGAGCTGGTCACAGCTGCAGAGCAAAACACAGCAGGTCACTCAGCCATGCAACATCTCCAGAGGAGCCAGGGCTAGAAGAAGAAGAAGAGGCATCTCCTGGTGATTTTCCATCACCTGTCTTTCACTGGTCCAAACTGACCCTGTGGGCCTTAACTCGCCTGGAAGTGTTATGGTCCCTTCAGACAGCTTCTGGGGAAGCCACATGCTACATCCCAGGGCACAGTGCTTTATCTGGGTCTAGAAAGGGTGAGATGAGCCAGAGCCTCTGCATGACTACTTGGGTTGGACCAGGACACCAGAGTTGCTGTGGTTCCATGGAGGGTAAGACGCCAGGCCTTGGGGCAGACGTCACCCTGTGGGAGGTGGCACCTGTGGGAGTTAGAAGATGAGCTGACATGGGGCCTGGGCTCCCCTGAGCAAGTAAGTGAGGCTGGAGGTGTCATTGTGGGTGCAACCAGTGGATCTAAGTCAACCCAGAGAGATCTGTGAGTTAAGTACAAGCTTCAGGGAGAGTTTGCATCTGTGAACTCCTTCCTCTCATCTCTGACACAGTCCTGGGATGTCATCAACAGGATGTAAAATCTGAAGTCCTGGATTTCAGATGTGGGAAGTCCAGTATTCTCCAAATGACCCATCCAGGATCACAGACCAACCAAGGGTGCCACACATGGTCTTCAGACTCTGAGCCCAGTGCTCTTTCCACTGTGCTATGTGGTTGCGAAACATTCTCAGAGTTCCATTTCTGGGACTGTGTTTGGTTTGGAAGCACCTGCTGGAAGATAGAGCGGCATGTCCCGAGTCTTGTTTCCTATTTTCACCCACTTTGGGGCAGTGGAGCAGCAGCAGATCCAGGTAAAAGGCTGCCCAGGGGCCTCATGGGAAGGAAGTGGGGGATGTTGAGGTCTGGTCCCACTTTGTGTGACTTTGGGCTAATGCTTGTTTGCCTTGGGCCTTGTTCACTCGCTTACTCCCGCCCTCATTCATTCAGCAAACATTTGGTAGGAGGGTACGACCTATGTGCCAGACATTGTGCTATAGAGGGAATATCAAAATGAGTGACGTGGTCATGAGATTTCTAATTCTGACCCACGTTACACGGGAAAATTAGTCGTATACCTCTTACAGCGACATTGGGTGAATTGTAATACATGAATTAATGCATATAAAGCACTGACAGCATCTGCACATCACAGATATTCAATAAATGTGACGATGGTGATGATGACGGCAACGACGACAAAGACAATGGCCTCCTGGGAAGCTGAGCTCCTTAGGTCTTCGTCTGTGAGTGGAGTGGGCAGTAACTCACAGGAGTTAAGAATGTGTTGTCTGTGGAGTCATAAAAACCAGGGTTTGAATCTCAACTATTAGCAGCTCCTTGAGCAAAATCCTGTCTTCTCTGTGCCTCAGCTGCTTTACCTGTAAAACTGAGCTTCGACTATGTCTTTTTGAGGAAGTAAGGTAACACCTGTGAAATGGATGGTTTGCAAAAATGACCCATTTTTCACCCCCTGCCATGTCCATGCCTCTTTGCCATGCTTCCTGTCAAGTGGCAGAGTCTCTTTCTTCACTTCCTTCAACACTGATGGCCTTGCAACTTGATGTGGCCAACTGACTATCCCTTCTCACTTTGAGTAAGTACCTCTTCTTATTCTGGGACCTCACCACCACCCTATGAAGAGGCTCAATCTTACCTGAAGGATGAAGACACATTAATCGGTCATCCCCCTTGACCCAGCCGACAGTCAATCAATCCCCAGAAGCAGAGGCAGCCGGCTGGCCCACAGCTAACCACAGATGTGTTAGACAGTCAGCACCAGAAGAACTGCCCCACTGAACCAAACTTGTACTGCTGATCCACAAAATTGTGACCAAAATAAATGGTTGTGATTATAAATCACTATCTTAGGCTGTTAAGTTCCACAGCAACAGCTAACCAACACAGCATATAAAATGCCTGGCCTAATTAATGGAACCCATGTTGAAGATGATAATGATGGTGATGATGACGACAGCAGTGCCCATGCTTTGGCCTCTGTTGGGAATATAAGAAAAGGTTGTATCATGACTTCTACCCTAAAGGAGCTCCTAACACTATGCTATTTAAAGGAAAAGAAAGACAGCAAACAGTGACTTCCAACAAACTCCCAGTCACTTGCTTGTTCTTCCAAGTCTTGACCAACTGTTATGACCTCACGCCCCTGCTAAGGAAATTTGACTTTGCCTCCACAGTGAAGAGTTATTGGCAGGTTCTAAGGCTGGGAATGGTGGGATAAGAGATGCTTTAGAAAGACCCTGCAGAGAAAGGGTCAGAGGAAGAGCCTGACTGTGGGAGGTTTCGTGTGGTGGTCAAGGGGAGCAGTGACACCAGCCTTCTGCTCACACCTGCCGTGGCTCCCCAGGGCTCTAAGAATAAACTCTAGACTCCACAGGGCCTGGGGTGACCGGCCCTCTACCCTTTTGAACCACTCTTCCCCGTTCTCACTCTGCTCAGCCCATCCTGCCCCTCTTAGCACCTCTCTGCACCCTGATTCCTCTTCCCTTGGTGCCTTTGCACATGCTGTTCCGTTGCCTCCCCTCCCTGCTTGTGCTCATCCTTCAGATCTCCGTAGCTGAGATGTCACTGGACCCTTCATCTAAGTCCAGTCACCCTGATATGCCCACTTAAAAGCCCTGTGTCCCTCTTTTGTGGCAGTCACCGTGGTTTATACTTGCCTATGTAATCTATGAGTGATAGTTCATGGGAATATAAGAAAAGGTATCTGCCCCCCCACCCCCAGGCTCTGAGCTCCTCTAGGGAAAGGCTGAGTCTGTCCTGCTTGTTGCTGTGCCCAGAGTCTGGCCTGATGCCTGGAGTGCATCAGGCATAAATGGAATAGTTGTAAAATGAACAGACTCCCTTGAGTAAAAACGCTTTGGGGCAGAACACCCGTGCATATTCAGAATCTCCCAGTCCTGAAATCATGTGGGAGGAGAGAGAGGCCACAATTCTTAGAGCTCTTCCCTCAGGAGACAAATCAGTCTCGCCCTGGAAGTGTGGCCCAAGATTCTGGCACCAGTTTTATAGCTTAAGGACACATTTAACCAGGCCAGTAAATAATCCATCCCATCAGCCCCGGCAGTTATGTGGAAGGTCCTT
Source organism: Saimiri boliviensis (assembly GCF_048565385.1). Lineage (NCBI taxonomy): Eukaryota > Metazoa > Chordata > Mammalia > Primates > Cebidae > Saimiri > Saimiri boliviensis. The sequence goes on from NC_133456.1 coordinate 21,132,445, forward strand.
AAGGAAAGAGCAACACCGAGGTAGAACATTGAGTTCCCCAACCCCAAGGACATGAAATTCTCCTGCAGGGTTTTCATCATCTAGATGAACTGGGAATGCTTTCACAAGCCTTGCTTTGCAAACAAGCCTGTGATCAGAAACAAACAAATAGCCTCTGTGTGGACATCTGACATCTAGGAGACTTCATCGGGGCAGCTATAGGGAGACAGGCGCAACAGAGAAACACACAGAGCTGAAAGCAACATGAGACTCTGTGGCCTGACCTCACTGTCCCCAGATAGGCGAGTCACTGACATCTCTCCCCTTCATCTTACAGAATCCTTCTCACTTGGAGCTGCAGGCTTGTGTGTAGCACCTGTGGGCTTATGTGTCCATCTGTCCATGTCTCTCACTAGACCATATGCGCCAACAGGGCAAGGACAGAGCTTACTCAGCCATTGTTTCCTACTCGTAGTTCAGTGCTTGCCATGGAGCTGGCTGCATAAATGTTTGCTGTTTGAATAAGCAAAGGAGAAAGGCTGAGCTATAAGAGGAGATGGTAAGGTCAACCACATGCATACACGAAGATAAAACTGAAAGCATAGCAGAGAAATGGAGTGCGGTCTGGAGCTTCTGGATGGAGCCATTCCTGAAGCCTTCACCACCAGTGGAGTTTTCACTGGTGTGCTCCAGGGTATTCCCTTTGTTGGTGAATCCAGGTCCACACAAAGACTGTTACTTAAATATTCTCCTGGTTCATAGTAAATAATAAATAGCCCCAAACTGGAAACAACCTACATGTCCATCAACAGGTGAGGAACAAAGCAATCAAGATCTATTCATACAACCGTCCATGTAATGGAATACTATGCAACTCAGCCATGAAGGGAACAAACTGCTTGTTACGCACAGAATGTTCCTGACCCTCCGCAATGTGAATGTGAATGTGAAGCCCTAACCCCAGCACATCTGTCTTTGGAGATGGGGCCTCTAAGGACGTAATTCAGGTTAACTGAGGTCGTAATTAAGGTGAAGTAAAGCTCTCATTCAATAGGATTGGTGTCCTTATAGAGAAAGCACCAGAAAGCACCCTCCTCCCCCACTCCCCTCCCTCCCTCCACTCACCCCTCCCCCTCACTCCCTGCACACACTGAGGAGAAGAGGCCAGATGAAGACGTAGCAAAAAGGTGGCTGTCTGCAAGTCAAGAAAAGAGCCCTCAACCAAACTGGCTGGCACCTTGATCATGGACTTCAGCCTCTGGAACTGTGAGGAAATGAATTTCTGTCATTTAAGCACCCCCAGTCAGTGGTGTTTGTTATGAGAGCCCAAGCAGACTGAGGCACTGCAGATACACACCACAATACAGCATGCTGAGCGTCACCAGCCTGAGTCAGAGGCCTATGTCCAGCGTGAGTTCACTTAAATAAGGTCTGTGAGCTTGAGCTTGTCCGGCTCACCTTATTTTGTTGTTGTTGCTATTCTGTTCTGTTTTGTTTTAAGCTTTTAGCAGTCTGAAGCTGTGGTTTTTAGTTTCTGTCTCTAGTGATAAGTGGAAAAGAGGGATGAGGAAGGGACTTTCCTGGCCCAACCAGAAGCAGAAACTAAGAACCCATGACTGTATTCTCTCCCTTGGTCAGCCCTGGACAAATTTTTAATCACCCAACAGGTTCTTCTTGCCTATTGCACAGCCGAAATGCATTTACTGAGATCATGGTATTGCAGTAAAGACATTTCATTGACAGGAGATCGGCCATGTGGGAGACAGAGTTATTACTCAAATCAGTCTCCCCAAAGGCTCAGAGGTTAGGGTTTTTCAAGGATAGTTTGGCGGGCAGGGGTCTAGGGAATGGGGAATGTTGATTGGTTGAGGATGAAATCATAGGAGTATAGAAAACAGTCTTCAGGTGCTAAGTCTGCCTCTGGGTGCGGGCCACAGAACTGGATGAATCACAGGTCTGGGTGGAGTCAGCCAGTCATGAGAAAGGCAAGAGTCTGAAAAGACATCCCAAAAGGTCAGTATTAGGGTCTGCAATAGTGATGTTATCTACAGGAGTAATCGGGGAAGTTTCAAATCTTGTGACCTCTGGGACAGGGGCTGGTTACATTTAACTATATGTACATCTTAGTGGAATTCAGGCCCCCCTCACAGCCCTAACCTTGTGGCCTTTCATTAGTTTTATAAAGGCGGTTTAATTTTGGAATAGGTTATCATCATCCTTGCCATAAGGTTAAACTATAAAAAAGGTTAAACCTTCCTCCCAAGGTTAGCTTGGTCCACACCAGGATTGACCAAGGACAGCTGGGAGGTTAGAAACAAGATGGAGTCAATTATGTCAGACTTCTCTTACTGACAGAATTTTGCAAAAGGAGTTTCACAAATATGGTGAAAAGACTCAGACCAGTGGCTGCCTCTGGGAAGGCAGGAATTGACTGGATAGGGGAAGAGGAATTTTTGGAGGAGCTGGAGATGTGGCATGTCTTGATGCGGGTGGCATTAGGTGCATGTAGATATGTTAGAAGCCATCAACCTGTCCATTTAAGGTGTAGGCATTTTACTGCATGTAAATTACATCTTAATTGTTTTTTAGCTGCACTAGATTCTCTGAGCTTTTTCTAATTCCCTTGCCTTTAGGATTCTGAGGTAGAGTGCAGCTACTCTGCAGCCTCACTTCTCTGGGCTCCTTTGGGGGCAGTGTGCTGTGACCAGAGGGGCCAGGACGGGAATTCACAGAGCTAAGCCCTGGATGCTGGCCAGGCAGAGTCATAGGGAGCAGGAACCGAGTGAAAGCAGAGGAAGCCCGGCAGTGGCAAGAAGGCAAAGCAGACACAGAGAGAGCATAAAGAAGACAGGAGGAAAAGGGGAAAGAGAGAGACAAAGGAAGACTAAGAGAGAGATGGAGAGAAGGGCGGAGAGCCCGAGAGTGACAGACAAAGGAAGAGACTGAGAGAGGTAGACAGGGACACAGAGAGCTAGGGCAAGAGACAGAGAGAGGCAGATTGCCATGTGTGGCCCCAACCAGGCAGCCATTTTGCGTTTTGCTCGGTTTTCAGCCCTACCTTCCACATCCCATAAGGCCACCTGAGTTCCAAGGCTGTCCCTGAATCTCCATGACCCTGAGCTACACTTGCTTCCAATGCAGACCTGATTACCTTGTGCAGACTTGAGGGAGGCCCTCTTTCTCATGCAGCCTGAACGGTGTCCCCAGTGCTGCGTGGTCATTTCTTTCTTGTGTGTCAGCCTCACCTCAAGGACTAGGAGTATCTGGAGGGTAGGAACCTGCATCCCCCAGCAGGTGAAGGTCAGATAGCTGAGCTGAGCAGTTAGTTCATCATCCCTACCAGGAAGCATTCGAGGGCACTGCAAGGTTCTCACACCCTTCAGAAGTGCTTGGGGCAATGGTCCAAGCCCCTGGGCCTCCCTGCTAGGTTCTGGTTGTGGGGCTGGGGAGAAACTGGTGGGGGCAACAGAGTGGGTGGGGTGGGAGCAAGATTCCCAGGTTGGAAAACAGTGGAGGTGTCTGTGTGCTGGGCGAACCAGGGTGGGCCCTAAATGGGAAGATCAGTTGCATAGTCGAACCAGAGGCATTAGAAAGCGGGGCTCACTCAGCCAAGAGATGGAGGGTGGGTGAAGCAAGGCTGTGGGAAGGCCTTGGGGCTTGTATGTTGGAAAGACCTGGGCAGGCGTGTTATGTCTGTTGCACAATTTTCCAGTGGTCACTGGACTCTGGCTGAGTAGCCAGAACCCAAATCCTCCTCTGCCTGCCTTCCAGACAGCCGGAAGGCCCAGGGTCCCAACTCAGTGGATTTACTACCAATCACCACAAAAGAAGCCCAGTGTGAAATGTGAGGGATGGCACCAGGTCCAGCTTCTGCTAGGACTTCTCTCATCCACTGCCAAGAGAGTTTCATCTGAAGACAACCCTAAGCACATGCTGGTCATGTCTCCGTTTCGTGTCCAGGAAGGCTGGGCTTTCTGGAGTCTGCAGGGTGCTTACCCACCAAGGGCTGTTGTCTGCCTGACAGCTCAGCCCTAAGACTGGGGACTTTCCATCTTTTTCTTCCCAGATGGCCTGGTCTGAGGCTTTAGATCTTTGGGAATGTGTTTGCCTGTGTCCTGAGGGTGACGCTAAGGAGGTCTGAGTTCTCCTCCAGCCCCTCTGGCTGGAATGCTATGAGTGTGGCTGGAGGCTGTCTTGCATGTGGTTCCCGTTTGCATCTTCGACAGCCCTCCAGCAAGATAGGCGGCTGGCCAGGTTTCTGCTCTGATGGGAGCTGCATGGGTGTTTTAGTCAACAGGGAGACTGGTCTTTGAGGAACTGGGGAGAAAGCAGAGATACTTTTCACTTCTCCCACCTCACCTTATTCCATGTTGCTTCAACAACTGATCTTGGGTGTAGAATTAAAATCTTATTTTTGAGCAGATTCTGGCCGCACCACTAAGTTGCCGTGTGACCTGGAGCCACTCACTTTGGCATCTCTGAGCCCCAGATTCCACGTCTGGCTGTACCCCTTCCCATCTGGTGATCCACGGCTCCCATGAGCTCCAAACCTGCCAGTCCTCTGAAAGAAATCACAATTTTCCTTGTGTTTCAAAAACCAAGGACAAGAGCTGCTATGCATTCGTTCATCTCTCCCCCTGCTCCCCAACAACGTAAGCCTTGGTTTCTCTATAGGTGGAGTGAGCGTAATCAATGCTCCCAAGCTGCAGAAGGAACCAGCTTTTACGGAATTTGCAAACTGAAATAAGTGATGCAAAGATTTATACCAATATCTGCCCCAACCTTTCCAGGTCCCACACATGTAATTGTCTTGCCTGTGTTCCCCACAACACCCTGTGTTCCTCGGGCCTGCCCTCCCTCAGCAGGGCCTGCAATAGCCAGTCCTTACATTCTGAGAGCTTTGTGTGCACCTGGCCCTGTGCCTGATGTCTTGTGTCCCTAATATGTTGTGGGTGATTACATCTCTGGGAGGTGGGGACCAGTATCACTTCCAGTTTAAGGACAGACAACTGGATCAGAGTTTAGACCACACGACTGCACCTAAGTTTCTTATTTCTCCCCAGGCTCAGCTTTTAGCTGTGCCTTGAAGCTGGGGCTGAGAGAGAGAGAGAGAGAGAGAGAGAGAGTGTGTGTGTGTGTGTGTGTGTGTGTATGAGTGCAGTGGGCTGTGTGTGTGTTGAGCTATGTGTGTGCTGGGGGTGTGTGTTGGGTGTGTGTGTGTGTTGGGGGTATATGTTTTGAGGTCTGTATTGGGGTATGGGTGTGTTGTATGTGTGTGTTGGTGTAGGGGGAGTGTATGTGTGTTGGGGTGTGCGCATATTGGGGTGTGTGTTAGAGTATGTGTGTGTCAAAAATGTGCGTTTTGGGATGTGTGTGTTGGGGTGTATGTGATGGGGCATATTTGTATTGAGGTGTGTGTTTTGGAGTACATGTGCGTTGGTGTATGTGTGTGTTGGAATATGCACATGTTGCTATGTGTGTGTGTTGGGGTATGTATGTGTTGGGGCATATATATATTGGAGTATGTGTTTGTTGGTGTGTGTGTTGTGTGTGTGTTGGGATGTATGTGTTGGAGTGTGCATTAGGTGTGTGTTGGTTATATGTGTATTGGGGTGAGTGTGCTGGAGTACGTGTGTGTTGAGGTGTGTATGTTTTAGGGTATGTGTGTGTTGGGGGTGTGTGTGTGTTTTGAGGGTGTGTGTGTTTGGGTGTGTATATGAATTGGAGTATGTAAGTGTTGGGGTGTGTATGTGTGTTGAGGATGTATTTGTGTGTGTCGGGGGGGCGGGCATGTGTGTGCATGGAATGATCTGCTGCATGAAATCGCTGGCCCTGAAACATAGTAAGTTCTCAATAAACATGGGTCATTGTGAAGGCTTCTTTTATTTCTTAACTTTTCTTTTTATCAAGGTGTAACATTCAGCAAAGTGCACCTATCTTAACTGTGGAACTTGATTAACTTTTGCTTGTGTATATATGCACACGACCACCCCCAGGATCAATCCATCTATTGGACACCTGCAGCTCCCCAGCAAGCTCCCTCCAGCCCAATTTCTCCATTCTCTGGACTCCTATCATTACAGATTAGTTGTGCCTGGTTTTGGTCTCCATATAAATGGAGACACACAGGTTGTGGGTACTGTGAGTATGCACGCAGGATGTGTGCACTCTTCTGTGCCCGGTTTCCTCTGTTCAGCATAAAACCTGTGCACTGAATCCATGCTGTGTATAGCAGCAGCCTTTTTCCTTCTGATGTGCTGTAGCATTGCATCACATGAACTGACCCCCACGTGTCTATCTATTCTCCTGGTGATGGACATTTGGTCTGTTGCCAGTTGTGGCTATCACACATCAAGCTTCTGAGAACATAAGCACTGATTTCAGTTGGGCAGCTACCTAGACGAGAATGTGCTGGGTCTTAGGGTCTATGCAGATTTAGCTTAGTATTAGAATAACAATATGTAATTTAATGCTGCCAAAAGTTTTCTGAAGTGGTGTTAAGTGATGATCCACACAGCAACAGTTGAGGGTTCCACACCCACGCCCGCACTGTGCAGGCTGGTTTCTCCAGGAGCAGATGGGGCCATGGCGTTTGGGTCTGGAGATAGTGATTGGGGATCCACACCTGTGAAGAGAAAAGGGAGAAACAAGATGGGGCGGAGGGAGGAGCTGAGTTGTGATGCAGGTCACACAAAGCCCCAGTCAACCCAGCAGGGAGCTGGCATGAGAACTGCCCAGCGGTGGGACCCACATCCAGTGGAAACAAGAGGCTGACCTCTGAGCCCTGCTGCACTCAGCTGCCTGATCTGGGTGGCCCCAGGAGGGCCATGGCCTAGGGCGGGGTGGCTCTCCTAGCAGACGCAGACCCTGGAGGAACCGACAGCTGCAGGCCACCTGCTGACGGCAGTATAACTGTCAGTGTACCACACCTGCTAGCCATTTTAGTGCGGAGTGTGCTGGCATCTTCTTATGACTTTAATCTGCATTTCCAAGATGATTAATCATGCTTATGTGATAACTGGCCATTTAGACGTGCTCTTTTGTGCAGTCTCTGTTCACAGCTTTTTATCCATTTTAAAAACTGGGATGTCTATCTTCTTCTTTTTTAGAGACAGGGTCTCACTCTGTCACCCAGGCAGGAGCGCAGTGGTGTGATCATGGCTCACTGCAGCCTGGATCTCCAGGGCTCACGCCGTCCTCCCACCTCAGCCTCACAAGTTGCTGGGAGCACAGGTGCCGCTATCACAGACAGTATTTTTTTTTTTTTAAATTTTAGTAGAGATATGGTCTCACTGTGTTGCCCAGGCTGGCCTCAAGCTCCTGAGCACAAGGGATCCTCCTGCCTCGGCTTCCCAAAGTGCTGTGATTTACAGACATGAGCCACTGTGCCTGGCCTATCTTTTTCTTATTAATTTATGAAAGCTCTTTATATCTTCTAGATATGAGTTCTTTTTCTTAAATGTATTTCAAACATCTCTCAACCTGTTTGGCTAAGGAATTTTTGTCTGCCCCAGGGTCATGAAGATATTCTTGTATTTTATTTTCTAGAAGATTTTTTTTGTTTTACGTTAGGTCTATGATGGATCTCAAATTAATTTTGGGGTATGATGTGAGGTAGGTCCATTTTTCCTCCATATGACTGTCCAATTGAACTAATACCATTTATTAAATCTCACCTTCCCTTACTGAATTATGCATCTTTATTGTGAATCCAGGGATTGAACACATGTGGGTTTGTTTCTGGGCTCCCTCCTCTGTTCTATTGGTCCACTTGACTAGGATTACATTATGCCACAGTGTCTTCTTACCCTGGATTTAGAAAAACCCTTGACATCCAGTACAGTAAGTCATCCAGCTTTGTACTCTTGTAAGATCACTTTACCCATTCCAGGTCCTTGGAATTGCCATATAAATTTTAAAAGTAGCCTGCCAATTTTCTTGTAAATACCTGCTGGAATGGGTTTGTATGAAACACACAGATCAATTTGGCAACTTAATATCGTAATAATATTAAGCTGGTCAAACAACAACCAGGGTACAGTCCTCAATTTATTTAGGTCTTCTTTAACTTCTCTGCAATGTTTTATATCATCATAGAGGTCTTGTGCTTCTTTTATTAGACTTACTAATAAGTATTTGATGATTATTTTGGTATTATTATAAATAGCACATCAAAATTTTTATTTGTTAATTGTTGCTAACACAGAGAAACTCAACTAATTTTTGTATATTGATTATATCCAGCCATCTTGCTAAACTTACTCATTAATTCTAATAGGTCATTATTGGATTTTGGATTTTTTTCCATATGCCGTATTATCATCTGAAATGATGAGTTTGTATGTTTCATTTCCATCCATTTCTTGTTCTTATCCTTAGGAGAAAAGCATTCAGTATGTTACTATTAATGATGATGTTAGCTCTGTGTATGTGTGTGTGCCCACATACATGTGTCTTTGATGGAAACCCTTTATCAGACTAAGCTCTCCTCTGTGCCTCTTTTGTTGAGAGTTGTTTTTTTTTTAAATGCATGAATAAGTATTGAATTTTAATGAATCTTTGCCCATATGTACTGATTCTAGTTCACATCTGCAGCTGCAGCTCTCAAAAGCTGGGAAGTGGTCTGTGGCTGGTGTCAAGCCAGAGGTTTCACAGGGAGTCCTGCCCTCATGGAGACCGGATGAGACGGTCACGGGAGGCCAGAGAGGGAGAGAGCCCCAAAGGCACAAGTCAGTGACACTGACGTGATCACACACCTTAGTCCTCATGACCTCCTCTTCTACTCACTCCCAGCAAGGACTTGGGATCTGTTTAGAATAGAAGAGAAACTAGTGCCATGCATATAACCCTGTGGCAGGCACTGTGCTAGGCATGACTGGAGGGCAGAGGACACAGGTACTGCCCCTCCAGGGCCCTGGGGTGTCTCCACGTATCACACCATCCTGCACTCCTTGGAGGGCCCTGACTCTGGGCTAGAGCCCAGGCCCGTGTCCCTTTCCTCCACCAGCCCCACCGTACCCCCTCCCTGCCCCCACCAGAGACCAGGGCCCTCGGGAACAGTCAGACTGACCACGAACAAACAGAGCAAGAGCAGCGGAAAATGCCCCAAGTGGTCTCCACCCTCACCCGTCTCTTCCCCTGGCCAGTTGTCTTGTGAATTCTTGGCCTTCCCAGTGCGGTCTGGGAAGACTTAGACCGTTTCCTTCCAGAGCCCCAAGAAGCCAAGAACAGAAGCTGCTCCAGGCCATTTCTGTCCCTGGGTCTCCTTTCAAAGGATTTTTGGGTCAATGAAGAGAGAATGTGGCTTGTGGGCAGTCAAGGGAGAGGGCCTATCGTTGTTTCAGATTTCTGTCTTGGCTCAGAGATTCGGACTCTCCAGTTCCCACACTAGATGCCTCAGTCCACTGAGATTAAGGCCTTGCCTCCAAAGAATGGCCGTGACATTTTTTGTTTCTGCCGTGTCTGCTCAGCCTCTCTCACTGCCTTCCACAGCAAGCCTCTGTTCCAGCCAGCTTAGTGTGGAACTTAGGAATCTTTGGATTATAAATGATGGGCACTCATGATTACTAGCCCAACCCCTAAAGCCAGGATTTATTGGTTCACAGATCTAAAAAGCCTAGGAGGAAATGGCCTCAGGTGGGGCTGGGTCCAGGTGCTCATTGTCACCAGGAATGTGACTGTCTCCATCTGTAACTCTGTTTTTTCTTGTATGAGTTTTATTATCTCCCTTTGTGGTGGCAAAGATTGGGCTTGCAGCCTTCCAACTTGACAACTCTGTTGAAAAGACAACACTTTTTTCAGTAGGTGAAGCAATAGTCTCAGGAAAGGCTCTCACTGGCCCAGCTGAATTCACACACCCGTAATGAGAATCAGCCCCACTGGAAACACATGATCTGAGGATGTGGGAAATGTACATCCTCAGAGGAAAAACAACGGGTGTTAGAACCAGAATTAAGGGTGTTAAAAAAGCAAAATCAGCAGGTGTTCTTCTAGCTGCCCTGCCACCTCTATGCATTTGTTCAAATTTCCCTTTCTGGAATTCTCTTGGCCTTCCTGGGCTCAATGCTTCCTTTTCTTCAAGCCCCACCGCCTTAGGAAGGCTTCCCTGCCCTTTGAGCCCCCCGCTGCTCTGAACTCACCACGTACCAATGGTCTAGACATTTGATTTTATTTTAAAATGAAAGTTATCTGATTGTTTTGATCATATTAAAATAATACTTGTTCCCCAAACAAATCAGAAGATACAAAGATGAAATCCCCTATCACCCACAGAGCCTTCTCTGAGGAGGGGGCATTGTATCCGGGTTTGAGTAGAAATTGGCAAGGGAGGGGTGGGGCCAGGAGTGTCTCAGGGCCAGGAACCAGCACAGGGTGGGAAGACCAGGATTGGAAAAAGCTCAAAAGCTTTGAGGAGCTGAAGGAGCCCAGTGAGCCGGAATAGAAATAGAAGGGGTCAAGGGTTTGGGGCAAGGTTGGCTTGAGGGGGTTTTTAATCTAGTGAGCCAGGAAACCACAGGAGGAGGTTAAGCAGGGAAGCAGCATGATCCAACTGTTGCTGCAGCCATTCCCTGTGCTGCATACTGGCAAATGCAGAGGGGCAAGTTTGGAGGCCCCTGGGGTCACCCAGGCCAGAGATGAAGCTGGTTGGGCTGGAGGTGGCGGTCATGCAGAGGAATAGAAGCGGGTGGGCTTCAGAGACAGAACTGACAGACTTGCCGATGCTCTGGTGTGACAGTCAGGGTGGGGACATGAGGTTGAGTAATTTCTGGGTTTCTGGCTTGAGCAGTCATGTGAATGGGGTGCATTTACTGCCATGGGGAAGATGGTGAGTAGGAAACATTCTCTCTAGATGTGTGCTCAAAATGGGAATCTATACTTACATTTTGCATAAGTTGCATGGTGACACTCTGATTCCTGCTCTTTTCCCCACTCAACTGAGCATCCTTCCATGTCAGCCTGGCACTCATGGCACTCATGGCAATGCCAGCACACTCTTCCCTAAGCTGATATCCCATAATTTTTTAACCAATCCCCCAGGGTGGACACATAAGTTGTTTCTGTACCGCCCACTTAGGACTTGACTCCATATTACATTTTATTTTATTTTTATCGAATTATTTGTTTCTCAGTCATTAGTCCCTGTATGTTTTCTCCAGCTTTCCCAATTTTGGGACCTGCAAGCTGTCTCCATGCTCTGCCCTCGGTGCCTTGCACTGTGGCCACTAGATGGCGGTGCTGCATAGGGTCCCCGTTGGCTCCAGTCCACAAGAGACTCCACTCAGCAGGACGCCCGGCCTCCAGACTCCGACCTGCACCCAGCACGGCACGACCTATCCCGGAGACCCGTGGGTGGACCTCACATTCTCAGTGCCCAAAGAATTCCTGCCCTAGATGTGACCTGCAGCCCAATTGTAAACGGATGTTTTTGCTCTTCCCTGAAGAAATTGGTTGGGGCTTGGGGGACTGGCGCTTTTGGCAATGGCTTCTGAAATGTGGTGTCCCAGTTGCCGATGATGCCTGAGATGGTTCAAGGTGTCAGGAGCTACGCTACCAGAGCTTATTTGGTAGGTTTTTAGAAAAACAGAATTTGTCCTTCAGACGCACAATTTCATTTACTATTATTATTTAGAATGAGATTAAGTCCAAAGAAAAAAATTTAAATTGAAATTTTAAATGTAAAGAAAACTGGCAGTACAAGAAACACACGTATAAATCACTATAGTCACTGCAGATTGCCGAGTCTAGATGGGAAACTATGATGGCTTCATCAAATCTTGGAATGACTGAATTTTAAAACTTAGACCCCGGAGGTCACACACCTAGAAGCAGAACCTTAGAACCTCAGTATCATGATGGCATTTTCAAAGATAATGCCATCTTAATCAATATTGTATCTTTTTTTTTTTTGACAGAGTCTCACTCTGTTGCCCAGGCTGGAATGAAATGGTGCAGTCTCAGCTCACTGCAACCTCCACCTCCTGGGTTTAAGTGATTCTCCTGCCTCAGCCTTCCAAGTAGCTGGGATTACAGATGCCTGCCACCACACCCAGCTGATTTTTGTATTTTTAGTAGAGATGGAGTTTCACCATGTTGGCCTGGCTGGTCTCGAACTCCTGATCTCATGATCTGCCCACCTTGGCTTCCGAAAGTGCTGGAATTACAGGCATGAGCCACAGCACCTGGTCACTTTATCGTCTTTATCTCAATATTTAAGAAAATGATCTTGCAACTCGGAGAATCCGTAAGAACTTGGGATCATGGTATTTTGGAAGATTAGACTTTTGGAATCCTAGACGTCCAGAACTTCCACTCCCCATTGAGGTTGGTGGAAGAGGAAATTACAGTTGGAAAAGAGTGACTGAGGTCCTGCAGAATGGGGGCCTCCGAGGCTCCTACCTTCTTCCTCCTGCCTCCTGTCTGACCCTCCACCCCAGCGTGCTCAGGGCTCCCACTGTGGGTTCTGCTCGCAGCAGAGAGCACCACCCGGAACAGCTCTCTGCTCGTTGGCAACACTCACTCCCCCATCTCCTTCCCAGCGCTCCTTCTCTATGCTAGCTAATCTGGTGGCTAATGAATCCAGTCTCAAATTGATGGGCAAATGAGTGATTTATCTGAACACATGACCACCCTCCCCCATCAAGTAATAAGTGCTTTCTACGGAACGTTGCAATCTACACGGTGGTGCTGATGGTGACATTTGAGGCAGGATGGTCATCAATGAAGACAATATCATGACATCTTTGGATGTTTTTCAAATCATCACCTAGTAGGTGATGATTCGAAATGCCTCCACTTTTGCATTTTATTTCCACTAGGGATTGCAGAGATTGGATTTGGGGTTGCAGAGAGAGCTCTCCAGAGGACACTTGCTTCTGCTTCTTTTCTGACGTCAACATTCAGATGTCCAACTAGAGACCAAACTCATTCACTTCTGGAGGTCTGAATGTTTACAACTCCTTCCCACCTTTCTTTCTTTCTTTTCTTTTGAGATAGGGTCACACTTTCACGCAGGCTGGAGTGCAGTGCTGCGATCATGGCTTACTGCAGCCTTACCCTCCTGGGCTCAGGTGATCCTCCCACCGTAGCGGTGAATCCATCTGGCTCTGCAGCAACCTCAATTCTTGCCCTCGGAAGAAGGAGTCTGAGCAAAGTACATAAGGCAAAGCGAGAGACTGAGGAAAGTTTTAGAGCAGGAACAAAACGAAGTCAAGTACTCTCAAGAGAGGCCAGACAGGCGACTTGAGAGGTGCAGGTGTGTGTTTTGACCTTTGACGGGGTTTTATATATTGGAGTGCTTTCGGGGGGTTGTGTCCCTCCTCCCCTGATTCTTCCCTTTGGGGGGCTGTCCACCTGTGCAGTGGCCTACCAGCACTTGGGTGAGGCTGCACTCACAGTGTGTTTACTGAAGCTGTGCACACGCTCACTGGAGGTATTCTCTTATCAGTCTAGCATTCCTAGAGGAAGGTCGTATACCAATTAAACTCCACCATTGTCCTCTTAATGCACATGCCTGAGGCCATTTGCCCAGCTCCTGAGATCTTATCAGGATGTGGTTGATCACCAGCTTCAGATGTTTCTGTCTATTGGGAGACGGGCCTTCCGTCTGGCTGCAACCAATTATCATTATTTTAGAGGGACAGTTAACAACCACCTGACCAATTATCATTATTTTAGAGCAGGCATCCCCAAACTTTTTACACAGGGGGCCAGTTCACTGCCCCTCAGACCGTTGGAGGGCCGCCACATTCTGTGCTTCTCTCACTGACCACCAGTGAAAGAGGTGCCCCTTCCTGAAGTGCGGTGGGGGGCCGAATAAATGGCCTCAGGGAGCTGCATGTGGCCCGCGGGTGGTAGTTTGGTGACACCTGTTTTAGAGGGACAGTTAACAACCGCCTGACCATCACCTGATGGTGGCCTCACATTCCTGGTTGGAGGCGGGGCCTTCTCCTTCCCTGCTCACATCTAACTAGCTACCTACAATAACACTACCTCAGCCCCCTTCCCCATGAGCTGAGACCATAGGCACACACCACCACATCCAGCTAATTTTTAAATTTTTCTGTATAGATGCTGTCTCCCTGTGTTGCTCAGGTTGGTCTCAAACTCCTGGGTTCAAGCGATCCTCCTGCCTTGGCCTCCCAAAATCCTCCATATCTTTCAAGACTTTACTGAGATGTCACCTCCTCTGGAAAGCCTTCTGGGATTGTTCTTCCCATATGTTGAACATCTGAGGGCTTCGTATCAGCACCACGCATTTGTCTGCCAGCTATACTCTCCAAACTCTGTTCACTAATAACCACTGGGGAACGATTATTCTCCAATGCCTTTCTAATGTCTTAGAATTCGTGACCTAGGGTTTGCCAACCTGAGGGCCCATAGTGGCCGGTTCAGAATGCTGGGGACTGCAGTAAACCAGAGGATTTACACGGTGATTGTTCCTCATTCCGGCCAGCAAGGCCATCTGGGAACGACAGTACAGTGTTGCCAAATCTACTAGTTTGAAGACGCTGATGATATGGTTTGCATCTGTGTCCCCACTCAAATCTCATGTCAAATTGTAATCTGCCTTGTGGGAGGTGATTGGATCATGGGGCGGATTTCCCCCTTTGGTACTGTTTTTGTGACAGAGTTCTCATGAGATCTGGTTGTTTAAAGTCTCTGGCCATGTGAAGTACCTCATTCCCCCTTCAACTTCCGCCATGACTGTAAGCCCCTTGAGGCCGCCCCCTCCAGAAGCAGCTGCTGCCATGCTTCCTGTGAAGCCACTGTGAGCCTATTAAACCTCTTTTCTTTATAAATTACTCAGTCTCATAGCAATGCAAGAATGGATGGATAGAGCTGATAATTATTTTTACATAAAAACCTCTCCTTTCAGGCAAATAAAGCACATTGATGGATTTGGCTCTGGAGCCAGGACTCTGAAGGTCCTTGTTGGTCTGGGTGCGTCTGGGTGCCTGAAGTCATGCATGACACGGGTGGTCTTCAGCAGCCACTGCTACTCATTTACCCTCTGCCTGTCGCAGCATCTGGAACCTTACATTACTAAAGGCATGCTGCAGAAGTTAGGTACAGCAGCTTTGAAACATGACCCCCAAATTCTTTGATGCTCCTTCCATCAAGAGGCAAAGGTGCAGTAAACCAGAGGATTTACCCGGTGGTCACTCCTCATTTTGGCCACCAAGGCCGTCTGGGAACGACCGTTCAGGGCAGGCTGACCCCTCCTTCCCCTGGAATCTACAGCCTGTGGTTGCTTGACCCATGGAGTATGGCAGAAGAACCACCATGCCAGCTTCTGGCCGCTGGCTCTCAGAACACAGAGAGGCCCTGAGAAAGGCCAAGCAGCCCATGAGGAGGCTGAGTGCAATGAAACCAAGACCCTCATCCCACCCTCATCCCCCACCCAGCTCCCCCTGACAGCCAACCCCAACTCGCCATGAGGGCACCATCTTAGAAATGGACCCTCCAGGCCCCAGCCAAGCTGTCCCAGCTGACACCACACAGAGCAGGGATGAGCCTTCCCCTCTAAGCCCTGCCTGAACTGCGGATTCCCGAGCAAGATCAAGCTCCTAAGCACGGGGGTTGTTTGTCACAGCAATAGACAACTGCAACATCCGTAGCCCTGGGCTTGAGTCCCGGCTCCTTTTGCCCCTGACTCTGGCATCTTGGGCCCTTTGCCTCCCCACAGCCTCAGTCTACTCACTGAAGAAGGGAGGGTTTGGTCTGCTCACAGTGTGGAATGCTGTGTTGTTTGTGCAGTGGTGGGGGCGTGAAGTGGCATCCCCCCGATCCCCGGCCTTGCAAAGCAGATGGGCATCGTCGAGGGAAGCACAAGACGCCCTGACCCTGTGACCCCAGACTCTGGCCATGCTGCCTGAGGTCCTCTCCCTCAGCCCCCAGCTCTGGATTTCCACCCTGAATCCTTCCCTCACTCAGGTCGGAAGGGCTTTGGCTCTGAGGTCAACTCTGCACACATGCTCTGGAAGACAAGGCCAGCTGACTTGTAAGGGCAAACAACTGGAGACAGCCTCGGAGTCCGTCACGGGCAGAAGGGCTTCATGCATCACGGCTTATGTATAGACTGCAGATGAACGGAGTCACGCTCTATGCAGCCGAGTGCAGCAGCCTCGATAACGTGATACTGAGTCAAAACAGTAAGCTGCAGGGTGACTCATCCAGTGTAGTTCCATTAAGTTTCAGAGCAAACAAAACCAATGTTTATGGATACAGATGTATGTGTGAAAACAAATTTGGGAAGGTGAACTCCAGATTTAAGGAGTTAATTCCTTCGGGAGGGAGACAAATACAGAAATGCAATCAGAGAGGGCCGCCTGAGGGCTCTATTTCCCGAAAGTGATTCATGAAGGAGGAGGAGCAGGACCAGAAACCTGTTAGAACTGGAGCTGGAGCCAGCTGTGGTGGCACACATCTGAAATCCCAGGGGCTCAGGAGGCCAAGGCAGGAGGTTTGCTTGAGGCCAGGTGGGGACTAGCCTGGGCAACATAAATATTAAAAATGAATTAGCCAGGCATGATGGCAGGCACTTGTCATCCCAGCTACTTGGGAGACTGAGGCAGAAGGATCGCTTGAGTCCAGGAGCTTCAACCTGGTGGAAATTATAATTGTACCACTGCACTCCATCCCAGGCAACAGAGTGAGACCCCGTCTCTAAAAAAATAAAATAAAATAATTAATTAAAATAAAGAACTGGAGCCAAGTGAGAAATCCATAGGTGTTTATTACATTATTTTCTGTACTTTTCTATATGTCTGAACTATTTCATAAGTAAAAAGAACAGATTTCCCAAATGAAGAATTGAAGTCAATGGTGAGCGGGGCCTCTTCCAGTTTTCTGAGTCACACTGAAGCCTCCGGCAGTTCTAGAGGGAGCATCTGCATCTCCCACTCTCCCAGCGCAAGCCGGCTCCATAGTACACTCCCAGTCCTAACACAGAATGACTAACGTGGGATTCCCACCGTGGCGAGTGTGTGTGCGTCTGTGCGCGTGTGCACTCTCCCAGGGAGTCTCCCACCTGCCTCCAGGCTGGCCCGAAGCCTCTCGGCCTTCTGCACACCCTCCCAGAGGTCATGCCGGAAGCCGCCCATGTGAGAAAGTCAGTGCAGGGACTGAGGAGGCTGGGCACTGAAGGTGCCCCCTGGCTCCCTGGCCTAATTGCCTGTGACCTTGGGTTTTGCGTTCCTCACTTGCAAAGTGTATGTGAGGGTAGAGCATAAATCGAAGCTTTCTTCTGGACCCTCACATCTTCTTCATTTCCCATGCCCTAGGTAGCCTTTGCCCCAGTGAGATAGCAGCAAAAATAACAACTGCAGCTGCGGTTTACTCAGCACCGAGAGGTGATGATCTCATTTAGCCCTCACCACGGACCCCTGATGGATGAGGAGGCTGAGGATCAGAGAGGCCCCGAGGCTAGTCCCAGGAAACACAGTGGAGATGCCGTGTTGCTGGGGCTTTGAGGAGTGCAGAGGGAGGAGGGCTGCCATCACACTGGCCCCTGTCCACCCCAGCCTCCGGCCACCCTGCCTGAGGTTCCTCCCACTCAGCCCCCAGCTCTGGATTTCTACCCTGAATCCTTCCCTAGCTCCGGCTGGATGGGCTTTGGCTGGATGAGAGTTCTGGGAGCCAGGCCCAGGGAAGCTGGGGCAGCAGGCAGAGGCCCCAAGGTCCCAGGCACACCAGGGCTGCCCAGAGCCTCTAGCCTTGGAGGCAGGGACAGTGGATAGAAGAGGACATGGGACAGAGACCTCTGCTTCAGAAACTGGATCCACTATTGCCATGGTGGCCTCTCAGGGAGGCATCTCCACACCCACAAGTCACCTGCCATCGTCTGACCCGCACGACACCCTCGACAGGCAGGGCCACTGGTGAAATCCACTTCCTGGAAACCGAGGCTCAGCGAGGCCGGTCTTGGGTTACCACTTTTCAGCTCCTTGATGAGTTGTTGGAAGTAAGCACACCTGCGCCCATGGCCCCGAAAAGCCCCTCTCTCTCTTCCCCAGAGGTCCCTGTGATCCTGACTTTTAATGCCACAGGTGAGTTTTGCCTAGTTTAAACTCCATGTAAATGGGACTGTCCGGTTTGTATGGTTCCTTCACAGTTTCTTTTGCTCATCACTCTCAGAGGTCTCTCGCTGCAACATGACTGTCATTGCTCTTGTTCCTAGCTACGTGATACTCCTTGCATGGGTGTGCCACAAGTTCCCCTGGCATACATACTGATGGGCGTCTGGGCTGTTCTCAGGTTTTGAAGCCCCTGGCTTTCTGCAGCTCCTGCTGTCCCCTGCCTGAGCCCTGGAG
This sequence comes from Saimiri boliviensis, assembly GCF_048565385.1. Lineage (NCBI taxonomy): Eukaryota > Metazoa > Chordata > Mammalia > Primates > Cebidae > Saimiri > Saimiri boliviensis. The sequence goes on from NC_133456.1 coordinate 21,150,735, forward strand.
CCTAGCAGCAGCCTGGGTCTGGGGCAGGTGCTGCAATGCTCCTCATTTTAGAGAAGGAATCAGAAGGCAAGTAGAGTCAGGAGCCATCTGCCAAGACTGGAGCTAGCATCTCCCCGGTAATACTTGCCCCTAAGCCCCAGCCTATCCCAGGTCACCAGACCACCCCTGCCTCCCCTACCCCAGCCCAGGGCTGCTCACATCTGCCTCTTTGACAGTCGCCTTTCCTTTCACATGAGCCTGTGTGCTGTCTGCCTGCCCTTCCCCAGCAGGTTCCATGAGTGAGTCTGTGCTTGGGGCCAAGCAAGTGCTCAAGAAATTTGTCACCCACCTGTCCTCCTGCTCCACCCCAGTGCCCTCTTACCTCAGTGCCCAGGGCCCAGGGCTGGTCAGGAGGCCTAAGGTGTTAGAGTGCTACAAACTCAGGTGAGGCCTTGGGCAAGTCACTTCACCTTTCTGTGCCTCAGTTTCTTCCCCTTTACAGTGACATTGTTGAGAGGATGACGTGAATTAATCCCTGAGAGGCGGCTGGCTGAGTGCCTGGCCTGCGGGAGTGTCCATGGTCACAGAGGCTATGATGCCTACTCCTGCTTGCTGTTGTTATAACCCAGGTGAAGAAGGCACCAATTCCCAGGCCTGGTCAACCTCAGCCCAGTGCCCTCCCTGCCCCATTAATTTTGTGTGTGTGTGTGTGTGTGTGTGTGTGTGTGTGTGTGTGTGTGCATACGTGTAGAGCATCCTTTGAGCTTAACAAAATATTGACTTCCTGATAAAATCCTTTCCCCCAGGCTACTGTCCCTCTCCTTACTGGACTGACCCTTTGAGGGTCTCAGAGCCAAACTGATGGCTCTACAGTTCCCCCACTGCCTTGGGTCCTACTCTTAGTTTTCAAGACAATTAATTAAAAAATGTAAATGGTGATTGCTATGGTCTGAATGCCAAATCCATGTGTTGCAATCCTTATCCCCATGGTGATGGTGTTGGGAGGTGGAAACTTTGGGAAGTGAGGAGGTCATGAGGGTGGGGCCCTCATGAATGGGATTAGTGCCCTTATACAAGAAGCCACAGAGAGCTCCCTTGCCCTTCCCACCATGTGAGGACACAGCGAGAAGGCACCATCTATGAATCAGAGAGCAGCCGATCCACAGGCACCAAGTCTGCTGGCACCTTGGCCTTAAACTTTCTAGCACCAGAACTGTGAGAAATAAATTTCTGTTGGTTATAAAACTACCCAGTCTATGGCACGTTGTTATAGCAGCAAGAATGAACTAAGACAGTGGTAGAGGCCTGCAGTAAAAAAAGTCAAAAGTCTCAAGAGAAAGAATGGAAAATCAGGCTTTCTTTCTCATCCTTGTGCATTTTCAGTTCCCTCTCATGTGGCTCCAATATTTCCAGTTCCTTCTGTATCTTTCCAGAAATATTCTATCCTACACAGGATGGCTCCTGCATTTATGTCCACATGAATGGTATTCTCTACATAAGTTCTTCACCTTGCTATTATTTTTTACAGCAGAAAAAAATATCAAATTGAGCAAAGCAGCCCCAAACCACTGCTACTTAAAAAATTTTTAGTTTGCAATAGTTTAAGACCCACATGAAGTTGCAAAAATAGTACAGAGTTCCCATGCACCTTTCACCCAGCTTCTCCCAGCTCCCCTAGTGCTAACATCTTACATAATCATGCTACATTGTCAAACTGGGAAATTGACATGGTACAGTATCACTAAGTCAGACCTTATTTGGATGTTACCAGTCTTTACATGTAAGAGTTATTTCATTGGTTTTTGTTTTCTGGTGCAAAATTCTCTGTAATTTTCCCACTTGGATAGATTCTGTAGCCATCAGGCTATAGAACTATTCCAATCACCAGAAAGAAATGCCCTCATGTTACCACTAGAATCACACCTTCCCCCAACCCTATCCCTTAGCAACCACTAATCTGTTCCCTATTACTATAATTATGTCACTGTGACAATGTTACATAAATGGAACCATATAGTATGTAATCTTTTGAGATTGGCATTTTTAGCTCAGCATAGTGCCCTGGAGATCAACTCAAGTTGCTGTGCTTATCAAGAGTCCATCTCTTTTTCATTACTGTGCAGTCTTCCATTTCATGGGTGTCCCACAGTTTGTTTATTCACTCACCTGCTGAAGGGCATTTGGGCTGTGTCCAGCTTTTGGCCATCACAAATAAAGCTGTTATAAATGTTCATATGCAAGTTTTTGCATAAACCTGTCTTCATTTTTCAGGGATAAATGCCCAGAAGTATAATTGCCAAGTTATATGGTAAGTGTGTGTTTAATTTGATAACAAAATGCCAAACCATTTTCCAGAGAGGCCATACCCAGGAGCAAGTAGGAGGGCTCCAGTTGCCTGTGTCCTTGCTAGCGCTCATCATTGTTCCTATTTTTTATATTAGCCATTTTGACAGGGGGTAATGATATCTCACTGAAGCTTTAATTTGCATCTCCCTGATGCCTGTGATGCTGAACTTCTTTTCTTGTGCTTTGGATTCGCCATATATCATCTTCAGTGAAGTAGCTGTATGTGTCTCTTGCTGATTTTCTAATTGGAGTGTTGGTTTTGTTTTTCCTTTTTGAGACGCGTGTTACTCTGTCGCCCAGGCTGTAGTGCAGTGGCATGATCTCTGCTCACTGCAACCGCTGCCTTAGCCTCCCAAGTAGCTGGGACTGCAGGCACATTCCACCAAGCCTGGCTAATTTTTGTATTTTTAGTAGAGACAGGGTTTCATCATATTGGTCAGGCTGGTCTTGAACTCCTGACCTCAGGCAATCCACCAGGCTCAGCCTCCCAAAGTGCTGGGATTGCAGGCATAAGCCACAGCATCCAGCACTTCGTACTACTGAGTTTCTTACTATTGAGTTTAGAGTGTTTTTATGTATTCTAGATACAAGTCCTTCATCAGAGATGGGATTATTTGCAGACCTGCAAATACTGTCTCCCAATCTGTGGCTTGCCTTTCCATCCAGAGATTTTTACAGAGTGAACATTTTTATTTTCTTGAGACAGTGTCTTGCTCTGTCATCAGGCTGGAGTGCATTGGTATGACCACAGCTCCCTGCAGCCTAGGCCTCCTGGACTCAAGTGATCCTCCTGCCTTAGCCTCCCAAGTAGCTGAGACTACAGGTGTACACCATCACTCTTGAATTTAAACTTTTTTTTTTTTTAGAGACAGGGTCTTCCTGTGTTGGCCAGGCTAGTCTCAAACTCCTGGCCTCAAGCAATCCTCTTGCCTCAGCCTCCCAAAGTGCTCAGATTGCAGGCATGAACACCGTGCCTGGCTGAGTGAACATTTTTAATTTTGATGAAGTCCAATTTATCAGTTGGTTCTTTAATGTCTAGACACCTTGCCTTTTACTTTAATATAGCTTAAAGATGGTTCCATAACAGCATGTAAAGAACTTCCTTATTTCCATTGTACAGATGAAGCATAATTTATTTACTCAGTTCCCTGTTGGGGAACTAACTGTCCAAACTTGTGCTACCCTAAACACCACTGCAATGAATAACTTTGAGCAGACATTCTTTCTCACACTGTGGGCTCCACATGCCCACGTGCTAGTCAAAGCATTCAAGCATTGGACATAGGAATAGTGTCTTTCCCTTGCTTCCCCACTGCAACGTCTAGGCGACACTCTTCCCTTTACCTTTTACCAGCATCTAATAACAAGACGTGGTCAGGTTGTTTGGTCTTTACCTATTTAAAAAGTGAAGAATAGTTTCTCCCCGTGGTATTAGTTTGGCTGTCTCACAGAGCTTTTTGTTTCCTTCCTTCCTTTTCTTTCTTTCTATTTCTAATTTTTGAATAAGTTATTGAAGGATAATTCTTCTTTTCTGGAGAAAACAAGGAAACAGTGAGTATAGCTGTTAATTCTTCTTACTCAGACAAATGCATATTTCAATGTAGAGGAAGAATTGGTGAAGCTGAAAGTAACTTATGCCTTAAAAAACTGGTTTTTCTTTCTCTCTCTCTGTCTTTCTTTCTTTCTTTTTTCAGTCTCACTCTGACCCCCAGGCTAGAGTGCAGTGGTGCAATCTCAACTCACTACAACCTCCGCCTCCCGAGTTCAAACGATTCTCCTTCCTCAGCCTTCCAAGTAGCTGAGATTACAGGTGCCTGCCACCATGCCCGACTAATTTTTGTATTTTTAGTAGCGATGGAGTTTTGCCATGTTGGCCAGGCTGGTCTCAAACTCCTGACCTCAGATGATCCACCTGCCTTGGCCTCCCAAAATGCCAGGCTTACAGGCATCAGCCACCATGCCCAGTGCTTTCTGTGTTTTCTTCCTGGCAATGTTCAGTTCCTGGCCCGTGTGTTCCTTCCTCCTAGGCCCTGGCACTGTCAATTGGCAGGAGCCCATACTTCTCTGTCTGAAGGGAGTGGGCCGTGGGAATGCCAGGCCTGCCTCCTGTGCCAGTCCTCACCAACAGATGGGGCTGAGATCTGGACTGATGCCTTGTCCCTAACTTGCTGCCAGGAGTCTCTTCTCCTCTGTGGGCTCAATGTCCTCATCTGTGAAGTGGGGATAAAAATAGCACCTACTCATAGGACTGTTGAGAGGCCATTTATTTATTAGAGACAGGGTCTCACTCTGCTGTCCAGGCTGAAGTGCAGTGGTGAGATCACAGTTCATTGAAGCCTTGACCTCCTGGGCTCAGGTGATCTTCCCACCTCAGCCTCCTGAGTAGCTGGGACCACAGGTGCATGCCACCGTGCCTGGCTAACTTTTTATTTTTTTTGTAGAAATGGGGTCTCATTATGTTGCACAAGCTGGTCTCAAACTCCTGGCCTCAAGTGATCCTCCCGCCTTGGCCTCCCAGAGGGTTGAGATGATTACAGGTGTGAGCCACCCGCCCAACCAACAGGATGCTTGAGTAAACATGCATGGCAGCACTTAGAACAATTCCTGGCACACAGTGGGTGCTATGCAAGCATCGGCCCTTCTACTGTGAGTATCATCTGTAGGTAGCGTGGCTCTAAGCATCAGTTTTCCCACAAAGTGATCATCCAGCCCCCACTGCACTCTCCCACCTCTGAGGCAGGTGTGTTGCAACCCAGAGGTCTCCTGGCAGCCACGAGACAGTGGCACTGCCACAGGAGCCCCTGTGAGCACGGCCTCCTCCTGCTGGCTGCAAGCTGTTGCCTCCCATTTGCCCCATCCCTTAGGGAGGCCCCAGTGACGCAGAACTGGCAAGCCCCAGAATTGGAGCTCAGAAGGAGATGGTTCTCGGCTTCACCCAGGAAATAATTCAAGGACAAGCCAGCAGTGTTAGACAGCAACTTTTACTGAAGTGGCAGTGCACAGCAGCAGGGGTACTGCTCCCTGCAAGAGCAGGGCTACCCCATAGGTAGTGTGCCCAGAGTGGCAGCTCAGAGAAAGTTCTGCAGTCATATTCATATCCACTTTTAATTATATGCAAATTAAGGAGCAGATTATGCAGACATTTCTGAAAAAAAAAAAGCGTGATAACTTCCAGGTCATCAGGTTGTTGCCATGGAAAGGGGTGGTAACTTCTGGGTGTTGCCACGGCAATGGTGAACTGCCATGACACTGGTGGGCATGTTTTATGGAGAGGTGCTTTCACCTCTTACCCGCTTCAGTCTGGTCTGGAGTTCAAGTCCCGGCCTCTGGAGTCAGCTCCACCTCCTACCTCACCTCTAGCCATTCCCTACCTGCGTGCCCAGTTCTTTGTCAGGGACAGGGCCTGTCTAAAGGTGACCAAGGACAGGTTGGAGACAGGTATATTTGACACTATGCAGTCAAAACCACAGAGAAAGGCTGCTTGAATGGGCAGCTCAGGGCCCTGAGAAGTCCCCCAGGGTGGAAGGTGTTGGCCTGGGTGACATCTCAGCAAGAGGGTTGGGGGCTTCCCTCCTGCCCTGCTCTCTTTTCCCCAGGGCCTTTTGGACCCTTACTCTCCCGGAGTGGGGATGGAGCTCTGGAGAGGACCCACTGGGAAAGCAGGTCTGTGTCACTACCAAGAGCATGGACTCGAGCATCTTTATTTGAATCCTGGCTGTTGGCTGTGACCTTGGGAGAGCCACTTAACCTCTCTGATCCCCAGTTTCTACATCTGTAAAATGAGGCGGAAAGCAGTGTCTGCTTCTTAGAGTGGTTAGGAGAGTTAAATGTGGTGATGCTTGTGAAATGCTTGGCCTGGCACTTGGCATGTGGTGATCGCTCACTGGGGGGTCACAGGCAGAGTATAGTAGTAGTTGCTGTTGAACAGAAGGGTCTCAGGTCATTGCTTCTGCCATGACCTCTACCTGGAGCATCTTCCTCACTCCCTCCACTTGTCTAATCCCACTCATTCTCCAGGTCTTAGCCCATGCAACACTCACCATGTGCCAGGCCTTGGGAACATGAGGGGAGCAGGCCACCCCAACCCCTTGGGAGCACCTTCGAAAGCAGTGCCTTGCAGCTGAGTGGAGCCAGCCTGGGCTGGGAATCAGAGACCTGGGTTCTCATTCCAGATCAGCCGCCAACTGCCCAAGTGCCTCAGGAGCTGCTTGAGAAGGTGCTCCCAAGGGGTCGGGGGTGGCCTGCTCCCCTCATGTTCCCAAGGCCTGGCACATGGTGGGCGCTTGCATGGGCTAAGACCTGGAGAATGAGTAGGATTAGACAAGTGGAGGTGGACAGCCACTTTCCCATTGAGGAGAGTGAGTCCTTCCGCCTCAGCCTCCCAAGTAACTGTGACTACAGGCATGTGCCACCACACTCAGCTAATTTTTCTATTTTTTGTAGAGATGGGGCCTCACTATGTTGTTCAGGCTGATCTCAAACTCCTGGAGCAATCTGCCCAACTCAGGCTCCCAAAGTGCTGGGATTACAGGCGTGAGCCACTGTGCCCTGCCTCTCTTCCCATTTCTGATCCTGGCTTCCTATAGAACTGATTTTGACTCTCTAAGTCTGGCCCCTGGTCCCCTCTACCAGCTCCCACCATCCCTCATTTCACCATAACCTGCAGGCAGCCTTCCCTCCTGCACCGGCCTCAATGTCTAGGTGGCTGAGCCAGAGAAAGGCAGATGCCGCGGTAGTGGGGTGGGGGAGGCCTAGGCTCTGAGAGCTGTCCTGGGGCAGATACCCCCTGAGTTGGCCCCCCCAGGGGTGGGAGAGGGCAATTCCAGGCCGCCCAGAGGTGAGCTCACTGCGTGGGAGGAAGCAAGCCTCATCACCTCCATCCCCCACCCCAGAAATGTAAGTGTAAGTTGTGGGGTTGGGTGCTGCAAAAGGAATTTTGGAGCAGAAGTGTGAGCTGGATCGGTCTGCTGTATATCACCTGGGGCACACGTTAAAATGCAGATTCCTGGGCCCGCTTCAGACATGCTGACTCATGTGGTCTGGTGGTGGTGGTGGAGGTCTTCAAATCTGCATTTTAACAGCACCTCAGGGCATTCCCATGGGAACCACTCAGGAGGAACTGGGATTTTTTCCCCAACTCTGAGGCTCTGGGAAAACTTGCCTATGCCCAGAAGCGAGCATCAAGCAGAGTTGCCCAAGAGCTGCTCCTCCAGCCTCCTGTGGCTGGACTGGGTTCCGGGGAGCAGATGTGGGTGTGGCACTGCAGGAAGCAGGCCCTGAGGGACAAGGGACAGGAATGCAAAGGAGGAGCCCGGGGTGGAGCAGCTGATAGAGGCAGCCGCAGGCTTCTTCTCTCTGAGACCCTCAGTGAGCCACCCAAGGGCATACAGCTGGGTCCCCATAACCCGACACTAGCAGCTGGGAAGAGGTTGGGGATGGTGGTGTGTGCCGGCTACATAGAAAATTAGATGCAGTCCTGCCTTCCTGGGACTTGGAGTAAAGCAGGCAAATGTTACCAGTTTTTAAACTGAGCGATGCAGAGAGCTACAGGTGCAAATGGAGAGGGGAATCTCAAGAGTGAGTAGTGGGGAGGGGGAGGGTGCCCTAGGTCCAGCACTGCATGGGTGGGTGGAGGTGCGGAGGGGCATCCCAGCTACGAGAGGGAGTGGTGGTGGTGGTGGGGGGGTGTCGGGGTGGAGCTGATTCCTGCCCTTCCAGCCACTCCTGAACCCCGTGGAGGAGCCTGGGGGCTCTCTGTGGGGAACTCTCACCATCTGCCTTTGGACCCAGGAGAAGGCCCAGACATATGCTTGAAGAGGTCTGCAGAGAAAGCTGAGGAGAGTTGAATATGCCAAGCTCAGCTATTCGTGTGGATTGAGGCACAGAAGCACAGGCTGGCCACGCAGGACAGAGGGTTTTATTTAGAGAGTGGCAGTCTGGAGGGGCCTTGCCAACAGAGCACTTCAGCAATCATCTGATGCTGTTTCTCACTTAACAGAGAAGCTGGGGCCCAGAGAAGGCAGAAGCCTACCTGACGCCACACAGCTGCAGCTGACAAACCCTGAATTGGAACCTAGGCCTCCGATTCCGAACCAGCACCTTTGCAATGGGTGGCAAGTGCATAGTGTGGGCAGGCCTTCCTAACCCACAGAGATCCCACACTCCCCATCTCTGCCTCGCACCCAGCCTCAGCTCCTTCATAGCACGCATCCAGACAGCTTCCACCAGGCACTCAAGGTTGGCTCCAGAGAGGAAAACTATGTGCCATCCCTGCTCAACACTCAGAAGGACTGCTCCCAAATGTGTTCTCAGTGGCAGAGCCTGCTAAAATTCTGAGTTTTAAGGGGTCCTTCTCTGCCCACTATCACTGCAGCCCTGACTCCTCCCCCACTCCACACCTGGTGCCAAACGCTTCTGCATCTTCCGGGGAGAAATGTTCGTCCTCTCTAACCCCTTGAAACTGGATGCAAACTTGGGTGGGGTTGTACATTGGGGTGGGAGGTAGAAGGACTCTAGGGTTTTAGCTTTTAAATTAGATTTTCAAAACAGCCTGTGACTTTGAAAGGAACAGAGTCACTCATTTGCTTTATAGTATGTGCCACAAGTCAAGCGCTTTTCCTGTACTGCGCCTGGTGCTATGGGTTAGAGTGCTTCTCTGGGGCCGGCCTGCTGGGTTCAAATCCTGACTCAGCCTGGAGCAAGTGACATCACCCGAAAACCCTCCAGAAGTGTTGGCTGTAATTTTCATCTCATTCCTTTGAAACAGCCCAATCCAAGAACTACTGTGTCAGAGAAGATGTTTTTTGGCTGCAAGTAACAGAGCATCTACAAGTAGTTTAAACAGCAAAGATGTTTGCCATTTCACATCATGAGAAGTTCAGAGGAACCACTCAGAGTCAATTCTGTGTCTCAGGGAAGTTTTCAAGGACTCCATTTTTGTCTTTCTGCTCTGCTATCTCCTTAGCCAGCTGATAAACATATGGGGGACCAACAGGCACCCCTACAGCCAGGTGATCCATGTGGGATTCCTTGGTGCCCCTGGCTAGTTGGTAGAGGTGTCAAGAGCATTTGTGAGGTTAATCTTAGGTGTCAACTTGACTGGATTAAGGGACATCTAGATAACTGGTAAAGAATTATTGCTGGGTGTGTCTGTGAATTTGTTTCAGGAAAAGATTGGCATTTGAATCAGCAGTGAGTCAAGAAGATTGCCCTCACCCAATGTGAATGGGCACCATCCAATCAGCTGTAGACTTAGACAGAAAAAGAAGGCAGAGGAAAGGTGGGCAATTTCCTGTCTCTTCTGGAGCTGGGATACCCTTCTCACACCCTTGGACATTAGAACTGCAGGTTCTCAGTCCTTCAGCCTCTGACTAAGAGTTGCACCATCAGTTTCCTTTGTTCTCAGACCTTTGGCCTTGAACTGAGTGAGCCACACTACTGGCTTCCCTGGTCTCCAGCTTGCAAACAGCCTATCATGGGACTTCTCAGCCTCCATAATTGCATGAGCAAATTCCCCTAATCAGTCCACTTGACGATTCTTGGTTATAAACGGTTCTTGTTTCCAGCCACTGAGTTTTGGGTTGGTGTGTTACTTTGCATTCTTATAGCATAGCTGACTGGTACATCCTCCCCAGAGAGACTGATGTTCAGAGATGATTGCCGTCCCATTAGCCATCTGTCTGGCTCCTCTTTACTCAGACCCCTGATACAGCTTGGATGTCACCTCCAAATCTCATGTTGAGATGTAATCCCCCATGCTGGAGGTCGGGCCTGGTGGGAGGTGTTTAAATCAACGGGGTGGATCCCTTATGAGTGGTCTGGGCCATCCCCTTGGTGATGAATGAGCTCTCACTCTGAGTTCACATGGGATCTGGGCATTTCAAAGTGTGTGGTGCCACCCTCCCCAGCTTGCTCCTGCTTTCACCCTGTGACATACCTGCTCCCACTTCACCTTCTGCCATAATTGTAAGCTTCCTGAGGCCTCCCTGGAAGCTGATGCGGGAGCTGTGTTTCCTGTACAGCCTTCAGAACCATGAGCCAATTAAACCTCTTTTCTTTATAAACTACCTAGCCTCAGGTATTCCTTTATACTAATGTAAGGACAGCCTAATACAACTCCTTTCCTATTGTGAGTCTGTCCCCTTTCTGGTGGAGTCTTGGGGGAAGGCAGGGCCCGCCTCCCACTACAAAACCCAGAAGCACAAGATCCTCCCTCTTCCTCCTTCCTGGTGTCCAAATCCTGGGCCCGACCCAGAAACTCAATGTGCCGTGACAGATGCAAAGGCGCAGGGGTAGAGCAGCAGTTATGAACAGAGGCGGCAGCAACCAAGGCAGCCCAGCAACAGCAAAGGCCCTGTTCTCACAGGTGCTCCCAGCTTGTGGGAGTGGCCCCTCGGCAGTGCACCCTAGGCAGAGCACCCTTGGCCTCCCCAAACCTGGCTCCTACCTATTTTTCTGAGTCTGGTTCTCCAGACTTCCTGAAGATTCTGTGAGCTACCCGATATCCCTCCAGTAAATTCCTTCACATCTTAAGAAGGCCAAGCTCTGCTCTAATGCCTGCAGCCATGAGCCCTGAGCTCTGACTGACATGCAGGAAGCAATGACCTAACCTTTCTATGCCTCGGGTCCTCAAGGGAGACCGGGATGGTAATAGCACTTACTTCATAGGACCGAAGTGAGGTCATCCAAGCAGCACAGGGCTTGGCACACAGCAAGCTCTCAATAAATGCTAGCTGTCAGCACTACACATCCTTCAGCTTCCAGGGAGGTCAAGGGAAATACAAAACTAAGATTCTTGAAGCCAGATATGTCTTTGTCTCCTTTAAAGTCATCTCAGAAACCCAAAGGGTTGCCACTGCTGGTAAAGGGACAATGATGATGATGATGGTGATGAAGACAGCAAACACTTCCAACAGTTGCATAGTTGCTTTTTGTTTTGTTTTGTTTTACTGCCAGGAACTGTTCTAAGTACTCCACAAACTTTATCTCATTTAAACTCTCATAAGCATTCCATGAGGAAGTGTTATTTCACGTCATGAGAAGTTCAGAGGAGCCACTTGAAGTCAATTCTGCATCTCAAGAAAGTTCGAGATTGCCCTCAGCCAATGTGAAAGGGTGCCATCCAGTCAGCTGAGGACCTAGATAGAACAAGAAGGCGGAGGAAAGGTGGGCACATTTCCTGACTTTTCTGAAGCTAGGATACCCTGCTCACACCCTTGGATGTTAGTACTGCATTGGAACTCTTTTTTTTTTTTTTTTTTTTTTTGAGGAGTCTCGCTCTATCGCCCAGGCTAGAGTACAGTGATGCCATCTTAGCTCACTGCAACCTCCGCCTCCCAGGTTCAAGCGATTCTCCTGCCTCAGCCTCCTGAATAGCTGGGACTACAGGCTCATGCCACCACACCTGGCTAATTTTTTTGTATTTTTAGTAGAGACAGGGTTTTACTATGTTGGCCAGGATGATCTCAATCTCTTGACCTCGTGATCCACCTGCCTCAGCCTCCCAAAGTGTTGGAGTTATAGGTGTGAGCCACAACTCCTGGCCTAGAATCCATTTTACAGATAAGAACACTAAGGCACAAAGAGAGGAACCGGTTTGCCCAAGGTCATATGAGTTGCGGGCAGCGGCACTGGGGTTTGATCCCAGTGCTCTGGCTCCAGAGTCAATGGCATCAGGATGAAGCTGTGGAGAGCACAGCAGGTGCTCCATAGTGGCTTCTCTTGTGCAAGATCATTCAATTACCCAGTCCCTTGGACTGGTCTGTCCCCAGAAACAGCAAGCTTGGGATCCCTGGCTGTGTCACTGGCTTCAGGAATCTGGGGCATTTGGGACCTCAGTCCTTAGTGTGGATGCGTGGTTCCGGTCAGGACCACCTTTGCACCCCTAGGATGGTGCAGGAATGGAAGGCCTCCCCTTCTTGGCACTACCTCACTCTAGGGGCAGGAATCCAGCCTCTCCACCCCCAGCCTCCAAGTTTTGGGGTGGTATATTACTTGGCATTTTCGTGGCAAGGCTGAATTGGTACATCCTCTCTAGATATGCCATTGTTCAGAAATGACAGCCATGGAACCATGGGAGGCGCCGACTGGCTCCTTATCCCCCAGCCTGGCTGTGCTGACAGCTGACATCTAGACTCTGGGCTTGGTGCCCAGGCAGAGAGGCAGCCAGATGTGACTACTGGGGCCAAGAAGGCTGAGGTCACTTGCCCGGCACCTCATGGCTACTCATTGGTGGAGCCCAGATTTGAACCCACATCTGCCAACCCGAAGGCCCCTGTGGTGTAGCCAAAAGGAGCATGTGGCATCTGTTAGGCTCACATATGGCTGACAGTGGCTGTTTTGTGCACCGTTTTTGATTTTAAAAACCATCTTAAGAAACCAATCTCTGACATTTATGGAGTGTCAGTTACAGAGAGCCAGACCCTTACACATGTGACATCATTGAATCCCTCAGCTGCCCTTGAGGGCTGTGCCACACTCAGCCCTGTTTACAAAGGGGAAACCAAGGCCCTGGAGGCAAGGGGCCTCGTGCACGTTTGTGTTCCTTGCCTGCTTAGCACTCTTCACCCCTTTCTCTAGGAGGGGCACCTCAGTTTCCCTTTGGGAAACCTCCCACCATCATTGCTGCAGTCAGATCGACTGTCAGTCAAGGGGCCCTACCCTACTCTTCTTTGACCAAGGGGTAGGCACATGACCTGGGCTTGGCTCAATCAGGCCCTCTCTCCTGGGCCAGGGCCCACTCAAATCACATGATGTAAACAGGCCACCTGACAAAGAGGCTGTTTCACTTTGAAGACTCTCCTGGTCCTTGCTGCCTAGGCCCACTCATCTGAATCCCAGAAATTCTGAGACATTGACTCCAAGAATTATCTCTCATCCTTCCTATAAAGCCCCATATATCTGCCTGAAGTTAGCTGAGCCTATTTTCTATCATTTGCTTGCAATCCAGGGCCCTACGCAAATTTGAAGGAGTGCCCCAGGTTCACACAGGTAACACAGGAGTCACACCCAGGAGGTCTGACACCAGAATCCAGAGTCTAGGTGGCTGCCTGGGGTAAGACCGCCCAGGTAAAAGAGGGAATAAACATGGCCTGGGGCCCAGGGGTATTGTCCACCGTGGCTGTGAATTTGCCTTTGTCCCCACAATAAAGCTACACTGTTTCTATGAAAGAGTTATGTCCTAAGCTACTCAGAAGTGGTTTTCATTGTCCGCAATCTTCCTGGCTCCACAGATCCCACAGAACAGCCCCTGGCACCCCAAGAAGCATCTCTCTTACCCACACAGCCCCGCATTTCCCTGCTGCTCTGGAGGCGCTGGGAGAGCTTGACCCTCTGGGACTCTTTCCGGGGATCCAGGTGGCTGGGGATCCAGCATGGTAGTGCCTCTTAGAACCCTGGGGGTCAGCCAGCCAGGCTATTTCCACCTCCACATTTGTGTTATAGCTGTGTCCCTCCTGTATTAACATTTTCTTACTGTTGTGTGTTAAGTTGACACACATTCTTTACTGAAATCACTTAAAAATCTAGAAGACTTCATCACAGCTGGAAAGGGCACTGGTGTCACTGTGCATAATTAGAATGCAGCCATGCACAGAAAACAATATGTGTTACAGTCCAGCTCAGCACCATGGCCTACCCAGGGCTTGCCAGTGGCCAGAGCCTTGCCGGGGAGTTGGCAGGGCTTAGAGAGGTATCCCAGATGCGGGCACCACCCTGAGCCTCCACCCTGGATGGGACCAGAATCAAAGGTTTAAAAGGAAGCAGGAGGGGCATATGTCATCAGGACTACCTGAGGCTGTGTCACCAAAAAAAAAAAAAAAAAAATAGCAGGAGAGGAGCAAGGAGTTTCTCTGCTAGTGAGCTGATGTTATGTCAGGCCATGGCGTGTGCCATGAACTTCACATTTCAGGAAACACTGGTCCTCACGGTGCAGGTGAAAACAGAGAGGAAACCAGTCTTGTCCCAGGCTGCACAGCACATGGAGGAAGACAGCCTGGAGCTAGGCTGTCCAGCCCACATGCCAGCTCTTCTGGCAGCACCTTGCTTTGTCTCTTTAAAGCATTTCAGATGCTCCCAGGCAACTCCTGATGATCTGGGACCACATTAATCTCCGTAGCCACGCCCCTTCCATCTGTTGAGTTTGGGCCCTCCTCAATCCCCCACCCCCACGGCACCCACAGTGCCAGTTGGTGTGGGCTCTGCGAATGCAAACTCATTTAAATGTCAGCTGGAGCAACAGAGCTCAGCAAAGCAAGCAGGCAACAGAAATAGACGTTGACAATCACTGGTATCCTAGACTGTCAGCAGGCCTTCCAGACCCTCTTAACCCTTCCTGGGACAGGTAGCCCTTGGAGACACAAGATAACCAGGGACCCCAACCAGGGGAAACTCATGCACATACATAAACTTTGCATGTAATTTTGGAGGGGTCATGGGACTCATCCCATCTCAACATCTTGTGGGTTTGTTTTTTTTTTTTCTGTCTCAGTGAACCAGGGTTCCCAGAAAGATTTTGTTTGCAAAAAGTGATCTGATCCCAAGATTTTGGAAATGACTGGCCTCATTAATTTTTTCAGGCGGCTTCCAGTTGATAAGCTGTGAAAAAAATGCTCAAATCCACTCCAGAAGCAGCAGTTCAGGGTACATCTGTTGCAACCAGAAACTACTTCCAACTCTCGACTTATCTGTTTGTAAGGGTGAAACTTGAGGTTTATCTTAAATGTGGAGGACTCCTGCAGCATCAGTAAAAGTCTTTGACACTTTGAAGAGGATCCAAGGTTAAATTTCAGTAGGGAGGAGACACCTCATCTCCGTTCCTCGCCTCCACAGCCATGGCTCCTCCCCTTTGCCTTGCACAATTCAGGCACCATCTGATGGAATACAAAAGCAGCCATGCCCTGTGGATTGTTTAACTCTGAGGTCCCAGCCAAGGTCCTGAGTGGCTTTAATGTGTGTGCCTTGCCTTTGTCATCTCAGTGTCCCCATCTTCACAAAAGGAGAGAGTAGAAGCTCGGACAGGGACCAGCCCCAGCTTATGTTCCCCTTCTTGTTCTAGGACTTTGCATGCATAAGTTCTTGGCATTTGAAATCTCTCTTCTCCTGATTGCTTTGTTTCTTAGCAAGGATTGGAGTAAAAGATCTCCCCCAGAGGAAGTGGTAAGGACAGAAGCTGAACAATGGGGCTGAGAGGCCTCTGGCACAGGAAGGATGGGAGACTGATGAGAGGGAAGTAAGAAATTGTTAGAAAGTGGCCAGCAGGAGAGGAGGGAGGTACTGATGTTATCTGGCTGTGGCACCATCAGGTTGAGACCTGGAGGGACGGGTGTCTATGTGGGTGTCATGAGGTTGGGGAGGGGCAATTTCCACCTGCAACTGGGGGCTGCCTGAAACCCGATCAGAAGACTTATGGCATGGTGCTAATGGCCTCAGGGAGCTGGCAGGAAGCAGCTGGGCTGAGAAGTGGCTGCTGGGTCCCTCTGCACTGTATTTGCTGTAGAATGTGCCCTCTGGCCAGGAACGCTGGGCTTTCATATGCCACCAAGCGCAGGATCCAAGGAGGAGAGATGGCCCATACTTGGTTGCCCCGCTTTCCTCATCTGTACTATGAGAATGATCATCCATGACAGGCCTACTTCCCAGTGTTCCTGGGAGTCAGAGTGGTGCGGTGGATGGAGTAAGTCTGTCCAGCATCAGAGAGTGGCCCATGTGTCTTCTCCTTGGGGCAGCCTTCAGATCCAGTAGACGACCTCCTGGAGCCCACAGCTCAGAGGCTGAAACTCAAATGCCATTGGCATTTGTAAATGAGGGACACAGCTGGCTGGTGTATATTCAGCCCCAGGACCATTCTTCACATCACTGAGGGGAAGAATAGTATAGTGGCCATGAGCACAGACTCTGAAGCCAGACTGGTCCTGGCTGGACTGGGTCCAAGTCTTTGCTCTGCCACTTACCAGTTGCAAACCTCTGAATCTCAAGTTTCCTCGTCTATAAAGAGATTAAGAAATGATCAAATACATTATTGGCAAAATAGCATATCCATACCTCCTGTTTGCTTATCCTGCAGCCATGACAGACATTGCTAATCAATCAAGATATTCTTTCTCACTGGGCTTCAGAATCCTTCTCTATGTCCAGAGCTCCAGGCAGCCACTCCTAATAGGTAGGATTTGGCATGTGAGATGAATCCTTTTTGTCATCTCCTTACAATACTTGTGGAGCACAGTTTTCTGGCACACAGCAGATCCTGCATAAATGTCAGTTACCATTCAGCCTCTGCTCATTGTGCAGGAATCCTTATCCCCAACCTCTGCTTACTCACCTCTAATGTCAGGAAGCTTACTGTTTCCTCAGACTGGCCATTCCATTGCTGGACAGTTCTGATGATTAGGAACTTCTCAAACGTACCTTCCTGACCCTGCCTTTTCCCTCAAACAGTCCATAATTCTGTGGCAAAGAGCCCCCTTCCTTCCTACATAAGCTGTCACTTACAGATTTAGGTGGTTTATTTTTAGGTGATAATTGGAACCTCCTGAGGAGTAAACCCTTCCTCTCAGCTTGCAGATAGTTGATCCCAGACTAGCTAAGCAGCTTCAGCATTTGATGGACATGTTTGGGGGAGTGTGTGTGTGTGTGTGTGTGTGTGTGTGTGTGTGTGTGTGTCAGAATGTATGGGTGAGAAGGAGAGGTTGAGAAAGAGAAAAAAGAGAGAGGAGACAGAATGAGACAATGTATTTTAAAGCCTCGTAACACAGCAGCCAATGTCACTCCTTATGTAAGCCTAATAGCTTCCCCGGGGATTGGGGTTGTATTCAGGGCCCCATCTTAGCTGATTAAGGCTGATTATTCCAAGGGGAGGGGGCAGTGAAAAGGAACAAGAAGTTACATAACTCTCCATTTATTTAGATTTAATCCGTGTTTCTAAATTTAGGAGCTGGAAGAATTCAAAGGTGCGCCCCCGTCATCAGAGGTGGCACTGGCCACACAGGGGAACATGGGTGTGGTGAGTGTTGGAAACCAGTAACACCCAGGGTCACAATGGGGGCTTTTCCCAAGGCACAGTGTGGGGACTTCATCTCACAATCCCAGGAGGACTTGTAAAGTGATCCAGTGTTGCTCAACACATTTCACACCCTGGAGCAGGTGCCTCTGTGACTGGGAGGGGGGCAGTGTTACAGAGCGGGGTGGACAGCGTGATGATGTGGGAGAGGGAACCAGAACTGAATGTCCTGTGAAGGGAGACAGCTCTAGGAAAACCTGGACAGTCACAGTCACCCCTAGGGTATGGCATGTGTTCACACATATGTCCTGGTGTGGCCATTTCCAGATGGATTTCCTTTCTGCGTAGACTCATAGCTTTGCTGTTCTAAACATTTTGTGCAGGGGTGTGGAAAATCATGAAAGTCATTCAGGTTCTGCCTTGCACAAGGGCACTGCATTTAAGTGAGCCTCTCTCATATCCAAAATAGTGTAGGTTCACATACATACAGAGAGAATTTTTTCTTTGCAGATGGCTGCAAAGGATGCTCTAAAAAGAGAATTATTACAACATTTTTTTGGAAGGTAGAAGTCAAGTATCTTGAGCAAAGAGAGCCTTTTTCTGATTTGCGCAGATACTACATGGGCCAGCAGCAACCTGCCTCTAACTTCCACGGATGCTGACGGTATCCAACTCCAGGTTCACATCAATAGTGATCCTGTTCAGAGAGAAGCTGCTGAAAGCTGAGGATAAAGAGCAGCTGCAGAGCTGTGACTCATCATTCACGGTCTCAGAAACATTGCAAAGGCCATTGTAAAGAGGTGACAGCACTCTGTAAGAGTGTATGAGGTAAGGTGCATATAAAAGCACTTTATTAACTGTAAGGAATCCACACTCATTTGAGGAAAGGCTGTGAAGTTGTGTTGTAGCAGAACATACACCAGACTCAAACTCAGCGGCTTTCTAGTTCTATTACCAGTAAGAATCACATGGAAAATTGGCTGTGAGAGACCCCGTCCTAGAGCCTGGCTCACAACGAACCCTCTATGAATGACTGACTTCTCTCTCAACACTACTTTTAAAGCACCCTGGCAGTGTGGACACTGGAGTGTGATACTTTCTTTGAAACCCTGTGTACTTAGAACACAATTCAAATTCCTTATCCTGACTTTAAAAATCCTGTGTCTGACGCCCTGCCCACCAGCCCCACTCCTCCCCTGCCACACCCTCTGGACTCACGCTGCTCCTCCCTGCACCTTGAACACACCAAGCCCACTCCCGCCCCAGGGCCTTTGCACCCACCATTCCTCTGCCTGGAACACTCTTCCCTTATCTTTCCTTGACTGGCTGTTTATCCTCATTCAGGTCTTAGCACAAGTGTTGCCTCCTAGATGGAAAATAGCCCCTGGTGCCTCCAACCACCTCCCTCTACTTCAGCTTTCTGCATTGTCCTTACTGCTTTCATACACATTCATCCTCTGCTTATTTTCTGTCTCCATCACCAAAATTTAAGCTCCATGAGGACAGAGATTTTTGTCTGCCTTGCTCACTACTATAGTCCAAACGGCAGGTGTCTGACGGAGGGTGCTGATGAATGCTTGCGCTTTGTGAGAATGGAGAGGTCGTCACCTTCCACGCTTAGGAGCCCCTCCCGGCTTCATCCTTCCCTGCTCCCCTGCTTTTTCTCTCCACAGATTGCCTCTCCTTTTGTCCACATTTCTCTCCTCTTCCACCAGATGACTTCCCACTCTTTTCCGTATCCCCTTGCTTGCTCTGCAGAGAGCTTTGAACATCTTGTTCTTTCCGTTTTCAAGGCTGGGGTGACTTTTAACACTCTCCACTTCTCACCTTTCTGAAAGTCTGTTGGTTTGGATCCTCTTCTCTTTCACCCTGGGAGAAAAACATGAAGCCAGCATGGCAGTCAGGGAGAGATTTCAGATGACCAAGGAGCCATTGCCTCCAGAGGCAGGGAGTCCTCACTCCTGAGGCTGAGAGTGGAGGCTGAATGACCACAGCCTCACCACAGCCCACCCCACCCTCCAGGGAGGCTGCAGACTCTGCCGCTGCTGCAGACAAGTTTACTTCCCTTCTTAAAGCCAGGCTTTTAAAAATCTGCTATGTGAGCACCCCAGTGAATTGATTTGGCTTATGCCGGCTGTTAGCTGGACTAAGGAATTTGAATGATGCTTTACAGTTTACAAGGCTCTTTCATCATTCACTAATTTGGGAAATGTTTACCTAGCATCCGCTATAGGCATACCTTTATTGTTTTATTGGGCTTCACTTTATGGCATGTCATATTGTGTTTTTTTCAAATTGAAGGTTTCTGGGAACCTTGTGTTGAGTAAGTTTCTTGGCGCCATTTTTTCAACGGCAGTTGCTCACTCTGTGTCGCTGTGTTACAGCTTGGTAATTCTCACGGCATTTCAAACTTATTATTATTACATCTGTTATGGTGATCTGTGATCTGTGACCTTCGATGTTACTATTGCACTTGTTTGGGGGCACCATGAACTGTGCCCATGTAAGACAGTGAACTTAATCTACAAATGTGTGTGTTCTGCCTCTTCCACCAAGCGGCAGTTCCTTCGTCTCTCTCCCTCTCCCCAGGTCTCCCTATTTCCTGAGACACAACAATATTGAAGTTAGGCCAGTTAATAACTGCATCATGGCCTCTAAGTGTACAAGTAAAAGAAGAAGACATACACCTTTCACTTTAAACCAAACACTAGAAATGATTAAGCCCAGTGAGGGAGGCACATCGAAAGCCAAGACTGACTAAAAGCTAGGCCATTTGTGCCAAATAACTGAGTTGTAAATGCAGAGAAAACGTCTTTGAAAGAAATTGAAAGTATTACTCTAGTGAACTCACAAACACTAAGGCAGTAAAGCAGACTTGTTGCTGATACGGAGGGAGTCTGAGGGGTCTGGATGGAAGATCAAACCAGCCACAACATCCTCTTAAGTTAGAGCAATGCCCTAACTCGTCAATTCTTTTTTTTTTTTTTTTTTTTTTGAGATGGAATCTCTCTCTAATGCTCAGGCTGGAGTGCAGTGGCACAATTTCGGTTCTCCACAACTTCTGCCTCCCGGGTTCAAGCGATTCTGCTGCCTCAGCCTCCTGAGTAGCTGGGACTACAAACATGTGCCACTGTGCTCAGCTATTTTTGTATTTTTATTAGAGATGGGGTTTCACCATGTTGGCCAGACTGGTCTTGAACTATTGACCTCAAGTGATCCACCCACCTCAGCCTCCCAAAGTGCTGGGATCACAGGCATAAGCCACCTCGCCCAGACCTAACTCATCAATTTTATGAAGGCTCAGAGAGGTGAAAAAAGCTGCAGAACCAAAGTTGGAAGCTAGCAGAGGTTGATTCAGAGATTTAAGGAAAGAAGCCACTTCTGTAACATAAAAGTGCAAGGCAAAGCAGCAAGTGCTGATGAAGAAACTGCAGCAAGGTGTCCAGATCTACTAGCTAAGACCATTGGTAAAGGTAGCGACACTAACAACAGGTTTTCAATGTAGATGAAACAGCCTTTACTGGAAGTAGATGCCATCTAGGACTTACAGAGCTAGAGAGGAGAAGTTAATGCCTGGCTACAAAGCTTCAAAGGACAGGCTGACTCTCTTGTATAGGGGCTAGCATTGCTGGTGACTTTAAGTTGAAGCCAATGTGCATTGACCATTTCCACAACAGTGGGGCCCTGAAGAATGATGCCAAATCTACTCTGCCTGTGCTCTAGAAATGGAACAACGGAGCCTGGCACATCTGTTTACAGCATGGTTTATTGAATACTTTAAGCCCATTGTTGACCTACTGCTCAGGAAAATAATGTGCCTTTCAAATATGACTGCCCATTAACAATAGCCCTGGTCACCTGAGAGCTCTGACGAAGGTGTGCAGGACATGAGTGTTGTTTTCATGCCTGCTAACACCACATCCAATCTGCAGCCCATGGGTCGAGGGGCGATTCTGACTTTCTTTTTCTTTTTCTTTTTGGGAGGGAGTTTCACTCTTGCTGCCCAGGCTGGAGTACAATGGCACTATCTCAGCTCACCGCAACCTCCGCCTCCCGGAGTCAAATGATTCTCCTGCCTCAGCCTCCCAAGTAGCTGGAATCATAGGCATATACCACCACGCTCAGCTAATTTTGTATTTTTGGTAAAGACAGGGTTTCCCCACGTTGGTCAGTCTGGTCTTGAACTCCTGACCTCATGTGATCCACCCACCTCGGCCTCCCAAAGTGCTGGGATTACAGGCATGAGCCACTGCGCCGGGCCTTGACTTTCTTATTATTGAAGAAACACATTTCATAGGGCTACAGCTCCCATATATAGTGACTCCTCTGATGGCTCTGGGTAAGGTACACTGAAAACCTTCCGGAAAGGAGTCACCATTCTAGATGCCTTATAAACATTCATGATTCATGGCAACAGGTCAAAATATCAACATTAGCAGGAGTTTGTAAGAAGTTGATTACAACCCTCATGGATGACTTTGAAGGGTTCAAGACTCCAGTGGAGGAAGTAACTGTAGATATGGTGGAAAAAGCAAGAGAACTAGAATTAGAGGTAGAGCTTGAAGATGGGACTGAATTGCTGCGATCTCATGATACAAGATAAATGGATGATGAGTTGCTGCTTAGGGATGAGCAAAGAAAGTGGTTTCTTAAGGTGAAATCTACTCCTGGTGAGGAGGCTGTGAACACTGTTGAAATGACAACAAATAATGCAGAATGTTACATAAACTTAGTTACAAGGTAGCAGCAGAGTTGTCGAGGATTTGCTACAATTTTGAAAGAAGTTCTACAATGGGTGAAACACTATGAAACAGCATTGCAGGCTACAGAGAAATCTTTCATGAAAGGAAGAGTCCATTGATGGACCAAATGTCATTGTCTTTTTTTAAGAAATTGCCACAGTCACCCCAACCTTCAGCAACCACCACCACGATCAGTCAGCAGCCATCAAGACTGAGGCGAGAGATGTTGCACCAGCAAAAAGATTAGGACTTGCTGAAGGCTTAGATGATAATTGGCAGTTCTTGGCAATATGGTATTTTTAAAGTAGGGTCTGTACGTTCTTTCAGACGTAACACTATTGCACACAATAGGGTATTGCTAGTTTAGGAACAATCCTATTTGACACTTGTAGCAGGCAATGCTATTGCACTCTACTGATTACAGTATAATGTAAACATTAACTTTTATGTGTACTGGGACACCAAAAAAACTTGTGTGAGTCACTTTATTGTTATACTTGCTTGATTAGTGGCTTTATTGCAGGAACAGAACCTTCAGTATCTCTGAGCTATGCCTGTACTTGCTAGTCATGATTCTAAGTGCTTTGCATATAATGACTTACTCACAAAGCAGGCACTGGTATTACAATTACCCCTGTTTTGCAGACAAGGAACGTGTCCCCAAGGACCGGATTTATGATACAGTTCAAAAACTTAAGCGTCAGAGTTTCGCACACAGGCTCGTAGGTCCCCCACTGTGTCACCTGTAAAATTAGCAAAAGTAATATAGTTTACCTGAGAACAGCTAAAATCACTGTCACTTTCTACTATGAATCCCATTTCTGGCTCTTTCTCTCATCCTGATTAGCACTGGAGTGGCTGTGGGCATTTTGAGGACCCAGTTTAGGGTTAGTAGAGTTAAGATACATTGAGTTTGGGTTTACTGAGCTAAATTTATGCAGATCAAAGTCCTTCCATGCATAGTAAGGTTACCACTAGCCACCAGGTGTCAGCCATGGTTTCCAGGACCATCCTACAGCTCAGTTTGCCAACTCATCTGGATCCCATCATGATGTGAATTTATTCTCAGGCCCCTCCCCCCCAGCATAGAAAGTGTGCAGAATGTGAAGGAAAAACAGGTCTGAACCATCAGGAGCCACGAGCTACTTTACAGAAAATTCCTTCAACCATTAACTAGGTAAGACAGTAAACGGAGTCTTCGTGTGTCATCCACGTGTCTACTTCAGAACAAAGCCCTCCCTTGTCAGAAACGTACTCAGTAATGCAGAGTATATAATAAATACACAATATTATTTTTTGGAGAGGGGAGCATTATACAAAATGCAATTTATCAGAATTTTTGTTTGTAGGTCACAGATTTATAGTTTTACTCAGAGCAGTGAGGATATCTAACGGGTCAAAATATGTAAAACCTTCATGGAGGTTTTTCCAAATTTGACAATGGTGCTAAAATGCGCCCGTGTGTGTGTGTGTGTGTGTGTGTGTGTGTGTGTGTCTGAGTTTATAGAAAACATTTCCAAGTACAGGTTGTGAAACTGAAACTTTCCTAAGCTTTATTCCGTAGGCCACATTAGAGGAAAGATGGAATTATCTTTTAATTTTCTGTGAATATGACAAAATTGTCACCATATAAAGGTGATCAATGACATGTTGGGGAAAAAGATAAAAGTATGTCAGACAACTGATTAATAAAAATGTTATTTTTCTGGATTTTGTGATGTTCGTGACATTTGTCAGCTTTCTAAAATTTCTAATTTTCTATGATTCCTTTTCTCATCTTGGTACCTAATTTTCCATTCTTTTTCTTAAACTGGGCTCACTGATCTACCAGGATAAGGTATTATAGCTTCCTTATGCAAATATGAGCACAAACAATCCCTCTTCTTATTTTTCTAGCCTCTTTACAGTAAAGGTGGCTCACGGCAGCCTCACTGCCTGCTGCAGCAGGACAGCGAGTGGAGTGAGGAGGCCACTGTAGTCCTGGGAGAGGGTGGTGGCTGGGGGGACACCTGGGGACTGCCAGTCCCTGAAGAGGTGGCTTGCTTTGCAATTAATTTTAAAGAGGGTCAACAGGGGTTGCTGAGGAAGTGAGGGTAGGGGTGGAAGAAAGAAAGGATGACTTCACAGCTCGTGTCTGCCACTCGATTATTCCCTGGGGGCTCTGACTCAGGGAGTCCGGATTCTGGGAGGGCTGGCGTGGGTGGCCGACAGCACCTCCATGCCCCCAACGCCAGCGCCCCAGCCGCCCACGCAGAGTCCTGAGAACGCCCGAGAAGCGCGCAGGCTCTGGGCACTGGGGGCCCAACCTCAGCTTGCCCCGATCCTCCCCTCACGGGCCGGCGTGGGCGGACACGTGCGGCCCTTCCTGGCTCGCGCCCCACGTGCAGCCCCGCGTGCGCTCCCCGTCTGCTCCCTCCCTGGCCCGCCGCCTGGGCCGCTGCCAGCTCCTGCAGGCACTGACTCCCGCAGATGGGCAGGAGATGCGGGTGGGGACTGCCCTTGGGCTGCAGGCCGCAGAGCACATCCCGCTGTGTGATGCGGCACACGTGGCTTGGCTGCCCCGAACCTCCCTTTCCCAGTTTAGGCATAGGAATGCCGGCTTCCTGGAGAGCCTGTGCTGACTTGCTGAGCGTTTCCAGCGCTAAGAAGACTACAACGATGATAGTAATCGAAACAATGACGATCCTTTACGGAGGGCTCACGCTGTGCCAGGCCCTGCTCTAAGCACTCAACCTTCCCAGAAACATCATGATGTCACCCTGTTTACTGTCCCCATTTTAGAGGTGAGGAAATGAAGGCAGGGTGATAATAAGATGATTATTACAGCTAAAAATCATAACACAATGGCTATTGTCAATACGAAGGATAATAACAGGGCCATAGCTTACTGAGGGCTTAAATACCCAAGCAACTGACACATAGGCTCACATCAGCTCCTTACAGCTCTCCAGCAGGGGCACTCCTATCATCCCCATTTTACAGTTGAAGACTGAGTCTTGGAGGACGGGGAGGGGTTACTTGCCCATGATGACCCAGTTGCTCAAGTGGACAAGCCAGGACTCCAACTCATGCCTGTCTGAACAGACTGTTAGCCGTGGGCACTACAGGCCATTCCTGAAGGCATCTCTCACTCCAGGGTGGACCTCTCAGTCTAAGGTGGACAGGAGCCTATGATCTGTAACCACAGAGTGATGATTCTGGCTCCGAGGCTCCACCAGGGAAGTGGCTGCTGCACCCAAGGGCACTCAGCAGGGTAGGAGGGAACTGGATTGAAACTGAGGCTCAGGTCCTCACCCACCTACCACACCTTGGCCGCAGCCTGCTTCCTGTCTCAGGCTTCAGGCGAAGGAGTACAGAAGAGCCACTGCCTGTAAGTTTTTCTTCTCTTGTAGATTTTGGGCTGGGTAGACTGGCAGAAGACACCTATGCCTTGTTTTCTGCCAGGTCCTGGTGGTCTTACCATCTCCACTGAAGACCCACTGTTCCAGCACTTCTTGAGCCCCAGAAGCTTGGACCAAGGGGGCTGCCAGGGAGACCCGGAGCACGTCTGAGAGGTGGGCACCTTAGCACTTGTCTGAGTGTCTCTCAGGCTTGGCCCCAACCCACTCTGGAGACTTTGCTTCACCTCCCTGCCACACAGACCCCTGGCCCAGCCCAGAAAGCCCCTGGGGTTTGTCAGGAGCCCAGATCAGCAGAACCTGATGGGCCAGAGAGGATGCAAGCCATGCAAGGTCACACAACAACTCGGGGGGCAGAGGCCACTCTCCACCACCTGAGAAGGACGATGGGAACTGGGCCCCTGCCCCCTGCACCCCCATATGAGGTTAACTGTGAGGCCTTGGAGAGGTGCCCAATCGTGCATGGGCTTAATAGCACCCTCCTATTCCCAAGACAACCACTGCTGAGAGTGTGGGTATATTTCCTTTCATGTGTTTTATATCTGTATCAACATAGCCCACCCGTTTATCAGGAGTACCTCAGGAGCTAATATTGGGAATTAGCATTGACCGAGTGCCTACTGTGTGCTTGACCTCACTGGACATTAAAAAAATTTTTTTTTCTGAAACAAGATCTCACTCTGCAGTCGTGAATTCCTGAGCTCAAGCGATCCTCCCACCTCAGCCTCCCCAGTATCTGGGACCACAGGTGCATACCACCATGGCTTGCTAATTTTTTATTTTTATTTTTTGTAGAGACAGAGTATCTCTGTGTTGTACAGGCTCGATCTCCTGGCCTCAAGCCATCCACCCACAATGGCTGCCCAAAAATGCTGGAATTACAGGCATGAGCCATTGCACCTGTCAAACCTCATTGGACATTTAACCTTCACAGCAACACTGTGCGGTGGCCATGATCTCTGCCTCCATTTCATAGATGAGAAAATTAAGTCTCAGAGAGGTGAAGGTCCTTGCACAAGGTCCCAGGGATAGAAAGTGTCAGAGCTGTTTCTAATCAAGTGACAAAGAAAGAGTCATGGCTGGGATTTGAGTCAGGTTAGCTCTGACTCTGCACTTGGAAAAGCAGAAAGCATCCTGGTGTGAAGAATTCTCTCCCACCCCAATCCTGGGGATGAAGGCTCTGAGCTAGCATGGGAGAGGCCTGAAGAAACAGCTTGCCAGGTGGCAGAGGCTTTGAAGATGGAGTGGGAAGCCTCAATACTCTGTGGTGTGCACCCTTCTCTTCTCAAGCCTGGCTCTAGAAGACCAGGAGCCTATGCCTGGGAGAGAGGAAGTGATGTCTTTTCCTCAGCCTGTGTCTGCAGAACCCACATCAGCAGAAAGTCCACACCCACTAAGAGGAACGCACTCCCACATTCCACACACTCACATGTGCACACCCTACCCCTCATGACATTCAAGCTCTCTCCTGTCCACTATCCCATTTCTGCCTCACATGAGAGCTGCCTCCTCCAGTTGTCTACATTGTCTACATTGCGCACTGCACAATTGCAAGGGGACCAGTCACATGGACTGCAATGTGAGTGGCACCCCCTGGAGTTGTGTGACACTGCTCACGTTGAGCAGGAAGACTTGGCTTATTTTACACTTGGCAGAAACTGATGCTCAGGGATAGCCAGTGACTTACCCACTGGTCAAAGAGTGCGTCAGTGCTTGGAACAAAAATCTGTCATCTTTTATCTCCTTTCCCCCATGCCTTTCAAAAAGAATTCTTTCTAAAACTTTGATATGCTTTAAAAACAAATTGTTGTTAAACTTCTATCTATCTAGTTGTTTCTGAGGAGGTTCCATACAAAATCTTAAGGGTACCAAAGGGCAGACAGAGAAAGTCATTCCCCCTCTCACCTATGAGCCCAGGACACCAGTTGCTTTGCCCAGAGGCAGCCACTGCTGCTGGCTGTTGTGTGTTCCAGAGACACTCTAAACATCGTGTACACAATGGGAGCATGTGATGCTGCCTGTACCCTGGCATGGCCTTTGTATGCCCTGCACCGTGCCGGAACCTTGCAGCTGCCTGACTCTGTGTTTTACTGTCAACAGGATACTCTTACATAGAGGCCACACTGACTTTCGCAACACCCACTGGCGTTCACTTAGGGCACTCCGATCTCTCGCTGGAGCAAACCATGCTGGGTGAACTCCCTTGCATGTGTGTCATTTCACATGTCTGGAAAATCACCTGAAAGGTAAAGTCTTCATTTCTTTTAAACCAAAATACTTCGTTTTTGAAACGAACTGAAACGGCAAAAAAGGACATATAATAAAGTGAAAGAGAAGGTCCGAGTTGCCCCCCTACTCCTATTGATTCCACTCCCTGAAAGTGGCCACTGTTTCATCTTATATTATTGCACAGTTGCTTATGGGGCTTAAGAAAGGTGTTTGCAAAAATGTGCACAGGCCTTTCCTGGGGCCAGCTTGCTGGAGACGGCAATCCAGCAACCCAGCATTCCCATGCAGTGGGAATGATGGTGGGAACCAGCAGGTGGAAGCTTCCTGAAGTCTGGACTGAACCTCTCAACTCCAGCCCTCCCACCTTGCCCATTCCCAGCAAAACCACAGTCCCTTTGTTCCTCCCAGCCTGACCTCTTCTGCTGACATCAGGGGCCAAGGGTGGGAACCTAGGATCTCCACAGAGGTGAGCAGATAGGGCTAGGGGCTCAGGGCATTAGGGGAGGCTGCCCACTTACCCAGTTTGTGTGCAGAGGGTAAAGAGTCTTCCCAAGTGTGTCTTAGGGAGAAAAGATGGTCACCAGTGATTGTGCCTCACCACCTCCCACCTGCTCCATTGAGTCACTTCTTTACCCGACACCCTTTTATTGAGCACCAGCCGCATGCCTGTTGCTAAGTGCCAGCATACAACCAGGGCCAAGCCAACAAATTCCCTGAGAGGTACATGTTCATTGGGTGAGGCAGAAAATAAGCAAATAAGACCATAAATACATGCTATGCCAGGAAGTAGTATGTTTTCAGGAAAAAAGCAAAACAGAATGAACAGGAGGTCACGGGCGAGGGGGTGGCTAAGGAAGGTCCATGAGAGAAGGAGACAAGCACAGATGAGTATGACAAGGAATGAGCCCTGCAGACGATGGGAGAAGGCTTTCTAGGCCAGAGGAACCCCACACACAAAGGCCCAGAGGCAGGAGAGTGCAGCTATGCTGGAAGGGCAGCAGGGGACCCACGGGGCTAGAGCAGTGGGGTACGGGGTGGCGGGGAATGGTGGGAATGAGAACAGATGTACCTCCTGTTACCCCAATCCCCTATCCAGTCCTCAGCACCCCCCTGCCCCCAGCATCCACAAAACCAACCCTGCCTTCTCCTTCCTTCTGCCCAGCCCCAGCTCCCACCTGGAGGAAAAGGCCTCTTTCCTCTTGCTCAGGGCTGCTCTCCTCTCTCCTCTGGGCTGAGTCCCTTCTCACCCTTCCTGCCTCTACAGACACAGCCACAGAGGCTTGGCTCCTGCTGCCACCTCTCCCTCTGGGTCCTCCACACCCCTTTCCACCTAGCTGGCTCCTGTTCAGCTTTTCAGATCCAGGCGAGGACCTGCATCTCCATGAAAGCCCTCCTTGCTGCCCAGGCTGGCCCCCCTGCCGCCTGCACTTTCCCTTTTCCACCTCCGACTGTTTGACAAGGCAGTAAGCTCCCGGGGTCAGGGAAGTGCCCAGTTCCTCTGTGGGTTCCCAGCTTGGAGCTCAGGGTTTGGTCAGATGTGCGGTTGACACTCCTGTGGCTTTAGGCTGAGGCCTCGGGCTCCCCAGAGCCTTTCAGCACCCTGTCTCCCTGTTTGTCCCTGTGCTTGTCCTGCTACCCCAGGGACAATTGGGTCTTAACCACATTGACCTACTTGCTGCCCACAAAACTGATCTGGTGCTTCCTGTCCCTTCCCCGGGCTCTGAACCACCACCACCACTCCCATCTTCCTAACCAAAATCTCTTCCATCAAAACGCAACTCCAGCCTGCCTGGATGGGGGCAGAGGAAGACACAGCAGACAGGAGGGCCAGCGAGGCATATTTGCTGTGTGACCTCCAGCACCTCCTCTTGTCTGGGTGGCCCCCAGCTTCCCCGTCCACAGCCTGAGGATGCAGAAGTCCCCAGAGCACAGGGTAGGGGGAGCGGCAGATGGCAAGGCCCTGTCCTGGCTCCTTCCCTAGGCTTTGGGCTCCCCGAGATGCTGTAGTCATCTCTGGATCCCTCCCCGTGCCCAGAACTTAGAAGCTTCTCAGCAAATATTTATGAAATGTATGGAGACACCATCCTAGATGGCTTATACTGGCACAAACGTCCCTGTGCTCTGTCCTCACTGGCATCCTGCATTACGGGCCTGTAAGCCCAGGCTGCTGCACTGAGTGGGCAGGAGATTGGTCATGAGCTTCAGAAAGAGCCCTACCAGACATTCAGGGAGGTTGTGGAACCCACCCAAAGCCACACAGCCAGCAAATCGCAGAGCCAGCCCTGGACCCTGGGCCCTGCAGAGTCCAGGTCCTGTGTGCACCCTTGGTCCTCCCTGTGACACTGCGAGGGGGGCCTCTTGCTCTTTCCTGTGGCCTTTTGTTATTTCCAAGGGCTACAGATTCTGAAACAGCAGCCGTGCTGGGAAGAACAGGGCACAGGGGGCCCAGCAGGAAATGCCAGGTACTGAATGGAAGGTGGGGGCTGAGGACCAGTTGGCATCTCTGTGCCACAACGCACCCCTGGGGGGTGGAGTTGCTTAGAGACCTGGCAAGGCAGGAGCCAGCTCCCCTCTGCAGTGGCCAAGTGTTGACCTTGGAGCTGGATGTGGCTCTGGGCACTGTCTACAGATGGAAAGTGGCCAGAGTCCCAGGAGGGAAAATAAACGCTGTGTTGGTGTCCTGCCATCCCTTTTCGGTGTCCCTAGGTCATGAGAGAAGGTTAAGGCCGAGGGCAGAGACATGGTCTTGGGGCTTAGTTGCTTCTTGGCACCAGGAGGGAGCATATGGGTGTCCTACAGCGTTTGTCTGGCGTTCACAACCTGTGAGGAAATTGTCTTCTGCTGGGAACGCTCCTGGATACTTAGTCTCCCTCCCTGAAACACACAAGCACAGGCTTGGGGAGCCACAGGGCTGGAAATCCGCTTCCAAGCACATAGCACCTCCTCTGTACCAGGCATGCCCAGCCAAAACATCAGCTGGGGATATTGCTGTGTGAACCTGGCAAGTGCCTTCACCTCCCTGAGTCTCAGCTGCCTTAGCTGGAAGGTGGAAATAATGATCTCACCTGCCTTGCAATCCCGTGGGCAGAATTAACATGACTGTGGGAGTTTCAAGTGAGGCCATTACGACTGCAAAAACCCTGGTCAGGAATAAGACCCTACAGGGCTTTTTGTTTTATTTTTTGTTTGTTTTGTCATTGCTGTTTGTTTCGTGTGTGCGTGTGTGTGTGTGTTTTGGGACGAGGTCTCACTCTGTTGCCCAGGCTGGATGCAGTAGTGCAATAATAGCTCACTGCAGCCTCAACCTCCTGGTGTCAGATGATCCTCCCACCTCAGCCTATGGAATAATGGGGACTACAGGCGTGCCACCACATCCAGCTAATTTTTGTATTATTTTTTGGTAGCAACAGAGTTTTGCCATGCTGCCCAGGCTGGTCTTGAACGCCTGGACTCAAGCAATCCTCCCAGCTCGACCTCCCAAAGAGCTTGGAATTATAGGTGTCAGCCACTATGCCCAGCCTGAGACCCTATAGTTAAATCATTTGGGTCTCCCGAATCTCAGGAGAAAAAGAAGAGGGAAAAGAGTGCATGCTGAAGTACTTAGTAAATCATC
Organism: Saimiri boliviensis; assembly: GCF_048565385.1. Lineage (NCBI taxonomy): Eukaryota > Metazoa > Chordata > Mammalia > Primates > Cebidae > Saimiri > Saimiri boliviensis. The sequence goes on from NC_133456.1 coordinate 21,182,037, forward strand.
TGGCAGAGATAAGCCAAGATCGGAGGCTCAGAGGAAATCCCAGCCTGAGGCTTGCCCTTTCACTTTCTGAAGGGCGTCTTCTGATGGAGAGAAGTTGCTAATTTTAATGAAGTTCAACATATCACTTTCTTCTTTCCCAGTTAGGGATCTTTGTGTCCTGTTGAAGAAACGCTTGTGTCACACGGCCATGCAGACTGTCTCCACACTCCACGCCCAAGTCTGGCATCCATCCCGAGCCATTTTTGTATTCAGATGAAGTTGAGGGCAGAGGTCCTTGTGGTCATCCCATAGTCCCAGCACAATGCGTTGAAAATCGTTTCTGTCCCCAGTGAACTGCAGCGGTGGCCTCTGTGTTGGGCGTACCACCCAGCCATAAAAACAAGAAGTCACTGCCTCCTGCAACAGTGTAGGTGAAACTGGTCCAGGAGATGGCAAACAGGAGGAGCATTCCCTCCGCGGGATTCCATCTATGTGACATTCCCGAGCTGACACACGCTGGGATTGGTCACCTTGGGTGGGTGTGGCTTGCCTCCTTGGGTGCGGAAATGTTCCTGATCTTGTTCCAGGTGGTGGCTCCACAGGTGCCTGCAGATAAAAAAATCACGGATGGGCGGTGCTGTTAAGATGAACCTGCTGAAGGGTCTGTATGCTGCACACCAATTTAAAAGACTATTTTCAAAGTACAGAGGAGGAAAAGATGAAACCCTCAAACAGACGGTGTTTGCTGTGGAAGCTTTGAAGAGGCTTCTCAAAGGTGGGGACTGAGAAAGAAAAAGAGGGGCAGCTCCTGCCGTCTGGAAGCTGGCCGGGTGCTCACAGCTGGGCTGTGCCGTCCTTCTGCGGAACATAAACAACATAATAAAACCAACCTCCGCCAAGGACGCTCTGAGACCAAAATAAAGGGAGACCGAGTGAGGTCACTGGACAGAAGCACGGTCCCTGCGTCACTCATGAAATACTAAACACCCCCTCTCAACTCCCTCCTTTGGCTTAAGTGGGTGACTGCTAGGTCTCTGCTAATTCTAGCTCATTCTCCTAGTCTCCCTCCCTGTAGGTCAGCATTATCCAGATCCACAATCATAGGATTGCTCCCGCTTTCTGACGGCAGCCAATTGAATGAACTCTCACTTCCTCAGACTCTCCCCACATCACCCACCCAAAGACCCAATCCTATAATGGGCTCTTTCTAAGGTCCTCTTACTGAGACATCCACCTTCCCCATGGGGGTGCATTCTCTTCCTCTGCCTGGAGGGCCTTGAAATCTTGCAGGACGATCAGGTGAGAACAAAAAGTCCCTCAGAGCAGTCTGAAGAATGTGACCCATGCAAAATGTATCAGGCCCAGGGAGGTGGTGGTTTTGTCTTCTTTCTTTCCTCGTAATTTGAAGACTAGCTGATACGTTACCTAGAATCCCATCACAAGTTGCACAGTGCGACCCTCACCCATTATCTTCATGCTCCTGAAATTGGTGATACAAGAACAGTAGTCAATCAATTGCCTACGTTCAACTTAGAAATTGCGCCTTCTTTTCTCCTCTAAAATCCATGAGCAACTAACTGCTGCTACCTAGAACATATACTTAGGGCAACTTGAATCTGTATCTATCAGGCTACCATCCTCAAATTTGGAGGCATGGATGCTCTGAGCAAAAGCAGATGCTGAGGGCAGGTGGTGCTGATGGAAGAGGGAAGCGCATATTGCCTCTGTGCAGGGCTGGGATGGGGGATGCGGAGGAGGTAGGTTGGAGCCAGAGTGGCATGACATTGAATGCCAAACCACCGCTCTGAGAGCTCAGCGGGAGCCAGGCAGGGCCAGGGTGAAATCAGTGAGGCCGGACTGGAACTAGTGAACACCTCCTTCAGCGGTGCCTCCTTTCTTCCTCCTCTCCCTGATCCTGGGGAGGAGCCACAGCAGAGCTTCCTTAACTATCTCTCATTCAAGGCCTGAGCTGCTGGTGACCACCCTGCCTTCTGGTCAGGACTCAGCATTGGCAGGGCTGTCACCAGCCCCATCCATAGGGAAGCCCTGTCTCCCCCGTGGCAGCAACCACTTCCAGCCTGACACCCAGGCCTCCCACCTGCAGCAGGACACTGGGCATGGAATCCACAGGTGGGATGCTGTCAGTCTCACTCCCCCAACTGCCAGCCCCAGTGCCACTCCAACTGAGACAGCATTTCTCTTTCCTGCCTGTTTGCCACTGGGAATGTGACTGTGGGCCCCTCCTCCTTGAGGCCAGCGCACAAACCCCCCACAGCTCCTTGGCCTCTGGCCCTGCTCTCCTCCTTCTCCAGTATCTACTCCAGCCCCTCCTCCTCCAGCACATATTGGCTCCCCGCCAGAATTTAAACGTGTCCCATGTGCACCCATCCCAAACAACAAGCAACAAAAACTGCCCTGGACTTCAGATCCTTCTAGCCTCTGCCTCTGTTTCTCTGTCACCAATTTCGAAGGAGTCGTCCACACCAGCTCTCCCCTTTCCTGTGCTGGCCTGGTCTCCATCCCACCTTGGGATGCCTCCTGTCTAAGGTATGGCCAGTCGAGGACCCTCTCTGGGTCTCATCTGACCCATGATGCCCAGGGGCACGCTCCTCCCTTGGCCTCTGGCCACCCTAGCTGGTTCCTCCTGGACTTCTCGGGGCTTCTTCTCCCCTGGAGGGTGAGCCCTGAGTGCTAGGGCCCAAGGTTTCTTAGCCTTTTCTCAGGTTCTCCTTGGGTGATCTCATCCCTATGACCTCACTGACCCCCAGATGTCTCTATCTCTGGCCCCACTCTCCCAATTCTAGACCTGTGCATCCTGCCACCTGCCAGATGTTTCTACTTGGACCCCCAAAACTCCAAACACCCATCCTAGCTTGGGTTCCCTTGGGTTATGTGTAAGGGATGGAAGAGGTAGGTGTTCTCAGGAGAAACTGGCAAAGATATTGTGAAGCAGGGTCATGGAGGGGAGGAAGCCAAGCAGGGCTGCAGGAAGCAGCCCACCTGACCCCAGGAGCTCTGCAGGGGAGTCGCACCCTATAGCAAGCCTCCAGATGGCAGTCAAGGGAGCTGTGCTTTCATACTTTTGCACCAGGCTGGGATTGAAGGCAGCCTGCCCAGGACTCCCCAGAGCAGCTGAAGGGCACATCTAAGCAGTGGTGGTGAGGACAAAGGGATCAGAGGAGTCAACATCCAAGGCCACGTTCACCATCTCCCTAGGGTCACTTTCCCTCTGGGGTTTGCCACCTCTGGGACCCAGCCAGTGAGCTGGAATCACCCTCCAGCCCAGTTCTCTTTAATTCAAACATCTTGGAGGTGGAGCGATTGCACAGAGAAACCCCAGCTATGCCCTGCCCTCAAGGAACTCCTGGTCTAGTAAGAAAGGCACCCTTCCAAAGAGATCATTAGGAGTCTGTGAGACCAATAAATAACAGAATAAAATGGCTGCCACCACCCTTACACCCCAGGAAGAGCAGCTCAGGGGCTGGGGAGCATCACGGAAGACAGTCAGCTTAGGATTGGGGCAGGATGGTAGGATTGAGAAAGAAGCTCACAGAATGAGGAGGATTGATCAAATAAGGAGATGGAAAGGTGATCCAGGTGGGAGGAACAGCAAGAGCAAAGACAGGGAGGTCAGAAACAGCAAACACTATGGTTTCATTGAGAATTCCCTAAACTTTATCTATGTGCCACCTAGACTATTTTTGATCTAATGGTTTTCTCTAAATACCATTTTTTAACTTAAATAAATTTGTTTCAAAAGGAAACTTTATATTATTATTCATCTAGAAAGTAAACACTATTTGCTGTAAAGAGAAGTGACTAGAAATCAAGATGGTGAAATGAAGCAAAGCCATTCATCTCTAGCTGGAAGCTATTGTCTGCCTGGACTCCAAGCCTGAGTCTTGCCCCTTCTTCCATTAATAAGAGTTCAGGCTGGGCGCAGTGGCTCACACCTATAATCCCAGCCTGGGAGGCCAAGGTGGGTGGATCACCTGAAGTCAGGAGTTCGAAACGAGTCTGGCCAACATGGTAAAACCCAGTCTGTACTAAAAAAATACAAAAGTTACCTTGGCTGGTGGCACAGGCCTATAATCCTAGCTGAGGCAGGAAAATGGCATGAACCCAGGAGGCAGAGGCTGCAGTGAGCCGAGATCGCATCACTGCACTCCAGCCTGGGTGACAGAGCGAGACTCTGTCTAAAAAAAAAAAAAAAAAAAGGAGTTCCGCTACACATACCAATTAGAATGACCAAAATCCAGAGCACTGACATCACCAAATACTGGCAAGGGTATGGAGCAACAGGAACTTTCATTCATTGCTGGCAGGAATGCAAAATGGCACAACCACTTTGGAAAACAGTTTGCCAGTTTATTGCAAAACTAAACATACTCACACCATATGACCCAGCAATCACATTCCTTGATATCAATCCAAAGGAATGGAGAACTTATGCCCACACAAAAAGTGCATGTGGATGTCTACAGTAGCTTTTTCCACAATTGCCAAAACCTGGAAGCAACCAAGATGTCCTTTAGCAGGTGAATGGATAAATAAACTGTGGCATATCCAGACAATGGAATATATTTTAGTGCTAAAACAATAATCTATCAAGCCATGAAAAGACATGGAAAATGTAAATGCATATTACGAAGGGAAAGAAGCCTCTCTGAAAAGTCTGCATACTGTATGATTCCAACTGTATGACACTCTGGAAAAGGCAAAACTATGGAGACAACAAAAGGATCAGTGATTGCCAGGGCTTGGGGAGAGGAAGGGATGAATAGGCTGAGCACAGAGGATTTTTAGGGCAGCAAAACTATTCTGTGTGATGCTATAACGTTGGGTAAGTTGTCTGCGGAGTGACCTGCAGATCGGGGGACAGGAGGTGAGCTTTCTTCAGATAGCTTTAGGTTTGCACAATCACACATTTTCCACAGTCCCCCAGGCACATCTACAAATTAAAGAAACTACGGGTTATACCCCAACGCTACAGGTGGTGACAGAAATGCAAAGGGCCTGGGGGATCAAGAGCTCCAAAAAATGACTTTCATTGTCCTTCCTTTCTGTCTTCTCCCTTTCCTCCCTTCCTTTCTTCCTCCTTCCCTCTCTTCCCTCCTTCCTTCCTTCTTCCATCCCTGACTCTTTCCCTTCTCATTTCTTCCTTCTACTCTTTGTTTTTTCCTCCCTCCCTCCCTTCCTTCCTTCCTTGCTTCTTTCCTCCCTTTCTCCCTCCCTCCCTCCCTCCCTTTCTTCTTTCCTCCTTCCCTACCTCCCTCTCTCTTTTAGATACAGGCTTGATTTACATAATGTTTCATGGTCTGCAAAGCTCATTTGGGTAGAGGTTGTCCAGAATATGAGTCTCTCCCGTTTTATCAATGAGGAAGGAGAGGCATCATGAACTTGATAGAGTTCTATGGGTATGCAGGGATAGAACTCGATCCTAAATATTCTGAATCTCAGTCTTATGCCAGCTAGGGGACTGCTGGAATAATGCAGTCAAGAGATGGTGGTGGTTTGGACACGGCAGTCCATGTGGAAGTTCTAAGAAGCGGTCAGATTTTGGATATGATTTGGCTACTGGCACAGGAGAGAAATGGAGGTGTTGAAGGTGACTCTAAGGTTTTCACCAGATCAAATGAAGGAAGAGCAGGCATGGTGCAGGGGCTCACAAGGGAGTAGGGGTGAGCATGCTCACGTTCCATGAAACTTACCCTTTTCAAGTGGAGGCATGTAAGATTTGAGATGTCCATTAGACAGCCAAGGGGCATCCAGGCTGCACACACAGGGCTGGAGCCTGGCGTGGGATCTGCATGGTGATGCACATTTGGCAGCATCAGCATGTGGAGCAAGGAGACCACAGAGGGGCACGCGCGGACAGAGAAGACAGAAGGGCAACAGGGTGAGCTCATAGGTACTCCAACATGCATTAGCTGGGGAGCAGAGTGAACAATAAATGTAGCTCGGAGTGGTTACGGTGCTAGGTGGAGCAGCAGGGAAGGCTCAGTTGGGGTTGAGCTACTTCTGGTGGTGTAGGGTGCAGTTAGGGAGGTGAGGGGCAAAGGAGGTGGGTCCCTTCGTAGGCAGCCACGCACCTGGGGAAGAGCACACAGCCCTTGTGCATTGCATGGGCTGAAAGGTCAGATACCTCCTTTTGGTATGCGGACCTCAGCATTTTGCTGTAAAATGCTTCTTCCACCACCCCATCCCACCTCACCCAAATGTAAACTTCCCTTTAAAAAAAAATTGTTACAAAATAAAAGTGATGATTGATATCTTTCCAAGGGATTAAGTGACTAAAAACCAGCTTTCCCTTGATCCAGAAATTGATATCTTCAACGCATCCCTTTCCAAAAATAATAAAGAAGACACACACACACACACACACACACACACACACACACACACACACACGGGCTATTAAACATCATGGTAGGAAAGTTTCCAGAAAGATATAAAGAGTTTGTTAAAGATTTTAACAGCCAAACAGACACTCCTCCCTTAGCTTTCAGACTCTAATCAGAGCTGGGAAATGAAGCAAAGAAAGGTCTGTTTTCCACAGGTTGCTGGTGGCTGGTTGTTGGCCCGTGTCTGCAGATTAAGCCATGGGTGCCTGGTCCTGCCCAGGCCTTCTAAGCTGGCTTCGTGCTTCTGGGCTGCTGGGCAAGGTGCCTCTGTGCTAGCTGGGTTTCTGGTTTGGGTTTATAGTGTCTGTGCCTTCTTTCACAGCAGCTCTTTGGCACAATGGCCTTAGGGCTTCAAAGTGAAGTGGGCAGCCCCCTCTTCCAGGAGTCCCTTGGTTTGACCACAAGCGACCAGTCTCAGAGTTTGACTAAGGACTACTAACTCTTGAAGTTAGTGGTCAAGGCTCTTCCTAGCCTCCCAATACTCTGAGATCTTCCCAGCATGTGTCTGGTGCTTTTTTCCACCTCTGAGCCTTTGCAACTGCTGTTCCCTTCATCAGATATGGCCTTCCTCCCTCTCCTCTCCAATCTCTGCATACTCAAATTCTAACCATCTCTTAAGATCAAGATGACCATAGAGTCTGATTTACCTGACATTGGTTTATATCTGCTCTCCTACTGTGGTGATTAGCAGTAACCCCTTGCACTTTAAAAAATATCCTGTTTTAGACAATTGATTCCATAGTTATCCGACAAGAAGTCCAATTCAAATGCCTCCTCTAGGAAGCCATCCCTGATTCCCAAGGAAAGATCTCCTTTATGCTGAACTTACATAGCCCCAGCCTGTCTTCTGAGAGTATCATGCTAGCCTCCTCTGAATGTGACCTCTCTCCCCTGCTGGGCAGATATAGTCCCTTTATGAAAAACATTTACACTGAGATATATTCACATTGAAGATACATTGAAGCCTTACCTCCAGGTTTCTGGGAATATGACCTTATTTGGAAATAGGGTCTTTGCAGATTTAACCAGGTTAAGATGAGTTCATTAGGGTGGGCTCCACTCCAGTATGACGACAGGTGTCCTTACGAAATGGGGAAATTTAGAACAGACACCAACACACACAGGGAGAAGAAGGCTATGTGGCCGGAATGATGGGTCTACAAGCCAAGAGACAATGGGGACTGCTGGCAACAACCAGGACTGGAAGAGGCAAGGAAGGAGACCCTTCGAAGTAGGCAGAGGGAGCAGGGCCCTGTCCACACCTTGGTAGGGAACTTCCAGTGCCCAGAACTTCAAGACAATGCCTTTCTGTCAAGAAATGCATTTTTGGTGCATTTCTACAGCAGCTCTAGGAAACTAGTACAAATAGTAACTACTTTTTTAAATGACTGCTTTATTGGGATACAATTTATACATCACAAAATTCTCCCATTTAAAGTGTACAGTTCAATGGCTTTTAGTATATTCACAATGGTATTACTATATTTAGTATATTCATGCATCACTAATTTTAGAACATTTTCACCACCCTCAAAAGAAACCCAATATCCACTAGCAGTCACTTCCCAACCTCCTCACCCCTAGACAACTACGAATCTGTTTTCTGTTTTGTGAGCTCAGAAACAGATACCCCAAAAAATGGCACTGTGACACACAGAACTGAAGAAGCCTCAAGGTCTCCCTGACCTCCGCCTATTCCATGCCTGGCTCTAATGTCCTCTTAACTGTATAAAGTCCGGACTCCCCAAAGAAGAAAACAATTGCTACTTGTTCCTTCCCTGATTTTTCATTAACTGAATTCATATCGCAGAAATACTGAAGTCTGTCAACACACCTGGATAGACTTATTTCACAAACAATTGTCTGCTCTGTGGGCCCAACAGACTTTCTCTCAGGCCATTATATGTTCTTCAGGCTTAGTGAATTCCCCTAAAAATCATTCACTATCCTAACATCATCCACACTTTCCCACCTCCCTTTCCCCTAGGAAGTAGGGGAAAGAAGCAACCATAGCCCCCACTGGGATATTGGGTAGTCACTCTGTAATTTTTCCCTTGTGCATGATAATAAATGTGTATTCTGTTTCTCCTGTCAATCTATCTTTTGTAGACTATGGAATGACTATGGGTGACTATGGAATCAATGGTCTAAAACAGGGTATCTTCCAGCAAACCTGAGAGTGAATGGGAAGTTTTTCTGTCACCCCTACACTGTCTCTATAGCTTTGCCTATTCCAGATATCTCATACCAAGGGAAGTATACACTATGTGGTCTTCGTGACTGGCTCCTTTCACCTAGCATGGTGTCTCCAAGGTTCATCCACATTGTAGCATGTACCAGTACTGCATTCCCTTTTGTGGCTGAGTAATATTCCATTGTATGGATACACCACATTTTATGTGTCCATTCATCAGTCAATGAACGCTTGAGTTTTTTACAGTTTTTGGCTATTATAAATAGTGCTGCTCTGAACATTCGTATAGGAGTTTTTGTGTGGGTGTGCACTTTTAATCCTCTTGGATAAGGAACTCTTTTTCATTGAAAAATAATGCCTGTGCGTGCTAAATAAAACTGCCAGTGCCAACCACAAGTCAGCTCCTTTCCCTCCCCCTGCAGAGCTTCCGTCCCACAGACCAGCTATTCGTTTCTTTTGTGTGCTATCAGAAATGTTTTCTGCACGTAGTCAGGAAGAGTGAGCACTCCTGCTCTCCAGGGAGAGTGCCAGCCCAAGATGGCTCTGTCTCTCATCCTTATTCCAGATCAGTGCTTCTGGATCTCTCAGCATTGGTGTATAGAACTGTACTTTTTTCTTTCAGTGACTGTCTCAATAAATTGTTTGAATGTGCCCTGCCCCTACAGTATTTTTTTTTTTTTTAAGACAAGATCTCACTCTCTTGCCCAGAAGGGAGTACAGTGACGCAATCACAGCTCACTGCAGCCTCGATCACCTGGGCTCGAGCAATCTTCCCACCTCATCCTCTTGAGTAGCTAGGACCACAGGCGCGCACACCACCACTCCCGGCTACTTTTTTTTTTTTTTTTTTTTTTTTTTTTGTAGGCACAGGATCTTCCTATGTTGCCCTGGTTGGTCTTGAACTCCTGGGCTCAAGAGATCCTCCTACCTCAGCCTCCCAAAGTGCTGGATCCCAGGCTGAATGCTCCCACTTTTAGAGAGCTATCTAAAGGACATTTAGGCTGCTTCAAATCTTGCATCACTGCAAATATGGCACCCCAAATATGCTTGTGTGCTCATGCAAAGATTTCTGGGAGTTTAAGTGCCACAGGTGGACTTTGATACATAAAAAGTGAGCTTTTTGGTTGGAAAAAGATGGCCCCGAGTTTCCCGATGCTGGAACTGAGTCATAGTCACCGTTGGGCTCCTCCAAGACCCATGCACAGCCTAGATGCGTGCCCAGTAGGGGGATGGGGATGCCTGCCCTCAACCTGTTTCCTCCCTGAGATCTGAGTGGTTTGACTATCACTGCCAATTCACCAACCAGTCAATGACCCCATGTGGTTATCATGGAGACCCTTTGCCAACCAGATTCCATTAAAGTTAAGAACCAAGATATATTATCCTCTTAAAAAATAATAATTTTTAAGAAGTTGGAAACCAGCCACTTTAAAACCAGCCAGATTTTTAAAAAAATCTTTCTGAATTATGAACTGGGTATCATATTTTAGACTGTCTTTTTTTTTTTTTTTTTTCATTTTGCTAACTCAAAGACAGGCTTTGAAAACAAACCTCATTGGCTTTGCCCAATGAAGATTTTTTTGACAAATCAATTTATTGTGTGGTGTGCCTTCAAAACTGAGAATCTGGTGAGGCAAACTGTAACCCATCCTGACACTGAATTAGCTGGGTGCCCTTGAGAATGTTTTTTATCTTAACTAGATTGCTAATGACAAACACAGGGGTGAGATAAGACTAAGACGCTATGATCTTAAGCTTCTAAACCAAGCTAATCTATGTGCTTTCATAGCCTTTACCTGCCCACTGGTGGACAGGGAGGCCTTTCTTTTAATATGGAATCTTAACCACAGATAGGGGGTTAATCTCAGAGTTAACAGTCTAAACTTTCTTTGAACTTGAAATGCAAACAAAGCACTGATGTTGGGTGTAGCCATCTACATGGAATATGAAAGACTCTTTAGGGACGCCCCGTTTGCCTAAGTAAGCTCCAGAGGCTGGGCTTGCCAATCTTCTTAGCCTGTGCAGGCACCTTTGGCAGAGGTTTCAGGGTGGATATGGGGCTTGGTAATGGCCCAGGGATGAATTCATATTCCTCCCCCTGGCTCATTACCAGGGGATAAAGGCACCTCCCGCAGCTCCCAGCAGGTTGAGAGCGGGAAGTGGGGTGGTTTGGACAGCAGGAATCTGGCTCCACAAAGGCCACTGAGAAGCCATTGTTCCAGGGCTTCCTGGGGCGCTTTTGTTGGCAACTCCCTCATGTCTCAACTGGAGCTAAGGTCTTCACCCAGCCACTGATAAACAACACAGTCAGTGCCAGAATAAGTCCCAGGACACTCCCCTTCAGCCAGTCACTCTCCTGCTCAAGTACCTTCAATGACTCCCCAGTGCCCACTAAAGCACTGTGGTACACCAAGCTGGCCACAGTCTGGTCTAATTACCTGGCTATCCTTAATGCCTGCAACTTCTCATTACTTTGTCTCGCCCAGCATATAGCCAGGGTTCCCTCTGGGCCAGGCACTGTGTTAAGTGCTCTGCAGGCATCTTCCAGGTTCATCTTGATGAGTATTCTGGAAAAAGACTTCATAGCATCATGTAGATGAGGAAACAGAGTCACCAAGCCACTAAAGTAGCTTGCCTAATGCCACACAGCCAGGGAGCAAAGAGTCAATGCAAATCCCAACCCTGTGCACTCTCTGCTGCCCGGGCTGGGGCCATGCCCTGAATACCAGTGTGGGTATCGCAGAGTGATGAGAAAGCAGCAGCCAGGCGGTGAGTGTGGGAAGAACATTAGGCAGAGGGAGTAGCAAAGGCACTTTTCTTGCTCTGAGCCTCAGTTTCCTCACCTGTTAAGTATGTGTACGTATGCACACCCTTGTGTGTGTGTGTTTATGTGGAGGTTGTGGGGTGTTGCCTTCCAGTTGTCAGAGATTTCCCCTAGAATCTGGAAATGATTGTTGGATGCCTCCTTAAATTTTGTGCCTCTCTTATCTTGCCCATAGCACCATCAGGCTGCTAGTTGTGATTCCCAATTCAGGAAATAAATAAGTAAACAGACTGACCAGGACCAGCGAGCTGGGATGTACCGAACATGAGATCGGGATCTCCTGGCCACAGTCACCTGGACTTGAGCAGGGGCTGCCCCCGTTAAACAGGGTGCCCTCTTTGCTACCTCTTCCTGTCTTGTAAACCTGGTCTGTTTTCACTGATTTTCATCCTCTGCAAGTCCCTTGAAGCCACTGGAGTTTGCAATTCCTGGGCAGCATGTTTCACAAGGCTGATGAGAACATGCTATTTAGTTTCTGTTGTATTTAACACATCTGCGGCAGCCATGTTCCATCTCCTTTGCTGCTTTTCTTTTTTTCCTGTTTTCTGCTTTCTGTTCCGTCACCTCCCATTCTTTCCCCCTATCTTCTCTCTCCTCAGCTCCCCAGAAAATCTCTTTCCCACCCCATCTTCTTTCTCTATCATATCCTATCTAAACATCATTTGGCATAATACATCTTCCAGAAGACAGGGAGGGTTTCAGAGAGTTGAGCAGGGCTCTTGAGCAAGGCTTTGAGGAGTGCGCAGGAGTTTGTTAGGAAGAGAACGAAGGAAAGAGCAGGAAACTAAGGTGCTTAAATACAAAGGCTGGATCCATACAGACAGGATTTAAATCCTGGCTTAGCCACTCTGCAGCTCTGTGATCTGAGGCAAATCACCTCGCCTTGTCAAGCCTCAGCTAGCTCATCAGCATAATGGGAATTTCCAGGTTGTCTCAGTGTTAGTCTCTGGACTGGTCCTCCTGGCTGATGAGAGCCAACTGTGCATCTTTCTTCCAACTCTGCATTTGACAATGTCACCCTGAAAGCTTGAAATTTGCCACTGTGGAAGTATTTGCACCATGGAAATTGGCAAACTCTACAAGTCAGAGCTTTTATTCCCCCTCCAGAGAGCCAGTTCACCAACATGTCACCACCCGCAGCTGGGAAGCTGGGTTAAGGTTAGATTTGATTGCAAGGGGCTTTGAACAGCAAGGCCTGGAGATGTACAGTTCAAATGTTTGCTGTGGAACTTCAGACCCGACCTAGTGTGAGAAATTTTTAAAAAGGAAAAAAAAAAAAAAGTTGGTTTTTCTCTTTTAGAACTAAAGAGCCGGGCACGGTGGCTCATGCCTGTAATCCCAGCACTTTGGGAGGCCGAGATGGGCAGATCACGAGGTCAAGAGATCGAGACCATCCTGGTCAACATGGTGCAACCCCGTCTCTACTAAAATACAAAACATTAGCTGGGCGTGGTGGCGCGTGCCTGTAATCCCAGCTACTCGGGAGGCTGAGGCAGGAGAATTGCCTGAACCCAGGAGGCGGAGGTTGGGGTGAGCCGAGATCGCGCCATTGCACTCCAGCCTGGGTAAAAAGAGTGAGACTCCGTCTCAAAAAAAAAAAAAAAAAGTACTAAAGAAGGCCTGAGTCTGAGTTTCTAAAAAAAAAAAAAAACCAAACACATTATTGTATTATATTTATTTAACTCTTAGAAGGATCTCCTAGACCAGCTTAACACACATACACACACACACACACACACACACACATGCACGCACACGCGCGCGCACACACACACATTTGTTTCTATTGAATGAGCAAATCTTGAATTAGAAAATCACCAACGTTCTCAAGCTGAAAAACGGGGAGATTTTTAACCGGGAAAAATTGGGCATGGAGGGGTCAGCAGTGAGCAGTCCACACATAACTTAGCTGGGAAGGAAGCTGGCCTATATCCCATTAGCAGTGGGAAATCAGGGGAGGGTTTGAAGCAGACAAAGGCTATGATCAGATTCTGATCTTGGAAAACATCCTCCTGGCTGCTTTGTGGAGAAGAGCTGGGAGAGAACCGAAATAAATTCAGGGAGACCAGGCAAGAGATAAAGGGGACGTGGATAAGTATGTTTCTGGAAAGACAACGCTGTGTGTTTGCCTTACTTCCTTTTTCTCCTGGGCATTCATCTGGACTACATTTCCCAGGTCCTCTGCATCGAGGTAGGACCGTATGATTTAGTTCTGGTCAATAGAATGTGGGCAGAAGTGATGGAAGGCACTTCCTGGCCTAGCCAAGGAAATCCTCCCATGCAATCCTCCAGGCTGTTTCTCTTTCCCTCTGGCCTCCTGCAGAGGGTCCAGTGCAGAACTCCTAGGCCTGGGGAGTGGCAGAGCCACTGGCTGGATGGAGCCTGGGTTGCTGAATGACTGTGTGGAGCAGAGACCCACCATTCCCTGCATTGGACTGGGCTGAAAAGGACAAACCTTCCTGTGTTGAGCCCTGAGACCTGGGACTGTTTGTTACAGCTGCTAACCTGATGGACAGTGGGTGATGAATCAGAGACAAGGGTACAGACTAGAGAGCCCCTCAGGGGTGAAGTCATGGTACCTGGGATACATTAAGTACAGGAAGATGGATTGGAAATAGAGGAAAGAGGAGGCATCGGGGACAGAGTCCATGTTTCTGATTGAGCAGTGGTGTCTTTTGCTCAGAGAATGTGGGGAGGGAGACCCCTTGGGGGCCTTTCTGGAGGGCTGAGTTTGGTGCATTTCAGATACTAGAGTAGAACTGTCAAGAGGCTCTTCTCTTGGCATGTGCTGTGTGGGGCCGTCCAGCAGCTCCTCTAGAAGCATGTTATAGTGGCAAATGCTGCCCATTGTTCATGCGAAAGAAGATACAGGGAACATCTTCCTGTGAAGTCATCGTGCTGCCCTCAGCCAGAGCCTACCAGGAGAATACTAACTGCTTCCTCCCCAGCCCAGCAACACCCCACTATGTTCAGACTTGTGACCCCAAGCTGTGGCAAGGCTAATGTTGAGACTTAATTTATTCTTTTTGCTTCCTTTTAACAAATGTTTCCTGAGGGTCTATGATAATCATAATATTAAAACTACTATGTATTGCCTACCGCTAGTCCCAATTACTCAAAAGACTGAGGCGGGAGGATCACTTGAGCTCGTAAGTCCAGCCTGGGCAACATAGCAAGATGCTGTTTCTGAAACAAAAACAATTTTTTAGAAAACTGCTGAAACTACTACTATTTCTTAAGCACTTACCACCATGTTCTAGACAGTATGCCAAATGCTTTACTACATTTCATTTAATCTCCAACAGAGATGGAACTGTTACTGGCCCCATTTGACAGGTGGGGAAACAAGGTTCAGAGACGCTATACAAGCTAGGCTTTAGACTCAGGTCATCAAATTCTAAAGTGTGTAATCCCCATATAAGGCCAATTCTGCCCTGAGCACCGAGATTGACATGGTCTCACAGAAGTGAGCATGGACCTTTCTCCTGCATCCCCCAGAGAGGGCCTGTCAGTCTCTCACAGTTCTTGTTCCACCCAAGGGGGTAGTGGCTGCTCCCTGCCACCCAGCACGTTGGGACATCTTGGAGCCCTCTTCCTTTGTCTTCGGGAAGCCTGGGTCTGGGCTACCCCATTTCATTTCCCTCCCTGAGAGGAAACTGTTGCTCTGCCAGGTCCTGAGTCCTAGGTTACTGGGCCACCCACTGTTGGTATGGTAACCAGATCATTACCCAAATCACAGCCCCTGATGGGCACAGATTCCCAGGCAGCCACTGTCCTCAGAAGGGGGCCATGGGCCTGGCATCCAGAGCAATTCTTGGGCTAGTGTGGAAATTTATACCACCTTAGCCCAAAAGTAGTGTTTAAGGAATCACAGAATCCAAGGGAAAGTTAAGACAAAATCTAGAATCAGGCACCCATATATCACCACAAGCCTCTCCCCGTCCCTTATCTCTACCTCTTAAAGACTGCCATAGAGGCAGGTGGTTGCCCACCTAGCATCCCTTCTCATTTAAAGAAGCCCTGGCTGGGTGCAGTGGGTCACGTGTATAATCCCATTACTTTGGGAGGTCAAGGCAGAGGGACCACTTGAGCCCAGGAATTGGAAACCAGCTGGGCAAGAGCAAGACCCTACCTCTATAAAAAAAGAAAAGAATTAGCCAGGCAGGCATGGTGGGGCATGCTTGTGGTCCCAGTTACTTGGGATGCTGAGGTAGGAGGATCGCTTGAGACCAAGAGGTTGAGGCTGCAATGAGGTATGATTGCACCACTGTACTCTAGCCTGGGCCACAGAGCTAGACCCTGCCTAAGATTAAAAAATAAAATAAAATAAAACCCCTGATTTTCCTCAGCAGAATGCTCTTTCCCAGCCTCACTATTTCAGCCATGAGACATAGTCGAGAGGTGTAAGCAGACACCTGCTATGAGTTCTGGGAAAGTTTTTGTGTCCTTCATAAAAAATATCAGATACAGCTGGCCAGCCCTTCCCCTCCTTATCCTTCCTTAAATGCAGATGTGATGACTGGAGCAGGGGCAGCCATCTTATACCCATAAGGGAAAGGCAAGAAAACCACAAAATTCCAGTTCTAACCTCATTGAGTGGCTGAACTAATGCCCGTGTTCACCTCTCTCTAGATGTCTTGTCACATGAAAAAAATGTAACTTTAGTTATTAAGCCATTGAGGAATAAATTTGTTCTGACCTGCAGGTGAAAGCTGTCCTAATGGGCACCACTGCTGTCACCTTCAGGGTGTCACTTTCCATTATGTCACTACATAAACAGAAACATGGTTGCCTCCGGCCCCTTAGTTTCATATTTTATAGGCTCTGAACTCAACCTTCTGTGTCCCAAGTTTCAAAAAAAACATTCCTGAGCTGAGACTCATTGGCCCAGTTTAGACTGTCTATGTCTGGGCCACTCTTGCGTGGCCAGGGAGGGCGGACCGTGATTGGCTCAGTTAGTGCCAACCCTTAGCCCAATCAACCATGGCCAGAGGAGGAGTTGGCGGGGAGGGGGTGCCATTTGAATATGAAGATAAGAAAGCTCCAGGCAGCCTGGCCCATGAGTGTATCATTCCAGTCACCCAGATCAAGGGCACTGACAGGGTCATCCCCACTCCCCCCTCGCTTTCATCCACTCCACCATGTTTACTGCACATTCACTGTGTGCTGCATGGTGCTAGAGCAAGCTAGAATTTGAACTGGATTATCCAGAGTCCAAGATCTGGTCTGTGTCCACTGCTAGACCTTGTGGGCAACCTGGCTCTGTCCCCTTAGAGCCCTTGGACTCAGTTTACAGGTTCACATTCAAACCCAAGCTCTGCCTCCCATGGCTGCTGACAGATTCCTTCTGCCACTCAGTTTTCTCATCTGTAACAGGTAAGGGTTCCCTTGCTGAGCTCAGAGTCCTTCCTGGGGTCAGTGAGCTGTATTCCATTCCCAGCTTACCCTCTCCTGGCTGTGTGACCTCAGGCAGCCACCTCATTTCTCTGCACCATGATCCCCTGTCTTTAAACCATGGGGATTACCCTGAGCCCCCAGGTTACGGGGTAGAATAATTCATGCAATGACCCTAGGTCACACAGGAGGTGCTCAATAAATCCTAAAAATAAAGGCTTAGCAGCCCCAAGGGAATGTGTGACAAATCATAGGCAGGGTTTCCTGAGGCCAGCAGTCCCGGCAGAGGGCAGGCATTGGGTGGGGTTTGCCCCCTACCTCGCAACCTGGAGAAGCTCCTGAAACAGGCAGACAAGACAGGAAAGGGTCTCCCGAGCCCCTGCCCTTGCCTGCATGAGCCTGTGGGACTGGTTGGCAGATGTGGGTCAGTGGTGCATATGCGTCCCTGGGGTAAGGGCAGCAGAAAGCTGTTCCTGTCCATCTGAGGGCTGGCAGCCACCAGGGCCACATCCACATAGGAGAGAGAAACCAAGGGCAGCACTTGGGTCCTGTCACCGACAGCTGCTGGCCACAGAAGAGAGACTGACCTTCTCTTTGTCCCCCCGGGAGGCAGGCGGGGCTGGTGGGTGGACGAGGGTTTCAATCCAGGCACTTAGGCAACCCCCCTTACGCAGTTGGCGTTGTCTCCCCAGCCACAGGCCCAGGGCTACATGAAAAATAAAGCTTCCTGGCTCCAGCAGGGTGTCCCACCGCCTTCCCGGGCCAGTGCCTGGGTAGGGCTTTGGAGAAGGGGCAGCGCTCACAGGCTGATGGAGGATGGGAACAGCAGGCCAGGTTGGAAGAGCTCTCTTAACCGACAACCTGCTGAGCATTAGGCACTGTGACCAGTGCATTCACTTAGGTATACCCTGGCCCTTGGAAGGAGGACCCATTATTACCCCCATTGTACAGAAGAGGAAACTGAGGCTCAGAGAAGCAGGCTGGCTTCCTGTGGGTTACACAGCTAGAAAGCGGGAGCTTGGATTCCAGACCAAGTCTGCCCAACCCCAAAGAGTGGCCTCTTTCTCTCATGTGACGTAGTCTCCAGGAAACAGGCGAAAAGTCCAAATGGCATCATGTTGGATGGGAAGCAGTTGGGCCAGGTGTCAGGGAACCGTTCCTAGTTCCCCAAGGGCTTGAACCGTCCTTATTCTCTTTCCCCAGCTGAACTGTGTCTCCACCTCCAGGTCTCCATTTAGACGCCTCCTCCAGGAACCTCCCCTTGATTTCCCCTGCTTGGGACTCCACCTCACAGCTCCCATAGCCCCCTTGATCTGAACCCATCTGTCCTGCCCAGGAGAATCTAAACTCCAGAGGACAAGACAATGTCTGCCAAATTCTGTCAGCATCTTCAATGGGGTAGTAGGGTGGCTGACACATAGTAGGCCCTCAATAAATATTTGTGGAATAGGTGATAGACCAGACACCCCACCGCAAGAGCATGGAGCGTAAACCTTTTTCTGGGGCAAGGGCTGCATCTCTGGGCCAAGGAGAACAGGATGGGACAGATCTGAGGAATCCCAGGGGTCCCAGAGACTCCCTCTCAGGACCATGCCCACCGCCCACAGTAAAACACGTCCCCAGAGCCCAGCACATCACATTTTTTCCTGATGACTCATTCTGTGATTCATTCTCAGCCTCTGGCATGCCTGGGCCTACCCAGAGGCAACAGGCCCTGGTGCTAAGTTTAGTGACTGCAAAATGTCCCCGTGAAATTCCAGACAGAGCCAAGGGGCTGGTGGCACATTCCACAGAGCTTTCTTGGGTCCTCCCACTCTGCTGCTGGGCGTGAAGGGGAACCAAAGCGTCCTTCCAGTAAATAGCCTGGAAGGACTGGATCCCTTTCTGAGGGCCTTGACCAGCAGCCACAGAGCTCAAGGACAAACGTGGCCATTATTGTCAGAGGAACTTGGTATGGAGGGATGGAAGTCTCTGAGATCCTTCATATAATACACCGTAATGAAGAAGGGATTTGTTGAGGTTCAGGGCAGCCCTCTCTCTTCCTTGGAATCCTATAGAGATGTTGGACCGTCTATGCCCAGGATAAAACTTCCCTGCTTAGAGCTGAGGTCCGCCTGCCTGTCCTAGGAGATGAGAGTGTCCTGGCTTTGCCCTTTGGGCCTCAGACCTACCTGTCTCCTGCTCTTCATTGGACAGGACCTCCAGCCTTTTCTCTGTCTGCTCTGTCCCCTCTCAGAGATGAGCCAAAGACCCCCAACAAGACGCAACAGAGGAGAGGGTCAGAGAGGTACAGAGGAAGGTCTCCTTTCTCTCGAGCTTGTGGTCCATTAAGACCTTCAGATCTTATTCACGTGGACATATTCCCTGGGAAGGCCACCCTCAGCCCACATTTACCAATTGGTTTCCATAAATTTCTCCTCCATAAGGGAGAAACTATATCCACCTCATTATTTGACTCAGCCATCTGTCTCATCACTGGACTGTCAGCTCCACAGGGCCAGAGAGGGGCTGCCATAATATCTCGATCTCCCCAGCACTGAGCATGATACCTGCACAGAGGTGGCACTGGAGGGCATCCCTCTTTCAAATATAAGATATAAATATAACAGAGGATTATAACTATTAAAAACCTATTTTAAAACAATAAGTCAAAGAAAATGAAGTCAAATCAATAGAATAATAAAGCACTATTTTTCTTTTTTGAGACAATCATGATCACTGCAGCCTTGATTGCCAGGGCTCAAGCAATCTTCCCGCCTCAGACTCCCAAGTTGCAGGGACCACAGGTGCACACCACCACAACTGGCTAATTTCTTTATTTTTGTAGAGACGGAGTCCTGTTATGTTGCCAAGGCTGTTCTCAAACTCCTGGCCTCAAGTGATCCTCCTGCCTTGGCCTCCCAAAAGGAGCTGAGAGCTGTTGGCTCATACAGGCGTGAACCAACATGCCTGACCAAAGAAAGCACTTTCAACTAATGGTGCTGAAACAATGAGTCATAGGTATGGGGGATAAAATGTATGTCAACTGCTACGATTGATTCAAAAATCAATTTGAAATGGATCTAAATATAAAAAGCAAAGCCAAGTTTATAAAGGAAACACATGAATATTTTTGCAACATTAGAGAGGAAAAGATTTCCTGGTCAGGATTCAAGAAGCACTAACTCTAAAAGAAAAAAAAAAATGGATAAATTGGATTTCATCCAAATTCAAATTTTCTGCTCATTAAAAGACACTACTAACAAAACTAATAGGCAAACCAAAGACTGGAAACAATAGTCACTGTGTGTGCTTGTGTGTGCTTGTGTGTGTGTGTGTGTGTGTGTATGTGTGACAAAGGGTTTATTTCCAGAATATATAAATAAGTACAAATTAAGAGTAACAAGATGAATAATCCTGGCTGGGCACAGTGGATCATGCCTGTAATCCCAAAAATTTGGGAGGCCAAGGTAGACAGATCACTTGAGGTTCAAGACCAGCCTGGCCAACATGGTGAAACCCCATCTTTACTATATATACAAAAATTAGCTGTATGGTGGTGCATACCTGTGATCCCAGCTACTCAGGAGGCTGAGGCAGGAGAATCACTTGAACCCAGGAGGTGGAGGTTACAGTGAGCTGAGACCACGTCACTGCACTCCAGCCTATATGAGAGTGAGACTCTGTCTCAAAAAAAAAAAAAAAAAAAAAAAAGATGAATATTTCAATTGTGAAACATGGCAGAAGATTTGAACAGGTACAAAAGAAGGTATCTTCATGGCTGGTAAGCACATAATACAGTGCTCAGTACCAAGGAAACACAAAATGTTAAAATTATCATTATAACCAGATGCCATTTTACACCCACCAGAATGGCTGCATTTTTTTAGAAAACTTACACCAAGTGCTACGAGAATGAGGAGCAGCTGGGCTCTGACTTCACTGGAGGATGTGTGAACTGTGCAGATACTTTGGAAAACATTGGGAAGTTTCCTATAAAGTCAGGCAGCTAAGAGTATTTTTAAAGATGCTTTAAATTAAGCAGACATCTACTGAATAACTCAATCATTCCACTCCCAGGTTCTTTACCCAGGAGATATGAAAACATATGTCTCTACAAAGACTTTATGCAAATATGTTTGGCAGCTGTCTTCATATGAACCCCAAACAAAAACAACCCAGATTTTTCTATCACCAGGGATATGGATAAATAAAACCATAGAACATCCATTCTATGGAATATTACTCAGTAATAAAAAGAGAGAAACTACTGATATACACAACAACATGGAACTGCATGCTAAGGGAAAGATGCCAGACCCCAGAGAGAACATCCTGTACAAGTTCATTTGTGTAAAGCTCCGGGACAGGCAAAGCTGAGCTGCAGTGAAAGAAATCAATGCATAAGGTGGGGTGCAGTGGCTCCCCCCTATAACCCCAGCACTTTGGGAGGCCAAGGCAGGTGGATCACCTGAGGCTGAGAGTTCGAGACCAGCCTTACCAACATGGAGAAACCCTGTCTCTACTAAAAATACAAAAAATTAGTGGGGCGTGGTGGAGCATGTCTGTAATCCCAGCTACTCAAGAGGCTGAAGCAGGAGAATCTCTTCAACCTGGGTGGCAGAGGTTACAGTGAGCTGAGATCACACCACTGCACTCCAGCCTGGGCAACAGAGTGAGAATCCGACTCAGAAAAAAAAGAAAGAAAGAAAGAAAGAAATCAATGCACAGGTCTCTGGGGGCTGAAGGTGATTGCAAATGAGAAGGGAAGTTTCTGGGGTGTGGGAAATGTCTCAACTCTTATTCAAGTGATAATTTCAAGGGTGAATAAAAGTGTAAAAACTTATTAAAGTGAATACTTAAGATGTACACAATTTATGCTACCCTAATTATATTGGTCTTCAGCAAAAATATATTTTTTAGGGATTGGGAACAGGGTCTTGCTCCATCACCAAGGCTGAAATGTAAGTGGCACTATCATGGCTCACTGCAGACTTGACCTCCTAGGCTCAAATGATCTTCCCACCTCAGCTTCAAGTAGCTGGTACTTCAGGTATGAGACACCACAACTGGCTAATTTTAAAATTTTTTGTAGAGACAGGATCTCACTATGTTGCCCTGGCTGGTCTTGACCTTCTGGTCTCAAGCAATCCTCTTGCCTCAGCCTCCCAAAGCGCTGGAATTATTGACATGAGCCACCATGACTGGCCAAAGTATTTATTAAGAAATTTAAAAAAAAACTTCTGAAACAAATAATAATAATTTAAAATAATATTGCAAACTGTGAATTTCTACCACCAGCTTATAAAATAGAACATTACTGCTATGCATCCTCCTCCCTTTCTGAGGTAATCACTAGCTGGCATTTTACATTTGTTATTCCTTTGATTTTCTTTTTAATTGTGTAAGGTTTATTCTCTGTAAGGTTTATTGCCGAATTTAAAATGAGGAAACTGAGGTCTGCATGAAAACAATTAGACGCCAATTTATTTGGCTCCCAGGCAAGGTGCCGGGGAAAGAGGCCAGGGAAGTCACGCCTGACTCCTCTCAGGCCTGGGTTATATAGGGAGGGAAGGCTCTCTGATTGGCTGTGGAGACCAGGATGCGACGTGGCAAGCTGCTATAGGTAGGTAGGCGGGATTTCTGGTGAGCAGGCTGGATGGGGCAATGCGCTATTGGGCAGGTTTTGGCGGGGCTTCTTTTAAATTTTGGCGGGTTTTCCAACGGCTGGCTAGGTGCCGAGTGCAGAGTTTAGTGTCGAGTGCAGATCCTGGTGCTGAGTGCAGAGGGGATTTCCAAGGCAGGCTAGGTGCCGAGTGCAGAGTTCAGTGTTGAGTGCAGAGGTAGGCATGGCAAGGCTAGATGCTGAGTGCAGATTCTGGTGACGTAATTTTCAGGCTTGGAGAGGGATGGGTGTGTCCGAGCTCCTGGAGAGGCAACTGGCCTTACAAATTGTACTACCTCTAGTCTATTCCCTATGTAACATATTGTTTTGTGTGCCTGTTGGACACTCTATAGAAGTGGAATCATTGTTTGCATTCTTCTGAGACATGCTTTTTTAACTTACATTGTGTCTCCGTCATTCATTCATTTGTTCATTCACTCAGCCATAACTCATTCATTTTCATTGCTGTATATTATTCCAATGTAGAGCTATTTATCCTTCTCCTGCTGATGGCCATTGGGTTACTTCCAGGTTACAGCAAATAGTGCTTGTCTTCTGGTGGGTGTGGGTACGAGTTCCTCTAGGATATAAAGGAAGGACAGGACTTGCTGGGTCCTGTTAAACATGTCTCTAATTTACTAAATAATTCCAAGTTTACTAGAAATTACTGGGTAGTTTCCAAACTGGCCACCCCAATTTCCACTGCCACAGAAAAGGATGAAAATTCCAGCTGCTCCACATCATCACCAAATCTTGGAATTATCAAAATTTTCTATATTTGAAAACAAAAATAGGGATCACAAACTAGATGCCGTGGACATTGTTAGTGTAACCAGTGACTAGACTGGGAGGACAGTAAGGACTGGTGGGGAGTGCAGCAAACATCTGAAAGAGGGAGGCTTAGCTCCACTCCCTGACTATGGCCAGGAGGAAATGTAGACTCTGGGCTGCCAAAGATCTGGAGTTTTCCAAAGAAGCCACAAATCTAGATTTTTACACAAAGGTTTCTTTTGAAATGTCAGCAAAGATTTCAGATTTGTTTAAAACACAGTCTGGCCAGGTGTGGTGGCTCACACCTGTAGTCTCAGCTACTCAGGAGGCTCAGGCAGGAGGATCGCTTGAGCTCAGGTGTTGGAGACCAGCCTGGGCAACACAGGGAAACCTTATCTCTTAAATAAATAAGTAAAACACAATATGGACCACGTATATTTGTGGGCCAAGCCCAAAGTATCCCTGTTAGATTTCTTTTGTTAAAATTTAAGTCAGTTCACTGTATAGCTCTCGGAGCCTATTGGAACTTTGACAAGTGACCTGACTCTCCACGACACGAGTGCCTATGCGCACCACCAGCTGTTGTTCCGTTCGGTACCAGCATGAGTCCACTGTTTTTCCTTCTGCTTTGTTGTTGAGAAAGCTCAGGTTTCCGGAAGTCCTGCTGACTCAGAGGAACAAGGGTAATGAGGGTAATTACTCTAGTCTGCTGTGAAGTGAAAGCTGCTCACTCCAAGCTGCTGGAGGAATGCTCCTCATTCATCTATGCATCCTCTTGAGCTCTCTGCACCTCATTCTCTCGGCAGCCAGATGGATTCTTTTTCTTTTTTTCTATTATTTGTGTGTGTGTGTGTGTGAGATACAGATTCTCACTCTGTTTCCTAGACTGGAGTGCTGTGATGTGATCACGGCTCACTGCAGCTTCAAACTCCTAGGCTCAAGGGATCCTCCCACCTCAGCCTCGCAAGTAGCTGGGACTACAGACACGCATCACCACATCCGGCTAATTTTTTTTTTCAGTAGGGATGAGGGGGTCTCACTATGTTACCCAGACTGGTCTCAGACTCCTTGCTTCAAGTGATCTTACCGCCTTGGCCTCCCAAAGTGCACGGATTACAGGCATAAGCCAGATGGATTCTTTCAAAACGTAGATGAGATGACGTCACTACTTTGCTTGACCTTTCCATTGATCCTCATCATCCCCATACGCTTGACCAGGGCCCATCATTTCTTCTTTGCCACCCACACCTCCATGGCTCCCCTACAAGCCATCAACACCCCTCGCTCAGTCGCAGCTCGGGGTGTTCGTGCATCTGTCCTTGCTGCCTGTATCACCTCTTCCTGCAGCCCTCCCCTGGCTGTTTCCTTCTTAGCCCCCAGATCTGTCTGGCATGACTGTCACCTCCCCAGGAAGGCCTCCCCTAATTCCTTTCTAAAATAGCAAATCACTGCTCCAGTGGCTATTCACACAGCTCCCCATGTGTCTCATTCTTGGCACTCCATACCCCGCAGTGACCTCCTGCGTTTGTGTGCTTGTCACTGACTACCTTCCCTACCACACACAAGGTCCTCAAGGGGCAGGGACCTGGAACTGCCCACCACATCCCCCTTCCCTAGTGTAGGGCCCAGCGTGTAAGTAGCTTTGGAATGAATGCCTGCATGTGAAGCACCTACTATGTGCAGGACCCTATGCGCCAGGCCATGGTGAGGCGATATGATGGAGGACTGTTGCCCAGGCATCCACGCCAGTGGGTTGCTTTGTCCTGCCAGTTGTGAATTACTTTAACATTCTCCCCTGGATAAAGCTAGAAGTTAGAGCAAACTTCAGCAGAGCAGAACAGGCTTAAGGGCACTGAGCACTGGATGCAGATTTAGAATCCCAGCTCTGCCTGCTTAGCCCGGGGCCTTGGGAAGCGGGAAGCGTCAGTGTGGAGACAGGACAGATGCACTATTTTTTTCTCCACCTTTTAGTTTAGTTTAGTTTAGTTTAGTTTGGTTTTTGAGTTAGGTTCTTGCTCTGTCACCCAGGCTAGAATGCAGTGGCATGATCACAGCTTACTGCAGCCTCGACATCCCAGGCTCAAGCAATCCTCCCACTTCAGCCTCCAGAGTAGCTGGGACTATAGGTACACTACCATGCCCAGCCAATTTTATTTTAATTTATTTTTTGTAGGGATGGTGTCCCACTATGTTACCCAGGCTTGTCTCAAACTCTAGGGCTCAAGTAATCCTCTCACATCAGCCTCCCAAACTGCTAAGATAACAGTGAGCCACTGCACCAGGCCTGTCCTCATTTTATAAATCAGGAAACTGAGGAGAGGTTGAGTCCTTGTCCCCAGGTCTGTCTTACCCCTAAGCCTGGCTTAGCAGTAAGTCAGCTATGCCGCATCTCCATGCTGTGCAGAGGCAGCCCACTCAGACCATTCTGCAGCCGGGGAGGGCAATGCCAAGGCCAGCCTGAGAGGTGGCAAGTCTCCAGCCTCAGGGGGTACAGAACCAAGGAGATCAAGGATGCTGTGGCGATGGGGCCCAGGGTGGCCTGTGCGCTGTTCTCCCTACTGCATTAGGGGAAGCCCTGGCCACCGTAGGTTGAAGCTCTGAATTCCAGGGGCTCCACAGGGCCTAGCCCAGCCCTGCCCTCACCTCTCCTGCGCCAGGGTTGCACACACCAAGGGGCTGCCAAGCAGCCAGCAGAGCAGAAAACATTGCTCTAATTGGTCTAATTAGGCTCTGTGCAGTGGCATCTGATCTGCCCCAAAATATTGTAGGTTCCTGTCCCCATGGGGGCCCAGCTGGACCTGGCTGCTTGGTGGTGCCAGTGAGTAGGAAGTCTTCCAGGCTGGAATCTGCCACGGGTCCTTTCCTTTTCTTCCTTCTTTCCTCCCTTAGACATTTATTGAGCACCTACTGTGTGCCAAGCACATTCTGCTTTATGCCCTAACTGTTGGTGTTCTACATCTTAAGGCTCCTGGGGTTGGGGTCACCTCCTCTCCTTCAGTCTGCTGTGCTGAAGAACAGGGCTCTGACAGCCCTGGGTACAAATCCAGAGACTGCCACTTGTTCACTGTGTGGCCTCAGGAGTTTGCTTCTCACTCTGTAAAATGGGCTGACCACTCAGCCCATGTAGAATGTGTCCGTGGGAGCTCCTCCTCAAGGCAAGTTGAAGTCTCACCTCCTCCAGTAAGCCCTACTGGTCTCCTAAACCCAACTAGCCTCTCTCTCCTGGACTCTGGTGGTGCCCCTCACCCCTGCCAGGCACTGGAAACATCAGGGCGGAAAGGTTGGAAGGGACCAATGACTTCAACTTTCCCCCCATGTTGCCCAGGGGAAACTGAGGCCCTCTCTGAGGATTGCCTGAGATAATACAATGAGCCAATGGCAAAGTCTGCACTGGAACTCAGGTCTCAGGACTCCCTGTCCAGTGGCCCAGTGCTTTTCCCACAATAGGGCTCTCCTTGAGGCAGCTCAGCTGGTAGTGAAGACAATGGACTGAGGAGTCTGTTGGACCTGGGTTCGAATCCCAGCTCTACCACTTACCAGCTGGGAAACCTGAGGCAGGTCCCTTGGCTTGCTGAACTTCGGCCTCTGCATCTGTAAACAGGGGTGGTGATCACATCCTTGTCAGGGCATCTATTGCAGCAGGCCCTTGGGGGAGGTCAGGGGTGTCAGTCTCACTGGCTCCCCTCTGGGCCCCGTCTGTGGATAGATACTCGCCCTTCTGGGAGGCCTGTGGTGGGTCACAGCATGCGCTGGGGAACCAGGCCTGGCTTTGTTCCCTCCCAGCTGTGTGACCTTGGGCAAGTGCAAGTGACTTAACCCCTCTGCGCCTGAGTTTGCCTTCTACTAAAACAGAGCCAACACAGAAACACTCCTTGTTGAGGATGAAACAAGTTACTGTTGTGAGGTGCTTAGAACAGACCTTGGCACATAGATTCAGTGTTAAAATACAAATGCCTGCCTTGCGCTCCCCACCAGTACCCTTGGGGGATATTTAATCCCTCCCTTTCCAGAGGGCTCACGAAGTAGTTACAGAACCGGCAGGATGGGGGCACCTGGCCCAGCTTCCTCTGCCCTCTTTCTCATCAGAGGGTGAACTCTGGGCAGCAGTCACCGGGGTGGGCAAAGAAAAGATTACATATTTAGTTCCCTTGTGACCCTTTTAGCTTCCATTTTGAGTTTGTTTTATAATATACATAAGATACTAGCTCAGTAATCACATCTGTACTCTCCAAATAAGTACTCATCTCTAAGGCCATGTGCTCAAGTTTGGAGACCATTTGGCCTAAAATCCTAACAATCCTAACAGCAAACCCTCAGGCTGCCCTGCCAGGAGCCGGGCACTGTGAGTGACACCTTCCCTGTGTCCATCCACAGGGTTCCCTCGCCACCCAACAAGGTGGGCACCATTAATGTCCCCACCTTCCAGGTGAAGCAGTGAGGAAGCTGAGGACTGGCAGAGAGGACACAGCTGGTGCCAGGCTGTGCCCTTGACCACTGGGCTTTGATGCTATTTTAAGCTCAAAAGGCCTAAAATGAAAGGAAAGATCTCCTTCATGAGGATAAGTTTTCTTCTTGTATCTCCCAAAACACACACACACATACACACATGCACATGCAAACACAAGCAGACATATGTACACACAAGCACACACACACAGACACACGTGCACATGCACGCATATGACACAGGCATGCACACTCAACAACAGCCACTTGTACTACTGCTGGCTTGTTGGAAAAATTGATGTTACTTCCATTCATATAATTTTTGCCCCATCTCCTTTGAACAAAGATCCCAGGTTTGGAAGGCACAGAAAGCATCCTCTCCCTGCAATGTCAAGGTCTCTGCTCACATCCTCTTCCCTCCAATTACAAGGTTTCTACTGAGGCCATGCTGGAGTGGCAGGGAACTGTCTCCCCTGGTAAGATTGGGGAAGAAAGTGTGGGCAAGCCCAAGCCCAGGGCTGGGTGCAGCGTGTCTGTCTATGTGATGGCAGCTGGTTGCCTCCGTGTTCCTCCACATTGTACAGCGCAGCCATCTGGGTCATGGCTCCATCTTATTCATCTCTGCATCCCACTCAGGAGATGCTCATAAGCACTTCCTGCAGGAAGGAACACAGGAGCCACTCCTGCGAGTAGGCCCCTCTCTTAAATGAAAACCCCAGCCCCACCCTCAGAAAGTAGGCCAGGTAATTCTGTGTTCCTGGGGCAGGCTGAATTCCAAATTTAGCTCTGAGGAAGATTCTTGGGATAGAAGAAGAAACCAAAGGAACTTTGAGAGACTAGCACCCTTCAGTGCGGTGCTCAACCTCATTTTACAGAAAAGGTGAGTGCCACCTTTTTTTCTGTTTTTACAGAAAAGGAAACCGAGGCCCAGAGAGACACAGTAAGT
Organism: Saimiri boliviensis; assembly: GCF_048565385.1. Taxonomy (NCBI): domain Eukaryota; kingdom Metazoa; phylum Chordata; class Mammalia; order Primates; family Cebidae; genus Saimiri; species Saimiri boliviensis. Next base: position 21,210,639 of record NC_133456.1, read on the forward strand.
TGGCTAGAGTCTCTTGCCACAGCAAATAGCAAGGCTGAGACAGGGCCTAGGTCATTGGGATGAACAAGGGTGTGCAGAGCCGGGCCTGGAACGTCTCTCACCCCAGGAACAAATCCTAGGTCTGCAGACTCCCACCCCTACCCCAGAGTTTTAAGGAAGGAGTTGTGAGAGCCTGGCATGGGTGAGGGGAATGGTTGCCTCAGGTCTGAGACAGAACCAATGGAATAGTTAAGGCCAGGTCTTAACTTACTTGTCCCACCTGCCATATGCGGGCATCTAGCATATGTGTTCCCCCCTGGAGGGAAAGGTCTGGCCAAATGGATTTAGATAAGTGTTGGAAGCTGGTATGACTACCTTCAACCCCAGCTCGGCAGCTCCAAGGCAGCCTGGACAGATGGACAGCCCTTGTGAGCCTCAGTTTCTCCATCTGCATGACAGGAATAATGATAAAACCATAGCCCTACTAATAGCAACAGGGGCCTCAGGTTCACCCCACCGAGCACTGTGCATGCCTGGCTGGCCAGTCCTCGGAGCTGCCCTGAGCAGCCAAGGCTGTCACTGTCCCTGTTTACAGACAAGACATAGAAGGCTACTGCCAAGCAACATGTCCACCTTTGCACAGCTGTGCAGCTGTCCAGGGTCAAGTTTGGACTCATGTTGTCCGTCTCTAAATTCAAGTGATTTTAACACTGCTGCATGAATTACCCTCCTGTCTTTTACCCGAGAGAACAAATGAAACAATATGTGTGCAAAAGGTCTCATACTGTGCCTGGCACAGAAAAGGAGTATCGGTAAGCAGTTAGAGTTAGACTGAGACTCGTCCACTGTCCCCAGCACTGTGAACCGCAGAGTAGTGGAAACACCTACGAGCCAGAAGGAGAGGTGTTGAGCAAGAAAGTGTGGCCTCAGCATACAAGCATTTTCACTTTTTTTTAAGCTTGTAATTATCGTCACACTACAACCCCATCCTTAGGGCAGACACCTTTTTTCCCTTTGGACCTCAGTGCTGAGTTCTGAATTACACCCCCATCCCTGCCACGTGCCAGGCACAGAATCCTCATTGGCCCAGGCAAGCTCCACCCTCCATGCCAATTTCCTTATTTACTTTTGTATTTTCCTGTTTGCCAATGCAGGTGACGAAATGGCCCAACACAGGTGACCATTCTACGGGGTGGAATGCCTGCCCTTTTGCCCGCATTCTTGCAAAATGCATAAGCTTGTATTTCTCAGTAAACTTTTCAAAGTAAGACATTCATGTAGAAAAAAGCACAAATGACGCATGTAGAGCTTTATGCTTTTTCACAACCTGAGCACGCCCATGTGCTCAGAAGCAGAATATAATGAGCATTGTAGAAGCCTATTACATTGGATTGTTGTTTTTCAGTTGTCACTGTTGCCCCCGCATCCCTCGTGATAGCTGGAAGCAACAGCTCCTTTGTGCTGGACACTTCATATCTACCAGACTCTAGAGCTTAATCTTACACACTGTATCTCACTTAATGCTCACCGTTCCTTCCCCCAAGGGACCATTCCCCTGCCTCTGACTCCAGAGAGCAGATGTCACTGTCCTGTGCTCTACACAAGCGGCAATGGCACCCTGCACCCTCTACCCCTTGGTGCTGGGCTTCTGTTGCTCAACTGCACGTCTGTGAGATTCACCCAGGTGTTGTGTCTGGTTTGTTCTGGTTCGTTCACTCTCATGCTGTCACGTGTCCGCTTGTAGGAAACTACCCCAGGCCATTTGCCCAGTCTCCTGTTGTTAGATGTGTGGGTTGTTTCCAGCTTGGCGCTATTACAAACAGAGCTGCACATTCTGGAACAAGCCCTTCGGTGATCATAAACACGTGCTTCTGTTGGGTAAACAGCTAGGGGTGGTGTTGCTGGGTCACAGCATATGTGTACATTGAGCTTTGGTAGGTTCTGCCCAAGATTTCTAGCGTGCCTGTACCGTCTGATGCCCCCGCCAGCAGCGCAGAAGGGTTCCAGTCACTTCACCTCTTCACCGACTTGACATTCATCTGTGTTTCTCCTTGAAGCCACTGTGATGGGTGTGCCTGGTTTTGGATTGTTGTTTTTCAGTTGTCACTGTTGTCTCTGCATCCCTCATGATAGCTGGAAGCAACAGCTCCTGTGTGCTGGACACTTCATATCTACCAGTCTCTAGAGCTTAATCTTACACACTTTATCTCACTTAATCCTCACAGCCATTCTTTGAGGGAAGTACATTTTACAGATGAGGAAACTGAGGCATAGAGAGGGGAAGTCTCCTCCCAAGGCACACTGATGGTTTCAATTGGCAGGAAGAGAAGAAGTCAAAGTGAGAACTTCAGCATGACATGGGGTGCTCTCACCTGACCCCCCCTTTGTCTCAAATGTGTCTAAGGGACAGGAAGGGTCCCCTGTACTTGAACTCACCTCCCTGATTCTGGAAAAATCCTAAACCTTCCTGGTCTTCAGTCTTCCCAGCTGTGAGATGACAGCAGCCAGCATAGGGCAGGAATAAACATGTGTTTGTTGCAGTGACATCCACATCTTGTACTGAGTCCCTACAGCATGCCAGGCAGGCTTCAGATATCGCATTTAATCCTCACAGAATCCCTTCAAGTTGGATGTGAATAGCTCCCTTTCATAGCTGAGGACACTGAGATCCTGAGAGGTAGAGACGCTTGGGCAAAGTCACACAGCAAATGGCAAAGCAGGATTTGAACTCACTGAGGTGTGTCCACTCCCTTCAAGAGCCCTCTATGTGGGGCTCAGCCCAAGCTCTGCAGAAACTACAGGATGGTTTGGATGTTGGAAGGTATTTTAAAATTGTTCAAGAAAGATTACTGTTAAATAGTTGCTGACCTCCTCCAAACTAAGAGGGAGCAAAATGTTAAGTGTAGAGTTCCCGGAGGATTAAACAACTCTACTCCCAGGTATACACCCAAGAGAAAGGACAACGTCTGTTCACACAGAACCTTATATTTATAGAAACCAATATTTATAGACACCAATATTGATAGCAACATTATTCATAAGGGCCAAGAACTGAGAAAAAGTGACCATGAACTGATGAATGGATAAATAAAATGTGGTGTATCCATACAATGGAATATTATTCAGCCATAAAAAGGAAGAAAGTATTGACACATGCCACAACATGGATGAACTTTGAAAACATTAGGCCAGGTAAGAAGCAGACACAAAAGACCACATAATGTGCGACTGCATTTATGTGAAGTGTCTAGAATAGAAGAATCCATAGAGACAAAAGTAGATTTTTGGTTGTCAGGGCATGGGGATCAGGAGGTAGAGAGGAGCTGCTAATGGGTAGAGTTTTTTTTAGGGGTGATGAAAATGTTCTAAGATTAGATGGTGGTGATGGTTACATGACTCTATAAATAAACTAAAAAAACACAATGAACTGTACTTTTTTTTTGGAGTGTCGCTCTGTAGCCCAGGCTGGGCTTCCAACAACCTCCACCTCCCAGGTCCCAGTTCAAGCAATTCTCCTGCTTCAGCCTCCTGAGTAGCTGGGATTACAGGTGTGTCACCATGCCCAGCTAATTTTTGTATTTTTAATAGAGACAGGGTTTCACCATGTTGGCCAGGCTGGTCTTGAACTCCTGACCTTGTGATCCACTTGTCTTGGCCTCCCAAAGTGCTGGGATTACAGGCATGAGCCACTGCCCCCGGCCTGAACTGTACATTTTAAATGGGTGAATTTTATGACATATGATTATATCTCAATGAATTTATATATTTTTTTAGTCTGAAAAGTGACCCAGCAGGAAGCATGCTGGGCAGGACACTCTCTAGGGGCCTTCCGAGAGCTGGGCTGCCTCCTCACCTGGGCAGCGTGCCCCTTGTCACCCTGCATGGCCAGTTGTCTCCAGCACTTAACAAAGGTTGTCAGAATGGACTCAGTGTCCAGGTTCAACTCACTGCCACTTCATTTGCAGGGGCAATTCTTGGTCACCTTCCTTTCTGTTTTTCTTCTTAGGCCCCTAAATCACTTCCTCTGGTTCATTCATTCTTTTGTTTATTCCTGAAGCATTTCTTGAGCACCTACTCTGTACCAGGCACTGTGCTGGTCAGTAGACAAATATGAGCTTATTCTGACCCTCAAAGAGTAAAGATTTTATCAGGAACACAGACCCAGAAAAAGCAAAGTGCAATCTGATGGATTATCTCTCATCATCCAGTTGACAATCATTTATGGAACACCTGCTACATGCTGGGTCTGTGTGAGGTGCTGGGGAAGTAGCAGAGCCATGACTTGGGAACACAGACTGACTACAGCTGTGCTGCTTGGGTTCAGATCTGGCTCCGCCACTGACCAGCTGCAGCTGCATGCCCTTGGGGAAGCTGCTGCCCTTGTGATGTGGCGGTGAAAATGGAGTCTATGTCATAGGGCCGGTGTGAAAGTTAAATGACTCCACATACACAAAGTGTTTAGAAGTGCCTGATGCTTACCAAGGACTAGATGAGCATGAGCTATTGTCACTCTCCTTGTAGTTACACTAGATATGGGCAGCCTAGGGAAGCCAGGAGGCGATGGGCTTCCAGCCTGGGGGAGACTGAGTCAACCTGGTGACGGTCAGGAGAGGGGCATAACCAGCAGAGGGGACAGATGCAGAGACCTGGGCATGCATGAACCGGCTGTCAGATTTCCTCTCCTGCCAGCTACCCGAGGGGAGACCAAGTCAGGCATCTCCCCCTCCCGTGGGCATGCCACTACAATGCATGGTGGACAGGCAGCCCGCAACGGTACTGACACTTCCCTGCTGGAGCAGAGAGCTGGAGGCAGAGGCACCAGAGGCACAGAAGAGGTAGGTGAAGGTGAGAGATGAGATGGGCTCTGAGGACTCTTGGTTTGGGTTTTTTTCTTCTTTTTTTTTTTAGACACAAAGTCTCGCTCTGTTGCCCCGGCTGGAATGCATGCAATACAGTGTGAACAAAGCTCCCTGCAGTCTCAAAGTCCTGGCTTCAGGCAATCTTTCTGCCCCAGCCTCAAAAAGTGCAAGAGTGAACTGCTGCACCTGGTGTTCTGCAGGCTCCTGAGTCTCCTGGTTCTCTCTGCTCTGGCTCTGTGTCTTTTAAAGGGGTGGGAGTGCCCTCTCCCTCTAGGCCTCCAAGCCACCTCCCAGCCTTGACATCAGGGGAGGCCTCGGGAGCCAGAACAGGGGGAAAGTGCTGGTGGGAGTGGACAGAGAGTGGCTGGGATGAGGTGGGTGGCAGCTGCTGCGGCCTGGTGTACAGGAGGTATCGGCTTCACAGATTTCCTTCACTCCATCACTACTACTTCTAGGAGGGTGGCGTATTATCATCCCCATTTTACAAATGGTAAACTTGAGGTTCCAAGAGAGGAGGCATCTGGCCCAGGTCACCCAGACAGTGAGTGGAAGTGCTGAGGTTCAAACCACATCTATTTCCCAGAAGCTCCTATCCTTAGCCACCAAGCCAGGGGGAGGGTGGTGGCTGGGGAGGCTGAAGCCTTGGGTTAGGGTTAGGGTTAGCGTTAGTCAGTGTTAGTCTTATAGATAGGGGCTAGACTTCCTGTGAGCCCCGGTAAACGCTCCCTGTTCCTGGACCTCTTTCCTTCTCTGTAAAATGGAGCTACCAACACCCAATCACCCAGTGGTGGTCTGAGGAGCATTTGAAAGTGCCAAGTACTGGGAAGGCACAGTGGCTCACCCCTGTAATCCCAGCAATTTGGGAGGCCGTGGCTTGCAGATCATGAGGTCAAGAGATCAAGACCATCCTGGCCAACATGGTGAAACTCAGTATCTACTAAAAATACAAATAGTTGGGTGTGGTGGCACGCACCTTTTATCCCAGCTACTTGGGAGGCTGAGGCAGGAGAATCGCTTGAACCCGGGAGGGGGAGGTTGCAGTGAGCCAAGATTGTGTCACTGCACTCCAGCCAGGGTGACAGAGCAAGATTAAGAGAAAGAAAAGAAGAAAGAGGCCGGGCGCGGTGGCTCAAGCTTGTAATCCCAGCACTTTGGGAGGCTGAGGCGGGTGGATCACGAGGTCAACAGATCAAGACTATCCCGGTCAACATGGTGAAACCCCGTCTCTACTAAAAATACAAAAAATTAGCTGGGCATGGTGGCGCGTGCCTGTAATCCCAGCTACTCAGGAGGCTGAGGCAGGAGAATTGCCTGAACCCAGGAGGCGGAGGTTGCGGTGAGCCGAGATCGTGCCATTGCACTCCAGCCTGGGTAACAAGAGCAAAATTCCATCTCAAAAAAAAAAAAGAAAAAGAAAAGAAAAGATGAAAGAAACAAAGAAAGAAAGAAGGGAGGAAGGGAGGAAGGAAAGAAGGAGAGGGAGAGAGAGAAAGAGAGAGCAAAAGAGAAAGAGAGAAAGAGAGAAAGAAATCCAAGCACCACCCAGGTGTCCAGGCCAGATACCCACCGTGTGGCCTCAGGCAAAGCCTTCTGCTGCCTTGACCTTGGATCACAAGTTGGGAAATAGGTCACTCTCATCTAGGGCTTCTTGAAAATGTGTGCCCAGGCTTGAACCACAGGGGCTCTGAAGATAGTTTGGGGTTGCTGTCCAGAGGTGAAACTCACAGGCTAGGTAGGAATAAGGTTGCAAAATTAAGCAAATACAGATGAAAGATGTCCACTTACGTTGGAATTTCAGATAGACAACAAATACTTTTTTATGTCCTATGCAATATTTGGGACATAATTATATATATATATATATATATATTTTTTTTTTTTTTTTTTTTTTTTTTTTTTTTTGAGACGGAGTTTCGCTCTTGTTACCCAGGCTGGAGTGCAATGGCGCAATCTCGGCTCACCGCAACCTCCACCTCCTGGGTTCAGGCAATTCTCCTGCCTCAGCCTCCTGAGTAGCTGGGATTACAGGCACGCGCCACCATGCTCAGCTAATTTTTTGTATTTTTAGTAGAGACGGGGTTTCACCATGTTAACCAGGATGGTCTCGATCTCTCGACCTCGTGATCCACCCGCCTCGGCCTCCCAAAGTGTTGGGATTACAGGCTTGAGCCACCGCGCCCGGCCTACATAATTATATTTTTTAAAAATGCTTGCCTATCTGAAATTCCAGTTGAACAGGGTGTCTTGTGTTTCATCCTGTAGCCCAGGGCTAGATTGACTGAATGTCTGCCTGCAGATGCTGGTCCTTGGTCAGTCTTTACCACAAAAACATGGCCTGGGAAGTGAGGGGCTTTGTGGGAGGGTTTAGGACAGTCAGAGGAAAAACACACCTGCCCCTCCAGCACCCTCCTACTTCTGTGCTTGTTGTTTTGAAACTCATCCCTATGGTTGGCTAACAGCTGGCACGATCAGTGCTGGGGGCCAAGAGAGACATGATGTAAGAATACCCTTTATCTGATGGGCAGGCTCAGAATGGCTGTTCGGGTATCTGAGGCCAGGACACTGGTGGGTGGAGACGGTAGCTCAGGGCCTTGGCAAGCTTCAGACCCCAGACTGTCTATGCCACTCCCTCCTGCTTGCCACCGCCCCACCATGACCTGTGCCCAAAGAGCACCCCTGGGTGTGAGGACCACCCCACCTCCCAGAAAAGGTCATGTCCTGTGAACCAGTCTGCAGCCAAACGGGGTCTGGGTGGCATGGAGGAAATAGACCCTTCTCTCCCTGAGCCCTGTTTCCCCTCCCTGTGAAAGAGGATTTGATTACCCTGACCACTGCAGCCTGAGGAGAGGATGTGCCAAGTCCTTCAGACTTGGTGGGCAGCAGCCTGCTCCCTGCCCGCTTTCCTCTCTCTAGTTATAGTGCCCACCTGAGCCCTCGAATGTGTTCTGCCCCCAGTCCGCTTCCTAATTTGCAGGGCCCAGTACAGAATGAGTATCTGGAGCCCTGTTCAAAGGACTCTGTTTTATTTTATTTCTTCTTATTACAGAGACAGGATCTTGCTCTGTCGCCCAGGCTGGAGTGCTGTAGCCTGATCACAGTTCACTGCAGCCTCAACTTCCTGGGCCCAATCGATCATCCGTCCTCATCTTCCTTAGTAGGTGGGACTATAGGTGTGCATCACCATACCCAGATAATTTTTGATGGAGTTTGTCCAGGCTGGTCCCAAACTCCTGGACTGAAGCAATTCACCCATCTCGGCCTCCCAAAGTGCTGAGATTACAGGTGTCAGCCACTGCATCCGGCCAAAAGGCTCTGTTTTAAAATGTCATTAAAAGACTAACGTATGAAACTCTCCCAGTCTTCTGTCGTTTTTTTCTCGACATGTCGTGATGTTTTTTCTTGGCCTGTCGTGGTGTTTTGTGTTTTCAATGTAAAGTCACATTTTCTTGAGTGCAGAGACGCTCGTGGGGGACCCTCACAGGGGCCTGGGACCTGTTCCCCCCACTCAGCGGGCATACATGAACTGGCTGCCAGATTTCCTCTCCTGCCAACTACCCAACAGCAGGCCATGCCACGGATAAGTCAGGCATCTCCCCTTCCCGTGGGCATGCCACTCCAATGCATGGCGGACAGGCAACCCGCAACGGCACTGACGGTTCCCTGCTGGGGCAGGTCCTTTGTGTTAGGTGTCCTGCCCCCACATCTGGAGTTGCCCCCCCAGAGTTTCCAGTGCTGCCAGTGTGGAGCAAGGACAGCTCCTGCCTAGCCCTTTCCTAAGATGCACACCCAGTACTGACCCTCTCTGTACCAGCGCCAAGGCCCCTGGAGAAAAGCAGCAGCAGTGATTGGGTGGGGCCTGGGGTGCCAGAGGATGGAGTTATGGGTGGGACCTTTAATGTCCTGGAGACCTGCCAGGAGGCAGGATCCCATGTGAACAAACCAAGGCTCCAAGTCCCCTGGGGACACTCCACTATCCCACAGGGCTTCACTTACAAAACACAAATTTAGCCAGGTGTGGTGGCTCAAGGCTGTAATCCCAACACTTTGGAAGGCCAAGGCGGGCAGACCATGAGGTCAGGAGATCAAGACTATCCTGGCTAACACAGTGTAAAACCATTGCTACTAAAAATACAAAAAATTAGCTGGGTGTGGTGGCGGGCACCTGTAGTCCCAGCTACTTGGGAACCTGAGGCAGGAGAATCGCTTGAACCTGGGAGACAGAAGTTACAGTGAGCCGAGATCGTGCCACTGCACTCCAGCCTGGGTGACAGAATGAGACTCCATCTCAAAACACACACACACACACACACACACACACACACACACACACACACACGCAATTCAGGCTGGGTTCGGTAGCTCACATTTGTAATCCCAGCACTTTGGGAAGCCAAGGCAGGAGGATCGCTTAAGGCCAGGAAGTTCAAGATCACCCTAGGCAACATAGTGAGACCCCATTTCTACCAAAAAAAAAAAAAAGTATCCCGGTGTGGTGGTGTGCGCCTGTGGTCCCAGCTACTTGGGAGACTGAGTTGAGAGGAGGGCTGCAGCTTGGGAGGTCAAGGCGACAGTGAGTTGTGATTGTGCCAATGCACTCTAGCCTGGGTGACAGAGTGAAACCATCTCAAAAAAAAAAAAAAAAAAAAAAAACCCAAACACCACAGATGCAAAGATTAAGTTGTTACAGATTTAAAGCCCACAACCAGCAGTGTTAAACGCCAAGGGCAGGCTCTGAGTGCCCAGCCTGGCCCAGGCCTGCAGCCAGCCTCACCCTGCTCTTGCCTGCTTTGTAGCCCTTGCCATGCTGTTCCCTCTGCTTAGAACACTCTGTTCCTGCCCTCCTTCCTGATTTACTCCCATTCAGACACCACCCCTGAGGAGCCTGCTGGGATCTTCCAGCCTGTGTCACCCCTCCAGCGCCGGGTCCCTCACATCTGAAGCCCCATTCCAGCATGTGCATTTGTTTGTGTGCTCCTTTGAGTCATTTCTGCCCCCCAGCCCAGACCGGAGGGGTCATGAGATCAGGGAACAGATTTGTGTTCTTCCATCTCAGAGTATCCAGGGCCTCTCACAGTGAGTTAGTAGTCAGCGTGGAATGAGTCATTAATGGGATGAATGGCCCAGGGGAGGGCGTGAAACAGCAGTGCAGAGGCCCAAAGTGTGAAGGGTCAGGTGTGTTTGGAGATCTGTGTGTCTTGGTCTGAAGGCGCATGGGTGGTCCTGGTGGGAGATGAAGCCGGATGTCTAGTTGGGGTCAGATCATCAAGGGCCTTGAATGCCAGGCTGAGGACTCAGACTGGCTACACAAAGGGGTTGTTATAATGGTGGGATATGGTCACAGCTGTGCCAAGGACAGACTGGAGAGGGGTAAGACTGGAGGTCAAGAGCCCAGGGTGAGGCTGGTACCAGTATCCAGGCCAGGGCAGGGAGGGAGGAAGGAGGCAGGAGAGCTGTTTAGTGGCCACCCTGGGCACGGGGTTGCTTGCAGCCTAAGCCTTTTCTCTGGCACAGGTGAGGAGGCGTTTTAACGTCACGTGGTGCTGAGCCCTGTCCGGTGGGATACCCGTGTGCTCCTGTACTTCTCGGACCCTGAGGAGGGGTGGGACCCACCTAGCCCACCTCTGAGTCCCGTGGTGGCTTTGGAGTTTTTCTCACCTGATCCAGATGTAGTCCTGAGTTGGAAAGCCCCCTCCAAGAACACTGGCAAGTGTGCCGGCACTTGCGAAAGGAGGAGCGTGGAGATGGGCCGACAGCAAGCAAGGAGAGCGGGGGCAACTCTGAGCACCTGAGAGCCAGGGGCCCAGAGGCTGGAATGCTGAGATGTCCTAGAAAGGCAGAGACACTGCTGAAAGGGAAGAGGGGACATGGAAGTGTGGGGCAGCAGCTGAGGACTGCAGGGGATGGTGTCGTGCCGAGCTTAGCCACCCTGTCTCAGCTGGAAGCAACTCACTGTATTGGGAAGGGACCCTGAAAAAGGGGGAGACACTGGGCCAAGCCGGGGACCTCGTGCTGGGCTCTCCTGGTCAGCCATGGAGCAGAGCTGATCACACTGTCCTCTCTGTCCAGACTGCACCCGAGAGGAGTGGAGGGGCTGTGTTGCCAAGGAGTGGAGGTAGGGGAGCAGAAGAGCAAGGTCGCCAGGAAGTAAAGTGCATAAAAGAGAGCTCTTAAAAGGCGTTAATTAGGCCGGGCGCGGTGGCTCACGCCTGTAATCCCAGCACTTTGGGAGGCCGAGGCGGGTGGATCATGAGGTCAAGAAATCGAGACCATCCTGGTCAACATGGTGAAACCCTGTCTCTACTAAAAATACAAAAAAAAAAAAAAAAAAAATTAGCTGGGCGTGGTGGCACGTGCCTGTAATCCCAGCTACTCGGGAGGCTGAGGCAGGAGAATTGCCTGAACCCAGGAGGCGGAGGTTGCGGTGAGCCAAGATCGCACCATTGCACTCCAGCCTGGGCAACAGGAGCGAAACTCTGTCTCAAAAAAAAAAAAAAAAAAAAAAAAAAAAAAAAAAAAAGGCGTTAATTTAATGAGCACATGCCAGGCATGGTTATGGGACCTTAGAAGACAGAGATGAAGCAGGTGTCCCTTCTGCTCTCAACGAGCTCCCAGTCCCATGGGGAAGAAACCTGTCAGTAAGTTACTTTCAAGGCAAAAGAGGTTGTCCTCTTCCAAGAAAAGCACCTATTTTTGGTGGGGAGCCCAGAGGAAGGGGAATGTGCAGCTAGAAGACCACCAATTTGGGTTCCGGCGACCTCCCAGAGCCTCCGTGTCCTCCCTTGCATTGGACTAGGGCAGGACTTTTCAGCCTTGAGTGAGCCTCAGAATCCCAGGGTAGGGCCGAGTGTTCACACGGCAGAAAGAACACACCCCAACCAGAGCGTCAAGTCTGAGGAGGAGCCAAGTTCCAGGGGAGGCTGCAGCTGCTCCGGGGAGCACGCAGGGAGAACCCAGAGACTCGCAGCAGGGCTGTCTTCAGGAAACTGCTCTGAGGAGCTCTGAGAGAGCAGCGGGGGCAGCGGAGCACAATGCAAGCACCTCTACGACGCTGACACGCTGCCCGCCGCCTCCTCCATTGCACGAGCTCAGACTCAGCTGGCTCTGGACAGGGCACTGGGGTATCCACAGGGTTGGGACCTGATGGACTGTGCGCCCTGTCTCAACCTCTGTGAGCTGGTTTGTAAAATGGGCTGAGAACGCAGTCAACGTTTCTGTTGTTGGGACTTCTCCTGACACCCTTTAGGCAGCCGAGCTGGCTCCAAGCCAAGAAACCGGCTGTATTCAGCCTCCAACGCCCCTAACCCACAAGCACATGCAGCCCTACTGGGGAGGAGCAGACCAAGGTCAGTCCGCCCCCCAGGATCCCATGGCCTCCGGCTTTGGGACAGGCAGGAGAACATTTCCAATTTACAGAAGCCTAGACAGAGCAGTCTGGGGCTAGCTTCTCTCTCTGTCCACCCCTTGCAAAGCCCCTCAAGCAGGGCTGAGTCATGGGGTGTTGTTCAGTGTTTTGTTACTGAATTCTTCTCTAAGAAAGAACCCCTTGAGTCAGGATGCCCCCGGGGCTGGCGGGGCAAGAGGATCAGCCCCCGTCTCCTGTCTCCAGGGTAGGTTGCAGAGGGTAGAGAGGCCCATGAGAGTCCCAGGGGCTTAGCCTCCTTCTCCCAGCAGCTCCTTCCTCCAGGAACAGTTGGCAAGAAGTCACACAGGTTCCTTATGCCCAAATCTTGTGCTTGGCATTTGGGGCCCCTGGCACCACGTTTCTCCTCTTTCTCTAATTCCTGCTCCCCAAGCCCAGCAGGGGTTCCCCAAGCTGGGGCAGCCATATCTGCCATGTACACACTTCCCTTCCCACATCCCAGCCTTTGCAGGGGCTGGGCCTCCTCCGGCCCGGTCCTCCCTTCCCTCGTGTGCACCCAGCAGTCCCAGTTTGCCCAGTCCTGAGATGTTTCCCAGGAGGCAAGACTGAGTGTGCAGAACGAGAACATCCCAGACGAACGGGGCGAGTCAGTCACTCAACTTCACTCTGCCCGCTCCACAAGGAGCCTCCCATGCACTCACAGACGGATGGGACTCAGACACAGAGGTGATAGAAATGCAAGGTCTGGATGCTCTGAGTGGACCTTAGTCCCAGCTCCTTGGTCCCTGGTCACACTGCCTCCCTCCTGGGCACAGGCTCTCTCCTCTGCCACCCACTGGCTGCCTTACTTTGTGGAGTTTGGGGCCAGTTTTATAGAGAAAAGGGCCAATCTTAGGGAAGCCAGAGGGACAGGGACTGAGCCAGAAGAGGCAGCTGGGGGTTCCAGCAGAGCATGGATGTGCAACCTCCACCCCTAGTAACTGTGTGGCCGCAGAGAAACCACTCCTCTCTCTGAGCCCTTTTCCCCAACTGTGAGATTCGGCTTAGATACCATTCTTCTAAAGTCATCAGCAAATGGCAGGTGGTTTTATTACCAGGTTTAACCAGCAGCCTGCGGCAGGTGGAGGGTCCTGAACACGGTAGTGTCCTGTGCTCCCCACACACTCAGGACAGAGACTCTGGGCCCGACAGTGAGCAGGTGCCCCCTCAGGCACTGAGACCACCCAAGGAATGAAGGTACAGCCAGCTGGGCTGACCTCACAACTCTGGGGGCAGTCAGGAAAGGCATCCCTGAAAAGGTGACCTCTGGGAGGAGACCCAAAGAAGGAAAGGAGCCAAGGTCTGGGGGAAGAGTGTTCCAGACAGAGGGAAAAACCAGTGCAAAGGCCCTGAGGTGGGAGCCAGCTGAGAGTCCCCTAGGCCGATGGGGCAAAGGCAGGAGATGGGGTCAGGGAGCCCTACATGGGCCAGGTCACACAGATGTGGATCTAAGGAGGTCACATGCCCCACTGGGGGTCACATGGCCAAAAGCCACTGTCAGAGTCCTGCGGCAGCCTTGGTGCAGCAGAGGATGCTTTTGCTCTGCTGTCCACGAGTCAGAGCATACTGAGGTACAAGTGTGGTCCCTGGCCCCAGATGCCCCAGTGAAACGACTGCGTTCCAAGTGTTCCTGGGTAACATCATTTGTCAGCAAGATGTGAGAGTGAAAGCCAGTGGCTGGGGCTGAGCAAACTCTGACATCCCCGGGAGAAAGAGTGTGGTCCTGCACCCACCACCCACTCATGTACTTATTCATTCATTCATTCATTCATACATTCATACATTCATTCAGAAAGCTTTCATGGAGAGTCAGGCTCCAGATCATGAAGGAAAGAACTCTCTTGGAGGACTTCCCTCATTAACTCAGAGGTTTTGCCTTTAATGTCTTCACATTCCTTGCCCAGCCCCCCACTTTCCTTTCCCAATGCAGTTGGGTCTTATCTGGTTAAGGTAACATACGTTAACAAGGGTATTAATGTCCACTAAAGTGTTAGCTGAAAAAGAATACATCAGCTGATAACCAAAGCATTGGGAAGGGTGATGTTTAGCTGAAGACAAAGACAGTAATTGCTAATTAAAGCATTAGCTAAAAGACTAGGAGTTAACCGATCACCAAGTGTGAGCCCATCCATCTGGGCTGAAAGTGAACACTGGCTGATGAAAATAGTGGTTGAAAAACTAAGCAGTTAACACACAGCTAAGTGGTGATAGTTTTTAAGATATTAATCCAAAAGTAAGATTTCTACAACTCAGTAATCAAATGACTACCTAATAATTGAAAGCAGGAATTAGTCTGGGCATGGTGGCTCATGTCTGCAATCCTAGCACTTTGGGAAGCCAAGGCAGGTGGATCACTTGACTCCAGGAGTTCCAGACCAACCTGGGCAACATGAGAAAACCCCCTCTCTACCAAAAATATAAAAATTAGCTCGGTGTGTTGGTGCATGCTGGTAGTCCCACCTACTTGGAAGGGTGAGATGGGAGGATTGCTCCTGGGAGATGGAGACTGCAGTGAGCCAAATTGTGCCACTGTACTCCAGCTTGGGTACCAGAGCAACACCCTGTCTCAAAAGAAAACAGGAATTCAAGCAGATATATTTGCACACTCATGTTCATCACAGTACAAGATGCCAGTGCACACCCTTTAGAATTAAAGTGAAAAGGACTGAACTATCAATGTCGGAGCAATCAGGACTCTCAAACCTGGCTGCTGAGGGTATGAGAATCAGCCTGCAAGGCAGTTATGAAGTTAAACCCACCTCCCACGCAATCCAGCAATTTTACACCTAGGTGGGGAAACCAACTGGAATGAAAAGTAGGGCCATACGAAGACCTGTGCCCAGATGTGTGTGGAAGCTTTACCCATTATGAGTATTGGAAATAGATGCTTGGTGCCACAAAGAAAAATTAGCACTGAGACAAAGGATTTTTTAGCAATGCAATTTTTACTTCCTGGACTGCAGCAAGGGCACTATCACTAGCCATCTTGCCATGAGAGTATAATGAACAAAGGAAAACAGACAAATGTGTTCTTTACACATTTGGAGTCATCCTTACTGCTTGTCTGATCACCATTGGCTGGAGCAGACCTCACAATCTAGACTAAAACCCGATTGGCTAACAACTTAAAAGTTTTCTAAACAGGTAAAAGCAATGGAGAGCTGGGACATGCCTGTGAGCACGTCCAGCACAGATACCTTGGTTAAACTACAAGTACATAGAATGTACTACGTGCCTGTAAGCATGGCAGTGTTAACAGCTACATAGGATAGGGCTTAACAAAGAGTTATTAGCATACTGATGACTTATGTTTAACAAGAAAGGAAACTTTAAAAAGGAACTTTTCTACTTCCCACAATGAGCCTGACCTGGAACTGAGGGCGTGTCCCTCAGCTGGTGAGCGGAGAAGCAGACAGTGGCACATCCGTGCAAAGGAACACCGCTGAGCAATGAAAAGGGACACAGCACAGATGCACGTAGCAATGCTCATGGTCCTCAGGGTTGTTCTGTGGAGGGAAAGCACCAGGCACAAAATGCACACACGGCATGATCCCACTTACCCGACGCTCCTGCACGACAAGAGGCCACCAGGCATTTTCACCTGGTGTGGGCTGTGAGGTGGGGACCGTCTGCAGGGTCATGATCTGCGCCCCATCTTGGCTGTCACATATGCATTTGTCAAAATTTCTCTGACTGGCTGGGCATGTTGGCTCACGCCTGCAATCCCAGCACTTTGGGAGGCTGAGGTGGGCAGATAACCTAAGGTCAGGAGTTCAAGACCAGCCTGACCAACATGGAGAAAACCCGTCTCTACCAAAAATACAAAATTAGCCAGGCATGGTGGCACATGCCTGTAATCCCAGCTACTAGGGAGGCCGAGGCAGGAGAATCGCTTGAACCCGGGAGGTGGACGTTGAGGTGGGCCGAGATCACACCACTCCTTAGACCTCAGACTATAAACTTAAAAGGAGGATGCTGGGGGCTCAACTGTGCCTCCCGTCCCCTGCCCCAATTCCTATGCTGAAGCTCTAATCCCAGTACTTCAGAATAAGACTGCATTTGGAGACAGGATCTTTAAAGAGGTGACTAAGTTAAAATGAGGTCATTAGGGTGGGCCCTAATTGACTGGCGCCTTTATAAGAGGAAATGGCACAGACAGGTGCAGAGGGAAGACGGATGTGAAGATGCAGGGAGAGGGCCACTGTTTGCAAGCCAAGGAGAGGGGCTCAGAAGAAATCAGCCCTGCTGACACTCACGGGGACTTCCAGCCTCCAGACCCGAGAAAATAAACTCCTGTTGTGGAAGCCCCAGTCCAGCCTGCAGTACTTTGTAATGGCAGCCCTAGCAACCTAATACAGGGTAATCTTCCTATATATAAATTATCCCTCTGTAAAACACAATTAAAGGAATTTTTTTAAGTGAGCAAGCTTAGGTGATAAGTGGATTATGTGTGGCTCTTCAGGGCTCCCATACCCAGCAAGCTGCTATGCTCTCAGCAAGCCCTCCCTGAACACCTTAAATGCTAACAAAAGTCATGGCCGCTATCTAATGCACCGGGGTGCTTCCCTGTCTTTCCAGGAGATTCCAGAGGTTTTAAACGCTCCTCCAGTTTTTCTTTCTCTCTCTCTTTTTTTTAAGATGGAGTTTCACTCTTGTTGCCCAGGCTGGAGAGTAATGGTGTGACCTTAGCTCACCTAAACCTCCGCCTCCCAGGTTCAAGTGATTCTCCCACCTTGCTTCCCAAGTAGCTGGGATTACAGGCATGCGCCACCAAGCCCAGATAATTTTGTATTTTTAGTAGAGATGGGATTTCTTCATGTTGGTCAGGCAGGTCTCAAACTCCCAACCTCAGGTGATCCGCTGGCCTTGGCCTCCCAAAGCGTTGGGATTATAGGTGTGAGCCCCTGTACCTGGCTGCTCCTCCAATTTAAAGCAATTCACTACATTGTAATATATAATATATAATGAAAAAAAAAAAAGAAAAAAAAGAAAGCAGTTCACACTACTGCCCTACCACCATTGCCTGAGCACTGACCGCACACCAGGTGGGATGCGCCATGGCAGTGGGATGACAGGCCCATGAGGAGGTTATTTTCATCCTCATCTCACAGATGGGCTTTCTGAGGCTTGGAGTGGGGACATGACTTGCCCAAAGTCACTCAGGGAGCCAGTGGCCATTTCGATGTCCGGATGAAAGGCTTTATTCTCACAGGGGTAAGTCACGCTTCCATGGACTCCCATTCCTAGATGATGATTCAGTCCTCCCACGGGAGGTTCCCGCACAGCCTATCTTTGTCCAGTTGGACAGGCAGACATTCCCTTGAGGGCCGTGGGGTTTCTTCTCTCCTGCCAGGAGGCTCTGGGCAGACACCGACGCCAAGGAGGCCAGAGAAGGGGAATCTCCAGAGAAAATATCAGCAGGGCTGAAGGTGACGGGGAGGTGCGCTGCATCATCATGGTGCCGCGGACGTGGAGGCCTGGGTAGTTACTGGAAACCCAGGATATGTGTCCTCAGTGATGGGAGATTGTGGGGAGGGTCACATTCCCAAGACCCACAGGGATGTGGCGGTGGAGGTGGCTGCAGCACTGTGATCAAGGCGGCCACACACCCTCACCGCGGCCCAGAGCATGTCACTCTGCTTATTCCATTTTGTGTCTTCTGGGCAGTCAGCTCTGACCCAGTAGGATAGAAAATCTGTCCAGCCCCCACAGCCCACAGAGCTTCTCACGCCTCCTGCCCTCTGCTTGAGCTTTCCTCCTCCACCAAACTGTGAGCTCCATGGGGCAGAGCCCGCATCTGCCTTCCCTCTGAGACCCCGACACCTGGCCCAGGTAGGAGCTGGACGGTGCGGCAGGGCAGACACAGCGTCTAGAGCCCAACCTGGCTCCACCCCCAGCTCACCCACCTACCAACCGCGCAACCCCGGGCAAATCGGCACATCTCCTAGAGCCTCAGTTTTCACTTCTGCCAAATGGGGCCGCCTAGGAATGTCTCGCCTCCCTAACTGCAGAGGAAATAAGATAGTTCACACTCCCTGGGCTTGGCACTGGTATTCCCTTCCCTCTAGATCCCACTGTAAATGCAGAAAGTGAATGAGGAAAAGATAATCATAGGCCATGCCTTGGGGGTGGATGCTTGGCTGGAGAGAATCAGAGATAGCTCCAGGGAGGAGGAGATTCCTTAAACGGGACTTCAAAGAGGGCAGGGATCATCATACCAAGAATCCCCACTGTGATGGTGATGGCTGGTGTCTCTGGAGGGCATCCTCTGTGCTAGGCACTGTTCTAAATGTTTATGTGTTAACTTGCGTAATTCTCAGAAAAACTAAAACTCGTGTGATCCCCATTTTACAGAGGAGGAGGCTGAGGCACAGAGAAGTCTGGCAGGAGTTCGCCCAGCAGGGCATCACAAGCAAAAGGGACAGCTTGGGTGAAGGTGCAGAGGCAGGAAATGGTGCAGTGCCCAGGGGAGTTGGTGGTAGGTTGGTACAGCCATGGGCGCCCAGGAGCCACATGCCTACACTGGCGTGGGTCTGGTGGCATGACCTGCTTTAGCCAACGGGACATCGGCAAATGTGATGAAAGCAGAGGCTCGGGAAGCGGTTGCACACTGCGGCTTGCTCTGGGAAGGCTGTATCCAGTGGAGGAGCCCAGGCTAACCTGCTGGAGACATGCAGCTCAGCCAACAGCCACTACCCCAGGCCAAGCGAGGCCAACTTAGACCATGCTGCACCAAGGTGTCTCCAGCTGTCTGGGGGAGCCTAAATGAAACCAGCAGAACTGCCCGGCTGAACCCGGACCAGATGATAAAGCTAATTTAGGGTGGTTTGAATGCATCAGTAGATCATCAAGACAAATGTTCAAGTGTCCAGTATCTAAAGAGAACGAGATGACCAGTGCTGTGCAGATGCGACAGAGTGGATAGCTGTACCTGCAGTGCCCTGTCCTGGAAAGCACTGTGGGAGACAAGGCTTAAAGGAAAACTTCTGGAGCTCTAGGTTGCTGACATCAGCAGTCCCAAGAAGAGTTATCAGGAGTTCACACTTTCCTCCACATTCTGAACCCCAAAGGGGATTCTTCCCTCCCACCTCACTGCCTGCTTCCAAAGCGCCCAACTAGCTTCAAAGGCCATCACCCTCCATCCAGTACCTGGCATGAAGCCAGCACATAGGAGCTGCTTTATAAACAGTTATTGAATGATGGGGAATGCATGCAGCCTCGCATACCCACCAGGTCCTCCGAGCCACTGCAGAAACACTAAATATACAATCGAAGCTGCCTGCTGTACAGCTGGGCAGGGTGTGTCACTGCCCCCACACACCCAGAATGGATGGAGTGTTCATTTCTTCCTTACACCCAAATGCTCTTCCCTCCTCAGCCCCCTGCCCAGGTCACACAGCATCTGAATCCCCACTTAGAATGAATGGAGTATCTGCCTCCCCGCTGAGACTGGATGGAATGTCCACCTTCTCCCTTGGACTGGATAAGGGTAACCCTCCTCCCTTTTGGCCTGGGATTTCCTTAAAGTCAGAGTGCCTGCCTAATCCATCCTGTGGCCCCAACACAGGATTTAGCCCTAAGGTCTTACAGGATAGAGCGCTGTGTTCCCCAGCAGGGCCCCCGCCTGGGTTAATCCTCCACTTCCTGATCTTCTAGTGGCCTTTCTCATGCCTGGAGTCTGTGTGGGACGATCAGAAAGACAGAACGACACACAGCCCACTTTCATTTTTACTAGGTTTCCTCCTCCTAGTTCCTCCCCTTCTCCCCAGCATATCTTTCGCCTGCATTTCACAGACTATGAACCCAAGGCGCAGAATGGATGATTCAGTGGAGTTCGTGACGGGGGGTAGAGGGTGGAGGCGGGACTTGGACCCAGGTCTGCCTGGTTGCGGCCCCAGCATTCCTGAGAACCACACCCACTGCCACAGTGCAGGAGGGGCTTGGACTCCTGTGCTGTTTGCTGGGGTCCCAGGTGAGGACTGCCCTAGAGAGGGGCCCTCTGGGAGGGGAAGACTCTGAGGCTGGACAGGGTCTCTGAGGACCACCCAAGAAGGGCTGGAGAAAATGGCTCCTGGCCCGCAGGGACTCATTGGCCTTACAAACAGCACTGGAGAGGGAGCCATACACACCCGAAGCCAGTCTTGGCTCCACAGCCAGCCAGCCACTTTGCCTCAATTTCCTCATCCATGGGCACAATAACAGCCACTGAGACTATGGTGCCAAGTGCCCCTTAAACACGAATCCCCTGACTCACAGATCCCCCAACCCACCTTGGTCTCTCCTCCTCTCACATCTGCTCACCCCATTTTCTGGATCAAATGCCTGCCACAAATTTCTTCCTCCTTTGGCTTAACCAAGGCAAGTTGATCAAAGAACTAAATGCCTGAGGCCAGGCACGGTGGCTCACACCTGTAATCCCAGCACTTTGGAGGCCAAGATGGGAGGATCACTTGAGGTCAGGAGTTCAAGTCCAGCCTGGCCAACATAGCAAAACCCTGGCTCCACCAAAAACACAAAAATTAGCTGGGTGGTGGTGCACGCCTGTAATTCCAGCTGTTAGGGAGGCTGAGGTAGGAGAATCACTTGAAGCCGGGAGATGGAGGTTACAGTGAGCCGAGATCATGCCACTGCACTCCAGCCTGGGTGACTGAAACTCCATCCCCCACCCCACCAAAAAAGAAAAAACTAGACCTGACAATGAACAAGCCCCCCAGCCATGATGCTTCTGAGTGACATGTGAGGTGGGGCCCGAAAGCAGAGATACACAGCCGGGTCCCACCCAGCCTCACTTGGACCACACGGGGGTTGGAGGACAGTCCGGGGCTCAGGACTGCCAGCTCTGCCTGCGAGTCCCAGCTCCACTTTTTAGTCGCTGTGTGACCTTCGGAAGGTCACATTGTTGCTCCCTGCCCCCATTTCCCCATCTGTGAAATAAGTGCCTGCCAGTCTGATTATCCTCTTTTTTTGCTCACCAGATGTTCTGCAGAGGGCAGGGCACCAGCACATCATGAGGCACACAGCAATTGGTATTCTTCCATCATCAGTGGGCACCATGGGGGAAGTTCACTGCCATGAACTGAAAGGACAGCCAGTCTGCACGGCTCCTAGACACCCCAACGAGGGCTATGAGTAAAGTAAAAATTTTGGAGACAGCCCTTTTTTTTTTTTGGCTCCCAAGAGCCTTCCCAGAGCCCCACACACAATAGGTCCCTAATCAGTAAGTGTTTCAGCCTTGAGAATTCATTCTATTCAATTATTTACTTGAGAATTCATTCTATCCAATTATTTACTCATCATTCTATTCAATTATTTACACCAACAGGGTCTCACTCTGTTGCCCAGGCTGGAGTGCAGTGGTATGACCGTGGCTCATAGCCATCCCAACATTCTGGGCTCAATCAATCCTCCCACCTGAGCCTCCCCAGTAGCTGGGACCACAGGTACACATCACCATGCCTAGCTAATTTTTTAAGTTATTTTTTGTAGAGATGAGGTCTCACTATGTTGCCCAGGCTGGTCTCAAACTCTTGAGCTCAAGCAATCCACCTGCCTCAGCCTCCCAAAGTGCTGGGATTATGGGTGTGAGCCACTGTGCCCCGCCAGCCCTGGAAATTTATTTAACCAGTAGTCTTAAACATTTTTCACGGCAATATTTTTCAGCCTGACTCTTCTTTCTTCAAATGAATTCTTACAAAGCAACCTATTGGATTAAAATATATTAAAAGGTTGTTGTCCTTAAATGAAAGTGGGTCCCCAGATCCTATCTAGTCCTTCTCCTGACTCCAGCCACCCCAGCCACTGCCATGAAACAGTATGTACACCCCTATGTAAGCCCAATGGTGATCACAGCTGCCAGCAGCTGTAGTGCATCTGCTGTGTACCTGGCACTGCCTGAGCCTGTGGTTGCCATCCCCTCCACTTCTCAATCACAGACCTAAAATTGAGATCTTATCATCCCATTTTCTAGGTGGGAAGACTAAAGCTGAGAAAGACTAAGTAAGTTAGCTGAGGTCATCCAACATGTGTGGCATGGGTCAAGATTCACACTGAAACCTATCAGAGACTCAAAGACTGCTGCTTCTACGGCCCTAGCTGAGGCATGAGAAAACTGTGGCCTGCCTGGAGCAGGGCAGGGGAGTGGTGACCTCCTGAGGCCATACTCTTATCTGCTGAACCTGGGTCAAGACCAATGTGGCTCTGATGACTTCTGGGCTGGCCAGCTCTGGTCTGACCCTGTGAGTTCCTGGGGGGGAAATGCTCTGGGCTAGGTTTATCATCTGGACTCTGCTCTGTCACAGATTGACTTCTGGGGCAGCTCAGCCCACAGTCAAGTTCAGGGGCTCTGGGGACTGAGTATTGCCATCACCTTTGCCTCTGAAATCCAGCTACGGGGCATCCAGGGGTGGCTGAAAGAGAGGGACCATTGAGTCTAATCCCACAATTTATAGATGGGGAAACTGAGGCACAGCCTTCCAGACAGCAGTCATTGGCCTTCCAATGGGAAATCACTGTTGCCATGTGTAGCATTAGTGACTGCATCCTCCCAACAACCCCAGCATGCCAGGAAGGGGCAACACTTATTAAGCTCCAAATATATGCCTCATATTGCATTAAGTGTGTTCTTAACTGTCATCTCCTTCACGCTGCACAACTACCCATCTAGTAAAAGGGAAAACTGAGGCTTCAAAAGGGAAGGTGACTTGCCCCATCTGCCTGACTCTAAGACTCATTTCTCAGTGCCATAGGAGCCCAGAGTGTGGGAGTCGTGGTATAAGGGAGAGGGAGGAGGGTAATTTATAACTCTAGCACCAACTGAGAAGCCCTCCACTCCCCACCAAACAGAATGTGGGCTCCATAGCACATAATACATGCTTACTGAATGCACAGTGGAATGGACGAACACTAGGCTCATTGGTGGTGCTCAGTGCTTGGTGCTCAGTGTTTGCTGAATGAATGAATGACTCTCACTAGGGCATATTAAAAAGCTCCCAGCTACTGTCCGTAGCAGAGCAGTCTCCCCATAATACAACATTCCCTCTTCTCCACTTTTCCATTCCTCTGGTGGGCTACTTTTCCAGCTCAACTTCTCATGTTTGGAAGTAACTGTCTCTGCTTCTCTCTCACTCCCATCTCTCAATGCTAAGCTGTTCCATGATCCATTCCTTTAAGGACATCTCTCTCTTGACCAAGGAATGAGCACTAACAGGCTGACTTGGTTCCACTTCAGGAGACAGGTTTATACTTTGAAAGGGGAAGCCTTGAGAAAATAGAATCTGAGGGCTTGGTGTGCTGTCTGGCAGCGTCCAGGACTGAGGCTCAGCCTGGGACCGGAGTTAGGGCTTAGTCGATGACCACAGTCAGGGCTGTCTGGAGCCAGGATCAGGGATTCAGCCAGGACTCAGGACTCAGTCTATACCTTGGGTTAGGATTCGGTCTGGGTTATTTTAAGTTTTTGTGTGTTTGTTTGTTTGTTTGAGATGGAGTCTCGCTCTGTCACCCAGGCTGGAGGGCAGTGGTGCAGTCTTGGCTCACTGCAACCTCTTCCTCCTGGGTTCAAGCAAAGCAATCCTCCCACCTCAGGATCCCAAGTAGCTGGGACTACAGGTGCACGCCACCATACCTGACTAATGTCTTGTATGTTAATAGAGACAGGGTTTCACCATGTTGGACAGGCTGGTCTTGAACTCCTGACCTCAAGTGATCTGCCCACCTTGGCCTCCCAAAGTCCTGGAATTTCAGGTGTAAGCCACCACACCTGGCCAAGCCTGGGTTAATGTCTGAGCTCAGACAGGGACCAGGTTTGCGTTCATCCCCTGAGCTAGGATGGTGGGTTAGCCATGGTGAGGGTGAGGGCTCTAGGACCACAGTCAGGCCTAAGTGTGTGCCCAGGACTAGGGTGCAGTGTGTGACCAGGATCAGACCTCAGCCTAAACAGGGCTTCTGGAACCACTTAGTTTCCTCCCCAAAGTTGGTCACCTGGAATCAACTAAATTTTCCTTTATTCCTTAAAACGTAGCTTCTTTCTAGAGAGTGCCTTCCATGTGCTGCCCACACGGCCCTTGCAGCCCTGCAGGAGAGCTGCCTCAGCGCCTCTGCCACCGGGACCCTGCCTCCCGCCTCCCGCCTCCCGCCTGCCTGCCTCCTGGCTCCAGGGTTATTAAGGGAGGAATCTGTGGGAAGAAGAGGGTAAACAAAATCCATCACGCGGGGCTGGGGCTGGCGCCCGTTCCTCCTGCGGCTCCGCGAGCTGACTTGGAAACCAGCAGCGCTGAGCGGACCATGTTGACAGGAGACTTAATGAAAACCAGAGGGAGGCGTCCTGGCAGGGCCCACCTGGAAGGAGGCCCGAACTGATAATTACATTAATTCTGGTCTGTGTCCCAACAAGCACAGAAGCAAGGGCTGGGGCCAGGGCCCGTTCACCCCGGGCTCCAGGAGTCTGTCATAATTATGGGGAAAAATCAGTTTGGAACTTACGTAACCTCACTGCTTGGGCCCCGAGGGTTAGACCCACTTTGCTTTGCTTTTCCAGGAAATGCATATATGGCAAAACTGCACTTGTGTGCCAGGATCACCTCTGTGGGTCACAGAAGGTGTGAGAGCACTGGGCAGGAACTTGGTTCTTGTCCCCATTTCTCAGATGAGCCAAACTGAAGCTCAGGGAGCAAAACAGTCTTGTTTAGAGTCCCGCGACCTAAAGGCGTAGGGCTAGCATCAAGCCCGTATTCCAGTTGTCCCTCCTCGAAACCACTCCAGTGTGGAGACTATGGGCGGCCGGGAGCAGAGAGCTGCATTCTGCCTGAGAGAGGAAAGGAAGGGAATAGTGCCCTTCTCAAATGATGCATTAGAGTGGCCAGGCCAAGAGGAGGGAAGAGTAGACCAGGTAGAGGTCACAGCAGATAGAAAGGCACAGTGGCTGGGAAGGACACAGCATGATGGGAGGAAGGGGTCATCCCACAGGACTGAGTGCTGGTTCGAGGGCAGGACTGGAGCGAGGAGGTTGAGGCAGGGGCGTAAGGAGCATTACATGTGGGGGAAGCCACAGAAAAGTCTCCCACAGCTCCTCTTATTTGAGCCTCACAAACTAGAGGCTTTCATTGTTCCCATCTTACAGATGAATAAACTGAGGCTTAGGAAATTTGAGTCACTTGCCCAAAGCAACACAGCCCAGAAGTGGTACGGCTGAGATTAGAACCATGAATGTTGGGCTCAAATTGTTCCTTCAGACACCCTTCTTTCCTGCCTTGCACGCCTTTCCTGACTTCCCAGTTTGGCTCAGCCCGGGGTGCCAGCATGAAGATGCTCCTGGCCAGAGTGGAAAACCACAGAACCTTCAGGAACAGGGCAGCAGCCGAGGCACACTGCATATTCAGGCCTCTGAATGGTTGTCTCCGGGCGAGGAAGCAGAGGGTCGGGGCCCTAAGACCTGCAGTGGCAGGGAAAGGGGGAATTGAGGGGAAGCTAGTTCCAGGTGTGATGAGGACGAGTTGACACAAAACAGAACAATGGGCTACTTGGACAGGAAGTGAGCATCCCAGCCTCAGAGGTACGGTAGGAAGGGGACAGACAGGGAGATAGGAGGTCTACATGTCTTGGTCCCAATCAAATCTGCACATTCGAGTTTCCAGGAGCCTCACCTCTCCTGGGAAAAACCATCCCCAACCATCAGTCACTGAGGGTGGCTCCAGGAAGTGTCAAGGCCTGTCTGGGGGATCTATTGCTTTCCAGGGATTCCTCTTCAGACGTTTCCAGCACCTTGAGAACAGCACCCAAACAGAACCTGAAGAAAAAGTCCTCACATGTGTGGGACCACTCTGTGGGGTCCTGTCTCTCCCATGAACACAGACAGAAGCACAGAGAGGGGGAGTGAATAACTGGGTGCCACACAGCACAGTCCAGGTGGGCCTCCTAGAGAAAGGATGTGACCAGGCTTGCCCTCAGAGTGAGTCCTCTCACTTGGGTCAGAGGATCCTTGGCGTTGCCCTAATCAGGAATGAGAGTGTTGGTTTTCAGCCAAATATTTCCCCCACCGCAAACGAGACTTGATGCGACTGCACATTCCAGAGTCCTGGCAGCTTGAGAAACCATGCTGTGGGTCCTGCCCGGTCCCCTTGCCTCCTCCTGGGGGCCTGGTGCCTACCCCCAGGCCCTGAGGTCTGGCTGCCAGCTTGGATGAGAACCCTGTTTGGGGCAAAAGGTGTTGGCAACACCCCAACACCTCCTCTCCCCATCCTTCCGGACCCCCCAGATCTCAGCCCCACAGATGCTTTGTGGAGATTTCACCAGACCCCAGGAGATGAGTATCCCAGGCAGGGGGACAGCATGTGTTGTGGCCCAGAGGCATGACAATGGTGTGGCCTTCCTGGAGAAGGTGTGTGTGTTCTGTGGCTGGAGCGTGAGTTCCTGCCCAGCAAGCGTGGGGGTGAGACAGAAGGGTAGGTATGGCCAGCTTGCAGAAGGCCTGGAGCTCTAAGGAGCTGCAGTCTTGGAGGAATAGGGAGCCATGGAAATTGAACAGGGGAGTGCCAGCATGAGAAATGTGTTCCAGGAATCTCCCTTCAGTGGACATCAGTGGCCAGTGGAGTGGACAGGCAAACGTGTGGGCACCAGAAGGCCAGGGAGTAGGCTGGAGCAGGTGCAGCCAAAGTGGGGTGCAGAGTGGGGAACAGGCTGAGAGGAAAAGGTAGACCTAGGTCATCAGCTGTCGTGAGACTGATAGATATGGATATTAGGGTTCTCATTTACAGAAGAGGAAACCGAGGCTTAAAAGAATGAGAAGTGACCTGCCCAGTTGCCTGGGGAGCAGCAGAGCTGGCATCACAGACTCCTATTCCACTGCCATTTGTCTCTACTGTATCCACGTTGGTGGAGTTCACGGCCTTGACCATCTGTGGCCAGGAGTGCTGAGGTGAGTCACGTTCCCCACTCAGGGCCCTGGTCAGAGGCCTGCCTTCACCCCTGGCCCCACTCAAGGCCATGGCTCCTGCCAGAACTGCAGTAAGCCCCATTCCCCCGTACAGTCCATTTCTTCTTCTCCACTCTTTGGTGATTCCTGGTGAACTCCTACTCATCCCTTGATGGCCAACTGAAAACCACCTCCTCATGGTTGCCCTCCCAGACTACTGCAGAGAGAATCAGTCTCTTCTCCAGACCCTGGGGCAGTTAGTTATTTGAGTGCCCATCATGTGGGAAGTCCTTGGGGACAAAGGGCTTGTATCATCTCTGCCTTCTCAGGACCCAGAATCGGGCCAGGTATACAGTAGATACTCAATAACTATTGATTACAGAAAGTGAATGTATGAATGACTCGACGCTCACGCCCCAGAAGCACAGACGATCAAAGACAGGTTTTGAAGCCAGGTGGGGCCCCAGTTAACTCCTGTCTGTCTCTGGCCGGCTGGATGACCCTGGGGCTTCAGCTCCCTGAACCTCAGTTTCCTCTTCTGTAGACTGTTGGCAACTGTCCTAAGTGTGCAGCCTGAAGAGCAAATTCAGTAACAGACATAGCCCAGCAGACCATTTGAGAGCATGGTCCCCAAAG
Organism: Saimiri boliviensis; assembly: GCF_048565385.1. Taxonomy (NCBI): domain Eukaryota; kingdom Metazoa; phylum Chordata; class Mammalia; order Primates; family Cebidae; genus Saimiri; species Saimiri boliviensis. The sequence goes on from NC_133456.1 coordinate 21,238,417, forward strand.
CCAGCTGGCCTGGGTTCAAATCCTGGCTCTGCCATTGACTTGTTGTGTGGCTTTGGGCAAGTTACTTGACTGCTCTGGGCCTCAGTTTCCCCATCTGTAACATGGTGGATAGCAGCGCCAGTCTCATGGGGTCGAGGGTGAGATGAGGAAATGCATATACAATGCTCACAACAGAATGTGGCAAGTAGGAAGTGCACACTCGTGTACATAAAATGCCTAACACACGGTGTGCACTTGAGCAGGGTGAGTCTGACTCCATCTCCTCTCACCTTCCCTCCTGCAGCCCGGGAGAAGGCTGCAGGGACCCTGGGGAGAAGCGGGCTGGGGGGACTCTGATTAGCTGCCGCAGCCAAGATCCTTCTCTGCGGAAACACCAGTGGGTCAAACACTGCAGGCCCTGCTGTTTTTCTAGGCAGAAACCCCACACAGACGTGGAATTAACCACCCACGTCAATATGAATGGCACTCATCTCAGAGTCTTCTGTGGAGGAGGAAAATATCCAGCAAGTCCTGCTGAGAGAGGATTTCACCTCAACGGCTACAGCCTGAGCTTGCTCTAGAAGCGCCTTTTTAATGAGCTTCTTTTAAGTCTCAAACCAAGTGTTCTCTTCCGCTTGGCAAAGTCAATATTGCTGTGAGCATATTATTTTAGTTGCTGTATTTTCTGAGCTCTAAGCACTAGGTGATTCACCCAAATTATGTGACTTAGTCCCTTTAGCCCAGTGATGAGAAAGTATCATTCCCAGTTGAGGGAGGAGGACGCTGAGGCTCAGAGAAGTTGCCAACCAAGTCCAAGGTCACCCAGCATGGAAGCCGAGTCTGGATTTGAACGTATGTGGGTCGGATGCCAAAGGCAGTGCTCTGAAACGCCGGGTCTTAGCGCTGACTACACTTTGGAATCAATAGGGGAGCTTTGAGCAGTCTTGATGGCTAGGTGCAGTCCCAGAGGGGCTGATCCTGGGCTGCTCCCCAGGAGATAGCACCCAGCAGCCAGGCTGGTAGGTCGAGTCCAAGAAACAGAGACAGCATACTCAGGGAAGACACATCAAATCAGAAAGAGATAATCCACACAGCTCTAAATCTTACCCTTCCCCAAGGATGGAGAGACCATCTCTGTCTTATGAACTGAACAAACCCCTACCCCAAACTTGGTGTCAGTTTATCAGTACAAACCCCAACCTCAGCCAAATCCAAGGTCAGTACCCACTCCTCTAACACTCTGCTGCCTTGCACCGTGAGCATCCTGTGTTGTAGGTAAGGATGGTGAGGATGCCCAGGCACAGAGACATGGAAGCACCTGCCCAAGGTCACACGGCTTTGAAGCACTCAGCCTCGGGCTCCCTCAACCCCAGCCTCCTTGCAGTGGGGGATGAAAGTGATGAGCAGGGTCATGGAGGCACAGCTGGAGAAGTGGGTGGTGTTTAGCAGAGATCACAGCAACCCTGAGAACCTGAGACTCGGTCCTCAGGTCTCTGAGGAGGCAGATGGTAGGTTTGGGGGCCCAGAGGCAGCATCAAGTCCCTTAGCAGGGCAAGTCACAGGGGACAGGGAGCCATGTCCAGGGAAAACATGTGCAATGAGAGAGATGTAATCGTGAACCTCTAAACATTGCCCCGCTTAAGGATGAAGTGACCATCTTGGCCTTGGTAAGCAGCTCCCCCAGGCCCCCCATCCCTGTGCCAATTTAATCATTAACGACCCAAACCTCAGCCAAATGCAGACTCAGAATTTCTGGAAAACTCCAACAGTCAGCAAGGTCTTGGAACAGAATTTCTCCAGGAGTCCCTTCTGACCCCCCGACCATCATCTGGGCTGGAGACTCACCACATCCTCCCCATCTGTCCTGGGCACTCGCTTCCTCTTAGGGCTCAACAGAGGCCGAGGCTTTCCCAGTTTCTCTTCTCGTATTAGCAGTAGGATCATTGCTTCAAACAGAATCTTCGGAATTTGGTTTATCCAGACTTTGACTCAGGCCCATTTATTTTGACATTCCAATGAAATGCCTCTGAGCCTGCATCTTGCCTGTAGAGTCAATCTTCTCCTTCCTCCAAAAGTTCCTCTCAAATCCAAACACCAGTCCACATTCCCTGAGGCTGGTGGACTCCACATCCTCTAAAAGATGCTCCATTCTAATTCCAGTTCTGCCACCTTCCAGCTGAGTGGCATTGGGGTGGTTATGAACTTCTCTGAGTCTCAGTTTCCTCCTCTGTGAAATAGACCCCTAGCTCATACTCATAAACAGGCCACCAGAATTAAATGAGATAATGGTGTGACGATCTTCGAGGTATGCAGGAGGCATTAGGTCATGGAAGCTTGATTGCAATAAGAAAGGAACTTCAACCCACCCAAGGTCCTGCAGCCTCTGGGATCTGCATTCCCTGTGGCCCGCAGCTCTGACCACACATCATTGTTCAGTTGCCAGCAATTGATCCCAAGTGGCCGTACTATGACACAAATACCTATGTACTCCTTCCTCTCTCCACCCAGACCAAAGTACACATTGGCTTTAATAATTAATATAATGAGCCTGAGCCCTGGCCAAGAGACCCACTGGGTGTCAGCACCTCTCACGCCTACCTCTAAAGCTCTCACGCTCCATCCCCACTGCCACTGCGCTAGTCCAGACCCCCACTGCTGCTCATTTCCTCACTTTCCACCCTGCCCCTCGTCCTGCCTCCAAGCTCAGACCCTCCAATGGATTCTCTGCCCAGTTGGAGCCATGGAGGTTGTTTTAAAGCACTGTTGTCATCTGGCTACCACCCTCCACGGCTCCTCATTCCCCTCATATCAGTCTCTGGAAGCCTTTTGTGACGTGGCCACAGCCAACCTCTTCATCACCCCTGGCCTCTGCTATATGTTCTGCCCACCCTGCACCTCTTGCAGCTGCCCAGATGTGCCAAGCTCTCTCTTGCCTCTGAACCTCTGCACAAGATGTTCCTTCTTTCTGCCAGATACCCTTTCCCCAATTTCCCCTGCTGACCAACTCCTGATCATCCTTCAGCTCAAGTGCCTGGGACCTTGAGTCTTTTCTGTGTAGGTCTCCATGGGTGATGTGGGCTTCCTCACAACATGGCAGCTGGATTCCAAGCATGAGCATCCCAAGAGAATCAGATGGAAGGCGTATTGCCTTTATGACATAACCACTCAGCACCATCCTGCCATCATCACAGGCCCACCCAAATTCAAGGACAGAGAATATGTGGCCCCACCTCTCAGAGAGGGGTGTGAGGGTCACACCACAAGAAGAATGGGATGGGAGCTGTTGCGGCTATCTTCAGAAAACATAAAATGTCACCGAAGGGGAAGGTACATGTAAGAACTATGCAAACATTGTGGCCGGGGGCATTCAGTATGTCCCTGATCCTCACTGTCTTAACAGGTAGTGCTTTGGTAGAGAGCATGGTCCTGAATCAGTCAGGACAGCTTAGCTGTGTCAGTCCTGTCTGCAAGTTCATGAAGGATTGGGGAAGATTTCTCTCGCTAATGGGAACATTTGCCATTTAACATGTTTTGAATTTTAGAGCTCCAAGTGTTTGTGACGGTGAAAATTCCTCAGTGGTGCTGGAAAAGTGAAACAGGCCACAAATAACTCATAAGAGGTTTGGGGCAGGAAGGCCAGGGAGTTTTCCAAGTATGCCTGGCCCACTAAGGGTCATGTCCCCCAAAAAGTTATCCAGAGAAAAGGATCTGCCTGGAACCCATCCTTTCAACCACAGGAAAGGCCTGGAATATTCTGAAGGATGTTCCAGTGGGATCTGGTGTGTGCACATTCCATGCAGAGGTTGTGGAACAGAATTGTAGGATGTGGGTGAGGGTGCTGGTGTGGGCAGAACTCAATCCTAATTTTCTCTCTTCTTGTTTTTCACCCTAGGCTCTGTCTCCTTTTTCCTCTTGCTAATTGGAGCCAAATCATTCAGGTTTCCAGATTGTGAGGAATCCTTCAGCCCCCGTGGTGTAGCCACTGACATGCTATCCAGCTGCCACAGTTGTGCATGTTGAACTTCACCCTTAACCTTGGGCCTTGGGTGGCACCATGTGGATCTCCCCGGGGCCTCCAGGAGGAGAAGCTTGCTCTGTCTCCTTGGCCAGGAGAGGTGAAGCTGTGTGACCTAGAACATGCACCCCCCGCCTCTCTGAGCCTCTCCTAGTAGCAGCCTGTGAGCTGCTTGTCTCACTGAGTACCTAGGAAATAACAGCACAAAAGTGCCTTAGAAAGGAACTCTAAGTGGCTGTACAGTCACTAGGCATCATTGGTCATAACAGTGTTCCCCTCCCAAAATGAGAGCAGAAAGGGATTCAGCAGCAGAAAGCACACACTCTTTTGCCAGCAAAACCTTTCACTGAGCATGTATTGAGCATCCACTGTATATCAGGGCCTGGGCAGCACCATGGTCACAATGAGGCGCTCGTTTTGCATGGCCCCTGCCTTTGAAGGTGCCCCATGTTGGCTGTCCCAGAAACACAGGAGCTGGGGAGGTGGCATCAAAGCAGAGATCTGAAAGATGCTAATTCTTCAGCATGTTTTAGGTGTCTGCTTTGAAGCCACCTTCTCAGCTCCTGTTTTCCATTAGAATGGAAAGGACAGGATGGGAGATTTCCTGGTAGAGGAACTGCATATGCAGGGGCCCAGGGCTCAGGAAGCAGCGGGCTCCTGGGGAAAGACCAGCTGTCAGTTGGCTGGAGCATAGAGACTCAGCACCCATGCAGAGCTGAAGGGGGATTAAATAGTAAGAGAAGAAAGAAAGAAAATGCACAGAGTGTTAGGAAGTGTTGAGAGCTACAGAGAAGCATAAAAAGAAGGGGGTAGGGATGGTGTAGGTGAGGATGGGGCAGGGAGAGGGATGAGGTGGGTGTAGGGATGGAGCAGAGGTGAGGGTGCCATTTTATACAGCAGGGAAGGCCTAGCACAGTGGCTTATGGCCTGTAATCCCCGTACTTTGGGAGGCCAAGGAGGGTGGATCAAGAGGTCAGGAGTTCGAGACCAGCCTGGCCAACATAGTGAAACCCTGTTTCTACCAAAAATACAAAAATTAGCGGGTGTGGTGGCACATGCCTGTAGTGCCAGCTACTCAGGAGGCTGAGGCAGGAGAATCGCTTGAACCCAGGAGGCAGAGGTTGCAGTGAGCCTAGACTGCGCCATTGCTCTCCAGCCTGGGTGACAGTAAGACTCCATCTCAATAAATAAATAAATAAATAAACAAATAGCAGGGAAACTGCACTGACATGAGGACTTTTGTGTAGAGGTCAAAGAAGAGAGGGAGTGAGCCCGGTGGGTGTTTGGGGGAAGAGCATTCCCGGCAGGGGAAGCAAGAACAAAGGCCATGGGCCATGCACTCCATACCTGACAGGAGCTGGGCCGTGTTGCTGGAGCAGGTGGAGTGAGCCAGTGGGAGGGAGGCGGACAGGGAGGCCTGGGACTGTCAGGAGTCAGACCACGCAGTCCACTCTGAAGACCTGGGCTTCCATCCCAAATGACACGCCACGTCATGACATCCTAAATGGCAGCCACGGTGGCTGCTGGCCAGGGCAGGGACGAGGGTCTACCTGGGTTTGACACATCCCTCTGGGGCCCGTGAGGAGAAGCTGAATTGGTGAGGGAGGAAGGAGCTAGGGAGGAGGAAGAGAGACGGTACTGGCTGGACCAGGTGGTAGCAGTGGCTGTGGGAAGAGGTGACTGGCTTCTGGATATATTTTGAAAGTAGAGCCAACAGAAACCGGAGAAAGGGAGGGGAGGGGAGGGGAGAAGGAGGGGTGGTGACTCCGCGGCACGCATACTTCTCTGTATTTACACAGAATCTTTTTCCCACTGAGACCAGATTGGTTCTCAGAATCCTCCTCAACCCAGACCTGCAAGGTATCACTCCCACTAATCAGGACCGGATGCACGATGAGGCCAGGAAGCAAAATGGGTTCACACAGAAATGGGCACCATATTTGTGGGCACCTACCATGTGCCTGGCACTAACTGCTTTTCCAATTCTCTCATTTCAATGAGAGACAAACTGTGGGATTGGCAGTGGCATCCTTATTTATCAGATAAGAAACAAAATACTCCCCAGCTAAGACGTTTAGAGCTAGGATTCAAACACGGTGGTCACTTATTCCAGTGCCAGTTCCAGACCCTCATGGGAGACCCCCTCCTCACTCTGCTCAGGCCTCACCCACCACACCTGGGCCTCCTGGCCAGGGCTCCACATTCCAACAGGCTGGTAGAGGCAGGTGTGGGCAGAGCATGCCTGGAGGCTGAGAACCACACCTTCCAGTCCAGTGCCATCCTAGGCCAGGGTGATGCAGGGGGGCATGTGCACCTGTGCCCAGAGCCAGTGCTGGCTGGGGAGGGGACCCGCCCTGCCTGGGGGCTGCCAGCCCGCCTGCTGGCCCAGGTCCTCGCCAATGTCTTCTCTCCTCTGCCACACCCAGGAGCTCAGTGTCAAGACTTGCTAAGGAAAAAGTGAAACTGGGGACATAACCCAGTCTGTGCCTGGAGATGACTCCGGCAGCCAGGAGGTGGGGCTGGTCTCTTACTCAGGTACACTCTCTCCCTGGGAGCGTCCTCCACACAGTTGAGTGGGCTGTTGATGTGTCTGTCTGTGTGGACTGTGAGGGTCACTAAATGCTTGGGACTTAGAAGCCTCCATGGCCAGGCTCCAGAGCCAGCTGGCCTGAGCTCAGGTCCAGCTCTGCCATTTACTTGCTGTGTGCCACCTCAGGCCAGTTACATTACCCCTCTGATCCTCTTTCCCAGTAAAAGGGGACTGGTAGTAGCATCCACCTATAAGGCTCTGCAAGTATTGGGGCAGGGGTAACGCACATGAAACGTTTAGCACAGTAAGTGCTGAGGAAGATTAGCCTTTATTACCATATGAGCGTTCATCCGCAAGTTCTCAAGATTGACACTGACTTGAGCAAGCATCCAGGAAATCTGTGGGGAGCACAGTGAGGGCCAAGCTCCTTGGGGTGGTAGCTGAAGGATGAGGGGGCAAAAAGACTAGAGGGGAGAGGAAGGAGGAAGTGAGTTTAAGCCCCTGCCAGCCATTGCTATGCTGTGTGACCTTGGGCAAGTCCAGTCCTCTCTGGACGTCCATTTTATATCCAGGACATGCACAAAGGCCCTCCCAGCTCTGCACCTGTTTTTTGGTACCTGCTATGGGCGGGTGGAACAAATTAATTAAATTAATTTGAATTCATTTTAAAAATTAAATTAAAAAAGATTTAGAGGGGGCTTGGAACCCCCATGGCCTCCCTGTTCCTTCCTCCCAGGGGGGCTCACTTTCCGAGGAAGGTAATTGGGTCATACTGGCTATTCGGTTTTTCTTATGCACGGCGCTCCTACCGTCTCCACCAGACTGTGAGTTCCTGGGGGTGGCCATGCTTGCTCCCAGTGCTTTGTGAAGCTCGGGCTCAGGCCTCCTTAATGCCAGGCCAGCTCTTCCTCCTCCTTCCAGACTCAGCTAGGCTCCACTTCCTCCAGGAAGCCTTCCTGGATGCAGGCTGAGTTAGCTAAGTGGACCTCCTCAGGGCCTGCACCTCCCCCTCCCATGAGGGGGTCTGGTTTGGGATCTGCCTTCCTTCCAGGTACCCAGAGCAGGAACCACACTGGCCTGGCATCTGGAGTGAGCGGGGGATGTCGTCCAGCAGATGTCTGTGGAATGGACAGGTCCGGAAGTGCCCACGGGAGCTTGAGAAGAAATCCGGGTAGGCTGGTCAGCCCCAGCTCAACCCCACCTGGCTGGGACCTCTGGCAAGTGACCTACCCTGCCCAGCCTCCCTCCTGCCACCTGTTGGATGGGGACTCGGCACTGTTGTGAGGATTAAGTCGGCCAGGAGACTCCGAGCCTGGCACAGCCCTAAAGGCAACAAACTTACCTGGAAGAGAGCTCGTCCCCTGCAGACGCTGTCCTGGCCTGCCACCTGGCTCGGGAGTTCACCTCGGCTCCCCTCCACCACTTGCTATTCTGACCTTTTACCAAACAGCAAGCATGTCTCTGGCTCTGAGCTCTCCCAGGTAACAGCATCTACAGAAAATGTGAGAACTGTGCCCTGTCTTTATTACATTTGTTTTCATGGTACCTTCTGTTTATAGCAGCCTCTACTCAGATATGACGTGGTGCTTCCTTTTTTAAATATGCTGACCTAAGCCAGGCTCAGTGTCTCATGCCTATAGTCCCAGCAACTCCAGAGGCTGAGGCAGGAAGATGGCTTCAGCCCAGGAAGTTGAGGCTACAATGAGCTGAGATTGTGCCACTGCACTCCAGCTGGAGCGATACAGCAAGACCCTGTCTCTGAAACGATAAATGAACGGGCCAGGTGTAGTGGCTCATGCCTGAAATCCCAGTGCGTTAAGAGGCCAAAGCGGGAGGATTGCTTGAGCCCAGGAGGTCAAAGTTACGGTGAACTGCAATTGCACCACAGCACTCCAGCCTGGATGGCAGAGCAAGACCCTGTGGCTAAAATTAAATAAGCAAATAAATCAGCAGACCCAGGCAATAGCATCAGGTAGCAGAAGAGCTACACACAAGGGCCCTGAGACCAAGTGAGCCAGGTTCAAATCCCAGCTCTGCCTCTTCATTGCGATGTGCCCTCAGGCGGGGCTCCTCACCACAGTTTCCCCACCTGTACAGTGTAAGGTTAGCAGCAGGACCCCTGTCGGTCTGAGGGCTGTTGTGAAAGTTGATGTGTGCTGAATTCCTAGAGCTGGGCTTAGGACACAGTCAGGGCTCCCTACTGTGAAGACGTTTTACAAAGTGAGCTGACATAAGTGAGCCTGGTGACCTACAGACACCACAGCCCGGAAAATGCAGGCCCAGTCCACCCACTCCACCTGCCCTGCCTCAGGAGGCCTGCTGCTACCTGCCTGCCTCGCTGGCAAGCCCCCGGCAGCACTGCCTTAATCCCCAGGCTGGTAAACACATGATTAGGTTTCTGAGCCTTTGTCCTGTTATTCAGAGCAGTTCTCAGGCCCCGAGCACTCCTCCCACCAGCACCTTCCCATACCCTGACTCCCAAAGCCCTAGGCCCCAGGCCCAACTCAGCCCCTAGTCTGCGCCTCAGTTTCCTCATCTGTGAAATGAGCTCCTGGAGAGCTGCCCAGCACCTCTCCAGAACACCTTCATTCATTCTGCCTCCACAGTGGCCAGTGCACGGCTCCCAGGCTCCCTGTCTGAGCAGCTCCTCCCCTGCTCGAAGCCTCCGATGGCTCCTCACTGCCCTCAGCCACTCCCCCTGCTGCCTCAGCTAGTGTCCCGGCCAGGCCTCGTGACAAGTGATTCCCCATAAGTCCTTCATGCTCTTCCGGTTTGGCCTGAAGCCCAGAGGCCTCTTAGGCCAGCCCCACCCCACCACCTGCTGAAATCTTATTTGTACTTCAAAGTCTCAGGCATGCCACCCTCCTGGACAGAGCTGGAGACCTGGGATCAGCCAGGCCTGCGTTTATATCACTGCCCGCTACTCACTTGCTGCCTGGTCTAGGCTAAGTTGCCTGGCCTCTCTCAGCCTCAGTTTCCCAATCTGCAAAACAGGTTCCTACTGGAGGTTAAGGATGATGTAATTTATTGGATGGTTCCAATGTTCTAGACATGCTGCCAGGCATGTTACTATCAGGATTTCATTTTCTCTTCCCAACTGTTCTGTGATGTGGGGCACAACCAGCAATGACATCATGTATAATCATTCATCTAATCCTCAAAGCAACGCCATAGGAGAGGGACTGGGATTACCCCCACTTCATATATGGGAAAACTGAGGCACGGGATGGTGAAGTGAGCAGCCTGAGGCCGCACCCTAATACATGACAGGGCTGGGATTCACTACAGGCAGCTCTGCCCCTGGACCCTTGCACTCAGCCACTGTGTGACAGGATCTCTGAACGTCCCCATTTTAGATGGCGGAACTGAGATCCAGAGGGAAAAATGACTCGTCCAAGTCTGCACAGCTGGGACTCAGCAGAGCCCGACACACAGCAAGTGCTCTGGAAACATTTTCCCAATCCTACTTCTCAGACCTGGAGAATCTGGGTGGTTCCTAGCTGACACTGCCCCTCCATTCCCCTTTTCTCACCCCAGGGGTCCTAGCAGGTCCAAGCTGGACATGGTGGGCAGGGAGGAGCACCTGGTAGGCTGACGTTGCTTCAGAGCTGCTGCCTCCAGCCGCCCTGGCTTGGGGCCCTGTGCCTGCAGTCTGGGGACGGGGCTGCTGGGCTCCCTGATGCTCCCCACCTCACATTCCAATCTATCCATCCCCACCCCCGTGTCTACCTGTGTGCATTTGCTTCTGTTCTGTTCACTTTTGTCCCTGACTGTATCTGACTCCCAGCCTCCTCTCTGTCTCTGTCTCTCTCTCTCTCTCTCTCTCTGTCACTGTGTCCCTCTCTCTTCTACTCCATTCCCTATCTCCGCCTGCTTTCTCTGTGGGGTACCCACTCTCTGACTGGGTTCCTCTCTGTCACTCTCTCTCGTCATCTCTGAGGTAGGGGACACGTATCCATGGCTCTTTACCACAGACATCTGGGGCTCTCAAAGGTGAGAACGTCCAGCTGGAAATGCCTCAGAGACCACCTTGTTCCACCAATGGCCAGTCAAGGCCAAACACACCTGAGATCACTTGACAGGTGAGAGAGGGTAAGAAATTCCCCCACCCCACGGATTCAGCCAAGGCGTGCTGAGCATGGGGCCCCCAGGCTCTGAAGCCCATCCTCTTTCTACCCAGCTCCCAGACTGCTGGGGCCTCCACACAGCAGCCCACCCAAGGCAGGTGAGGGCCAAGGGCTCTGCCTGGTGAAGAATAAACTCCGCAGAAGTTTCAGCGCAGAAGAGAACACCCGGGTGGCTCCGGGAGCGGTTGTAAGGGAGGTGGATACTATGCATGTGCCCCAGTTCCTCCACCTGTCTCTCTGCATCCACGATCTCTCCATCCCTTGAAGGACCATGTCTGGGCAGGACATTGGGGTCATTTTCAGGGCCCTCTGGAAGTGGCCTGCCTGCTGGCGTTGACAATACCAGCTTGGGGGACATGTTACCCTCCCGTCCTTGATCACAATCAGCTTCTCACTGGGCCCTCTCCCCACCTCAAAACCCAACCTTTCTGTGTCGTTCTCCAGGCTCAGCTCAACAGCCTTTCTTTCAGGAAGGTTCTGTGCACCCCACCCACAGCTCTAAGGTCCCCATCCATTTCCCCTCCCTGGCTGCCTCGCTGGCTGTCTCTCTAGGCTCCCCTGCCTCTTGTCTCTCTCCCTCTGTCTCTCTTTCTGTCTCTGTCTCTGTCTCTCTCTCTCTCTCTCCCTGGCTCTCTGGCTCTCTCCCTTTGCCACCTGCCCCCACATCCCCACACCCTGCCACTTACTGGCTCCGCTTCCCTTGCTGTTGGCGTTCACTCCAGAGTCATGTGACATACTCCCCATCCCGCCCCTAAAGTCTGTTCCCTGACCTCAATGCCAGCCCCTCTGCAGGACACTGCCCTCTCCACATCCCATGGAATCCCACACCCCCATGCAAGGGGTCCATACTGGACAGAAGAGAACACCAGGGCTCAGACAGAGCAGGCAACCTGCCTGAGGTCACACAGCTCAAGTGGTGGCAACAGCAAGGTCAACACCCAAACTGTCCAACCCAATTCCCAGGCTCCTGAATAGACCTGCCATCTCTTCAGCTGGGGTGGGGGCTCTGTTCAGCCCAATCACCTCACATGGGGTCTTTCTGAAACAGATAAATCACAGGGGTGGGATGGGGCCTTGACACTCAGCACCACCCCGAAGAGGCTTCCCAGCAGGGCCTGAGCGGCCTGAGCCCTGAGCCGTTTCTGAGGGTGACCTGAATTGGCTCTTCCTGCTGGGTCTGTGTTTGTGTCAAGCTGGTGCCTGAGGGACGTGAGGGTGGGCAGGCTCCCCTGGCACAGCTGCCCCTGCCAGGATGGGCAGGGCCTGTACAGGCGCCAAGGGTTGATGATCTTTGCAGGGTGGGCAGCCAGGGCAGGCTGTGGAAATTCTGGGAGAAGCAGCTGCCTCTCCCCAAGGACTGGGAGGGAGGAGGTGGGGAGAGGAGGGTGGCAGAGACAGCAGGAGGAGGGGTTTTCCTCAGGCTGTCCTTGCAGTGACGTGCCTGCATGTCTGGGGCATGAGCTGACTGCCCAACTATGTCCACGGCCACCTACTAGGGCCCGCCCACCCTGGGGACAGGGCCGGCAGCCAGCGGCTTCAGGCTCCAAGATGCTCACCAGCAGCTTTGTAGGTTTCTTTCTGCCTGGGGACCCAGGAGGAAAGACACAGCCCCGCTTCCTATGGCCAGGTGAGGGTCTAGGGACCTCCCAAAGCACATCACAGGGGAGGAAAGAGAGGTGCGGAGGAAGCGGAGCAGCCTAGGATCACACAGCCAGTACCCACTCTGTAATGAGAGCTCATCTGCTGCCCCATTCTAGCCCCTAATTCTCAGTCATTCTCGGCCCTCCAGAGCCCTTTGTAGCACTTGCCCCTAACAGATGTCCAGTGCATGCTTGCTGAATGAGTGAATGAATGAAAACAGACAAAGCTGGGATAGAGGAACCTTGATGCCCTGAACAAGGTTCCCACCTTCCTCTGGGCAGGTCCAGTGATGATCCCCGTGTTACCAGTCAGGAAACTGAGGCTGAGAGTGGCATCCTGGGGCAGGGCAGTGGGCCCATCCTCAGGGTCCTCCGAAGGTGGCCTGCCTGCTGGCGTCAACAAGCACCAGCTTGGGGGACAAGCACCAGCTCAGGACTCTTCTATCGGCGCCCCAGCAGGAGGTGTCTTATGGAGCCAGCGTCCACCCTGTGGCCTGCATCTTGTGTCCCTAAGCTACCTCTAGGGTGAAACGAGGCCACGGATGGATTTGGGGCTGGGAGTGGTTTCCGACCACTGGGCCACCTGCCCAGTGGATGCCAGGTCAAGCCCCCTTCCTGGCCACCCCCTGAGGACTGAGGTGGCCCCGGGGCTAGGCCAGCTGAATGTTTCTTCCCTTTCCTGATCACACCATTGAATATAAAGGAGTCTGGGAAGCACATATTTGGAGCTCAACAGTTTTTTATGCCCTTGAGAAGCTGGCTGACCCCACACAGGCTCCTTAACCTCTCTGAGCCCCAGTTTTCCCACCTATAATACAGGACCTCAAATCATACCACCTGGATCAGAGGGAGTCAAATACTGGAACAATAAAAGGGGTTGCAGCCTTGCGTGAAGTACTATACAGCAGTGAAAAGGCATGAATGGCAGCTGCACATGCCAGCACAATGAGCCTCAGAAACACGGTGAAAGGAGAGAAGCCAAGTTCCAGAAGAAACATTCAGTGTGATCCACTTCACATGAAGATTTTAAAAACACACATTTGGTATATACTATTTGTCGATATGTACATATGTATTAACAGTAAAAGAATAAAAATATACTTTGAACAAGAAGCATCAAGTTCAAAACAGTGGTTAGCTTTGGTGAAGACATGGAGGCGTAGATAGGTATATGTTTATGTTTATGTTTTTGTGTTTGTTTTGAGACAGAGTCTCACTCTATCACCCAGGCTGGAGTGCATTGGTGCAATCTCAGCTCACTGTGACCTCCATCTCCTGGGTTCAAGCGATACTCACACCTCAGCCTCCCAAGCAGCTGGGATTACAGGTGCCCACCACCACACCCGGCTAATTTTTGCATTCTTAATAGAGATGGGGTTTTCATCATGTTGGTCAGGCTGGTCTCAAAGTCCTGACTTCAGGTGATCCGCCCACCTTGGCCTCCCAGAGTGCTGGGATTACAGGCGTGAGCCACCGCGCCCAGCCTGGCAGGTGTATGCTCAGCCAATCCAAAATACAGGTTTGTTACAATTTGGCCTCCTCAGCCTCAGCAGTCCTCCTCTCTCTCTCGCTGTCCAGGTGAGAGAGAATGGGGGTAAGTGATGTTTTAGGGTATATTTTGACAGGACTTGCTTTGGGGTTGCATGTGCCCCCAGGCAACTACTTAACCTTGCCAAGCCTCAGTTTCCTCATCTGTGAAATGGGGAAACAACCCCTGCATGGAGTATCGAGAGGATTCAAGGCAGCCATGCACATAAAGCCCTCCATGCAGTGCCTGGTACACTAAGACACTCCTTCAGCAATGGAGACAACTTCGGTCATGACTAACTTTTGAGGTGGACTGGGAGTGGGGGTTGGTGTGGCGAGCCTGAGACTTGGGGCCCCAGAGCTTATTAGCCCACTAGTAGGCCAGGCCTCTGTAGCTCCCCCCGTGGAAGGAGGTCAGGCCTGAAGACACTTCGCTCCATAGCAATCCCTGCAAATCCCTTCCCATGAAACTCACAGGCCGCACTAATCAGTCACATGGCTGACCATGAGCACAGAGGCTGATCCACACATGGGTCCACCCACCTCCTCCCGCTGCTGTGCAAGCCCTGGCCTAGGGTGTCTGCTGTCCAGGGAGAAGAGAGACCCAGCCAGCACCAGAAGCCCGGCACGTTTCTGGGAGCTGGGCTGAGAGCTGCCACACCTGCATCTGGACTCTGGGTGCCCACTTACAAGGCCTGAGAATAGGCCTAGCCCTGGGTTGGCCTGGCTCTGTGACCTTGACTGGTGCTTTGAGCTCGGAGCCTTGTTTCCTCATCTGCTAAATGAGTGTATGATGGGCCCACAGCAGTAAAATGATGCGTGGAAACTGCTTGGCTGGATGAAGCTTCTTTTATTATTGGTGTTTATCTCAAGGTCATCTCTAGGCTCTCTCCCAGACTCAGCATCATCACTTTAACCCCATGAGGTCAGAGCCCCAACCCCCATGTGACACCGTCCCCTACTTGCCTAAATTCTCCTGGACGTCAAAACCAGCTCAAATGCCATCTCCTCCCTGGTTTCTGCAGGGCGGGGAGCTTTCTCTGCCCTCTGAGATCTTGCTGCCCTTCAGCCCAGCTCTCCTGGCACCTCCGGCTGTGAATTTGAGACTCGACTGTGTGCAGTACTCTTGCTAAAGAGGCTCCTTCAGGCTTTGGTGGCTGCATTCATCCTTGCACCATGCACAGGGCTCTGTTCACTGAATGAATCCTTTGCCACGGATAGAGTTCTGGGCTTAACTGGAAAGTCCACAAGGCCAGGCCTGCTTGCTTCATCCCTGTATCCCCAAGGCCTAGCATGGTGCCTGGCACACAGGGTGCCTGGGGAATGGACAGGGAGGCTAGTGGGCTAGTGAGGCTCTTTCCTGTTCATTGCCATCTAATGCCCACATGCCTGCAAGCTGGTCCTGGGTAGTCTCACCTCCTGAGAACCACACCCTATGTGGCCCCCTCCCACACTGAAGGGAGCTGACCTGTGTGACCCATAGCATATTGCAGAATTGATGGTGTGTGACTTCCGAGGTTAAGTCATACAGGCATTGCAGCTTCTGCCCCACTCTCTGGAACCACTTCCTTCAGGGGAAGCCACGGGTCAAGTACCCTGTGCAGAGGAACTGAGTCCTTCCACCAACAGCCAGCACTGATTCCCTGTTTTGTGAGTCAGCTGCCTGGAGAGTTGAGCCTCCAGCCCCAGGTAAGCCTCCTGATGAGAGCAGCCCCCGCTGACACCTTGACAGTGACCCATGACTGTGACCCTCCTCACACTGCCAGGCAGAAGCACCCAGCTAAGCCACTCCCAAATTCCTGGCCAGAGAATATGACAGAGAGTTGTGGTTTTGAGTCTTTCTGTTTGGGGCAATTTGTTACACGGTGATGGGTAACTGATACGGACAACCTGAGCTCCAACCATGTCCCTTGGGACCAGTGGGATTTCAGGCAGAGGCTGCCCCAGGTTGCCAGAAGATGGCCAGCCAAGTGCAGATCACACACAAGGCCGCGGAGGCCTGATCCTCACCTCCCAGACACAGGTGGGGAGGTGTGAGCCTGAGTCCTGGGCAGGGGGAGAGAGTGCTCTGTCCCAGCCCCAAGCTGGGAACTTTGTGTTCCCAAGAGGCAGGCATTGTTTGTCACTCTGGGGTGATACGCATGTGCTCCCTGAAGGCAGAGGAGAGACACTGGGCCTCCTGAGTGATTCATAGTGTTCAGGAAGGAAGGGCTAAGTGCATTCCTAATCAGAAGCTACTGCAGTCCTGCCTGGCAACCAGTTGTTGTTTCTGCATTGCAGCATCAAACCCGATAAGCCAAGGTTTCCCCAAAAGCAAGCACACCCAAGTAGGACCAGGACATCTTCTCTGCCAGACTCCAGGCTGGGGACAGCACACAAAAATGAACCGGCCATGATCTCCATCCTCTGGAAGCTCAGCGCAGGCCAACTAACATTCATTGAGCACCTTCTATATGTGGGTGCTAGGGGTAGCACCACACTACTCAGAAGTACTTAGAACCCAGCACTTCTCCACTGGGCACCGTCATCGACTGCTGGGACTGGTGCAGTAGCCGCCTCACAGGACTCCCTGCTTCTGTCCTCGCCCCAAGCCTTACAATCCATTCTGCAAATGGAGCTCAGCAGGGTCTCTACAAATGATAAATCAGATCACGTCTTGGCTGCTCGAAACCCTCCACTTACCCTAACATAAAAATGAAAACTTACCTTCAGAGTGGAGAGATCTGGGGAGTCACCACCCGACCAATCTAAAATCACTAGAACCACCCGACATTTTGGGCCTCCTGGTGACATGAGATATAAGGAAGACAGCCCCACTTGGGCTCATCTTATTCAAGGCATTTCTCTTTATTAGGGAGGTGGAACCCACTAAATGTCCCCGAAAGGAAGCCATCAGATACAACTGTCCTGGACTCTTCGTAAGAGTCACAATTGCCAAACACACCCCAAATGGCCCTCAGTGGGAGAATGGGTAAACTGTGGTTTCTCCACACTGTGCCTACAGTTCAGCTCAGAAGGCTATAGGACGCATGTGTAATGTGAAGCGCTCCCTTTGTGCTGAGCAAAAGAGGCCTTGGACACAGCGTACACACTGCATGTTCCATTTCCATGAAGTTCTAGGACAGCCTAAGCCAATCTGTGCTGATAGAAGTGAGGATCTGTGGGTGCCTCACACGGGGGCAGGGATTGCCTGGCAGGAGCCAGAGGGGCCTTACGGGAGGTTCGAATGTTCTGTATCTTCATCTGGGAGATCACACATGTACAAGTTCCCAAGCTGCACATTTAAGACTTGTTTCCTATATGTCTGGCACATCTCAATGTTTTTAAAAAATAATCAAATAAATAAGCTTTTTTTGTTTTGTTTTGTCTTTTGAGACTGAGTCTCGCTCTGTCACCCAGGCTGGTGCGATCTTGGCTCACCGCAACCTCTGCCTCCCGGGTTCAAGCAATTCTCCTGTCTCAGCCTCCAGAGTAGCTGGGATTACAGGCGCCCACCACCACACTCGGCTAATTTTTGTATTTTTAGTAGAGACAGAGTTTCACCATGTTGGTCAGGCTGGTTGCAAACTCCTGACCTTGCAATTTGCCTGCTTTCATCCCCAAAAGTGCTTGAATTACAGGTATAAGCCACCATGCCCAGCCATAAATAAGCTATGTGAGGGCCAGGTGCAGTGGTTCATTGGAGGCTGAGGCAGGAAGATCACCTGAGCCCAGTGAGGCAGGGATCTTGCTCTGTTGCCCAGGCTGGAACACAGTGGCACAGTCTCAGCTCACTGCAGCCTCCAGCTCCTGGGCTCGGGTGATCCTCCCACCTCAGCCTCTCGAGTATCTGAGACTACAGGCATGTACCATCATGCCCAGCTAATTTCTGTATTTTTTGTAGAGACGTGGTTTCGTCATGTTGCCCAGGCTGGTCTTGAACTCCTGGACTCAGTGATCCACATGTCTCTGCCTCTCAAAGTGCTGGGATTATAGGCATGAGCCACTTCACCTATCCTACAAAAACTTTAAAAACAAAAAATTGGCAGGGTGTGGTGACTTACCCTTGTAATCCCAGCACTCTGAGCGGCCAAGGCAGGTAGATCACCTGAGGTCAAGAGTTTGAGACCAGCCTGGTCAAAATGGTGAAACCCTGTCTCTACTAACAATACAAAAATTAGCTGGGTGTGGTGGCAGGTACCTGTAATCTTACTACTCAGGAGGCTGAGACTGGAGAATTGCTTGAACCCCAGAGGCAGAGGTTGCAGTGGGCCAAGATTACACTACTACACTCCAGCCTGAGTGTACAGAGTAGTCTCAAAAAAAAAAAAAAATTACCCAAGCATGATGGTGCACATCCGTAGCCCCAGCTTCCTAGGAGGCTAAGGCGGGAGTCTAAGAATGCGATGCTGCAGTGAGCTGTGATCACAGCACTACCCTCCAGCCCGGGTGACAGAGTGAGACCCTGTCTCAAAATAAAATAAATAAATAAAAAGTCAATGTCAAGGATAATGGGTGGGAGACTGTCTGAGTTTAAAAAGGTTTAAAATGGCATAGCAATCAAGTGCAACATGTAAATTTTCACTAGGTCCTAGGAAAGAAATGAAGGGAGGGAACAAGGGATCGAAGAAGGAAGAAGGAAGTAAAGAAGGGAGGAGGAAGGGAGGGAGGGAGTGGGGAGGAAAAAAGGAAGGAAGGAAGGAAGAAGGAAGGAACGAAGGAAGGAAGGAAGGAAGGAAGGAAGGAAGGAAATCCATCAGCTAAACCAGGTATGTGAAACATTTTAGGATCTGAATATGGGTTGAGTATTAGGGAGGTATTTGAATGTGATTTTCTTTGGTAATAACGGTATTGTGTTTATGTGGAGGAATACCCTCTCTCTTTTTTTTTTTTTTTTTTTTTTTTGAGACGGAGTTTCACTCTTGTTACCCAGGTTGGAGTGCAATGGCGCGATCTCGGCTCACCACAACCTCCGCCTCCTGGGTTCAGGCAATTCTCCTGCCTCAGCCTCCTGAGTAGCTAGGACTACAGGCACGTGCCACCATGCCCAGCTAATTTTTTGTATTTTTAGTAGAGATGAGGTTTCACCATGTTGACCAGGATGGTCTCGATCTCTTGACCTCGTGATCCACCCGCCTCGGCCTCCCAATGTGCTGGGATTACAGGCTTGAGCCACCGCACCCGGCCTACCCTCTCTCTTAAAAGACACATGAACACTATGTAGACGTAGGAGGCATGAAGTCTGCAAGTTACCTTCCAATGGCTATGCAAAAAAAGGGCGATGCATCAGAATATGAACAGTGGTGGAAACTAGGTTGGATATATGTGAGCACTTACTCTATAGTCTTTCAATTTTTCTATATTTTAGGACTTTTTATAAAAAAGAGTTGAAGGTACAAAGAATAAAATCTAAGGTCCCGGCTATGGCCTGTGAGGCTATGTCATCGAGCCCCTGCCTCCTCTGATCCCAGCCCCTCAATCCCCCCATTGTTCTCCCTGCCCCACCCTCCCACCCTGTGTACACACAGGTACACAGGCACGCACATACACACACACAGGCACGTATGCACATAATATTCTCACCAGTCAACCCTGGAGCTGGGAGAAGTGGGGAAATGGCTGCCTCGCCTGCACAAAGAGGAATCTCTCTTTTTTCCAGCTGAGAAATCTTTCCCAAAAGGCCCCACGCAGACTTTCTCTTACGTCTAGGCTCCCAGAACCTAGTCACATGCCCACCACAGGCTTGTTTTTGGCCACAGAGAATGGGATGGCTGGTACTGCTGAACCAATACAGATAGGTCCCCTGTGGTGGGACCTATTGCCCCCTCCCCCTAAATCAGAGTTCTCTTGGCCAGGAGGAAAGGGGGCAGCCACTGGGGAGACAAGGCCAGGGGTGGCCATCGTGCATTTCTGGAACTTGGAGACAGTGAGGCTCTTTTGCATTTGGACCTTCCAGCAGGTCTGGGGAACAGCTGGTGGCCTCAAACCCCATTCTCCAGATGGGGTAATGGAGAATCAGAGAGATGGAATGACTTCCCACTCCTGGCTGGTCCAAGCCCTAAACCTCTGTAAGTGGAAAGGTTTCGAGGGCAGGATGGGCAGAACGTGGTGTGTGAGAGGTTCCACTGGGCGGGGAGATACAGCGAGGCTTCACTGAGGTGGGCGGCGCTCAGTGCTTGGAGCATGGAGGGGATTTCAGTGGAGGCTGGAGAACATGTCAGGTGGGGCACAGAGGGAGCAAGGACGAGGAGGGCAGAGCACTAGGTGCATGTGGGCAAGAAGAAGGAGCTGGGAAGGAAGGTGGGGCCGGATCTGAAGGCCACTGGAGTGCCGGAGGAGAGACTGTTCTTTGTTCCACAGGCAGTGAGGAGCTGCTGAAGCTGCTAGGGGTAAGGGCAGAAGCATCTCAGAGAAGCTGAGAGCAGCAGAGGAGCGAGATGGAGACCAGGAGACCGTGTAGGAGGCTGGTGCAGGGCTGCGGACGCAGGGGAGACTCAGAGACAGTTCAGGAGGCTGGGGCTTATGGGGCCATTTCTTTTGAGAGAAGCCCCCCCAGGAAGGAAGTCCATTTTGTCTCTGGCAATGCATGTCAGCACCTCATACTCGAATGGTAAGTTCTGCCTACGCTAAATCGAACACACAGTTTCTCAGTCTGATTCCCACACCACTGGGCCAGCATCCATTGAATGCAGTAAGTAGGTGAAAGCCAAGTCGTGGACAGGTTAACGGTCTGGTCCTGGTGGACTTGGGAGCCAGAACACCCCTGCTGCACCCCGCCAGCTCCAGTGTCCTCGGCCCCTGGAGCCTGTTCCCTGTCTGTGCAACGGGGACCTGAGCGGTCACAGTGGCAGTCCACACATGCGAGGCCTGCTCCGGGCTCTTTCTCCACACTGCCCCAGGTGGATCCCCATGGCCCCGTGGCTGGGGCGTGGAGACGCATTTTACAGAGCAAGGGTGGCGCCTGAACTTACAGAGCTGTCCTGAGGGTGACAGGCATCAACAGGCAGCAAGCACAGCTTCAGTGTGAACATCGCCCCGGTCAGGGGATGCAGAAAGTCCCCTCAGAGCCTGAAGAAACAGCCATGGGAATCTTCAGGAAAGACCCTGGGAGGTAGAGAGGAGGGCGGAGGATGATGGGCCGGGGAGGTGGGAGACAGCCCTGTGAGCTGCCAGGATGAGGCTGAGGTTGTGCAGGGGGCTGTGGGAACAGCACTGCGGGAAGAGGGAACAGCCTTCTCCCTGGTTCCAGGCTCTGGGGTGGCAATGCCAGCGCTGCTGCTGTGCCTGGGAAGGACTGTGCTGATGGACCCCTCCTCCCCTCCCCTCCACTGACCTGTGTGTGGTCTTGGGTAAGCCCCCCACGCCCACTGAGCCATAGCATTCCTGAGAGAGAGGTCGGCCTGGCTCAGCTCTGAGGTCAGCTCCACCCCGACCCAAGGCAATGACTGAGTTGTACAGGATCCCAGCTCTTCCGGGCCACGGCTGGAATCGTCCATGGCACATTCTATGCTCACACTTGCTTTTCCCACAAGATTCCGGGGAGCCACTGGGAGGCTAGCTGGTGCCTGTTCAAAGCAGCAAGCTATTCCTAGCCGCTAGCACCGGGACTGAGAGCCCACCTCTCAACCTTTGCAGTGATCATGCCTGAAAGGGCTGGAGGAAGGGAGAGCCCCAAGGAACAGGTGCTGAGCCCTGCGAGGTGGGGTCCTGTTCAGGACATCATTTCACAGAGGAGGCCCAAGCACCCAAGACATGGCCTAGTGGGACTCCCAGGGGCCACACCCCCATGACCACGCCCTTCCTGCCCCCTTACTAGCAAAGACCATGTCAGCGAACCCTGGCCCAGCTGTGGCCCTGAGCCTGGAATACAGGACAGGCCAGTTTTGCTGGCAGGGTGGTGGGATCAAGTCAGGGATAGGGCTTGAGCTCCCATTAAGAGAGTCTCTGAGGGTGGCGGGGGCCTCGGAAAGAGACTGAGTTGGGACTGACTCCCTGGTGCCTGAAAGCCCTAAGTAGAAACAGAAAGTGGTCGAGCATGGTTCATCATGCCTGTAATCCCAGCATTGTGTGAGGCCAAATAGGAAGGATCACCTGAGGTCAGGAGTCCGAGACCAGCCTGGCCAACATGACAAAACCCTGGTTCTACTAAAAATATAAAATAATTAGCTGGGGGTTGTGATACATTCCTGTAATCCCAGTTACTGGGAAGGCTTGAACCAGGGAGGCA
This sequence comes from Saimiri boliviensis, assembly GCF_048565385.1. Classification (NCBI taxonomy): domain Eukaryota; kingdom Metazoa; phylum Chordata; class Mammalia; order Primates; family Cebidae; genus Saimiri; species Saimiri boliviensis. Next base: position 21,260,441 of record NC_133456.1, read on the forward strand.
GAGGTTGCAGTGAGCCAAGATCTCGCCACTGCACTCCAGCCTGTGCGACAGAGCCAGACTCCATCTCAAAGAAAAAAAAAAAAAAAAAAAAGGAACAGGAAGGCACCAAGAGATGGGAGGCCCCTGGACAACTAGAGAAGGTAAGGTTCAACCCTTTATTGCACAGATGGAATCACTGGGGCCCGAAGAAGGCGCCCCACAGCAAGTCTGCAGCAGTTCTGGACCCCAAACCAAAGCTGTGAGCTCCTGATCCTGGCGCTGTCTGCACAGACAGGCACCCTTTCTGTGCCTCCTCTGGAGTCAGATGTCCAGGATTCCAGCCCTGCCTCTGACCCACTCCCAGGCAGATTGCTTTATTTCCTTCTTGGCCAAGTGGGGCTAATAATAGCACTTGCCTCATTGGCCTATTGTGAGGATTCAATGAACTGATGGCAGAGACATCATTACTGCCACCATCACCCCTGTCCCCTCCTTCCTCCTGCCTCTACTCCCCATAGAAGCCTCTCCGCACTTCCTTTTCTCTGCTAAAAAGAAACAAAAAAACCAGGCATCCACCTTGTCAGACACGTTTTTTTTTGTTGTTTTTTTGTTTTTTTGTTTTTTTTTTTGAGACGGAGTTTCACTCTTGTTACCCAGGCTGGAGTGCAATGGCACGATCCCGGCTCACCGCAACCTCCGCCTCCTGGGTTCAGGCAATTCTCCTGCCTCAGCCTCCTGAGTAGCTGGGATTACAGGCACCCACCACCATGCCCAGCTAATTTTTTTTGTATTTTTAGTAGAGACGGGGTTTCACCATGTTGACCAGGATGGTCTCGATCTCTTGACCTTGTGATCCACCCGCCTCGGCCTCCCAAAGTGCTGGGATTACAGGCTTGAGCCACCGCGCCCGGCCAGACACGTTTTATAAAAACAAAAAAAGGTGAAGCTCAGAGCTCCCTGGAGGCTTTGCCCACCAAGGGGAACCTCTCACACCCACAGCATTGTCCCTCCATAGGGTCTTGCCACACCTCCTTACCAAAGAGCCCAAAGTGCTGGGCATTGTCCCCACCTCTCGATCCAGGTGAGGACGCTGAGGCCCACGCGGTGAGGTCGTTTGCCCAAGGTCTCACAGCTTGGACATTCCAGTGAGGCTGCCCTACTTTATGTGCTAGGGACCATTGGTGGGGACCCCAGTAAGACTTCACTCATCATTTGTCATTATTCGTTTGTCCTTCATCTTCGTGTTTCCTGATGGACCTCACGTCTCTTAGAAAAATGTATAGACCGTCATGTTTACTTCTGCCACCACCCCCAGTCCCTAGCACAGAAGGCACTCCTGAACAGAAGCTGAAGAAACACACACAGAAGAGAGTATTTGAGAACATAATATGCATGTGCTTCAGACCTCCACGTGCGCACACAGCTTCCTCCTTGAGCCACCTCCAGCCCCTCCACTCTAAGGAACCCCACCTTGCTAGGGCCATCGAGGGCAGATCTCCAGGTAGGCACATCCATGTCACCTATCAATCCTCTTTCACCGAGCCTTCCTTTAACTCTGTTCATCTCCCTCCTTCCGGATTCCCATGCTCTTCTTTTGGCTTCCATGACACCCTGTCTTCTGGTTTCCTTCAGCCTCCTGCCCTTCTTCTTCAGGCTCATTTGTGAGCTCCTCTTCTGAGGCCAGCTCCTTCAAAGTGGGAATTCTTGTCTCTCTTAATGTACGCTTTGCCTGGGTATTCTTGCGAATTCCCCATGGTCTAACACCCTGGTCAAGGAAGGCTTTCCTGAGGGACACCTAACCCCAAACCACCAACAGGAGCCTCTCCCTTAACCAAGGCAAGAAGAAGGGAACCAATCTTGGGTGAAATCTAATAGTGGTAAAAATCACCATCAGGAGAGGCTTCCTTCCTTTTCTTTGGATCAATAACAAGTATTCTGACACAGAAGCAGGAAAACATCAGCATTTATTGGGCATCCTCTGTGCTGGGCACTGGCCAAAGTGTAATCTTATTTACTCCTCACCAGTCCAGAGAGGATTGGAGTGAAAGGTGTTCATTAGCTTCATCTGTGTAACAAGCTATCCAGAAACTAAGGGACTTCAACAATATCTATTCAGCTGTCAGTTCTGCAGGTTGGCCGTCTGGGCTTGGCTCAGTTGGGTGGGTCTGCTGCCGGCCTGGCAGGGCTCCTTGTGAGTCTGTGGTCAGCAGGTGGGCCTCCCCTCACGTGGTCTCTGGCCTCCATGACTGGGGAAAGTTCTGCTCTTGACACCAAGAGCAGAAGTTGAGAGGCCTCTAGGTGCCCAGGTTCCCACCACATTCTCTTACCCCAAGCAAAACACAGAGTCGGCCCAGATGCATCCTGCCTCTTGATGGGGAGGGCTATCGAGTATTACGGCTGCTTCCCAATATGTCACATGGCCACCCAGCTAGTAGAAACAAAGTGGCTGGGTGGACTCCCAGTCTGGCACGCCAGACCCAGACTAAGACACCTTTCCTCGGCTCCTTTCTGTGAATGGAGCTCAGGCCTTTGAGTCTGGAGAGACAGGCCTTACCAGAAGGGTGGCTCCAAGGGTCCCAGGCAGGCCAGTGACAAGCAGGGGCTTGAATGAAGAGGAGGATTAAGGGCACTAAATCTGTCCCTCGGGCTTGAAGGATGGCCAAGCTACAGGGCACCTGGCCAAATGCAGGCCTCTGAGGAAAGGGGGCAAGCACACAGGCTTTGCCATCCTGGCCGGAGGGACCTCTGAGCCCCCAGCACACATGAGCACCCTGCTGGGTCCCATGCAGACCTGGCCTTCACCCCGACTAGCAGCACATACAGATGCCACAGGCACCATCCCCCAGATGATGTTACCACTTAAGGACCAAGGCTGTGAAATGAAGGGGCTTTGGGACCTGCCTGATAGAACTCTGTCCTTCCTACATTCCAGGTATCAGACCTTGGGCTGGTTACTTTTCTCTGTGCACTTTGATTTCCTCCTCTGCGAAATAAATTTAGGAATTATGCCTTCTTCCCAGATACTGAGGATTCGAGAAGACAGCACAAAAAGTACTTCTTTCCAGGCCAGCACATGGATAGGGGCTAGAAACATCAGCCGTCATCAACCATAGTCCAGAGTCCGCAGTCCCTTTTCCAAGTTCCTGAGTCCAAATGTGCCTGGCAATCAGAAAGACAACTCGGAGCATGTTCCGTAAATGTCACATGTTACCAGGTAGGGTGTGGGGTCGCCTCCCATAATCAATCACATTGATATTTCTACAGCAAAATCTATGACTATTCACAGTAGGTGGGCTGGGCATGGTGGCTCAAGCCTGTAATTCCAACCCCTTGGGAGGCCATGGCAGGAAGATCGCTTGAGCCCAGGAATTCAAGACCAGCCAGAGCAACATAGCAAGATCCAATCTCTACAAGAAGAAAGAAAGAAAGAAAGAAAGAAAGAAAGAAAGAAAGAAAGAAAGAAAGAAAGAAAGAAAGAAAGAAAGAAAACCCCCATAGTATATGAGCTAAATCATTTCTAAATAGTTTCACAAAATTTCAAGTTTTGCCACCAAACTTGGTTTTTTGTTTTGTTTTGTTTTTCAGAACTTTTTGAATACAGAAATTGTGGATAGACGGTTCGCTGGACCATTATAATCCTTAGTGACTCTCAAGGTTGGCTGCATATGAGAGTGAGCTGAGGAGCTTCTTAAAGGCAGACTCTTGGGCCTCATACCACACCAGATGAATTTGTCTCAGGGGTGGGCCTGGGCATCTCTTTAAGAAGCTCCTAAGATGAGTTTGATGTGGACCCCAGGATGAACCACAGTTCTGTAGATTATGAAACTGGATGGGGTGGGGCCTCGCCACATAGAGTATCAGGGAAGACCTTCCCAAGGACAGGACCAAAGGATGGGCAGAAACTAGCCAAGCAAAGGGAGTCAGAATGTTCCCAGCAGAGGGAACAGGGAACACACAAGCTCCCTGTGGTCAGAAGGGAGGCAGCTGTGAATCAAAGGAACTGAAAGGTCCCCAGAGTGGCAGGAGCCTGGGAGCAAAGGGGACACAGCCCAAGCTGAGTTCTGCTTCTGTAGCTGAAACATGGACCCTTCCTGAGGGGGACATCTGTGTAAATAGGCAAATAGACACTTTCTTCCCAGAGAAAAGTAAGCAGCAGCCATGGTCCTTTCTTCTAGCCAGGGTAGGAGGGTACATCAAAATCAATGCGTGGGGCTGGGAGGAGACACAGATCCACTAACCTGATTTTTTTTTTTTTTTTTTTTAAGACAGAATCTCGCTATTGCCCAGGATAGATGCAGTGGCTAGATCTTGGCTCACTGCAACCTCTGTCTCCCTGGGTTCAAGTGGATCTTGCGCCTCAGCCTCCCAAGTAGCTAAAACCACAAGCATGTGCCACTTCACCCAACTAAATTTTTTATTTTTAGTAGGAATAGTGTTTCACCATGTTTGCCAGGCTAGTCTCAAACTTCTGACCTTAGGTGATCTGCCTGCCTCAGCCTCCCAAAGTCCTGGGATTACAGGCGTAAGCCACCACACCCAGCCTAACCTGATGATTTTATGGTGTTTTCATCTTTAAAATTATGTGGGTGTCTTTTAGTCAAACAAACTATTTCGCCACTGCCCCTATAACGGTTGGAGCAAAGTGGAGGTGATGTTTGGTGTCTGGAGATCTGGATCTCCCCAGACCTCCCTGGGACTCTATGGAACCCAGTTTGAAAACACCAGGGAACCATGACTCAGAGAGAGACCCTGGGATTGTTCAAGGTGCCCCCAGCCACACCGAACAGGGCTGGAGTCCCTCTCCCAAGAGATTGGCCTGGGCAGTGCCCCCCAGACTTTTAGCTGTCAGGTCTTCCTGCATAAATTTTCCTTTTGCTACAGCCCATCTGTTATGGGTCACATTGTGCTTCCTCCAAAAGATATGATGAAGTCCTAACCCTTGCTACCTGTGAATGTGACCTTATTTGGACATAGTGTCTTTGCACATGTAATCAAGTTAAGATGAGGTCATCAGGGTGGATCCTAATCCAATAGACTTGAGTCCTTATAAGAAGAGGAACATGTGAACACAGGGGCACAGAGGAAGATGGCTATGTGATGACAGAGGCCAGGAGTGGAGTGATACAGCTGCAAGCCAAGGAATGCCAGGGACTGAGGGAGACCAGATGCTAAGAAGAGGCAAAGATGGATTCCACCAGGAGCCTCAGAGGGATCTACCACCTTGGCCTAGGACTCCAGCCTCCGGACTGTGTGAAAACACGTGTCTGTGTTTTAAACCACCGGGTTTGTGTCACTTCAACACAGCAGTCCTGGAAAACAAACCCACCTCCTAAATCATTATTCATTTAATTTTTTTTCTTCAAACAGACTCACTTTTAAACAACGTGTACACGTTTTGCCAAAAAGTAAAGCTTCCATCACTGCCACAAATGCAAGACCACAATTTTTTCTATAAATAGATGATGCCTTAAAAATGCAGACAATGAAAACCAGCCAACCTAGCTGGCTGCAGGTGCTTGATGGCCTGATCTGGGAATGCTTTTGTTCAAAAAGGAGAGGAGCAAATGACCAAGGCGGTGAAGATGCCCGAGCACCTCGCTGAGGCTTCTCCTTGATTGAGCAACTGAATAAATGAGAATTGAAAAGAGAAAATATGTATTAGGGAAGTTATAGTTAACAATCATTTATCGTCTATTTTAAAGTAGCTAGAAGAAAAGAACTGAATGTTCCCAACACAAAGAAAAGAGAATTTTTTTTTTTTTTTTTTTTTTTTTTTTTTTTTTTTGAGACGGCATCTCGCTCTGTCACCCAGGCCAGAGTACAGTGGCACAATCTCAGTTCACTGCAACTTCCACCTCCCGGGTTCAAGCTATTCTCATGCCTCAGCCTCCTAAGTAGTTGGGACTACAGATACACGCCACCATGTCTGGCTAAGTTTTGTATTTTTAGTAGATATGGGGTTTCACCATGTTGGCCAGGCTAGTCTCGAACTCCTGACCTCGTGATCCACCTGCCTTGGCTTCCCAAAGTGCTGGGATAACAGGCATGAGCCACTGCACCCGGCCAAGCCAAAAGCCTACAGCACCTGGTATTCCCAGGCAGCCTCCCATCCAAGTACTAACCAGGCCTGACCCTGTTTAGCTTCCAAGATCGAGCGTGTTCAGGGTGGTATGGCTGTAGACTATGTTTTTTAATAGAGATGAGGTATCTCTATGTTGCCCGGGTTGGTCTCAAACTTCTAAGCGCAAGCAATCCTCCGGCCTTAGCCTCCCCAAATGCTGCATTACAGATGTGAGCTACTGTGCCAAGAGTCTGAAACTCTAACAAGCTCCTGAAAGCTTGTTATAGACCCAGGCTGTGGGTCCATAAGCCACAAAAGGAATCCTGAGAGTGCAGGGGAGAGGCTCGCAAAGTCTGGCCCCCAGACCAGCAGCTTCACCTGGGATCTAGTGAAAAAAGCAAAGCCCCAGCCCAACCCACACCTCGTGAATCAGAAACTCTGTTATGGGCCCAGGAATCCTACCTAAGAAGCCCTCCAGGGGCTTCTGAGGCAGCTGGCATTTTAGAACCACTGCTACAGGAGGTACCAGTTCTCAACCTTGGTGGCCCAGGAAAAAACTGAAAACATTCTGAGGCCTGGGGTCCCACGCTCAGAAATTCTATTTAAATGGGCATGAGGTGGTGGCGGCAGCTGCTGCTTCTTTTTCTTCTCCTTTCTCCTTCTTTAAGATAAACCTCTCCAGGCAATGTGAATGTCTCATCAGAGCCAGATCTTTGAGCTAGAGGGTGCTGGGACTCTGAGCATTCCGGTAGCCCAGACATCCCCAGGCAGGCCCGATTCCTCTGCATTCTTGCCTGGGGCCTCCCAGTGACTGCCTTCTTATATTTGGTTATTTTTCTCTCCGTCACCAAACACAACAATTCAAAATATTCCCAGCTCCCAGACCATAAACAAAGCGGGAGAGAGGAGCTCCCTTTCTGTTTTGTTCCCACTTATGGCCTGATCCAAGGCTGGCCTGATTGGGCCTTCGGGACTGGTCATCTGAGCTGGGGCGGGGTGGGCCGTCTCTCAGGCTGCCCCAGCTCCACTCCTGGATTCCCAGGATCCCTCAGCTCTAGGTGACCCCAGGTACCCCTCAAAGCCACTTCCCCAGGGAAACAGAGGTCAGCAAGTGATTGCATGACACAGAGAAATACCCAAAAGGTCCCTCTGATCTCTGGTTTCCAGCCTTGCCGGTAGATGTGTGGGCTCTGGGACTCAGATGTGTGTTCAGTTCCAGGCTCTGCCTCTTACCAACTGTGACTTTAGGCAAGGGATCAGCCCCAAATTGAGCCTTATTTTGTCCATCTGTAAAACGAGGATGGTATTAGAGCCCCGTCGAGGGTGAACGTGAAGGTCAGAGCCTGTACAAGGTGAGTGCTCATAATTATCACTGTCATTCTGATGATTTCTGCCAGGATGGCAAAACCAGCCAGAGTGAGCAAGAGGAGAGCCATGGAGGATGGTGGGAAGGAGGCACAGGAAGTTGCCCATCTGGATCTCAGGTGCCTGACCTGGGCCTGGGTGTGGAGTGTGGGAAGGGAAGAGACAGGTCCAGGGGCATCCTAGACAGGCCCTGGGGAGGAGAGAAGCTAATACCCTCATTGGGCAGGTGGCACTGAGGGTGGAGGTGACTTGTCCCACGGGAACTTGAACCTGGTCTCTAGAGGCATTATCATCCCTCGTGCTTTGATGCTATTTGTAGCCTTTAAGCCTGTTATTCTACACTTGTGTATTGAAAGGCTCAGGCCCAGCACTTTCCTTATTTGACAAATGTGTTGTCCTCTATGGGTCAGTGATCGAGAAAACCACTGGGATGACACCAGGACACCCCTGACACTGGCAGAGTTCTACCCCGAGATGACAAATGTTGCAAATACTGTCTCAGTGTTGAAAAGTTACATGTCAGGCTAGTATGCTGTTAAGTACAAGCTACCCTGCCCTCCCACTTTGGTGTGCTTATTTTCATGGTGAGCTAGAGGCCAGCTTAGAATGTAAAATTCCCAGGCTCCTTGGAGCCGGATTCTGCAAGTGGTGGCTGGGGAGTGCCAGCCCCCATCTGAGGCCCTGGCCTGTGGCCTTCCCCTCACCCCTCTTCTCCTGCCATTCCCAGCTCTGTCATCCCCCTTGAGCAGCTCTGGGCCATACAGGGGGACAACCCACCTTCCATTCAAGCTCAGCCCCCAAGCACAGCCCCCTTGTCCACCCTTAAGCCTGAGTAAACACCAGTGCACCTCTCCACTCTCAGCAGAATGAATGGGGGAAAGGCCCACGGGCAGGGAGTCTGGGGCCTGGGGTACCCAGGGCTCAATTTGGAAGCTGGAGGGCTCTGGCTCAGGTTGGGCATATCCCTTGGACCCTGTGGAATGTGTATATGACCTTGTGGGAAGGTGTGCAGCCACAAGAGGGGGTCCTCTTGGAACTCATAAGTGTGGGCTCTTCTGTCTGGGGTCTAAGAGTAGTCCTAGTGCCTTCTGCACAGTGCCAGTGCAGAGCCAAATGCAGGAAAGGGCTGCTCATGGAAAGACACGCAATTTGGGTTATTATTATTATTTTATTTATTTATTTATTTTGAGACAGAGTCTTGCTCTTCTTGCCCAGGCTGGAGTACAATGGCATGATCTTGGCTTACTGCAACCTCTGCCTACCAGGTTTAACCTCTGCCTTTCTCCTGACTCAGCCTCCCAAGTAGCTGGGACTACAGGCACAAGCCACTATGCGCAGCTAATTTTGTATTTTTAGTAGAGACGGGGTTTCACCATGTTGGCCAGGCTGGCCCCGAACTCCTGACCTCAAGTGATCCACCCACCTTGGCTGGGTGCTGGGATTACAGTGTGAGCCACTGCGCCCGGCCCCGTGTTATTATTGATGGTAACATGGAAAGCCTCCAAGGCTGGCCGTACGTGTGGCAGAGAAAACAGGAACTCGCAATCCGGAGAAGGCGTCAATATTTACTGAGCTCCTACTGTGTGCCAGGCACTGAGCCAGGTGCTCACAGATACTCTCTCATGGACCTCTCCTACTAGCCTGGATGGAGGCTGTTAGTATGGAGGTTCCAGATGGAGGAAGCTGAGGCGTAGAGAGGATGAGCCACCCTACCCAGGCCCAGACAGTGGAGCTAGGATTTGAATCCAAGTGTATCAGACGCTAAGCTATGGGCCCTGCTCCTTTTCATAGGCCAGAGGAGCAGCAAAAGCTAAGAGGTGACGACAGAGCCGCAGAGATGGGGCAGGAAGGAGATTGCCACACAGCCAGGGGGAGGGTGAAAAGGGCGTCTGGTTTTGGAAACGAGCCCAAAGACCTCTGTCATTTAGTGTGTGACCTGACTGACAAGATGTGGGACGGCTGCCTGCAGGGACCCAGATTTTCCTTACGGATGGTCTAGGGAAGTAAGAAGAAAAAAAATCTTCACTTGGGTTATAATAACCTTTTGTTTGAGCCAAATTTTGCCCAGTCCAACTGCCTTGGAGCACAGTAATAATTCTGCCGTCACTGGCTCTCACTGTTCGTGCTTACGACACACAGGCAGAATCTGTTTGTTCAGCCTTCAGGCTTTAATGTCCTGCAGTGTCCATGTGCTCAGCTCATGACCACCATGCATGACTTGGGACTTCTCAATGGGACCAAGAAGTCTCTGACATGTGATTTCCTGGAAAGCACATAGGAGTTCGGCCCAGACCCAGACTTGAAAGCTAACTTGCTATGTGACTGTGGACAAATCACTGAACCTTTCTGGGCATCAATTACCTCGAACATAGAGGGAAGGTGGACACCCACCCCCAAAGTACCAGCATCCCAGAATGCAATGTATTCAGATAATAAGGGAGTTTTTCTCTTTTCTTTTTGTTATTTTAAAAATTGATATGTAATAGTTGTGCGTATTTTGGGGGTCCATGTGATATTTTGATAACCTGCATATGATATGCTATGATTAAATCAGGGTAATTGGGATCTCCATCACCTCAAGCATTTATCCTTTCTGGCCAGGTGCGGTGACTCACACCTGTAATCCCAGCACTTTGGGAGTCCAAGGCAGCCAGACCACTTGATGGCAGGAGTTCGAGACCAGCCTGGCCAACACAGTGAAACACCGTATCTACTAAAAACACAAAAAATTAGCCGGGCGTGGTGGCAAATGCCTGTAGTCCCAGCTATTCAGGAGGCTGAGAAAGGAGAATCGCTTGAACCTGGGAGGTGAAGGTTGTAGTGAGCCGAGATCGTGCCACTGCACTCCAGCCTGGGCAACAGAGTGAGACCCTGTCTCAAAAAAAAAAAAAAAAGTAAATAAATTAATTTTTAAAAATAGAAATAAATAAATGAATAATAAATAAGAATAATAAATAAACAAGAAATTCCAAATCTCCAGCCCCACCCCAGACCTGCTGAGTGAAGTTTGTATGTTAACACATCCCGCTGTGAGTATGTGCACTGTTCAGTGGAAGCCGGGCTGAAAGGTCACCTTGGCTAACCTCATGCCACAGATGGGGAGACTGAGGCAGAGGGAGGTGGAGTTTCTTCAGGCTTACAGAGCCACTAATGATCCACTCAGGGCCTGGAACCAGGTCTCTCCAGCGGAGATGGGGAGGGGAGGGGGCTCTCGTGGATGGAGCCGAATGCACAGTCTTAAGGACTGTCCCCTTTCCCCACAGCTACATAAGTGGTTAGCTTTGCGGTTTGTGGAACGGGGTGGTAGTGTAGGGGGCAACTGCAGGCAGCTCCAGCTCCATTCATTCAGCAGAATTTGTTGGACATCTGCCATGGGCCTGCGCACTGCCGTAGGCCCTGGGGACACATGAAGTGGGCAGTTTAGTGTGATAACAGACATAAATAGGTCAATATGTAAATGATCAAGGTCCACTCATCCCTTATCCAAGTTAGAATGAGAATAAAACGAGGCGATGGCTCAAGGCTGGTGCAGGGGAGGGAGGAGGCGGCTGGGGCTGCCTGAGACGTTGGGGTCCGGGAAGGTCTCTGGGGGTGAGACACTGGAGCTGAGGCCTAGAGAAGAGGAGCTAGTCCTAGATAGGACTCAGGGAAGTGCCCAGGGCAGGGCAAGGCAGGAGCAAAGGCCCTGAGGCAGAAAGAGGCAAGCATGGAGTTGGAGGGGAAGCTAGGGGCCTGAGAGGCTAGGGGTGAGGGAGGCAGAGGAGTGTGTCCGAGGTGCAGGTAAGGGGTATCTCAGGGGCTGCCAGGAATGTGGCTTAGTGGTGGCGTGGTGGGGGCCATGTGGTGCTTCAAAGCAGGAAGGAAGCCTGAGTGGGTCTGGGGGTTTTCCTTAGGATTTTTACTGAGTTCTACACTTCCTATGGTAAAACAGGAAACTTGAGAGCACACACCAGTGTGGCCTCCCCCAAGTCAAGGTGGAGCCCCTTCCCATCCCTCAGGTTCTCTCACGACTTTCCGATGAACCCCACCTCACCCCACCTCACCCCACCGCCACCCCCAACCCCAATCCCCACCCCACCTCACCCGCAGGTCTGTGGCTCTGGTTTCTCTCACTGGGCTCGGTGTTTTGGAGACACCCCTCTGCCCCCTTAGTTTGGAGCCTCTCATAGCCCGTTTCTTTTTTTTTTTTTTTTTTGAGACGGAGTTTCACTCTTGTTACCCAGGCTGGAGTGCAATGGCGCGATCTCGGCTCACCGCAACCTCCGCCTCCTGGGTTCAGGCGATTCTCCTGCCTCAGCCTCCTGAGTAGCTGGGATTACAGGCACACGCCACCATGCCCAGCTAATTTTTTTGTATTTTTAGTAGAGACGGGGTTTCACCATGTTGACCAGGATGGTCTCGATCTCTTGACCTCGTGATCCACCCGCCTCGGCCTCCCAAAGTGCTGGGATTACAGGCTTGAGCCACCGTGCCCGGCCTAGCCCGTTTCTTTTCACCTGTGAGTTGTAGTCTTTCCATTCTCCTACTGATAGATACAGCCAAGGCTATTTCCATTTTGGACTTTATGAATACCACTGCCATTCACAAGTCTTTGGGTGAGGGAACATTTTCATTTCTCTCTGGCAAATGACCCGGGCGTGCTCATAGTGGTATGTTTAATTTTATAAGAAACTTATAACCTTATCAAAAACTGCCAGAGGAACTGGGCGTGGTGGTGTGTCTATAGCCCCGGTTACTTAGGAGGCTGAGGTGGGAGGATCACTGGTGCCCAGGAGTTCGAGGCCGGTTAGGCAACACAGCATTTTTTATACAATTTGTCCCAGAAAGAAGAAAAGAAACCACCAAATTGTTTGCTGCAACGGCTATATGCCCTAGAGAGTCCCAGGAGTCGAGATGGGCTGCTGGGCAGGAGAGGAAGCCAGGGAGGAAGGCGGCCCCTGCAGTAAGCCAGAAGGGAGAGAATGTGGCCTGGCCTGGGGTGGCTGTGAAGCTGGAGAGCATCTGTCTGCAGTGTTACCGGATGAATAAATGTGCTCTGAGTCCTCAGGCCCCTGCAGGGCTGGCTCCAGCACTGACACCTTCCCTGTCTGTCCAGCTCTGGGGTAGTTTTGCTGTGCCCACTGAAGGAGAAAAGGAAGTGAGCCCAGGCACTTGCCGCCCACAGACCACATCCTGCAAGGGTTTCCTGGGGTCCACTGTGCTCCAGGCCCCATTCTGGGACAGCTTGGCATCCCTGCCTCCTGGGTGCTCCCTTTCTGGGGCTCCAAGTTTCACAGAGACCAAGGCTGCAGGAGGGCAATGAGCAAAGTGCTTGGCAGTGGGGAGCAGCAAGGGTGAAGGCCTGGAGGAAGGAAAGCCTGGAGCACACAGGTGGCAGGGGTGGAGGGGGGCCCCTGCTTTCCAGAGGGGGTCCGTGTGGCAGGGACCTGGCTCGATGCTTCACATCAACCGTCTCCACTCACTCCGCTCAACAATCTGCAGCAGAGGGGTTATGATTAATCAGGCTGTACGAATCGAGAAACCAAGGCACAAAGAGCTTACATTATTCACTCCAGGTCACACAGCCCATGAGAGATGGAGCTGAGATTTGCAAGCAGGCAAGAGGAGGGTGGTGGGCAGGAAGCAAATCCCTGAAGGCCCAGATGCTCTGACAAAGGCTCTGCAGCCACCTACACACCCAGAGATGTGGACACACTGCAGTGTGCCAGGAGATGCCGGCCAGGCCAGGGAGGTAGCCCCTCAGCAGCCCCACCGCTGACCCTTGGTCTCTTCAGGGCTGCTTCCAGGATGATGTTCTGAGAGTTGTAAGAGGCCGGCCAGACGATCCTTGATCCCCAGCAGGATCCCTGAGCTGGCCTGGTGGCCCAGCGTGGGCTGCACCTCTCACAGACATCGCAACAACTCTTGTTGGTGGCCTGATAGATGAGACAAACTCTTCCCCAGCAAGGGACGAGAGATTTTGTTCAAAGTCTTGGATCGATTTTATTTTACTTTTGAGAGCTGCTGAAGAAAGTATCGTCAAGTAGCCTTTGAAAATCCCATTCACTGTTTTTAAGTGGACGGCTGTAGACTACAGTCTGAAAATCAGCCCTCCAGGAGCTCTGTCTGGCAATCGATTTTCATTCTTGAAATGAGAAGAATTAGTCCCAGTGGAATTTCAGCCTTGTCTGTGGTTCTGAGGGGAACCTCTGCCTGGCTTTCCCTGAAGCTCCCTCTTTGTTGCCAAAGCTTCTCATTTCCCTTGTTGCTCAGTTATCTTCGAGAGGGCAGGGTGCACAAAGTGTACCATGGGTCTCAAATGCAGGCCCCTGCAGCGGCCCGTAGGTGACAGAAAGGAACAAACTAGCCAGGAGGGAACTGTGGCACCCTGGGGAGCCCATGCCCTCATGTAAGAGGGTGGCGAATGCCCTTCAGCTCCAGGACATTGTAGACAGGTGGGTAATGGGCACAGGAGGGGTGGCCCCATTTTGCTATATTTCAAGAGAAACCAGGCATTCGGATTTTGTCGTTGTTGCCATTGTTGTTTGGAGACAGGGTCTTGCTCTCTCGTCTGGGCTGGAGTGCAGTGGTGTAATCGTAGCTTACTGCAGCCTTGACCCCCTGGGCTCAAGTGATCCTCTTGCCTCAGCCTCCCAAGTAGCTGGGACCACAGGCATGCGCCACCATACCTGGCTTTGGGAGGCTGAGGAGGGCGGATCACAAGGTCAGAAGTTCAAAACCAGCCTGGCCAACATGGTGAAACCTGGTCCCTACTAAAAATACAACAATTAGCTGGGCGTGGTGGCGGGCGCCTGTAATCCCAGCTACTCGGGAGGCTGACGTAAGAGAATTGCTTGAAACCAAAAGGCAGAGATTGCAGTGAGCTGAGATCACGCCACTGCACTCCAGCCTGGTCAAGAAGAGGAAAAACTCCATCTCAAAAGAAAAAAAAAAATAATTTTCGTAGAGATGGAATCTTACTTTGTTGTCCAGGCTGGCTAGAGTTTTTAAATGTGAAATCTCCAAGTTTTTATTCACAGAAATTAACTTCAAACACATTAAAGTTCAGTGATGGCCAAAGAAGTGCATCTGGGAGCTGGATTCGGTTTAAGGCCCCAGTTCGAGACCTCTCTCCTCACAATGGCTCAGTGAGGCAGGGTCTTATTTTATCTCATATTACAATGAGGAAACTGAGGCTCAGAGAGCAGGCCAGCAGGCCCAAGCCACACAGCTGGGAAGCCATAGAGCTGAGGTGGAGTGAGGGTCTGTGGCCCCTGCTCTGAGCTCTGTCCAACCTGTGCCTGTCCCTAGCTTTGGCACCCGCTCCTCTCGGTCCCCAACCCTGGTCTGACCATCCCGTTTCCACCTCATCTGCCACCTCTCCCTGGGGCTGAAGTTGGAGCTCTTCTTATCTCCTCCTCCTCCTCCTTTCTTTCCTTGGGGCTGGGTTTTTTGTCTGGCAATCACCACCCAGAATCCACTCATTAAAGATTGTAACTCTTGATTGGAGCCAAGTGGCCTAGGTTTGAATTCTAGCTCTACTATTTGCCTGCTGAGTGACCTTGGGCAAGTTACTTAACTGCTCTGTGGCTCAGTTTAGCCTTCTATAAAATGGAAGAAATAATCGTACCAATTTCATAGGGGTGTTGTGAGGATGAAAAGGGTTAACTTACATTAAAATGCACTTAACTGTACACGGTATATAGTTCAATGCCAAAGAAAAGTATGTTAAAATAAATGCATCAGGCCGGGAACGGTGGCTCACGCCTGTAATATCAGCACTTTGGGAGGCCGAGGTAGGTAGATCACGAGGTCAGGAGTTCAAGACCAGCCTGACCAACATGATGAAACCCCGTCTCCATTAAAAATACAAAAATTAGCCAAGTGACCTGTAATCCCAGCTACTCAGGAGGCTGAGGCAGGAGAGTTGCTTGAACCCGAGAGGTAGAGGTTGCAGTGAGCTGAGATCACACCACTGCACTCAAGCCTGAGCAACAGAGTGAGACTCCATCTCAAAATAAATAAATTAAATTAAATTAAATTAAAATGCAGCAAACACTTATTGAGTACCTACTGAGTGCCAGGCCTGTGATAGATTCCAGATTCAGTGGGGGCAGAAGGAACAGATCCCATCCCTCATGGAGCTGATAACTAGATAGATGGTTCACTGGTGTGTCCTGTGCCAGCACTACCTGCACAAGGCTCTGCTGGTCTATCTGGAGGTCAAAGGATCCCATGGGCCTTTCCAGATTGCAGCTCTGAACACACAGCTCCTCCTGCCTCCTGCAGCCACTGCCCTTGCTCACTCTCTCAGACCCTCAAGCCCAGCCCTGCTAACGACAACCTTGTTCTCAGGGCTCTGCCACAGCAGGTGCCTCTACTAGAACTTGCTTCCTCTCCCACCAGTTTCACTGCTCTTGGCTTAGTCAAAGCCTCTTTTTGGTTCAAATCTCGCCCCCAGAGTCCCCTCCCCGTGCTAGGAACTGCCCCTTTTCCATCAGCCTTTGCATCCTGTGCGACCACACATGCACAGAGCGTCTGAGAAGTTTTTGCTTGCCGTCTGTTCCTGCAGCTCATGAGGGAACCTCATATCTGAAGCAAAGGATATGGGAAACTCAGTCACTCCTCTTCCTCAGCTTCCATTTTCTCACCTATAAAAGGGTACAGTGACTCTGAACTCAAAGGAGAGTGCTCAAGTTGCCAGAAGCAGATGTCACATGGGCCACTGGGACCCTAAAGGCACTACTGGTTCCCAGGTGCTTCCTGGAAGAAGGGGCACCCACCTGGGCCAGCAGAGAAGGGGTGGGGGAGGCCGCCAGAGGCACGCAAGGAAGGGCATGTGCCCAGTGGTCTGGGTCTGGCTTGGCTGGAGCCAGTGTGAGAAGCGCCTGCTGGAAGGTCAGGTTGCAGTACAGCATCAGGGGCCTGCAGGAGGACACCAGAGAGATACTGTGACTTTGGGATGCTCCTTAGCATCCCAGGGCTGCACAGGGAGAGCAGCTGCAGAGCCCTTCCAGGTGGGTGTCCTGGCCTGAGTGGGGGCGGCTGTTGGACCAGCCTGTGTGGTATTTCTTCTTCTTTTTTTTTTGAGACGAAGTCTCACTCTAGTCACCAAGGCTGGAATGCAGTGGCCCCATCTCAGCTCACTGCCTCTGCATCCTAAGTTCAAGCAATTCTCCTGCCTCAGCCTCCTGAGTAGCCGGGATTACAGGCACCCGCCACCAGGCCCGGCTAATTTTTGTACTTTTAGTAGAGACAGGGTTTACGCCATGTTGGCCAGGCTGGTCTCGAACTCCTGACCTCAGATAATCCGCCTGTCATGGCCTGGGATTACAGGCGTGAGCCACCGTGCCCGGCTGGTATTTCCTCTTTTATAAATGGTGGAAGGATCCGGCTCTCTCCTCCCACCTTCTAGGTTCAGAGAGAGAATGAGGGGAAAGGAGAAAGCTGGGGTTTGGGGTTCTCACAGTGTTTCCCTCTCATGCTGCCAGGGCGGGGCGGTGGAAAATGGTCCCTGAGGGCCCGTTCATTCAAATAAGGACAAGAATAATGGCACACTCCCCATCTCCATTTAAAAATAGTCACATTAGCTGACACTGGCTTGGCACTTCCTAGATGCCGAGCGTGTTCCGAGCTCTCTGCGCTGTTAACCTTGGATCATCATAACAGCCAGAGGAGACAAGCGTCTATTTTCCGTTCCATTTTCTAGATGAGGACACCGAGGCACAGAAAGTATGAGTCACTTGCCCAGGGTCACGCAGCCATGGCAAGGCCAGGATTCTGGATCTCTGTACCTGAGTTCACACCACAAGCTCAGGCCGCCCTCCCGCCGCTGGGGAGGGCTCGGTGACCGTGCCCACTTTTCGGAGGGGCATACCGAGTCTCTCAGAACGTTGACAGTGGAGTGCGAGCCCGGTCTGGTTTGCACCTGGCTGCTCCTGGAGCCCGGGGCCTCATTCTAGGAGCCTGGCGGGGAGGCAAGCAGTGGGGTTTGGAGGCTGCTGCGAAGGCGGGGTGGAGGCGAGGCGGGTCGGGTCGGGTCTGCCCTGCTCTTCTTCCGCAGGCAGGAGGAGCCCAGGGCGGGCTGCCGCACCTGGCAACAAGGGTCGGCGGCGCGGCATGAGGGTGTGCGCGCGCGCTCGGCGAGCCCGGTTCTTTGTGTGTCCGAGCCCATGCGCGCGTGCGTGTATGCGTGTGTGTGTGTGTGTGTGTGTGTGTGTGTGTGTGTGTGCGCGCGCGCGCGCGTCCGCGTGTCCGCACTTGGGGCGGGGCTGGACGCCCAAGCCCCGCCCAGGCCCCGCCCCCGGCCCGGCCGAGCTGGTATTTTTCCACCCAGCAGGATGGGTGATGCTGAGAGCTGCCTGCTCAGACAACAGACACGCGAGGTCAGGAAGAAGCCGCTTATAAATTACCGCTTCCTTCGCGCCGCCGCCAGCGCCGAGCCCCGAGGACCGCGAGCCCAGAGGCTGAGCCGCGCCAAGAGGGAGTGCGGGGCATTCACCCCGCGGGCCAGAGAGCGAGCGGGCAGGCAGACCCCCGCCGGCGGAACCCGGCGCAGCCGAGCGGAGCGCGGGCGGCGCCGCAGCCACCCCAGGTACCTGAAGGACGGGGAGCCGGGCGCGGAGCCGGCGCTGCCCGCCGTCTGCAGCCCCTCCCCATCCCGGCGTCGCCGCAGTCCCGGCCTCCTCCCCTCCGCGTGCTCCCATCCGGCGCCCCTTTCACCACCGCGGAAGGGACAGAGGGTCGCCTGCTCAGTCCCCCTGGCGGGGCTGTTATTGTTTCCTTGGCGAAAGGGCTCCGGCTCCTGGTGCGGGCGGCAGGTGTGTGTGTGTGTGCGTGTGTGTTGTGTGTGGTATGTCTGTGTGTCTGTCTCCGTCTGGATGCCTACATGTGCCTCTGTGTCTCTGTGTCTGTGTGTTTCTGAGGGTGGCTGTTTCACCGTATCCCCAGCAGCGTGCACATGTGTGTCCCGGTGCATGTCTGCTGTTCTCTGTGTGCTGGACTCTGTGTGTGTGTGTGTGTGTGTGTGTGAGATACCTGAATGTGCTGTGTCTTTGGATGTGTGCTCTTATGTGTCCCCGTTTGTGTCTGCGTGAATCTGTGTATCGGTGGCTGAGTCTTCCAGGCCCTGGCTCTGTGCACGTGCATGTCCCTGAGTGTGGTTGTGTCTCCAGGTCCCTGGTTGTGGGCACTTAGGGGTCCTCGGCTGTACCCAAGAGGGTATCCCCAGGACCTAGAGGGTCGAATGGCCAGAGCTGGTTCTCCAGGTCAGGCACTGAGGAGAGGTGATAGGGCAGCATAGCTCCATAGGTGCTGCCCAGGTGGCGTGCAGGTGGCAGTGCCAGTGCCCAGCAGTCCTGAGTGGTGGGACCAAGGCCCGGAGGGGCAGCCAGGGGGTAGCGGACAGCCGGCAGGGCCAGAAGGACACTTCCTCCTCCAGACTATTTCCCTTTCTTCTGTGGGTTCCTCTTTCAAGCAGGAGATCCTCGTCCCCCTCCCACTAGGGAAGCCACACAGAGAGAATTCCAGGGACCTCCTCCTACTGCCCCAAAGCTTCAGCCTGGACTTCAGCCTGGACTGGAGAGGAGACCTGTGGGTGGCTCTACCAGGCAGGGAGGCGTGTGCCGAGCAGGGCCACTGGCCTGGCTATTTCAGTCACTCCTGGGCCTTTGCCAGATCCCGGCCTCCCCAAGACCAGCCCCAAAAGCTTGGGAGGCAGCCTGGGCCCCCATTTCCTGCCTGGGGAAATAAATCAGCTCAGTAACTGCCCAGACACTTGAATGGAGGGTCTTCGGGCTGAGGTTTAGTGGCGCGTGGCTCCATTTGGACCTCAATAAATTGGCTCCCGCTTTGGCACAGCTGACGTTCAAATAAATGTTACCGAGGAGATCTTTTTAAAATTTCTTTGTAATTTTTTGTTGGCTACAAGGAAAGGGATCTTGTCCAGAGTCTCCTAGCCAGAAGGAGTTTATTTTTATGAGAGAGAGAACGGGTGAGTGCTTAGCAACCACCTGCCTCCCTCTCGACCAGGGAGTCACCCAGGGAGTGTGGGGTGGGCATGAGGTGGTGGGGGGGAGGAATTTCATTAAGATGGTTTGGGAGAGATGTTGGAGAGGGCCTGGCATGGCTAAGAACCCCCAATAGGGTGGGATTGGTAGAATGGTGGGAGGTGTTAGGCCTGGCTTAGCCCCGGTTGACCTTGGGTAACCTTTTTTGGGCCTCAGTTTCCTTACCTGTAAAATGGGTGGGGCAGACTGGTTATAGAGCAAACCCTGGACCAGAGGTAGGAGCTTGTCCCCAGGGAACTGATTTAAGTCCTGTGCTGTGTTTTAATGGGCGGGTGACCTTGGTTGATTCCGTTGGTTTCTTTGAGCCTCGGCTTGGCTGTCTGGGCAGCAAGGACGCCAGTGCCGGCCTCACTACGTCCTTGAGGGGATTGCAGGAGATGGTAAGCTGCAAAGCTGGCCTCAGCTGTAAAGGGGATTGAGGTCCTTGTGGTAAGCTGTAAAGCCGGCCTCGGCTGTAGAACTGCTGATTAGAGGGTGTCACGAGGTCCTGGGTCACTGTGGTGTATGGCAAGGGCCAAGGTGCATTCTGGAGCCTTTGTCCTCTAGGGACACCCTTGTACTAACCCATGTCTCAGCTGCAATCATCCTCCCCCACCTCATTCCTGTCACCTCAACTTGTGCTGATTGGGCCACATCTGCTTTGCAGAGTCCGGAGGCCGGGTGAGCAGTATCCATTTTATAGATGGACAAACTGAGGGCCACCTAAGAGGCTTTGCCTTGAGTAGACAAAATTCAGTTTCAAAAGGCTTTCCCTAGTTCAGCTGTGAGTTTTGGCCCCATGGGGCTTTTGTCACTGATATCCTGGGGAGTTGAAATTGAACTGGGGCCTGGGGAAAATGAGGGACACAAAGGTGCCCCAGTCCTCAGGCAGGAGAGTGAGCATAGGGGACCCATTTGCACCTTGCCTCTGTCCCTAGTTGGTCATTCTTTCTTCTTTGTGCCTTCCCGCAAGCCCTGCTACCCATCCTGCTGTGGGGGTCAGCCCTCCACGAGGCAGTCCAGGTTCTGGGGACTGTGTTTTCTAACCTGAACTTGTCCGCCTGTCAGTTTGTCAAAGGATTTGGGAGCTGTACTTCTGAAAGTCTTTCCAAAGGTCCTGAATGATAAGACACTTGTGAGTCATTGAACACAT
Organism: Saimiri boliviensis; assembly: GCF_048565385.1. Classification (NCBI taxonomy): domain Eukaryota; kingdom Metazoa; phylum Chordata; class Mammalia; order Primates; family Cebidae; genus Saimiri; species Saimiri boliviensis. Next base: position 21,281,025 of record NC_133456.1, read on the forward strand.
TCCCGTATATAGAAAAGAGCTGAGAAATAAATTAAAAGGGCTCCCCGAATGCAGCTCAGCTGCAGCCAGCAGGTGTCTGCCTGGGAATTGGGGTTGGCATGGAATCCCAGGGCCACCCTGGCAGGTACATGCCTATCCCCCACTTCTGCAGAAGGTCATGAGCAAGTTAGATTCTTTGGGGCTGCATCTCACTTTCCTGTGTTTGCCAGCTTGGCCAGAGCGGTCATTTGAATTTATGGGTTGTGGGGAGGAGCTGTGGATCTGCAAATGCCTAGGGAAGTCTTCAAGTGAGAACGAGAGCTCTTTTTTAATGTGCCTCATTTAGTTGGTTAATAGACCTTGGTTAAGGTCAGCTCTGGGCTGGCACTGGGTTCAGGGCAGAGTATTGGCTTTCTAGGAGCTCCTGTCCCAAAGATAGAAGCATGTGGTAGCTGCAGTGGCCATTACCACCCATAGGGTACAATGAAGAAGACCCAAGGAGTGGCTGAGTGTGCAGTGAGGGTGGGGTAGTAGGCAGGAGGCACTTTTGCTTCTTAGAGGATGCAGTCTCGGAGTTGCCGTTGCCTGTGGGTAGAGAAACAGGATGGGCTGGCATTCTCAACAGGGGGCAGAGCAGCTACAAGGGCACCATGGTGTAAAATAGCCAAGCATGTTTGTAGAACAGGTTCCTTGCTTCCTGGCTGGAGAGAGGAATAGGAGCCAGATGGTGGGTGGGTGGGGGGTCTTTTTATTTTTTATATATAAAAATAGAGACAGGGTCTTACTAAGTTGCCCAGGCTGGTCTTAAACTCCTGGGCTCAGGCAATCTCCTCGCCTCTCAGCCTCCCAAAGTGTTGATTATAGGTGTGAGCCACTGTGCCCAGCTGGAGGGCCTTGAATGTTGTGTAAGTGGGCTTGGGCTTTCTCCTGAGGGCAGCAGGCAGAGAAATAGGATCATACTGAGTTTAGGGATAGTGAGGGAGAAGCCAGTCAAGCCTGGAGACCAGGAGACCCCTGATGATAAGTGAGGAACAGAGCTGGGGTCCTGGAGACTGAGAGTCACCAAGCCAGTATCAGGAAGGGCACAAAGCATTTTCTGTACCAGTGAGTCTTGCCCTGAACTCTTTCTGTAAACATGATGTTGAAGGCCTGAACATGCCATTTAACAGATACACAGGCCATTAACTTGCTGGCTTTGACTTCCCTGAAGCATACAGCTCTAGTGTGTCTCTAGGTGAGTTATGCCTGTCCTGGCCGGGGCTACGGAGTTTCCCTTCCCGCCTCACCTGGTCAGAGGCTTCATTTGGAAACCTGGGCAGAGGCTGCTGCCAAGGGTGGGAGTTAGGGGTATGAGAGGGAAAGCAGAGAGACTGAGGAATTGCTATTTTGTTTCTAAAGCTGTAGCTTACCGTGGCCGACCAACTTTTTCTTGGAAAAAACCAACATACAAATAATAAACCATTTAAAACAAAAGAATGAGGAGGGAATGGTGAGGGAGGCATGTGGGACTGCCCTAACTGTGGTCAAGCATCAGAATTGCCTGGGATACTTAAAAACAGACAAACAAACAAACACATTCAGACTCCCAGACCCAGCCTGGACATACTGAATCAGAACCCCCAGGTGGTGTGGAGCCTAGGAATCTGTATTTTTAATGTTTTTCTTGTGAATCTTTAAGACAGGGTCTCACTTTGTTGCCAAGGCTGGAGTGCAGTGGTGCAATCACAGTTCACTGCAACCTTGATCTCCTGGGCCTAAGCAATCCCCCCACCTCAGCCTCCCATGTAGCTGAGACTACACCTCCAGGCTAATTTTTGTATTTTTTTGTACAGATGAGATTTCACCATGTTTGCCTGGGCTGGTCTCGAACTCCTGGGCTCAGGCGATCCTCTCACTTCAGATGATTTTTTTAAAAATATTTTTAAATTAAGGTATGATTTACATGCAGTGATATGCAAAGATTCTGTTACAGTTTGATGAGTTTTGACAAATGTATACACCTGTGTAACCACCACCCAAATCAAGATATAGAACATTTCCAGCACCTCAGAAAGTTGTCTTGTGCTCCTCACCTCACAAGACAGCTACTTTCTCGGTTTTTTTTTTTCTTTTCTTCTTTTTTTTTTTTTTGAGACAGAGTCTTACTCTGTCTTCCAGGCTGAAGTGCAGTGGCACAATCTCTGCTCACTGCAGCCTCGACCTCCCCAGGCTCACATGATCCTCCCACCTCCCCAGGCTCAGGTGATCCTCCCCAGGTAGCTGGGAGTACAGGCACACGCCATCACACCTGGCTAGTTCTTCTGGATTTCTTGTACAGGCAGGGTTTTGTTGTGTTGCCAGGCTGGTGTCAAACTCCTAGGCTTACATGATCCACCCATGTGGGCCTCCCAGAGTGCTGGGATTACAGGCATACACCCCCATGCCAGACCCACTTTCCAATTTCTGTCACCATAAATTAGTTTTGCCAAGTCTAAATCCTCATATAAATGGACTTGTTTAGTGTATACTCTTTTGTGTCCATTTTTTTCTGCCTGACATTGCTGGGATCCATCTGTGCTGTTGAGTATATCAGGAGTTGATTTTTTTTTTTTTTTTTTAAATCGCTGAGTAGTCTCCCATTGTATGGATGTTCCACAATGCGTTCATCCATCCTGGGTTTTTTTAAAAATTATTTTTATTTTTATTTTTTGAGACGGAGTCGGACTCTGTCGCCCAGGCTGGAGTGCAGTGGTATGATCTCCGCTCACTGCAGCCTCCAGCCCCTGAGTTCAAACAATTCTCCTGCCTCAGCCTCCTGAGTAGCTGGGATTGCAGCCGCCTGCCACCGCACCTGGCCAATTTTTGTATTTTTAGTAGAAACAGGGTTTCACCATCTTGGCCAGGCGGGTCTTGAACTTCTGACCTCATGATTCACCTGCCTTGGCCTCTCAAAATCCTGGGATTACAGGCATGAGTCACCATGCCCGGCCTCATCTATCCTGTTGATGGACATTTTGGTTGTTTCCAATTGGTGGGGGCTATTGCTAATAAAGCTTCTGTCTGCATTTAGGTACAAGTCTTTTTGTGGTCATGTATTTTCCTTTCTCCAAGACTAGACCTGCTGGGTTATAATGTAGATATAGGTTAACTTTTTGAGAAACTGCTAAAGCATTCACTTTTAATTACAAAAGTAATATACCTCAAGTAATACAAAACTGCAGAAACTAAAAAGTGATACTTTCAGATCATTTAAAAAAATGTACAATCTGATCTTCAGCCTGTCCACCTGCCTGATTGACAGTCTATCATATCTGTTTCTTGTTTTTTTGAGATGGAGTCTTGCTCTGTTGCCCGGGTGGAGTGCAGAGTCGTGGCCTCACCTTGGCTCACTGCAACTTCTGCCTCCTGGGTTCAAGCAATTCTTCTCCTGCCTCAGTCTCCCAAGTAGCTGGGACTACTGGCATGCACCACTACACATGGCTAATTTTTGTATTTTTATTAGAGACAGGGTTTCACCATGTTGACCAGGCTGATCTCTAACTCCTGACCTCAAGTGATCCACCTGCCTCGGCCTCCTCCCAAATGCTGGACAGCCTATCATCTCTCTCTTTTTTTTTTAGATGGAGTTTTGCTTTTGTTGCCCAAGCTGGAGTGCAATGGTGTGATCTCAGCTCACTGCAACCTCTGCCTCCCGGGTTCAAGCAATTCTCCTGCCTCAGCCTCCTGAGTAGCTGGGATTACAGGTATGCGCCAACATGTCCAGCTAATTTTGTGTTTTTAGTAGAGACGAGGTTTCTCCATGTTGGTTAGACTGGTCTTGAATTCCAACCTCAGGTGATCCGCCTGCCTCAGCCTCCCGGAGTGCTCGGATCACAGGCGTGAGCCACCTCACCCAGCTCATATCTCTTTCTTAATATAAGGTTATATATTTCCCTTCGCATACAGCTTAAACTATATCCCACAGGTGTCCATATGGATATAGACTCCTTTTTATTACTTACTGGATCAGTTTTCACTTGAGTTTCGATTTCTTCTTCGATCCAGGCATTCTTTGGGATCTGTTTAGAAGCTAGCTGTGGTTTCGTTTTGTTTTTAACAAAAATGGCATGGTACTGTTCTTGGTTCTGCCAGTTGGTCTATTCCAACGGCAGGCCATGTGGACTGCAGCATGTCAGAACGCACGGATCTGCCAAGCCGTTCCGAACAGCCAGCCCACATTTGGGAGCCACTGACTTCGCGTTTCCTGTCTGATTACCCCCAGTGCTGTCAGCTCAGTAAATGAAACACCCTACCCAGGACTTGCCCGGGAGGGTGCAGAGGAGCTGGCTGAGCCCATTCAGCATTCTGAGAAGGGAAGGAACTCATATTTATTGAGCATCCACAGTGCTCCCCCCTTGCTGTTTCAGAGATGAGTTCATCAGAAAAGTAGTTGGCCTCAGCTCACTCAGCTAGGAACGGGAGGAAGGAGTGCTGGACCCAGAGTCCACCTGATGGCTCAGCACATCCTTATCCCACTGGTTGCACTGCAAACATTTATGATGCCTACTGTGTGCCAGGCACAGGGCCAGGGCCAAGAGGGCAGGAATAAACAGCCCCCATGCGCAAGGAGTCGGGGAGATCTGTATCAGGAGAAGGTTAATGAACAATCTAAGATGGTTTATGCCAAGGGCAGGCCAAGGATCCAGTCTGGGAACGCCACCTCTGGTCTGAGGGAGAGCGGCCCCAGGCTGTAGAGTATGGGGACTTTGGGATTGTGGAATCATCCAGTTAACCTTCTCTGTCCACCCACTTTATGGATGAGAACGGTGAGGCCCAAGGGAGGTATTTATCAGCACAGGAAGATAAAGCCATCTAAAGACCCATTGTTTGGCCAGCGTGTGGTTCATGCCTATAATCCCAGTGCTTTAGGAGGCCAAGGTGGGCAGATCACGAGGTCAGGAGTTCAAGACCAGCCTGGTCAATATGGTGAAACCCTATCTCTACTAAAAATACAAAAATTAGCTGGGCTTGGTGGTGGGCACCTGTAATCCCACCTATTTAGGAGGTTGAGGCAGGAGAATCACTTGAATCTGGGAGGCGGAGGTTGCAGTGGGCAGAGATTGTGCCACTGCACTCCAGCCTGGATGACAAAGGAGACTTAGACTCAAAAACAAACAAAAAGGAGCCATTGTTCACAGATGTGGCTCCCCCTGCTCCCCGCTTCCAGCCATACCCATCATTCCCACCATTTGTTGATTCTACGAAACCCCCCTTGGCAGGGAGGGATTTAAGGACAGTGTTAATACCTCTGCCTTAAACTTCTGATGATATTGTTCATGACTCTCAGATCCTGGTTTTGTCACAACTCATGGGAAAGGGAGGTGGGAGGGCAAAGCTCTATCAATCGCAAAGATTTCTTATGGTTTGGCTGCTCAGAGACACCCCCAGAACCCAGGATGGGGTTCCTGGAAAGCTCAGGAAGGAGCGTGGAGCCTAACACATGACGAGCAGCTCTGGCCGCTGTGTAGACTAGAATGTGGCGGGTAGGGAGAGGGCTGGTGGTCGCCAAGAGAAGGGTTGGGCTGGCAGTGGAAGGCTTCCTCCCTCAGTAGGTATCCAAGCAGTCCTGGGCTGGAAGGCAGAGGGCTGAGCCCTCAGGGTTCTGCTGCTGGGTCCTTCCTGACCTGGAGGCTCAGGACCACATCTGCGTGCTCCCTCCTCATGCTGGGATGCCCCGAGAAGCCCTTCCTTTTAGGACTTTTCTTTGCACATAAGTGCCAAGTGACTCCCTGCCATGTTCCAGTGGAAAGTCCTTAACCCGAGGCTGCCAGTTGTTTGGTTGGAGGGGAGGAGTATGGCTGGCCAGCGATTTCAGCAGCGTCATGCCACGTGGGTGAAGGGTGCCGGAAGGGGGAGGTCCTAAGGGACCTGCCCTCTTGCCCCACGGCTAGTCAGCACCATGAGGGAAGACTCAGATCATGACCTCAAGGACATTCATTCCTTCAGAGATGACACCTGGTGTCTCCTCTGCAGGTGGACATCACACCAGCGCAAGACAACAGCCTCCTCACTAGCCTCTGTGCCTCCTAGGGACCTCTCTTTGCCATCCGGGTTCCAGCTCTCTGCATGCCACTCTCTTGCTCAAAAGCCTTCAGTGGCTCCCTAGTGCTTTGTGAAATCAAGTCCAACCTCCTTAGCCTGGCATCGGAGGCCCTTCGCGATCTGGCTCTTGGCCAGTGTTCACGCTCACCTACCGCAGCTTCTTTCCTGTGTTGTAGTCCAGCTGGTTTCTGCTCCTCGCTAGCCCCAAGCATCAGTCTCTCTCAGCCCTGCCCATGCTGGCCCCTCAGCCTGCAAGGCCTTCCCTCCCATCTAAAGGGCGAGCTTGAGCTGCTGGCTCTAGGAAGCATTTTTTGAACCTCTTAACAGTGCCTGGCACGTAGTAAGCACTCAACAAAGATGACGTGAGTTGAAGTGGACTTCAGCTCGCCCTGCTCTGAGCGCTGTGGTCCTTTCCTCTGACCTGAGCTCAGACCTTTATGGTCTTACCTTATACCCATGCACCTGACTGGGGGACACATCAAGGGGAGGGACGGATGCTGCAGCATTTAGCATAGGGGTCTGGCACACAGTGGGTGTTCAATATACAAACTAAGAGAGCCTGATTTCTTCTACTCTGAAATGAGAACCTATGGCGAACATCTGGGTGGCTCCAGGCTTGGAAATTACATTCACCCGTCACCATCCATCCATCTAACAAATACTCGTTCCGGGCCCTGTCCTAGGCCCTGTCCTAGGCCCTGGGGATGTGGCTGGTGAACAAGACAGACCAGTCTGTACCCTTATGGAGCTGACTGTCTGGCAGGGCTATGGATGTTAAACAAAAAATTACACATGCATGGCTAATGCCCTTTTAAAATCAAAGACCCTGCATCTGGCACTGCAACACCAGGCTTAGAATGCCCTTGGCCTCTGGCTTGCTCTGTGACCTAAGTGAGTCCTTTTTCCTCTCTTATCCTGTAAGGGGTGGCCCAAATTTTGTGTTTAAGGGAAATAACTTCTGAATAAAGGGAGAAAAGACCATTCTATCCATGTGGAAGCGTGTGTGACCACATGGGGTGCTGTCCCTGCAGGACTCCTTTAAGGATGCAGTCGTCCTCTTGGTGGCTTTTTAGGATGTCCCAGCCTTGGCTCTGAAAGGTGTCCTGATTTGGGAACAGGAGTTCCAGAGTTACTCTGAGCAGAACTGTAGCAACAGGCTTTTAGTAAAGAACACTGCCTTGAGGAACAATAATGTGGATTCTGCTTCTACCATTGGTAGAAGAATATCAATTAGAACAGACTTTTAAAAAAAGAAAAGCAAAATCTTATCTGGGTGCAGTGGCTCATGCCTGTAATCCCAGTACTTTGAGAGACCAAGGCAGGTAGATTGCGTGAGCTCAGGAATTTGAGACCAGCCTGGGCAACATGGCAAAACCCCATCGCTACAAAAAATATAAAGATTAGCCGGGTGTGGTGGCATGCACCTGTAGTCTCAGCTACTTGGGAGGCTGAGCCTGGTAGGCAGAGGTTGCACTCAGCTGAGGATGCCACTGCACTCCAGTCTGGGTGACAGCAATGAGACAGCATGCCTGGGTGGGGTCAGGGGCCCTGAATTTCTAACCAGCTCCCAGGTACTGTGGACAGTGCTGGTCTGGGGACCACTCTGAGTCAAGGAGATAAACAGTGCTGTTGGGTGCCTCCTGTGCATTTAAAACCAGACCCTGTGTTTCCTGAACATCCTCTCCTTGATTCTCACCAAAGACACCATTATTCTCATTTTGAATACCTGAGGCCCAGCTGAGGGCAGGTAACTTGCCCAAGGTCACACAGCTGGGAGCCTGCCGGCGTTCGCACTGGGCCAGTGCCACCTTGGAAAGGATGCTGTTGGGGAAGCCTTTTACTACTGAAAAGTGTCCTTGCTCCAAAAGCTGCAGGAGGCTTTTCAAGACAGCCAAGTCGGATGTAAATCAGGGGAGAGCCCAGGGCCAGCCAGACTGCTGACAGCGGGGCGGCCTGGGTCACTGTGTCCGGACAAGGCCCACAGCGGGATTTGGAGCTGGCATGCTGCCTGGGAGTGGGGGAGCCGTCAGGGATGCGCTGGATGCCTGAAAGACCAGCCTGGAGACTGCTGGAGCCTAAAGAGGCACCTTAGCCTCTTACATCCTCCCCCATTATTTAGATACATTCTAGGGAAGACGGCTGGCTGGAAGGAGCAGCAATGGGATTGCATGAACTGGGACCTGCTGCTTCCGTTGTTTAAAGACTGGTTCACCCTGCAGCCACACGGGCATTCTCCGTAATCACGGTCTGCTTTGAGGACAGAGAGGGCATGGTCTCCTGCTGGCTGGGGCTTTATTTTCGCACTAAGCTCTCTTCAGCAACTGGGAAACGTAGAAAAGATAGTCTGAGTCCTCAAATGCTGCCCCTGGCCCAGCACTATGGGTATCACCTGGGAGCTGGCAGAATGCAGAACCTCAGGCCCCACCCAAGACCTGCTCAGTGAGACCTCGGGGTGGGGGGGGTGGGGCCTGGCAATCTGGATTTTCAAGAGCCCTCCAGGCAATTCTGCTTTGTGTTTAACTTAGAGAAGGGTTGATGACCTCTCTGGCTGTGTGCCTGCGGGAGGGGTGGGGCTGGGGGAAGGGTCAGGCCTAACCCTTGCCTGTGATAACTAGAGTGACAGGGGCTGAGGGAACCTCAGGTGTTCTGTCATCCACATCCTTCCTCTTTTTCTGTGGTGGGAGCAGTGTGTCAGAGACATACATAAATTATGCAGCAAGTTCAAGGCAGGGTATAGGTCTGGGATTCTTATATTGCAAATGCTGACCATTTGTATTTTATTTTATTTTTTCTGAGATGCATTCTCACTCTGTCTCCCAGGCATGAGCCATCACACCCAGCCCAAACAGGCTTTAAAAATAAAAAAGAACATTTACTGACTCTTTTAACATAAAAGCCCAGGGCCATACTTCAGCCCGAGGCGGAATCCAGGTGCTGAAAGCTGTCATTGGGACTCAGTTTCTTTCTCTCATTTCCAGGCTCTGTGTTGGTCTGTGCCTGCTTCATTCTCCATGGGTGCCCTAACTGCTCATCACCATGGTGCAGCAACCACCCCCCACCCCCCCACCAGTGTAGCCATCTCAAGCAAGAAAGAGCCTTCTTTTTCCCTAGTATTTTTAGCAAAAGTCCGAATCACCACTTTTTGACCAGGCTGATCAAGTGCCTATCATTGAGCCAATCATGACAGCCCCCCTCTGATTGACTAGGGCTGGCTCACATGCCCACCTAGGAGGAGGAGATACAGTCAGCCCATCTAGACCCCATGGGCTGAGAGCAGGCCTGTGTGGGCCTCCTGGTGGAATGGGTTTAGGCTGTCCCCAGAAGGGCCATGGGTGCCAGCAGGCTAGATATGTGGACTTTAGTGCTATTCTTTTTTTTTTTTTCTTTTCTTTTTTTTCTTTTAAGAGATGGGGTCTCTGTCACCCCGGCTGGAGTGCAGAGGTACAATCACTGCTCACTGCAGCCTCAACCTTCTGCGCTCAAGCAATCCTCCCACCTCAGCCTCCCAAGTAGGTAGGACTACAGGCATGTGCCAGCATACTCAGCTAATTTTTAAATTTTATTTTTTTGTAGAGACAGGTCTCCCTATGTTGCCCAGGCTGGTCTTGAACTTTTGGGCTCGTGATCCTCCTGCCTCAGCCTCCTGAACTGCTGGGATTACAGGCATGAGCATACCTGGTCTTTAGTGCAATTCTTCTCCTCCTCTCTGAACTGGGCTGGCCTGGTGTAATTGGTAAGGTTTTGCCCCAAACAAAATTATGCTCTCCTTCCTCTGGTTCTCTTAACATTGTGCTTTAAATAGGCTGCCTTCATCTTTCACTTTATCCCACTTCCCTGTATATGGACTAGGATAGCAAGGTACACGTTGCTACTTCCACCACCCAAACCCATGGCAGACATTACCAATCCACCCAGCCTTCACAGAGCCCAGATTGGAGCTGTGATGGCCTCTCACGTGCCCAGCCTCTAGCCCATGGTTCCAGGCTTCATGAGCTCAGAGACCTTGGCTGAGTTGTCCACTGCTGAGTTTCATGTGCCCAGTGCAGTGACTGGTACAGTAGGTGCACCATAAGTTGTTGACTGACTGTTCCTACCTCACAGGGTCTTGGACCCAGTGGGCGCCAGTGTGAGCCTGTTGAATGTGAGGGCCCTAATGAAACAATGAGGTCATCTAATTTAGGGGATAGGGAGCTCTGGAGCCTGCTGGCCTGGCATTTACTAACACTGGCAAGTGTGCCTCTGGGTCTGGGAAAGAGACTGCCAGGGCTGAGCTGCAGCTACAGCAAGGAAAGGGGTCCTGGAGGCCTCTGCCTGCTCTCCCAAGCACACTCTCTCACGCCCTCTCCCCCAGAGATACCCCTGCCCATCTCTGCTAATCCCAGTTTAACAGTTCATTGAAAAGATCTCAGTTGAGAAGAAACCATTTCCTAACTTTGTACACTTAGATTCCAGGAATCCAGGAGAGCCTTCCAGCCTCAGGGCAAGGAGCTTTGCTGGTAGGAGGAGGTGATCTGCCCCCAATTGCCTATTTCCCAAACTGAGCTTCTACTGAAAAAAACAACAGAACAAAAAAAAAAGTCTTCCGGGTTATGCACTTCTGGGACTGCTTGGCTCAGCAAAGCTCAGCAGATTTCCTGGGCACAGTGATTCTTACCCCTGAACCGGTTGGTGAGGACCACATTACCCAAGGATCTTCTTCAAGGCCCCTCGCTCTAGCCCTGCTATGTTCGTGTGCCCCTCAAGAATAGTCAGGCCACGTGACTGAGCTGGTGGGGCACTCAAGAGTGTGGGCTTTCTCTGGCTGGGGCTGTGGAGCAGCTTATCCATTTGCAGTTGAAATCTGTCTCCCTCTGACCAAGGGTAACATGCTGGTTCTTGCTGCTGACTGAGTTTTGGGAACCTGGCATCCAGAAGAGGGGCATGTGTGAGTGAGAGTGCATGTGTGTCCCATGTGGGTCTGTATGTGGCTGTGAATGTGTGTGGCTGGCACAGGCAAGTGTGTGTGGGGCTGGGAGTCTGCATATGATTACACATGTGTCTGAGTGTGTCTGTGTTTGAGCATGTGTTGGCACATGTGAGTCTGTGTGTATGAGCCTCAGCATCCTGGCCTTCCATATGGGTTGGTGAGCCCCTCCCAAGCACATGTTTGGTTGTTACAAGTGGGTGGAAGAGCTGGGCATGGTGGCTCACGCCTGTAATCCCAGCACTTTAGGAGACCGAGGCAGGAGGATCACGAGGTCAGGAGTTCAAGACCAGCCTGGCGAACATGGTGAAACCCCCATCTCTACTAAAAATACCAAAAAAATAGCCAGGTGTGGTGGCAGGTGCCTGTAATACCAACTACTCGGGAGGCTGAGGCAGAAGAATCACTTGAACCTGGGAGGGAGAGGTTGCAGTGAGCCGAGACCACGCTACTGCACTCCTGCCTGGGCAATGGAGCGAGACTCTATCTCAGAAAAAGAAAAAAAGTGAGTGGAAGATCGGGGGCCCTGTGCACAGTCTGCATCTAACCTGATGTCTTCTTTCCATCTCTTCCTCTCTTTGCAATAGATCCAGAACCAGAACCACAGCCCCTTCTGAGGAGCTTCCAAACGTAAGTGACCTTGGACCTCCCGGTGGGATGGGTGTCTCACACTGTGCAGTGACCCGAGGTGGGGGGCTCAGGAGCTCTGTGTCTCCTCCAAGCTCTAGGAGGAGAAGACAGGATCCCTAAGGCCCGCAGACCTTGTCCACACCTCACCTCGAGGTGGCAGGTCCCTTGGCCTGTGTTGGCCACTCTGTGCCTGCTTGGTCCTCAGCCAGGCTGTGCCAGAGAGGGCACAGGAAGGCCCTGCAAATGCGTCAACCACTGGTTTCAGAGACCCAGCCTGGGCCCTGTCCTGGTTCTGCTGCAGAGTAGCGTGGGGCAAGACTGCTGTGGGGAGGCGGCCCTCGCTGAGTTGATTCTGAGGATTGGGGGTCTGAGCTTGGCTCCGTCTCTAATCTATTAGAAATTTGTTGTTTTGAGGCCAGGTCACACTCTGTTGCCTAGGCTGGGGTGCAGTGGCGTCATCAGGGCTCACTGAGCCTCGACCTCCCTAGGTTCAGGTGATCCTCCCACCTCAGCCTCTCTAGTAGCTGGCACTACAGGCATGTGCCACCATGCCCAGCTTATTTTTGCACTTTTTGTAGCAACAGGGTTTTACCATGTTGCCCAGGGCACGGTGGCTCAGGCCTGCAATCCCAGCACTTTGGGAAGCCAAGGCAGGAGGATTATTTAAGGCCAGGAGCTCAAGGCCAGGCTAGGCAACATATTGAGCCCCGTCTCAGCAAAAATTAAAAATAAATAAAATTATAAATAAACAAATATGCAAAATGGAAAACCTTTGCTAAAGTTGCAAGAGTATTACAGTGGCCTCGCATTATGCCCTTCGTTAAGATTTTCCCATGGGTAACATTTGCCACATTCACTTCATCTCTTTCTCCCTAATATGTTAAATAAAAACAGCCATGTGAATTTTATTCCATTTTTGCTGAATCATTGGGGTAAATTGCAGGCGTGATGCCCCTTAACCTCAATCCTTCAGGTCTTTCATAAGAGCAAGGCCATTCTCTTATATAACCCTGGCACAGTTACCTACCTCAGGAAACTGATTTAACATTGACGTGATTCTGTTATCTATGGATCTTAATGGCATTGTGCTGATGGTCTCAATGTTTACAGCAGCTTTATTTTTCTTTTAGTTCAGGATCATCATTGTGTTTTTAAAAAGGGTTTAAGGGATGTCTTCTTCACTGACTTAAGACATTGCCTACTCTAGGGGCTTCCAGAGTCTTTTAATCCTCGGCATTCATTAAATACATTTTACAATGGGATTTGGCCTGTGTGCACACATATGCAAACATGCCTGTGAAACTCAAACCCTGAAACTGAGGTTCCTCAGATTATTCTCATACTCACCATCCACTGTGCTCTGGTCTGCGTTCCATTTTGTAAAAATGATGGCCTTGACCCCTTCCCTTGATGTCAAGACCCACTGTGGACTCTGCTTTGGAATTTGAAAACTCTGGCTTCCTGGGCAGAAATTTCTAAGGGGGAAGGTTAAGCTCCCACTGGTCCAGGGGGTTGGGATTGGTTGAGGTGGGGTCCCCTTGAAGCTGGGACCAGACAGGCATTCATTTGTAGCCCAGAGCTCCTCAGCCTACTGCTGCTTGCGGCTGGACCAAGCCCTTCCTTTTCATCAAGCCCCTCAGGCCTAGAACGCTTAGTCACAAGCAGCCCGACCCCGGGGAGATGGATTCTTTGCTCTGTGACATTGGGCAGGTGTGTTCCCCGAGCCAGCCGCTAGGCAGGCGTGGAGGTGACCTACAGGATGCTGGCCTCCAGAGTCATCATCATCGTAATTATAGACGTCAATAATAATTGCTAATACTTCCTGGACTCAGCATGCTCCGATGGTGCTGAGAGGTTTCATGTATTAACTCATGTATCTCTCTGTCAACCCTAAGAAGTTGGGTGTGCTCTTGAAAAAACATGACATAAATTTATTGAGTGCTTCCTGCACATTGGACACTGCTAAGCATGTCACAGACCCACACACAGCCTCCTCTTGAGCCCTGTGGGGTGGGTGCTGATGTCATCCCCATTGTACAGATTGGGAAACTGAGGCTTGGAGAGATGAATTGATTGTTCTCAAGGTCACATAGCTAGGAAGGATTTGAATCTAATTGAGCTGACCCTAGCCCACTTCCTCAGGCTGGGAGCGGCCTCTGGTTCCAGCCCCTTCCTCTTAAGGCCTTCCTCCTGGTTAATGAGTAGTCAAGGGCAGCTGGGGAATGAGACTCCTGCTGCTGAGAGGCTGGAATGTGAGTTCTGCTTCCAGATAAAGAGTCTTGTGCAAGGGGCCCTGCCTGGGCTGGCAGCTTTATAGGCAATAAACAGAGGTTGCCAGTTCTTCTTTTTGAGGCTTGCTGATGTATTTGCATGTGGGAGCCCATTTTATAGAAGAGCCTGAGAGGCAGGTTTGCCCTCAGATTTATCTGATGCCTCCTCCAAGCAGCCCTCTTGGCTTACACTTTCTGAAAGGACTCCTTGTCCCCCTGACATAGCAGGGATGTCTAGAAGAACAGGGTAGAAGAACAGATGCTGTCACCTCTGAAGTCTGAGCACTGATGGTGTCCGCCCTCCTCGCTGGGCACGTCACTTGGGGGCTCAAACCTTCCGGTTCTCATCTGAGAAGGGGCATGATACTGATACGTGAATTGGTTGTTCAGTGGAGCCTGAACTTTAGTGGACTAGCCCAGAAAAGTGTTGCTGACAGGGAGCAACCCATGTAGTAGAGTCCATGAAGCTGGGGAGTCAGGCAGTCTCTAGTTCAAATCCCAGCTCCAGCTCTACTGGCTGTGTGACCTGCAGGTGTCACTGAACTACCCTTTCACCTCACCCCTAAAGTGGAGCAATAGTGGCACCCAGGAGGGTTAGAAAGACAGTGATCCTGGGATTTTGAGGTGGGGGTAACCTCACCACTTTTTTATTCTTTTGAGATGGAGTCTTGCTCTGTCACCTGGGGTGGAGTGCAGTGGCATGATCTCTGTTCACTGCAACCTCCACCTCCCAGGTTCAAGTGATTCTCCTGCCTCAGCCTTCTGAGTAGCTGGGATTACAGGCACCCAGCACCATGCACAGCTAAATTTTGTATTTTTAGTAGAGATGGGTTTCACCATGTTGGTCAGGCTGGTCTCGAACTCCTGACCTTGTGATCCTCCTGCCTCAGCCTCCCAAAGTGCTGGGATGGGATTACAGGTGTGAGCCACTGCACCCGCCCAACCTCACCACTTTGTAAGCACGGTGAGGATAAGTGCTCAAAAGGCCTAGCACATCAGTTTCAAGCACCCCACATGCAGTTTCTCATTTTGCACCCCAAAGTGAGCCCCCCAGAGCAACTCCCCACCCCCTCAGCTATGGGGCCAAGTCCAGAAATCAGATTCACCTTCCTGGTGCCTGGGGTAATTTAAGGAAGAAAGGAGATTCTTAACAGGGAGACCCTCTCCGGGCTTGTCGTGAGATCTCCCATGGGGTGTCTGCCCCCACGCCCCCCAACTCATTGTAAACTGGTAGATGTAGGGGGTGTTAGTATAACAGGCCTATGACTTCCAGTGTTGTCAGAAAAGGCACCTCAGTCCTGTTCAACAAGAGTGCCAACTTCAACATTCCCTTCCTGGAAGGTCCAAGACCATAATAAAATGGTATATATTGTTTACTCTGATTATTAAAGTCATGTATTTTTGACCAGGCCAGGTGGCTCATGCCTATAATCCCAGCACTTTGGGAGGCTGAGGTGAGCGGATCACTTGAAGTCAGGAGTTCAAGACCAGCCTGGCCAACATGGTGAAACCCCATCTCTACTAAAAATACAGAAATTACCCGTGCGTGGTGGTATGCACCTGGAGTTCCAGCTACTCTGGAGGCTAAGCAAGAGAAAACAAGCTGTTGGATTTGGCCAAGTGGCCAGTTTGCTGACCTGGTTGTAAGCAGTGATTTGTTGAATAAACCAGCATTTATTTAATTAATTCCCTAGTGTTGGGAAATTGGCTGGTTACAGTTTCCCTGTCTTGTAAACCACTGTGCATTTTGTTTGTTTGTTGAGACAGGGTCTTGCTCTGTCTCCCAAAGCTGGAGAGCAGTGGTGTGATCCCAGCTCACTACAGTCTTGACCTTCCAGACCCAAGTCTTTCTCCCACCTCAGCCTTCTAAGTACCTGGGATTACATGCATGCCACCATGCCTGGCTAATTATTTTTTGTAGAGACTGGGTCTCACTATGCTGCCAGGCTGGTTTCAAACTCCTGGGCTCAAGTAATCCTCCTGACTTGGCCTTCCAAAGTTCTGGGATTATAGGCAAGAGCTTCCACGCCCGGTCTCTATTTTCAACTGTTGTAAAAGGCACATAACGTAAAGCTGACCATCTCAACCACTTGAAAGCATACAGTTCAGTCGTGGGAAGTAGATTTAAAGCGTTGTGCAGCCAGTCTCCAGAACTTTTCATTTGGCAAAACCAAACCCAGTGAATGCCTTTTGAGTGGGCGTCTTTACAGGTTGATCTGGACAAGAACTGGGCTTGCTGTTCGAATGGGGTGCACGTGTTTGAGATGCTGGGCATGTGTTGATGAATCATTGACCCTACAGAGGTTGCCCTTATTTACACTCTGGCCTGATATCACTGACAGCCCTGGGGCATCGAGATGGAGTGGTAGCACCTCCCTGGGGAGCTCCTGCCTTCAGGACTTTAGGAAACGGGATTTAAAACGATTTATCCTAGAGAAGCAGCTCCCAGTCTGCCAGCCTTCCTCATTTGGGGAAGACAAGAAAAACCAGTAAGCAAAAAATATCTCTGAATACTGGGCCAGACACACTCCACCCTCTAGAAGAGATGTGCTGGTAGCGCCTGTACTCAGGGGTCCCCTGAGCCTCAGTGTGAATGTCATTCGATTTCTACCCTGCTCTGTGACTCTGGGCACATCCTTTAACCTCTCTGTGGGCTCCAGGGTCCTCTGTCAAAATGGGCCTGATGTAGAAGCTCCCTTCTCTGGCTCTGAGGGTCAGGAAAGAAGAACTATGAAAGTTCTTAGCCCAGGGACCGGCACATAGCAGTTCTTCAATAAATGATAGTTATCATTGTCATTGCTATTATTATTGTGATTATTTTTGGCACCTCTATCTCAGAGAAGTCTGAATATATGCATAGTAGTCACATCTGCAGCCCTCTGCAGTTTGCACGGTTTACCCAGCTTTGATACCTGCATCATCTTGTATGGTAGTTATTATTGCCCCCCATTTACAGGTGAGAAAACTGGGGCTCGGGAAGGCAATGAGAAACTGGAGGTCAGCCACATGTCAGGACAGGGAGCCTGGGTTTAGCCTGTGTCTTTGCTTTGGTCTTGCACATGGCTGCTGCTGGGAGATGGGGCTGGGGCAGGCAGGTGCCTCCTGTCTGGCCTCAGCCTCGCAGGATACCTTGGGCCTCAGGTGGAACGAGGATGCCTTGGATGCAGCTTCTTGGCTAGGCTCTCGGACCCAGCAGGGGGAAGAGGGGGATTTATTTCTTCAGGGAGGGGCTTTTTCAGAATTGGCGGGGACTTTCGGGACCTTGGCTGCCTACCTCAGTGAAATCTGAGGGGAGTTCCTGGAAGGCATTTCCATCTGTCCATGTGTTCTCAGTCAGTGGACAATTAAGTCCAGAACCTTGGTAAAGAGCAGTCACCTCCAGGATCCCTGGGGCTGCAGACAGCCTCGGGGGTTTTGGGGGGCTGGCTCCTCAGGTGCCCAGGAAGGAAGGTGCCCTGGGGCAGACCCAGCTGCCCGCAGGAACCTCCAGGGTGCCTTTGTCTACTCCTGTCTCCACCCACTTAACTGGAGGAGCTGGGACAAGTCCCCAAACCTCTGTGTGTGTGTGTGCGCCCTCTGATTCGCAATGTGAAAACGAGTGAATAGAATAAATCATTTATTCCCAGGGTAGGTTCTTGGGGTAGCAGTGCCGAGCTCGGGTGAGAATCTCCACCTCTTCGATTTAGGAGCTGGTGCCCTGGTCTGGGGGGCTCTCCTCCGAGCTTAGGGTCCTCCTCTGTCAGGCACAGAACATGTGCAGCACAGGGCTGGTGCCCAGGCCCCTCCCCAGCCTGGCTGCTCAGTAGCTCACCCTCTGGGGGCCTGCACTCAGGCCACCTGGGCTTCCTGTCATTGCTTCTCAACCCTTCCCTCGTCCCAGCCAGAGGTGGATGTAGAGTCGCATCCCTGCTCTTCTGCCTGTCAATTCCTAGCAGCAGCTCAGCTCCTGCGTCCAAATCCCCATCCTCACTCTTACTCTTCTTGCTTCTTACTCTTACTTTTAACTCTGGGCCATTGTGTTACAACCGACTCACCCTCCCACCTCCTTTGCTACCTCTGTCACAGGGAGGGGCTAGGTTCTCATTTGTGTTTTTGGGTTCAGTTTTCCTGAGACCTCTGCTAGTCTCACAGCCTCGAAAGTCTTTTCTGGGCATCCTGCCTGTCCCTGACAAGGGTCTGTCTCTTGTCTCTTAAGTTACTGGGGGCCCAGAGAGACCGGATTCCAATGAGGAATCCAAGACTGGGTCCACATCAATGAGAAGGTAGGCAGGATTGATTAGCAATGTCTGTCAAGGGGGCAGGGTGGGAGGAGGTGGCACGTCCACATGACACCCTTAGTAATGGGCACTTGCTTTGGAAAAACTGTAGAGGAGCCCAGAGGACTTCAAAAGGACTCTACAGCCAGCAGGCAAGAGGTCTTCTGGATGGGAAAAAGGAGACAGAGTCTCTCTGGAAGGACAGTGTGCCCAGGGTAGCACTACTGTGCCAGGCCTTCTCATGCCTCGGTGTGATCTCACACCTGAGATGAGTGTGAGGCACTCACACATCAATGTTGCGGGACAACATTCATTCACTTAGTACTTAATGAGCAACCGCTGTATACCAGGCACAGTGCTAAGTGGAACAAAGGCCCTAAAGATGCCGTTGGTGTAGAGCCAGGAGGCTGGGCCTCGTCTCAGGTGGGTAGAGGGAAGCTGTTTGTGACTGTGGGCTCCTGAGTCATTCTGCCTCCACTTTTTCATCCACCCTTCCTTATAACAAGCCTCCCGAGGCTCAGAGAAGTGCAGTGATCTGCTCAAGGTCACACAGCACCTTCAGACCTCAGGCCTCTGCTCCTCTCAGAACCACCCTTCCTATTGTGGGGCTGTCAAGAGAATAGTCTTTGCTGCTGCTTCTTTGGGCAAGTCCATCTTCTACCTGTGCCTCAGTCACCCCATCTGTAAAATGGACCCTATGATATCTACTAGGTTAGCAAGTGGATATACGAGAAAGCAATTTGGTATTTTGAAAAGACCAAATGTGTCTTATTTATTAATATTGGCCATAATTCAGGGGAGATTTATTCTCATTTAACAACCCAGGCATTCAGGGAAGTCTCTCACCCTAAAAGAGACAAAATCAGGGAGTGTGGCCTTCTGTGGGCCAGGCAATCCCTGTGCAGCCCAGTCCGGAGGCCTCACTGCTGGGTTCTGGACCTGCTGGATGTTCCGGGGAGAAGGGTTGTCCCAGATTAAGGTCATGGAGTCAAGACCTTTTGTTTCTCTTTGGCCTTTCTAGTCCATTTGAGGAAGTCACCTTTTTAAACCCCTGCCAGCTCTGCTGAGTAGGGGAAGGGCCCCGGCAAGAGTGTGTGACGTCAGGGGAAGTTTGGGGAAAATCTCTAAGCATATGAACATTGAGAATTGAAAGTCTGATCAGTCATTTAAAAGTTACGGACTTTTGCTGTGGCTCAGGCCCCAGCTGTGGCTGAGGACCCAGAAATGAGCTGCCCTCTGTTCAGCCTGGGAACGTGTGTGGGAAGATGCTACAAGTCAGGACCCTGTCAGGGGTGGGGAGGGTCTCTTGAAGGTACTTTGGGCACGCAAAGTCTTAAAAAAAAAAAAAAGCTCCCAGAGGTCTTGAATGACAGAAATATGCCAATTGGCCATCAGACAGTGAGGCCATTCCCACTAGAGGAAACAGCCCAAGGAAAGGCCTAGTAGACAGTGGAAGCCTGGAGTGACTTTCTAGAAGCCCTAAGGAGTGCAGCTTGGCTGGGGTGTGTCCTGCTCTGGGCAGTGGGGAGGGGATGGGGTGGGGGTGGGGGTGGGGGTGGGGGTGGGTCTGGCTCAGTGACCTCGAATCTGTTCAGAGTGATTGGTTTTGATTCACTTTGGGGAACCAGCCCAGAAACAGGAATCCTTATTTCATGGCTCCAAGTGCCTCTTAAAGGTAGTGCTTGTTGTTTTGACAACTGGCTTCTGAGCAGACAAACCCTGCCTTCACCCAAACAGGAGAATCGCAGGCGCGGCCACAGTCCCCAGAGGAAACCCACTCTAACGAGATGTCTAACCCAGTTTGCTGACTCACGTGGTTTTGGGAGCCCGTGAAGTGCATTGGGAGGGAGGGGATGGGGACGCAGCACTGTCGAAGGAGGCTCCGTTGAAGCTGCCTGTTTGACACACAACACTGGATGGAGAAACCGTTTAGCTGGTATTTTCCCAGTGAGGCAGTTCTGGAGCACAGAGGTGTTTGTTTCTGCCTCTCCCAGCACTTAGCTGGATGCTAAGAAGGGGTGGAGTCAGGGTCGTGTTGGTCGAAGGAGGGCATGAAATGAAAGATGGCTGATCTATCTCGAGCATGGAGTATCCTGTTTCTCCTGAGAGTAAATCCAATTGTGTATTTGAGGCACTTCCTTGTACTTTCCTTGTGTAATTTGAGATGGCCCATTTTACAGATGATGCAACTGAGGCCCCCAGGGAGAAGTGACATTCCTAGGTCACACTTGCAGCTGGTAAGGGGTGCAGTGTTAGGTTCCGACTAAAATCTTCTAGGTGATGCAGCATAGGTGAAGGGTGGAACTAGGCAAAGCTTATTTGGGAAACAGAGTCCCGCAGGAGCTGCCTGCACTGGTAATACAGAGCCCAAGCAGCAGAGGCAGGGAGGGCCCCTCCTCCCCACTTACATTATGGGGAGGAATTATGTAGAACTCGGCCATCTGGGGGTCAGAAGGAGCTGCTTGACCAAATAAATAGGTGGGTCAATTAAAAAGGACGGATTTCTTGGCTATATATAGTTGTGGCCTAAATCTCAGGTATCCTTGCCCCCAAGGAGTAAAGGGAGTCGTTTTCAGAGGGCACAGGCTATGGACCGAATAAGCTGATTACATCCTGGGGATGGATGCTTTGCAGGAGTGAGAGGAAGCTCCAAGGAGGTGAGAGGTGGGTGGGGGACTCAGAGGGCAGAGAGGGAGCAAGCCAACAATTGCAGTTCCAAAATGATGCTGCTTGAGAGACCACCCTTGGATTCTGCTCCTTCCCCTCATCAATTTACTTGAGATTAGTCACACCCTTGGATATCAGCCACCTACTTGCTCAGGCCAGTCTGAATTCAAATGACTAAACATTTCTTCCCTAGCCTTCGGGGTCAGTATTTAGTAATCACAGCCGGTATGCAGAACTCTCACCAATTATGAGTATAATTAAATGGGAAGATCCGTGCAAGCACTGAGCACTGGGCCTTGAGCAGACGGGGCTGTTAGCGGCCGCTCCTGTGATTGAGACCAGCTGCCACCCAGCTGGTAAAGACACTTTTGATCTGGGCTTATTCAGGAGACCTGGATTCTAATCCTTGAGTTAATTTGAAAGCAATTCCCCTGCCTCCGGCGGTTTCAGTTTCCCTGTGTCAGGTTGAAGGGGAGCGACTTCCTGGTGTCAAAGGTCACAACCAGGCGGTGCCCAGAGCCTAGTGGTTACGGATCCAGACTCCAGTCAGCCACTTCCTGGCTGTGCAAACTTGGTCCAGTCGCTTATTGACTCTGAGCCTTAGTTCCTCATCTCCATTTGGGTAAGTCCCCCCGCCCCCTGCCCCCCGCCACGTCTCATAGGGTGGCTGGTTAAGTATTGAGTAAAATAATATGTCCACATGCTGATTCCTGAACCTCACACGCACGCACGCATCGCAGGGAGCTGGGATTGCCCACAGGGTTGGAGGATTTTGCATACATTTAACACATTTCGAGTGTGCTTTTAAGCCCCATTAGACTAAGATGCTACAAAGGCTCACTATTTTTGGACTAATTAAGAGAAAAGTAAGCCGCTGTAATCAGTGAAACATGATTTAAGGAAGGAAAAATATATTTAGCATGATTAAAACATTTCTATTAGCTAGATTCTGTAAAGTGCCATCACAGTACCAGACACACTATGTCAGCTGTAGTTGTTGTTATTTCAGCTATACAAGAACAGGTGGAATTAGAACCAAGGGTTGCTATGGCAATAAGCTGAGCCCCTCCTCATCCCTACCTAGGAGGAAGCTGGCCCCACCCAGAGCTTCCTGTGGTCTTAGTGGGGAAGAAGAAACTTCTGGACCGGCTTCCCAGGGGAGGCTGCACCTGAGGACTGAAGATGAGCAGGAATGTGTCTTCCAGGGCCTAGGAACGGTAGGACCTCCCAGAGACAGAGTGGAGGTGGGGATCTCTGTGATAAAGGAACCCCTCTCTGGTGTTCTGCTGCAGAGCGTCCTTATGTGGTGTATTTTCCTGGAAAACACAGCCTTCCAGCACCCAGCGCTGTGCTGGAAGGGGCATTGTGACCTCCTGCTCAGATATTCTGAGGCACAGAGGCTGAGTGCTAGGTGTCGTCCACACTCTCTGGCTGCTTCTGTGCCTCAGTCTCCCCTGCCTCCAGTGAGTAAGTGGTTTTTGCCTGTCCACTCATCGTGTCCCCTTCTGTTTACAGAGCCTCTGCCCCTTTCCAGAACCACCCTGGGCTCCCTGCTGTGATCATGCCCTGTGGTCGCCGGCAGCTTCAGTCACCTGAGAAATGGGGTTCAGTGGGCTCTGCCCGCAGGGGGAGTGTGCAGGGGGCCAGTGTGGGAGCTCTTTGGTCATACTTAATTCCTGGCAACCTGGGTGGCCCTGTCAGAGCCCCAGTGGGACAAAGGTCTTCTCCAGAGGCCCGCAGCTTGGAGGAGGGCATGGCTTCTCTCACTGAGGATACTTGCACAGGTTGCCCCTGCAGACCATCAATGAGAGCCTCTGTTTTCCCACCTCAGCCCAAATCCTTGCCAGAGGCAGCATCTCAGTACCTGAGCTGACCCAGGGTGGGTCGCCAGGTGGACAGGGTTGGTGGAACCCTCCCTTGGAGCCAAGAACCTCCATGGAGTTTGGGGCTCTGTGTTTTCTAGGCTTGGGAGAGAGCTCCCCAAATCAGTAGGGAGCCTCATTAGCCAGCCTTAATCTCTTTCCTGAGCTGATTTTGTTTGATGTTTTGCCCAAGTGTCTCCCAGTTTGTTAGCACCACCATTCCCAACCTCACCTGACTTTAAGATTCACTTGGGAAGCTGGTTAAACAAGATGGATTTGTGGGCCCCCACCTTGAAAATTCAGTCAGTAGTCTGCAAGGGTCCAGGTGTCTGCATTTTTAGCTAGTGTCTCAGGCAGCTCTGCTGTTCCCCATGTGAGGATTTTGGTCATCCACTAGTCCCTCCTAAGATTCCAGAAACTTCAGCAATGAATGACTTTAGAGATTATAAGGCCCGTTTACAGGTCAAGAAACTGAGGTTTCCCAAGGAGAGATTTGAATTTTATCCACAATTGTTCAGTTCTGAATGAGAGTCCAGTGTCTGGTGGATGGTGGGGGTGATTCGAGCTGGAAGATGTTAGAAGAGTCTTGGGTGGGCAGGAAGGACTTTTGCGGGGTGGTGACACTTGGGTCAGGGTCTTCAAGCTGGGTGGGATCTACCTAAATGGAAGAGAACCCACAGACTTGAAAGGGGCAGTGCCAGGGAGACTCATGCTGGGCAAAAGGAGAAATAAGGTGGCAGAGATTGGGAGCAGGGCAGACAACTCTAGTGAGCCTGAGATTCCAAGAGGAGAAGTTTAGATTGTTATCCAGGTAGCTGGGAGTCACTGATAGTTCTTGAGCTGGGGGCTGACATGGGAGGCTTTTGGGGTTTGCTAGAAACAAACCTGGCTAAGCAGGTGGGAGCAGAGGTCAGGGCATGCCTCCAAGGAGTTTCCAGGGGTTTCCAGGAGGCCACAGCACAAGTGACAGGCCACCAGCAGGTATACCATGTCCCCAGCACTCCCGGAGCTTAGGCAAAAGTGCAGTGGAAGGTTCAGGGAGATGGCTCCCACTGGGGGTTGCCCTGGGAGGTAGCCTCCACACAGAGGAAGACCACAATTGAGAAGTATCAGTCCTCCCTGCAGCCCAGCCCCACCCGAGTATGGACTGTAGTGCTGAGCTTTTCCTCTGGCCAAGCAGTAGCTGCTGTTAGGCACCATCTTATAGTGCTGGAAGTCGCTGCCTCCTCTGCACCAACATCTGCCAACCTGACAGGATGAGATACGACCCTCAGCCAGCCAGGTTTGGAATAAGAACTTACATTCACCTCTGGTGCCCACGGTATCCCACCAGGTTGGGGTTGTCGGGAATGTCCTGCCCTCTGCCACATCTTTCAGGCCTCAGTTTCCTCTCTGTGAAATGAGTTCCTGCCAGCTCTGGTGGGGCCATCTGTGGAGGAAACTGGAGACTGTAGCTTTGTCCTGTCCTTGATCTGCTGTGGGGCCTGGGCCTGTTTCCTCATCTGTGAAGTGTGCTTGCATGTGGATGTGCCAAGACCTCCGAGGCCCCGTAGTGAGTCTTTGATTTTGTGTGGGATCCCAGGGGACGCCCTGGCACTTGGCAAACCTTTAGGGACAGGAAGAACTAACTTCAAAGTCGTTATTGGAAGATGCTCAGAAGCAGACATATTGTTGTTGTTCATCTGTAGAGTTTTGACCATTTGATGGGAAATGGTGCTCAGAAGTTGGGAGCACATCCTGGTCCCCCCTTCCCCACTGTCCACAGCTCCCAGTGTTTGCCATTGCAGTTTGCTCTGCTGCCCGTAGAGGAGCCCTTAGAATGCCTGACATGGGAGGCTGTTTGTCTCTACATGGAGTGTCCCCAGAGCCCTGAGCCCTCAACATTCCATCCGACA
The DNA here is from genome assembly GCF_048565385.1 of Saimiri boliviensis. Lineage (NCBI taxonomy): Eukaryota > Metazoa > Chordata > Mammalia > Primates > Cebidae > Saimiri > Saimiri boliviensis. The sequence goes on from NC_133456.1 coordinate 21,305,607, forward strand.
AATCCTCATTGTGCTGGGCCTTATATTCTAGATGTCAGGAAGCAGGCCCTGGGTGACTGGGGAGTGACAGACAGCGACAGTACGGGCTGGGAATGCAGGGAGAGAGCTGTCCTGGAGGCTGGCCTATCCAGGCTGTGAGGGGTGCCTGCTCATTAGGCAGGGGAAGAGTGGGTGGGGCTGAGGGCACAGCACAAGCCAAGGTGTGGGGGCCTGAGAAAGCATGGTGTGTGCTTCAGCAACCCTGGGGGTCTTGGGCCGGTTCTGGATGGTGGAGGGACCTAGGAATCGGCTTCCAGATAAGTGGAGCAGGCCTCTGTATTCCAGAGCACAGCGGCCACCAGTGACAGACAGTGCCAGTTCTCCACCCCATCTTGCTAAATCCCAGGCTGTTTGGCTCCTCTAGCGCCACACTCTGGTTGAGCTGAATTTCTGAGTCTGAGTCAGGTGGGGCGGAGGTAGGAAGGAAGAAGAGGAGAAACATGTTTAAAAGAGGAACAAGGAATGGGAGGTTGTTTGCAAACATTTAATGACGGAGGAGTTTCACATAATGTGGACGGGATATTGTGTCCATTTGAGTGAGGGTAACACTGAGGCTGAAGAGAGAAGATGACTTGCGCAAGGCTGTATGGCAGAGCGCCCTGACTGGCAGAAACCTGGTGACAGAGTTGGGGGTGGCCCGGCCCCTGCACGCACACCCTTAGCTGACTCTCTCACTGGGGCCTGTATCCTTCCAGTTTCCATAGAGCAAGGGAGTGGCTGCCTCTGTTTGCTTTCACAGCCAACAAGGAGCAGAGCTTTAGGGTTCTTACAGCTTTAAAGGAGAAGGTCAAGAAAATGGCAACCAACCTTTCTCTTTTCTTGAGTTTCTTTTTTGTGGCCTCCAGAAATAATCCTGGGCTCTGCAGAGCCTGTTTCAGGCTCATGGTCTACCCTACCCTGCCCCCATTTCCGGCAAAACCAGGCTGAGGGCTGGGCTGCTAGCGAAGCTGACAGCAAGAGTGACAGGCCTGTCCTGTCGCTGGTGAGTCAGTGCCAGGAGGTGGCTGCCTGCTGACTCACCCACTCCTTCCGCAGGCTCCAGGGGCCCCTGCAACAGCCTGACTCCAGCCAGACCTGGGCCATGGGGGAAGCCGATGGAAAAGGGGCTTGGCTCCCTCCAACCCTTCGCCTAGCCCCTGTACCCTGGAGCCGGGCTGCAGGCAGCATGGCCGTTGTGCTATCATTGGCCCAAACAGCATAGCAACAGGAAAACAACCCCAAAACCCCAGCCTTAAGAGCAAGTCTAACAGTGCACGACTCCCCAGGTCAGGAGCCAGGCTTTGCGGAAGCCCCCATGTGCACAGAACCTGCAGGTGTGCCCACTCGGCCCTGCCTCTGGCTGTGGAAACAGGCCTTCGAGTACCCAAGGTAGGCATCATGGTGGCCCTCCCCGAGCTCCTCCTCCTCCTCCAGCCCAGCTGTGGGCACCAAGTGTCCTGAAAGTCTACTGAGTGGTGTCCAGGGTCCCCTCAGACAGATTCCAGGGACTTGACCATCCTCCATGCATCCAGCTGTCAGGCCCAGCTCTCAGGGATTCTTTGACCAGAGGTGTCTTTGAAGACTACCCTTAACCGGACACGGAACCTCATCCTTCTTCTGAACTTGTAGAATAATTTTTGTTACTTTAACAAAACAAGCACCTCCCTCCTTCTCTAGATAGACATAAGCGCTGTGAATGTGGGAAGGTGACACAGTACCCCTGTGATGGCCCTGGGCCAGGCATGTAGCAGGTACTAGGTCAGCCAGAGCTTTTGCTCCCTCTGGCCACCTCACCCAGGGAGAATCACCCCAGGTGGGCGAGTGCCTGCTCAGAGCAGAGGGGGTAGGTGACTTCCCCAGAGCACATGGCAGCAAAGGATGACCCTGTTCTTTCAGAGCCTGGCTTCAACCGTGAAGCCGGCAGGGTTTGGGCTTCGTGCACAAGGATGTGGTTGTGTTTGTGCCACAATCTTAGGTGTTAGGTCCTTGGCCAAGGGGAAGGCATTCCAGCCACCTGCCCCACAGGTTCTCAGATGTTGGTGAGGAAGCCAGGCGGCCGAGGTGTGGGGTTAAGGACTCCACAGGCTCTACCGGAAAGTGTTAGCTGGACGTGGTGGCTCACATTTATAATCTCAGCACTTTGGAAGGCTGAGGCAGGTGGATCACTTGAGGTTAGGAGTTTGAGACTAGCCTGGCCAACATGGTGAAACCCGTCTCTACTGAAAATACAAAATAATTAGCCAGGTATGGTGGTGCATGCCTGTAATCCCAGCTATTCAGGAGGCTGAGAAACAAGAATCACTTGAACCCAGGAGACAGAGGTTGCAGTGAGCCAAGATCATACCACTTAACTCCAGCCTGGGCAAGAGAGCTAGACTTGGTCTCAAAAAAAAAAAAAAAAAAAAAAAAAGTCACAAGGGAAAAACCCAACGTGGGCCTTTAAGTTCTCTTTCAGAGTAGAAGGGGAGGGTTGGCCAGGTGGTCAGGGAAAAGCTACAGCTTTTAGCCAAAAGCATTGAGTCCTCACTGGGGCAGCACAAAACTCAGGATAAATCCAGGTTCTAACCCTGGCCTTGGAGGCCCCCATCCCCTCTTCCTCTCTGCCACACGCTGGCTTTCTGTTTCTTTACTATGTGCACCTTGGCCCTCTTTGCTGTTCCCTGCTCTTTGTTTTTTTGTTTGTTTTTGAGACGCAGTCTTGCTCTGTGGCCAGGTTGGAGTGTAGTGGCGCGATCTTGGCTCACTGCAGCCTCTACCTTCCAGGTTCAAGCATTTCTTCTCCTCAGCCTCCCAAGTAGCTGGGACTACAGGTGCACACCCCCACGCCCAACTCATTTTAGTTAAGACAGGGTTTCACCGTGTTGGCCTGGCTCTTAGAACACCATTCCCGCAGTTCTTTGCCACACAATTCTCAGCTTCAGTGTGGTTAAAAGCTTGTTTTCTAGAGCCAAGCTTCTGGGTTTGGATCCCAGCTGTATGACCTTGGGCAAGTGGCATCACTTCCCTGGGCCTCTTTCTGTCATCCCGGCTGCTGAGGAGTGAGTGAGTTGGTGCCTGGAAAGGGTTTGGCATAGGGCTTGGCCACAGTGAGTCCTCGGTGAGCTGCTGCTTTTATGAAGTGTCACCTCTGCAGAGGGGCCTGCTTTGTTGCCTTCTATGTGCTGGGCACTGTCGTAAATATTTGCTCATTAATGTGTTTGAATTTACATCTATCTCCCATTCTGCAGGTCAGCTCAGTAGGGCTCACCCACTGTCTCCAGTTCTAGGACAGTGCCTGGCACGTAGTAGGGTGAGTTAACAGCCACTGCTTGCCAAAGCCACCCGTGCCCTTGTTCTACCCCTGGACTTCTGAGCTGCGGAGGGAAAGTAACTTGGCCTGAGTGACCCAGCTTTCTGGCCCCACCCACTGCTCTTTCCCTGACTTAGCTGCTTGGGCTCTGCCGTGGGGTACCTCTGTTTGCCCCAAACACCTTCACCTAGGGCAGTGCTGGCCACCCTGCCTTGTCCCGGCCCTTCCCAGGCCATCCTGCCACTAGGAGCCTGCCGTGCCTCTACCCCTCCCCCTGCAGCTGGCATGGTGGCACTCTCCTTGCTGCCACTCCTCTGCTGCCAGGCTGTGGTTCTCTGGGGCTTTGGGCCAGGTCCTGCCACTTCCAAGGAGATGATAAAACAATTTGGACCAGTCCCCAGACCTTCGGTTCACCTGCCAATGTTTTTATGAGGGGAATGTGACAAGTTGGCTGTCTATTGGACTCATACAATGAGTTGCCATCCCTGGCATTGTTCCAGAGGCCCATTCTTTGCAAAACCTGCTCACTGTCATCCACTCTCCCCCAGCAAACTGCAGACCTAAGAAGAACTACCTGGTCTCTCTGGTCCCCGTCCAGAGGTCACCTTGCACCTGGGTGGCACCAAGGCCATGGAGTCGGAATGTGGGTGCAAATCCTGGCCCATTGCCCTGTAGCTGTGGGACCTGGGACAAACCTTCCCCCCTCTCTGAGCCTCAGCCTCCTGATCTGTAAAAGGTAAGGCTGATGAGGCTGGGGGTGAAGTAGAGGTTTCTCTGCAGGTTGTGGGCTGAGTGTGATCCAGGCAGGGGGCTTCCAGCAGAGGTCAGAGGTCTCTGAGGGTAGACCCATACTTTGGTTGGGTGGAGGTGGCAGTTAGGAGAGGGGAGGACCTCACCCAAAGATGCTGAACCCCAGGTGGATAGCAAGCCCTGTCCCAGAGATGGCAGGCCAAGACAATTTCCTCAACAGAATTCACTTTCACTACGACCAGAATATTTTTGCTCATTGTTTGAGCTTTGTTCCGGGCAAAACAATGCCTGGTTTCCTGGATGACCTCACCGGGACAAGCCATCAGGGCTGTAGGCCAGCCTGATCAGCATCTCTGCACGAGCCCATTTTTCCCTTTGCCACGGCCACCTTAGGTGACCTGGGGCAATAGTGTGACCGAAGAGGACAAACTGGCCACAGGCCGAGGCAGACCCCCTCTGTATTTGTGTTCGACCCAGGTGGTGGTTTAGGAACTGAAAAATGTATGTGTGCACACAACCCAGATCTCTTGAGAAATTGGAGGATCCAGCCCCAGTGGGCCCTAGTCCCAAAGGCACCTGCAGCAGTGGGATCTGGGGAGAGCTGCCTGTGAGAGTCCAGAATCCCCCATCCCCTGGTTCCCACTCTTCCATGCAGCCTCCACACCCCAGTGGACTCCTGTCCTTTGCCCACCAGGCCCCTGGAGGCGTTGGAGCTCGCTTCAGTTAGCCTTTCCCTGGGAGTAGATAAGCAGCAGATATAGACCAGATGATACCATTCAATGCTCCAATCTCTTAAAGGTGTACTTTTAAAATATATACAGAAGAGGAAAAAAAGCCTTTGATTAGTTTCCTCTTAAAACAGCTACTCCACTTAGAGTGGTGGAAAGCACTTCTGCTTTTTTTTCTCATCTCTTTAGGGACAGGGTCTTGCTCTGTCACCCAGCCTGGAGTACAGCGGCATGATCACAGCTTACTGCAGCCTCCAACTCCCAGGTGCAAGTGATCCTCCTACCTCAGCCTCCTGAGTAGCTGGGACTGCAGGTGCACACAACCACACCTGGCTATTTTTTTTTTTTTTTTTAATTTTTTGTGCAGACAGGGTCTTACTGTGTTTCCCAGGCTTATCTGGAACTCCTAGCCTCAAACCATCCTGTCACCTCAGCCTTCCAGAGTGTTGGAATTACAGGCGTGAGCCACCATGCCCACCCAGAAATAGCACTCTTAACTAAAACTCAGTTTTTTTTTTTGGTGCTTAATTGTTAAACACTAGGGCCAAGGAGGGTGCCCTTGGCAGGCATCACTAATAGATCCTGGCCTTCCTGCTCACTGAGCCTGTACCTAGCCCGGAATCTATGGAGACAGTGGTCCAAGGACCCCCATCAGGCCCATCATATGCTCCCTGTTTGCTATGGGAGGGCTCCAGTCCACCATGCCATCTGTCCTGCCTGAGCCTGTGCTGTTTCATCAGCTGGCCTGGCCCAGCCCTGTGGCCCTTGGCACTGACTGCTCCCCAGGCCCTGTCTGGCCTCCTGAGCCCCATCTCCATCATGTGGCCCTTCACTTCCCTGTTTGCCTTTGCCTGCTTCCCCAATTTGTCAGCTGGCTTGCGGCTGGCTCCTTATAGACACCAGACCCCATTTCATTTTGTAAAGCAGGTGACCCATAGCAGCTACAGTGGTTGAGAGCATGGATTTCTAAGGCCAAGACAGACCTGGGGGCATTTGAAGCTCAAGTGGCCTTTTCCTCACTGTGTGACTGTGGGCAACTGACTTCACGTCTCTGCATCACACCAGCACAGGAAGGATGGTAGCAGCACCCACTGAGGGAATTAGCTAAGAAAATGAAAACGTGCTTGTAGTCAGTGCTCTTTTTTAAAAGATGCATATTCTGCTTGTGTATACGGTCAGTGCTTAATAAATGCAGCTTTTTCTAACCTTTTTATTTTTATTTAGTAACTTTTTTTTTTTTTTGAGACAAGGTCTTATCTTATCACCCAGGCTGGAGTGCAGTGGGGCAATCATGGCTCACTGCAGCCTTGACTGCTGAGGCCCAAGTGATCCTCCTACCTCAGCCTCCTGAGTAGCTGGGACTGCAGGCGCATGCCGTCACAACCAGCTAACTTTTGTAGTTTTTGTAAAGATGGGGTTTTCCCATATTGCCCAGGCTGGAAATTCTAAAATTGATAAAAATGTTATATATTTATGGTGTATAATATGTTGCTTTACATACGCTAGATCAAGCCAATTACGTATCACCTCACTAAGCATTTTTTTGTATGTAGTGAAACACTTAAAATCTACTCTCAACAATATATTACTAATTCTAATCACCATGACATCATGACATACATAATAGAGCTATTGAGCTTATTCCTCATGTGTAACTGAAATTTTGTGGTTTTTGGCCAGCAATTCCCCAATGCCTCCAACCATCCACCTTTCCTTTTTTAAATTATTTATTTATTTATTGAGATGCAGTCTCGCTCTTGTTGCCCAGGCTGGAGTGCAATGGCATGATCTCAGCTCACTGCAACCTCCACCTCATGGGTTCAAGCAATTCTCCTGCCTCAGCCTCCTGAGTAGCTGGGATTACAGGCATGTGCCACCATGCCCAGCTAATTTTGTGTTTTTAGTAGAGATGGGGTTTCTCCATGTTGGTCAGGCTGGCATCAAACTCCTGACCTCAGGTGATCCACCCGCCTTAGCCTCCCCAAGTGTTGGGATTACAGGCGTGAGCCACTGCACCCACCTCAGACCTCCTCTTTCTAAGTTTTGCTCAGTGCCTGAGGCCCAGGCAGACCAGGTGGGAACTATAGCCTTGAACCTGTCTCTCCTTTCCACCTGTTTGTATAGGCTCAGCCAGGCTGCTTGCCTCCCTGTGTGAGCCTCAGCTTCCCATATCTGTAAACTACCAAAGTGTCTCTTCCACGCTAAGAGTGTTGTAGTAGAACAGGAAACTGTGTTCATAAACAGCTCAGCCCAGAATGAGTCCTTACAAATCTTAATATTAAGCAGGGGGACAGCAAAGGGATATTGTATCAAGCCATGGTGTCACTGACACTAGACTGTGTCTGGCCGCGTGTGTGCCAAATCTGACCAGGTGATCTGCAGTTGGTTTCAGGCACGGCAGGCTCTGGCTGTCACCTCTGGAACACAGAGACAAGGAGAATGTTCGGTTGGGCACGGGAGGAGGCTTCATCCCGTAGCCTCTCTATCAGTCAATTCTAATCACTTGTAGCTATAATAACCAAAGAGGAAGCTCTTAAAATGGGGAATTATGTATCTCGGCTGCTGCAAAATAACCCTGGGCCCAGTGCCAAGGAAAACAGTCCTTGTTGGCGGGTGCAGGGATGCCTGTGGAGGAGGACTCGCTCCTGAGCACTCACTGCACAGCGGGGTGGCCAATTGTGTGTGTATGGAGGCTGGGGTGGGTGGCCTAATTGCAAGTTTGCGGAGGTGCACGGAAATACTCCAGGGACTTCCTGGAGGGTGTCATCTGAGGTCAGGCTGAGCGCCAGAGAGAGAGTGGAGGCAGAAGCACCTAAAGGCTTAGCTACAACATCACGGTCACTGTTACTCCCAGCTGAGTGACCTCGGGACGTCACTTGTCATCTCTGGGCCTTGCTGATCTCACCCTGGGGAGTATGAAGGCTTTATATACCCAAGGTCAGGGGTGGACCGGATACTAGTGATAGCGGTAATGAGAGGAGATAGTTGCAAGTCATAATAGTAGCTGCTGTGTGTGGAGTGTGTGCCATATGCTTTTCTAAGCACCTTCTGCACACTCCCTCATTTAACCCTCAGGACACTCCCATGGGGAGGAAGCAGTTACCCCATTTTACGGATGAGGACACTAAGGACAAAGTGGAGTTGAATGATTTGCCTGAGGTCACCTGTTTGGGAAACGGCTCTCAGCTTCGGAGTCAAGGCTTATACTCTGGTCCCCATAGGGGCCAGGGTGCCTGGGGCAGCTGGCAGGGAGCCAGGGGGCTTTCTATACTGCGGCTCCAACAGCCAGTGCAAAGGTTCAGAGGAGACTGAGCATGAGCAGTGGGAGGGACTAAAGCAGCTCTGTGTGGCCTGTGTCCCAAGGAGAAGGGGAGGGGGAGGTTGGGGCCAGAGGGTTGGCAGGGGTGCGTGCTGGGACCTGCTGGGCCGCAGTGAGGAGCCTGTGTTTTTTCTAGGGGTGATCAGAGGGTTGGGGGGGCATGAGGACCTGATTATGCTTTTTAATCTGCCTTCAGCTGCTGCGTTGAGCATAGATTGGGGCAAGCAGAGTAGCAGCAGGGAGACCTGTGAGGAGGCTGCCACAGATGCCCGTGCAAGGGCTGAGGGGCCTGTCGCTTGTGGTTGCCATGGTGATGGAGCGATGTGGGTGGATGCCAGGAATGTACAGGCGGGTCTTGCTGGAATGGGCTTTTGCAGGGACAGGGCTGCTGGCTGTGTGTGCAAGGCAGGTGGACCTGTGGTTGCAGCCCCCACAGGTGGAGAGGTGGGTGCACCTTGGAAATGAGGAGTCGGGAGACCCCCACCATGCCAGGCATGTGACAGGTTCCCACTCTGCCCTGTTCAAAACCCCCACCCCATCCTTGCTCAGCCCCGGGCAGTGGGGTGATGGGGTCCTGCGTGTGGAAGGATGTGGAGGCTTCCTTTTGTAGGAAACCAGAGCCTAGAGCAGAGGGACGTGGGGAGCCCCATTTGCTCTTCCTCCATGTTTCTAGAGGGATCTCTGAGTGTTAGTGTAGCAAGTGGGTCTATGTGACCAGAGGGCAGAGCCAGGACTCTCAGACACAGTGAAGCAAACCCCCAGCTCCTTGCAGGGGTGAACTTGGCCCATCCCAGCTGCCAGTGAGGTCATGAGCTTCTGGGTGAGGAGGCTCCAGGATCATTTCCTGAGAAACACCTTCACTCGGAGGGAGTTGAGTCTCACATCCTCCAATTATGCTCCCACCAAGCCAGCCCGCAATAGGCTGCCCTGATAACCATCGGGGGCCTGTGCAAGTCAATGCTGGAACAATGCTGGCTGCTAGGACTATTTTTACAGTAGCCATTGGCCTGCCGCATCCCGCGCCTGGCCCCAAGGGAACAGGGCAGAGAAAGGCAGCGCGGATGCTCTGGTAGACAGAGGAAGGGCTCCGTGAGCTGCCCAGCGGCTTCAGGAAGCCTTTCTTGGTCTGCTGGCCGCCAGATAGTGAAACAATTGGGGTCCCCCACCCCAAGCCAGGGAGAGGAAGGAGGTGTGGGGGAAACGGGGGTTTTGTTGTGCTTTTGTGCCTCTGTTCCTCGAGCACAGCCCCCGTGGCCCAGCGGCTGGGGCCAAGCCAGCACATCCCCTCTCCACACCCCAAGTCCTCAGCCAGCTACTGCCTCACTCTGTCTGTAAGACCCTGAGGCCAAGTGACTCGCCTGGTCACACGACTGGCAAAGCCGGGGTTTGCAGTTATCACCGGCTGCCTGTGGATGCCACTCTGGGACCCATCTACCCAGCAGCTCTTGCCTGATAACCTACTGTGTGTCGGGCATGGTCCCGGAGTCTGGGACACAGTGTGTCCAGAGCAAGGCAGGTGTGGTCCTTGTCCCCAGGAGCCTCTATTCTAGTCAAGGAGATAGACGACAGGGACTTGAGGAATTGAACAAGATACTTTCAGGTAGTGTTAGGTGCTCTGATGAGAAGAAAAACTCAGATGCTCACCAGAGCCAGCCAGGTGAGTGCATCCTAAGCCGGGTGGCAAGCTGGCCAGGGCGGTCACATCTGTTCCAGCCAGTGGTCGCCATGAGGAGTATGAGCTCACTGTGGTCTAACCTTCCAATTTTTCAAGAGAACTTAGAATTCTTGACTTTTCTCAGAACTCTGATTATTTCACTGTTGGCCACCAGTTTGATCATGAAGACAAGTCGTATCATGGACTGCTTGGCTCTGAGTTAGCCACTTCTTCTGTCATCCTTTTTATTCTGCAGGTGGGGAAACTGAGGCTTAGAGAGGGGTGGGTAGGCCCAGTAGCTCTGGCTTTCCCTGCTCATCCATTTTCTGTGTCCCTCTGTTACGTCGTGGGTCAGCCCTTGAAGGCAGGGGGCCTAGCCTTGAGCCGTTTTCTCCTGCTGTGGGCTAGAACTCGGAATGCTTTTGGTAACCCTTGTCAGTTCTCAGAGAGCCAGGGGTATCTGCCTTCTGCATAGATGGCTGCACTGGATGTGACTGTGGCCCTTGGGACTGAGCTGCCAGGGAGAATGAGCCCTTGGGGACCTTAGGAAGTACAGAAAGAAGAGGCTCTGGCCTGGCTGGTGGCAGACCTCCCTCTAGACTGGAGGCCAAGCAGAAGTGGGCTGAGGGTAACCATGAACAGCTCCAGGGAGCCAGAGGGCAAGGGAACCTGGCTGATGAGATCTACAGGGTCAGTCCCTGGAATCAGAGCAAGCCAGAGGATGGTTAGAGAAGGGTGGACAAATGGGGATTAACAAGCAGTCTTGCATAATCCTCACCAGTGCCAATCCCATATTTTTTTCTGCTAGAGATGTGACTGGTTAATAAACTACAAATCTGTTTCGTAAACACCCATTCTCAAATACTGTTTTCATTTCAGCGTGAAACCCTATTCCTCGTTCATTTCTGTCTATCCTTTTTTTTTTTTTTTAACTTAGTTATAAATGGTCACCCTTGTGTGCTGGGCACTGTGTTAAGGCATTTGCAAAATAGGAGCTTCCATTTTTTATACAAATCCAAATTTAGAAAATAGTATCTGTTAATTTCTAGAAACTGCATGCAGGCTGTTATTTGGCAGATGCCTAGAACTGCCTGGGTGTGCTGCATTTTGTGAAAGACAATGCTAAGGCTGGGGTGCAGGCTAAAGTGTGACACTCAGATGACAAACATGGGGGCCCCTGGTGCTTCTTTTCAGCAGGTGCCTGGGGAATGGAGCCTGCCGATTCTGTGGGCTGCAAGTGTCCACAGCCTGAATCTTGAGGTTCCCAGTCCCATGAAGGGGTCTGACTCCTGATGTTGCTGTCAGAGCATTGGACAGACGAGGGGATGCCTCGCCCTCTGCCACAGGCCTGGGCAGGTGGAAGTCGGCTCGTGGATGAGGAAGCAGAGGTTGTATCTGAGACACACAGGCAGCCTCCCATCAGCTGCACCATGCTCTCTTTTGTTCCCCGTAGGAAGCAAGGAGATGGCCACCAAGGAGAAGCTGCAGTGTCTGAAAGATTTCCACAAGGACATCCTGAAGCCCTCACCGGGGAAGAGCCCGGGCACACGGCCTGAGGACGAGGCTGAGGGAAAACCTCCACAGAGGGAGAAGTGGTCTAGCAAGATCGACTTTGTGCTCTCTGTGGCTGGCGGCTTCGTGGGCTTGGGCAATGTCTGGCGCTTCCCATACCTCTGCTACAAGAATGGTGGAGGTGAGCCTGGGCCGGGCCACAGAGGAGCCCCTCCAGAACAGAGCAGTCTAGGAGCTGGAGGCTGGGACCAGAGCATGGGTGGCCTCTCTGTGCTCTGCTTTCCCTGGCCCCACCCCCTTGACCTCCGTGAGGTCAGCCTGTCATGCCCCTGCCAATCCCATCCTTAGAGACAGGGGATAAGCCTGACTGAGAATCAGGGTGTTCTTCTGCAGGGCCTTGCTGTGTTACCTTAGCAGGTCCCTCACCCTCGCTGATCCTCCAGTTTGCCATCTCTGAAGAGGGGGTACAAGGTCAGACCCATGTCTCCCAAGCCCCAGACATCCACACACCTCCTTATCTGTCCCTCATGTCTACTTGCCTCTGACTGTTTCTTTATCTTTCCTTTAACATTCATGTTTGCTTTTCTAACTTCACCAAATGTACTCAAGAGAGCAAACTCTGTTTCTCACATAAATGGAAAACTGGTATCATTTGTCATGCTACAGAGGGATCCAGGAATATAAAGTACAGTGAAGATATTTTTTAAATGTAGTGACTGCACTTGGTTGGGTTGATGAGTTGTTTGGCTTGGGTTTTTTGGATTTTGGTTTGCTTTTGTTTTTGTGTTTTTGCCTCCTGAAGGCTCTGAGCAGGAGCCCTCTGCCAGGTCTTCTGTTACGGGTGTTGAGGTCAAGCAGCACCTAATGATTTAGGTGCTTTCTTGCTGGTGCCATGAGGGGCTTGAAGAGAACTGGATAGGGAGGAACTGCCCACGGCTGGTTCTGCTCATTGTCAAATGCTTGTGTGTCAGCGGAGATGGGTATGCCTTGTGCTGCCCACATCAGTAGAACCACCTTCTGGGGAATTCTCCCTTAGAGCCTGGTTTCTTAACCTTTTGTAGGTCTCAGGCCCCTTTGGGACTCTGATGAGTGTCTAGACGCTCCCCAGAACAAAGCACATACACTAGACCCAAGTTGCCCACAGTTTCAAAGGGTTTATGGACCCGCTGAAGCCATTAGTGGACAGCAGGTAGGATCCCCTGCCCCAATGCTTTCCCCACCTTCCTCCCCTCAGTCCCATCCCCGCTGGAGATGCCTACACTCTACCCCTTACCAGCGGGCAGGCCTGGGGAGGGTAGGCAAAGGCCCCGACAAAGTGGCAATGTTTGAGTGGGTCTTAGAGGCCAAGCAGTCCTTGTTTAGAGGGACGGATGTGGAGGAGGCAGACAGGCAGTAGGCACAGCTGACACGAAGGCTCTGAGGATTGAAGACCCAGGTAGATTTGAAGGTGAGAGGGAGGGCACACTGGAAAGGCAAAACCAGCTGGCCAGGTGGGCAGGGCCTGGAGCATTTCCCACCAGGTCCAGGAGTTTGGCCTTGAGCCTCATGTCCCTCATGCATTCTCTCTGATTCCATTGGCTGGGGGGGCTTGGGAGCCTTCTGCATCAGCGCTACTGTGGCCACAACCTCACCCTTGCCCATTCTGCTCTCTGCAGGTGCATTTCTCATACCGTATTTTATTTTCCTGTTTGGGAGCGGCCTGCCTGTGTTTTTCTTGGAGATCATTATAGGCCAGTACACCTCTGAAGGGGGCATCACCTGTTGGGAAAAGATCTGCCCCTTGTTCTCTGGTGAGTATGGGACAGAGGTCACTTTGGGGGTGACCTGGTACTTATCAATTCCACACATTTTTACTGAGCACCTATTGTCTGCCAGGTTCTTTGGCGTCTCATGAACATCACTTAGCTCTGTGCCTGACACATGATAGTGGCCAGTACAGCAGCAGTGTGATGCAGATACTACTGCTTAGGAGTACAGGGAAAGGAGATGTGGCAAGTGCCTAGCAAGCAGTAGCTGCTCAGTCAGGACCAGCATGCCCACTTCCGAAGGTTGTTGCATTGAGAAGTCAGCCGTTGCATTATTCACAGTAGCAAAGACCTGGGATCAGCCTAGGCACCCATCAGTGGTGGACTGGGTAAAGAAAATGTGGTGCAGATATACCATGGAAAACTATGCAGCCATAAATAGCAGTGTGTCCTTTGCAGCAACACGGATACAGCTGAAGGTCATTGTCCTAAGCAAATTAATGCAGAAACAGAGAATCAAGTACCACATGTTCTTGCTTATAAGTGGGAACTCAACCTTGGGTACACATGGGCATAAAGATGGGAACCATAGACACTGGGGACTCCAAAAGGGTGGGAGCAAGGGTTAGGAAACTACCCGTTGCATACTGTGTTCACTCTGTGGATGATGGGATCAATGGAAGTGCAAACCTCACTTTCGTGACATATATTCCAGTAAAAAACTTGCACCTGTAACCCAGAATCTAAAGAAGAAAGAGAAGCCTGTAGCTGCCTGGCAGTAGAGTGCAGCAGATAAGTATTCAGGTTCAAGAGGCTTTCTCTCTGAGTTCAAGTCCCATTTCCTCCCCTTGATGGTTTTGTGACTTTGAGAAGGTCACTTTGTACTTCAATTTTCTCATCTATAAACTAGAAATATAGTCGTGTGCTTACGTCACAGGGTTGCTACAAAGACAAAATAACATCTCCATGTAGAAGTGCTTTGTACACAGTCAGCATCAAATGAATGGTAGCTTAATTAGTCCTATGTTTAGAACTTAGTATCCACACAAAATAATCACTGTTATGATTTAATTGCCAGGGATGGGAACATATGTGAGTCTCTTCATTTGGTCATCCACATAAATCCATTTATCCTTGAGCCTTTCTTCCATTAAACCACTCAATAATTAGACTATCCATCCATTTTCCATTCATCTACCCATCCATCCATTCATCTACTTAAGGTTCTAATCAACTACCATCAAGCCATACATCCATCTAACAAATTATCTATGCCGCAAATGAATATCCATTGATCCAACACTCATTATTTTAGCTATTTATTCATTCATCTAGCCATTTGTCCAATCATCCAACTATCCATCTGTTCACTCATCTATTTATCTCATCCATTCAGCTATCCAACCATCTAACCATCCATCCAACCAACCAACCAGATATCCAGTCATCCAGTCAACCATCCTCTTTATTATCTATCTGTGCATCCATCCATTCATTTATCCATCCATCTAACCATCCAATCATTATTCTATCCCCTCTACCCCCTGCCACCCATCCTTCAGTTCATCTAACCATCCCATTTATCTAACCATCTGTTGTTTCACCTGTCTATTCACCCAACCGTTCATTCATCCTATACATATTTGGTGGTCATTGTTGAAGGGCCTCTTATGGCCTGGGGCCTGGGGATACCATAGCCTTCCAGTTGAGTATGTGGCCATGGTGGGTCTGGCCTCTCTCATGATGTTTCCTCATCTTGTTTGCCCAACCTGCAGGTATTGGCTATGCCTCCATTGTAATTGTGTCCCTTCTGAATATCTACTACATTGTCATCCTGGCCTGGGCCACATACTACCTGTTCCAGTCTTTCCAGAAGGAGTTGCCCTGGGCACATTGCAACCACAGCTGGAACACGCCCCACTGCATGGAGGACACCATGCGCAAGAACAAGAGTGTCTGGATCACCATCAGCTCCACCAACTTCACCTCCCCTGTCATCGAGTTCTGGGAGTAAGACCACCTCATTGAAGGAAGGAGGAGGGCATGGGAGGGACAGAGAGGATGGCCCACTTCCTTATCTCCTCCCTTGGGATGTGGGAGCCACTGTCTTCTGGACATTGGAAGGAGGGTGCAGATCTGGAGATAAAATTATTCCTTTGACCACAGACAGACCTGGAATCCCAGTTCTGCCACTTACTGGCTGTTTGACCTTAGGCAAGCCACTTCTCCTTTCTGAGCCTCAGTTTCTTTACCTGTCAGATAAAGAGAATGAATCATTACTACCCTAAGGGGATCCCTATGAGGCAGGTATGCATACTTATGTTGTCTAAAAATGATACAGTTTTCTTAATGTATTTTAGAAAAACTATATTCACTGTTGTTGCACAGAGAAAAATGCATATATGGAGCTGAAGTAGTTAAGTGAAAAGTGAGTAGATAGAGTGAAAAAGATAAGCATCAGTTAGCTTTTACTGTGTAACAACCATCTCCAAACCTGGTGTCTTTAAACAAACATTTATTTAGCTCTTGATTGTTTTGCTTGTTGGCAGTTTGGGCTGAGCTTGGCTGGGCAGTTCTTCTGGTCTTGGGCTCCCTCATGTGTCTGCAGGCATCTGTAGGTCCTCTGAGTATCTCTTCTGGGGTTTGGCTGGCTATTGGCTGGGGTGTGAGGGGTAACTGGTCCATGTGGTTTCATCACCCAGCAGGCTAACCTGGGCTTGTCACTGGCTGCTAAGCAAGCACTCTAAGAACAAGAAACGGGCAAACCCCAAAGCCCAAGCGCTTTTCAAGCCTCTGTCTATATTATTTTTGCTCATGTCCCTTTGGCCAAAGAAAGCCACAAGACAAACCCAGATTCAAGAGGTGGAGAAAATAAATTCTGTCTCTTCATGAGAGGAGTGGAGAACTGTAGTCAGTGGCTACAGGGAGGTTACAGAGGACAAACATCAGAAAGGTGGGATGTGGAGTCCTGATTTTGGGGAAGTCTTGAGTGAGCTGATGTGTAGGGAAATTCTTCTAACATAATGCTTAGAGGCTGATCAGAAATAGGCTAGTGCATCATTTTCCTCTTCTTCATAAGCCAGCCTTGGGGCTCAGCACTCAAGAGCAGCCCCTTGACCCTGGAAATAACTGAGATGAGGCCTTGTGTGGAGGTTGTGAGCCAGGGGCAGGGGTGCTGTTAAGGAAGAGGGTGGTTCTGAATCATCTCGAGATGATAGTCCCTGTGTTTTGTGTGTAGTTTTGCCGTTTTCAGTGTCTACCCACCTCTTAGGAGCTGGCCCAAGAATGGGCCAGAGAGGAGGGAGCAGCATGGTGACTGGCCCCAGCCATGCTTTGGGGTTGGGGCTGGGGCATCCTTGGCAAAGAAGGGATCGGTTGCCCTCACTGCTGTGGAGCCTTTACTTGGGTGCTCCATGTCACGGTTGCTGCTCCGGCCCTTCAGTGTATGCTTAGGGCAGGTCCCTAGGCCCTCTGTCACTGGGGGTTCCTCTTACATATTGTTTGTACATGTATATTTTCCACGTACAAACAAAAGGGACATTGGAAGCACAGTCATCGCCCCTCCGTTCCCCACTCCCTGGGGAGCTGAGTTCACAAAGAAAGGCTGGTACTTCCTTCTTCTCACTTGAATGGGGTCCAAGGCACAGCCCTGTCCTTTCTCTGCTGTTCTTGGCACAGCCTGAAGATCAGGCCTGCCCGACTCCTGGACTCTGGCACTCAGCCAGCTATTGAGGGCATCTGCTGGGACCTCCTTGCCTCCACCATTGACTGACCTGCCTGGGTTTGAACCCTCAGTCTGCCACTTGTAGCTTAGGCAGGTACGTCCCACTCTCTGGGCTGTGGTATCCTCACCTGCATCTGGGGAGATGGCAGTGCTGCCCTCCCAAGATTGTGAGGTGGCCCTGACTGCGTGAGATCCTGGGTGGCCAGCCCTGAGAATCTATTATTATTATTATTATTATTATTATTGGAGATGGAGTCTCGCTCTGTTGCCAGGCTGGAGTGCAGTGGCAAGATCTAGGCTCACGGCAACCTCCCGACTCCCAGGTTCAAGTGATTCTCCTGTCTCAGCCTCCCGAGTAGCTGGGATTAAAGGCGTGCATCACCATGCCCAGCTAATTTTTGTATTTTTACTAGAGACAGGGCTTCACCATGTTGGGCAGGATGGTCTCAATCTTCTGACCTTGTGATCCGACCGCCTTGGCTTCTCAAAGTGCTGGGATTACAGGTGTGAGTCACCATGCCTGGCCAGAATCCATTATTTATCCAGTACCCTTAAAACTGCCCCTCTGGGCAGTTTGTTTAAGTGTTATGACCTTAAAGAATCACCCCCTGTTGTAAAAGGGCCATTCTCTTCTGGGTTCTGCTTATCTCTCTGTTGTCTGGGACCCAGGGGTCTTGGAAAAAGAACTCATGGGAGCAATGTGAGGTCCTCAGGGTGGCCAGTCCTCACTCACACCTTTCAGAAGGACTGGGCTCTCGGGGATATTCTGGAACCCTTCCCTTCCATAATCTTCATTCTGAGCACCCCAGCTCCATTTTCTGGCCTGGAAGACACTGACATTTATCTTTGAAAAGCGTCTGGTTCTTCAGGCACCTTTCCAAGCCCCTGCATGATCCACATGGATTTGCTCTATCCAAAGAGCCCTAGCCCCCGGCCTGGTACTCACCACTTGCTCCGGCTCTTGCACCTATCCTACCCCTGCATCCGCAGCCCCAGGTTCCAGAAGAGCTTTGTGAGACCACGTGAACATTCACAAATAACTTGCCCTGTTTCTAGAACCCTGGGGAAGACTGGGGGCTATGGAGCAGGGTCCTGGAAAGCAGGCTTAGGCAAGGCCAGCACTGCCTCCTGTGACCTGCCTTTGCGGCGCAGGCCGAGGCTAGAGAGCTACGCCAGGGGACAGCTCAGTTCCAACCCTGATCCAGGTGCCATGGGCGAGAAAGGCCAGGCCTCCTGCCTTCAAGAGCCTTCTCTCTTCTTGGCATGCAACCATGGAAAGGCAATAGTCGACTCCCATGAGCATAGTACTGGAACTTGGCCCTGTCATTTCATTCAGTCTCTGCACAGGCCTTTTAAGTAGCGGAAATACCTAGGCATCATGCAGAACTCTTCTTTCTACCTCAAATCCCACATCCAATTCACACGTCCTCCTGGCTCCCCCTTCAGAGCATAACCAGAATCTGAGCACTGGCCCCATGCACTGTGACCCCCACAGGACACCCATTGTCACTCTCCTGGACACCAGCACTGGCCTCTTGGATCTCCCCCTGCCTTGTCCTTGTACTTCTGTCATCAATTCTGAACCCACCCCGTTATTTCCCAGCTCAGAACCCTCTCATGGCTTTTCCCATGCTATGATCTCACCCTGCCAGAAAGGATTGAGACTATTTCAACACAGCAAGGGCTCACTGGGTGCTGAATTTCCTCATTAGTCCTGTGTCTTCATCCACCTGCATGGAGCAACAAGTCACTACCTCTCTCTGACCTCACTTCCCCATCTGCAGCTGGAGGAGCATATGAGCTAGGCTTTGAAGGATGAGCAGGAGCTCAGTAGGCAGAAAAGGAGAGTGGAAAGACAGTCCAGGTAGGAGGAACAGCCCATGCAGAGTCCACATTCTGAAAGCGCATAAATGTTTGGGATAGTTTGGCTAGAGCATAGAATACACGGGTGAGTGATAGGTGGGGCCAGGGAGATGGGTCGAAGCCTTGAATGTGAGGCACATACATTTGGGTTATTTTCTCTTGGAGGAGGAACCATGGAAGGCATATGAGAAGGGGAGTAGTGTGACTGAATTGAATGGGATTTTTGGACATCCTTAAGGGAACACACTGGTGGGAAAGAAGCTGGATGTATGCTGAGCACTGACTGTGTACTGGGCCTCAGAGGGCTCAACCTGCAGAAGGTCTGGGTTTCCTTTGGGGTGAAATTTATCTGAATCCCTCTGAAGATAGTCACCAACCCTCAGTGTCTGGCTCTGGGGTTTCTCGCGAGTAAGTCTTGTTGGGAAATTTTTGCGCGTTGCTGTCTGGGAGCTGGTTGGGCAGCAGAGCGATGAGGATACCCAGGAAGGTTGGTCTTGGCGACCCTCAAGCTGAAGCCCGGCCCCAGCCATTGCTTCCTTTCACTTCACTTACATGCCCCGGACGCATGGGTCCCTGGCCTGTCTTTTTCTTCAGCAGGAGTTGCTGGAAGGTGCTCAGGAGTACTTGGGTGTCAGGGATACAAGGCACCAGGGGAGCAGAGCCATCTCCCTGTTTCTGGGTAGGGAAGGTCCCTATTGACCCTCCCTGCCAGCCCCTCTTCCCTCTGTTTTCACAGAGGAGGCAGCAGAGCAGCAATGGGCGACATTCCCCTTTCCTTTTTGGGGGAGACACAGCCCAGCTCTGGCTCCCACCTATCCCAGCTGCACGACCTTGAGACAGTGCCCTCACCTCTCCACACCCCTTTCTCTCCTCTGTAAACAGAAGTAGCACGGCCCCAACGACTCACAGCCGGGCTTGAATGTTATGAAGCTAAGACCAGGGATGTACTTTGCAGGGGGCCAGGGGACACTGAGGATACAAGATGTGCAGTGTGCTGCCTGTGGTCACAAGCGCAGCTAGAAGGAGCAAAGCTCCCAGCCCTGGCACTCAGAACTGTATCCTGCCTTCAGCTAACTTTCTGTCTGTGTCCCCACTAGCCACCAGCTAAGAGTCCAGGCCAGGCCTGGGAGTCCATGTCCACGGTCTCAGGTCACATTGTGCCACGTGTGTGTCTCCCTATTCCCAGGTTACTCATGGGGTCTTCTCTTGGCTTGGACCCCTATGCCCACCCTGTGTGCAATGCCAAAGCACCATTCTCAGCAGGAGCTGGTGAGCTATCCTTTCCCAGATCCTCACGAGAAGCCACTGGGGCCCCAGAGACGGCCGAGTTGCTCTGGGACAGGGAAGCAGAGTTTTTGTCCCCTACTGGTCCTTGCTGTCTGGGGTCACCTCCGTCCCAAGGTCACCCTGGAGGACAGATGGGGCCAGACCTGGCCAGATGCCCTCCATCAGCCTGGAGCCGAGTCTTCCTCCTAGGCTCCTCCAGAGCCCCCTGGGAGCTCCGCATGTATCATTAGACTTTATTAGAATCAAAGAAATGAGTCATATTTGCAAACAAGGCCTGCTCAGCCAATCTTCCCCTGCAGCTGTCGGAAGGAGGAGGCGGTGGAGAAAGGCTGCATGGCCCCGTGCTCTGGGCGGACGGGCCCTTTTATAATTGTTGCCTCCGCCAGTCTCCAGGGGAGAGCTATGGCCAATAAATGGCTGGCCTGCCGTCAAAAGGAAACGATTTGGCCTGCTAGGAGGACGTATTTACATCTCTGAGTGCCGGCTGGACGGCAGCAGGGCGGCCAACTCAAAACAGACGTCCAGGCGATTCTTTTTTGGATCCCACCCTGGAGTGAATCATTACTATTCTTGGATAAGAATGCAGCTTACCTTGAAGTCTCCTCCCTCTGTATGAGAGAGATGGGGAAGCTGGGGATGCTGGGGCCCTTGCCAAGGCCAGCACCAGGCCCAGCACATGAGGTGGCCTGTCCCCAGGGTGGCATCAGAAAAAAGGAACCAGGTCCAGGGTTGATTTCTATCTGAGTGATTTCAGGTAAACTCCTGAACCCATCTGAGCCTCAGTTTCCCCATCAACCAAATGGGTATAATTAATTTACTCAACTAAGGTCAACTGAGCCCCTATTGCCTGCCAAGCACTGTTCAGTGATAAGACAGACATAGACCCTGCCATCTTGGGACTGACATTCTAGTAGGACAGACAGACATTGAATAGATAGCATATATAAAATTGTAATATAAAAGCAATAAGTGATGAGAAATAGGGCCAGGGCAGGGGAAGGAGGGTGACCAGGGATACTTTTGATAGAGGGTGGCCAGAAATGGCTGCCCTGGGGAAGTGGCCTTTGAACAGAGACCCGAAGGCAAGGGGCGAGGCGTCTTTGGAACAAGTGGCCGGGGGAAGCAGCCAGGTCCAAGTCCTCGAGGCAGTACCACATTCGACCTGTTCAGGGAATGTCAGAAGGAGGAGGCGGTAGAGAAAGGCTGCATGGCCCTGTGCTCTGGGCGGACAGGCCCTTTTATAGTTGGCTTGCTCAGGGCGGCTGACCAACTAGGGTGGCTGAAAGAGGAGGAAGTGACTGTGCAGTCTGGGGGACGAGGGTGGGGCTTGGGTGCCCACACCCCCAGCCTGTCCAGGACACTTCTCCTTTACACCCGCTGATCTGTGTGATTACTAATTGGCACCCTCTCTCTCTTAAAAGTGTCTGAGTCTGAATGGCAAGGTCAGGAGGGCCTTAATGGCCAGGGAGTGGGAGCCTGGGGAGGATGTGGAGCAGACGAGGGAGGCGACCTGACTTAGGTATTGACAGATTCCCTCTGACTCTTCAGGGAGTGGAGGCAGTGGGTGGGAGGGTGGCAGGAGTAGAGGGAGGAGGACCAATGAGGAAGCTGCTGGAAATCATCCTGGGGGCGCTGGGCCTGGACAGGGGCGGAGACAGTGTGCTGGGAAAGCTGTGTGAACACTATGGGGAGCCTGCGCAGCCTCCTCTTGGTGTGCTTAGGAGGCACAGATGAGTGGCAGTGCACCATGGCGTTCCCTTGGCAAGGCACTCCATAGTTTATTGAGCACGCCCTCACCTCTGGGTAGGGATTGGCTGGGGTCCTGATCGGCTGCTCTGTGGCTGGAAAGACCCTGGAAGTCAGACACAGAAGGGACCGTGGAGGGCCCTGTCTGAGATTCAGCCTCCACGGCTGCCCGAGATGTCTTCGGAAAGAATGTTGGTTTCTCTGGCCCTGAGCCTATGTCAGGCTGTGTTGTGACAAAGCCTGATTGATGAGATGATACATTGGTTTCAGTCCTCGTACGTTCACATGGCCCATTGTAAAGCTTTTCAGGAATTTAAAATAACTTTTGTAAAGGTGACATGTGCACATTAAAAACGTTGAAATAGTGAAAAAAATACATTGCAACGTGCATCTCCCTCCCCCGCACAGGCAGCAACTGCCACCAGCTTTTTGTGTGTCCTGCCAAAAATAGTGTGTGCGTATTCAAGCACAAATGTGACTCTGTCTCCCTCCCTCTTTACACAGTAGGGAGCGTGTCACATGCACAGTTCACCTTGCTTCTCTTCCTATATTTTATCTCCAGGACATAGCTCCTTAGTAGGACACTGAGAACTTTCCCATTGTTTCACAAGCTGCATTGTATTCCAGCATGTGCCTGCTCCTCTTGCTGGAGATTTGAGTTGTTTCCAATCTTACACTCTACAGACAGCACTGCTTGGGGTAGACACTATGTCTCTGACCACCCATGCAGGTGTAATTATAGGAGATCATCTTAGGAATGGAATTGCCTAGTCAAAGCCAACATCCCTGGATGGCACCATGAGAGCCTACAAAGGGACTACCACCAGCAATGAAGAAGCAGGCGGAGGACTCATTTTCTTTCTTGTGAACTTCATAACTGGCCAGCTGCCCCAAGCAAGCCAGGGTGGCAACCTCCCATCAGTATTGGGCACCACTAGTTTGCCCAGCATGGTGGTGGGAAAGGAGCAGATACTGTTGGATGAGCTGGCTGCCAGCTGGGTATGGTCAGAATCAGGGCTCTGGGGCATTAAGCTGCTCAGCCAGCTTGCTCTGAAGAATCAAAGGAAAGGCTCTCTTGTGACTGGGCATCTCATCTGCATATAAACCCCTTGTCCTTGCGATGTTCAGAGTCTGGTGGGCAAGACAGACATTTTCTCAGTGTGGGACAGGACAGCGGAAGACAGACGGGCTCTACAGTGAGGATAGGCATCTGCTGGGCCTGGGAGAGAGTGGAAAGGTGCTCTGCCTCCTCTCCTGGTGCTGCCCATTCACAAGGAAGTCTTGGACCTCTGCCCAGCCTGCCATGGCTTTCATTGAAGGTGCTGAGCCCTGCAGGCTGAATGAGGAAAGGCTTTTTGTTTTAAAGCCATGGCAGCCGCCAGATCCACATGCTTGGCAGGGCCCCAGCTGGGATGTGGTTGGCTGCCAGCCTGCCCTATAGAGATGCCCCTGGCCCCAAGGTACCAGGTGATCCCAGCATGTAGCAGAGGACTGAAGAGATTGTTTTTAAAATTTAGGCTTTGTTTTCTTTTAAAATCAGACCAACTGTGTAATAGAGTCAGACAGGCATGGGCTTGGGATGGCAGCTCTGTGTTACCTGCTGGTGCTGTGACCATGGGCAAGTGGACCCTCCAAGCCTCGGTTTTCCCCATCTGTGAAATAGGGTGAATGGCCTCTACTCCTTGGATCAGATGAGATAAACTGAAAAGGTCTTGGAAAGCAGAGAGTTGCTGGTGGCTTTTATTTGCTTGTCAGCATTATCATGGTCATCATTGGTGCCAGGGGGAGCCCACGGATGTCACTGTAACCAGCAAGAAAGGGGCAAAGAAAAGCTGCCCCATCTTATGGCTGTAAGTGGGAGTATTTTGCAGATTGGTATACAGTGACACGTGAACTTGCCATCCTCCCAGTTGAGTCCTTTCATTCACTCATTCACTCAACAGGTCTTTATCGAACCCCTCCAATGGGCCAGATGCTGTTCTAGGTGCTGGGAACACAGCAGTAAACTAAAGAAAGGCCTTGCTTGAATGCCAGTTGAGAAGGGAATCCTGGATTTATTCAAAGTGCTTGTGTTGAAGCTTCTTTAGGAAAAAAAAAAAAAAAAATCATGATAAAGGGTCTAGCCCAGTGTGTGGTCCAAGAACCAGAGCCCTGACTGTGGGAGTAATACCACGGATTGGCTGAGAGCTTGGGATGTTCTGGAATGCTTTCCCAACAGCATACTGGTCAGGAGCTGTTATTCCCATTTTACAAAAGGGGAAACTGAGGCACAGAGCCATACTTCATTGCCTGCCTTTCCTGCATGGGAGTGTGACCTTCAGACAGGGAGCTTACTCCCATTAGAAGGAAACTTAGCTTTCTCCAGGGATTCGCAAACACCCTGGAGCATGGGGACCTTGTCTCTTGTGCTACAGTCTGTGGTGGACAGGTAACCCGGGAGGCCCCATGGGCAGAGCCGCTGTCCCTGTGCTCAGCGTGGCTGTCCTCGATCACTGTTGCAGCAGTCAGAGCTCTGGGACCATGGGTGCCACTTCTCGGCATCAAGTTTCATGGCCTGGGCTGTCAGTACCCTGCACCGCCCTGGCCTGCTTTCAGATGCTATTGTCCACAAGAATGTCTGTGAGTAGGTGCTTGCGTGCCTGTTTAGCAGGACAGCAGGAATCAGCACAGGTCAGTGGGAAGCTTAGGTCTGGACTCCAAGGACCCGTGCTCTGCTGTGTCATCCTGGGCAGGGTTGGTGGTTATGCCGTGCCAGTTATTTTTAAAACTGTTTACCTGCTTCACTCTCAGACCCTCAACACCCTGGCAGGGCAGGGGAGGAAACCAGCACTGGTCAGGTGCCAGCTGTGTGCCTGAAGCTTCCCTGGGCATCTGAACACCACAGTCACATCTGTATATGTCATCAAGTGCTAGCTGCATCCCAGACCCTGAAGTTAGGACCTTGTGTGGCTTACATTTTAATGAGAGATCCAGGTCACACGGGGATGAATAAAAAAAGGGACAATGTTGGGAGAAGGCAGTTACCCCCATTTTGCAGATGAGGAGTGGAAGGTCTGGGAAAGTTGGCTAACTTGCCCACAGTCAGTGGCCGAACAAACAGTAGAGGTGAGAATTGAATCTAGTGTTTGGCCCACGGTTGGCACTGAAGAAGGTTCTGCTGAAGTCCCAGTGGAAAATCAGTGCCCATTTCACAGATGAGGAGACTCAGGCTCAAGGGTTCCTTAATTTAAACCTGAGTTTGCCTGAGTCTGGAGTCTGAGTCCATCCTTTTCTTGCCTTTCCAACAACTCCATCTCAAGACAAAGGGGATTCCTGGGTTTGGAAAGGTGAGGTGACTTGTGTAAATGCAGCACCTCTGGTGGGATTTGACCCCCAGCCTGTTGAGGTCGTGGCCTTGGCTCTCCCTGCCCTGGGGCCAGCCCCTTGCTGACTCCTGTCTCTGTGTTTGCTTCAAGGCGCAACGTGCTTAGCCTGTCCCCTGGAATCGACCACCCAGGCTCTCTGAAATGGGACCTCGCGCTCTGCCTTCTTCTCGTCTGGCTAGTCTGTTTCTTCTGCATCTGGAAGGGCGTTAGATCCACTGGGAAGGTAAGTTGGACTTTTGTCCCTCCCCTGCCTCCTGGACAGCTGCTTCACGCTGGCCCTCTCCCCTTCTTCCTGCCCAGAATAAGCCATACCCCAGGAGGGAGGTGGCCAGTGGTGGTGTGCTAGTAAGCCCACCCTCTGGAAAAAAGTAAAAGCTAGGTTTGTAGCGTTGGTATGGGTGTCAGTGCTCCCACCGTGTCTGCTTTCAAGCTGTTGACAGTTTAATGACCAGCTCACAGAATTCCTGAACACTGAAGAATCAGGCTCTCTGGAGCCTGCGTGAGCGAGTCCCACCCACCAGCTTTCTCATCTCAAGCTATTGGCAGTCAATACAGATGGTAGCAGGTAACTAATGTTGGCCTTCTAATAAATAGGTTAGCTGGTAACAGGAGGTTAGCCAGCAACCGTGGTAAGAGCCATTAGCTCTTACCCTCGCTTTGCAGAGGGGGCTGCAACCAGCCCCATCAGCATTGCAAGGAGCTTCGTGGGCTTGCCCCAGACCTGCAAACCCAAAGGCTGTGTTGTAACATTATCCCCAGATAATCCAAAGGCACTTTATGGATTGAGATGCACTGGCTTAGATTTTAGCTCTAAATCAGATTAACTGAGTTGTCTTATAACTAACATTTCAACTGGCACCTCCAATGTTAGTTGTTCATGAAAGTGTTAGCTGATAATTAAATTATCCACTCATGGCCAGGATGTTAGCTGTTAACCAAATTATTATCCATAACTGGAGTGTTTGCTACTGATTAATATGTCACACAGTGACTGAGATGTTAGTGATTAACAAATATAAAATGTTAGCTTGTAATTTTAAGGTTTTAGGTATAACTGATATATTAGCAATAACTTGTGATTTTAAGGTTTTAGGTATACTGATAATATTAGTAATAGCTTGTAATTTTAATGTAGGTATACTGATGTATTAGTAATAGCTTGTAATTTTAAGGTTGTAGGTATAGCTGATGTATTCGTAATCACTTATAATTTTAAGGCTTTAGCTATAACTGATGTATTAGCAGTAGTGAAAATGTTAGCCAATGTCTGAAACATTACTTGTTACTAACTAGAGCCAAACTGTTCCCTGATAACCTAGACACTGGCTGTTGTCATGGCTGTGCTGATGCCGAAGGCTGATGCAAGGGTTTGCTGTGATCAGAGGTGTGAGCCTGAACCCAGGGCCCTAAGCTATAAAGAACAAAGGCATTCGCTCATCTGCCTTTAGGCGGTGCTCTGTTGATGCCTTCCCCAATGACTCACATCCCAAAAGAGAGAACATCCCTTTAAGATCAAAAAACCCCCCAAAGTCAAAGGACTGTGTTAAGGTAGCATTCCAGGTATAGCTGTGGGCAGTGACCTTAGCTGCACCAGCCACGGAGTGGAACTGAGGGTTGAAGAATGTGCTCTCCCTGGATGAGGAGCCCCTTAAAAGGCGAAATTGTGGATTTGTACAGATCCAAGCAATTACTGCAGTCACCACCCAGCAAGGCCTGGGACTCCAGGGTTGCAACAGGTAGAATGAGGGTGATCCTGTACAGCCCCCGCCAACACACACAGTGCCCTCCGCCTGTTTCTTGGGGCAGAGCCACCTTGCCATCCTGAATCCCCGGCTAGAAAGGAAGCAGCCCAGACCTTGGACAACTGCTCCTGCACACCAGGGAGCACGGTCCTGCCCGGAACAGGCAGAAGCAAGGAACGTGGTTATTTCCTGCAACTCCTTGGAGAGCACCCTCACTGTGCTACCTGGTTCTCTGTCTTACAAGCACACCATTTTATTCCTTTCTTTAAACAATGAGAAAACTCAGGCTTATGGACATCAAGTGATTTGTCCAAGGTCACTTCCTCTGCTCTGAGCCTGTTTCATCATCTGTAAAACAGGTGGTAGTGAGGGCACAAATGAGGTGTATTAAACACCCACATAATGCTTGGCACAGACAGTTCTGTAAATGCTAATTCCTCTTTTTTATTTTTTATTTTTATTTTTGAGGTAGGGTCTGGCTTTGTTGCCCAGGCTGGAATGCAGTGGCACGATCTCAGCTCACTGCAGCCTCCACTTTCTGGGCTCAAGCCATCCTCCCACCTCAGACTCCTGAGTAGCTGGGACCCCAGGCACACGCCACCCTGCCCTGCTTCGCTCTGCCTTAGTTTCCCCACAGGGAAGTGAGGAAGTATCTGTGGAGCACTGGTCCTGAGCAGTGCTGGAGACATCATCACTTACTTATGCACTAGTATTTTTTGAGCCTCTGCTGTGGTGCCAGGTGCTTTGTAGAAACAGGGCCAGGGGACATGCAGTGGTTTACAAAACAGAAAATTCCTGTACTCCAGGAGCTGATGGCCTGGCAGGAAGAGTCAGATTCCAACAAAACGAATATGAAAAATGTATAGGAGTCAAATGGTGATGACAGCTGTGGGAAAAAGTCAAGCAGAGGAGAATGGGGAGTGTTGGGAGCAATTTTAAATAGGGTGGCCAGGCAAGGCTTGCCAAGAAGGTGACTCTAGACAAAGATGTGAAGGAAGTGAAGGGCTGAGCCAGGTGAGTATGTGGAGGGGAAAATCTCCAGGGACAGGGAACAGCCTATGCAAAGGAGGTGTGTTTGAACCAGACCCTTGGGGAGCACCCAGTCTGATGGAGGAGGCTGGTGTCCACCAGGGACAGTGAGCAACTTTTGAGACGCAACACAGAATGTAGAATAGTGTCAAAGCCAGAGGAGAGAGTGCCAGGCTGCAGCTGTGGCTGAGCAAAGACATGACCTTCCTGGGGTCCTCCCATCTCACCCCTAGCAACAGCCTCCTTCATGGGGTGGCTCCAGGCCTCCCAGGGGTGGGTGTGATTCCCAGAACAATAGCAGAGCCTGGGCCAGGCCAGAGAAGCCAAGACAAACACAGTCAGGCTTTGTGGACTTCCTCAAGCCCCATGGCTGAGAGGCTGGCTGCTCGCTGGCCATGGCTTCCAGCCCTGGCCACAGACCAGGTTTGTGTCCCTGGGCAGCAGACGGGGCTCATCCTGGCCAAGCGCCTGCTCCTGTGCCTGGTCCAGCAAGGGGAAATTGAAGGGTAATGGAGGGAGGGCCCCAGCCTGAGAGGCTCAGGATCTGCGTTCAAGTCACTTTGCTTCCCTTCGTTGCAGTTTCCTTTTTTGTAATTTTCACTATTCTGTGAGTCCGAAACTGGGCTGCCGTTAATCCATTCAACAGATAGTGATGATGGTGGCAAGAGCGCAGTAGCCCGTGAGTGCTGGGTAGCATTCTCAGTGCCACTAGGTAGCTCACTCAATCTTCCTCATGTTTTGGAGTATGTGCCATTATTCGTCCCATTTTACAGATGGGGAAACTGAGGTCCAGGGGGGCTCATTACCTTGCCCAGCATCACACAGCTTGTCAGTGTCTGAGCTGGGATTTGGACCCAAGCAGCCCCACTCCTGACCTGGGTGCCCCACTCTCTTCCACCTCCTGAGGATGCAGTAAGTAGGGAATGTGTCAAGCATGTCCCTGCTGTCACAGAGAGGGGTCTGGGAAGGGGGCAGAGATCCAGACACTCAAACAGAAAGTGCAAAGCCTGCAGACGCAAAGAGGAGGAGGGCCCGGAGTGAGCACGGACGTTCACTGAGGCTGGGCTCTTCGTTGACGGCCTTTGGAGCAGCTCTTCTTGTCTGGTTGGAAACAAAGTTGGGGGTGATCAGAGCCAGATCTTTTTAGCTCTAGATCCCCCAAACTGCATGACTTAGGACAAGTCCCTTTCACTTTCTCAGCCTCACCTTCCCTATA
The DNA here is from genome assembly GCF_048565385.1 of Saimiri boliviensis. Lineage (NCBI taxonomy): Eukaryota > Metazoa > Chordata > Mammalia > Primates > Cebidae > Saimiri > Saimiri boliviensis. The sequence goes on from NC_133456.1 coordinate 21,334,594, forward strand.
TGTGAAACGAGTTAGTAGTGCCCCCCTACCAACCACGGAGGCGCTGACAACCCTCGGGGCCTGCCTAGGATCTCTGGGATCAATGGCGATCCCTGCTGCCCAGACCCTTACCTCCCAAAGTATGCCCCGGTCCCCCTGCTGCTCAGCCACCCTCTTTTCTACTGCCCTGAGGGGAGGGAGAAAAGTTGCCCTTGAGAGTTTCCCGGACAGTTGGGCCACAGAGTATTTGGGTCTAGGGCTCAGAGGAGCCACAGAGGTTCACTAGCAAGAGTGGAAAAATACCACGTCCCATGGCAAGGCCTGCTGGGCCAGCACCAGAGGCCCCTGGCAGCGGCTGGCACCAGGCTCTCCCTTGCGGATCCTGGGGGAGCCATTGAAAAGTTGAAAGCATGGCTCTCAGGGACTTGTCCTCAGAGCAGCAGATTCTGCAGAGCAAGGGTGGCTTCCAAACACACAGCTGTAAACCGAAAACCATCTGAGACAGGGGCTCAGTCAGCTTAGAGGTTTATTTTGCCAAGGTTGAGAATGTGCCCAGGAAAGAGACATGAGCCACAGTAGGATCTGTGATCTGTGGCCTGCACTTTTTCCAAAGAGTTTTTTGAGAACCTCAGTATATAAAGGGGAGGCCCAGCCCAGTGGCCCACACCTGTAATCCCAGCACTTGGGAGGCCGAGGAGGACAGATTGCTTAAGTCCAGGAGTTCAAGACCAACCTGGTCAGCATTGCGAAACCCTTTCTCTACTATAAACAAAAATTAACTGGGCCTGGTATTGCGTACCTGTAGTCACAGCTACTCAGAAGGCTGAGGTAGGGGGATTTCTTAGGCCTGGGAGGTTGAGACTGCTGTGAGCTATGATCGCACCATTGTACTCTAGCATGGGTGACAAGAGACCATGTCTTTAAAAAAAAAAAAACCTGTAACGGGGAAACAGCAGGAGGGGACAGAGGAACAGGTAATTATACACAGTGTCTCTGCATTTCCATAGGGTAGGAGCACACACAGTAGAGGGAGACAGGTACCTGGATGTGTGGGTGGATGGGTAATTTCTTGTCTCTTTGTGCCCTACCTGTGAAGATGAGCTAGGGGGTTACATTGTCAGATACATGGCCTGTATCTCCCAGCTCTGTGCTGGAGAATAGAAGGCAGGCCAGTTTGTTTGTTTGTTTGCATGACTCAGTTCCCACGCTTAGCTGGCCTTCTATGTGAGTTTGGGGTCCTGAGAGTTTCTCTTCCCTTCACACCGCTGAGGTGGCGTGACCAGGATGTGGGGAAGAATGATGACACACATCCCAAAGGTGTGGGGACCTGACACCACCTGCCCTAGATACATCCCGCCTCCGCCACCACTAACTCTGTGATTGGGTGGTCTCCTTATCTAGAAAATGCAGATGATGCTGGCGCCTGGCTCTTCTTAACTGTCTGAGGAGTAAATGAGTTAAAACTCATAAAGCTGTTAGCTGAGTGCCCCACACACAATCCGCACTCCATAAGTGCTTGTTAAATAAACTAAGCACGGGAAAACAGTGAAAACAAGGAAAGCCACCTCCACACCCCTGTCCCCATACAAAGCCCTCTGGCTACAGCCCGGCTGCTTGGCCCAGTGGAGGCCCAGCTGGCTTTGAAGTGGCCGCCCTCTAGGGACCCCTGTGGGTCTGCTGTCAGCAGCTATTGTTCGCCAGCCTGGGTGTGGCCCACAGGAGGCTGAAGAGGTGGGAACTGGTCGGGGCGCCTGGCCCGCCTGGCCGCTGGTCCTCAGGAAGGGAGAGGCAGGTTGGTTTTCTTTTTTCACTTCTTTCCCCGTTTCTGTGGCTTCCTGATGTGCCCCCGCCCTCCACGTCTGCCTTCCCATCCTTGGGAAATCATGTGGGCTCCTGGCCTCAAGGAGAAGAAATGCTGGTGGCTGGAGAAACTGAGGGCTGGAGGAATAAATGATGCCTGGGGACAGAGGCAGGAGTAGGGCTCACCCTCTGTGTTGGAGGGCCGGCCTGACAGTGCTAGCTAGGAGGCTTGTTGAATGCTCATGGCAGGCCAGGGGCTAGTGAGCAAGGTAAGCACTCCTTATCCTCAGTGGACAGATGGGGAAGCTGAGGCCCGGGTCACCAGCTAGGAGTGGTAGAGGCAGCATGTGACCCCCGGTAGAGGCGGCTCCCCAGCTGACCCACAGCCTCTTCACCCCTGGACCTGGAGTGGCAGAGTGGGAGGCAACCTCAGAACTCCTGCAGTCCCAGCCCCTGACTTCCAGGTGGGGAAACAGAGTCCCCAGGGGACAGCAGCTTCCTGGAGGTCTTACAGCAAGCCAGCATCTGAGCTTGGCTTCAGACCTGAGGGTCTCCCCACTGGCTGCCCTCTGGTCTTGGGGAGAATCAGTAAACTGCCAGTGGTGGAGGGCTTTTTGCCACTCTTCTCTGTGTGGGCTGTGGGGCAGGTCCCCCACTCTGCTGCTTAAATCTGTGTGACCCTGGGCAAGTGATGGACTCTGTGGGCCTCAGTTTTCTTGCTTGCAAAATGGAGGTAGTAAGAAAACTTACTTCCAAGGATGAGGGCAGGAGCTAGTGAGAATAGACGTCACAGCATTTGAAATAGTGCTAGGCACACAGTAAGTGCTCAATAAATGTTGCCTAGGGGTTGTTGGGCTGAGGGCAGCTGAGCTAAGCAGGCCCTGAAATCTTCCTTTTTGCCCTTTTCTGAAACCCTTTTTCATCGTTTCTACTCAAAGGGATCATGGCCATGAGAATTTGCTCTGTTGAGGGTCCTGGTGCCAGCTGAGTGAGAGTTTGGGCCTTGGGCACTGCACCCCCAACTCCATGGACACATTTGTCCTGTTCTCTGTGTCTCAATTTCCTCTCCTATAAAATGGGTGCATTCCTCCCAGGTCCCCTGATCTCCAGACATGGTCGGAGGCTCTGCCAGCCGGTCTGTGTTTCACAGTGACCACCATGAACTTGCATGTCCAAGTGAAATACTTCATGCCTTTCTGCACAGGTGAGCCCTCCACAGGCTCTGGGTTCAAATCCTGGACTCCACTGATGCCCTAGATGAGTCCTTAAAGCCCACTGAGCCTCAGTTTCTCCACTGTAAACCACTGTCCTGGGGGCCATGGTGAGGATGAAGTGGGCTTGTGCCTAGGATATCGCTATTCAGCCAGTGCCCTGCCTGGTACACTAGGATCTAACTGTCCACTCAGCCAGCCAGGCACCTTCATGCTCCTCGCAGGCATCCACCCTGTCTGGAAACTCCTTGTGTTGGATAAGATGGGAAAGTCCATCTGTGAGAACTGAAGCCACAAACAGCACTTACAGGACAGGAGGAGAGAAGGTCCTTGGGAGCAGATGGCCATATCATTTCTAGTCCCCACCTCACACCTGATCTTGGCCTGTCTGGAACATGCCAAGGGAAGGCCATGGGTCTCCCAGAGGCCCAGAGAAGTGGGGAGCCTTTTCCATTCCCAGTTAAGGGCCTTTGAGATACCTCATTTTCTTCCCTGAAGGTCCCATCCTTCCTTCCAGCAAAATCAGTGTCAACAGCAGGCCCCCTTTGTGGAGCACATACTGAGTGGCAGTGTGACCAGCATCATCCCATTGAATCCTTGCCTCAACCCTTGTTGCGGGGCTTCTATTACTCTTATCTGAATTCTGTTCATGAGGAAGCAGGCCCAGAGAAGTGAAGCAACGTGCCTAAGATCACACAGCAAATGAGAGGACAGAACTGGGATTCGAACTCATGCTTATCTGACCCCTAACCATAGGAATTATACTAAGGTTGTAATTAGTTGTTAGTTAATGTGATCTGCATGCCATGGGCACATGCCATGGTTGCGACCACTGGGCTGGGCCTTCTATGGAGTACGTACACACTTGATAGCTTACTCTCTGATCTTGCATTTTCCATCTCTACCCACTGGCATGTCAGTTTCATGGAGATAGGAATTTGTTTTCTGTCTTATCTACCACTATGTTTTGTGCTGAGATGGTGCCTGGGACAAATTATCTATAGGATGTTTTTCATATAATCTCAGTAAATCTGTGAGGTGGGCCGGGCGCAGTGGCTCATGCCAATAATCTCAACACTTTGGGAGGTCAAGGTGGGTAGATCACTTGAGGCCAGGAGTTCAAGACTAGCCTGGCCACCATGGTGAAACCTCATCTCTACTAAAAATGCAAAAGTTAGCCGGGCATGGTGGCGCATACCTGTAATCCCAGCTACTTGGGAGGCTGAGGCAGGAGGCAGAAGCTGCAGTGAGCCAAGATTGCACCACTGCACTCCGGGCAACAGAGTAAGATTCTGTTTTAAAAAAAGAAAGAAATCTGCCAGGTGCAGTGGCTCACGCCTGTAATCCCAGCACTTTGAAAGGCCGAGGCAGGTGGATCACCTGAGGTCATGAGTTCGAGACCAGCCTGGCCAACCTGGTGAAACCCTGTCTCTGTTACAGATACAAAAGTTAGCTGGGTGTGGTGACAGGTGCCTGTAATTCCAGCTACTCAGGAGGCTGAGGCAGGAGAATCACTCGAATCCAGGAGGCAGAGGTTGCCTTGAGCCGAGATCATACCATTGCACTCCAGCTTGGGTGACAGAGCGAGACTTGTGTCTCAAAAATAAAATAAAATAAAACAAAAAAAGAAATCTGTGAAATGGGTACCTGTATACTGCCAGATTACAGATGAGGCAACTGAGGCCCAGAGTGGTTAAGCAATGTGCTGAAGGCCACACAGCAAGTGAGACAGCAAACTTGGCTCCCAAACCCCTGCTCCTGATCAGTGCTCTCCCTTGCCCTCTGAGAGGATGCTCAGACTTAGCAGCAGCAGGTGATGCCCATGGCCCCCTGAATCCCTCTCACCCTCGCAGGTCGTCTACTTCACAGCCACTTTCCCATTCGCCATGCTCCTGGTGCTGCTGGTCCGAGGGCTGACGCTGCCCGGCGCGGGCGCAGGCATCAAGTTCTATCTGTATCCTGACATCACCCGCCTCGAGGACCCACAGGTACTGCGGGACTGGGACACACCATCCTCCCTCCCACCCAGGGCTGGGCCAGTGCAAGACAGGGCAGGGTGCAGAGGCCACTGGCAGCACCTCTTCCATGGTTCTTAAGTGCACAGGTCTAGCTGGGCCACCGGCCCCTGGTACTTTCCTGTGGTGTGTGTGTCTGTCCACAGTGCTGACGGACCTCTCTAGCTGTGTGCGTCTCTCTTCATGTCAAGGACCCCTGAGGCTGCTTTAGGCCCTGTACCAGATAAGGGGGAGAAATCTTCCAATAAGCAAGTCTCCCTGCCAGACCCAGCTTCTGCTCACTGCAGCTGCAAGGGCTGCTGCATCCTGTGGGTGGGAGAGTTGGGGCCTGGAGAGCTGCAGGCTTTCTTGGCTGAGAGTGAAATTCAGATATGGAAAGCCCACTTTCCAGTACTCAACCTTGTGACCTCAGGGAGGTGGAGAAATCCCTGGGAGATTTTCTGAGTTTGTTTGAGGACCCATATCCCCAGGGCCTTTCAGTTGCTTCCCAAAGGCCTCTGCTCTCCCTCCCCACCACCATTCCCCCTGGTCAGGACACAGGTAGGAAAGCGGGTGGCCAGCCTCAGAGTGCAGCTGGGAAGGTGGCTGCCTGGCCCTCCAGAGCTGCTTGGTGAAGACTCTGGAGAGCAGCTCTGCCTGCACCGTCCCTCGGAACCTCCTTTCACATTCTAACTCAGGGTTGCACAAGCAGTAACATCGATGGTGGTGATAGCAGCCTTGACTTATGGCCTTGCCATGTAACTGGCACTGGGCTGAGTCTCCATTCTTTGAACTTGGAAAATAGCTCTATGGGGTAGGGCCGTGAAGCCCATGTTCTAGATGTGAAAACTGAGGCTGCAGGAGTGATACTTACTTGCCCACTGTCATTCCAGCGTTGGAATCCAGATCCATCTGCCTCTGAAGCCTCTCAACCTGATACTAGGTCACTGGGAGGTGGGGTGTTTGATTTCTGGGGCTCTTTGCAGTTCAATATTGCCTTGAAAGGCACCTTTGGATTCTAGGATAAATGTTCCATTAGCACGTGCAAGGTCCCAGCCCCAGGCCATCACCAGGCGGACATAACTCTCACTGCTTCCTCCATCCAGGAAGCCAGCTCTAACAGCCCCCCTCTCTCCTTGCCACCTCCCTCCCCTCATAGGTGTGGATTGATGCTGGGACCCAGATATTCTTCTCCTATGCCATCTGCCTGGGGGCCATGACCTCACTGGGGAGCTACAACAAGTACAAGTACAACTCGTACAGGCAAGTGTTGCACCGGCGGGCCTGGTGGACTTTAGAAATGATGATGATGTTTAAAGAAAAAGAGAAGTAGGGAGCGTGGCTTCCTTGTGTTGTGAATTAACTTGCTCCCTGACATATGTGTAACTTAGGGACTGTATGCTGCTGGGATGCCTGAACAGTGGTACCAGTTTTGTGTCTGGCTTCGCAATTTTTTCCATCCTGGGCTTCATGGCACAAGAGCAAGGGGTGGACATTGCTGATGTGGCTGAGTCAGGTACGGTGGTATCGGTGGCAGTGGTGGTGGGCACTGCCACCTAGTGTGTAAGCCAAGTACTGCAGGCATGAAGCCAGACCCCAAGGGGCTTTGGGGGGGGACGAGCCTGGTTTCTAAAATGGACCCCCCCCACCAAGACGTCCCCCAAATATCAAAGAGTACAAAAGCCAAATTTTAAACATTTTTATTGCAATTTGGCCCAAGGGGTGGCAAAAGCATGGGGGGTGGTTAAGTTGGGGAATTTTTAGCTACCTTAGTGTGGTCTTCCCCGCTCCCCACTCCTTCCCCAGCAAACTCCTGGTTTCCACAACAGAAACCACTTTCCTAACTCAGGCCCAAGTCAGCCACCAATCGGCATTCCATCACCACCTTCTCAGCCTTGGTTTCTGTATTTTGCACTTTGCTCCCAGCGCGCTCCCTCTAAGCAGACGCATTCATCCATTCCACCGATATCTTGTGAACGAGTCCCCACTCTGTGTCAGGCACCACCGTAGGCACTGGGCGAAGCGTGTGAGGGGAGGGAGCAGGGGAGGGGGCAACCTACTGGGATGGTGGCAGATCCAATTGGGGGTGGGTTATAAGCACAGTGTCACCCCTCGGGGCGTGAGCCCTGTTGGCCAGGCACTATTCCTCGGGCTACCTGGAGTCACAGACATGGAGGACGATAGTATCTTAGAATCACGGACTCTGCACAGATGGGGACCTTAGGAATCTGGGATCCCAGCGTTCCAGCAAGGTGATTCTGGAACCTGAGAATTATAGGGTCTTCAGTTGTTAGGATCCGCAGCCTCTCAGGTGCCTTGATTCTGGGACTTGGCCGTGACTGTTTGAGGTCCTGGGCCTGCAGCTTTAATTGCAGTGGCTTGGGTTATGGGATTCTCTCAGGCTTCCAGGGTCCTCCAAGTCCACCTTTCTGGCCTCTTCACCCTTTCCTGGCCCTGCACAGTTCACTTAGAGGGTGGTCATCAGTTGGTTTTGTTACTTTACATGCCGGGCCCCCAGCCCCACACCATCCATGTCCTCATTTCTTACAACCTCTTTGGGGCCACCTGGAGGCAGGCAAGGGTCCTGGGCTGAGGCTCCTTCCAAGCTGATGGGAAAGCATGAGGGTTGTTAACTTCAGGGACCATCTTGTGTCTGACTAGGAGCAGATACAGCCAGAGGCCCCGCCCTTCCACTGCCCTTGACCTCCTGTGCCATCTGTATTTGGAACATGAAGCAACGTCCTGGTCCCTGAGTCCTAGAGCCCCAGCATTGGAGGGTCAGAAAGCACCTCAGCACCATGCATCCAGATGTTCCCTTCTCAGATGAGGAGACCAGCAGCCTCCGAGCAAAGGCTTTGCTTGGGCTAGGTGGGGCCACAGCAGGACTTTCTGAACACGCTGTCCACTGTTTCTCCACCTGTCACATGCTGGACAGGCCTTCTTACGTAAAGTTCCCTCTCCTGCCACCTGCCCCACACTGGACACATGCAGCAACCTCCGGCCTTCCAGTGTGAGAATTTGTTTGGGCCCCTGTGGCCTCGCAGAGCCCCCGGCCCCTCCTCACTGCCTTCTTTGCTTGGCAGAGCCCTGCACTGCCCAGCCCCGTCTTTCACCCTGACAGCACTGCAGGACCACCCTGGCAAATCCACACAGCACCCCCACACTCCTCTCCACTGTCCCTGCTTCCAATGTGGACCCTCAGATGTTCCCCGCACCCGGCCCAAAGAGCCCCCCAAAGCAGGCCAGAGACTGAGAACACAGAATGTAACTCCAGAAGTCCCCACACCCCTTTGGGAGTTTGGCAGTTAGAGTGGTGAGGGGGAGCCAAAGACGATTTCTACCTCCTCTGCAGATGGCTTGCTTTCAGCTGAGGGCTTGCAAAGCAATTGCAATTGAGTGGGAAATCTCCAGGAGTATGGAGTGAATTTGGCAGTGGGAGATACAGATAGACACATACAATAGATCTTCCTCCGTGGACAACTAGGTACTTTCATAGACACATATATTGTCAATCTAAGTTGTTTCTTCCTCCCATCCACTTCAAACACCTTGTCATTTATTCCCCACGGTGATGTCTGAACAGCCGGCACATCAAGGGTGATTATTTCTCTAATAAGCTTTTAACAAGCACCATATTGAGCGAAGTGCATTTGAACAAGATAATTATTTAGGCTAACGGAGTGCAAACAAGACGTAGCATGGCACACTGTCTTCTAGCGGAGAGGCATCCAGAGGTTCTCAGAGTGGCTGGGTTATGTCTCCTGGACTTCTCTCTCTTGAGTTCACCATGCACGTCTAGAGAAAGACACACAGACCCTCTCCTGGAGGCTGGCTTGAGAAAGGCAAAACTGAAATACAGAAACGAGCGAATTGAGAATCTTCACAATGTCCCCGGCGGGTGGGGGTGTGGGGGCCCATTTTGCATCTGTCTCGCAGCTGGCTGGACTCGATTTCTCTTTCAGTGTGGACCAGTCAGGGCCAGCGCCGATGCACTGGGGGGCGGGGGGCAGCAGGGCCCCAGCCTGGGTGGAAACGCCGAGGCTTTTGACTCCAACTTCAACTTTGATTCCAGAGCCAACTCACCGGGTCCTGGGGGCCGTATTTTTCTGAACCTGGCCCCGGTTCCTTTGGGCATGTTCTGAGCAGTTTTGGGCTCAGTAAACCCCCACTCCTGGGGGGTTTTCCAGCATCTCAGTGACCAACCACCCTGTCGCTGCCCAAGGATGTATTTTGGTCGGGTTTTCTCTGGATTGTAAAAGGACGCACCCTTCCCTGCCACACTGGGGGGTGTTAACACCGTATAATGTGGTTTCTGGTTCCGATTTATTGTAAAGCTGAGTTTTGCTTTTTGTTTTTCATTCTTAAGCCATTCATCTGGTTTCTAATCCCTGCTGAACAACTTCTGCTCTGGCCCATTTTGTTTCCTGCTTCTTGACTTTTTTTTTTTTTTTAATTGTGGATTTTACTTTATCTTTTGCTGCCCTCGCTTCTCAGACCCACAGGTCTCAGTTAACAGCTAAATTCTTTGCGCTGGCATCCGCTTTCAGGCAGGCTGGGGACAGGAGGAGACATTTCTTTCTGTCTCCAGAACGTCTCCCATCAGAGGCACCCCTCAGCTGGCAGAGCTCCCATCTCTCCAGCGCTGCCTCAGGTTCTGTCCAGATCCCCTCTTTTGAGACCCAGACCCTGTTTCTAGGGACATGACACCCACCTCTGAAAATCAACACAGGAAGGCTCTTTGTAAGTCATTTACGGCCGCCTGCTCCTCACTTTTCAGGTGGGGGGACACTGAGGCCCTGAGAGAGTATGGGGTGATTCAAAAAGGAAACTGGGGGAGGAAGATTTGGATGCAAGCCCCAGGGCTTGCAGGCCTGGAACCCTGCTCCTGCGCCAACGTTCCCTCAGCTCTGGGCCCTGGTTGGCCTAACCTTGACCTTGTGGGTACTGACCTTGCCAGGGAGGGCCCTGCAGATGCACCTCTGAAGAGACATGCCCCCTATTGGACATATGGGCATGGTTTTGTATTGGTTTTTCTTTCCACTCCTATGGTGTTTTAGCTGTTAACTCAAAAATAGAAACCTTCACTTTGTAAAGGAGACTGTGGGTGGTCAGGTCACCACCACACTCCCCCACCTCCTTCCAGCAAAAGCTCTCGACACGATGGCTTTGCTTTGGGGTGGGGGGATCCTCCCTTTCCTGTGTCCCTGCAGACTGAGCCCCGGGCTCCATCTGCATCCTACCCCAAATAACCACGCCCTGATGGATGCTGGTTTGTGAGGAGGCCGTATGTGCTGCGTAGGAGACAGATGCTAAAACCGGGCCCCGCCTGAGCCCCAGCGTGTCCCACCCGAAAGCGAGACAGGCCTGGTCTCTTTCCCCAGGCCAGAGTTCAGACCTGGCTCCCCGCTGCATTTGATTCTGAGTGTCTTTGTGTGAGCCTGGGGTTCCCAATGGCTTGGTGGCTGATGTCTCCTCCCCTGTGCCCCTCCCCATTTTCTCTCCTTTCTAGGTCCTGGCCTGGCCTTCATTGCCTACCCAAAAGCTGTGACAATGATGCCGCTGCCCACGTTTTGGTCCATTCTTTTTTTTATTATGCTTCTCTTGCTTGGACTGGATAGCCAGGTGCGTATAAGTCTGGGGATGGCCCTCGGGCAACTGCCCCTGTGGGGAACCTGACTCTGGGACAGCCTTCTTATTCCGTCTGGGAGGTGGTCAACCCCCTTCCCCACTCCAGTCAGACTTCCGGCACTTCAGCTTCAAGGGTTCCTCCGGGGCCCCAGGAGTAGAAAAGGCGCAGGGTCCCCAGCAAGGGGACAGGAACAACCAGGGTGCGTGGTTAGTCAAGCCACAAATGAGGAATTGGAGGTCGTGACTCATAAGTCACGATGCGCTCCAATGGAGTGTCCGGCTGGGCGCAGGAGGACGTGGCAGATGGGCGAGTCAGACAAGGGACCAACATTTCTGTGTGAGCTGATCATTGGACTATGGTAATCAGTTGCAAGTGCTCAGGAGAAGCCTACGCCAGACTCGGGATTCTGTGTTCCCGGGAGCATGCGAGGGGCTAAGCTCTGGCTCCCTCCCGAGCGTAAACAGCACAGGCAGGGAGCCTTGCACAAACCCGCCCTGACCTCAGGCTGTCCTGGCTTCTGCCCTCCCAAGGCAGGACTCTTATCTCCACTGAGCTCTTTCCTGCACTTCTGAACCCCACATCCCACCCCTCCAGGGCTTGGGCCTCCACTAGGTGACTCACGGCCAGGGAATGCCAGTGAGAGCCACTGAGTGCCGCATCTGACTGTAGAGCAGCCCGTGCCTGGTGCAGTCAGCGGCGCTCAGAGGACAATTCACTTGAGCTCCTGGGCCCCTTTCCCTGGAAATAGGTGTGTTTTTGACAGGGTCTTGTTGAAACGACAGTTTAGAGCACAGACATGATGACTCCAGGAGTAGAGAATTAATCGCATGTGGGGCAGGCGGGTCGTGCACTCAGGCCAGCAGGAGTCTCGCAGACAGCACCATGCAGGTGGGCCACTGAGAAGCAGGCAGGATGAAGACGGTGTAGTCGGGGTCTGGGGGTCTGAATGACTCTTGAGAAGCTTTTGAGCAACTGAGACCCCCTGAGAGGTTGAAGCCTGCAGCCAAGGTGGGAAAGCCCTCTGTCCCCCTCCCCACGGGCCACAGTCTTCAAAGCCAGTGTCCCAGGAGGGTCCCCAGAACTTGGTAGAGGAGAAATCTCTGAAGGTCAGGCAGAGGAGGGCGAGTCCAGAGACAGAAGGCGGCCAGCCAGCAAGGTCAAGAGCAGGGCGGGGATTTGGCAGAGAAGGGGGCAGGATTAGCAGAGAAGACAGAACGAAAACATTAGGGAGACGGAAAGCAAAATCCTCCTGCAGTTGTAGATGGACTTGAGCTAAGTAAACAAGCAGGAGGACTCCATTAATCATTCCTAGTTAATGAGTTTTGTAAGGTTTAATTCTCTGTAAGGCTTATTGCCGAGTTTAAAATGAAAGAAACTGAGAACAATTAGAGGCCAATTTATTCGGCCCCCGGGCAAGGTTCTATGGTCCAGGGAAATGGGGCCAGAGAAGTTTCGCCTCAGGCGTGGGGTTATATAGGGAGGGAAGGCGCTCTGATTGGCTGTGGAGGACAGGACGTGCACTGGCTGGCTGCTGTAGGTAGGTAGGCGGGATTTCCAGTGAGTGGGCTGGACGGGGCAATGCACTATTGGGCAGGTTTTGGCGGGGCTTCTTTTAAATTTTGGCGGGTTTTCCAACGGCTGGCTAGGTGCCGAGTGCAGAGTTTAGTGTCGAGTGCAGATCCTGGTGCCGAGTGCAGAGGGGATTTCCAAGGCAGGCTAGGTGCCGAGTGCAGAGTTTAGTGTCGAGTGCAGATCCTGGTGCTGAGTGCAGAGGGGATTTCCAAGGCAGGCTAGGTGCCGAGTGCAGAGTTTAGTGTTGAGTGCAGAGGTGGGCATGGCGAGGCTAGGTGCCGAGTGCAGAGTTTAGTGTTGCGTGCAGAGGTGGGCGTGGCAAAGCTAGACGCCTAGTGCCGAGTAATTTCAGGGGAGGAGAGGGATGGGCGTGTCCGAGCTCCCAGCGAGGCAACCGACCTTACAAGTTTGGCCTTGGAGGCCCTAAGCAAATGGCTTTTATAACTTCTTCCAGAGCTCTAAGTGAAAGAGAAAAACAAAAACAGAGGTTAATAAGTTACAAGGCATGACATCTTCACGGGCCTAAAATAGGCCACTTGGGCTTTGGAAACAGCTCCCTGAGCAGATGGAGGTGGTCACTCATTAGATTTTCTCCTCAGGAGGTAGGGCCTGGTGGAGGACACGGCATCTCTCAGGGAGGCCCCATGCCAGTGGCACACATAGAGAATGCGGTGGGCCCTCACAGCCATTCCTCCTGCTTTGCAGAGCAAGGAACTCAAGACTCAGAGCAGCTAGATGACCTGCCAGGGACAAGGGTGGAAACTGAACCTGTCACTGGACTCCCAGGCCCCGTGTCCCAGGGAATCAGGATGGGAATCTGGTGGCACTGGTTGGACTTCCTCCTTTGCATCTATTTGCTTTGTGAACTTGGGGAAATGGGGAAGGTTTTGCAGATGCCAGCAGTGTGCCTCACCCACCACCAGCACTATGACAGGTTCAGAGCCTCCCCCCCAACTTGAGAGGTGTTCACTGGGTGCCAGGCCTCAGGGCAGGCTTCTCCTGTGTGTGTGTGTGTGTGTGTGTGTATGTGTGTGTGCGTGTGTTTGGGGTAATACACACATTTACCATCTTGACCAGGTTTAAGTGCACAGCTCAGTGGCATTAGTACCCTCACACATTGTGCAGCCGTCTCCAACATCCATCTCCAGAACTTCTTCCTCTCCCCAAATGGAACCTCTGTCCCCATTTAACGCTGACTTCCCCAGTCTGCCCGCTTGCCGGCCCTGCACCTGGCTTTTTTACATGAGCTCCTTAAGCTGCGGTGTTGCGATGCCTGGCTACTATTATGACCCTTCTTATAGCCAAGGAAACTGAGGCTTAGAGAGACCAAGAACTTAGCCAGGGCTCCACACAGCTAGTTAAGGGCTTGACGCCCGGTCTGCCTGTCCTCAGAAACTGTCACTTATCTGCTAGTTTGTCCCCATTGGCCTTCCGCTTGAATCCCCCAAAATAACTTCCTCCTGTCGGAAGTATGGAGACCTACAGCGAAAAGACAGAGGCCTCCTGCTGATGTCATTGCGTCCTGGGCAGGGGAGCAGGGGGCGTAACCCTGGCTCATCAGGTGTTCCTACCATTGGTGGGAGCAGTCTGTCTGGCCTAAGAGCTGTCATACTGCTGTGTGCTTCTTGGTGAGACAGGGTAGAGAAGTCAGCCTGGAGGCAGATGCCTATTGCCATCCAGGCTACCCAAGAGGGACACGGTTTTTTGTTTGTTTTGAGATAGTCTGGAGTGCAGTGGCACGATCTTCACTCACTGCAACCGCCACCCCCTGGGTTCAAATGATTCTCGTGCCTCAGCCTCCCAAGTAGGTGGGGGCCACCACACCTGGCTAATTTTTGTATTTTTAGTAGAGATGGGGTTTTGCCACGTTGGCCAGGCTGATCTCGAACTCCTGACCTCAGGTGAGCTGCCGACCTCAGCCTCCCAAAGTGCTGGGATTACAGGTATGAGCCACTGCCTCCAGGTGGGACATGGTTTTTTAACAAATTGTGAGAGGAGATGAGAGTTGGAAGCCACTCCTGCTGCACCCAGGGAGCTCACCCAGCCCACTGACATGGGTTAACAGTTATCTTCCACTTGCAAATTTACCCTAATCATTTCAAATCTTTCTCAACATCCCTGCCAAGTGGGCAAGATACTCCCATTTCACAGAGGAAAGTGAGGCTCAGAGAAGCCAGTCGCACAACTGTTGAGCGAGGGAGGACTGAAGAGGCTGGTGGAGAAGCATGGTGTTCTCCAGAAGGGCAGAGAACTCAGAAATGGGGATTTGTGCTGGTCTCAGCCCTGATTCACGGTGACACTGGCCCTTCCTGTCTTTAATTTCCCCATCTCAAAAAAGGAAAGAACTTTTGTTTTTAACTCCTTTTGAAGTTTAGCGTTTGAGCTGCAAGTTTGCTGTAATTCAGTGGCTATTTAGGTTCAAAACCCCTTCAGCAGACACATCAGTCAGAGGTCAAAAAAGCAGTCCCTTCTCTTGGGTCCCTCTCAAGAGCCTCCTACTGGAGGCAGTCTCATCTCTCCGGCCCCCTTCATCACACCCAAGGAATTTCTCCTTCTTTGTTCCTTCCCTGGCTTGTCCTGCGATGTGTCCCAAAGGAGGAAGGGGTTAGATTTGTCTGGTAGGAATGCCGGGGAAACGTCCTTCCCCAAAGCCTCGTTCAGATGAAAGAACAGCTGGGTCCAGGTTGGATTAGCTCTTCAACTTTTGAAGGAATCAGATAGGCCTTGGAGGGTGTGTTGGCTGGCAGGGAAGTTTGGGTGTAGCCATCCAAATTTAAAGTGCTGCTATGTGCTCTTTAACCCCAAAGCTTCTCTTCTGAGGCTGTGCTGCAGGCACATGTGCACAGGTGCCTTCGCACAGAAGGAGACAAAGAGTCGAGTCTGTAGACCATCCGCTGGGCAACAGATCAATGGCAATGCCTACCCACAGGGTGGAGTTTTATCAATTACAAAATGAGGCAGCTTTCTGTGTAATGATGTGGAATGACCCCCAAGATCAATGGTTAGGCACAGAGATGGAAAGGTTTAGGAAGACTGAGAATCACCCTGGAATGTTGCCTACAGAGGGGCCTTTTCCAATCAGCTTCTTTACCTTTGGAAGCCCAGGGGTGGGATCCTGGAGTCCCAGGCAGCAGGTGATTACACACAGCGTGTGCACACATGCAAAGTCCTCTCATGGGCCCATGATCCCCAAAGGGTTAAAAGCCACTGTGTGAATCTGACCTGAACTGCCTGCCATTCCACTGATGGGGAAACTGAGGCTCAGACTTCCCCTGAGCTGCCAAGCAAGTTGATGCTAAGGTCCATCTGTTCATCACATGTGCTGAGTAGCCAGTGTGTCTGGCTGGGCTCAGCATTCAAGGCCCAAAAGTGAGTGTGATACCAACCTTATCTTTTAAGAGGGTGGAGATCAATGAGGGAGGTTGTTATGGCAACACATTCATGCCCCTGGATGTGCCAGAGCAGAGGGTCAGCACTGGCTTCAGAGGTGCAGTTGTTCTCGGGCTGAGCTTTGGAGGGTGGGGAAAGGCATTCTGGCGGCAGAAACAGCCTAAGTGAGGATGCAGAGATGTGGAATATTTGGGGAGCTGGGTATGGATAACTGCACGTTGTAGCATCTGGCTCCAAGGAATGGCAGGCAGAACTGCCCAGGCACAGCCAGCGGGGCCAGGCTCCCACACTTGGACTTGATCTCACAGGCCAGTTCTGGACACAAGGCTGGTCTCCTGTGCTCCTGCATTGTGTGTGCCTGGGGCCTTCCCTCCTTGCAGCAGGCAAGGGTGTCCTGAGCATCGGCCGCTCACCAGCTCTCTCTTCCCCTCCTCAGTTTGTTGAAGTCGAAGGACAGATCACATCCTTGGTTGATCTTTACCCATCCTTCCTAAGGAAGGGTTATCGTCGGGAAATCTTCATTGCCTTCGTGTGTAGCATCAGCTACCTGCTGGGGCTGACGATGGTGACGGAGGTAGGTGGCTCTCTCACTTGTGTTTCGAGCTTGGCGCTCCAGTGCCCTCCTCAAGGCTATAGTGGAGGCAATAGCTGAGTAAGAGGGCTTCATCTCCCAGACTCACACAATTCAGGGGTCCTGCTTGGGCCAACACTGGGGGCAGCATGAGGAGGCTCAGGAGCCCACAGCTGACCCAAACTACCCAATTATTTTGTCTGTTGCCGTGGCAACACTGTGGCCACCGGCTGCCCTCTGTCCTGCTAGGCCCGGGAAGAGGATCTTCAGATGAAATCCATTTTCACAACAGCTTTGTTCACCCATGACTGTGTGCCCTTCTCAGGCCTGTGGGGAGGTGGAGACATTCTCAAGGGTAAATTCAGGCCTCCCAGGAAATCGCGCAGTACCACGTAGAGGAGCACCGCCTTCCAGGCCACCTGCCACAGAGCTGAGGCCTGGGGGGTGTGGGTTGATGGGGGGTGGAGCATGCACTATTCAGAGGGTGAGCAGGGGCCAGGAGGATGAGTGATTGCAGATGCAGACAAGAGAAGCAAAGAGCAGAAGGGAACAGGAACATCTAAGACATGTCTAGCAAGAGACAAGCCAGAGGAGATGAAGATGGTACTAAGAGTGGAAGCCCAGCATCAGCCAGGGCACGCTCTCTCCTGCATGCCCCCCACCTCCCCTGTTCCCCAGGATTGGGTCCCATTTAACAATTCTCTGAAAACCCAATTCAGGGCTTCACTTCACCATTTTTCCTTACCAGAAGGAAAAGTGTTTTTCTGGAGGTGTTTGTAACAACCCCCACCATGGAAGTCAGATTGCAGGGCCACTTGCTGAGCAGCTGGTGTCCCTAGAGTCTTCTCTGTCAGCTGCACTTGGTGTGAAACATCTCCTTGGGAAGCAGGTTCCTGTGGACCTGTCATTTTGCTTTTATTTATCTGTGTATGTGTTTTTAATTACACTTGTCAAACATGAAGTTGAGCATCTTTTTATATATGTATCTGGTCATCATAGCCTTTGCCCATTTTTCTCTTGGGTTTTTTATCTTATTGATATGCCAGAGCTCTTTATATATGAAAGAAATTAGAGACCAGGTAGGAAATCGACCTTCTGTGGTTTTTTTCTTCACAGGGTGGCATGTATGTGTTTCAGCTCTTTGACTACTATGCAGCTAGCGGTGTATGCCTTTTGTGGGTTGCATTCTTTGAATGTTTTGTTATTGCCTGGTTATATGGTGAGTACAGATGTTTTCACGTCCTTTCTCAAGGCCCTCCTTTGGGCTTCTTTACTTAGAAGCTTCAGAAGCAGAGGAGACTAACGGGAATTCAATTTGAGTTGAGCAGTAGGCCCTCGCCACCTAGACCACAGAAATAATCTCACTGTAGCCACACTGAAGAGCCTCCTGGTGCTGATGGTGCGAGGTGTGACTAGATGCTTTCACACACTTGGAACTTGGTTGTGCAGGCCCCAGAATGGTCCCTTTTCACCTCCTTGAGGCCTTGGGTTTGGGTTCGGGCTGTGCCTAAGACTGCACACCTAGGGTTTGGGGTGTGCCTAGGATTGCCAGAAAAATGAAAGATGCAGAGTTACATTTGAATTTCATGTAAATGTCTCTTTCTGCCATACATGGATACTTGGGTATCCATGATGTGGAGATGCAGAGGCCTGGATCAGGTCCCAGAGAACCTCCCTCATGGCCCCTGAGCCCCTGCTGCGCTGATGCTGGCCTTGGATGCTGTGTCAGCACATGTCATCCTCTGTCTCTTGCAGGTGGTGATAACCTTTATGATGGTATTGAGGACATGATCGGCTATCGGCCCGGGCCCTGGATGAAATACAGCTGGGCTGTGATCACTCCAGTTCTCTGTGTTGTAAGTTCCATTCCTGTGGCTCTGGCCCTCTTCTCCCCAGGGCTTGACATTTTCACCTGCTAAACCATCTTTCATGCCACATCTCTTTAGTGTGGGCTTGTAATAAACCCAGCTTCAGCACTGCCTGGGAGAGGGGAGGAAGGCTGCTTCAGGGGGTTAGCTTGAGTTGAGTTTTGAAGGGTGGGTAGGAGTTTGTCAGGAGAAGAAAACAGGAAGGGCATTCCTGGCAGAGGAGCCAGCCTGTACAGAGCCAAGACATCCTGAAAGAGGAGGGTATATCTGGGGCCTGTTGAGAAATCCAGGGGATCCAGAATTAAAAGCACATCCTTTCCCCAAACCCTTCCAGAGCTCATGAGCTCAGTTTGGGTCACTGGGGAAGAAGAAGGGCATTTGGGATGTCTAGTAGAGAGGTCATAGCCATTGGAAATAGGGTGTTTCCATGGAGAGGTGGGGGTAGTAGCTTAGAGAGGGGAAGTCCTGGGTTCTCCCAAGGATAGGGAAGCTTTGGAGTCATCCAAGCCCAAGGGTACTGGTGTGCCACGTTGTTCTTCCCATGAGGATGCTCTCGCCCACCACGTTGGAGTGGGCCTTGGCACCTGCCTGTGCGGTCTGCTTCATGGTCCCACTCCAAGGTCCCAGTGAATGGGAATTCCTCCATGGCAAAGCCATCAGAGTTTGCAATCAGTCGTGACCATTGGTGCTTATCGCCAATGGGCGATAAGGCAGGAAGACAACATCCACCCTGCCTTCCTCACCTCCACTCTGGGGAGCACAAATGGCCCAGTATTCCTTGGATTTAGGAACCAGGTGCTGAGAACAAATAGGCCCTCCCCTCCATGACTTGCTGTCAGGCCAGACTAAGTCGATGTTACTACTAACTCATGGTATGACATCAAGCAAGTCACTTCCCTCTGTGGGCCTCAGTTTCCCCACTTGTTACACCAGGAGACTGTGAAGTAGGCCCCCGATGGCAGCTCACAACCTTAGACTGTTACTGTTAATTAACATGCATGAGGCCTTTTTCTCCGAAGTGCAGATTTTCCCCCACAAAAATAAGTAACAGTCAGAGCCAGTAACCACAAGAGTTGGCGGGTTTATCTTTGGAGATGAGTTTAGTTGGCCCACTCGTGTTCTCATCCTGGCTTTTTGTTTGCTTGTGAGCAGCTCTGACCCTCAGTTTCCTTATCTCCCTCGCCGAGGAGGCGGCTCAGAGACAGTCAGAGACAGGCTGCAGTCCCAGGTGGTGAGATGAGGTCACCCTCATGGGGAGGAATGGGAAGCAGGCTGCAAACTCCTTCTGCTTGGGAGGGCCCAGGGCAGCATCTCTTGGGAATCACTCATCTGAGCCACAGCCCTACATATAGGGACAGGAACAACAGCAGGGCCAGGCGTGCAGCAGGTGCCCAGTAAAAGGTGGCTGCAGGCTAGTGCTCGCCCTCGCCCCATCCACTGACTCTGCTTTAGAAAGACGTGTCTTCCTGTCAAATCCCAGTTATGAGGTGTTGAAGAGTTAGGCCATTGTCACATTGTGGACCAGTCCAAAGCCACCCTGGGCCCTCCTCAGAGACGCTGTCATTCTGGCTAGAAGCGGAAGCCCCAGGAGCCCCCAGCCAGCCTTAGATGCTCTTCTCACAGTGAAAGGTGGGCTTTGCTTCCTTTGGAGGTGCAGGGCTGACCCCACCCCACCACTCATGCATGCTGATGGCCACTGGCCATTAGCAGGGACCCAGGGCTGGTTGTGGACACTGAACAGGGCAAGGCCCGGTTGCCCAAGCCCCTGGGGACTGAGTCGAGGGTCACCCTGCTGCCTGCAGCTCAGAGACAGAGACGGAGGGCATCTCAGAGGCAGAGACGGAGGGTGGCTCAGAGGCAGAGATGGAGGCGGCTCAGAGATAGAGATGGAGGGCAGCAGTGGGGGAAGAAAGGCTTTCATCTAGGCTGCTAGCACTCACTGTGTTCCTGCCATATGTACCTGGAGCTGCACTGGGTGTTAAAGA
This sequence comes from Saimiri boliviensis, assembly GCF_048565385.1. NCBI lineage: Eukaryota > Metazoa > Chordata > Mammalia > Primates > Cebidae > Saimiri > Saimiri boliviensis. The sequence continues at coordinate 21,354,593 of NC_133456.1, forward strand.
AACGGGACAAGATGCACACGTGCCTGCTGTCAGACTCAGTCTGGCAGAACACGTGTGCCCAAGAGATGGTTAGCAGCCACTCGCTTTCTGGAAGGAGAGGTCTGGGTGGTGCCTGGGCAAGTAAGGCAGGCCCAGTGGAGCGAAGTTAGGATGAGAACAAGATGAGGGGGAAAGAGGGCCAGGCAGAGGAAACAGCCTATGCCAAGGCCCAGAGGCCAGTGGCAGAGGAGCTAGAAGGAATTCTTCGGGGTGGCTGGAGTGTGGGCATGGAGGGAGAGCTGGGGCAAATGAGGGAGGAAGTGGGGCGCAGCTCCTGCTGATGCTGCTGGCCACACCGAGGAGCTTGGGCTGTATCTGCTGTCGCTGGGAGCCAGAAAAGGGTTTTGAGCAGGGAAGTGGCTTACTCTGCACCGGGGGGAGGTCGTTATGGCAGCAGAGATGGTGTGAGGCCTGAGCCAGTCCTTTCCCAAGGAGAGAGACCCTTCCCTTGGGTTGAGACCTGTCCTGGTCCCAGAAGCCCCCACCCTCCAGAACTCAGGACCCCTCTTCTGACCACGCCCACCTCTCCGCAGGGATGTTTCATCTTCTCGCTCGTCAAGTACGTACCCCTGACCTACAACAAAACATACGTGTACCCCAACTGGGCCATCGGGCTGGGCTGGAGCCTGGCCCTTTCCTCCATGCTCTGTGTTCCCTTGGTCATCATCATCCGCCTCTGTCAGACCGAGGGGCCATTTCTCGTGGTGAGTGCTTGGGCCCAGCGCCAGGGGAGGTGGGAGAAACGAGACCAAAGGTAGCTATTGTCACTTTGCTGCATGACCTCAGGCAAGTCACCTGCCCTCGCTAAGCCAGTTCCCTCACCCGCCCAGTGGATCAGCTTGTGGGCAGGAGAATGCACTGTGGGAAGATGGGAAGCAAGTGCAGTTCCGTGGGAGAGGCTTTACGGAGACAGGAGCAGGGCTGTGGGCGAGGAGGAACTTGCCAGGTGGGAGAATGTGGGAGGGAAGAGTGTTCCTGGTGTTGGCGGGGTGGGCATGGGCAGTGAGGCTGGAGAGGTGACTGTAGCTTTGGATGCCAAGCTAAGAGCTGGGGCTTTATCTTGGGACCAGTGGGGCCGTGTTCCTGAAATGATGAAACAAAGCCAGGATCCTGGGGAGGAAGCCTGAGCCCCACCCAGATGCCGCCTCTTATTGTGGAGCCAAATTTAGGATCATCCCAGGCCCTGCTGGGGTCTTCTCTGTATTTGTGGCAGCAGCCAGACCTCTGCCCCTATGCCTGCCAGGGCCTCCCCTGGCCCCACCTACCTCCAGCCTCCTCTCAGAAATTCCTCCAACAGCTCTGGAGATCCCAGGCCCTGGCAAAGCCCTGGCTCTTTCCAAGAAATTCTTTTCTCAGAATCTCCCTTAACCTTTTGAGCTTGGGCTGGCTCCAAGAGTGCACTGTTTTGTTCTGGGCTGTTTTTATTGTTATTCTCTTTTAAAAATCTGGAGCCAGGATGTCCTGGGGTCCTGGCTACCTCTGTGGGCTGGGTCCTATTTCCTCCTGGGCAGGAGAATGGCCTGGAGATGGTGCTGGTGGTGGGGGAGGGAGGGGAGACTGAGGAAGCCAGCAGGGACAGAAAGAAATCCTTGAAAATGAGGAGGCCCCTGGGGTTTTTCTGGAGTTCTAGACCCGTTCTATTTTTTTCAAAGGATAGAGGGCAGGACCACAACCGGCCTTCAGCCAGAACGCTGAATGGCCCTTTGAGCTGTTAACAGACTGAAATACTGGGCCTAGGGACAGACAGGGAACAGTGATTGTCCTGAGCCCTCCAGGTGCCCCCTCAATACTCCAGGCCAACCCAACCAGAATTTCCAGAATGTCCTTACTGTCCAGAAACCAGAGGCTTCCTTAGGGCACAGCAAGGGTCTCTAAGGTTCTGATTGGTCTAAGGGTCTCTAAGGTTCTGATTGGTCAGTGCCCACAGCAATTACATACCATTGGTTCAGGGGACACCCGACAGGTCACTAACTTAGTGTCCTTTAAAGCCTCATTTTAAAATATTGGTCCAGCCCACATTTAGAAGTTTGGGTGGAATGGGGTTGGCATGGGGGAAAGAGGTGGGGAATAGGTGAGGGCAGGCTCCACCCCATACTGGTACCCTGTCCTCGTGTGCCAATCTGACTTCACCAAAACCCCCTCTGAAGGCAGCTGAGCCACCATCTGTCTCTTTTCCCGTGTGCCCCTCCGGGGCTCCCACCTGCACAAGTAATCAAGGTGTCCTCCCATCCATGAGCTTCTGTCTGAGCCAGGTTCTGGCAAACCCAGACCTCTGTCCCAGGATGACTCCAGCTGTGCCTGACCCTCCTTCATAGGCAGAGCGCCAGGTGGCTGCCTAGGGGTTTGTCTCTCCTCCATCCTCCCATGCACAGCGCATTGTGTGGACATGGAGAGGCAAAGTGATAGAGGGAGAGCTGCCAGGTGGCTCAGGTGAGGGAAGCCACGAGGTAGGACTGGGAGCAAACTGGAGAAGGTGCTGAAAGAAGGGAACCCGAGCCCGCAGTTGCCAGATCTTGCAACTTTTTAAGAAAAGATGGAAAACTAGATTTAAAAAAAAAAAAAAAAAAAAACAGGGTCTTGCTCCTTTGCCCAGGCTGGAGTGCAGTGGCACAATACCACCCTCAAACTCCTGGGCTCAAGCGATCCTCTTGCCTCAGCCTCCTGCGTAGCTGGGACTATAGGCACATACCACCATGCTTATAGTCCCAGCTTTTATAAAAGCAGCTTTTAAAAATTCGTAACATACCTAAGTTGAATGTAAATGCCTAGAAAGAGGGCTTTTTTGTTGTTGTTCTTTTGCAACTGCTGGCATATTCGAGTCTCTGAGTGGACACTTGGCAAGAGGTGGGCTGGGGGTGGGAATCTGAGCCCCAGTTCTGACATGGATTTTCTGGGTGTCCTCGGAGAGGGACCCTCAACCACCTATGAGGACAAAACTCACCCTGCTCAGGAGTAATCTAGAATACCCATGCAGCTCCTCCTCCTTGGAAGGGCAGCTCAAATATAAGAGATGTTCTCCAAGGCCTTAAGACAGAAACCCTCCTGGGAGAACTGGATACCTTCAGGGAACTAGGGAAGATCTATCTCTGCAAGAAGGCAGGAAGTGTAGCTTATGGGAGGCTGAGGAGTGTGGAGCTTCTCCTTGGGGAAGGTAGGAGCCATGGAGGTTTAAGACAGTTGTCTAATTCAGGGCATACACAGGACAGGAACTAAGCTGCTGCTTTGCAAGGCAGAGAAGTCGGGGAGGGAATCACAGGGAGGCGTATTTCAGTTCCATAGAAGAATAAAGCACAGAAGCTTGAGTCCCCCATCCCTGGAGGAACGTAAGCAGGGGTTGGCCAAGGAAGGAAATTACCAACAGGAATTCTGCCTTGAGTCAGGGCCTAGCAGAACTTTAGGAGCACCTTAGTTGAATTCCGTTATTTCCAAAAAGGACAAAAACAGGAGATCCAGAGAAGGTGTGAATTGGCCAAAGACCACACAGCACATCAGCCAGTTCAGGAGGAGGCAGATGACCCTGGCGAAGGGGAGACCAGGCCACCTGACTTTTCCTCCCCAATCCTGTCTTCCTTCTTCTAGAGAGTCAAGTACCTGCTGACCCCAAGGGAACCCAACCGCTGGGCTGTGGAGCGCGAGGGAGCCACTCCATACAACTCTCGCACCGTCATGAACGGCACTCTCATGAAACCAACACACATCATTGTGGAAACCATGATGTGAGCTCTCTCGGGTTGACGGGGCCGGCCGCTTTCCTGCTGTTTACTAACATTAGATTCTCATAGGACCAGGTTTACAGAGCTTTATATTTGCACTAGGATTTTTTTTTTTTTTTTGTAATTGTCACAGAAAATGTAATTGTGTGTATGTGTGGGGGTGTATGTGTGTGTATCGCGCGTGTGTGTATTTTGTTTTGATTTGGGGGATATTTTGTACAAAAAGAAAACCCACGGGAAAATGTCCGTGGAGAGGCAGAGCTTTCATACTGAATTAGATGTATTTTATGGGAATTTGGTAAATTTTTCTTTGTATTTTTTTTTTTTTTACATATAAGTATATATACACTTAGAGATTGTGATATACTTCTACCACTTGAATCGATCTTCTTGCCAGCAATAGATCTCATTTTCAAAAGCAATTCTTCGGTGCTGTGTAGCTGGCAGAAAGTTCTGTCCAGCAAACGCAGGATGGAATTTTCCTGGGACTCCAGACCCATCTTAAGGTGGTGTACCTTCCAAATCCTGGTTCAGATGGAAGAAAAATAGCAGGCCAGCGGATCCACTAGCTGGCAGACCCAGAGGGAAGGAGAAAGGAGGGTGGTGAGGAGATACCTTATGAATCTTGGCTTAGCGAAGAAGAAAGATGCCAAACGAATGAACCAACCCTTCACATAAAGGAGACTGGCTAAAGCTGAATGAAGAAGCCCTATAGCAGAGTCTCATTCTAAGAGCAGTAGAAACTTGCACCAGATGCAAAATCCTACTTTTAATTTTGAGATGGTGGGTGGATAGTCAATAGACCGTCAGAACCAATGGCCAGAGAGGGAGCAGCTAGAGATCCAAGAAGGCTGGCAGGAATGGGGCTGACAACTTGACCTCGAGAGTGGTGGCCAAGGCACGGGGGGCCACAGTCCTTCCTGGGGCATTGGAGGCAGAGAAGGACCAGAGGTCCTCCCGGCAGGAGCTGGGGTTTCAGGGCTCAGATAAGTCTGTTGCATTTGAACGGGGTCATAGCAGTTTCTGGTCATGCCCCAAGCAACATCTCAGGATCTCTTAAAGTTGCCTGCAGGAATGAAGCATGACACACCTGTTGAGGGATGAGGGAAGCGGTGGGGAGGTGAGTGGACCAGAGGATGTGGGCACCAGATGAGCAGATGGGCCCAGTGTAGGGGAGGGGTGCTTTCTTTCCTCATCTTCCCACCCTCAGCTCTGTGCTCATCTCCCAGAGCCTGGGAGACTCCTGCCAAGCCTCATTCAAGATGCCACCCCGGGCTGCCCTGGCACCTAGCAAAGCACACCAAGAGCAGCTTTTGAGTCTGGTTCCTCCACTGGGGGAAGTGCTCCCAGTTCAGAACAAGGGCAGCCCGTAGTGCTGACCTAGGCTATAACAAAGCTCTTCACTTCAAAACCCCTGCAATAGCTGGTGTCAGACATTCACCACGTGGGAACCCAAAAGAGAAGGCCAAGGAGAGTTTTCTAGAAGGTTGGGATTGTCAGGATCCTGGCCCCCACAGAACTGGCTTGACCAAGAGCCTTATGTAGAGCAGAGGTTGTCTCTGAACCAGGAGAGAAGGTACTACACCTTTCAAACCCCGTGGGCGGACACACCCCACCCAGCCCCTATTTGGACCTAAACTGTGCCGTTTGAACAGTCACTTCCAAGCTCAGTCTAAATGGAACCGAAGCATGATCACGCACAAAGGCAGTGACTGCCTCGAGGGGTGCAGACTGGAGAGTTTTCACAGCAGGGGCTCTTGGAACTCTGGAAACCCCCTTTTTAAATTCGGGAGGAGGAGTAAGCCTTTGATGCGCCCCTCCCAAGGGGCAATTCTGAACCCCGTCTTTGGCAAGCATACACATTTCACTGTTTCCAAAGCTATCTACTCTGCCAAACAACACCCAGTCCTATTCCAAACTCTCCCTGATTCTAACCTGTTCTTATTTTTGTATGTATTTATGGTTGTGGTGTCTGATTTGATTTTACTGTTTTTCCCTGATTTTATGGAGTAGCGTCATGACCTATTTTCCTTTGTCTTATATAACTTTAGTAAACTAACCACTGTCAATGACTGAGGGCAGGTGGCACGTGGGGAAGAGGGGGCTTGGCACGCAGTGGCTACCTGGGCATTTGTGGTCGTTTCATGCTCTGTCTCCCTAGCAGGGGCTCCTCCCCGGGTGAAAGGCCACAGTATTTTCGGTTGGTAGGCGAATTGCAACATTCTGGACGTGGCCTGAGGAGGGCCTCTTCTTCTAAGATTCCCAGACCAAATTCTAGACCAAAGACATATGCAGACCAAGTCCCCAGGCCCCGCCTGGAAGGAAGGCCGGCCACCTTCCCCAAGCCGTTCCTCGACCCTCCCCCGAGGCACCTGTCTCCAATTGCAGCCCTCTCACCCAGCCCTGGCTCTGTGTGCAGAGCATAGCTCTGCGAGTACCTGTGTAATAATGCTCAACCTTCATGTCTCCGTATAAACGAAACTCCATGAGAGCTCGTGACTCTGGTCCACTTGTCTATAGAGAATGGACAAAGTGCTTCACCTGCTTTCTGCTTGGGATGGATCAGAAATGCTGGTGCCCACACATAGCCCAGCCAGCCAGATCTGGAAAGGAAGTGAGGGGGTTGTTTGAAGCAACTTTTTAAGATGAAGAAATGGGAGATGCTGTGTTGAGATGGGCCATGCTAGGGCCACAGTGGAGATTCCTGACTGCCAGGGAGAGAAGGGCCTCTGGGGTTCCCTAACCCAATGCTCTTGTTGTAAATGAGGAAACCTAAGGCCCAGGGAGGCACTGTGAGCCAGGAACGGAGCTGGACTTTCTTGAAGCAGCTCTAGTGGCAGGTTCTCCGAGGTAGGTGCAGGCTGTAGTGAGGGTAAGACCAGGGCTACATCAAGCAACATCTTCAAGGTCTTCCTGACAACCGAGGACAAGCTTTTATGAAAAAGGAAATGCCCTGCCCCCCATGTTCAGGGATAAGGGGAGCAGCAGCACCCACACTCCCACCATCCTCGCAGAACAACAGGGCCCATGCTGTGGCTTGGTGAGCTGGGTGACTGGCCTCAGGTAGAGGTGGCGAGCACCTGTACACCCCAGCCCTGCACAGGTACGCCCTTCTTCCTCCCAGCAGCCCTCAGTGAGATTGGAATTGAGATCCCTGTTTGTGCAAGAGGGAACTGAGATGCAGAGAAGCCAGAGGTGGGCCGGATCCTTAGGCAGGATTTAGATGAAGTCACCCTGGCTCCAGACTGACCCCAAGTCTCTGCGGGGAGTTCGCAGGCAGCAGGAAGTGGCCTTGGATGCTCTCCTTCCAGGACAGCATAACCCCTTGGGCCATGTGCAGCCCCTTCACTGCCCCCAGGCCCCCAGCACACCCCCAAAGTCAGTGAGAAAGCACAAGGCAGAAGCAGAGCATGCCCCCCCAGCCCAGCTCAGGGCATTCTTGTATCTTCACCCGGGTACTGTCACCCAGTGATTCCCCGCCCAGCCAGCATCTCCCAGCACAGCCCCTCTCCCTGGGGAAATGCTCTGGGCAGCCAATCTAAAGGCAGAGGCACCTTACCACCCGTCCCCCAACACCCGAGACTCAGACACAAGCCAGGAGAGGACCCAGGAGAAAATCCTTCAAGGTGGCCTGAGGTCCCCATCCATCCCTCAGACCCCTGTGGTCCCAGGCCAGGCTGTCTGTGTAGATGTGGTAAATACCTCTGTGTGCAAAGTTGAAGTACAAAACCACAAGACTAAACAAAACAAACCCAGAGAGCAAAACTTGTAGACGTGGGCAGTCCAGAAACCAGGGGGCAGCCGCCTCCTTTCCTCCTCTCCCTGACTCTCAGAATATGTATTGTTTTAATAGGAAGCAGTTTTTCATTGTTCTCTTGTGGATGTCACTACAGACATGTTCTGACGTGTTCTTTGAGGAATGGAGCATCCTGTTATATATTTGGCTTCAAATTGAGATGTTGGTTTCATTTTTTTTTTAACCCAATTAATCTTCCAATCCCTAGCAACTGTGACTCTGTATTTAGCACAAGAGAAAGCTGAGAACGTGGGTCTTGCCTCCTTCCAGAAATATGTCTGGCTCATCAGGACATTTTTTTAACACTTCAAAATATTTTTAAGGTATTTTAAACTTTTATAAAAAAAAAAAAAAAAATCAACCAACAAGAGACTCTTCTGAGGAGGAACATTTGTATTTGAACAAGATCCGTGGTGTGTAGTTCAGTCCTGCAGTATACAGCGTTTGTGTATAAATGTTTTATGATATGATTCCCTGTATTTTGCAGGGGTTTTTTTCTCTTTTGCTTTTTAGATAAATATGTATATCGATATTTTAAATTCATCTTTGCTTTTTTTAGAGGAGTTTGTAATCACCTTATAACATGAAAATAAACATTTCCTTTTTAAAATCCAACATGTGTGGGGGTTGTGTTCTGGTGAGGCATTGTCCCCTGCCACGTTTGGCAAATGCTTTACATTTTACAAAGGGCTTCCCATCCAATCCCAGGACGCTCCTCAAAGGTAGGTATTATCCCAGGTTAGAGACTCCGACACGGAGGCTCACAGGAAGCAGCTTGCTCGCTCAGGGGCACAAGGCTAGTCCATGAAAGATTCTGGATTTGCACCCAGGCCCATGAGCTCGTGGTCTGCTCTGACTGGCTCTACTGATTCTACCTGCTACATGCCTGGCCCTGTACAGCTGGGAGATCTGGCAGCAATCACCCGAGCCTCAGTCTCCCCATCTGGAATAAACCCGTTGTCCCCATCAAGGCCACCAGGATGATTGGAGGGGATGCTTTTAGCCTTTGGTGCTCACCTGCTGCTGTCAGTCCCTCCTTTTTAGTCTTGGGCTGCCCTCCTGGAAGGGTGGCCGGGTAGGGGAAGGAGCTAATCTGATTGTCCTTCTCCCACTCCCCCGCCACCAGGTGCAGTCACTCATTAACACCCAGTTAGGGGCTCTCTGGCCTCAGAACTGGTCTGTGTTTGGGGCAGCCTTCCTGCTCACAGCCTCCCCCACCCTTTGGGTTGGACAAAGTCAGGAATCAGTCAAGTCCTTTGCCCAACTAACCAGTCAAAATTCTCAGTAACTCATTTATAGACAACGTTGAATAGACCACCACCGTACCCCCATTTTCTGGCTCTTTCTGACAGCCTCTGCCTCCCTCCCTCCCTCTCTATGTGTCCTGGCCATGTGGCTTGTGTTCAAGCCCTGGTTCCATCCCTTGCTACCTGTGTGGCCTTTGGCAAGTTACTCAAACTCTCTGTGCCTGTTTCTTCATCTGTCATGATGAGACAAGAATAGAGCCCACCTCCAAAGGCTGCTGGGAGGATCCAGCAAGTTCTTACCAAGCGCTCAGAGCAGTGCCTGCTACCTGCCTCGGCCTTTCCCTGCCTGCACCTCTCCCAAGGTAGGATACTCACTTCCTGGGAAGAAGCTCTTCCTGTGATCACAGAACTGTGCCTGGCCCCCACCCCCCACCCCCTGCAGTGGGGCCTACACCTGGCCTCTGGGTCTCAGGCCCCACAGCTCACCTGCTCTAGACACCCTCTGGACACTCCAGGGCAGCAGGTGGACCCCAGGGCAGCAGCTGGACCCCAGGCCAGCCTCCTGCCACTACCTTCCCACCCTGGGCTAAAGAGACTCCACACACAGGCACCATTGTCTGCCTCTGGTCTTCCACTGCACAGAGAATCAAATCCATTCCCCCTACCCATGCCTTCTAGACCACTCCCTTCTACCTCTAACCTAGCCTCCACCCCATTCCCTCCCAGGCCTTCTCTTCTTTGAAACCGCCAAACTCATTCCTACCTTATGGCCTTTGCACAGTTGGCTGTGCCCGCTGCCTGGAACACTCTTCCTGTAGGTCTCCAGGGAGGCTGGCTCCTGCCTTCAGGTCTCATTGCAAATGATGTCTCATGAGAGAAACCCCTACTAACATTCTAAGCTAAAGCCCCTCACCCTGGTCCCTCTAGCCCATTACTCCCTCTTCTTTGTTTTTGTTGTTGCACTTTATGCCTTTTGAAATCATTCTTTATTTGCTTACTTGTTCATTGTCTGCCTGCCACCAGAATGTGCAGACATGACCTAAATCTGTCTGATTCATATCGTATGCCCAGGGGCTGGATGATGGAAGCAAACGTCAAACTTTTTGAATTAATGAATTCATCAAAAGCAGGTGAGATGTCATGAGACCCATACAGACGCTGACTCTTGCCAACCCATGGGTTTTTTGTTTTGTTTTTTTTTTTAAAAAAAGCAAACACCCTACTCTAGGTGGATTTAAATAATTTTATTTTAAAAAATAGTCCCCATAGCACTTACCCCCAAGCCACTGCAACCCCTGGTGGGACAAAAACCTAGACGAGGGCCCCAAACAGACCATAGGCGGCCTTTGCAATACAACCCCTTGGCATGTTGTGCTTCCCAATAGTCCTAAGAAAACCCGATGTAGAAAAATACTTTACGACGAATATGTTCTAATCTAAGCCAGAGAAAAATACAGCTTTGGGGGAGGAGGCAGGTAGAAGGGGACATGTCACAGGGGCTGTTCCCAAAATGCATAGGCAGGCAGGACGCTCGCTGGGGAAGGGTGTCAGGAAATGTCAAGTCTGGGATGAACCATCCCCATGAGAAGCCAGGAGAAATATTGCATATGAGGAGGCCGGCGTGGCTGGGAGGCCCGCCGCAGGCCTGATTGCATACGTTTGGGAGAATGGCAGAGGCCTCAGCCCGAGGAGGGAGACAGGGCATTGGTTAGAGAAATGGGTACATCTTCCCTCGCCTGGAGTCCTGGAGTCAATGCAGTTTTCCCAAGCCAAGAGGCCCTGAGAGTGTGTCCTATTCAGCACTGTTGCTTAGTAGAGGTCCAGAGAGGCTGAGCCACCTGTCCAAGGTCACACAGCTATGGCTGCTTGTGTCCAGAAGCCACACCTGTCCTGTGCCATGCTTTCCCTCACCTCCAAAAGTGAGAGCTCTTGGCTTTCGTTGACAGGCAGTACCCTTTCACCTTGGGCTGAGAACACAGGAATCCAAGATGGCAGAGGCACCGGGCCCCAGGCACAGGCATGCCGGGCCCTCAGGGAGGGTGCCGAGGGGCAGGGCCTGGGGAGGTGAAGGGGAGGGGTGAGGGGGGCAGGCCCCCTGGAGATAGTGTGGGCAGGTCCCCAAGGAGGCCTTGGTGGGCCGGCAGAGATGGTTCTGGCCCTGACCAGGAGGCCTATGTTTGCTCAAGACTGTCCACCCATGATCTTCCAGAGGGGCTGGGGGTCCAACACAGACTGGGTCACTCAGCAAACAGATAAAAGCCCCAGGGTGAAAAGAACAGGCCTCTTGACTCCTCGTCTGTTCCCTCAAATGGAAAAGCACTTTTCTAGCCTCCAGGCACCCCGGGTTGGAGATAGTTGGAGGTGGGAGTGGGTGCCCCGTTTTCCTGAGATGCCTGTGAGAGCTGGGCAGGCAAAGCACATCCCCAGCCCCGACTTCACCCCCTACCCACTCCACCCCAGGCACCACTCGCCAGACCACCAGGGAGGCCCGCACCCTTCTCAAAATGAAGAGGGTCTCTGATTTGTGGACACTGAGGACAACAATTTTAAGGGATGCTGGTGCTTCCAGACTTCAAGTGGGAATAGACTTATTTGAATGAGCACTTTGGACACCCTCCGCTGGGCAAGAGTGTCCCATCTCTTTCTTCGGCCTCTCTGCCATCTCCCTCCCTCCACTGATCTGGCTGTAAAGAGGAGTGCTACTGCTTCCCAGGTCCTGTGTCCATCGCTTTTCAATCTTCATTGGATGGCAGGCGAATGAAAGTGCCAGGGTCTTTTGTCCCAAAATGACCCCTCCCACGTGGAGGGGTTTGGGCTGAGTGGGTGTGCAGATGGGTCAGCAGCCACATGATCTAAAGAAGAAGCAGGAGGGCTGAGCCCAAGGCCCACAAAGCCTGCCCAATGGGCCCAGAACTAGTCTCAAGTCCCAGAAGCTTCAGACCAAGATACTGAAATGAAAGACTCACCACTTTCAGAATCAAAGGGCCAGCACTTCCTGGGATCCCAGATGCCCCAACTTAGAGTCTCCTAAGTGGGGACCAGACTGGGAATCTCAGAATCTCAGGTCTGGCAAGCCCCAAAGTCCCATTCTGGAGAAGAGGAGCTGCGCTCCCAACTGAAGCAGCATCCTTCCTGGCAGCTGAGTCTCTAGATGAAGTGGCTCCCCTCTAGGAAGCCGATGCCCTGAGTGTGTGTGCATGCATCATGGGAGTGCCTCATGCCCCAGTGCATGACTGCGCTGGGGTATCCAGCTCCCGCCTGCTCACGTCCTGTGACCCAGAACTCACTCCTCCTCGCAGCTTATTCCAGCTCCATGGCTCTGCTGGGAGAAAATGCTCCCTACATCTTCGACCTCTCCACAGAGGTCCCACAGGGACCCGGAACAGCCCCCAGGCCTCTCTCCTCTCGGCTGAGCAGCCCGTCCCAACCCTTCCTAAGGGAGGCTCCTCTGGGCATCTTGGAGACCCAACTTAGCAAGAGACCCCAGTTGTCATTCCAACTAGGATGGACCTCCCTGCCTGGCACCCCCATCACCACAGACCTGGGGAACAGAGACCAAGCCTCATCCCCAGCTCAGGGTCTGCCAGACCAACAGATGGATGAATGGGTGGCCATTTCTCCAGCCCAGCTATGTGTCTAAAAGCCAGGATCTGCCTGGTGGCCCCTTAGGAGTCCAGCCCATGTGCTGACTTCAGAGCATCCGGGGACTGCTGGGGCCTGGCGCTCGGGGGGCCGGCCTGCTGTGTGCCAGCGTGTTGCGGCTGATGACCAGCTCCAGGACATTGCCCGCCTCGGCCAGGAGTGGCACCGCCAGGCAGCAGTCGAAGTCCCGTGTGCGGACGTGGTTGACCTGCATGGGACATAACCAAGGGAACAGAGCCGAGATGTCAGCCGGGCTGGGCTGAAGGGGACGAGAGCCAATGTGATGTCCTAAAAGTGGGCCCTGCCCCCGCCTTGGCACAAGCCCTGACATCTCCAGCACCACACACAGAGGAACATGCTTCCTCTCACTCTCTCAGTCCTTCCGTGACGGTTCATCAAAGTGAAAGTCCTAGGAAGCGGGGAGGGGATACCTCTCATACCCCTCTAACTCTTCCTGCTTTTCTCCCTTTCTCCCATGAAAGAGCAGACCACAGAGAGCCTACTGCCTAGAACTGTGTGATGTGACACTGTCTTCTTTCTATTTTATTTGCATTTTACACCCACTTCCTATTTCAAAGCAAGGGTTGCTAGATTTTTCAACTCTTAATGGAGACAGAAAGTTTCCTTTCAAAGTAAACGTAAGTTGAAAAAGCGCCATCAATTTAGAGAAAACACGATTTGAGTAAATTTCATATAAATACGGCAAAAACCACACTGAGGGCATGAGAATAGCCAGGGCATGAGAATGGGCGGATGGGGGTGCCCAGCACAGAATGCGGCACATCTCTCAGGCTCCCTCTCGGTCAGGAAGGTTACATGAGGGGTTTGGTCCATCAGCTGTGAAGCAATGTGGTGAGTGCTGCTTGCGGGTGAGGGCAGAAAAAAACCTGCGTGTGACTTTACAGTCTGTTTCCTCTGCTGTGGAGTCTGAGGAGGCCACGTATCTTAGAGGGTCAATTCCAAGATGGGTGGATGCTCCATCAGCCCTGGGAGAGGAAGGCCCCCACCGGCCCACAGTGGGCATGGGGTGTAAGTAAAAAGGTCTGTGTGTGCTCGGCCTCTGAGGCTCAGGGTGCTGGGGCCCACAAAGCAGCTTAGGCTAACCTGACTCAAGACGACTGGCATTGTCGTGCCCTCTTCACAGCCCATAGATACAGGCTCTTTCCCCACCCTCAGCTCCCACTATGGCCCCCCTGCCCCAGCATTACCTGAAGGACCCTGTCCAAGGGACGGAGGCCCCCCCGGTGGGCTGGCCCATCAGGGCGCACAGTGTGGACGTAGACACCTTTTTCCAGGAGGCCATCCGAGACACTAAAACCGAAGTCATTCCGCATGGGGTCCTTGTGCAGTGTCACCTGGAAGCAGCAGGAGGAGGAGGTTCCTGGAACTCTGACCTTTGCCCCCAGCCTCCCACAATAGCCCAGGTCCCTCGGTCTGGCATTCAGTGCCGCTGGCCAGTCACACTGGGTCTTCAGTGCCCCTGGGTCTTCACCCACTCCGGTCCCCCTCCCTCCTCTCTCCCCCAGCAGATGCTCCAGGCCACAACACTCCAGCACAACGGAGCCCTTAGGAGTGACTTCCTTTTAGCCCTTCCTCAGTCCTCTGGCTCTATCAGGGAGGAGACCTGGCCAGGGCGCTGTTCCCTCCCCTGACCCTCACTCACTCCCATTTACCAAAGAGCTGCTCAGAGCTTCTGATGGCCATTGGTTAGGGGTTGTCCTCCTCCATGTATCTTATTTTTATATAGTGACCTATAGATGGCACAGGACACTGGCTTCTCATTGAAGGTAGTGATGTGAAGGTGTTAGATATGTAAAAGTCACATCCACACATAGAAGGGTTTATATGTGCGTATGATATATAAACTAAGGCCAAGTGCAGTGGCTCACAACTGTCATCACAGCACGCTGAGTGGGCAGATCATTTGAACCCAGAAGTTTGAGACCAGCCTGGGCAACAGGTGAAACCCTGTTTCTAAAAAAATACAAAAATTGGCCAGCTCTAGTAGTGCACGCCTGTGGTCCCAGCTACCTGGGGGGCTGAGGCAGGAGTCACTTGAACCCAGGAGGTCAAGGCTCCAGTGAGCCATGATTGCACAACTGCACCCTAGGCAACAGAGCCAGACCCTGCCTCAAAAAAATACATAGATAAAATAACTTAAGTGGGGAAAAAAGCACATCTACTTAAAGAAAAATAATAATAATAGACAAGTGTGTATCACAGGTGTGTGTGTCACCCAAATGACGAGCATTTTAGAAAACTCAACTAGGTTTTGTGGTGGAGGAGAATAAAGCCCCGAGAGAGGCAGGGCCCCTCTGGAGTCCCACGGCGGCGCTCATGGCGCCAGGACACGGGTCCAGGTCTCCTGTGCTCACCCCTAGTGCCCACCTTATGCATCTCCAAGGGTGTCGGCAGTAGCAGTTCCTCCATCTCTGCAGTGGAGGCTCGTACCTCCCGGCCCCTCTGCCAAGGCCGGTGGCCAGACCTGCCCTCGAGGGCCACCCTCTGCACGGTGCCTGTCATGATGGATGCCTGCAGGGACACGGCCCTTCTTTCAGATGCTTGTTGGCTCGCCGCAGCAGGCAGTCAGCATGCGCTGACACCTACTATGTGCCAGCCACAAAGGGCGCAACAGTGAACAGGACAGACGTGGTCCCTGCCCATTGGGGCTGGGTCCAACAGTGGTGGAGTGGAGGGTCATGAACCAATCATACTAACAATGAGAATAACCATCACTGGCGCTTCATCATTCGCGCTCACCCAGAGCTAGGTCAGTTCTTAGCACTTTACACCTGTAATTCCTTTTATTCTCTACAGTACAATGAGGCAAGTAAATACCTTTTTTTTTTTTTTTCACTTTACAGATGAGGAAACTATTTATTTCCTTAGAGAGATAAATAAGATTTGAACCCAGAGTCTAGTTCCAAGGTCAAGAGTCTTAACCACTCTGCTACATGGCTAATCACAAACATAAATAGGATAAAATTATGCACTGCAGTAAGTGTTACAGAGGTGAGGAGCTCCAGAAGTGAGAGCCTGGGACAGGTGGCCCTGGTCCTGTGTGAAGGATCGGGGAAGCATCCAGAGCTGAAATGGAAAGGACAAGGAAGAAGAGGCCAGGGGAAGAGTCCCTGGCAGAGGCAACATCATGTGCAAAGCCCTGCGGGGCTGGGAGGCAGAACACCTGAGGTCAGGAGTTCGAGACCAACCTGAGCAACATGGCAAAGCCCTGTCTCTACTAAAAGAAAGAAAAACAAAAATTAGCCAAGCATGGTGGCATATTCCTGTAGTACCCAGCTACTTGAAAGGCTGAGGCAGGAGAATTACTTGAACCCAGGAGGTGGAGGTTGTAGTGAGCCGAGATCATGCCATTGACTGCACTCCAGCCTGAGCGACAGAGTAAAACTCCATTAAAAAAAAAAAAAAAAAAAAAAAAAAAAAACACCTTGAAATAAGTCTGTTTACAGGGGTGTCCAAACTTTTGTTTTCCCTGGGCCCTATCAGGGCAATTGTCTTGGGCCACACATAAAATACACTAACACTAACTGATGAGCTTCAAAAAAAAAAGTAGAAAAAAACCTCATAATGTTTTAAGAAAGTTTATGAATTTGTGTAAAATTCAATGCTATCCTGGGCCACATGTGGGTCACAGGTTGGATGAGCTTGGTTTAGGATGTGTAGAAAAATAAGAAAATTAAAAGCAAAGCCATTTAAAAAAAAAGGCTATGAAGATTTAAAAAAACAAAAAATTATAGGAATAAAAGATGGAGAAGTTGAAACACAATATCTAAGAAATGAGTTACACAGTAGAATAAATACAGCCAAAGAGAGAACTCGTGAATTGCAAGACAGATTAAGGAAAGCAGCTGGTACACAGTACAGAGAAAATATGAAAGAAAAGTTAAGAGATATGGGGGGTAGAATGCTTGGAGGACAGGTGTCCAACATACCTTAACAGAAGGTGACAATAAGAAGGAGGCAATATTGAAAATATCATGACTAGGAATTTTCCAGCATAGAAGGCAAACGTGAGTCCTCAGACTGGAAAAACAGACTGAGTCTATAGTAAGACAAATAAACTCTTATTGAGACACTTCAGAACAAGAGAGCCAGCCATCACAGAGAAAGAAATCCTCAAATCTCCTGGAAAGAAAAGACACAGGACTTTCAAAGGAACAACAATGAACCTAACAGCAGCAACCATCATTGCCAGAAGACAACAGAATAATATCCTCAAAGCCCTGAGTAATTGCTTGATTTCATAGTCGACTAAACTATCATTTAAGAGCAGGGGTGAAATAAAGACACTTATAAACTTCTAAATTGACTGGCAAAAAAAGAAAAGAAATAAAGACATTTTCAGAACACAGAGCCTAAAGCAGTTTACCACCTAACAAGATTCTCAGTGAAAGAATATCTTCACGGATGAACTCAGAAAAAAAAAAAGGATATGCAAGAAGCAAAGGTGGTAAGAGAAATTAGTCAAATATTCTGATAAAGCCCCACGTTCATGAATTTTGAGCAATTTATAAACAAGTTGGGAGATGAGAGGAGATAGTCTGAGGAGAAGTGAAAGAATCCTATAGTGCATGTCTTACCAAAGAGGAGGACAAAGGCATTGCTTAGACTTGTTAGAAAAACCAAGTTAAGAAAAGATACTGAAAATGTAAGGTAAGGCCATGGCCTTACCTTCAGTGGTCTCTCCAAATAATTATTTAGCCATAAAAAAGGACGAAGTACTGACACATGCCACAACATTAAGCTAAGTGAAGAAAGCCAGGCACAAAAAAGTCAAATATACACTCCACTTTTATGAAATATCCAGAATAGGCTAATCCATAGAGACAGAGTAGATAGTAATTGCCAGGGGATGGGAAAAGAGAGGAATTGGAAGGTACAAGTTTTCATTTTGGGGTGTTGGAAATGTTCTGGAATTAGAGCCACTAAATTGTACACTTTAAACTGGTTAAAATTGCAAATTTTGGGCCGGGTGCCGTGGCTCACACCTCTAATCCCAGCACTTTGGGAGGCCGAGGCAGGTGGATTACCTGAGGTCAGGAGTTCAAGACTAGTCTGACCAACATAGTAAAACCCCGTCTCAAAAAAAAAAAAAAACACAAAAAACATAAATAAATAAATAAATAAAATTACAAATTTTATGTATGAATTTTTATCATGATAAAAATTTTACATTAGTATCATTTAAAAGGCACTGGACTAAAATTAAGAGAGACTTAAGAAACATATTAATTAGCTCCAAGCTGGATTAGACATTAGTTTGGACAATTTGGGTCCAACTGAGGAAATCTGAATATGGTCTTGGTATTAGGAAAGATTAAAATATACAGAAATGGAAAAATGAAGTAGCTAGCTAAAAAAGCAGTCTACAAACAGTACATACATCATGATTTCATTATCTAAAAATACACATAAACTAATTAAAGCAGTAACAGTGGTGATCTATGGGTGGTGGGAATGTTGTGTCCTTATGTTTTATTTTTACTTATTTTTTCATTTACTCATTTTTTTGATTTCTTATTTTGATTCTGTTTTGCTTATCCAATTTTGCGCCATACACATAAATAACTTCAGTAATAATAAAAGGTTTCAATGTAAAAACTGAATGTTGAAAGTGAAACAAATGAATTAAAGATAATCACTACAAGAATACAAACAAAATTTACAATTTCCAAATTGGAGATTGTGGAGAGAGTGAGCAGTAATGAAAAATGTATCAATAGAAAAAAAATGAAAGATGGATGATCAGGAAGAGTATAAAGAAAACAGAATAAATAGGAAGTATAAATTATATACTAGAATTAAGTTTAATTATACATTTTTTCAGGTATACCTCTGACTGAAAGGTTTAGTTATATTAGTAGTCACAATAAATATAAGTAGACTAAATTCATCTTTAATAAAAACAGAACACACTCTGTATAGTATACAACAGAAACACATTTAAAACAATGATACAGTAAATTTGAAAACAAGCACATTGACCAAGCACAGTGACTCACCCCTGTAATCCTAGCCCTTTGGGAGGCTGAGGCAGGTGGATCACTTGAGGCCAGAAGTTCAAGACCAGTCTGGCCAACACAGTGAAACCCCATCTCTATCAAAAATAGAAAAAAATTAGCTGGCCATGGTGGCACATACCTTTAATCCCAGTTACTCAGGAGGCTGAGGCATGAGAATCACTTGAACCCAGGAGGTGGAAGCTACAGTGAGCCGAGATTGCACCACTGTACTCCAGCCTGGGCAACGGAGTGAGACTCTGTCTCAAAAAAAAAAAAAAAAAAAAAAAAAAAAAATATATATATATATATATATATAGTACATTAGTAAAATTTGGGGTGCAGCCAAAGCAATACTTATAGATAAATTCATAGCTTTAAAAAATACTTTATTTGAAAATAAGAAAGACTGAAAATTAAGGTGCTAAGAAACCAAGAAAAGTATCATTACTTAAACATAAATAAAGTAAGAGAATATCAAAGCTAAACAAACAAATGAATAAACCAGAAAGTAATAAAGCCAAAAATGTGTTCTTTGAGCAACCTAGTAATTGGCAAGACTAGTGGACAGAAAAAAAAAAAAATGACCCCAATCAACAATATTAGGAATAAAAAGGGAGCAAAAGCACAGATAAAATAGAAATTTAAGTAAAATAAAATTGTTCTCAGAGTGGAAGCTAGATCCTCTCTAGATCCTCCTGGGCAGTTTGTTGTATTCACTGAGCAGTGCTGGCCTTACACAAAGCCACATTCACCTCTGGTTTCCCCTTATTTCCTGTGTTGTCACTGATGTTAACACCCACACGCTTCCACAGGGCATGCCCACAACCACATTCATGTATCACACCTACATACACAGATACTAAAACTGCCCTAGTGCACCTACATGGGCACACTCAAACACACGTGTTCTGAAATACACTCTGCAAGTGAGTGTGCATGATGAGCATGTTCCCATGCATGCATATACATCCGCTCTCAATGTACAAGATGATGTCACACATATTCCATGTCCACATAGATAATATGTAGTATCACAGTGCTCTCAATCACACTTGCACATGAGTCCATGCACAGTCTGTACATATGTGAAGACACCTTTCCCCAGCGGGTGCCCAGGTGAGTGCATACATACATGTTACACCTGAGCACGATCCCATCAACATGCCTGCCTCCCACTGCACACACACCAGCGTGCACAGCCCCAGATGCCCCACACAGGCCTGCAGGGCAGGTGGCCATACCTCCAGTTCCCTCAGCAGCTCTGACTGACCACATGACTCCAGGTCTTCGAGAGCTTCTCCAAACACTCGCCAGAAGCCCTCCTCTCGGCCAGGGCCAGGGGCTGGGCTGTAACGTAGGAACCAGAGAGCGTCAACTCCTGGCACGCGGGTGGGTGGGCTGGGGCCTGAGGAGTCTTCGGGGCCCCAGGGCCCAGTGCTGGGCTCGAGAGGCCATAGGGTAGGTGGGCGGGCAGGCAGGCAGGCATCCTCAGTGGCAGTTCTGGGGCCCCAGGGCAGTGGTTGGTGACACAGAATAAGGGAAAGACGCAGTTAGGGGCGACCAGGACTGTCGGTGGCCAGTTAGAACAGGGGCAGATGAGACGGGGTGGAGAGCGGTGACACAGGATGCCTGGGAAGAGAGACAGAGGACAAACAGACGAACAGACAGAGAGGAGATCCATGGTATAGCCCAAGAGGACGGCCCCTGGCCCCACCTAGACATGTGGCACCGTGGAACAGTGACAAGGACAGAGCTGGAGCCAGCAAAGACACAGATGGATGGAGAGGATGAAATATCTGTGCTGGGGAAGGGGTCGAGACCACCCATAACTCCCATCACAGGGTGTATGAACCGTTATCAGCTCTAACACTGAGTCTCAGAAAGTTAACAATTCACATGTTCACACAAAGCCACTTGCCAATTACAAAGGCCTTGGCAGTTACACGGCATGCTGTGGTTTGCAAAGCACTTGCTCTTTTATGAGGGCACACGGGCTTTGCTCTCTTAGGGAGCTTAGGAATGAGGATGTGCTGCCTCCTTCCCTTTCCATGTAACAGATGAAAAGACAGAGGCTGAAGGACACTTGCACCGTTCAAGTCAATTCCACAAACATTTCCTGAGCTAAGTCCTCTGCTGGGCACAGGGATATGGAGGAGAATAAGGCGTGGCCCCTGTTCTTATGGAGCTGAAAATGCATTTGCAAAATATACCTGAGCACCTACTAGGGGCCAGGCATGGAGCTGGGGTGCCACCAAGTAGAGATGACAGCTAAGTAATTAACCAGATAGACATGAGGTGGTTAGGCCAGCAGGAGACTTGTAGGAGCAGCTGTGGGTACCAGAGGGAGGGAGGAGTCCCTTCTGCCTGAGAAAGACAGGGAACTTCCCCAGAGGCAGGAGAATTTGAGCTGAGTTTTGCAGGATAAGTAGGGATTTCACCAAGAGAGACCAGAGGAAAGGCACTGAGGCGGAAGGACCGCCTGATCAAAAGCACCGCAGTGCAAGGGTGGCCTGGGCAGATGAGGAACAGCATTTCTCCACAGCCTGCTCTCTGCAGGTGCCTTCTCCAGTGGCTGAGCCACTCAGAGCCACACGGCACAGCCCAGGGCTGGTGCCGGTGAGCTGAGGGCCCTTGAAGGAGGCCATCAGGCCATCTGGGGTAAGTCAGGTGGGTCTGGGTTCAAGTTCTGAGTCTGCTGCTGCTCTCCTGAGAACAGGAGATGACCAGAGTTGGGAAAGGCAAAGCAGGCTGCTCCACCGTCCACACCTTCTACCCTCCGTGTCCTCCAGCAGTCTGCCCTTCCCTCTGTCTCAGTCTGGCTGAGGTGGCTCTGCTCAGTGCTTCTCTCCCAGGAGGTACTTCCTCAGGAGCCCACCAAGATCCTACATTTCCCCACCACTTTGGCACAGGCACCCTCGCCCACTCCAGACAAGTCACCATGGCTCCCTCCTCCTTCATGGTGCTCCCACCACAGACCTCGTTGGCGGCTCCCAATCCTCCTCCTCCTCCTCCTCCTCAGGGAAGCTCTCATCGGCAGGGGTTGGGGTATAGCTCGTCCTCCGGGGCTCGGTGGGCGGAGGGCTGCCCCTCAGCCGGCCAGACCTCCACTCCTGCAGGGTCACTCCCCGGGCTGCCGTCTGTGGCGTGTAGGACCCTGGCGGTGGACAGAGGCCCTCTGGGTTCTCTGCGACCTCACCTTGCCCTCTTGCCTGCCACATTTCCAGCTGTGCTGGGTGACCTTGGGGAGATCTTTGGTCCTCTCTGGGCCTGGGTCTACCCAGCCCTCTGAGGGCCTCTGCCTCCTAGCATCTCCCTGGAGCTCCCAGTCATCCAGAAGTT
Organism: Saimiri boliviensis; assembly: GCF_048565385.1. Taxonomy (NCBI): domain Eukaryota; kingdom Metazoa; phylum Chordata; class Mammalia; order Primates; family Cebidae; genus Saimiri; species Saimiri boliviensis. Next base: position 21,376,389 of record NC_133456.1, read on the forward strand.
AACTCCCGGGGCTCTGTGACTGTCCCAACTCCATCGGCCTGGGCTTGGCCATCACCCTGCCAAGGAGGGAGGCTGAACATGCAGCCCACCCTCCACCTCCTGCCTCTGGGAGCTCTGAAAGTCCAGCCCTAGGAAATGAGCTGAGACGCTTACGGAGAGCTGGAGACAGGGAAGCTGAGGCCCAGGGACAGCAGGTGTCAGCAGGCAAGGACGGGCTGCAGCCACCCATGGCCCGGAGAGGCCTGGCTCCACTACTCCTCTCAGGTGGACCACGGGGAGTTCCAGTGGCTCTGGGCCACTGAAGTCAGCCAGCCAGCCACCAGATTCAGACGCCTCCCCAAGGCCACCCCAGGTCTCAATGTGCATTGGCCGGGGAGGGAGCCCCAGAAGTGTCTGCCCCACATCGGGTCTTGTAGGCTGGGGTGGGAAGGGGCTTTTGGCCTCCCTATTTTTAACTGGACGGAATGAACATTGTTGAGCACCTACTGTGTGCCAGACATTGGGCTAGGAAGAAAGGAAGCAGTAGAATAAAGACCAACTTGGTCCATAACTTCACAGTGGGGAAAGCTAAACAGCCAGGGTGGGACCCACGGTTCTAAATCAAAAGATAGGGCCGCAGTCCATGCTCCCAGGAGCAAGGGGCCCCAAGAGCGGCTTATGGAGCCAAATCAGGCCTTCCTTCAGGAAAGGCCCCTATAGGATGCCAGGAGAGGCACACAGGAGGGATGGGCACAGGAGGGAGGGACGGGCACAGGAGGGAGTGACGGGCACAGGTCCAGCAGCTGGGGTGGCCTAGAGAGGGCATCTCACTTGCCCAAGGGCCCCAAGGTGCTACCTGGGCCCCCAAAGCCACCCTCGGTGGTCGAGCTGTCCCAAGACTCCACAGCACTGTCCACACTGGGCACAGCTGGTGAGAAGCGGGCTGCTGGCATGCCTCCCTTCAGGGCCTCTGCTGGGTCCTCATCAGCATCACAGGTCTCACTGTGGCTGCCCACCTTGTGGGGTAGGAGGGGGCCTGGAAGGAGAGCGGGGCATTACTTCAGACTTCACAGACACTCCCAGCAAGCCTCAGTTTGTACATTTCAGCCTGGTCTGGAAACTCACAGGCAGTGAGCCCTTCTGAGCTGACATATGGCTGTGGCACTAATAAGCAAACCTGTTTCACAGATGGGAAAACTGAGGCTCAGGAACACTGAGCTGCATGCCCGAGGTCACAGAGTGAGCACCAGTGGAGGCTAGATTAGCTCAGGTCCCTTCCACTGCCTATGGTGGCCGTTCTACCAAGGCATGAGGACATATTCAGGGCCCACTGAGGAGTGCATGAGTTATGGCCATGAAGCATACACACATGAGCACCTTAAGAGGCAGGAAGTCATGAAGAACAGGGTTCGGACCCAGATTCTGCCTGGCGCCAGCTGTGTGGCCTTGGGTCCATCACTCCACTCTCTGAGTCTTATCTCCTTTGCTGTTGGAGGCCCACCCCCACAGGGCTGCAGTGAGGACTCTGTGAGGGCATGCAGGCAAAACCTGGCACAGAGGGACTGCCCTTCCTAAACGTGCTGGGTGGTCCCCAGGGCATGAGCAAATCTCACGGTCTAGCTGCTTCTTGATCTTCAGTGTGACGGTCTCTCCAGCCACCTGCAGGAGGTGGATGGCCTCGCTCAGCGGCCGGCCCTTGAGGCTGACGCTGTTGATGGCCAGAATGCGATCCCCCACGTGGATGGCACCAGTCCTGAGGAGTGGATGTAGGGCAGAGAGTGGGAGTCAGACACTCAGGGCCTCAGAGGGACGGTCTGCCCTCTGGGAACCCAGGAAAGCCACAAGGTACAAGTCTGGCTGACCCCAGGTAAACCTAGCTGCTATGATCTTGGATCACACTAATAGAGAGTCTAGAATCCGGGAGGGGATTATCCCACTTGACTGTAGAATTAGGTTCTGGAACCAGTGTCCAGCAAAGGTTTTGAGAATGGTTTGAATCCCACATACTAGCTGCCAAATACTTGCTATGCGATCTTGGGCCAGTTTCTTAAACCCTCGGGTTTCAGTTTCCTCATCTGTAAAATGGAGGTGATAATACTAATTTTATTATCAAATCGTAACTGAAGGGTGAATGAATGGGACAGATTCCTACTTCCCTCCAGACACTCTTGGTAGCTATCGCCCTTTCCTGGGCCTCAGTTTTCCCACCTGGAGAATGGGCATAATCACCAGCGCCCAGCAGACCTCACGGCAGAGCATGAAGGACTGATGAAGCCAGGCAGTGGCACTGCTCTGGCCCAGTGGTTTCTACCTGGGCACCCATTACAATGACCTGAGGAGCTTTTTGAAAATGCAGGTGCCTGGGCCCCGCCTCTGACCAGTTAAATAGTATCGTTGGGGGTGGGGCAGGAAGGTGATTCTGAGGAACAGCCAGAGCTGAGCAGGGAAGAAGCTGTAGCAGCTGCTCAGAGTGAACTGAGCCGGGTAGAGGAAAAGTAGGCAGAGGACTAGGGTCAGGGGTCTTGAACCCCTGGGGCTGTAGATGTCACCCCAGATGGGAGCTCCTGGAGAGTCATGCTTGGGCATTGCATGAGGGTAGTGAGTGAGGCAGGGGATGGTGGGTTCAGGGAAGGGACCAGAGCTGTGGTGTCCAGTATGGCAGCCACCAGCCACAGGTGGCTGCTGAGCCCCTGCAATGTGACTGCCTGAACTGAGATGTGCTGAAAGCAGACAATTCACACCAGATACGGAAGGGGTATCATGAAAAAAATTAGAAAACATGATCATAATCATTTTTATGTTGATTATATGTTGAAGTAAATATTTATACATACTTTTTTTTTGAGACGAAGTCTCGCTCTGTCCCCAGGCTGGAGTAGAGCGGTGCGATCATGGCTCACTGCAACCTCCACCTCCTGGTTCAAGTGATTCCCCTGCCTCAGCCTCCCAAAGAGCTGGGACTACAGGGGTACGCACCACCACACCTGACTAATACTTGTATTTTTAGTAGAGATGAGGTTTCACCATGTTGGCCAGGACGGTCTCGATCTCCTGACTTCATGATCCACCCACTTCAGCCTCCCAAAGTCCTGGGATTACAGGTGTGAGCCACCACACCCAGCCGTAAATAGTATTTAAGATGAATTTCATTTCTTTTTGCTTTGCAAATGTGGCTACTAGAAAGTGTCTGATTAAATTTGTGGCTCGAATTATATTTCAGTTGGACAGCACTGAACTACATCAGCCCAACGAAGGCTGGAGGGTTGTCGGTGCAGCCCAAGCATCCAGGACGGGGGTGGGGGTGGGGGGACAGGCACACACAGTAGGTGCCAGTATCTGCTCTAGCTGATGAAGACATTGGGGTCAGAAGGGTCCCACACCGACCTCTGCAGTCTGCCCGGAGTCCAGCAGGGGGCGCTCCAGGAGCAGGGTCCAAGCCCCGGAATCCCTCCCATTCTCTCTCCCCACCCGCCAAGCCACTGCCTCTCCTGCACCGAGCCCTCCTACCGGACGCTTGCCCCTGCCACCCCACTCGGCCATGCTCCCCTTTCACAGCCAGCTTGTCGCTGTGTGCTGGGAGCTCACCGCCTCCTTGCCTGCCGGATTCATCCCTGCCCAGCTATGTGAAGACTCGGTCTCACCCATACTGGGGGTCGGGTTCCACCTCTGACCTTTACCCCACCCTGGGGCAGGGCTAGGACACCCTTGGTCTCACAGCTCCCTCAACTGCTACAGTTTCAGAGTCTAGGGGCAGCAGGGACAGTCCCCCAGTGCCTCAGGAAAGCCACAGGCAGTGCTGGGACCAGAGTACTCGGGCACTGCCTCATCCTATTCAGCACACAGCGAGCGCTCCAAATGGGCTGACTTTCCAGATACAGGTAAGGCTGGAGCAGGAGGATGCACACACCTTGACCCAGTGCCTACCTGGGCCCAGGAGGTCCGCTGGGGTGCAGTCCTCTGCCTTGGCAGACAGGGGCTGACACTTTACAAATGCAGACCTGAGTCTCAGAGAGGGGAAGTGACTGGTCTGATGTCACCCACAGTGTCATTGTTGGCACAGGGGTCAGAATCTTGCTTGGCTTTGCCAAAGCCCCAGCTCTTGCTTCCTGGGTTCCCCGAGCCCACCCTGTGGTCCCCACAAAGCCCCAGCTCACCTCTCAGCCAGGCCACGCTTAGTGAGGCCTGAGATGACAATGGGATCAAAAGGTTCCTCCGTGCCCGAAATGGTGATGCCCAGGGGGCCCCCGTAACGCTTCAGCTCCACTGTGTAGCTGACAGCACCCGTGGTCTCCAGCTCGTCTGCAAGCAGGGGGACCCATGAGGAGGAGGTCCCCAAGGGGCAGGACAAGGAGCTGGTTACACCAGCTCGCCAAAGCCTTGGCCTCACTCATTCATTCATTCATCTACCCAGCCACTCCTGCTCTGACTTCAGGTAGCACAACCTGGGGACCCTGAGTCCGTCTTCTGCCCAAATACCAGTAAAGAAAAGAAACCACACCTCAACCGCAGTAATCACACCACCACCAATGAGAAGAAACAATGGCCTCTCTTGCTCCAGCAGCCAGCAGGAAGTGAGCGGAACCCCTGATCATCTTTTTCTTTTTTCTTTTTCTTTTTTTTTTTGTGTGTGTGAGAGTCTTGCTCTGCCGCCCAGGCTGGAGTGCAGTGGCTCAATCTCAGTTCACTGCTGTAACCTCTGCTTCCAGGGTTCAAGTGATCCTCCCACCTCAGCCTCCCAAGTATCTAGGACTATAGGCAATGCACCACCAGATCCAGCTAATTTTTGTATTTTTTTGCAGAGATGGGGTTTTGCCATGTTTCCCAGGCTGGTCTCAAACTCCTGGGCTCAAGTAATCCACCCACTTTGGCCTCCCAAAGTGAGGGGAGTACAGATATGAGCCATCGTACCTGGCCCAACTTTTCTTTTAAAAAAAGAAAGCTGCCTCCTACAGTAACCTTTCACAGGGTAGGAGTTGTGATCTGGAGAATGCCCCTTTGAATCAGGAATTCACTTTCTACTTGGCGCAGTCCTCACCCTCTCCAATCCATACAGCTTTTCTTACTCACCGATGTCACTGTCTGGCCTCAGTGGGACCTGAGTCTGCAGTCTTTGCATATCCACTCACAGCCTGCCACTCCACAGGGCAGCCTCACTCCTCCCTTGCCCCACCCACTCATCTGTCCACCAGCTACACCCAGCACACCAGGTGGGTCTCCTCTGCCAGGCTTGGTGCTGGACATGGAGGCTATGGGAGTGTCTCAAACTCCTGTCCACCTCATAGAGGCTCTGGAGGGCCCCAGACGCTGGGGAGAGTAGGAAGCCTGTGGTGCTGCCCCTCCTTTATTTGTTCATTCCAGCCAGCCTTCGGCAGCACCCACCAGCCTCCCTTCCTCGGCCAGAGGGAGCCCTGAATTGCAAGCTGAGAACCCGCTGGTCAAAGGGTGGGCCTCTAGAGGTGGCAGGGCCATACCAGAGTTGTCCTCATCCTTCCGGATCTTCAGCTTCACCAGGTCCTCGCACTGCCGCAGGATTTGCACGGCGTCCTCCATGGGGCAATTGTCCAGGCGGATATTGTCGATGGCCAGCAGCTTGTCGCCTGGCTCCAGAGTTCCCGTCCTGCATGAGTCGGGGGTAGAAGGGGTGGAAGGAGCCTGGCGCGTGCAGGTGCTGCACCTACTGCTGTTGGCTGCTGCCCCTACCTGTGTGCCACGCTGCCTTTCTTGATGTCGGAGATGATCAGGGGCTCCCCTCGCTTCCTGCTGGCTGCTGGAGGAAAAAAGACCATGAAATCAACCTTGGTGGCCTCAGCCTGGGGCGGGGTGGCGAGGTCCAGGGGTCTGAGCGTGGACTCAGAGCCACTGGTCCTATTCACATCCTGGTCCCACTGCTTCCTGGCTGGGTGACCTTGAGCAAATCAGTTCACCTCCCTGTGCCTCAGTTTCCCCCCTGTAAAATGGGGGTGGCACCATAAACCTTGTGGGAATATGGTGAGATTAAACCAGAGAACGCAGGCACAAGATCTAGCATGGCTCTTCCAATGCCAGCTCTTCCTCCCTCCTGCTCAGCCCACCCACCAAGCAAACTTCGAGCTCTTTGTGGAGGGGGGTTGTCCGCTTGGTGTCTGTGGCCCCAGCCCCTGGCTCAGGGCCAGCACCCAGGCTCTATTGTATGCTCGGGGTGGGGGAGACACAGAAGTGAACAAAACAGACAGGGATCCCTCCCTGCCCTCCTGGAGATGGCACTCCAGTGGCGGCCACAATCAACATTTCAAAGTTGGTGAAGTGTGCTGCGAAGAAACCCGAGGGACAGGCCTGTGTCGAGGGCGGTAAATGTTCAGTTGGGTGGTCGGGGAAGGCCTTGTCAACTGACATTTGGGCAAAGACCTGAAGGAGTCAGGGAAGAAGCCAGAGGAACAGTCTCAGATGCAAAGGCCCAGAGGCAGAAGGAGCGGGTGGGGCAGGGAGCAGCTGGAGGGCTTCAGGAGGGGAGAGTGAGGACATGAGGTCAGAGGTCGTGGGGACCAGAGCACAGAGGGCCTCACTGGGGCCTGAGGCCCTCAGCTTTTACTCAGAATAAGATGGGAGCCACTGGAGGGCTTTCACCTTTCCCATCCTCACCTATTCTGCGTTTCCTTTTTCCTTCTGCATTCCTCATTCTCATTCCTTTGACAAACATGAATTAAGCACCTAGTGGGTTCCAGGCCTTTGCTGGGCTCTGGGAACACAGAAGTAGGCAGAAAACCAAACCCAACCTGCATGTTTGTCACTTCCAAAGCTCTCTCACCATGGGCACCTCACCAGCCCCTGGAAGACCCATGAGGCCAGGGGACTTCCACTGTGCAGAATGGGAAACTGAGGCTTCGGGAAGCTGGGGTCTTGCCTGAGAGAGAACACGCAGCTGGGTCCTACGGAAGCCAGTCTCCCCACACCCCTAAGCCTTTCCCCCAGGCTGTGCAGGGTGTCATGCCATGGAAATGCTGGTCCGAGCTGGGCACGCTTTTTCCCCAGCGGATGAGCTCGCTCGCTCCCTGGGGCAGGCGGCAGTGGGAGAAGACTCACAGCTGATGGTGATGCCCAGCTCCACGCCGCGCTTCTTGGGCAGCTTTACGTGGAAGGTGCCACTGCTCGGGATGACGGACTCTGGGAGGAGATGGACATAGACCGACGTGAGGACCCAGAGGAGGAGTCTCAGTGAACCCTGGTTCCATGCCCATTCTGGCTGTGCTGGGAGGAACCCCAAAAGTCAGAGTCCTAATCCCATCCTGCTGCTTCCTCCCAACAGAGGAGGAAACTGAGGCAGGGTGAGCTGACAGATTTGCTCAAAACAACTGACCTGCTCTAGTCAGAGCAGAGTCGGGGCTGGAACTGCCTCAGGCCTGAGAGCTGGTGTGGTGGGCAGGAAGGGAGCTCCCCACAGCCAAACAACCCAGTGTGAATCTAGCAGATGTTTCCTGAGCACCTACTATGTGCCAGGCCATGGCTGCATATTTTCATGTTTGATTTCTCTTGGGTATATGTCTCACCTAACCCGAGTATCACCCCTATAGTGAAAAGATCCTATCCACTATTTACATGTGGGGAAACAGGGTGGAGGGAGTGCCCTGTCCAAAACCACATAGTGTTGAGATCACAGAACCAGAATTCTGACCCAAGCTATTCTTCGAGGTTCATGCTGAGAAGAAGCTTGGAGTATTTTCAGCTCCCCTTCCCCAGCCCCACTTGGTCCTGCCCCACTGCAAAAGTCACCTGGTGTAGAAACTTCTCCCTCCCTCACCAGGGCGTCCCTTCCCACCATAAGCTGCGAAGCTCCTGGGAGAAGGGCCCTGGGCACTGAGGGGGATGGGCGGAGCATTTGCACAGGCAAGGCAGGATAAAGAGAGGAAGGGTGCAGTGCCCTGAAATGCGAGGAGGGAGCTCAGGCCACTCACTCACCCGCCACATCGAACTCCACCTCCAACACGACCTTGTGGGCCAGCGCGGCATCCCGCAGGAGCTGGTTGGCTTCCTCCATAGTCCCATCCTCAGTGGCGATGCCATTGATGGACAGGACTCGGTCCCCCACCTGCAGCAGCCCACACCTGAATGCAGGGGGCCCATCAGAGAGAAGAGGCTCCATGACAGGTCCGTGGGGAGACAAGAACTCGGTGCAGGGCAGAACTGAACCTGGGCCCCACCTCCTGGCCTGGAGCGACTCTCAGCTCCGCCCTGGCCCACCTGTGTATCCCCAGGAATCTGGCTAAGGGCTGGACCTTGCTGGGCCTAAGTTTCTCTGTCTGTCCAACAGGGATGATGCCATGAGCCTTACGAGATGTATATACAGAGGACTCTGACTTCAGGCAGACAGGGTTTCAAGCCCTGGGATTCCATGAGTGAGCTGTGTAATCATGGGCAAGTGGGTCAGCTTCTCTGAGCCTCGGTTTCCTCATCCGTAAAATGGGGCTGGTGCTGGGGCTGATGCGATGGTTAAGTGAGACACCCTTGTGAAGCTAGGGCTTGAGGCTGTGACTCAGTTTCTCCCAGTTGGAGGGTGGCAGGCTCAGTATGGAGGGGGCAGCAGGCTCACCTCTCAGCGGGGCTGTCAGGCTCGATGAAGCACACGAGGGGTGGAGAGGACAGGGTCTCGGTGGCGAAGATGCCGCCCTGGAGCTGGAGGCCGAAGCCGCTGAGGGGGTCTCCGCAAAGCACGACCTCGGTGGTCTCTGTGTGCACAATCTGCCCGCCCGGCCCCACCGTGCTGGAGGCCAGTGACACTGTGGGACAGGTGGGCCACCATTCAGGTAGGCTGCCCCACCGAGGTCTTCCTGCCCGAGTCTGCCCATCCCAGGGCCCAAGGCACTGGAGCGAGAGCACAGGGAAGTGGGAGTCCTGACTCAACCTGGGGCGGGCAGATCACAGCCCACTCTGAGCCTCCGCTTCCTCATCTGAGCAATGGGACTGTGATTCCCACCTCATGGGGTGAGGAAATGACTAGGGAAGACAGTGCCTGGGACTGACTATCATGCTGTAAAACAGGTTCTGGTGTGCAGTGTTATTTTATTATATTTTGTGCTGTGATCTACTGTAGCGTTTATTATATTACATCATTCTGCTTTTTGGTAAGAGCTTTATTGAGCTATAATTTACGTACCACCATAGTCACCTATTTAAAGGGTACAATTCAGTAGTTTTTAGTGTATTCACAGTTATACAAACATCACCACAATGCATTTTAGAACATTTCATCGCCTCCAAAAGAAACCCTGTTCCTAGCCGGGCACAGTGGCTCGTGCCTGTAATCCCAGCACTTTAGGAGGCCGAGGCGGGCGGATCACAAGGTCAGGAGTTTGAGACCAGCCTCACCAAGATGGCAAAACCCCATCTCTACTAAAAATACAGAACATTAGCTGGACATGGTGGCAGGTGCCTGTAATCCCAGCAACTCAGGAGGCTGAGGCAGAAGAATTGCTTGAACCTGGGAGGTGGAGTTTGCAGTCAGCGGAGGTCATACCACTGCACTCCAGACTGGGCAATAGAGTGAGACTCCATCTCAAAAAAAAAAAAAAAAAAAACCCCTGTTTCCTTCAGCCATCACTGCAGATCTTCCCATGTCCCTCAGTCCTAGGCAACCACGAATCTACTTTCATCTCTGAATTTACCTGTTCTGGGCACTTTATATAAACAGAATCATGCAACATGTGGCCTTTGTGACTGGCTGCATTTACTTGGCATAATGTTTTCAAGTTCATCCATGTTGTAGCATGTAACAGAATTTCATTCCTTTTTGTGGCTGAGTAATATTCCATTGTATGGAGACGCCACATTGTTTATCCATTCATCCGTTGGTGGATCCTGGGTTCCTTCCACCATTTGGCTACAGTAAATAATGCTACTATGAACATTCATGTATATGTTTGCAGGTGGAGATGACACATGCTTTCATTTCTCTTGGGCATATACCTAGGAGTGGAATTGCTGGGTGATATGGCAACTCTATGTTCAACTATTTGATACATAATGTTATTTAATAAATACTGTTTTACATTCCATACATGAAATACATTTGCATCATTAATACGAATCTTGGAGGTCATTTATTATTAAACAAAATTTATTTAGTATTTCATTTTATTACTAATTATATTATTGTGTCATATTATCTTATGACATTATATTTTATATTCTACGTTACAAAATGTGTAATACATTATGTTTTTAGGTATATTGTGTTTTTATATTTATTCATTTGTTTATTTATTTATTTTGAGACCGGGTCTCACTCCGTCGTCCAGGGTGGAGTGCAGCAGCACGATCTCGGCTCACTGCAACCTCCACCTCTGGGGTTCCAGCAATTCTCCGACCCCCAGAGTAGCTGGAATTACAGACATGCACCACCATACCCGGCTAATTTGTTGAATTTTTTGATAGAGACAGAGTTTTGCCACGTTCACCAGGCTGGTCTTGAACTCCTGGCTTCAAGTGATCTGCCTGCCTCAGCCTCCCAAAGTGTGGGGATTACAGGCATGAGCCACCACACCCGGCCCATTTTTTTTACTTTCACTACTATATCCCCAGTGATAAAAATGGTACATAGAGGTCAAATATTTTTGTTGAGTTAATTAATGAATTATTATCAATAGCAATAATGATAGTGCTTTGTTAGTTACCCATCCTAGGAAGGAGACAGGTAGAGGAGTCGTAAGAGCCTCCAGTCTCCACATCCCCCACCTATGAACAGCATTTCTGCATCTTTTCACCTACACATTCTCAGCTTTGGTGGCCAGGAAAGATGGTTAATTGAAGTATATTTTATCTCTCATCTGATTCTGAAATCTGTTTCCCATTTCCCCTTGGCTGCCAGGAAGCATGGAACCATATTTAGCTTCTTTCGGACACCAGGTGACCTGTACTCCTCTCTTCCTTCACCTGGTTTTATCTCAAATGGCCCAGTTTGATCTTCTATCCTTCCTGGAGGCCTCTGCAGCTCATGTGGCACGAGGCTGAGGACCCTTTCTGCATCAACAAAGGAAAGACTCTTCCCAAGATGGGTTTCAACATTTTAGGCATTATTGTGTCTGTTGCTTCCACATGCCTCCTGCCTCATCATTTACCACTATTTGTCTTCTATTGATTTACTTTTCTTAATATGTAAACACCTTCATTTCAAAAGGGAAATTTTGAATAACAAATAAGCAGAGAAGTAAGACTGGAAATTATTACATTCTGGACAGCTAGAGTCTCAGGCCTGTGTCTTTGTCTTAGGGGAAATTAACAAATGGCAGAGAGGTGGTAAGGGTATAGTAACGCAGCACTGAGGCTTTATCAGCAAAAGAATCAGGACTGATCGGCCAAAAATGTGAAATCTTCATGCAAATCTGAAAAGACACTCTTTCCTCAAGATACTTTATCACCAAGTCCTAGGAATTTTTCATAAGCATACAAGAGCAAAAGTGTACAAGGTAGCTGGCACCCCTCAGTGGTGCTCTTACGCAGTGTGCAACCTGCCCAACCACCCGTGACAGCCTGGTGCTTCATTCATGTTATTTGACATTCCCACGAATACACCTGGGGCTCTGCCCAAAAATACTTCCCCTCAGCCTTGTGTACACCCTTTGGCAAGCCCCACTCTCAGACATACAGACAGCCCAAAGAGGAGGGAAGAGACCATGGCTTACACGAGCTCTTGTGTTCCCTTCTTCGCTGCCTCCTCCGCCCCATCGTAGTTCGGGGACTCATGGGCTGGGATCCACGAGGAAGGGTGCTGGGGTTATTGCAGGAAAAGGCGTGGTTCAAGGTCGGCGAGGAAAAGGGAGTTGAAGACAAGGCTGGGGAGATGAGAGCACAGCACCGTTAACTCCGGCAGAACCCCTTCACCCCTCACACAGTGGGCGCTGGGAAGCCACCCGACCACAGGGAGAGATGGGGACGCCTTCCCCTTTCATATCAGTTACTCATTGTGTGACTCAGGCAAGTCTCTTTCCTCTCTGGGCCTCAAAGACTGCAGGGTTTCCACAGACCCTGTAAAACTCAGCTGCTAGGGGCAGGGGCCAATCTTGCCACTGGCATGCTAGATGACACTGGGACAGGCCACCTAATCTCTCTCTTTTTTTTTTTTTTTTTGAGTTGAGGTCTCGCTCTGTCACCCAGGCTGAAGTGTAGCAGTGTGATCTTGACTCACTGCAGCCTCAACCTCCCAGGCTGAAGCAATCCTCCCACCTCAGCCTCCTGAGTGGCTGGGACCACAGGTGCGCACCACCACACTCAGCTCCCTAATATCTGAGTCTGAGTTTCCTTCCATTAGACAACAGGTATCACCCACTCCCTAGGAAAGGCTACAGGACTGGCTGAGCTACAGCGGGGTAGGCATATTACATCGGCTTTGGTCCTGGCCAGCAGGTGTGGCCCAGGTGGGCATCCTGCAGTGCCCGGGCCGGGGGCTGTGGCAGGAGGGCACGCAGGGGTCCCAGCGGTGCAGCTGCTCGCTCCTCTGCACTTTCACTGTAGCCAGCGGAGAAAGAGGAAAGACAGGTGCAGGCGTTAGTGACTGAGCGTACTATGAAACCAGGAAAGCAGGAACCAGAAGATCCTTGCACTTGCCCTGAGCCAGGCAAGGGATTTAGTATTCTGCTCACGTGTCCTGGACACCCACGACGTGCCGGGCACTGTGTTCAGAGTACAGCTGCTGCCATACGGCAGCCTGAGAGGCAGGGACAGGAGAGGGAGAGGAGGCCAGGCCAAGGCCCACAGCTGGGAGGTGGTGGAGCAGGGATTTGAACACAGGCACCCTGCCCTGGAGCCAAAGAAGTTTACGGCTGTGAGTGCTGCCCATGAAGTTTCTCCAAGGAAGAACTGGTAAGGAGTGCAGCTGGCAGGAGGTGTCCAGCCGCAGCACTTTGGGGATCTGCAGTGGCCCTGCAGCCCAGGCAGCCTCAGCCAGTGGCTGAGGGCCGAGGGGACTAGGGCCTGGCCTATCTGCCCCATGCTGGACTCTCCGGGACAGCCTTTTCTCCAGGGCTCCCTTCGGGGTTGGCCAAGGTTGAAGTGCACCACGGGCTGAGGCTGCTCCTCCTTCCCAGGCTGCAACCCTTCCCAGCCTTATCCCCAGTGAATTCTTTGCACTCCTGCTCTCACAAGTTCCCAGGGAGCCCCCCAGGCCCTCTGGGAGACCCTGCTTCCTCCACCTGACCCTCCAAACTGGCTACCATACCACACCTCTTCGCAGACTGCCCAGGTGAGCTCTCCTGCTGCAGGCTTTGTGTGGTCTAGTGTGTGCACAGATGGACAGGTGAGGACCCAACTGTCTCAGCCGGTTGACTCTGTCTACTTGAGCCACATCTCCACAGACCCCCTCCCCAGGGCTTGGCCCACTCTGGAGTCAGTTGCCTGAGTCAAATCCCAGCTCTGTCACTGATCAACTGTGGGACCTAGAGGAGTCACTTGGCCTGTCTGTACCTCAGTGTTATTATCTGTAAAATGAGTGAGAGAGTGGCCACCTCCTAGGGTAATGGGGAGGGTTAGAATGAGTTAATAATAAAACATGCTTAGAGCAGTGCCTGGCACTTAGTAGAAGCTCAGTTAATGAGAGCCAGGGGTTGTGAGCAGATGCGTAGCCTTGCAATGTGACCTCAGCTTTCCCTGTAAACTGGGAGGACAGCAGGACTAACCTCAGAGAGGTGTCATGCAGAAGAAATGAGATGTGCAGCCTGCAGCACCGAACCTGGCACACGGCAGAGGCTTGATAAATGGTACAAGAACGAATGACACTGTTTCGAGCCCAAATGTCGCCCAGATCAGCCCCTGGACTGTGGCTCAGTGGGGATTTTTCAGAAGCTGGCAGAGACCATAGAGATGGACTCTCCCCAAGGACTGTCCCCCAGTCAGATGTGGGGGATTCTGTTCTCTTCCAGAAGATGGGGTGGACAGACTCCTTCACCCTCCAGCTCTGCCCTTAGGGTTGGGATTCATAGGCCTGGACTGTGCCCTGTCCTTTATCTCCTTCAGCCTCCCCCATGTCTATGCATTCGAGGTGCTCCCTCCCTTTTACAGATGAGGTGACTGAGACTCAGAGAGGGAAAGACACTTGTCCAGCTGCTGGGAGCAAAGATGGGATTTGTACTTGAGGCCCAAGGTTTGGGCTGCTGGAGGTGCTTTCCTGCCCTGAGCTGAAAGCTGCTTCTCTGTGGCCACCCTCCACCCTGACCCTGGCCCCAGCTGTGCCCTCTGGACTCCCAGGCCACCCACTTCCTCTGCTCTTGGAAATGCCCAGCACCCAGCTCCCTGCTCATAGCTGGGAGACCCCAACTCTTCACAGGAGAAACTCCAGTCCCTCTCTACTTTCCCTGCGCCTCCTCTGGCTCTGCTGAGGGCCCCTGAGAAGAGCCCAGGATGCAAGCTCTGAGTAGCACATAGCATAGGACTGTTCCCTTCCTCATTCTAGCCCTTATACTCCTATTAATGCAACCAGTATAAAACAAGCTTTGGGGGTATCTATGCCAGCAGACTCAATTCAAATCCCCCAGTTGTTTCTCTGCCCCACCTTCCCACCCTCAGTTGCTGCTCTTGATAGTTTGAGCTTCTCTGTGCAAATGAACATTTGTTCTAGTACATTTGAGCCTGCTCCTCCCAGCCTGCCCAGGGCTGGGGTACCAGGCCTCTCAGGCCTCATGACTACCCAGATTCGGGCCCTGAGATCTGCTGAGGGGACCTACCTGCCTCTGAGGGCCTCAGTGGCCGCCGACTCTGGGGCACAGGCAGAATCTCCAGCCGCACCTTCTCCGACACACTGGCCAGGAGCTTGGTGGCCTCGAGTAACGAGCAGTGTTCTGTGCTGGTGCCATCGATGGACAGGATGTGGTCTCCAGCGTGCAGGGCTCCACTCCTGGCCAGGCAGGGGAGTGAAGCGGGAGGCTGGGCCAGGCCAGACAAAGCTCTGGGCTGCCTCTCCCCTACACACACCTCCATGGTGGCAGCACCCAGGGTGCGCCTCACCTGTCCACTACACTGGCTGGCTTGATGCGGTCAATGGTGATGACCGACTTGTTCCGGTGGGAGGTGGTGGTGAGCGAGATTCCCAGGGCAGATCCTGGCGTCTTGACTATTTCCACCATCAGGGGTCCTGAAGCATTAGCCACCGTGTCTGGGACAATAGAGAAAAAAAAGTTTGAAACCCACATATCAAGCACTTTCCTCCCCAGCCTCACTCTGCCATCCTGATTTAACCCTTGCTGCCTGGAAGGAACTGTTTCACCCATTGATTAATAAAATTTTTTAATTCCTTTTTTTCTTTGTTCTTTTTTCTTCTACCAAATGTTATATCCATTTGACAGACAAGAAAAGTGAGGTGCAGAGAGGCAAAGGCCTTTTCCAGGTTCACACGGCCACTTGGCAGTGGAGGAGGGGCAGGAGTTCATGTCTGCAGGGCTGTGATCCCAAGGCTTTGCTGGGATGACAGGAATTTGCTTGCGTTTAAAGGGCCTGTGGTATACCAGCACTAAACTGTAGGGTTCACTACAATCCATCCCCATCTCAGAAAATGGCACCTCCGTTAACAGACCCAGTGGTTCGACATCAAAACCTTGGCAGCATCCTTCGCTCCTGCCCTCACCCTCCATGTCCAAATCTCAGCAGATCAGGCCAGCTGGACTGTCACCTTATTTCCTGAATCCCACGCCTTCTCCTCTCCTCAGCCAGCAGCCTGTTCCAGTCACTTGGCTCTTGCTTGGACAGCTGCTGCTGCTTCCTACGGCCTCTCAGCTTCCACCTCACCCTGCTCTGCCCTCACCTCCTTTCATTCACCTGTGCCAACCACGGCAGCCTCCTCACTGTGACCAACCATGCCATCTGCGGCCATGCTCCTGCCTCAGGGCCTTTGCACTTACTGTTCCACCCTCCTGGAATGCTGTTCCTGGACATTCCCTCCCTTATTCATTCCCTCACGCCCCTAGTTAGAGAGCAATCCTCAAGCCTTTCCCATCTCTCCATCTCTCTCCCCTGCCTCTTTTCTTTTTTTTTTTTTTTTTTTTTTTTTGGAGACAGAGTCTCACTCTGTCACCCAGGCTGGAGTGCAGTGGCATGATCTTGACTCACCGCAACCTCCACCTCCTGGGTTCAAGCGCTTCTCCTGCCTGGAACTACAGGCACACACCACCATGCCCAGCTAATTTTTTCTATTTTTAATAGGGACACGGTTTCCCCATGTTGGCCAGATGGTGTCAATCTCTTGACCTCATAATCCACTCACCTCAGCCTCCCAACATGCTGGGATTATAGGCCTGAGTCACCACGCCCGGCTGCACTTACTGCCATCTGACATACACCATATCTTATCTATTCTGGATACCGTTCTCTTCCCACCAGAATGCCAGCTCCATGAACAGAGACCTCAACTCTGTTCTGGGCTGGATTCCAGCACATCAAACAATGCCTAGCACATACTATTTATTGCCCAGAAAGGCTGTGACTGGCCCAAGGTCATGCAGCCTTTGCCTTAGTGAAGATCCACGGCCACTGCCCCCTCCCTGATCCTCGGCCTCCTCCTGCCCCAACCCGCACACCCAGGCCCCCAACTCACCAGGGGTGGCCACATCATACTCCACCTGGAAAAGTGCCTCATGGCTGCACTGCCGCAGGGTGGCCAGGGCAGTGGCATGGCTGGCCCCATGCAGTGGGATCCCATCAACGCTGAGCAGCCTGTCGCCCACCTTAAGGGAGCCCTCCCTGCAAGGAAAGGCCTGTCATCAGCCTGGCCCGGCAGCAGCACTGGGCACAGCCTGTCTGGGAGGGTGCTGGGAAGGGGGACATGGAGGACAAAGGAAGCAGGGAGTGGATGGAGGAGGAAGGGGAGGAGGGGACGGGTGAAGGGGCTCATAAGTGAGTAAAAGAATGAGCCACTTCAGGAGTAAGGAGTTGCATGAAGCAAGCGGGAATGAAGACAGGAGGGGGCAGTTCTGCCGCCTGCCACTCCTCCGGGTGCATAGTAATTCACAGACTCAGCACAGAACCCTGAAATGTCTGAGCTGGGGGTGCCCTTCAAGCGCCCCACCAACTCCTGCCCCAGGGACAAAGGAGAGCACCAGGGCCCAGGGAAGGTGCAAGCTGTGCCCAGGCCACACAGCACTGGGGTGGGGGTGGGGGGTCTGAGTCATCCTGGTCCCTTCCCATTGCTCCACCCTCACCCTGGTTTCTCAGCAGTGATTCTGGCCTGATGACAACCGGCAGGTGCCTGGGAAAGAACTCAGCAGGGGCCAGGGGAGGGGCCCTAGCAGGGTTCACCTCAGTTTGGGTCACATCCCCAGCTTGGAACGCCTCTCCCAACAGGTGGCCAAAGCTATTCTGGGGGGTTCTATGAATAGCTCATCACAGGGCCCTGTCCCAAGGACAGATTTAGATTTCTGACAAGGCCATTCCAGGCTTCTCTTAAAATGGCCAGGAATCTCCCACTGGGGAGGTCAGAGGATCAGGGGCTGGGAACTGGACATGTTCTTTCCCCACATTCTCTCCTCCTGGCCCTTCTGGGCTGGGGCCTAGATGAGGCTGAGCTGGGCGGATCAGCCAGGACCCAGGAGACTGAATCACACACAGCCACAGCAGCGGCCAATCAGCGTGTCCCCAAATCTCTCACAGTAACTCTTAGGGACCATTCCACAGAAGGGAAAACTAAGGAGGAGGAAAGGGAAGAATGACACCAAGGCTGCCCCTCCCCAACCACCCCAACCTCCAAGATACTAGGATGTTGGGGTAGAAAGAGCTCGAGCTCCACCAGCACCCCAGCTCCACCAACAACTCCCTGAATGATGCTGGGCAGGGAGTATCCTCTCAGGACCCCAGTCTCTCAGCTGGGAAAGGAGCACCTGCCCTGCCTTCTTCGTAGGGTAGCTGGGGCAGGTCAGTGCAGTGTGTGGATTGCTTGTGCCTCGCTCACCTGTCGGCAGGGCCACCAGGCCGCACGTAGGTCAGGACAAGTGGGCGGGACTTGTGCCCATCTTCATGGGCACCTCCTGGACAGGATTTGACAAGAGGCAGGAATCATCCATCCACCCCTTCCCTGACATCCAGAGACCCCCCACACAGCCCCTGAGCAGGTTCCTTCAATAAAACCTATTTGAGGACCTTGTCCTTGCTATTCATGGACCCTCTTATGAGACACCAACAATAAATCTCCCCACCAAGAGATGGTGCAAGGGGTGGGTAGCATGACCAAAGTCCTCGCTCTGTTAAATGATTTGCTTCCCTTCCTGTGATCTCATCTTATTTCCCCTTTTCCCTAATCGCTAGGAAGCTCCAAACTTTGTTCTCGATCGTTGTCGCAGCTTTCACCATCATTTTCCTATACAACTTTCTCCTCTCACTCTCCCCAACCAAGCATACTGCATTGCTTGGTAAATTTTCCCATTTAATACTTAACTTGATGGTCCTGTGTTCCTTAAAGTCAGAACTGAGATATAAGGACATTCAAAGCAAAACAGTGCACACATGGAATTAACATTAGCCTCTTTCTTGCTGCCCCAATACCAAGAGCAATTCTTTCACTGACCTCTAAGGACAAAGCCAAAGCTATTGCCCTCCTTGTAGAGGGAGACATCCACTGTCTTTGAAATGATCCTTGGGTTATTCTCAGGAGCTGGGGAGAAATGGAGGACTCCTTTGAGTCCCTCAGTCGCATCTCCAGGCTAGCAGATGTGCCCAAAGCTCATTCCAGGAGAGCTGGGTGATCAGTCACAGAGATTACAGGGAGGGTGAACCCTTGCCCATTTTACAGGTAGAACAAGTGAGGCTTAGAGGGATCCTCTTCCCTAATCCCACTTAGTCTACCACTGAGACAGAGGAAAGGGCCTGCCCACACTCACAGAGATGACAGCAGAACTCAGGCTTGAGTCCACGGCTGGTAGGCTCAGGCCAGGGTTGAATTCCAGTTACTCCAACTTCACCACTTTAGACCAACTTTGAAAGCCCCGAGCTAGGTGAAACCCCACGTCACCATTACTTACTGCAGGGCAGTGGAGCTCAGGCATGGTAGGTCAGGGAACAACTTACTCAGCCAGTGTTTCCAAAACCTTCCCCGCTAAAGGAAAAGCATCTGGAAACTAAATATGTAAAATGACAATGGCTATAGAGTCCCACCACCTCCTGGTGACAGTGTACTGCGGTTGTAGGCAAAGCCTCCAGACAAGGTATGGATGCTCGTGGCCAGTCTGGAGGTTCCACCCACTCCATCTGGCACTACCCCACCACCCAGGCCCTGGTGGGGAGGCAGCCATGTCCACCCGCGACCGAGGCAGTGGAGAAAGTTCCCTGTCCAAGGG
The DNA here is from genome assembly GCF_048565385.1 of Saimiri boliviensis. NCBI lineage: Eukaryota > Metazoa > Chordata > Mammalia > Primates > Cebidae > Saimiri > Saimiri boliviensis. Next base: position 21,395,645 of record NC_133456.1, read on the forward strand.
CACCCACCGGGCGGGGGCAGCTCATACTCCACCTCCAGCACCACGCGCTCGCCCACGTTCTTGAGCAGGGTGATGATCTCATCGTGGCGGAGCCTGGTCAGGTGGATCCCGTTCACAGACCGAATGTAGTCACCAACATTCAGCAGATCACTCCTGGAGCAGGAAGGCCAGGGCACACATGGTGGCAGGCACTGGCCGGTGCAGTCCTGGCATTCACACCCACTCTCCTGTGGAATCCTCATTTCTCAAGTGGGGAAGCTGAGGCTCAGAATGGTCAGACACTTGTCCAGGGTCACACAGCGAGTCAGAGAGTGCGGAGCCTGATGCCCAGGACCCAGGCTTTCCCCCTACACTGGTCTGTCTGCTTTTCCTTGTGTGTGGGGGGGTGTCTCAGATAAGCCTGCAGAGTGGCCAGATCATCACATCCTTTGCCGTTCCCTAACACTCCTTCTGGCTTCTCACCACCAACCTTCCTTCTGTGCAATTAGACATTTATCTGCACCTGCCTTGTGCAAGGCCCAGGGAGGCAGTGACCGAGAGACTAACTCCCAGGCCTCACCTTCCAAAGGAGCCACAGAGGTAAATGATAGGGGAATCAGGGCAATGCGTGCAGAAATGTGCTTGTGGGGCTGCAGGAACAGAGCAGCGCAGCTGCCTTGGCCTGGGGTCAGGGAGGACTTTCTGGAGGCAGTGACCTCTGTGTTGAGTGTGGAGGGGGTAAAGAGGAGTCCAACAGGAGGATGCTGTGGGGAACAGGCTTTCGGGCATAGGGGACTGCATATGCAAAGGCCTGGAGGGCAGGTATGGCCTGGTGACTGGGGGTGCTAGGGCCAAATCCCTGGTAGAAAAGAAAAGAGAAGCAGCCAGGGCCTAGAATTACAGCCTCCATTGGAGAGGAGGCTGCAGACACCAAGCTGATGGTGCCCCTGAACACAGCTGCCTGACTGCTTTGCCTAAGGCCTTAAGTACCTTTTCCACTGGCCCTGGGCTCCCACCCATGCCTCTGCACCGTCTCCTGCCACCGTGCCAAGCCCACTTCTCACCTAGCCGCAAGACCCCCAGGTCTCAGGTTGGAGACCCTGGGCTTCCCATCCTTGTCGGTGCCACCTGAGATAGTAAGGCCCAGCGTGCTGCCTTCTTTCTTGATCAGCTCCACCACGGTGATCCCTCGGAACTCCTCTGCCAACAGATGGGGGTGGCAGCTTGAGCAGGCAGCTGGGGCCGCCCCAGGCCCCCAGCTCCAAGACAAGTGAGGCAAGCACCTGGTTAGCAGGGCACTCTGCTGCACTGCCCTGGGTGGTGATCACCTCCTTTTTACAGAGGAGAATCAGAGAGCTTAAGTGAATGGTCTAAGGTCAGAGAGCGAGTTAGCGGCAGAGCTGTTGCCGTCTGACCCCCACCCAGGGCTCTCTGTGCCTGCGGGGCAGAAAAAGAGGGAATGAGCGAGGCCTCATTACCTGGAATGCTCTGTCTGCGGCACGCCAGGGAAATGTCGGCTCCTCCTGCGTCCTTGCCTCCCTTGGAGTAGGGCCCATCGTCTGCAGGGGAGAAAGAGGGAAAGGGTCTGAGTTCCACTTTCATTTCCATTCCTGCAGATCCCCTCGGCTTTGGTAATTCTCCACTCTGTGGACGTGGCCTGAAAGATGGGCTTCCTCCTACCAGCAGCTCCACCTGATTCTCTACTGGAGAACCCTCACAGCTGCTCCTCCCAAAGAAACCTTGGCCCCTGCTCTTGGGGCTGAATAACATTCTTTGAGCATTACACTACAGATTGGAAGCTTCACAGCCGTTCTGTGGTTCATCGTCTCAACAACCCGATGAATGGTGTTACCATGGGTCAGATTATTCTACTGTACAGATAAGGAAGCTGAGGCTCAGGGAGGCCAACTCGTGCCCATTGTCATACAGCTGGGGAGTTGTGTAATCTGCATTAGAACCCAGTTCCGCTGACTCTACTACACTGGGCTGTGCTTGCATACCTGCTGGGATGGGGAGCTCTCTCACACACAGGCACCGACGCTCATGTGAGACAGCTCTGACCGAGAGGAAACTCAATTTTGGGTGGACCTGATTAATGCTTCCTCATGAGGACTGCACTTTACAGTTTATGAATCACATTCTCAGGTGTTCTAGCAGCCTGGGATAAGTCTGTCCTCCTTCACTCTAATTTGAGAAAGTGCCCCCTTGTATTTCTTCAAATATTGTTTCCATCAGCTGTCTCTTTTTGGAAAGCTTCACAGATGTACTTCAGGACTTTCCATTTTCTTTTCCATGACCCACATCCATCCTTCCTTCATATTTTCCATGTCTTCTTTATCTCTCTAAGATACGTCTAATCTGCAATGAAATCTTTTTTGCTTCTTTTAAGTTAGTAGAAAATCTTTCATACATTTCAAACATAAAGAAGGTAGAACAGTATGATACAGAGATTCTCAAAATATGGTCCCCAGGCCCACAGCACCTGGGAACTTTTCAGAAATGTAAATTCTTGGCTGGGTGTAGTGGCTTACACCTGTAATCTTTTTTTTTTTTTTTTTTTTTTAGAAAGAGAAAAAGAATAATAAGAAAAAGAATAAAGAAGAGGAAGAAAGAGAAAGAGGAAGAGGGAGAGAGAATAAGGGTATTGCTTTGTTGCCCGGGCTAGAATGCAGTCTAAATATGGGTATGCCTATAATTATCCTTAATAATGGAGACATGAAAGAAAATGAGGGAAGAGAGTAACAAACAAGGAGCCAACCAACATTTTGTTTAAACTTCTAAGTTGATATGATGTGGTACTGATAAGAGTGTATATTTTGTGTAAAGTGGAGAGTTCTATAAATGTTAATTACGTTTACTTGTTCCAGATCTGAGTTCAAGTCCTGGATATCGTTGTTAATTTTCTGTCTCATTGATCTGTCTAATATTAATGTTGAAGTCTCCCACTATTATTGTGTGGGAGTCTAAGTCTCTTTATAAGTCTTGTATGTCTGGGTATTCCTGTATTGGGTGCGTATATATTTAGGACCTTTAACTCTTCTTGTTGTTGCATTGATTCTTTTATCATTATATAATGTCCTTCTTTACTTCTTTTGATCTTTGTTGCTTTAAATACTATTTTATCAGAGGCAAAAATTGTAACTTCTGCTTTTTATTTATTTATTTTTGCTCTCTGGTTAGTTGGTAAGTCTCTCTCCATCCTTTGTTTTGAGTCTTTGTGTATCCTTGAATGTGAGATGCGTCTGGATGCAGCACACAGTTTTAGTTTTTTGTCCAAATTGGCTGTCTGTCTTTGAATTGGGGAATTTAGTCAATTTAAATTTAGTATTAATAATAATATATGTGAGTTTAATACTGCCATTTGCCCATTAGTTGATATAAATTCTTCATTATTTTAATGTTCTTTTGTCCCGACCTGCAGGACAACAACAGGAGCCCGAAGGGAGGGAGTGGGGATGGATGGGCAGGAGACGCGAAGAATAGAGACAAGACAGGAGTCTGATCAAGTCTCGTTTATTGTTGCTGAGCTCACAGCTTAAATAGGCCAGGCAGGGGGGCGGGGCAAAGGAAGCTTGCAGTTGGGAAATTCCGGCCAGGTGTGCCAGGTGCCGCTACCAGCCTCGTGCCGTCCACGGGCTGGACCTGAATCATCAGGACTTGAGCCTCCCACAAGCGGCACCTGGGCTCTCTTGGCCCCAGGATTTGGCCTGTGCTGCTGCCCACATTCTTTACTTTTTGGTATTTTTTAGAAAGGCTGATACTGTTTGTTCCTTTCTATGTGTAGTGGTTCTTTCAGAAGCTCTTGTAAAGCAGGCCTGGTGGTGATGAATTCTTTGAGTGCTTGCTTGTTAACAAAAAACTTTATTTTTCCTTCACTTATGAAGCTTAGTTTGGCTGGATGTGAAATTCTTGGTTGAAAATTCTTTTCTTTAAGGATGTTGAATATTGGTCCCCACTCTCTTCTGGCTTGTAGGGTTTCTGCTGAGAGATCTGCTGTAAGTCTGATAGGCTTCCTTTTGTGGGTAACCTGACCTTTCTCTCTGGCTGCCCTTAGTATTTTCTCCTTCATTTCAACCCTGGTGAATCTGACGATTATGTGCCTTGGAGTTGCTCTTCTTGAGGAATATCTTTGTGGTGTTCTCTGTATTACCTGGAGTTGAATATTATCCTGCCTTACTAAGTTGGGAAAATTTTCCTGAATAATATCCTGAAGCGTATTTTCCAGCTTGGATTCATTCTCTTTGTCACATTCAGGTACACCTATCAAGCGTAGATTAGGTCTTTTCACATAGTCCCATATTTCTTGGAGACTTTGCTCATTCCTTTTTATCCTTTTTTCTCTAATCTTGTCTTCTAGTTTTATTTCACTGAGTTGGTCTTCGACCTCTGATATCCTTTCTTCTGCTTGATCAATTCGGCTGTTAAAACTTGTGCATACTTCATGTAGTTCTTGTATTGTGTTTTTCAGCTCCATCAATTCACTTATTTTCCTCTCTAAATTTTGTATTCTTGTTGAGATTTCGTCAAACCTTTTTTCAAAGTTCTTAGTTTCTTTAGATTGTGTTAGAACAAGTTCTTTTAATTCACAGAATTTTCTTATTATCCACGTTTTGAAGCCTGCTTCTGTAATTGGAACACACTCGTTCTCCATCAAGCCTTGTTTCGTTGCTGATGAGGAACTGGGATCCCCCGCTGAGGGAGAGGCGTTCTGATCTTGGGTATTCTCAGCCTTTTTTGACTGTTTTCTTCCCTTCGTTGTTGATTTATCCATCTGTGGTCTTTATAATTACCGTCTTTGTAATTGGGTTTCTGAGTGGACGTCCAACTTATTGATTCTCAGCGCCGAAATCTGAGCAACCCACTGCACCGACTAAATCAGCGGCGTTAAGATTGGTGGTGCTTTTCTGACTCTGCACCAAGAACCGACGCTCTGAGGCGCCAGCAAAACTGTCTCACCGGTCACAAGAGTCGCGCTGGCGACCCGTGGGGCTCCTCCGCTGGGAATCTCCTGGTGCGTGAGCAACAAGAATTCATGTGAAGGTGTGGCGTCCTCTCGTTCTTTGCATTTTCACTGGGAGCTACATTCCCGAGCTGCTAGTGATCAGCCATCTTGGATCTCTCCCCCTTACACCTGTAATCTCAACACTTTGGGAGGCTGAGGCAAGTGGATCACTTGAACCCAAGAGTTCAAGACCAGCCTTGGCAACATAGTGAAACCCCATCTCTACAAAAAAATGCAAAAATTGGCAGGGCATGGTGGTGTGTGCCTATAGTCCCAGCTATTTGGGAGGCTGAGGTGGGGGGATCACTTGAGTTTGAGAGGTTGAGACTACAGTGAGCTGTGATAGTGCCACTGCATTCCAGTGACAGGGACTTACTCTGTCTCAAAAAGAAAAAGAGAGAGACAGAGAGAGAGGAGAGAGGACAGGGAAGGGGAGAGAAGGGGAAGAGAGGGGCGGGGAGGGGAGGGGAGAGGAGGAAGGAGGGAGGGAAAGGGAAGGGAAAAGGGGAGGGAGGGGAAGGGAAGGGAAGAGAAGGGAGGAGGGAAGGGAAGGGAAAGGGAGAGGGAGAGGAGAGGGAGGAGAGAGGGAGGAGAGAGGGAGGGGAGAGGGAGGGGAGAGGGAGGGGAGGGGAGGAGAGGAAAATTCTTGGCCCCAAATAGGACCTAAAAAAAGCAAACACTCTGGGGTGGGCTCCAGGAATATTAGTATATTAGTCATATTTTCCTCCACTTTTTAACATTTAAACCAGGCATGGTGGTTCACACCTGTAATCCCAACACTTTGGGAGGCTGAGCCAGGCGGATCACCTGAGGCCAGAAGTTCAAGACCAACCTGGCCAACATGGCAAAACCCCATCTCTACTGAAAATACAAAAATTAGCAGGCTGTGGTGGTGGGTGCCTGTAGTCCCAGCTACTCGGGAGGCTGAGGCAGGAGCACCGCTTGAACTCAGGAGGTAGAGGTTGCAGTGAGCCAAGACCACACCACTGCACTCCAATCTGGGTGACAGAGCAAGACTCCATCTCAAAAAATAAAAAATAAATAACATTAAATAGAGTAAAATATCCTTTTTGTGGTTAGCATGTCAATGAGCTTTGGAAAGTGTCTCCTGACCATCACCACAACCAAATTTGAGAACATTTCTGTTGGCCCCAAAATTCTCCCTTGATGTTCCATTGTAGTCAGTCCCTGCCCCACCCTCTGTTCCCCACAAGCACTTATCTGTATTCAGGCTCTATCATTTTGTCTTCTCCAGAATGTCATGTGAGTGGAATCACTCAGTATGTAGGCTTTTGAGTCTAGTTTCTCACATTTAGCATAATCATTTGAGATTCAGTCGTAGCATAGTGTATATCAGTAGTTTGCGTCTTTTATTGATGACTTGGGTTGCATCGAACGGAGGTACCAGTTTGTTTAGCTATTGACATGTTGAAAGGCATTCCTGTTGTTCCCAGTTTTGAGCCATTTTCAGTAAAGCATAATAAACATTTGCATACAGGTTTTTGTTTGAACATAAGTTTCTGTTTCATCCAGGAATGGCATTGCTGAGTGGTATGGCAAGAAAATGGTTAACTTTATAAGAAACTGCCAAACTATTTCAAAGTGGCTGTGCCATTTTGCACCCCACCAACAATGTAAAAGAGTTTCAATCGCTCTGCATCCTCATCAGCACTTGGTAGTATCAGTTAGGGTTTAAACAAAAAACTGTAGGCTGGGCACATTGGCTCATACCTGTAACCCCAACACTTTGGGAGGCCAGGGTGGGAGGTCCTATTGAGCCTAGGAATTTAAGAACAGCCTGGACAACACAGCAAAACCCTGTCTTCCAATTAAAAAAAAAAATTAGTCATGCCAAAAGATGTGCAGAGGTATCTTAATTTGGTTTTAATTTGCATTTGTCTAATGACTAATGGGGTTGGTTACTTTTTTTTTTAACTTGCCATTCACCTAGATCTTCTTCAGGGAAGTGCCAAAGCTTTTGGCCATTTTTAAGTTGGGTTGTTTGTTTCCTTGTTATTGAGCTTTCATATATTCCAGATACAAATCCTTTGTCAGATGTAATAATGTGTGCTTTGAAAAGCCTTCTAAGTGACTATGTGTCACACTAAAGTTTGAAAAACACTTGTATCATGAATTGGATTTACTAACAGATAGTTTTAACAATTATTAACACTTTGCCATATTTAGTCCATTTATTTTTATCTATGCTGAAATATTTTAAAACAAATCCTAGACATAATGCAATTTCACCTTTAAATATTTCAATATACATTTATAAATAGGAACATATCTCTTATCTAACAAAAGTACTATATCGCATCTTACAAAGTAATATCATAATTATTAGTCTAAAATCCATTCCAAATTTTAATTCCAACAAGTATATTTATGCCTCTTGAAAACTTTGTTCAATTATTTTGCTTATCTCTTTGTTCCGTTTTTATATTTTGTTCTTTTTCTGTTGCTCCTTACGTTTCTAATAATTTTAAATCTTTTGAACATTCATCTATTATTCTATGTTTCCATTATCTCAGACTCTTGGGAGGTATTTCTTCTGCCTGGGTGTCTGATGACTCTCCCTTACAGTAGACTGTTCTCTCATGTGGTTGATAACTGTTGGATTGTGAGCTCATCTTTAATGGGGCTTCAACTGTGGGAATTCTATTCAGACTGGTTGTAGGGCTCCAGGGTCCAGAGAGAATTTTCCATCCCTTCCCCCGGGTACTTGCCAAAGTATCATTACCCTGATGCCAAAGATTATGGGTATTTACAAAACTCATTAGAATTTACAATATCCCCATGGCATTGTAAATACCAATCTTGACTCAAAGACTCCAGAACCATGGGGGTATTAAAAATTCTAATGTTCACCAGAAACAAGGGGAAGACCTTGGATCACGAATCCTCAAAACAGATCACTGGAGGCTGAGTTGAGACAAATAAGCTTTTGTTTTATCCCCTTGATAGATGGGTGAATATTTTCCAAGTCTCCTCTTTCACTGAGGATAGAGGTCTTCAAACATCCTGGCTTTATGCCAGGGTTTCAATCCCAACTAGGGAAGGTACAAGGTATCCTTTCCTGTAGCTCTGAGCCATTAAAACCCAAGCCCTCGGCTACCAGAAACACAGACATCCTCCCCACCCCCCATTCCTGCTGCTACCCCCGTAGAGAAGCCCCAGCAGCACCTGTACTCATCCTGCTAGTTTCCATCTATCTTCATTTTTTGAGTGGAAATGCATTGTATTTATAGGCCCATTTGTGTAGAACTGATGTCTTTTTCTTTGGATGACAGTATTGAATCTTCCAGTCAATGATCACAGTATATTCCTCCATTCATTTTGTCTTTAATTTCTCCCAAGAACAGTGTACTTGTATGAGAAAAAGTTTTATACCTCTTTTCATTAAATGTATTCCTAGGCATTTAAAGTATGTTAAAGCTAGAGAAATTGTATTGTTTTTTAAATTTCGTTTTCTATTTGTTCCTGGTGTATAAATAGACAGTTGGTTTTAAATTCTGAACTTTAAAAAATTATTTTTAATTCTTGTGGGTATGTAGTAGGTGTATATATTTACGGAGTACACTAGATATTTTGATACAGATATGCATGGCATAATAATCACATAAAGATAAATGGGGTGTCCATCACCTCAAACATTTATCCTTTGTGTTACAAACAATCCAATTAAACCCTTTTAGTTATTTTTAAATGTACAATTACATTATAATTGACTATAGTCATCCTAGTGAGATATCAAATACTAGGTCTTATTCATTCATTCTTTTTTTTTTTTGTAAAAATATGGAATGCTTCACGAATTTGTATGTCATTCTTGCACAGAGATTATGCTAATCTCTGTATCATTCCAATTTTAGCGTCTGTGCTGCCAAAGCAAGCAGATATTCTAAACTTTTAAATTCACGTATTAATTCTAAGTTTATCCATAGATTCTTTCAGATTTTCTATACACATAATCATATAATCTGTGAAAATGACAGTTTTATTTCTTACTTTCTAAACTTTATGCCTTTCATTTCTCTTATTTGCCTTATTGGACTGGCCAGAGTTCTCTTACAGAGTTAATGGGGTGATTACACAGACCATCCTTATCTCCTTGACTGTCTCACTCACTTCATTTCTGATGCCTGAGGTTTTCCTTACTCTCCTCTGAATGCACCTGAGTATTTCAAAGAAGTTTGAAGCCTGAAGGTTGTCTGGTCACCTGCTGGGCCCCAGCCTCCCTGCAGCATCCCTCATTTTGCACATGCCTCATTTTGCATTTTGTGGTTCTCAGCCTGAGTTAAGGGCAGGGCTCAGCCTGATGGGCATGTTCTGGTTTCTCCTCTATGTGCTGATAGAGACGGGGAGGAAACTCACAGATCCTGCAGCAGCCATGCCCTGTGCACACCACCACACAATCTCATTCCACTTCATTCACTTCTCACAGCGACATTGGGAGGAGGTAGGTGCTGTGATCACACCCATTTGACAGATGGGGAAACAGGCTCAGAAAAGGGAGGTCTTTGGCCAAAGCAGCTTCTACCAAGAGCTGGGACCAGATCCCAGGCCTCTTTGCATATTCTACCCTGTGGGTCGAGGCCCCATCGACCAGGTCATTTTTTTCACATTCCTCATCTAAGTCTCTTTTCTCAGTACTGGGCTGACATGGGCAAGAGCAGGTGCCAAAGTGAGAAGGGACACACCATCAAGCTGGTGCGTTCCCTGTGCTGCCTCAGGGCTCAGCCCTTCGAGGCACCTTCTGCTCCTTCCTCAGGCCTTGCCTGAGCCTGCACATGCTCCCCTACCCTGCCCTGGCCCTTAAAGAAGGGCTCTCCTGCCACCCCCACTTCTGTGGCCCCAGCTTAGCCCAGTGTTAGCAGAAGAGGCTCCGAGGTCAGCCAGGTCTGAGTAGAGATCAAGGCTCTGCCATTCACCAGCTATGGGAACTTCGCTCTCCTTCCCTACCTCACAGCCATGGAAAGTGAGACCTGACCCAGCGGCCCACATGCCCTCCTATCCTCAGTGGCAGCGGGAGAAAGGAGGGGGAGAAGGTTCAGTCCCTGCAGGTGGCAGAGGCCACTTCCACCAACCCACTCCAGTCAGGTGTTTTTCATGAGGGGAGGGTCTGATTAGGGTTCAGCCAGGCCTGGGTTAGTCAGGATATGAGTGGCCTGAGTCAAGATCAGGACTTAGCCTGGGTCAGGGTCGGGGCTCAGCCAGAACCGGGAACAGGGCTCAGTCTATGGGAGGTTTCTCAGCCTTAGCACTATGGGTATTTTTTGCCTGGTGATTCCTTGCAGTGGGGGCTTCTCGTCTGCATTGTAGGAAGCCGAACAGCATCCCTGGCCTCTAACCACCAGATGCCAGAAGCATCTGTGACAACCAAAAATGACTCCAAAGATTGCCAAATGTGCCCTAGGGGAACCATATCACCCCCAATTGAGAACCATTGCTCTACAGCAGGTGTCCCCAAACTTTTTACACAGAGGGCCAGTTCACTGTCCCTCAGACCGTTGGAGGGCCGCCGCATACTGTGCTCCTCTCACTGACCACCAGTGAAAGAGGTGCCCCTTCCTGAAGTGCGGCGGGGGGCCGGATAATTGGCCTCAGGGGGCCGCATGCAGCCCGCAGGCCGTAGTTTGGGGACGCCTGCTTTACAGTAAGGAATGGACTCAACCAGGGTCAGGGGTGGGACTCAACCTGAGTTAGGGGAGGAGCTCAACTGTGGCCTGGGCTAAGGCTCAGGCTGAGTTGAGGGTGAAGCTCAGCCTGATTTAAGGGAGGGGTTCAGCCTGAGTTAAGGGTGGGGCTCAGGCAGAGTCACAGGTGAGGGGCTCAGCCTGGGTCCGGGTAGGATCCTGCTGAGTTGAGGGCGGGACTCAGCTGAGTCAGTGTTGCCACTCAACTTGAGCCTATGGATGCTGGAGAGCGTTTCCACCTGCAGCTATAACCACTGAGAAAGGTCCCAGTCGCCAACTACCCTGCTCCACCAAACCAGGGCTGGGCTCCCTTTGCTTGCCAGCAGCTGACGAATAACAAATCAAATAGCAGTTTAGCCAGGAATCACTTCCAGGGTCCCTGGGGTTGGGTCCTCAGCAGCTCCACTCATCCCCCTCCCACCTCCAGTTCACATCAGCCTCCAAGGATTCAGGCAACACCCCATTAAGTATAATGGCTCCCATTACAGTTTCCTAATATGCACTTCATTTAGATTCAACAAGATGTTTCTGAGCTAATAAAATTAAAAAGACTGGGTTATATCAACTGTGTGACAGTGAACATCTCTGGTATTTCATGAGGGCAATTCTGGAATTAAAATGTCTTATCCTGTGCAGATTAGATTCTGTCCCTGAAAAATCCCTCTCTCTCTCTCCAGCTGTCTTGGGAAGACCAGAGATAAGCTTGCTAGCTCCAGGTTTATGAATCCTAAGAGGAAAGTGGGGGAAGAAGAAGGATTATCTCTTAAGGAAAGGACAAGGAAGCCAGAGCCCAAGTTCACCAAATTCAGAGCAGTGGAATCCCAGAGTGGATGTGGAGCTGCGAGCCCTCATTGTAAAAACAAGCCAGAAAATCAGACGGAGGAACAATGGCACCCCCGAAAGCTGCTGAATGCTGAAGCACAGGGTACCCAATGTTGGCTGACAAAGGGGGGACCCATGCCCTGGGTCTCTGCCGTGCCCTCCGAATTTATCTCTGACACTTTCTCTCTTCCCTTTCCTCATCCCGACATTCACATTTTGTGCCAGTGCACTCCTAGGTGCTAAACTGGGTTACGATGACACCGTAGGGACAGCGGAGGTGCAAGAGCCCGATGGTCTCAACACTGAGTGGCCCCAACTCCCTTCCTGCTACAGTTTTTGGCTGGTTTGGGGCTCAGGCTGTGAACCATCTCTTTTCCAGCTGTCAAAGAGACTTGACTGTGTGCACAAAACAAGTCATACTACTGTGTGCAGACAAAGCGTGAGTGTGCAGCAGCCGAGGCGTCCAGAGACTCCCCTAGGGAATGCGTGTGCATCGCAGGGCGTGGCCATGGTGACCTCTTGTGGAAGTCAAGAAGCCATTCTGGATAGGCAAATGGCCAGATAAGAGGCTTCTGAGTACCCAAGACCCCTGGCATAGTCAGAAAGGTGCCCGGAAGGAATGCTACTGTTTGCTGATGCCTATGCAGAGGGGACACAGGGCCTCCCTTTCATGAACATACTCAGATGGGGAAAACTGAGGCAGCATCCAAACCAAGAATCAGAGCAGGGTTAGAATTGCCAGTTGGCTGTGTGACTTGGGCCTCCATTTCCCCACCTGTAAAATGGTGGTGTCTCTCCCATGGCTCACTCCAGCTGGCCAGAGCTTGAGAAGTTGAGGGGATTACTTTATTTATAGAAAACCCCTTGGGGGGTTCAGACCCTAGGCCCCCTCCCTCAGAGAACATGCTTGCTCTCTCCTACTCTCTTTTTTGTTCCAGGACCTGGTAATTATATGCTTAGAGATGAAGGCTTTTCAAAAACATCTTTCCCACCAATTTTCAGCTGGAAACGTGCATAAAAAACAGAGATATTTTTAACCATGTTTTTTTCCCCTGTCTCCTCCTTCCAGCAATGGGCAATTATGAGCTTTTGCCTTCAGTCAATTGTCCTGTAGGAACTCGCTTCAGAGGGAAATTCATTTCCGCAGTGGTGCCAGCCAGTCCCGGCAAATGTGGGGTGTGCAAGTCAGGGGAGGAGGGACAGAGGGAGAAATGCGCTTGGAGCTCAGACCTGTACACCTGGTACTCAGGCCCACGCAGCAGCCGGGGTGGGTGGTTGGGCTTTTTTAAATTTTATTTCTCTTGAAATCATTGCTAATTTGCCTTCATTATCTCCCTTTCTCTGCAGCCCCAGGGGGCTATTGAGCTTTGACAAAGGGAAAAGGAAGTCAGCTCCTTGCCAGGCTGCCTTCGCCAGGGTCCTGCCTAAGCAGGGTGGCTGGAAAGAAGCTGGTGGGCGGGGGACTGGGCTGGACTATAGTGTCAGCAGGCTTCGACTTCTGCCCTGTTCTATGAGCCTCGTGGAGGGAGGACTCTGCATCGGAGGGGACCGCTGAGAAAACAAATGGCCAGAGGCTCCACCTGGGGCAAGCAGGACCTGATTTGCAGGGACGGTGAGCCGTCAGCAGGACCATGCCAGCTCACAGGGCCCCTGGGTGCCGAAGAGGACACGGGCACTAAGCACTCCACCAAGAACGGTCCAGCCCCCAGGCCGGCTCCACCCCACCGTGGAAGGCACTGTTGATATAGTGGGAATAGAGGGATGGGTTTTGGAGTCAGTCCAACTTGGGACTCTGATTCTAAATTGGCTGCCAACTGGCTAAGGGATCTGGGACAAGTCACTTCTCTCTGAGCCTCAGCCTTCTCCTCTGCAAAATGGGGATACTGGTGCCCCACATCATGGGTTGCTGGGAGGAAGTGTGCACAGAAGCCATAAAACATAACAGTTCGGCCAGGTGTGGTGGCTCACGCCTGTAATCCCAGCACTTTGGGAGGCTGAGGCAGATGGATCACCTGAGGTCAGGAGTTCGCGATCAGCCTGACCAACATGGAGATACTCTGTCTTTAAAAAATAAAATAAAAACATGACAGTTCCCTCCCTGCCTGCTTTCCTCACCTTGTTGAAAGATCAATGATGACGACAGCTCCTAGTGATTCAGTGCCAGTTTCTGTGCTTCCTAAGCATGATCTCATTTAATCCTCACCACCTTTGAGGTGGTAAAATAATGATTCTCATTTTACAGATGAGGAAACTCAGACACAGAGCAGTTAAGTGATATCCCGTGATAAAGGGCAGGGCCACCAGGCCTACTGAGGCACAGAGAGTCAAGGGAACTGCCCGTGGGCAAAGAGCTTCTAAGTGGCAGAGCCAGAATTGAAGCTCAGGCCTCCTGGCTCCCTAAGGGGTCTGGCCCTACTCTCCGGGCCCCTTCCTGCCTACTTCCCCATCCATGGCAGGCCTGGAGGGTAGAGCTCAATGCCTGCAGCCCCAGGGCTGCTCAGCTCCAAGCAGAGCCCCAGCTCCTTTGGGCATTCCTCCCTGGCCACTGAGGGCTGGAATGGGGCAAGGGCTCAATGGAGATGTCTCAAAGCCAGTTATAGGCTGACCTCAGACTGACAGTTCCAATCCCCACGGCTGACAAGCCTCCCAGGAAGCCCGGCTTCATGGGGAGAGCAGCATAGAAAGATCAGATAAGCTGGGCAGAAGCATGTTTTTTAAGGGAAACAAATAGATTTAAAGTTTTGAAGCTTGTCATTTGTTGCCAAGGATTGGAAAAAAAAAAAAAACAGAACCTTAATAAGTAGCACCCAGTGTTGGGCCCTTCCCTGGGCCAGGTCTGCTCTCAGCGCTTAATGGATGCTAAGTCAGTTACTTGTCCTAAGACTCACAGGAGGGAGGCTCACCGATTGTCCTCAGTTTACAGATAGGGAGTCTGAGACCCGGAGAAGCCACTGAGCCAGTGAGCAGCAGAGACACCTGGAACCCAGGGCTCCCTGAACTCACGACAGACCACGTCCTGAACCCTCAGCTCTGCTCTCTCCCTCCAAACAGGAGGCCATAGACCCCAAATGAGAAGCACCAGAGCACTGGGAAGGTGGCAGCTCCAGCACCCCAAGAGCCCTTCAGTTAGGGCTCAGGCACTCAGGCTAGGTGCATCAGGGCTAGCAGGGGCCATGGCATCACCTGGAGAGGCTGCCAGCCCCACAATCCTCCTCCACACAGGGAGAGGGGCCCTGCCCGGCAGGCCTGAGCCACAGGCAGACCAACATCCCACCATGGCAGAGTGGGGGCGCAGGCTCAAGTTGGGGGTTGGCCTTCTGCATTCTGGGTCCTGCTCTCCTGCCTCACTCTAAAACCAGCAATACCAAGGAGCGTGACCTCAAAATCAGGTCACCCACAGAACCATTCAATTTCCCAATGGTGGCTGCCTGGAGTCGCAAGAAAACTCCGTTCAGCTCAGGAGAGTAGAAGCAGAAGTCCCCACCACAACTGTCAGTCCCTGGCCCCCTGACCTCACCTCCTGACGCTCCCCCTGGCCGGCTCAACTCCAGCACACTATGCATTTTCTCACTTAATCCACATAACCACATTGCCACTTGGGCACTATTATTCTCTGCATTTTACAGCTGGGAGAACTGAGGCACAGAGATGCTAAGTGACCTGTTCCAGGTACATAGCCAGAAGTGACAAAGCTGGGATCCAACCCTATGGGCCCGACGCCGCTTCGGCAACTGGGCTATAAACAGAGGCAAAACTTTCCTGGCCTGGGCAAGTCTGTCCTTTCAACCCAAAGCCTACCAGACCCACACCACACTGGGCCTTTGCACCAGCTGTTCCCTCTGCCAACAAAACTCCTCCCCAGATAGCCACAAAACTCCCCTCTCTCACCCTCCTTCAGGCACTTGTAGAAATGCCGCCTCTTCAGGGAGGCCTTCCCCATCTGCCTGTTTGAACTACACACACACCCTGCACCTCCACGCCTCCCCTCTGCTCCCTCCCTGCTTCATGTCCCTCTGGGCAATCAACACCATCTAACTATTTATGACATTTTAAAAAATCTATCATCCTCACCCACTGGGATATCAGCTCCATGGGGCTGGGCTTCTGTCTGTCTGCTCACTGCTGGGCGCAGCATAGACAACATCGTCCGGCACGTAGTACGTGCTCAGCAAATATTTTTTGAATTCAATTCCCACTTACAGATTAGGAGAATGAGAATCAAAGAGGTAGAATGAGCTTCTCAAGGTCAGAGACTAGGAAGAGACAGACCAGGGAGCAGACTCAGGCAAAGGGTCTCCCAGGGCCAAGCCCCTGCTGTAGAATAGGAGGCCGGGCCTGCCCGAGGAGTCTCAGAGCCAAGAGGTAGACTTGGTGAGGGCCCCTCCGACGAGTTGGGGGACCTTCACACATGTACAGTCACACCCACTGAGCCTTCCCTGCCCCCAGCATGGCAGAAGTGCCCGCTCAGACCTAGCAGGCTCGGAACAAAGATGTCTTTGTGGCGGCGGAGTCAGAGCAGGCCTCCCATCCTCGAGGCAGGAGAGTGAACATGGAGAGGGACTTCCTGCCAAAATCTGTGTTCAGGCCTACTGTGTGCCCCAGCCCTGGCCAGCTGAGATAGGTCACAATCCCCTCCTGCCCGAGCTCTGGGATTAGTGGCAGGCAAAAAGACTCCCTGGAGTGAGACTGGACACGCCCAGGGACCCACCTAGACAGAGTCCATCAGGAGCAGAGAAAGGGCACAAAGCTGCCCGGTCCACAGACCCAGCTCCAATCCTGGTGCTCACTGAGGCACGCTGCCAGTGGCTGACTTCTCGGGACTGCAGACTTCTCTACCAAATGTGGAGGTGTATGGAGTGGCCACCTGTTGGCTGCCCTCACCAGCTCCAGGGGAGGCCACATGACCAGGCCTGACCAATCAGAGGCTTAGTGGTCCATCAGAGGTGGGCATGGGATACAAGCTGGACCAATGAGAGCTGTTCCTGGGGCATTTGCTGGAACTACTGGAAATAGGCTCTCTTTCCTTAGGAATGACTGAGCTGGTTGACCTTAAACTTGAAGGTATCAGGAATCCTTAAGAAGAAGAGAGGATCTGCCTAGAAATGAAGCTCACTAAAGTGAAGCAGAGCAAGCTATGAAGAGATCCAGAGTCCTAATCATATTAATTGAGCATCTGGATCCTGCTGTGCCTGAAGCTCCATCTTTACACTTTTCAAAAGAAGAGACTTGGTGCTGATGCAGACTGAAGCAAGTGTGATCATGAGATTCTGTCATCTGGGGAGGAGACCCAGGATGGGGCTACAGTGGTGAGGATAACAGTCAAGTAAGTCATCAGAGAGAAAATGTCAAAGAGGTCAGGAAGGGCCTTGAATGCCAGGCTCAGGAGCTCAGATTTGAGTTTTGGCAAGCTTCCTCCCATGGCAGTGAAGAGGTGGAGGCCAGGAAGCCAGGGAGGAGACTGGGCAAAGGCCCAGGCAGTTGATGCTGAGCCTGGGTCGAGGTGGAGGTCATAGGCCCATGAGGAGGGGGAGACACCCCCTGGCAGTACCCCAGGTAAGGTCTCCAGGGCACTGCTGCCTTTGTGGCCCTGACCACAGCAGACCAAGGTGACCCCACTCACCTGGACCTTGGGTCGAAAGAACAGATGTGCCCAGGCCAAAAAGACAGTGCCTCCATTTACAGTGCAGTTGCCAAGGAGGGGTGGGCCATCAGGTCCAACCCCAGCTTTGTCACTTCTGGCTGTATAACCTTGGACAAATCACTTAGCATCTCTCTGCCTCAGTTTTCCCAACTGTAAAATGGGGGAGAATAGTAGTACCCAAGTGGCAGTGTGGTTGTGAGGATTAAATGAGAACATGCACAGAAAGCTTAGAACAGAGCCTGGCGCAGAGGAAGCTCTCAAAAACAGCCAGCTATTATGATTATTAGTGTTATTTTTTCCGGGGCCCTAAGGCTGGGTCCAGAGGTGACCTGGCTCTGTTCCTCGCCATGGGAAGGGAGGTGGGAATGAAAGTCTGCTGGGCCCTCAGAAGCAGGGTTGGGGGCTCTGCTGTAAAAGTCATCTGAGTTTCAATTCCAGCTCGGCCACTGCCCTCCCTAAGCCTTGGTTACTTCCTCTTTCCGCTAGGACCACAGTCCCTGCCCTTGGAGCTGCTGTGCAAAGATATGTCAAGAGTGTGAGAAGGGACCAATGGGGCAACTCCAGGGCACTGTGGTAGTATGTCCTGGTCAAGGCCCCAAGCTCCCTCTTTGGAGGAATAAAGTGAGCCCAGGCTGAGGCTGGAGAGACAGATAGAACAATCCCTGTCTACCCCTCCCTGGGTCCCAGCCTCAGCAAACCCAGGAACGTGGCAGCTGTGACCTCCCACCTCACACAATCCCAGAGCCCCAGGGGCTCACCAGCCAGACCCCAAAGCCAGAGCTTCTCCTCCTGCTGCGGTCCAGCCTCCTGCCCCCTGTGCCGGCACAGGAACTCCTCACCACCACCTTGCCCGTGAGCCTTGGGCTCTCACCCCTCTGGGTCGGACACTCACTCCCACCAGGTAGCTGTGCAGATCCTGAAACTGGGCAAAAGGCTTTCCTCACACCTAGGTGGGATTGGCCTTCCTCCTGCAGGGCTGAGCACTGCCCTCAGAACCTCCAGACCTGCCTGCTCTGCCTGCCTATGCTGCGGAGGCTCAGTCATCCTGCTGCAGGACAGCAGCCAGGGTCAGACAGACAGTCTCAGCTAGTGTCCTGCCCCACCCTCCCCAAGCCCTGGGTCTCCAGTCCAGGATCTCAGTCATCCAGTCCCTTCTCTCTGGGCAGCAGCTCTGGAGGGACCTACGTGTTCAGCCCCATCACTCTGCCCACAGACCCCCCATTACATACCCGCCTCTCCAGGGGTCTCCCGGCTGAGCCCACACAGCATGTTCGCTATTGTCTCCCCTCTGCCCACCAACTCCCTCTGGAGCCACGCTGCTCAGCCCTCCCTCCCCTCCCCAGGGAGGGGCTGTGGGAGGGAAGCTCACAGCTCCCACTGGCTGGGCACCGAGTCCACCCACTGCAGCGGGCGGCTCTCTGCTTAAAGGGGACATGGCTGTTGTCAAGGCTGGCCCCAGGACAGGGTCCGACACGCCCCACCCCAGCAGTGTGGGTCTGGACAGGGAGTCTTTGAAGGTGGCACGCCTGGGGTTTTCCCCAGGGCTCTCGGGCAGAGAGCAGGCCTACTCCTAACTCACCCTGGGACTTTGGCTTCAGGTTTTTCATCTGGAGGCAGGGAACAGTGCTTTCCAAACTTTTTTTTTTTTTCTAAGTAGCAGATTCCAATCGAGTTTGCACAGAACCCCAGGACATAAGCAAAACGAAGTACAGCCTCTCTGACTGCACGAACAATGCCAGGGCGTCTCTGCAGGTCTCAGCTTAGAAACCCTTGAGACTGAAGACCCTCCAGAGCCCCCTCACCAATGTTCCAACTACCTCTCCGAGGTCTCAGTTTTCTCTTCGGTAAGATGGGACTTAGGGAAGATGAGCCCAGCAGCCTGCCTCACAGAGTGGCCACCCAGCTTTTTGCAAAGACAAAGTGAGCTGGGTAGAGGATATGGCCGCCTCTGGACTTGATAGGCAGGATCAGCTGGTCACAGGCTCCAGCCACAGCAGGCAGGCTCTGCCCCCTCCCAGACCCAGCTGGGCCTTAGCCTTGCACACTCCTAGGATTCCTCCACACTGGCTCAGGACTCACTAGGCTGATCCTCATGGACACCTGAAGCTCCCCCTCTACCTGTCTGTGAGAAGGGGTGACAGGCTGCGCCCAATTGCTCCTGCTGTCCATCCCACCAGTGTGTGCTGGCACCAACTGAGCATCAGATACCAAGAAGGGTGGGGCGATGGTGACTCAGGGCACTGAATGGCGCCCTGTGCAGTTGTACCGGTTGTTGAATGGTGGATGTCAACAACCTGAACAACTGCACAGTGCATCCAGCGACAGAGAACCAGACAGACCAGGCCTGGCTCCCATGGAGTTACTGGGTGCAGGGGAACACACGAGCCTCACATTTTTTCCATGTGTCCTGCAGCTGATGGGAGAGGGCTGCCCAGTAATTAGGGACCAGAGGCTTCTGTGGGTTCCCTCCAGAACAGTGATCCCCAGCATGGAATTTAGCCACAATTCTTGGGCCACCCCACACTGGCTCCTGCCAGCCCAACACTGGTGGCACCTTTAGAATAATCCACGTTCTAAATCTGGGTTGCGGCTACTTGCACCTTTGTGTTGGCAAACTTGAGACCCTATCCTGTCACCCACTTCCCAAGGTGCCTGCCTCTTTGAGCAAATTCAGATGTGTTTCCTCCGGGGGTAAGGGACCAGAGGCCAGAGGCCGGGTGAGTTTCCCTTGACCAGCAGGGATGCCAAGGTCTCAGCCACAGTGGGGCTGGTGAGGGTCAGGTTGCAGAGGGAAGACCTGCATTTGTTGGGCATTTGCTGGACGACTCAGATCATGTTGGGAGGGGGGTGCAGGCATTCAATGTGGTCACCGGTACCCCAGCAGTGGTCAGGGAGAGGCTCACTATAAAGACCCTGACCTTTACCAGGGCACAGAGGCCACTTTGGAGCCGTCTTAGCATCAACCAGGCAGGAAGGGATGCATGTGAACTGCTCCAACAGACCTTCACCCCGCGCCTCCGTTCCCTCCATCCACAGCTCTTCAGGGAGGACAGGTGTGTGGCACCCAGCCTGTTGGAGTTATAGCTGCCCTTTCTTTCTCTTCTTCCTTTTCTTTCTTTCTTTTCTTTCTCTTTCTTTCTTTCTTTTTTTCTTCCTTCCTTCCTTTCTCTTTCTTTCTCTCTCTCTCTCTTTTGGAGACAGCGTCTCACTCTGTCACCCAGGTTGGAGTGCAGTGGTGCAATACACTGGCTGGGCTCAGATGATCGTCCCACTGCAACACACTGGCTGGGCTCAGATGATCATCCCACCTCAGCCTCCCTAGTAGCTGGGACTACAGGCAGGCACCACCATGCCCGGCTAACTTTTACGTTTTTTGTAGCGATGGGGTTTTCACCATATTGCCCAGGCTGGTCTCAAACTCCTGTATCTGCTCCTTCTCTTAAAAAAAATTTTGCTCTCCATATAGATGCATTTAAATGAGTGATTAAGATTGGCCATTGGAAGCCTTGCCATGTTTCTGTCTCTCTCACTGCTCCTTGGAGTTTACTTTTGTGGACCCAAAGCTCCTGGAAAGGTCATGCTGTGGATTATGAGAGAGCTTCCATGCAGTGTTTCTCTGAGTGCCTGCCATGCTATGCACTGTAGAACCGAGAGACAGGAGGCAGATGGGAAACAGCGTCTCCCCTTTGCCCTCTGTCCCCAACACCCCACTGAGCACATCTTCATTAGATTTTATCCAAGGGTATGTTCAGAAGCAACTACTGGTCCATTTTGGAACAAGACAGAATTTAAATAAATAACTTGGCACAGAGAGGTTAAGCAACTTGCCCAAGGTCACCCAGCTGGTAAGGATGGAGCCAAGTTTCACACTTAGGAGGCCTGGCGCCAGTGCTGCTATTATTAATGGCAGTGCTATGGGCCTCAGGATTTCAGGGATTTGTAAAAGCATCTGGGAGTGCAGAGGAAGAGGAATTAACTGTCTGGGAGTCCACCGAGAAGGGTTTTTTTAGCCTGACTTTGAAGGATGGGAAGGAGTTTGTCGACGAAGGAGAAAGCCATTGCATATGTGTGAGTCCATGGACAAAATCCCACATGACGACGTGAGGAGACAAGGAAGGAAACAGAGATCCAGCCAGGCCAGGGGTGGTCTACTAGAGTCTCGCTCCTCCCAGTGCGGTCCGAGGACCGGCAGCACCTGCGTCACCGGGAGCTTGTCAGACACACGCCCAGGCCGGCCGAATCAAAAGCGGCAGGTTAAGAGGGTCCTCAGGTGATGCATATGAAGTTTGAGAAGTGCTGTATTAAGGGGTTTGTCTTTCATCCTGTGGGACATAGACAGCCAAGGATGGCTATAGTACAGGGGGTGAGACAGCTCTGCAAGGACCTCAAACATGAAGTGCAGGCTGACAGGAGGTGAGACGAGGATTTCCGGCTGGGAGGCGGCCTCGGGATGAGCAGCAAGAGCTCCTTCTAGGACACGAGAGCAGGCAGAGCTGCCGCTTGATCAGCCTCCAAAGACGATCCTCCTTGTCCAATGCTGCCAACTTCAGGGAAGCAGAGGAAAAGGGGAACAGATTGCCTGGGCATGTAAGGTGGCTGGAAGCCAGGCCTGCCGAGCACCCAGGCCACCAGGGGCTCCTGAGGACAGCATCTGACTGCTCCATGTTTCAAATGCTTTGGGGGGTACTGAGCAGCCCAGGTGAGATGGCAGGGCCACTGAGCTGGTGAGCAGCTCCTCCGTGGTCAGAAGGGGTCCTGACACTCCTGTATCCCTAGGTTTGTGAGACAGTTGGAAGACGGATTGCTGTGTGATCGGGGCACTCTTCCAAACCTCTGTGGACCTCAGCTTCCTTGGCTGTAGAATGAGAATAATAAAAAACATCCACCCCCAAGGATTGGGCAGACCATGTATCAATGAATCAAAAAGCGTTCATCCACCCACTTGCCTGCCAAGAGTCTCACGCTAATGCCACCAAACAGGCCAGAAATGAAAGTTCAAGGGAGCTAAGCATACTGGTCAGATGTGCCCAGGTTCGAATCCCAGGTCCACCACCCACAAGCTGTGTGACCCTGGGTCATTCACATCTGTCTGAGCTTCACTTTGCCCCCTGTGAGGATTGAGGGTCAGAGACGTTGGAAGGTTTTGCAAACTCACTATCACCACATGCTCTTCCCAACGCAGGGCCAGGCCTGCAGGGCCCTCACACTGCCTCTCAGTGGGGCACCACTGGCACTGAAGCTGGGGCGTTCTGCTGTGCAGGACTGCTTCTCACACTGCAGGGTTCCTAGCATCCCTAGCCCCTCCCACCCAGAGGTCAGTGCCACTGTGGTTGAGAACCAAGGCCACGCTGCGCAGATGGGAAAACTGAGGCCCAAGGAGGGCCTTGCCGGGGCTGCCCCACCAGCACAGCAAGGGTGTGGACCCAGGCCTCCGTCCTTCCACTCAGACTCCAGGGCTGAGTTCATCATAACACAGGCGAGCCATGTCCTGAGCCCACCAGGGACCCTGAGTGACAACCGGAAATGAAGTCTGGGTGAGAGGGAGGCAGAGATGGTAATTCAAGGAAAAGAGAGATAAACCTTTATTGCTCTGGGCTGTCGGTTGCTTCTTCCTCCATCTCTCCTCCCTCCACCCCAGGGGCCGAGTCAGGACAATTGCTCCCTCCCTGCCTGGTCCTCTCAGAGCCTGCATCTTGTTAAACATTTCAGCCAGGTAGGCATTATCATACCCATTTTACAGATGGGGAAACTGAGGCTCAGTCTGGGATTCCAGCAGCCACAGGAGAGGACCACTAGGTGACCCCCTCTTCGGGGGCACTGTTTGGTCTTTCCCCACTCTGTCCAAGGCACCCCACATCTCCCCAGCCCCCACTGACTTCAGAGAAGGCTGAGAGGAGCTCCAGGATAGTGCCACCCAGTGGGCCGCCCTGGTGGACCTCAGACCCACAGAGCCTGCCAGCCTCCAGGAAAACACGGAAGGTCTCAGGTCAAGGAGGCTCTAACAGCCACAGGAGCAAAGCATGGCAGCTATGTGGACAGACCCAGTAGAGGAGGTTTCCAGAATGTTGGGAAGAGCCACTGTCAACATCATCAGAGCAAAGACTCCGTGAACCAGGCCTTGTACCAGCATTTTGCACACATTTTCTCATTTCATCCCAGTGAAATCTCCACATTTCCACTTCAGAGATGAGGAAGCCAGGGCCCAGAAAAGTGAAGCCACTTGCCCTTAGGCAGAACGTCAGAGGGAGCCACGATTTGAAGCCCAGCCTGCCTGATGGCATCCCCATCCAGAGACCCCAAGAAATGCATGCACTGAACCACTCTCCACAGCCCAGGCACACGAACACAGACTCAGGAAGCCCAATGCTGCCAGACAGAGACAACACATGTTCAGAGGGGCTGGGAACCCCCTCCCTGGGCAGGGTCAAGTCACCAGCAGGCCAGGGGCTGGCCACGGATGGAACAGCTCCCAGGGATTCCCTCTTGGGCTCCATGCCTCCCTTGACACCCACAATAGCTTTCCTCCTGGAGGAGGACATGGGAGCACAATTGTACAGTGGGCCTCTCTGAGCCTCAGGTTCCTCCTCTAAAATGTGAATGAAGTTGTCTGTACTAACAAGGTCTTTGTTGAGAAGCTCAGAGAATGAGCAGAACACCTCAAAAAACTATAGCATGTGGGCACAGGGCGGTGGCCAGCATGATTATGGCCCTATCCTGTCTCTCTGATCACTCATTGACTCAGAGAATATTAACTATGCACCTACTACCTTCCAGAGGTCAGCTGGGCCAGAGGTTTCAGCAGTGAACAGAGCAGGCAGACCCTACTGTCTTAGAGCTTCTGGTTTTGGGAGGGCCAGAGATACAGCAAGAAAAACAGACAGACAGACAGACAGCATTCAAGATGGTCCTGAGGACTATGACGGACACAGTCACTATGTTGGCGCAGAGAATACCCAGCAGGTTGTCAGGGAGAGACTCTCAGAGTAAGTGCCTTTTTTTTTTTTTTTTTTTTTTTTTTTTTTTTTTTTTTTTTTTTGGTTTGAGACGGAGTTTCACTATTGTTACCCAGGCTGGAGTGCAATGGCGTGATCTCGGCTCACCGCAATCTCCGCCTCCTGGGTTCAAGCAATTCTCCTGCCTCAGCCTCCTGAGTAGCTGGGATTACAGGCATGCGCCACTGTGCCCAGCTAATGTTTTGTATTTTAAGTAGAGACGGGGTTTCACCATGTTGACCAGGATGGTCTCGATCTCTCGACCTCGTGATCCACCCGCCTCGGCCTCCCAAAGTGCTGAGATTACAGGCCTGAGCCACCACGCCCAGCCCAGAGTAAGTGACTTTTAAGCTGAGCCCTGGGTCTCCTACACCAGCGTCTTCACGCCCTTTAGGGACCTGTGGGCGAGGCAGAGGGAGGGGATTGCTCTGCAGTAACTGCCTGGAGCTGGATGAGAAGGCACAAAGGGAAGAGGAGGTTCCAGGTAAGCAGATCAAGCTCAGGCGCCAGGAGTGGCTGAGGGGCAGGTGCAGCTGAGGTGCAGAGACAAGGTAGGCAGGGGCCAGGGAGAGGAGTCAGGATTCTGTTGAGTGTGAGGAGAGGGCTTACAGCAGGGTCGTCGCGTGACCTGGCTTCTGTTTTGCCAAGGCAGCTACCGGGGGTGGGCTGCAAGGATCAGCCTGGGGTGAGGGGTCGGGGTTGGAAATAGGCCAGGCACTTCAGAGGCAGGAGATCTGGAATCCAGGCGCCTTCTGCTCTGAGCTGCATTTTCCCCTTCAGTTGAACATCAAAGCTTCTCTAATGACAGTCAACAGGGTACGTTGGGGAACTGCCAGGTGGGACAGGTCAGAAAGCATGGACTCAGGATGTATCTTGATGCAAAACAGGAAAGAAGAAAAATGGGCATCAGCTATGAACAGGCGAGGCACAGAGCATAGAGGACAAATGGCCCCAAGTTCATGCAGAGTCATCCCAACTAACTGTCATCAGAGAATTGAAAACAGAAACAGCGAGCCCTCACCTGAGTCTCCTCAGAATGGCAAATGCTAGAAACACACACAAAACCAAGTGCTGGTGACGATGTGGGGAAATGGAGATGGAAAGTCACAGCACCGCTGGTGGGAGGCAAACGGAGGCAGCCACAGTCACGGCACCTGGCAGTGTTAGGAGAAATTCCGTGTCTGGCCACCTGTGTCCCAGCACCCTCACTCCTGGAAGTTATTACAGAGTAATCCCACCCCCTCCCTAGGTCCCTAAGGGGTGTGAACTCTTGAGAATGTTGGTTAAGGTGACCTGGGACTCCATCCTAGAGTTAGGGGACAGGTAACATGGTCACTGCACCCCATGGAGTGTGACACAGAAGTTATAGGCACAGCAATTAGAAGTGCAGCCACAGGAACGGATCTTAGAAAACCTAGTGTCATGTTAAAGAAAGAAAGGAGGAGAGAAAGGGAGAAAGGAAAGATGGAAAGGCAGGGAGGAAGGGAGACAGAATGAGAGCTACCCTGTGGTATCATTTATGTATTGAAAGCACACACATAAAGCGCTATCTATGTTGTAAGGGCGCACACAGACGTAAAGACCTATTTCACGGAGTGCAAGTTTAGAGGGAAGTAATTCGGGCTGGGGATAGGGCATGAAGGAGAAGAAATCAGATAACACAGAGCCAGATCCGGCGCTGGGACGGCCCAGAACTATGTGTGCTTAGAACTGAGAAATTTAGCTCAACCTTTGGAACTTGGAGTTTAAAAATTAAAAATAAATAGGTGCCTCGAATGGCATGTTAGAAGTTGGAATTCTCTCCTGAGGACGCTGCTGGAAGAGTTGAGAGGGAGAGAGGGATAGGGTTAGCTAAGTGTCTTAGAAAACTGTCTTGAATGGGTGCTCAGAGCGCTCCTGGGTGAGGGGTCGGGCCTCACTGTCTGTCCACGCTTCCCATCCTCCTCCCCTCGGGGCTGCTCTGACTGTCCACCTGCCCTCTCTCTGCCTCCTAGCAGAAAGCAAAACATGGAAATAAATGGATTAGCTGTTGGAGCTCAGCTCCAGGAAAAGGCAGCATTAAATGTCCCAATCTCAGGAATGACAGGGCCCTCCCTGCCCTGTGCTAGGGAAAGTCGTGGCCTGGGACTCAAGAGACCCAGGTAAGTTCAAAGTCCAGCCGCTGCTCATACAGGGCCTACTGTGGGTCAAGAACATTACACATGTCGAAATGTCAGCATCTCTTATAGAAGGGACTACATCCAAAGAGGATCTGCCACTAACCCACCCAAAACAAAGGTGGCTACAGAGTCAGGGACACTCAGAGGAGGAGTCCGGGAAAGCTGCTGGGAGGAGGTGGTGTCTAAGCCAAGTCTGGAGGGACAAAGAAACACTCAAAGGTGAGGCGGGCAGGGACTTCCAGGCAGAGCGCACAGCCTGGGCAGAGGGTGGGAAGAGGGAAGGAAAGGCACCACCGAAAGGGCCCCCAAAGGGCAGGTGGGCTGCCTAGGCATGCAGGGCCAGGTTCTGCAAACACAGTTCTGCGGAGGAGACAGGGCACTGTATCGGGGCATTCCTGGCACTGTGACCGGTCCTGTGGATGACATTTAGGAAGGAGCAGGCTCTCCGGAGGCCCCTCCAGTGACGACACAGAGAGCGCGTGCAGCTGAACACAGGCCAAGCTGTCAGGAGCGGTGCACGGACCTCAGCACCCTGGAGTTGACGAAGCAACTCCCCCTTGTGGCCGGTAATCAAGGCATGAGGGTAGTGGATGAGGCTTTGGGAGGGGTGGGCACAGCTGTCATCCTGTGCCTGTGACCAGCTTTGGTCCCAGAGTCAGCCTGTGGCTAACACGTGCCCGGAGTCCGACCACCCACCCACGGATCAAGCATGACCCTCTGTCCAAACGCAAATGCCCTAGAGAGAAGGAAAGGACCAGCATTTGCTGAGTGCCTACTGGATACCCAGCACTTTATGTACACTGTCTCATGAATCTTTCAAGGGTCCTATGGGATAGACGTTGCTGTTCCTATTCTACAGTGTGAAACTGAGGTCAAGAGAGAGGAAGGGACTTTGTTAAGGCAGCCAACTAGGATGGGCAGAGGGCTGGATCATGAGAACCAGGCACTCCCTCCTCCAGCACTCTGCGCAGGCTCTTCCCTTTGCCTGGAATGTTCTTCCTCACTTTCATCCTTAGAGTCCAGGCTGATACCCTCCACCCAGAGGCCCATCCTGGCCATGTGGGGTGTGTCTCCTTTACCTCCCTCAGCCTTTCCTCCAGTGGCTTTCCTCTCAGTTCTTCCTCTCCCTGTTCTTTTCCACTAAATGGGAGACCCACAACTGTCTTGCTCACTGATTTTGACCCCATGCCCGGGGCAGGGTTGTGCACCCAGGAAGTACTACACAAGTGTTTGCAGAATGAATGAGTGATAAATATATGATGAATGTACGTAAGCTCTGAGTTACCATACTGGAAAGAAACCAACAATTCTTCCCTTCCAACACTACAGTTCAATGCAGGAATCCTCTCTGCTGTCCAGCACAGCTTGTACACTCCCGTAAGTGAAACTCACCACCTCGAGCAGCCCTCCTTATTCCTGAAGAGTTGTAAGGGGTGAGTGTTCCTTTGTTATCCCAGCTGCAGCCTGCCTCCCTATGGCTCTCACTGATCCCACACTGTGGCCTCTGAGCCCTGGCAGGAGAGGCCACAGCTCAGTCTGGATGTGGCTTCAGTAGGGACCCAGTGTGTGGCTGGACACGGTGGTGGCCATTCACCCCGTTATTCTGGGGCCACCTCCTGGGGGGCTCCCCCAACCAGGAAGAACAAACCATCCTCCCAGATGCTACAGCAACTGACCATGCTGTACAGACATCCTCTATACCCAGTGCCTCATTGTCCAAGGGGGGAAACTGAGGCTCAGCAAACATGGGAAAATAAGCCTCTAATAACGACAATCCCAGCTGGCTCCCACCTGGCACCCAGATTTCACACTGTTTCTCACCTCCAGGGGCCTTTACTTCAGTCTCATGAGGCTGGGGTCATCATCAATTGTCTCAGTTTACAGACAAGGAAATTGGGGCCCAGAGACAGCTCAGTTCTCTGGCCACAAAGCCTTAAATCACTGTTCAGTTCATACACATTCTCAAAAGGGCTTGGTGGATATGGTGATCACCAGATTTTGTGTCCTCATGGTAGACTCGAATATTGAAAGAGAACCCAGGAGCTGTGGTCCCATGGCGGACCCTCAGGCAGAATGAGAACATGGGAAGGACCATCCAAGGACCCCAGGCTGCTCAGCCGAGAATATGCCAGAGAGATCGGGTAGCAATGTGGGGGTGGGAGCCCCTCAGCATTTGGAGGTGGGCCCCAGCAGAAACCATGTGTTTGAGGACAGAGCTTGACCCTGGGATTTCCAGGCCAGTGCCTGCTGCCTGGCAGCTAAGTCCCCTGCACCCCCAACTCACCAGCCCTCTCCAGCCTCCCCACTTCCCATTCCCAGCACCTCCAAGCCTTTGATTACCATCCTCCAGGATTGCTGTCTTCCTAGTCCCTGTGTGCCAGGCCAAATCCTACCAGTCCTCCAAGACTGCTGTCTCCTCCGTCCCCAAGGATGCCCTCCCACTGGCTGGGCCCTCATCTGGGGCTCCAAGCCCTTGGCACCTCTCCATCCCACTGTTTGTCCACCCACTGGCCACCGTCTCACACGCTTCTTTGCCCATCTACCCCTAGAAGAAGACACCAAAATGGTGATGAGTCATGAGGAACATTCTAGTATGCCATTTTCCCCACAGCAGCTCCGCTGGGGCTTCAGAGGGGCCCTGAGTTCAAGTCCTGGATCTACCTCCACCTCTGACTGGCTGGGGGACCTTCAGCAAAACTGGCCTCAATCTCCCCATGTGTAAAATAGGAGTACACGTGTGGAAGGAGTAGGACTTGTGGTATCTAGGGCTGCTTCAGCTCTGACCTCTGCCAGCCTGGAACCCCCTCACCTCCATCCCCAGCTTGAATTCCAAATGACCCTTAGCTGCTTACAAACCACAAACAAACCTTCCTCAATAAACCCACTCTGCACATGGGCACCCAGACACAATGAGGAGCAGGGATCTTGCCCAAGGTTGTCCTACAGGGACCCCAGCCACCCCAATCATGTGGCTGTTAGTGGCTGCTGGCCACGTGCCCCGCTTCACCCGCCCACCTGCCCACCACATCTGCTTATGAGTCACCATCACCTTGGCCAAGACAGCAAAATGTGGGAACCAGAGAGCCAAGGTTAGCCCAAGGGGAGTGAGTGGGTGGATGGGGGGAGGTTCCAAGGCTTCCAGGCCTGGGAGAGCAGGGCCAGGGGCCCAGAAGGGGACACTGAGGCCAGGAGGAACAGGGACCTGCCAAGGACCTATGGGGAGTCGGGGTCAGCCTCAGTCCCTTGGCTGATGGAGGTGCTTTCCGCTCCATCTGACCATCTCCCCAGTGGGTGGAGAGACAGGGCTGGGAGCCTTCACAATGATCCGGACAATTAAGACAGGCAGATGGTCGTGCTGGACTGAACATTCAAGCCAACAGATGGAGACAATGTCGGGATCCGAGCTGACGAGATCAGCATCCATTCTAGAGGAAGACACGCGCAAGCAAGGCCAATGTGCGGTTGAGACATCCAGGGAGAGGCTTAGCACGTTCTGCCTGCTCTGTCTGGCTCAGACCTCCCCAGGCCCTGGGCTCCACTCTGGGCTCTGCTCTGCACAAGGGACACAGAGGGGATGGGGTGTGCATGGAGGCGGCAGCCAGGTGGAGAGGGGCGAGAGACTGTCCTGTGGGAAGCTGGGCTCACTCTGTCTGGAGCAGGGAGACTTGTGAGCAGACATTACTGTTTCTGCAGGGCTGTCTCGGGACAGAAGCAGCAGAGAGAAGGCAGAGGATTTGGGGGAACCTGGGGAAAGCAGACCAGTGGCCACATGTTGGGAATACAACCAAGGGGTCCCTTGCACCCAGCAGAGGAAGCTGAATAAGCTGATCAGGGAGAAATGCCCCCGTGGTAAAATGTTTGGACTTGGAAGTCAGGTGCCCTGGGTAGGCTCATGCTCCACTACTTCTTTCCTAGGTGTGTAAACTTGGAAAGTAACTTTGTCTTTAAGCCTCGGTTTCCTCAGCTGCAAATGGGGCGATTTAGTTCATAACCCACAGGCCTGTTGCAAGGGTTAGAAAGTACATGGGAAGTGCCTGGCACATAGCAAGTGCTCAATAAATGCTTGGGAAACAAAGAACAGGTTTAGAGGTTTACTCCAGGCTGCTGGCATTCTGCAATTCCAGCATGAGAGTTTTATCCCTGTCTTTTTGATTCAAAAAAGGTTACCTGGTCTCCGGGCCATCATAGCTGATCTGAAATTCTGGTGCCCCCAGGCATGGAGGAGGGCAGAGGCCCAGAGTGGGGCACTGGAGGGAGAGGGCTCATTTCCACGCTGGGAATCAGATCTGAGACCCTGATGTGGCTGCCAGGAGAAATGCCAGGAGCCGGATGTGGAAGTGTGTGGGAGGCCAAGGGGAGCCTCATTAAGGAGGAGAAGGAGGGAGTGAATAATTAATCACAGAGCGGGCACAGGCAGATAAAGCTAAGGAGGGCAAGGATGGGGGTTTCTGTCTGGCTTGTTCCCCCTTGTATACCAAGGGCCTAGAACAATACTTATGACATAATAGGTGTTCAATAAATATTTGTTGAATAAGTAAATGACACAGGCTATTCTCCTGCCTCGACATCTGTTGATTCTGCCCACCCTACTGTGCTGGCTCCTCAGCTCCTGCCTGGGCCCCACCCCAACCCCACCTACAGTCTATAGACCATAGCCAGAGCCTATTCTTTTTTGTTTTTTGTTTGTTTGTTTGTTTGTTGGCACAATCTTGACTCACTGCAACCTCTGTCTCCCAAGTTCAAGCAATTCTCTTGCCTCAGCCTCCCAAGTAGCTGGGATTTCAGGCATTTGCCACCACTCATGGCTCATTTTTGCATTTTTACTAGAAATGGTGTTTTATCATGTTGGCCAGGCTGGTCTCAAACTCCTGGCCTCAAGTGAACTGCCTACCTCAGCCTCCCAAAATTCTGGGATTATAGGCATGAGCTACCGCACCTGGTCCAGAGCCTATTCTAACACTCAAAGCCGTCCTCCACTCTCTCCTGCTCAAGGACCATCCATGACTCCCACTGCCCCCAGGAAGCGCCACAGACTCTCACCTCCTCCACTCTCCCTATGTCTTCTCCCCTTACCCTTCACGCTGACCAAAGCTCTCACAGGGTCTTGAGGCAGATCTTTCAAGCCTCCAGGCTTTTTTTTTTTTCTTTTTTTTTTGAGATAGGGTCTCACTCTGTCACCCAGGCTGGAGTGCAGTGGTGCAGTCTTGGCTCACTGCAACCTCCGCTTCCTGGGTCCAAGAGATTCTCCTGCCTCAGCTTCCCAAGTAGCTGAGACTACAGATGCATGCCACCATGTCCAGCTAATTTTTGTATTTTTTAGTAGAGACAGGGTTTCACTATATGCTGGCCAGGCTGGTCTCGAACTCCTGACCTCAAGTAATCTGCCTGCCTCAGCCTCCCAGAGTGCTGGGATTACAGGCATGAGCCACCAAACCTGGCAACCTCCAGGCATTTTCATGAGCTGCTCCCCCTCTTATCTACCTGGCAAACTCCTAGTCATCCTTAAATACCCTGCTCTGGGATCTTCTTCTGACCTGTCTCAAGCAAAATCATTGCTTCCTTCTCGAGGCAATAACTATACCCTCTAGTCTCAGTTTGGGGGACATGGGAGGGGTCTCACATGGCCATGTGGCTCGGGGACCTCCACCCAAGTAATCACAGTGTGAGAAACCAGAAAAGATGAGCACAGGATGGCCCATTAAAATAATATAGGCTGGAAATGGAGAAACGTGTCCCAGGCATTTTTTGAAAAAAAGATTTTGAAGAAGGAGACAGAAGAAACATCTTCCCTCCTCTGACATCACTTGGATTCTCCTCCCTTGAGGTTTTGTGTTCGTGGCTGTGCAGGCTCACGGCATGCGCAAAGCAAGCTCCTTGTTCCTCCCTTAGTGCCCTCCGTGAAGGAGTGGAGAGGGTTGGGCAGGAGCTGGCTCAGGTCTGCACTCAGTGTGTCCTCAGTCAACCAGGATGCACCTTCCTTTTTCCTTTGCTTATTTTCTATGAAGAGCCATGCTGGCCCCAGATGTGATTGCCCTGGGGACAGTGGTGTGTGCATGGGGAGAGGAAGTAAGTAGTTGGGTCACTAAAGGGAAGATGGAATTAAAAATTCCAGGAGTCTACTGTGTGTCCCAAACTTCCCCAGCTGGCACTGCAATCTCAGAAGGGCAATTTTGGGGGCTCACTTTCCTGGTAGAGGAAAGTGAGGTTGACTAGCCATCCAAGGCCACACAGGGAGTAAGAGGAAGGACAAGATTTGCATCCTGGACTGTCTGGGCCAACACAAGCATTTCCTGCACTCCAAGATGCAGAGCCTGATCACAGCATTCAGCAGGCTGTTCTCCAAACCCCAGGGAAGCTCACATCTGCAGCCAATCCAGGATTTCATCCATCCCTCCAGGCTGAGGATCCCCTGGGTTCTTAGGGTCTGTGAACCTGAACGGAGGACAGCAGCCTCAATGGGGGAGGGAGCATCTCCTGTGGGGGTGGTCTCAGCACAGGAATCTCTGGCCAACCCCAAGGAGAGCCCTGCTCCTGATGATCTCCAGGCACCAGCCGCTCTACCTCTGTGAACCAGGCTTTCAGGGAACTTGAGGATGTCAGGCCACAGTTGCCCATATGCCAGTGCAGGACTTAGAGCCCCCTGCTGCCCCACAGACACCCACCCCCATCTGCCCACCTCCCCGAAGCAGACTCCCCCTGTGTAGGCCCCTCAGAGTCTAGGAAATGCTCACAGTTACAAGCTCACTGGCTGGAGAGCCTCCGTATATCAGCTGTGTGGCCTTAGTCAAGTTACTTAACCTCTCTGTGCCTCAGTTTCCTCCTCTGCACAATCAGAATGAGGATGGGACCAGCCTTGCAGGGCTACTGTGAGGAATGAATGAGTGAATGCACTGCTTGGCACACAACGGCACTGAGTGAATGTCTGCCACTGCTATTCCTGTTGACAGTAAGATGATTCTTGGTCCTCAGCCTGAAGCACAGAGACTGTGAATGCACCACCTCCCTCCTCCCTAGGCTGTAGATGGAGAAACAGGCAGCATAGGTGAAGCCTGGGGTCGGCTTCACCTATGCTGCCTGTTTCTCCATCTACAGGCAGGGAGGAGGGAGGTGGTGCATTCACAGTCTCTGTGAATGGGAGCCGGCACAGGCTGGGGCTCAGCATACAGTCTTCCCCAGAGCCGGGCAGCCTTCGCCTGTGGCACCCTGTCCCAATTCCCCACCTACAGCCCCTTGCTCCCTCCCACCCCTCCTTGACCACACGCAGCACCCCTATCAGGCGACCCCAGCCCATCTGGACAGTCCCACGGCCTCACCAGAAAGGAAAGAAAAGGCTGTTGGGGACATGCCCTGGGAAGGGGTGGGGGTGATGGAGACATACAGGAAAGTCCAGAGAGATCCAGGGAGAGACAGCGACAGTGGACAAGGAACAGAGAAAAGCAAGACAGAGACAGACAGAGTGGGAGAGAGAAGGCAGAGCAGAGGTGGGGCAGAGAACTGGGTGAGGGAGGGCAGGCAGCAGGAGAGAGAGACACAGAGAGACCCAGAGGCCAGAGAGACAGTGGAAGAGAGAGGAGAGAGAAACAGAGAGACTCAGACAGACAGAGAGATGGAGCAGAGAGAAGGAACCAGAGGGACGGAGAGAGGGGAAGGAAGTGGAGTGGTCTGGGGCAGAGACACAGAGGGAGAGAGAGAGATGCAGCAGAGAAACCCAAAAGGCTCCAGGAGAGAGAGGGGGAGGGAGAGCAGGGGTGACTGAGGACAGGCAGGGAGCCCGGGAAGTCCCTCTGGGCCCCTTGCCCTCCACCTAGACTCACCGGCACCTTTGAGCCTCCGCCTCACCACGCCCAGCCGCCACTTGAGTGACACCGCCAGCATCGTGCCCTCCTGCCCGAAGGCAGAGCCCTGCGCAGCCTGCCCCAGCCTCCCGCGCCTGGAGCCGGAGCTCCTGTGCCCGCTCCAGAGCTGCCTGCTCTAACTGGCATAGGCTGGGCGCTCCCTTCCTCCGCCCTCCCGGAGTTGCTAAAATAGATAATCCTCCCCAGAGCCAGCGGTGGCATTGGTGGCGGCAAGGCCCTTCCTCCACCGAAGCCGGGACTGGGGAGTGCAACTCCGGATGTTCTAGCCTCTGCAGCAAACCTCCATCGGCCCCACCCTCAAGTCCTCCTTCCACCAAAGTGCTTACCTGTCCCACTTGACCTTTTGCTGAAATTTACCGATCCCCTCCTCCCCTCTACCCTGGGCTGGCTATTTGATAGCTCCGGGCCTTTGCACCTGCAAGGCCCTCCCCCAAGAACGCCCTTCTTCTCTAGCAGGACTCCATGCATCCTCTCTGGGAATGTTTGCTCAGCCTTCAGAGCATCCCATCTGCTGGATCTCAAGCATTTCATACTAGGTTGAGATTATCTACTTGTCCCCAAGACTGAGGAGCTCCTGAGGAGCACATGCCCAGTGCTGTGTTTCCTGCTGGGGACACAGGACAAGTGGACTCTTGTCCTGTGTCCCCAGCAGGAAGCATAGCACTGGGCATGTGATGGGGCCACTAGTGTAGAACAAGGAGACCCAGGGCACCGCGTCTTAACAAGTAACCCCTACAATGATAATATGTAACATGGGGATACCCGGAGAAGCCGCTCAAACTGCTGGAGGGGTGGGCTTTGGGGACTGTGTGTGAGTGCTCAGAAAACACATCCAGCATCCCTGCTTGTGATACACAGGGCTAGCCTCCTCTCTCATCCCACAACCTGTCCCCTGAGTCTGGCAGGGCAGTGTCCTAGGAGAGACTGAGGCAAACGAGCAGTGACTTGCTTGTGGTCACAGAGCATGTACGTTCCAGAGCGGGCTTTAGAACCCCAGGTTCCTGCCCTCTCTCTATGAAGGCAGGTGCTCATGCTTCCTCCATCCTTTTCCCGAACCATGAAAGCCCCACTCATGAATTAGGGTACAGACCACACTCATAGGAAGGGCAAGACACCCACTCGGGAATCATGGTTGCCACAGAAATCAGTCTTCGCTTGTGAATCAGCAGTGAGGGCCTCCCTTGAGAAAATCGGAGTTTTCCCCCACATGCAGAACTCCTGCCAATCCCCAACACTTCACAGTGATTCTGTCTCTGAAATGCTTTGGCCCAGCATTCACCAGTGTGCAGGATTCCTAGGATGGATGGAGCACAGGGCAGTTCTCGATACACAGATCCAGCCAATAATAAAAATGAATTACACCTCGAGGAAGTGATTCCCTTCTCAGCAATCTCCCAGTCCTTCCGATTCCATGCAGGAGCCTCCTTTTGGTTCTACCATGCTACCTCCCTGAAACTTGCAGACAAATAATTTTAAACAAAGAGGGAGCAGGCCCCAGGCTCAGAGCCCCCACAGCATGTGGATTCCAGTCCAACGCATCAGGAGGCAGTACTGGCAGAGGGTGAGCCTCAGGGAGCTCTGTTGGGGCAACTCAGTTAGGCTGGAGGTCCTGGACTCCTTTACATGGGCTCTGCTGAGGGATTCTCTCTTCATTCTAAAGGTATGAGTGGCAGAGGCCTCTCAGGGCCAGCCGAGGAAGCAGGAAGTGGGCACTTGAACAGCATCACCCAGCTCCTTCTTGAGACCTGAGGACAGCGTGAGGGCTGCCCACTGCCATAGCCCCTGTCCCATCCCCACTGTAACCCTCTCCTCTGCAGATGAGAGGTGTGGGCCTCTAGAGGAGCAGCAAAGCTGTGGCTTAGCTGTGCAGGGAGGAAGGGAAGGGAGCCAAGAACACATGCCTTTGGGAATGGGCAGATCTGAGTTCAAATCCCAACTCAGTGTGCCTTAGTTTCCTCATCTGATAGATGGAGCTAACAGTTCCTGCCTCCAGTATGGCAGGGCTACATGACATCACAAGCACAGAGTACTTAGTGAAGCCTGGCACACAGTAGGTGCTAAATAAATAATAGATAATCATGATTAATGTTGTGATTATTCTGCATGGAGCCCAACCCCTTGTATGTGAATGGGGATAGGAGGCTCAGCAAGGTGAAAGCAGGAAAGGCAGGAATCTGATGTGCTCCATGAACTATCACATCAAATCCTTAGAGTGCATGAGGGTGGTCCTCGGAACATCCCTATTTTACAAGCAAGGAAACTGAAGCTCAGAGAGGTACAGTACTCCACCAGTCACACAGCACACATGTGGCAAAATGGGTCTCAGATCCCAGCCACCAAACTAGGCCGCTGCCACATCTAGGCCCAGGGAGCAAGCACCCCTTATGAAACCCCTACTGAGTGCCGGGTTGTGGACCGAGCGCTCTGCTGGTTTACTCCGAGACTGTATTGCCCAGGGTTGTGCAGACCGTTAAGTGGCAGAGCTGGGTCGGGAGCTCTGGCCATGGATGAGGCCACTTCCCACCTCCAGCAGTGCCTTTGGTAAGAAGAGAAGTGGCCCAGGTGGTCTGTAGTGCCAGCTCCAATTGACGTGTGGAAAGTACAGCAATAAATAAGTAATAAATAAATAAATAAAGGGGCTGAGGCTTTCAGGGTGTGGGAGAGGCAGAGTCCCAACCTGGTGGGGTTTCCTGTCACCAGTCAACCCTGGAGGGTGCCCTGGAAATGTCCCAGGTCTTACAGGTGAGGACATCCCCAGGACCACATCCAGAACTGAATAGGAAGATGGGTCTGCCAGCTCGAGGCTCAGCTCTAGGTCTCTGTCCCCTACACACCCACCCCAGAGACCCCACAGGCTTCAAGGGCCCACTGCAGGAGGCTACAGTTAGGTGCAAAACTGACTATGGAGCCCAGCCTGAAAACTCCCCAACTATGGGGCCTTAAGCCATTCCCTTCCCTGGGGTCCCTCAGCTTCTTCAGCTGCAAAAGGGAGGTGATAACCTCCCTCTACCTGCCCCTTATGGCTGTTGTGGCTCAAATGCTCCAAGGGCAGGATGGATCTGTCCATTACACCTGGCACTGACTTGGAGGGGGCAAAATGCTTGTTAGGTGCAATCTCAGGAGTGTTTAAGGGTGTGGACTGTGGAGTCAGCCAGCCTGGGTTCAAATCCCGGCTCTACCACCTTCTAGCTGCGCAACTAGACTGTGTTACTTACCCGACTGAGCCTCAGTTTCCTCACCTGTAAAGTGGAGATGATAATAGGATGTACCTTCCTGTATCCTGTGAGAGTGAAATGGGCTCAAGCGAACATGAAGCTCCTCACACACACTCATTACAAACACAGAGCATTATTCTTAAGATTGGTGCTGTTAGGTGTAGCAGAGTACCAAGTGAAGCCAGAATTGAGTAGCCCTTGGGGAATCAAGTGGACTAATGGCCAATTCCTTGGTTTAAGTGGAATTTGGATAGACCCTGGTAGGTCTGGTAAATTAGCAGTGCAGGTGAGCCAAGTTGTGTGATGAAAAAGAATTTATCTTAAAAAAAAAAAAAAAAAAAAAAGGAGCCAAGAGAGATGCTGTGATCCAGTAGCTTCTAATGGTGGCATCCCAGCATTACGGTGGATCCAAGAGAAGACAGAGGTAGGGGGGAGTGGCCAGTATATTTTCCCACCTTGTCCCAAGCTCAGGGCATCATGTGTCACCTGTCTTGGGAGTGCAGGATCTGCCAGAATTCACTAGGGCTCAGCTTGTTCAGAGCTAATTTGGGAGGTGGCTCCATAGATCCCAGAAGATCCAGGTCCCACTGAGGAGCTGCCTGGCTACAGTAGGTGTAACGCAAGCAGCAGAACTGAGGAAGACATGGTCCCTGTCCTCTAAGAACTCCTAGCAGAGACAGATGCTATGTCTCCCTGAGCCTCAGTCTCCCCATCTGAACATTGGGGTCAAGAATCTGCGCTCGCAGTGCTGCAGGAAAGAAACAATGATTCCACATAACTCCCAGTCCTAGCCCTGTGTCAGCAGAGGCTGGGAGGAACTTGAGGCCAGTTATGATTTGATGATTTATGCTAGGCATCTGAGGCCAGGATTGGTGGCTCAGGCTCGTAATTCCAGCTCTCTGGGAGGCCGAGGTGGGACGATCACTTCAGGCCAGGAGTTCGAGACCAGCCTGGGCAACATAGTGAGACTCTGTCTCTACAAAAAAAGCCCAAAAATTGTTTTAATTAGCCTGGCATGGTGGTGCATGCCTGTAGTGCCAGCTACTCAGGAGTCTGAGGCAGGAGGATTGCTTGAGTCCAGGAGTTTGAGGCTGCAGTGAGCTATAATCATAGCACTTCATTCTAGCCTGAGTGACAGAGCAAGATCCTGTCTAAAAAAACCCAGCAACAACAAAACAAAAACAAAAAGCATCTCTATGTACACAGTATACAATATACGGTCAATACACTCCTCTCACCACATGCAGTCCAACTTCTCCAAACTGCTATTCCCTTTTCTTCCAGCAACGTCACCCCTATTTCCCTTGGGGAGTCACTCCTCCCCTTCCCAGGGGAGGAGCTTTGTCCTTCAGCTCCAGGAGGGCCTTGACCCAAAGCAGAACAAGTAGCCTATCCCAACCCCCAGCCATGGCAAACAGCTCAGGGACGGGCACATGACTCAAGTCAACCCAATGAGAGGCTATTCTGGGGCTTTGGATGAAGCCACTGGGAAAGGGAATTTCCTGGAGGTGTGGAGAAGCCATGTCAGTCTGAGGCTGCTGGTGGCCACTGTGTCACCAAAAAGAAGAGAGAGAAAGACAAATCCAATCCTGATGATGATGTCATCTCAGCACCTGGAACCCACCATGCCTGTAGTTGGCTATCCCTTTTTAACTTAAGCCAATACATTCCTTTCTTTGCTTAAGCCAGTTTGGGTTTGGTTTTTGGTAACTTGGGCCCAAAAGAATCCTGACTAGTTCAGTGTCTTCCTCATCTCAGATTCCAGCACACAGCAGGGGCTCAGCAAGGGCTCAGTGAATGAGAAATGGAACACGGAATAATACGCTTCCCAAATCTGCCTTCAGCAGAGGCCTGCTGGGCCCTCAACTTTAGTCCAAGGAGGCCACAGCTGGATCAAGAGTTCCTTATGGGTGCAGGGACCCCAACTGAGCGGTTCGACTAGAAAATCAGGAAGACAGCAGAGGGAGGCTTGGGGTCCTAGGTTCCAGCCATCTGAAGCTTGCTCATTACCTAGGCCATACCTGCTGGGCTCCCCTGTGCTCCCCAGATTTTTGCAGGCTCCTTCTGCAGATGGCAGCCCTAGGGAATTGTGAGGGAACGGAGGCCCCCCTTAAAGGAAATGAACCACGGGTGCTTCAGGCTGAGTCATCAAGAAAACAGCAAGGGCAGATCAGCCCAGCTGGGAGCCAGGAGGCCTGAGTTCAGGGCCCAGCCAGTGTGTACTACTATGTGGCCTCAAGCAAGGCTCTGCTGTTCTCCAGCCTC
This sequence comes from Saimiri boliviensis, assembly GCF_048565385.1. Classification (NCBI taxonomy): domain Eukaryota; kingdom Metazoa; phylum Chordata; class Mammalia; order Primates; family Cebidae; genus Saimiri; species Saimiri boliviensis. Next base: position 21,435,275 of record NC_133456.1, read on the forward strand.
CACGGGCTGTACTCCATGGTCCTCCCTAAATTCATCCTCCCTATAGCATTCTCACTTTCTCTGTCCCAAGGCCCAGATAAATTCCCCCTGTTGCCTAAGCTCACACAGCTACTAAGGTGGCCAAGCCAGGATTCAAACACAGGACGATCTGGTTCTCCTCAAAACTGAGGCTGCACAGATCTCAGGAGATAGGTTTAAAAAAAGGAAAAGATCACAGAGGGATCCAGGCCAGCCTCCACCAATGCTGCTTTTTCCATTCCTGCCTCAGCTTCACAAAGCCCCAGAGGCCCTGGGTTGCTGCCACCCCCACCTGCTTCCAGAAACAAATTAGCATCTCATCAGAGATGCCTTTAATCTTCTCAGCCTTTTCTTCCCTGCGAGCCAAGCGGTGACATTTCTGCTGCCCAGCTCCACTGATCTAAATAAGACCAAGGCCTCCGAGGCTGGCTCTGTGGTTGGAGGGAAGGGGTTGGGGGCAGACCCTCTTGACCACTTTTCCAGGCTTGGGGAGGGAGAAGACGAGGGCAGACTCGGGCCATCCATCCATCTCTCCATCCATTTGCGCATTCAGCAGATCTTTATTCAGCAATGTCTGTGTGCCTGACATGGAGGTACAGCCACCAAGGCCTCAAGGTGCTAATATTCCAGTAAGGAAGACAGAATAAATGACAGATGGAACAGGTAAGTAAAGGATGCAACATGTTGCAAGGTGAAAGCTAAAAGAAATAAACAGAGCAAGTGAGGGGTGCTGGAACACAGAAGTGGACGTTGCCAATTACAAAGCAGCTGGTCTTCCCAGAACCCAGACTCTGGACTCTAAAGTCCTTTGTCCAGCAAAAGGACCCCCACGACTCCTGAAAGCAATAGATGATTCCAGAGCGGAGGCAGGGAAAATGCAAGATGAGCCGTTGTTGTAGTCTCGGAACGTAAAGAAGTGCTAAGAGTCAGTGGGGAAAGTTGGGAGGACATAGGAGCCAGCAGGAGGGGTCTCCCGCCAGCCAAATTTGGGACAACTTGAACATCAGAAAAGAATCATGACTACAAAACTGTAGAGATCCATGTGTTCCTACTGATTCTGAAGAGAAAAAATAAAACCTGGCTGGTTCCTTTGGGGGTGGTTAAGATACCACATCATTTTTCTGTGAACAGATACATGAAGGGAAAGAAAGAAGCACCTTTCCTGTGTTTCCTGTATATGCAGAGTTTTAGGCAGCCCTAATAAGGGAAAGGTGTCCTTCAGAGAAGAACCACAGCAAGTAAGTGCTGAAGAAATGACAGAATTGGAAAGCCATCTTTTTACAATCCTAGAAATAAAGGATCCTGCACTGCCTCTGTGACAGAGGGACAAGGTAGACAGTCCTTGGACTCCCAGACAGGTCTTAGTGTCATCCAGAGTGGACCTACGTGGCATTACGGGCCCCGGATGGGACGTGGAAGGAAGCCCACAGCATTCCCTGAGATGGATTCTTTCCTGCAAAATTGGACCTGAATCAAATCCAGCTTTAGCCCAAAATACCAGTTGAGAGAAAGTACAGTGGGGCAGAAGAATGAATTAAATGAGACCATGAGAACATTCCACAGGAAAAATGACCTGGGTTCTCCAACAAATAGAGTGGGGAGAAAAAGAGGGAAAGGGACTGTTACAGATTAAAAGAGACTTAAGAGACTCATCAACCAAATGCGACAAGGGACTGCACTTGAATCCTGATTTGAATAAACCGATCGTGACGAGACATTTTGGAGACAACCAGGGAAAATTGCACAAAGACTGGGTACGAGATGATATGAAGAAATTACGGTTAATTCTGTTGGGTTGCTGCTGTCATTGTAATTAGAGTTGAGAAAAGTCTTTATCTGTGGAGATACAGATGAAACAAACAAACAAAAAAAAAGGTCTGTGATTTGCCCTTAAAATGCCTCAGGGGTATTCCTGTGTTATATGTGCTATTTGTAAGTAAATGAAAATTTAAAATATAAAATAAAAATTAAAAGAGGGGGTCATAAAAGGCCTTCCTAAAAAGGTGACATTTGAAAAAAGGCTTAAAAGAAGGAGAAGATTAAAATGCTGTGGTGGGCGGGGGCTGGAGGGAGAGTGTGCTCCCGAGGGAGGGAGCAGCAAGAACCTGGAGGGTCCAAGGAAGAGCAGGCAATGCTGGGTCTCCTGAGCATCTGGCTTTTCCTCTGAGGTTGTGGGAACCTTGCCTGTGGTTTTAACACCATCCCTCTGGCTGCTGGAGGGAGAAAGTGGGGAGGAGGTATGCAGGGGAAGGGCAAAGGCAGGCAGATCAGGGAGGAACCCTGCACTATGCAGGGGAGTGGTGATGGCCACTGGACTGAAGTAGCGGCAGAGGAGGGAGGAGAGGAGTGGATTCAGGCTTCCTGTGCGGTCGAGCTGCCTTCCTCTGCCAGAGTTCAGCATTTGCAGAACAGCCACTCCTCTGTCTGGCTTAGCACCTGAGCTCTGGGGTCAAATATACTAAGCCTCAGTTTCCCCATCAATAATATTAAAGGCTGATGATGAATTGGATGTTCTATGGAGACAAAGCAAGTTAGAACATCCTGCAAACTTACCAGGACTGGGCATGTGTCACCAAGAGGGAAGCCACCTTTATTGGGCACCTACTGTGTACCCGGTACAGAACTCGGGGCTCCACAGTCATCAAGCCTTACCCTATCATAAGGTGATGTCGCCTGGCTGCCCATTAGAATTACAAGGGAGCTTAAAAGAACTAGTGCTGGGCTGGGTGCAGTGGTTCACACCTGCAATCCAGGACTTTGGGAGGCCAAGGCAGGTGGATCACAAAGTCAGGAGTTTGAGAACAGCCTGGACAGCATAGTGAAACCCTGTCTCTACTAAAAATACAAAAATTAGCCAGGCACATGGGCATGGTGGCGGGCACCTGTAGTCCCAGCTACTGGAGAGGCTGAGGCAGGAGATTCACTGGAAACTGGGAGGCGGAGATTGCCGTGAGCCAGGATCACGCGACAAAGTGAAACTCCATCTCAAAAAACAAACAAAACAAAACAAAAAACTAGTGCTGAATCAGAAACTTGGGGGTGTAGAGTCCAGGCAGTGGCCACTTTTTAAGCTTCCCCATTGATTTTACTGAACCCTGGGGTGAAGAGTCACTGTCACTTTGCTGCCCTGTAAGGAAGATGGGAACACTGCCATTCAGAGAGGAAAAGTGGCTGCTTCTGCTTCACATGGTGTCCAAGTGGCAGAGGAAGGATTTCCAAGAAACTCCTCTACCTCTACCAGTCTCCTGCCCTCCACTCTCACCAGACTCGCTCTGAGGCTCAGGAAGCAGAGGAATCAGTCCCAAGGGAGGCTAAATCCCTGCCAGGGGAAGCAGCTCATCCATCTGATGGCTCCCAGACATTCCTGAGCCAAGAAAGAAAATGCCACCAAGCGTTTTCAGTATGGGCTAGGGCGGCTGGCCGACAGGTGCACCCACAGGGCCACCTGCCAAGAAACAGGTGGCATGCCTGTTAATATTCCTGGCACTGGCTTTAAAGAGCAATAATTAGGAGCAAAAGCCTGGGCAGGCACCATTAACAAGTACGCAGATTAAATCGCAGGGCGTGAGGGTGGAGGGGTTGGAAATGCTGCCATTACAGTCCTCATGTGCCATGGGGCAGCAGCTCCACCAGGGTTCCTCCTCAAGCCAGGCCACAGTTGTGCCAGCCGCCTCCTCCACTCTGAGCCCGGGCTTTCTCCTCACACCTGCAATGTCTCAGGATGGGGACGGCCTGCCAAGGGGGTTCAGAGTCAGACAGTGCTGCATTCAAATCCCATGCTGCTTGGCCATCCCTAAAGTCAGTAAGTATAGCATTACCCAGGCACCCAGCAGGTGATCATTTCATGAAAATGACACAAGTCTGGGGTTTGCAAGGGCTCTGTGCATAGGACCTGTCTTAAAATTATGTTATCAGGTATTTCTCTTGTAGATCCTCAGTTTCCTCATCTGAAAAATGGGGAAAGGGGATAGAGATCAATCACATTAACGATCACTCTGCGGCAAAGGTAGACACTGTTCCCAGCCCCGGATGCACATTAACCTTCTCCGGCATCCCACCACGTGGGGCCTAATTATGCCCACTTCATGAATGGGGTGATCAGGCAGGGGGTCAAGGTCATGCAGCTTGGAGCCAAGCAGGAGTCTGAATCAGGTGCTGGCCAGGCCCACTCTGGGACCCACCCTGCCACTCTAAACACAGATGCACTTCTTGCTTGGCTCCATGCAAGCATGTGGGTGGTATGATTCAATACAGCAAACATGGCACCAAGCACAAGGGGCATGGCACAGCCCATGGCTGGGCACCTCAAGCTCCAGAGACCCTGAGTCTCTGTGCCAGGGGGTCTGCCTGGCATTTCTGGGGGTTGGGAGGGCTCTTCAGGCTCAGAAGTGGGAGATGGGATCAGGCTCCTGCTCTTCCTTGGGCACCAGCCAGTGAGACCCTCATCTGGGAAACAAAGCAAGAATTAAGTGAAAGGGCAAAGGCTGGTCTGCCCTTGGGCAGAGAGTGTTACATGAGGGGTTCTTGTCCCCTCTGGCAGGTGCGGTAATTGAGAAGGGGTAAAAAAAAGCTCAAGGTCACAGAGTCCACTGAAAGCAGAGTCAGGACTTGAACCCAATGCTGGCCTCCCAGGGGCTGCTGTTACCACTTAGCAGATGTGCCTGTGGGGCCGGTGGCTGGAGTGAAGCTGGACCCGCCCTCCCAGCCCCCGACCACTGACAGGTTTCTCAGGCACTCCTAGAAACAAGAAAAGGCCTCCAACCTCCACATCGCAACAAGAACCAACCCACAAGGCTGGGCAGGACCCTGCAGTCCTGGGGACCCTGCCTCCTCTCTCCCTACTTCCCCAACAGATCCCACACCACAAGTCCTGAAGGTCTGGAGAGGTGGGAGAGCAGGGCTGTGCTATAGGAAGAGAAGGGGCTGTGTGAAATTTGTCCACTCCAGGTTTTGATGTCCTCAGTGTAAGTGGCCAGCAGCACAGCACCGTCCTGGAAAAGTAGGTGTGACACACCCTTGCAGGAACCTATGTCCCAGCATCACCCTTCCTTCGGGCAGTCTGCAGGTCTGTATATCCCACCTGGTCCATAGAAAACTGGAAGTCCCCACAGAGGGGCCCTGGAGTTTGTCCTGGTCACCTCGTCACCAGCACAGCCCCCATCCTGCCATGCGTTTCACCCCCAAAACTGCCAAGCTCAAGCACAGAGAAAGGAGGGTGCCCGAGGTGACACAGCTCACTCATAGTTTGCTAGTGGCAGGGCCATCTCTAGGTACTGCTTCTTGTGGGCCACAGCACGGGGGTTTCTGGCCCCAGAAGAAGAAAGGGAGGAGCACATCCCAGATGTGCCACAGACAGCCCAGCCTGGCTTCAGGATGGCCATTATCTGTGTGTTTTCTCCAGATCAGCAGGGTCAATGATCTGGACAGTCTCATGACTCTGGCCATTCAAACGAGACACCATAGTGTGGGGATCGGGGTCCAGCAGGAAACTAGACGACAGACCATGAGAGCCGCAGGGCTCTTAGACAAGATCACAGAGCCACATGACCACAGGGGACTGGGTGATAGCCCACGAGGCCACAGAGCTTCCAAGGATGGGGACGCAGAGCCACACACCAGAGGGGACCAGGTGACAGCCCACGAGGGCACACAAAATTGAAACCCTGGAGCCACAGAATGTTAGCTTCAGGAAGCCTCAGATGGTGGCTCCACAACTGCAGGGCATTACACTCAAGGATCTGTACCCACCACACTGGGGTCTGGCCACAGGCCATTAGAACCACAGCAGAGAATGCCAGAACTCCAGAAGGAAGCCACAGCAGCGAGTGGAGCCAAACCACAGCTTATCAGAGCCAGAGTGGGGACAGAGCAAGGCAATCAACCCCCCTAGACCATTCAGGATCAAAGGGACAGGGTAAGCCATCCGTGTTGCTCACCAAGCAAGCTGTGACCGCCCCCCCAAACAAAAGCTCCTTTTCACAGCCCCGATCCCTCCAATCTTGCCCTTAGCTCCAGAGAGCTCCAATCTTGCCCTGAACCCCAGAAAACTGCCCTCTCCATAGCTTTCAGTTAGAGATGCAGTCACATGGCCACTGTGTGACCTGGGATGATTCTCTGCCTACTCTGGGCCTCAGTTTCTCCACTGTAAAATTAGGAACTTGGCCTTCTCTGAGGCCCTTTCTGATTACTGGAGGTGGGATCCAATAATCAAAGGTAGGGTCAACCTCACCTCCAATAATCTGTGAAATGATCACATCACTTCTCTCCCTCTCTATAATCTTCTGTGGCTCCCAAAGGACTGACTTGAATGAATGAACAAATGAATGTGAACTGCCCAGCCTTGAGGCATCTTCTTGTTCTTTGCCCTCAGTCCTGCCCCCTGAGGCCAGCTGGAGCAGACGATGATTCCCCTCGGTTTCCCTTTCAGTTTGGGGCAGATTCTTAGGCAACTCACTTAGAAGTGAGGGCAAGGCTAGGGACTCAAACCCAGGACTCTTGGTTACCAACACCCTTCCAATCAGTTCCTGAGCACTGGAAAAAATACCTACAAGGAAGAAGAAAGCAGGCCCCCAACAGGAATCTTGGCTACAAGTCATTCCAAGCCCCCTGCCTCTGCAGCATGGGTTCCCACTCAGTAAGGCCAACCATCCCTCATCCTTCCCTGGGGACCCTGCATGCCTCTGGGCTGCAATGTCACATGGCATCCCAGGAGACATGGCATTCCAGGAGTGAGAAGAGTCAGCACGAGGTTCAGGCTGATCCCACCACTCCACAGATAAGGAAAATCGGGTGAGAACAAGGTCACCACACACACTGGGGGCTTGTCTAGTCCTCAAACAAGAATTTTCATGAGGCCCTGGCAGTGGAAGCACTGATGATGACAGCAGTATAATCTAGTAGCATTTATTCCCGGGCCCAAAGCATTCAACTGTGCCCATCATTCATTCACTTGCTCATGTGCTGGGCAGCTCTCATGCTCCAGCAGTGTAAACGGCTTCCAGCACTTACATTCTACTCAGAAAGACAAAGACATGACAAATATGTAATACAACACAGGTCTTCACACAAATGAAGGGAATGGGGGACCCAATCATGCCCAACAAGGCAGATTGCTGAGCCAGGCAAAGAACACAGCCCATGCAAAGGTCCTGGGACAGGACATGCTTGGTGTGTCTGAGGCCCAGAAAGGAGGCCAGGGCTGGAGCTGAGTGATGGAGGGAGCAGCAGAAAAGATGACAGGGGTGTCAAGGGCAGACCACCAAGGGCCAGCTCGGCTGCAGTGAGGACTCTGGGCTTCCTCAGAGGGAGGTGGGAGCCATGGGAGGGTGTTGGGAAGAGGAGGGAGTGATCTGACGTAGGTTTTAACAGTATCCCTGCGGCAGCAGGGGAGGGACAGACTGAGGAGGGAGTGAGGGTGAAGGTGGGAATACCAGTGAGGGGGCCACTGCAGCCATGCAATTAATAGATGCCGGGGATGCAGACCAGGGCCGTGAGAGGCAGCCAGTCGCGGACATGTTTTTTTTTTTTTTTTTTTTTTTGAGACAGAGTTTCACTCTTGTCGCCCAGGCTGGAGTGCAATGGCACGATCTCGGCTCACCACAACCTCCACCTCCTGGGTTCAAGCAGTTCTGCTGCCTCAGCCTCCCGAGTTTCTGGGATTACATGCATGTGCCACCACACCCAGATAATGTTATATGTTTAGTAGAGATGGGATTTATCCATGTTGGCCAGGCTGGTCTCAAACTTCTTGACCTCAGGTGATCTGCCTGCCTCAGCCTCCCAAAGTGTTGGGATTACAGGCATGAGCCACTGCACCTGGCTGCAGACACATTTTAAAGAAAATTGGTGACTCATTACAGACACACAGAGCCCTGTGAGGCCAGGAGAAGTATGTCGACTTTACAGAGGAGGAACCTTAGGCTCAGAGAGGTTAAATCACCTGCCCAGTGTCACACAGCAAGGGAGTGTCACCGCTGGGATTAAAACCCAGGCCATCTGGTTCCGAGGCCTGTGCTCTCTCATTCTGTCATAAGCGTCTCCTTAAGACTAATACCTGACTCACGTGGCACAAGGTCTGGGGTCTGAGATTGGAAGTGGACTATCCCCACCCCCATCACTAGTGTCAGGGTCAGCTACAAAGCCAAACTGTAAAGAGGACCAGAAGTATGCCTGTGTTGGGGAGAGAGAGAAATGGGATGGGACCCCTGAATACTGGACAGGTGAGAGCAAGAGAGGAAGTAGCTAGGGATGTATTCCAGCTTTCTAGGCCTGGATGTGGAGCGTGAGTCCAGCACACCATAAGCCCTCGGTAAACAACCCCCATGGGCAGGCCATGTAGTCAGACAACGAGGGTCCAACCCCGGATCTGCCCTTCACCAGCAGTGTGGCCTCTGGAGCATCACTTACCCTCTCCATGCCTCAGCTTCCTCACCTGCTCACTGGGGCTGTTGTAGGGGTAATAAAGGGAAAATGCTGGCCCAGCAGCTAGCAGAGTAATCAACCCAGCTGACAGGCAGCAGCTCGGCCATCAGGATTACGAGGAGGGACTGCAGTAAGAGCCTTCCCCACTCTGCCCAGATGCCCCCGCCCTGTGGGGCTTCGCCTCCCACCCACTTTCCATCTTCTGTGGTGGACTCGGGGCCTCCTTCCTGTCTGTGATTCAGGAATGACAGCCAAGACTGAGTTGTAACTGGATGCCTGGAATTATGACTTCAGGGGAAGAAAATTATTAACATGGTTGCAGAAGGCTGGATTCTTAGAATCGTGCTGTGTCAGAGAAATCTTCTGGTCCAAACAACACCCCACCCATTTTACAGATGGGGAAACGGAGGCCAGGAGAGAGGGCACATTTTCTAAGCCACTGGACCCCTAGGGCCTGGTGCCTAGTCCCCTGCCTTCGGGGAGTCCAATGGACGCCTAGGGGATACAGGCAGGGTGATGGGCTTGGCCAGTCAGGATGGTCAGGGCTCTACTGGGCCACGCATTAAAGTTCTGGTTGCCAGATCATGGGAGATCCAGGCGTCCTGGGGGAGAGACTGGAGACACTGGGTGAGGAGACCTTGGGGAGGCAGTTGCCTCTGCGCTGCACCCTTTATATGCATTTTCCTCTAGAGCCTCATTTTTAACCTAAAGGACCACCACTTGCCGAAGAGAGTGACCTGCCTGTGGTCCCACAGCTGGTTTGTGGCAGAGACAGAAGTTGAACCAGGCCCTGTTCTAAGCACTTTATGTATATTAACTCATTTAACACTGACAAAAACCTTTGCATGAGGACTATAATTATCCCCATTTTCCAGTGGAGGAAACTGAGGCTCATAGAGGTGACATCTCTTGCTCAAGGTCACCCTCTTGGTTAGTGGCAGAGCTGGGATTTGAACCCGGGTTGTCTGGCCCCAGAGTCCAAGCAAAGGAAGAGGGGTTTGAGGCAATGGGGTGAAGGTGAGAGGAAGGGTGGGGGAGACATTCCCCAGTGGGGAAGGACTTTTGAGACCGGGGTGTCTAATATTCATTTGTGTGTGTGATGAAATCCCTTTTGTCACCTCCTTCCTGCCAGCATCACAGAGCGGTTCCTCTTTGGTCTTGGGAACATGTGTGTCCCAGCCCGACCCCAGATCAGCCTCTTGCCAACAGAGACAGCCCACCTGGGATAGGGACATGACCCTTACACTGAAGCAGCAGCAGAAAGTCAGAGCCAGGGGGCCGGGAGGGGAGCTGCCCTGGGCACAGTGAGGGCTGTCTGGGCCAGCTGGGGCTGGGACCAGGGGTGCTAAGGCCATCAGAGCCTCAGTCAGATTAAAAGCAGAGCTACAGAAAGTGCAGCTGCAGACCCAGTCCTGTCTTTGAACTATTTGTCGCTGGATGGCTCGCTGGACAGTGAGGGTTACGTTTGTAAACAAACATTTGAGGAGAACTGACAGTTAGAAATGATTACAGCAATTTCACACATTGCCACAATATCCAAGTGCCTGATCAGTGGCTTGTATCTTCATGTCTTTGTTTTTTTTTTTTTTTATTTCATTTGCAATAACTCGTTGTTAGTGTATTTTTCTCAAACATATCAGTCTCCAATGGATTGAAAGTAAAAAAATACTGGCCTTCCCCAGATAGCCCGAGAGGCACTGCTTTTACCGGAGCTACCCAGTGGTGAGAAGCTGGTGCCCGACCTGATGTGCAATTCAACCTAAAATAAAGCTGTAAAGTAAAAGTTCTGCTTTGAAATGACACGAAACTTTTATGTGGGCTGAAACAGATGTAACTTTTTTTAGATCAGGGTTTCTCAACCTCAGGCAGTATTGACATTTTGGACCAGACAATTCTTTGTGGTGGCAGGGAGCTGTCCTGTACACTGTAGGGTGTTCGCAGCCTCCCTGTTCCCTCCCACTGGATGCCAGTGGCACATAGCCTCTCCCGACATGTGATGACCCAAAATGTCTCCAGAGATTGCCAAATGTCCCCTGGGGAGAAAAATCATCCCCTGTTGAGAATGGCTGGTTTGGATGTTCTGCTTTTCTGTGTGTATGAGAGAATGTGTCTAGGAGGGTATCTGTATGTGCAGGTGTGTGTCTGTGTGTTCCAGAGCATGTGTGTGCTTTATTACAGGCCCATTCTCCTCACTCACATTGCCTGACCCTGTAGGCGTCTGTGTTTGCAACCCTGGTGCCACCCATTACTCTTAAGTAGCACCTATCAGTTCTCCCCTTCCTACAGTCAGTCCCTCAGAGGAGGCATGGCTGTCACTGAGGCACAGTCTACAAAGGTCATCATGGAAACCACGGGACCCTCAGAGCCACTGTCTGTATTGGGTGAAGCTGCCCTCCAATGCCTCCCACCCGCCTCTCAGATCCCTACCCACATCTCACCTCCCAAGATGCCAGGACACAGACAAGATCTCAGCAGCTGGACAGAAACCAAGGGTCCAGCCAGAGAAGGGCCTCAGGCCTGAAGAATGACAGCCTGAGGTTAAGCAAAGTGGTCATCAAGAACCAGGAGTCAATAAGAAGCTGAGCGGTCGCCTGACAGGGGAGCTGGCGGAGGCTCGTGGTGGGGAACATGGGGGAGTGCAGCTTGTTCAATCTGCACCCATCTGTGCCCTAGCCCTGATTCAGGGGACTCTGACTCAGAATAACCTGGGCAGGGTCCCAGGGCCTGTATTTTTAAAGCTCACCAGGTAGTTTGGATACACAGCAAGAGTTGAGAATCCCCTGAGAAGTGTGATAGAAATAAAAATTCATGGCAAAACCAAAGTAAGGAGTCTGACATCACCAAGCATTGAAGAGGGTGTGGAGCAACTAGAACTCTCAGACACCGCTGGTGGTGTAAGGTGGTACGGCTACTTTGGAAAGGTGTTTGACAGTATCCATTAACATTTCAAGATATGCATATTCTAAACAATATCTCAATAAAGCTGTTAACATATGCGTATCCTATGGGTTGGTGATGATTCCACTTGAAGGTATATATGCAACAGAAATGCATGCATTTAGACACCACAGCCATGTTTAGGTACCAGAGAGCTCACAGCAGCATTTTCCATAAAAGTCAAAAAATTGAAACAAACGGAAAGTCCAACCATAGCAGAAGAGATTAATACAAATGGTGGCATATTCATGCAATGGAACTTTTTTATTTTTCTAGTTAATGGCAGCTAAAACGCTCCCACTCCATGTATTGGCCACATGAGGTGGTCGTCAAGAGACAAGTTAGAAGGTTATCGCAGGAAGTAGTATAATAAATGCCCAGCAGTATGAGGGGTTCAACAGACGTGAGCAAGGCACAAGAGGCCTGTCTCCAGGACACAGGCCAGTCCCCCACATGGAGCAGGTGACTCCTGTAAGCCTGTGAGGCTCACGGTTGTCATGTCTGCTCTGGCCTGTGGGAGCTCAGGGCGCCGGGAGCCGCAGCAGCTCAGTGGAGCTGAGCATCCAGTTCCTGCTTCTCGCAGAACTTCGCAGTGAAGGAGATGCAGGTGAGGAGCTCACACCACTCACAGTGGACAGGATAGGAGTAGAAGAGGACCATCAGGCCAGCCAGAAGGCCCAGGAAGACCACCTGAAAGATGATGATCTGGCAGCGTTTCCAGTGCAGGTTGAACTTGCCAAAGCTGATGTAGGGTAAGAAGGCAAAGGAGAGGAAGAAGCCATTGATGAACCCCGAGAGGTGAGCAAAGTTGTCAATCCAGGGCAGCAGCCCAACGGTGAAGACGAAGAACACCACAGCCAGCAGCTTGAAGAAGGCGTGCCAGGGCAGTGCCAGGATCTGCCACCTCTGGAAGAGCTGGCCAGGATACCAAACTGGGAGCTAGCCAGACCCGCCGCCGCATGGTAGAGCAGGAAGATGCCACTGGCCAGTTTCTCAGTGACATCATTCAGCAGGTAGATGATGGCTATGTGGTGCCAGCCTGCCAGCTTCTCCAGGTCCCACAGGATGGTCATCTGGAAGCAGATGGATACCAGGCAGTGCAGGATCCTGGCGTGCAGGAAAAGGGACAGCCACAGGTGGTAGAACTGGTCAGGGACCTTGGGGTTGAGGAGAGGCAGGAGCCCACACACATCATCCATGCAGTGCACCTGAGAGCAGAGTGTGGCCTCCTCAAGGAAGTAGACCCTCATGAAGTCCCAGTACTCCCGGGAGGTGATCTCACATCTGCCCTTGGTGCCAATGCAGCAGGGCGGCCCTGTGATGCCACAGTCCATGTGGGGTAGGTTGGTGTGGTTCCCAGCATTGTTTTTGGTGCATACTGGCCGCTTGGTGATGTCTTCTGACCAATCATGGGGGTCTTCAGAGGAGGGCGCATCACATATCCTGGGATCCTGGTGGCAGACAGAGCCAAACTGTCTCTTGTGGCTGGCCAGCTCTGGGGTGCTGGGATGGATGGGCCACTTTACGCACACTGCCAGCATGCACCAGCACTCCTCCTCCGAGGTCTGCACTCAGCCCAACCTGTCGCTGCACATGCAGCAGGCAGCGTGCTTCTCGCGATTGCCCGCTGCAGGAATGAAGCTGTTTGCCTGCGGACCCTGGCGCTTGCAGGGCGAAAACTTGGCGCCCAGGTGGATGAGGGCCTCCGAGCTGGGCCCGATCCAGTTCTCTCACTGCACATACTTGACGTTCTTGTAGACCCCGCAGCTCCGCAGCTCCGCGTCCACTGTTTCATGCTGGGAGAAGCCCACGGGCACGATGCCATGGATGCACACGGCTAGAATGGTGATAAGCGTGTACAAGAAGGTAACCCAGTAGGTAAAGAAGGGCCTGCAGTCGTCCATGTCCTTGATCTGGTGCTTGACGAAGCCATCGATGTGCTTGTGGTATGTACGGTTGGTAAGCCATCCCACCATGCCCAGCCCAGATGGCCACTTCACCCAGGCGAAGACTTTGCGCACCAACACCGCGATGTGCTGGCCCTGCCACATCCCGGCAGTGCTCACTACCTCCTGTCGCAGCCGCCCCTTGGGCTCCAAGGCTGCGGCGCCCTCCTGCTTCCATCGCTCCAGGGGCAGCATCAGTTGGCTGCGCTCAAGCTCACTGCAGTCCAGGGCCCCTGCGGTGAGGTCCGCCTGCTCTAGTGTCTTCTCCCAGTCCTTGAGCACTGCCTTGGATGGGAACTCAAAAACTTGGTCAGGTTTGTGGACAGCGTTTCATGGAGGGTACCTTTCCAGGCAAAGAAGGATGTGTCCAGCTCTTCAGGGAAATCAATCCAGAAAGCTGGCTGGAGTGAGGCTTTGTCGCTGTGCCCAGCACAAGGCGCCATCCATAACCAAGCGGGCTTTCATCTGTGCTGTGGCTGCCAGGAAGCTCATACCAACTCTCGCTTCACCCAAGGGAACTTTATATAACAAATAAAACACTGCGCAACATACAACGAAACGGATGAATATCAAAAATATCATGCTGAGGCTGGCCACAGAGGCTCACACCTTTAATCCCAGCATTTTGAGAGGCTGAGGCAGGTGGATCACGAGGTCAGGAGTTCGAGACCAGTCTGGCCAACATGGAGAAATCCCGTCTCTACTAAAAGTACAAAAACTAGCCAGGCGTGGTGGTGGACACCTGTAATCCCAGCTACTCAGAAGGCTGAGGCAGGAGAATTCTTGAAACTGGAAGGCCTAGGTTGCAGTGAGCCGAGACTGGGTCACTGCACTCCAGCCTGGGCGAAAGAGTGAAACTCCATTTCAAAAAAAAGAAAAAAAAAAACAAAACCCGATGCTAAATGAAACCACTGGACAGTGAAGAACATATGTTGTAGTATTACATTGATAGAAAATTCAAGAACAAGCGAAAACAAATTTCTCTGTGCAGTGATACACATAAGGTGATAATACCATAAAGAACAGCCAGAGAATGATTTTCAAAAAAGGTCAGGAGGGTGGGTATCTCTGGGCGGAGCAGGAGGGGGATACAATTTGGGATGAACCCACGTGGCAGGATGAGGGGATCTTCAAAGGGGATGGCAATGTTCTGTTTATCAACTAGAGTGGTTATGAGTATTTACTTTTCATTATTCTTTATGCGGCACCTCTATGCTAAACTCACACATGTATTTCATAATTTTAAGTAAAAGAGGAGAAAGATGCACCTGTGCCACTGCCTGCAATGCTGATTCCTTATGTTTGGTCTGGGGCCTTGGATGAACATTCTGAATATGCCCTCACCACCCCCAGGTGATTCCAGTTCACAAGGTTCTCAGGCCACACTGTGGTCTAAGATGTCTGCTGAGCACACGTGGGGTGAGGAGCCCAGAAGCCAGCCTGAAATGGGTGGGTCCCGCCTCTCTACCCATTGCTGGTTTTGAGTGATGTGTGGTACCCGAGGTGGGGGCACAGCAAGCCCCCGGCATAGCAGTCGGCCACCCTCAGTGGATGCCAGTCCCCTACGGAATTGTCCTGTGGGATATCTTCTTTAATAGGAGCATGCTGGGCTTACAGAGGGACTCTGGATGGGAGGGTGGGAGTTCATCGACAGTCACTAGAATTCCACAGGTGAGGCTGGCAGCCTACCAAACCCACCCTGGAGGCCAGGCCCTTTAACAAAACAGTGGGGAGGAAGCAACTAAGGGGCTGTTATCAGGGAGGCAGCTGGCATCTGCTGAGGGCCACCCTGTCTCCTCAGAGCTTGAAGGGTGGGCCAGCAGGCAGGAGAAAGGGGCAGCTTCAGGACTATCCTCTGTGTGAGAAGTCACGGAAGACAGGAGCTGCATGGAGGCTGTGCTCCCTTATCAGCCAGGACAGGCTTCGGCAGGTAAGTCTTAATCCCACCCCATCACCACCTAATGTGGTAATCTGTTGATCAGGCAGCCATGACCAGTGCTGGAAATGGGAGGCCCCACCCCTGAGGGGTTCAGGACTGCTGTCATAAAAGGCAGTGAGTGGATCAGGGGTGTGGTGAGACAGTGTAGCAGGGAGCAGCTCCAGGAGGCTGGGGGCAAGGTCTGGAGATCTGTGGGAATTAACCACACCAGGGAACCCAGGCAGATAGAAGAGCCTGAGCAGGGTGTGGGATGGGCTGACAGTGAGCACAGGCTGAGCCTTCCATGCAGCAGGGGTGGCTCTCAAAGCTTTCCTGCATTTACTCAGTACATCCTCAGGGCGGCACTGCAACGCGGGTACTGTGAGTCCCATTCTACAGATGCAGAACGGGGCTGCAGAGAGGTTAAGTAACCTGCACAAGGTCACACACTTCATCAGCAGCTAAGGCCGGACTAGAACTCACTGCATTATGCGCCCTCAAATTCGGCTTGTTTTTCCCCAAGAATAGAAAGGCCAGTGAGCAAGGAGGGCAGGGAGAGGCTAGCGTGAGAGAGGCCTGGTGCTGGGACATGCAGGGCCTAAGGGCCATGGGAAGAGTTTGAACTTGATCTTCACAGCAGTGGGGAGCCACTGACCATAGAGAGGAAGTAATGATATCAGGTACGCTTTTTACAGGTGCTCTCCTGCCGAATAGAGCCTGACCATTGGGAACACAGGCCAGCCAACAAACATGGCCTCAATCGTGCAACATTTGCTGAGCACCTCACGAGCATCGTCTTCTCTCCTGGCCATAGGTTCCATTTTGACCCCACTGTTAGGCAGCAAGGCCATCTCAAATACCAATGCACAAATTTTACCGACTTTGATGACCATAAGGAAGCTCTGTCCGGCACATACCCCATCAACCACTGGAACCATGGTTTCATCCTCTAAAAAGCACAGTTCAGCCACTTTCAAGTTTTTCCATTTTCAGTCTTGCTTTGTTGAGATAGGTTTCATGAAGTCTTTCCTAATTAAAATTTTTAATGAGCCGGACGCGGTGGCTCACGCCTGTAATCCCAGCACTTTGGGAGGCCGAGGCGGGTGGATCACGAGGTCAAGAGATCGAGACCATCCTGGTCAACATGGGGAAACCCCATCTCTACTAAAAATACAAAAAATTAGCTGGGCATGGTGGCACGTGCCTGTCATCCCAGCTACTCAGGAGGCTGAGGCAGGAGAATTGCCTGAACCCAGGAGGCGGAGGTTGCGGTGAGCCGAGATCGCGCCATTGCACTCCAGCCTGGGTAACAAGAGCAAGACTCCGTCTCAAAAAAAAAAAAAAAAAAAAAAATTTAATGAGGATTTGATTCATCCATCCATCTCTTTGCTCGTAGCTCCTATACCAATCGTAGACAACTTCTATCACTGTGGAGTTCCTTTCCTGCCCATTATTTCCTTCGACTCCAATTCTCTCCCACCAAATTTTTGCAGAATTTGATGTTGGCATGGAGATTGGATTCGTCTGTCAATTTTTAGATCAATAACTATTTTTACTGTGCACAGTTTTAGTTGATGCCAGTTTTATTTTGTGTTGATTATTTCTACTAGTGATGTTCATGATGAATTAGATAAGAGACAAATGGTGCATGTTTCTTTCTTGGGAAACCGATGAGAAATCAAAACATGTTTGTGAGTCAGAAAAAGAAAAGAAGACAGAAAACCAAGAGAAAGAGACCCAGAAAGAGACAGAGACTGATAGAGAGGCAGAGACAGGAAGACACGGAGACAAAGCAGAGAGAGACACATGCAGTGATGGTTTGGCTCTCGGCCACTCGGTGGAGTAAAATGACAGTGTCCATCTTAGTGTGGCCCATTGCCCTGCTTCCTCTCCAATCAAAAGCTGGACATTCCCACCTCCAGGCAGTTGCCTCAACCTGGAAGGTCCTTTCCTTCTGGACTCAGCTCAGTGTTGCTCATTCAATTGCTCAGGACAGCTTTATCAAAATAAGACAAAAGGTCACCTAGATGGTGTTCCAACAGACATGGCCTCTGGGAAGATACTGACCAACGGACAACACCCCAGCCCCAAGTAAAACCAACTAAGCCCTTGGCCTGGACCTAGGGTGCATGTGAGGCTGGAGGTCCCACTGGTAAAGTACCTAGCAGGGCACTGGCACACAGTGGGTGCTTAAATAGTGCCCCTCTGTCCCAATGTCATCATGGTCCCCACCTCAATGGGCTGGCTAAGGATGGTACAAACCCTCTCAGCTTGGCTTCACTTGCAACAGAACAGTGGCCTCATCCTCGCCCAGGGCCTGTGGGGTGAAGAGGATGTGAGCTTAAGGTCTCCCTGGCTCAGGCTTCAGACTGGTGAGGGGTCCTTCTTTGCAGGATAGACCTAGACTCTGAGATTGAGCAGGGTCTGACTTTGGTTGCTCTTCTCTTCCTGCCGTCTCCACTGTGTGGAGCTCTGTGCTAAGAAAGCCTCTTAGGCTGAGTCTTTCGGAAGAAGCATGGTGATCCATGAGCACGGTCATTGATGAGGCCCCGGGAGGTCTTGTGTTTCCTGCATCTTTAGCTGCTATACTACAAAGACCAAGAGCCACCAGCTGGTGGCTGTGGGCAAGTCACATCACCTCTCTGAGCCTCAATTCTTCATCTGGGAAATAGGAATAAATACCATGATGTATCTTATAGGGTTGTCATGAGGACTAAGTGAAGTGGTACATATGTGGGTGCTAATAAGAATTTATGAAGGGCCAGGCACCATGGCTCATGCCTGTAATCCTAGCATGTTGGGAGGCTGAGGCGAGAGGATCACTTGAGGTCAGGAGTTCGAGACCAGCCTGGCCAACATGGTGAAAGGCCATCTCTACTAAAAATACAAAAATTAGCCAACTATGGTGGCAGGCTCCTGTAATCCCAGCTACTCAGGAGGCTGAGGCAGGACAATCACTTGAACCTGGGAAGTGGAAGTTGTAGTGAGCCAAGATCATTCCACTGCACTCCAGCCTAGGTGACAGAGAGAGACGCCATCTCCAAAAAAAAAAAAAATGAATTTATGAAGGAATTTTTTTTTCTCCCTTATTTATCAGGTAAGTGAGCAGCGAGGTAGAAGAGCTCTGGTCTGGGCTGGATTATTTTCACATGTGGTCACCCAGGCCAGCTGTTTTCTCTCTCTCTGGCCTTCAATTTTCTCTCCATAAAGTGGACCTAACAGTTTCTTATAAAAAGCTCAACACACATTTAGCATGCAACCCAGCAATCGCACTCCTAGGTATTTAACCAAGAGAAAGGAAACATATATTCACATGACACTTGTATCTCAGTGTTTAGGGCAGCTTTATCCACAGCACCCCAAACTAGAACCCACACAAATGCCCACCAAGTAGATAGATGAACGCACTGAGGTGCACCCACTCCCTGAAAGAACAAGGGCACCGACATGTGCAACCACAGGGTGGGTCTCAAAACAGGCTGAGCCAAAGAGGCCGGAGACAAAAGACATCCATACTGTGATTTGATTTATATGAAATTCTTAAAGACAAATCACATACATATCTAGAAGAAGATTAGTGTGGCCTAGGTGTGCTGGGAAAGTTCTAATTGTACCTTGATTGGGTTGGTGGCTTCACAAATGTATACACTAGTCAAAACGTACTAAGCATACAGTAAAAATGAGTGTGTTTTATTGTATATACATTAGACTTCAACAAAGTTAATTTTTTTTTAATGTCCCTGAGACAACCTTCCTGCAAACTCTCCAGGGCTTGCGTGTGATCGGATGGGAGGATGAGCATGCAGAAACTTTTTCATGCGGGAAAGTGCTTCACAGGTGGGAGGCATTGTAGTAACTTCTATGGCTGGTACTGAAAACAGCAACCACAGCCGAACAATGCAGGTTCCACTGACAGTCTCCCACGAAGGTGAGAATGCCGCAGCCCTGGAGTCAGGCCCAAAAAGGCTAGCATTCAGTCTCCCGCCTTCACAACCCGCTCTGCCACCTGCCTGGGGTAAAGTGGCCTTCCTACTCAAGCCTCTGTTTCTGGAACATTCCTCTCAGCTTGGCTCTGGGCTGAACATGAGGTGTGCCATCAACCTCAGTCAATTTCTCCAGTATCCCATTGACCATGAGACCAGGGCAGAAAGGAGCAGCCTCCCTGGGGCTCACAGCTCTGCAGCAGCAGAAGCAGCCAGAACCCCCACATCCTTCCACACCATTCCTGGGCTGGCCTGTAGGCTGTACTCAGTGCCATACAGGGTGGTGGGGTAAGGCTATCCATCACATGAGTAGCAGGTTCACTTGGGCCCAGGAGTTTGAGGCTGCAGTGAGCTGCGACCACACCACTGCACTGCATGCACTCCAGCCTGGGCCACAGAACAAGACCCTGTCTCCAAACAAACCAGAACAAGACCCTGAAACAAACAAACCAAAACCGAAACCGCAAAACTTGGCCAGGCTTTAGTGCCCAGTTGTTTGGTCAAACATGAGTCTGAATGTGGCTGTGAAGGTATTTTTTAGATGTGATTACATTTAAAAAACAGACAGTTGAGTAAAGTATTTTACCCTCCGCTGTGTGGGTGGGCCTGATGCAATCAGTAGTGAAATTAAGAGCAAAGACTGAGATTCTCTGAAGAAGAAGGAATTGCCTTCAAGGCTATAACATAGAGATCCTGCTTGAGCTTGCCTGGGCTGCCCTGCAGATTTCTGACTGCCAGCTCCACAACTCTAGATAGACATGATAGATGAACAGCTAGATAGACGATAGACAGATGGACGTGCGGATAGGTGGACAGATAGATGTTTGGACGGATGGATGGATGGATGGATGGAACTATTGGTTCTCTTTCTCTGGAGAACTCTGACTAATACACTCTTGGAGCCCCAGCCTCCTCATCCAAATGAACTGAGGCCCCCACAGTGGACATCAGTTGTTTCTGCCTATCTAGCATTCAGACTTCCTTTTGGTAATAGCACCCTGATTTTGCCCTGGGGAAACCCCCTCCCCAGCCCCCTGTCCATGTGGTTCACAGGGCTGACACTGCTTCCAAGACAGGCATAAGCCAGGTTTATCCAATCAGAGCAGTTCTTTCTCCAGGCCACAGTGACTGGCTGAGGGACAAGCACATGTTCAATGGGAGACAGCCCCAGGACTTTTGCTGGAGCCATCTGCATGTTATTTATGATATGAGTCTGGAGAGCCTGCCCAAAGCAAAGCCAAGAGCCCAGAGAAAGAGAGGTGAAGGATGGGAAGACCAAGCTCTGATGTTGTCCCTTGAGTCCTGGACGCAGCCCTTCCTGAAGCTAATATGAGATTGAAGGTCTTCTTCTCACCTGGGCAAGTTGGGGATGGGTTTCTGCCACTTATAACCTAACGTTGCCTGCCTGCTACTGCCTTTTTGGAAAGGCGTGAGAAGGAACAGGCAGTTGTGGCTCAGCTGATAGAGTTTGGCCTGGCCTCTGTTTTGGATGCTGGTGTTTGCAAGCTTGGAAGCAGAGTTGAGGAGCAGGGCAGCACAGGAAAGACTGTGAGAGAGGGAGAAGTAGTGGGAAAAGGAATCCAGCAGCAGGGCTGTGCGGGAGACGGGCTGGGGGAGAGACAGATGCCGGCCAGGGAGCATGACTGTGTTGGGGTCATGCTCAGGGACTCCCCAGGAAAGCCACAGTTATACTCCCACCGCAGGGTATGAGAGTTTTACAGCTCCACCTCCATGCAAATGTGCAAACACTTGGTATTGTCAAAGTTTCTAATGTCAGCCCTCGGGGCAGTGTGGTTTTAATTTCCATTTTCCTCATGTGAGAAGCCATTGGGCACCTTTTCATGCATTTACTGGCCACTTGGATCACTGCTCAAGTCACTAGCCCAATTTTCTGTTGAGTTGTCTATCTTCTTCTATAGGATTTAAATACAGCTGCAAGGTAGACACAGGGTGAGACCGGGGCCACCCGGAGGAGTTAGGCACATCTGAATGGATCTAAAGGGGGTTTTTGCACAAATCACGAAGTCTTTCTAGCTTGGATGTTTTAGGAGTCTTTGGCCTTCACTCCTAGAGTACAGGAAGGATCGAAGCAGGAGATCTGGAGAAGGGTGGAAGGGAGGACCCACAGATACCTGCTTCGTGTCCAGAGCCGCTTCACCTCACTGCACTGCAGCCACCCTAGCCTTCCCTGAACATACCAAGCTTGCACCTCAGGGCCTTTGTATTTGTGCATGCAGTTCCTTGCAGGGCTGGCTCCTTCAGCATTCAAGAAGTCTTCCCTGAGCATCTCAGCTGAAAGGAAGTCTCTCTCCCTCTCTATCCCCTGATTCTGCTTCATTTGTTTTTCATTCCATGACCTAATTAGCATGCATATCTATTTGTTGACATGGTGCTTGGCTGGCTTGCCCATTCGAATTTAAGATCCATCAGGGCAAGGTCCTAATCTCTGCTGTGTTCACCACTGGGTCCCCAGGGCCTAACACAGTGCCTGGTACACAGTAGCTGCTCAGTAAACATTTGTTGAGCACATGAGTGAACAAGTCTTAGCAACAACCCTGTTAGGTAGATCTTGACTATGTACTCCCAGACAAAGACACTGAAACATCCTGACTATGTACTCCCAGATGAAGACACTGAGACTCAGAGAAGCTGGGTAACCGGTGTAAGGTCTCAGAGCAAGTGGCTGAGCAGGAATGGAACCCAGGTCTTTCTGACTCCACGGGTTGTCCTTGCTCCCCTGCCCGTCTCCAGCTTTCTTTTGGCTCTGGGGTTGGCAGCTCCATGAATTATTTCCCTGTCTTACAACTGGGTTTCCTCGCTCGTGTATGAGTCGGGTGAGAGTGGCAGGAGAGGCTGATTGCAGTGGCAGGAGGACTTGGGAGCTGGGAGCCCTGTGATGAGGCCAGTGCATGAACTGGATGCAGGGCAAGTTTACAAACCTAGGCCCACCTCAGTAGTCAAACCATCACAAGAGATGTTTCAATAGATGTCCTGAAAGTCTCCTAGTCCAACCCCCAGCCAGAACAGGAACCCTTTTGACAGCAACCCTGATGGGGGCCCACCACCTCCCAGGGCAGCCCAGTCCAGTCTTGCCCAGCTTCAAGGGGAGCAAAAGCTACTTGGGCCTTCCTTGACCAGAGCTCAGCTGGGGGCCAGGAGGCTGGGAGGGTGGGAGGCCGGGAGGCTGGGAAGCTGGGAAGCCAGGAGGGAAAGCCCAGCACCTCCTAACTGGGAATTCTGAGCGCTGGAAGTGTGGCAAGAAATTAGGTTAAAGGAAGAATCATCGGCTCATTAACCCCCTTGCCAGACGCCACATGCTCACAGAGGCCTGCTTCTAAGCTACACTGCTGACTGTCACTGCCTGCCGGGACCTGAGTGGAGTGGTACAAGTGAGATATTTTATTTGTGTGCCGTGCATATATATTAGGAAGAGGTAAATAAATTAGCTGCCTTCCATCTGTAACCACCAGTGCATGCCAAGTTCCTTCCCTTCTCCTCCGCCTTGGGAGAGGCCACACCAGCAAAGCCCAAAACTTGTGAAAAGGCGGGGCTCCTTTCTAGTTGGATTTCCTCCTTAGTTTGAGCAGCCCTAGAATTAGAATTTTTCCAAGAGGAAATGGATGCCAGTTACTATCCTAGGCCACTTGCCAATATCTGATCTTCCCAGCAACCCTGAAAGGCGGGCATATTGCCATCCACATTTTATAGACAAAGATACTGTGGCTCAGAAAGGTCAGGTCACTTGCCCAGGGTCACACGGCAGGTGAAGGGAGTAGCTCAGCCCAAGTCACAGAGGCCCAAGGACTTCTGTCCCAAGCCAGAGAGAAAGGCTGGACCAGGAGGAAACTGCATTCTTGCTCTGGCAGTAGTTGCTGTGGGGTCCAGGCTGTTCCCGTAACTCTCTTGGCCCTTCTCTGTTGAAAGGGAAAATAAAACATAACAGAACAGACTCCATGTGGAGCTGTGTGGAGAATCAAGTCACCATTCATCCATATCCTGAGTGTCCTTCAAGCCCACTCCCACTGTGGAGGCTCTTGACTCTGTGAAGGGCCACACGACCCCCAGGCTTGCTGTGTGACTGTGCATATCAGTGGGCCTTTGTGAGCCTCAGTTTCCTCCTCTGTTACGTGGAGGGGAAGGGATGCTGGCTGCAAGGAAGAGGATTTCGCTGTGTAGAAATCCTTGTAAAACACATATCCAGTGGGAGGTGGGCAGCAGGCTGGGACCACACACTGTGGACAGAGGAGGGGTGACAGAATGCCCAATGGTGCTGCAAAGCCCAGAGGGGGCCATGACTTGCCCAGGCTTGCACAGCAATTAATGCTGTTGGGAGCCACAGAACACCTGCCTCCCAGACTGCAGAGAAGGATCCCAGAGCACTGAGCCTAGATCTGACTCTTTTATGGAGCACCATACATCTCCCCTGGAATCAGTCCTGCCCACGGCCCATAGGTCTTGCCTCACTGCCTCACTGCTTCTGCCTCCCTACAAGATCTTTTCATTAAATTAAGTGCAGAATCCAATGTAATTGCTATTGAGTTTCCCCAAGGGGCCACCTGCCACCTCTTTCCAGGATGCCTGCGGGGCCAGGACTGAGGCAAGGCACTCACATACCACCAAACGAATATTATGGAGATTTCAATATAAAATCTTATTTTTATAGGTGTTTGATTTAATATCTTTGGACCTGATGTTAGTGAGCCCCCATGAGGTCCAGACAGCCTCCCTATAGCTCCGGGAGGTAAAAATGGCCCATTTCACACGTAAGGAACAGTTCAGAGTAGACACAGGCCCATTAGGCCCCCACTCTGGGACTGAAGCAGCTGGAGGGGAGGACCCCAGGGTCTAATGCCTGGGACTGAGGCAGCTGGAGGTGAAAAGGACTGCAGCTGTGCAGAGCCACCTTGTCCTAGGGTGACAACTGTCAGAGGAAACAGGCGTGAGCTGCAAGGAGGAGGCAGGCTGGGCTTGAAGGAGGCCAGAGAGCAGCTCCAATGAACTCTGCACAGTGAGCAAACCTCAGCCCCCCAGCTTCCTTTAGGAGAAATATCCACAGCTACTCAACCAAGCACCCACTGCATACCAGGTACTGACCATCATGCTGGCTCATTTAACTCTCACCACCTCTCCAGCAGAAAGGTACCATTATTATTCCATTTTACAGATGACGAAATGGAGGGTCCCTTCAGCCTAAAGACGACAGTCAGAGGGAAGAGCAGGTACATGGTCCCAGAATGAGAAATTGAGTCCCACATAAGCCCCACCCCGCTTAAAGCACAGCAAAGGTTTCCCATGATGCTTGGAAGAAACCCAAATTCCTTCCCTTGGCCCAGTGCCCCTGCTGACCCCTCTGCCCTTACCCCATTTCACTCTCCAGCTCTCTCACGGCACAGCAGCTACACTGGCCTCTGTTATTCGAACACACCAGGCACACTCTTGCCCCAGGGCCTTTGCTCCTGCGGTTCCCTCCACCTGGACCACTCTTCTTCCAGGTCTTCCCTTGGCCAGGCCCCACACAAATGTCACCTCCTCTAGAACGCCCTCCCTGACCACCCCATCAGCTTCTATCATTCATCCCCTGCCCTGTCCTCCAAGCTACACTTCTTTCCCCAGTGAACTCTTATTTATTTGTCCCTTTTCTGGTCCATCTTCTCTGCTCCACAAGGGCAAAGACTCAGTCTTATTCACTACTGTATCCCAGCACTTACTGACTGGCACGTTCGAGTTAAACAGTCGTAGAATGAATGAAAGAAGAAAGAAGGAATCTACTTACAGGGGTGGGTGCCAGGGCCAGGAGGCAGGCCGAAGAGGCAGCAAATGTCTGGGTCCGGCAGCGGTGGTGACAACAGCCCTGCCCTCCCCCTGGAGGTGGGTTCCCTGAATCAAAGGTGCTGGGGTTGGGGGCACTTCCCAGAGGAAGTGGGGAGGCATCATGGGATGTGAAGAGGGAGAACATGAGGAATAGCCATACTCTGGGAGATTATGTGGCCATTAAAAATGACAAGTGCAAGAAATAACATCTGCAGGGGTAGGGGGGAAGCCTTCCTGAATGGCATTATAGATTGATGGCAGCCCAAGGAAAGCTCAGTCTTACTGCAGGCTTGATATGAAAAAAAAAAAAAAAAAGCCAAGTGCTGGGACAGCTTTGATGTCCAACCGTGGGGGAGCAGGTAAATAAACCATGCCTAGAATGACCATTCCATGATGAAACTCAAGGGCTTTTAATAATCCTGGGAAATACTAATCCTATAAAGCCAGCTGAAGAAAAAACAAAACGTATGTGTGTGGTATGACAGCAACAAAAATAAATGATAGATAAAAGACTGGAAGGAAATATACCAGAGTAGCCCTGGGCAGTCAACAGGTGGAGAATATTTTCATTTTCTTCTTGGTCTTTATTTTTAAAATAGTCTATATTTAACAACAATTACATGTTTAATCTGAGAGAAAGTCATTTCATTTAAGAGGATTTATTTTTCTTAAAGATAGCCAGAAGCCAAAGAAATGTGTCCATATCAGTTCTGTGTGGAGAAGGGAGTCCATTGCATGGCAATGTCTTTGTTTACTGATGTTGCTGTGCCTAATTATTAAAACTAGTTTAAATGTTCAGCAAACATCTTACATGGTTTTATAAAATTAGAAAAGTAGAAAAAAGAGGAACCATGAAACTGGCCAACAGGAGGGCCGAGAGTCCAATCCTAGCTCAGGCACTAAGTTGTGTAAAACCCTTCTCTTTTAGGATGGAGCAGGTGGATCACCTGAGGTCAGGAGTTCAAGACCTGCCTGGCTAACATGGTGAAACCCCATCTCCACTAAAAATACAAAAATTAGCCGGGTGTGGTGGTGAGCGCCTATAGTCCCAGCTACTTGGTATGCTGAGGCAGCAGAATCACTTGAACCTGGGAGGTGGAGGTTACAGTGAGCTGAGATCATGCCACTTCACTCCAGCCTGGGCAACAGAGCGAGACTCCTTCTCCAAAAAACAATAACAGCAACAACAACAAAAACCCTTCTCTTTTCTGGGCCTCAATCTTCTCATGTGCAAAATGGGATTAACTATCCCTGACTTCCATTGTTTGGTAGGATTCTGGCCTCTACAGAAAGGGCTGTGCCTGTGCCCAGAACGTGTTAAGTGCTCAGTAAACGCTGGGTGCGCTTCGCCCTCCAAGACTCCAGCTCAGTGTCTTTCCAACTACTATACTCCCAACAGGTAGGCAGGGCTCCTCCTCAAACCTTTTCTATCTTGCACTCTGTCTGTAAAACATTGCATTCCTCTGCAGTGACACATACATTTTATTCATAAAGTATTCATGTATTACTATATTTGCATATCATGCACATTATACAACATACACAAAAAGAAAAACAAATTAAACTGTGATAGAAAATAAATGACAATGGAAGCTCTTCATATTTGTTCCCATCCTCCTCCTCAGGAGACTGTCCTGGGCATGGCTCCCGCACCCCACTTGGAAGACTAGCTGTGTCTGTGAGTTCCTAGAGGGCAGAGTTCACTGAGGTCTTAGTCACTGCTCTGCTCCCAACAAACTGTTGGCACTCAGTCAAGAGCTTTTTAGTGAGCTCTGTGGTTCAGCCTGGTTTACATCAGAAGAAACAAAGGAACAGCAAAAAGCAAGTCACTCAAGCCAGAGTCTGACTCCTTGGGTATGAGAAGCCCTGGCCTCCCCTGGGACCTTGGGCCACCCTCTCTACTTCTCTGGATACTGTCTCCCTACCTATTACCCAGGAGAGCCAAACCAAGTGGTCTCTGAGAACAGGTCCTTTCTGCCGTCCTCAGGCAACACCCCCAATCCCCTTCCCAACCACTCAAGGTGGGTGGCCTCTCCTGGGACCCAGGAGGCCACTGACATGCACCCTCCTGGGGCCCAGCCTCACTGTGAAATACAGCTGCACCCACCCGCCTGCCCTCCAGGACTCCCGACAGCCCAGAGCCAGCTGCCCGCAAACCCCTGGATATAAATCTTGAGGCTCAGTTCTGTCAGCACAGAAGACAAGCAGTAAATTTAAGGTACCAGGGTCTCTGGCAGGAAGGCTTCCTGGGAGAATTCATTTTTCACCCTACAATAAATTACTGTCCTGGATGAGAGAGGGGAAGCATTTGCTCATTTGGCTGAAAAGTGGTTGTTTGAAGGGCCCCCAACATCTCCCACACAGGGGATTCCCCAGCAAGCTCCTAGCTGGCTCCCAGCTTCCAGGGCTACCCATCCAGGGACCTCCAAGACAGGGGCCTCACGGCAGGCCTCTCACACCCGACCCCCACAAACCTGCCTCCATCCCTCTCCTCCACGCTGTGGTCTCCACCCTGCTAAGCAGAGGCCTGTGGCTGAACAGAAGCCACCTACTCACTTGGGACCTTGAACAAGCAAAACTATCTCAAGTCTTTATCCTTTTTGCAAACAAACACAAATCCTAAGCGGGAGCATAAACTGGAACAGCCTTCGTGGGGAGCCATGCAGCACCAGGTGCTGGACACGTCCCATTTCTTCAGCTGGAGGACGGGTGCACTGGGGAAGTCTTTACGTTGCTCTTTAAAAATACAAATGTGCCGGGCGCGGTGGCTCACGCCTGTAATCCCAGCACTTTGGGAGGCCAAGGCGGGTGGATCACGAGGTCAAGAGTTCGAGACCATCCTGGTCAACATGGTGAAACCCCGTCTCTACTAAAAATACAAAAAATTAGCTGGGCATGGTGGCGCGTGCCTGTAATCCCAGCTACTCAGGAGGCTGAGGCAGGAGAATTGCCTGAACCCAGGAGGCGGAGGTTGCGGTGAGCCGAGATCGCGCCATTGCAATCCAGCCTGGGTAACAAGAGCGAAACTCCGTCTCAAAAAAAAAAAAAAAAAGAAAAGAAAAAAAAAAGTACAAATGTACTCATCCCTCTTAGTTGTGTACCATATACCTTATGATAAAACAGCAAGTGTAGAAGTGCATGATACTACACAACCATCTGGGTAAAAAGGGGGAAAGATATGTTTTCACAATTGCTTCTATAGGCATAGAAGAAATTTCTAGAAGGATATGCTAGAAATGGATCATAGTGGTTACCTCCATGGGATAGGTGGGCACTAGGCTGATGGAAGACCAGGGCTGGAAAAAGCCTCTTCACTGATGTGTTTTGAGGGTTTTTTTTTACCTGAACAAATGTGACTGAGTTCTCAGGCCAATTTTTTATGACAGTTGGTTTATTCCTTTTTAAAATTTTGTTAACACTGCAACAAATGTCCTTATTCATGTTGTCTGGTGCATCTGTGAAATATTTTTTATCTAGAATAGATATTTGGAAAAGGAATGGCCAGGCCAAAGAGCGCCAGCACTTGCCATATGAACAGGTAACTGTCAAACTACCCTCCACGATCGCTCTACCCACTTATTGTAGATGTCAGCCTCTACTTCCTCCACAATCCCACCAACACTACAGACTACACTTTATTTATTTATTTATTTTTTGAGACAAGGTCTCACTCTGCCCAGGCTGGAGTGTAGTGGTGTGACTATGGCTCACTATAGCCTTGACCTCCCATTTCAGCCTTCCTGCTCAAGCAATCCTCCCATCTCAGTCTCTGAGTAGCTAGGACTACAGGCATGAACCACCACACCTGGCTACTTTTCTGTATTTTTTGTAGAGATGAGGTCTCACTGTGTTACCCAGGCTAGTCTCAAACTCCTAGGTTCAAGTGATCTTCCTGCCTCACCTCCCAAAGTGGTGGGGTTACAGGTGGGAGCCGCTGTACCCAGCTAAACAGCATGTGGTTTCTGTGAGTGCTTTCCTCATGCTAACAATAACCCCCAAGAAGGTGAGGCTGGCCTTCTTTCAGCCCTTTCTGGCTGTCTGTGTCTCCTCTTCTAATCGCTGCCTGCTCAGGCCTGTTCCAAGGCTCCTGGAAGCTTACCTTTCTTATTGATTTGGAGATCTTTGTGTACTCAGGATACCATTTTTTAATCTGGGATGTAGGTTGTAAATACCACTCCTCCTCATCTGTGTCTTGTCTTTGAACCTTCTGAATGGTTTCTTTTGTTATACAAAACGTTTTACTTTTTATTTTCCATTTTTTCTTTTTTTTTTTTTTTTTCAATTGAGAGCAGGTACTGTTTATTAACTGACCAGCTTAGAAAAATAATCATGGGAGACACCTTAGTTCATTCTTCTAATAAGCCTGTTGATCTGATCCTCCCTGTTGCCTGCATCTCCACCTTCTACAAAATGGGTGGTCTTTTTCTTCATTCTCCCTGTTGCCTGCATCTCCACCTTCTACAAAATGGGTGGTCTTTTTCTTCATTCTGCCCCGTGGAGAAGATAATTTAAAGGGCCACAGGAAGTTATTTGCTTCTTTGAAGCGTTTTCCAACAGTATAGATCTCATGAATCAAATCCTCCATGCAGATGATGCCATATTTTCCAAGAGATCGAGCAATCAGAGCATTATCTGTCAAAGCAATTCGCTTCTTTTTGATTTTGCCATAACCACGTTTGTAGATTAGTTCATTTACTGACTTCAGATTTGGGTACCCCCATGCAATATATGGCTCTACAATCCTCAGCATGTTAATTGAAGCCTTGTTGAGCTTCACAAAGGTTCCATTGAAGATTTGACGAAGGCGAAGAAGCTGCAACACCTTTCGGACCTTTGGGCTCACACCATTGATACCTCTGATCCTGATGACAAACGCCAGTTTGGGTTCTGCAGGTACATAGAAGTTGCCAGCTTTCCTTGCCATCCTCGCCATTCGAATTTCAGTTCTGTACATCTGCCTATATTCCTTGTGATAATGCTTCGCTTTTTCATAGATAAGCTTCCTCCTTGCCTTTCGAAGCATCTTTTGGGCAAACTTCTTTCTCAGGCGCTTGATCTTCAGCTCTGCGAAATTCCTCCGCTTTTTCTTAAGGGTTTCCGGCACAGCAGGAACCTTCTTCTTCTTCTTCTCTTCTACACCCTCCATGGTTCCAGCCGGAAAAAGAGCTATTTTCCATTTTTTCAATCCTTTCCTTCATCACATCTGCATCTGGACTTTTTCCCTCATCTGATAAGGCTGATAGCCCACCTTGCAGGATTATTACAAGGAGTAGAGAGAGAGTGAATGAGGCTCCCAGAAATGCTGAGCAAATGCTCCTAACGTGGCAAGGACGGTCATTTCAGGGGTCGCCCTGCCTCTACTTGCTTCTCTCCCTCTAATAGCCAGCAGGAGCTTTCTGAAGACATCACTTTTGCTTAAAAACCTTTCAACCGCCTAACGAGGATGAAGCCCAAATTCATCTAGGGAGTGAGTTCTAAGTCTCAAACACAAAGGCCTCTACCAGCTGAGCAGGTGATTAAGTGTATAAATGGGCTGGGTGGAGATACAACAATGTGTCCCCCGGGGGAAAGCAAAAATGCACACCCGGGGTTGCCAGATCTAAAGAAAGGGATAAGGCTGTATTTTTTCATGTGAACACCCTCCCCTATTGAAAACCTACTGGTAACTGATTTTTTAAGCCACTGTTAGAGTCAAACAAAACCCACCTGTGAGCCAGACGTGGCTATCTCTGCCATCAACAATCTGTCCCCAACCCACCTCTGCAGAGTCGTGCCTCCACATGTTGGAGAGGCCAGTCACACAGATGTGGGCACACCACACTCTGCTTTTGCACATGCTGGCCCCTCTGCCTTAAATGCCTTTCCCTGCTCTTTCCTTCTGGCCAGCTCCCTCTTGCTCTTGAAAACCCGGGTCAAGGCCGGGCGTGTTGGCTCACACCTGTAATCCCAGCACTTTGGAAGGCTAAGTTAGGCAGATCACCAGGTCAAATTGAAACCATCCTGGCCAACATGGTAAAACCCTGTCTCCACTAAAAATACAAAAATTAGCTGTACATGGTGGTGGACACCTGTAATCCCAGCTAATCAGGAGGCTAGGACAAGTCCAGTGTCACTACATACATGAGGACACTGCTGGGAACCAATGTCATCCCCAACCCAGTCCAGCCTGGCCTGGATTTCCCCAGCTGCTGGGGGTCTTAGCTCAGCACAGCTCAGGTGCCAAGTTCCTGACACCCCTGTCTTCCCCTCAATCTAACATAGGGAGCACAGTATTTGTCTCTGCGTTTGGCTTACATATTGAGGGAATATTATTTGTATTGCAGGAAAAAAAACACTCCTGAGGTAAATACTTGCTCCAAAAGCCACTCCGACTTTCCTCTGACTCAGTGTCTTGTCTGGTTTCTCAGACACAGGCCTAGAGGCCTCCCCACTGGGCCACAAACACGGCTGATCCTTGTGGTTCCTGCTTCTGGCCACTTGAGAATCAGGCGAAAACAACTTACATTTGCTGTGTGCATCACCAAGCGTCATTCAGTCCTGGTCAGTAGACAGGAGGCATCACACAGACCAATGACACAGTCTCCATGTGGGTCCAGCACTCCTATAGTTCTCCCAAGATGATGCTGCACATGGGTTTTGGGTGACAAATCAGCAATGATGCCACCCATGGTTCACAAGGCACAGGCCAGCCTCCTCCCCACAGCTCTGGGGTGCACTGCAGGTTGGCAACATCCCCCATGCTCCAGAGGCTAAAGGCATTGAGGTTCCTGATAGGGATGCTGCTGGCATTTGGGGTGGAGAGTTCTTTGGGCAGGACTGTCCTGGATATGCTAGAGATGCAGCATCTCTGGTACCCTCCCACTAAAGACTAGCAGCCCTGCTGTGATTATAACAACACAAAAACACGCCCGCCTAGACCCAAATAGTTGAGAGCCACCCTCTAGTCCAAACTTTCAAACCACACCCCCAATGAAAGCTCATCCAGGCTCTATTTGCATAACTCTGATGCTAGGGGGCTCACCCCTCTCAAAGCCCCCAGCCCATCCCTAGCCAACTGTGACCAGCAGAAAGCCCTTTGCTGCAGTTGTTGCCTCCCTGACTCCTACAGGTGAGGCACAGCCCTGCCTTTTGGGGGACCTAGACCTGCCTATTCTCTGTGCCTGATTCGGCCCTGAAGAGACCTGGTCTCCCCAGCCATCGAGTACTGCTATGAGCCCTCCCAGGATAGGCACTCTGTCTCTCTGCCTCTGACTCGACTCTGGTCTGTCCCTACTCTTCTCCCAGGGTAGCAGGTACAGCCAATAAGTGTCTCTTCCACGGTCTTGCTAAACACTGGCCCAGTCTGTGCTGGGAGCTAAGGGGCCCTGGCCTTCCCTCAGCCCTGCCCTGGGCTCTAGGGATGTAGGTCAGACGTCGCAGAGGGAAGAGAAGACTCGGGGCAGATGTGCAGGAAACGGTGACCTGCTGCCACACCCAGGGCAGAGGCTGGGAGCAGGCATGGCTCCCAGTGGCATCCTTCCTTCCCTGGGACAGACGCACTCCCTCATCTTGCCTGAGGCCTGTCTGGAGAGTCCCAGACTGAGACTTGGTCTCCTGGGAACAGCAATCAACACATGGGTGAATTCTGGGGAGAGAGAGGAGCTCAGCCTGGGGCCAGGACAGGAATACTCTAGGACCAGGACAGGCACATCCAAAGGATGCTGCAGGAGCCACATGGAAACCTTAGCCCTCATTCACTTCCCACTGGTTAAAAGCACAGCCTCTAGCCTGGGGTCAAATCCCAGCTCTGCCCCTTAGCTGCTGTGTGCCCTTGGGCAGGTCACCCAAACTTTCTGCCTCAGTTTTCTCATCTGAAAAGTGGGATTAAGTATAGTATCTACCTCATAGGGTTGTTATGAAAATTAAAATAGTTAATACATAAAGCACTTAGCCTGCATGGAGGAAACCATTAATAATGGTTCACTGTTATTATTATTATTAAACAGTGTCTCACTCTGTCACCCAGGCCGAAGCAGTGGCACAATCATAGTCCACTGCAGCCTGGAACTCCTGGGTTCAAGCGATCTGCCCACTTCAGCCTTCTGAGTAGCTGGGACTACACATGTGCGCCACTACACCTGGATAATTTTTGTGTTTTTGTAGAGATGGTGTCTCACTATGTTGCCCAGGCTGTTGTCCTGGCCTCCAGTGGTCCTCCTGACTCAGCCTCCCAAAGTGCTGGGATTACAGGTGTGTGCCCTGCACCCAGCTGTTATTATTGTCATTATTTACCTCAAACACTCTCATCAGTGCAGTCCATGCTCCAGCACACTCTTCAGCCCCTCCCCCACCCCCATTTCAGGGACTTCCACAGGTACGAGCCATCTGCACTTTCAAACCACTTTCTCTTCCATTTTTACAAATTAGATGCACACAGCATCCCGTTGGGACAGAATTATTTTCTGATTTTTCTGAGTAGGAAACCGATGCCCCAAAAGGTCAGGCAGTCACCACAGGAATCACTCACAGAGCTGGAAGGACCACAGATTTCCGCCCCTGGCTCAGGCACTGTCTGAGACACCCACCCAGCCCCGGTGTGGCCCTATGGGTCCTACAGCCACAGAGAGAGTAGGGTGGGGATGCACACAAGCAGGGAGGAGCTGCCTGGCTCTGCAGACCAGGAGCTCCAGCCAGGCCACTTTCCCTGAGCCTCAGCATCCTCATAGCGGGGCTATGGTGAGGGCTGGATGTGAACGGGAGCAGCCCAGGGCCTGGCGCGCAAAGGCTGCTTCCTCCCCATTCTTTTATTTCATTCACCACTCTCCTAGTGAGCACTTACTGCATGCTGGCTTCTGAGCTGGGCACTTCAGACTCACAGAGGAGTGGGACAAGGTCCCTGCCCCCATGAAGCTCTGTATCCAGTGAGGGAGATGCAAGCACATGCTTTTGTTCCAACAAAGTGGGAGGGGCTAATTCTGTCATGTTGGTGAGGAGATGGGAAGCTGCACCCACAGGCCTGGCCTTGGGGTCAGAACTGGAGGAAACCATCACTTGTAAGGTGAAGAAGACAATGTGGGAGGCATTGCAGTCAGGGGCAGCTGCCTGAGAAAGGCTCCCAGGTAGGAAGGAGCAAGCCCTCTGGCAGGGCAAGGAGGGAAGAAAGGTTAATGCAGCCTCTGAATATCAGAGGCCTCAAAGTGGGGACGCCTGGGTTAAATCCAGCTCAGGGAGTGCGTTTGACCCTTAGGGGGTTTTTTGTTTGTTTAGATTGGTGGTTAACATTTTAAAACTAGGACAGACAGTATGTAAAACTCTAGGTTTTTAGCTTCTCTAGAAAAATCAGAAATTCTGGTGGTTGAACCAGGAACCCATAAGGCCCAGATTCTCTGGTTCAACACTATCCCCAGGCCCATCTCACTCCCTCACTCCACAAACATCTGTTGAGCAGCTACTGTGTACCATGCAATATACTAGTCACCAGGAATACAGTGGAGAGCAAATCAGACACAAGCACAGTCCTCACGGCACTTACTAGAAGGAGAGAAAGGTGATACATGAGCACTTAACATAAAACTCAGCAGTGCAAAGGGCTGGCAGGAATAGGAAACTCACAGGACCAAAGGATTGCTATATAATGTGGGATGGTTAAGGAAGGCTTCTCTGAGGAGGGGACAGTTGTATAGATTTTTTTTTTTTTGAGACAGGGTCTCGCTCTGTCCCCAAGGCTGGAGTGCAGTGGTGGAGTCATAACTCGCTGCAGTCTCAACCTCCCAGGCCCAAGTTATCCTCTTACCTCAGCCTTCTGAACAGCTGGGACTACAGGCACACGCCACCATACTCAGCTGATTTTTAAAAAATTTTTAGTAGGAACAAGGTTTTGCCATGTTGACCAAGATGGTCTCAAACTCCTGAGCTTGAGCAATTCCACCTGCCTTGGCCTCCCAAGTGCTGGGATTATAGGCACAAGCCACTGTGCCCAGCCAGTTGCATAGATCTAAATGAAGTGCGTTAGTGAACCAGTGGAAGACCAATCCAGCTAAGGAAACAGCAAGTGCAAAGGCCCTGGGGCTCCCTTCATTCATCTTTTGGGTGAAGGCATTTAAGCATAAGACCCTACTGTAAGTAACGGAGTATAATGACCAATGTGTAAACAGGTGAAAACCACCTTCCAACGTGTGTTTCAGATAAAACATCTCTGATCAGTGGTGGAAGAGACATGAGAAATAGGGAGCTGGGTGGAAAGGATATGATGATTTTTTCCACTAGGGGGAAAAAATCCCCATTAGGATGGCAGGGAAGAGGCAGAGAAGGCTCATGTGTGGCATGCTGAAACCTGAGCCAAGGACAGAGAAGCCAAGAACACAAGGGGAAATCCTCATTTCCTTCTTCACCAACTGCGTCATCTGCCAAGCCCTGCAAAGTGGAGGCAGGGCAAAGGGAAGAGAGACCAAGAATGCTAAATCTTCGGCAGCCCTGAGGCTGTTTCTTTGTGTTTTGGTTTTTTAAAAAATAAATTATTTTCCAAGTCTACCCAGGCTGCTGCTTTAGAAAGCCAACTGAAAAGAAATTGCTTTGATGGGTTTTGTGTTTCCCCACCACCTTTCTAAGCCAAATTAGAGTGTAGATTCCTTGTCCTTTTATCCATAAAGTAGAAGAAAAAGAGAAGATTTTAAAAGAGAGGGTAGGAAAACAAATCTACAATCTGTATCACCGTTTTCAGCTAGGGTAGGGATTGGGGGGTGCAATTCTGCATGCTGACATCATGGTCCATGGCATGGGAAATGACTTCCACCATTCAAAGCTTTATTTACATTTTTTGGAAGGACAAGGAGACATTTTAAATCAGCTCCGGTGTTGACACTGCAGTTATTAAACCCCCAAAAAAGATCCCTTCCAATGTCTAGCTGGTTCTCTGTAAATTTATCTGGTACCCCACTACCTGATTTAAGGCAATGAGCAGATGTTTCACAGCAGGAAGTGCATTAGCTCCAGATGCCGCTTTGTTCAAGAAGTGTGCATGCACCCACGCACTGGCAACCACACACAAACACAAACACACACACACAAACATACAGGGACCTGAGGCAATGAACATCCACGGCTCCCCTTCCAACATTTGGCATGACCGCATGGACTATTTGTAACCTCTGCCTGCGGTTCTGACAGAGAGATGAGCAGCAGGAGTGAGGAGCCAATCAAATGCCGCCCTATCGTCTTCCCGTTGTCTCCTAGGTAACCGGCATAGGGACACATCAGCTAGCTGGGTACCACGGGGACACACACACACACACACACCCCACCATGTTCCCTTAACAGTCCGTAACTGCAGAAACGCTAGATGTGCCCATCAGCACCCTGGACAGATCCCCCAGAGCCCTCAATGCCTTTGGTTAACTACCTTGACAGCCTCATCTCCCACAGCTTTCCCACCTCCACCCCTTTACTCATGCCTGGGATGCCTCTCCCTACTACGATCTCTATCACCCAAAACCTTGGTCAACTTCAGAACTAGCCCAAGCTCTTGGTCTCCCAAGAGCTCCCTTGGGGCCCCTCCTCCAAGGACTTCCGTCACAATAAGATCCACACTCCTTTCCCTGGTAGTCAAAACCCTGCACTGACTAACTTTTCATGATTTGGTTCCTCCAATCTTATCACTCTCCCTCTTCTTCAATTATTCTTTCTGTTCCTCCAACAGATCAACTGTCCTCCCCACACAACCCCCTGCAGACCAGTCTTTCTTTGTATTTGCTGTTCCCTCTACCTGCATTGCTTTTTCTTCTGTTCTTGGTGTGGCTGGGCCTTCCCACTCTTCAGTCCCAGTTCAAAGTCACCTTCCCAGGGATACCTTCCCTGACCATCTTAGAC
The DNA here is from genome assembly GCF_048565385.1 of Saimiri boliviensis. Lineage (NCBI taxonomy): Eukaryota > Metazoa > Chordata > Mammalia > Primates > Cebidae > Saimiri > Saimiri boliviensis. The sequence continues at coordinate 21,472,153 of NC_133456.1, forward strand.
CACCCTGTGAACAGAAGCCCTTCCCCTGGGACTCTCCTCTACATTATCCTGCATTCCTGTGTTGTCTTTATATCACTGATGACTTTCTGAAACTCTCCCATTCACATTTATTTGTTCACTTGTTCTTTGTCTTCCCTTCTAGAATGTAAATTCTGTTCCACAGGGTCTTTGTCTTGTTCACGGCCTTTGTCTTGTCCCCCAACACCCAGAACAAGGCCCAGTAAATATTTGTTGAATGAATGAAAAGTCATTTCCTTCTTGCTGTGTCTGTGTTTCCCCATCTCTCTAATAAGAGGGTTGGATCTGATGACTTCTATAACCCTTCTGGCTAACATTCTAAGGGCCTAGTAGAGACAAAAAGGACCAGCATAAAGAGGGAAATTAATCAGGCCACACCACAGGAAGAATTTGCTGGTGGAAATCTGACCTTCTCAACTGGGTCGCAGCGCCTTCCTCCTCTGAGCAGTCTCCCCAGTAGAAATTTGCTGCCGCCCTCAACTCCACACTCCCCAAGCACTGCGCACCTTGAACTTTTGGTATCTGAGGGATTGGGGGTAACTTGAGGCTAAGAACTGGCTTTTATTTTTCTGGCTGTGCACAGAGACCAGCCAGAGCCTGGGGAGGGGGAGTTGAAAAGGGGTCCTCTGGAAGCATTTGCTGCAATAAAAGAAAGAAAATGTCAAGGGGGAGGTTCATTGAAGCACAAGTCTGTGTGTGTGTGTGTGTGTGTGCGTGCGTGTGTGTGTGTGCGCGCCTGTGTGTGTGTGTGTGACTGTCAGTTCCAGCTGGTCTCTGCACAATCAGAAAAATAAAAGCCAGTCCTTAGCTCCAAGTTACCCCCAATCCCTCAGATAACAAAAGTTCAAGGTGCCCAGTGCTGGCGAAGTGTGGAGTCACACACGCACACACACAGTCACACACACACAGACACCAAAAAAAAAAAAAACCTCAAAAACATCATAAAGCAAGAATCACAGAGTACCCCAATCCCAGCAGCTACATGTGTCTCTCTTCCAGGAATATGACTGCTGTTTAAGATTCTAAATCCTGTGGGAGTGATTCTGACACATGTCCTGTGTAAGTCTGTAATGTGCACAGCCACACTCTTGTCCAATCTCACTGAGCAAGAGCAAGCCATGAATTCAAGTAGACACATGGGGACACAAACCTACTAGATTCCCCTAAACCCTAGCAATGGAACATCTCAAGCTGGCCACTCATGACCCAGAAATCCACCAAGCCATGAGTTCTCTGACCAACACACCCAACAATACATCAAATCATTTCTTCAAATCTGAAGTTAAATCAGATATAATAATCCAGAAAGGGAGAACAGAATTGGCATTTCTTGAGCACCTACGATGTGCTGGGTCCTGTACTATGATATATTAGCATTGACTTTTTCTGACCACCCTGTGAGGCTGCCCCAACTTTACAGATGAAAGCAACTGAAGCTCAGAAAAATTAAGCCCCTTCCCCAAGGCCACATAGTTAGTAATCAAAGGAACTTAAGAAGGCCATGAGTCTGGTCTTCAAGCCCACTTCTTTTTGTTGAGGCCTTAAATTATATAACCTGGTAGGTAGAGGAACTGGTCTCATTCAAAACAATCCTCCTGCTGGCTAGGACCCCTCTCTGAGAGATGCCGGGTGGATGGCCCTGTCCCTGCATCTGTCCTTGTCACTCCTGGGCCTGGCTGACCTCTCCCCACAACCTCTTGTCAAGTAGGGCTCACATCTCCAAGCCTCTCATTTGAGACCCAGCCCACAGGGACCAATTTTCCTGTGGCCCAGAGAAAGCCGGAGATTTTGCCTTTTTAAAATAGTAATTTCCTGCCAGCGCGGGTGGATGCACCAGCCACCCTCTGATTTAGTGAGGAGCTCAAGGATCAATCCCGACTCAGATTTTCCAAGGAAAATTCAAATGTGGGGCACCTCCTGGCATTGAGGAAGGCACTGGCCTTCTCTCAAGAAATGTGTTCAGTGCTGGGCAAAGCTATTGTTGGTGTCACAAGACTCTCATGCCTCATACATGACACATACATGCTTTGTGCACACCCATATGCATCTCAAACACGCCACCCCGTCTCTATGCATTCCACACACACTATCCACCTGCCTCACCCATCTCTCTCTCTCTCTCTCTCTCTCACACACACACACACACACACACACACACACGACGGGGGCGGGGTGGGGGATGTCAGAAGTAAGAGAGCTACATCCTCCCTCTCAGGACATTACTGCCCCCACTTCCAAGCCTGCTCTGGGCTGCGGTGCTGTGCTGGGGCACCTCATTTCATCCTTCCTAGGGCTCCAATAGGACAGGTTGCCCCCCACTCCTTTAAAGAGACAGAAAGTGAGCCTGAGAGAGGCTTGTCCAAGATCACAGGGCATGCTTAGAGGAAAGTTGGTGCGGGGGTGGGGGGGGGGCTGCGCTGAGTAGGGGCGCTCCTCCAAGACACCACCCCTCCTCCTTATTGGCAGCCCTTCTCCCCTGCCTCTTCCCTCAACCTCAGGGAAGGAAACCTAGGCACCGTGTCTACTCTAAAGCTGCTTCATCCTCACCAACTCAGGTCAGACGAGGAGAGGATGGTCTGCTCCCTCGCTGGGCACACCTATAGGCTCACCAAGGCCTGGGGCACCGGCTAAGGCCTAATGGCTGTCTAAGCAAGAACCTCCGCGGCCTCTGCCTGCAGCCCCTCACAACCCGGGACCGTAGCGGGGCCTGGATGATAGACCCTACTTGGCCCTGGGACAGGACAGGAGGGGCAGGAACCTGCCCTCTCCGTCTTCCTCCACTATCCCCCAAGCCCCACACAGGACCTCTGGGCCTGGGCTGGAAATGGAAAGTTTGCCACTAGACTGAGAGAGGCCCGGCCTGGGGGGCAAGACTGGAAGAAGGTGGGGGGCCTGGAAACTACCAAAAGCTTGCGGGTCACATTGATTCAGTTTCCTGGGCAGCTCTACCACCTGCTGGCTGTGTGACCTTGGGCGAGGGGCTTTACCTCTTTGAGGCTCAGTGTCCTTACCTGTAAAGTGGAAAAAAAAAATAGCGCCCTCCTAAGGGGGTGATTGTGAAGGTCAAATACAGGGGCGATGTGTACAATCTGCAGGGCCTCTAAGTCAGCCATTATGCCCCCCAAAGTGAGCAGGGGGTGGGCAGCCGCCACTGTGACCTCACCCTACCCCCGACTTCCAGTTCTGGCAATTCTTCATTAGCACCAAATCCAAACTTTTCCTCAGCAGTGGCAGGACCCGGGTGCGGGTCCTCCTTCCTCCTCCCGCCCCCTCGCGGTCAGACAACAGGTACGCGGGGAGCAGCCCCGGCGCCCCGAGCAGGGGTTGAGCCGCAGCGCTGCGGCAGGGGCAGGCCCGGGCAGGGGGTAGTGCGGCGAGTCAGCCCCCTCCGCGGCCGCCTCGCAACTTTGAGTAACTGAGGACTCCGGGGTCGGCGCGGGGTTGCCGCCGGGCGTGCGAAGGAAAGTAAGATTCGAGGAACCGCAGCCTCGGGGGCCAAAGGACCCCCACCGTGAGCGCGGGCACATCCCGAGCCCCCGGCGGGCTGGCTGGAGGGAGCAGGTGAGGCACGTGGGCGCCCCCCCACCCCGAGCCAAGGCTCGCTCCAGGAACCCGACCCGCCAGCAGGGCCGGTGGGTGCTCCCTCGAGGGCTCAGACCCTTCGCTCCCGCCCCCGGCGGGCGCCTTGCCCCGGATCCCACACTCGCGCACCCCGGACCAGGCTCCGCTCCGCAGCGTGCGTCCTGCGGTGATGCCCCAGGCTCCCCGCTTTCGGGAGTCCCCCTCCCTCGCCTCGGGTGCCGGCACCCGTCTTCGCCTCCCGCGGGGACCCTCCCCAGCGCCTCAGACGAGTACGCCCCGGGCCAGCTCAGCTCTGGTTCCGCCCTCCGCACCTCACGCCGCGCCGGCGCTCACCGGCCGGGCAGCGGCCGCGTCCTACCTTCGTCCGGCAGCCGCTGCAGGCAGAGCGCGAGGTTCCTCCGCCAGCCCCGCATCCCCGCGGCCGCCCTGCGGCCCGGCCCGGCCTCGCCAGCCCGGCCCCGGCCCCGCCCCCGCCGGGCAGGGCGGCGCAGCGCAGCGCTGGGGAGGGCCGCGGGCCCAGGGCGCCGCGGGCATGAGCGGCCGCCGAGGGTGGGGGTGTCGAGGCGGCCGCCAGGCGCTCCGTTCCGGCTCCCCAGCCCGCGGCTGAGCAGCTACGCTCTTGGAGCGCGCGCTTTCCCGGGCGCGGGGGGCGGGGGAGCGGCGGGGGCGGGCGCGGGGAGGGCGGCTGGAGGGGAGCCCAAAGGCGCCCTAGCCGTCTCGCACCCTCCCTGACATCCAGTGGGCCGCCTCACACACTGTCCCCAATCTCCTCCACCCCAGGGATCTCCAATTCACAACCCAGTGACTCTAACCACCACGAATTAGTGAATGAATGAATGAACGTGTGGATAAGTGAGTGAATGAATGAATCATGCAGGAGTGAATACACAGGTGTATGGATTAGTGCATAAGTGAGTGAGTGAATAAGCAAATGAAGGCAGGAAGGAAGGAATGCACAAGTGAGTGGTTAAAGGCCTAAATAAATGTGTCGATAAGTGAGTGGGTGAGTGAATGAATGAGTTAGTGACTTTATTAATGAGTAAATTAATAAGCGAGTAAATGGGTGAAGAAATATGTAAATAAGTGACTGAAAAAAATCAATGAATTGAGTGAGTGTCCCTTGGCCTCAGGCTTGTAAGAGGCAAAAGTGATCTAGGACCCTCCAGAGGAGCCCTCAGCTCTGGGAAGGAGGCCTCAGGGTCCTATCTTGCTGATGAGGCCTAAGAGGCTCAGAGAGGGCTTGGCTTGTGTTTGGGCACACAGCAAAGGCTGGACTGATGAAGATAATAATGATTCCTTCCACCAGGCTGAGGCCACTGAGCTTACCTGATCTCAGAGGCTCTGGGGATGTACCACCTGGGGATGGAGCAGAAACGCCTATCTTCATAAGTCATACTTGTTTTCTCCGAGGGAATGAGTGGAGAAAAGGTGAGTGTGTGCAAGTACAGACACACACACACACACACACACACGCAAATCCAGCTAATGGAGTACTACACAGCCCTGAAAAGGAGGAAGCCCTTCTTTATGTCCCAATGGGGAGCCATTTCTGAGGTGCATTGTTAAGAGAGTAAGGCAAAGTGAAGAACAGTATTTATAATGTGCAGAAAGGAGGGAAAGCTCTGTATTCACATTTGCTTAGCTCTGTGGGGAATTATCTCTAGTGGAAACACTGGCCCCTCTAGAAGAGGACTCATGAGGCCAGGGGCAGGTAGGAGAGGCTCACTTTTCATTGAATCCCTCTTTGTGCCTCTTGAAATTTTGAACCCTAGAAATGCATTATCTACACAAAAACTAAGTTGAAATTTTAAAATAGACAAACTTTTACAATATTAAAAGTGTTTATACCTCAGGAAAGCCTGCCTCTTCCCACCCAGTCAAGTCAGCCTACATGCCAGGATGCTCTCCCTCCCTGCTCTGGCTCAGAGAGGAAGAGGGTCTTGCTGGTCAACAGCACAGTGAAATACAACCCTGGTGGTCAGTGCAAAACACATGGTAACCCCTGTCAGGTTTGGGAGGAAAGTAAGCAGCCTCTGCTTGAACCCTGGGTTTGCCAGGTTTAAACTGTATGTCTCTGGGCAAATCATCTATCTCTTTGAACTTCAGACTCCCCATCTGCAAACCAGGGATCATCATAATGTCCCAACAGGGCCAAGTGCAGCTGGGCTGGCTGCTTATGTTCCAAAAGAGCATTCAGCAGTGGAATCCCAGGCATCTTGATACCATCAACAAAGCCATTCGAACTTTGGCATGCGGAAGTTCCACTTTTGTAAGGAAGGGAATGATCTTGGGTCCCCAATAATCCTGCAAGGTTGCTATAATTAGCCCTGTTTCACAAATGAAGACGCTGGGGCTCAGACAGTTTAAGTGTCTTGCCCAAGGTCACACCACCAGCAATAGCAGAATGAGCATTTGAACCCAGATCTGCCCAGCTCCACAGCATCCCCAGACAGTGCTGCCCACAAAGTCCATTGATATGTTTGTCTCTTATTTATGTTCCTAAGACCCTCAATGGGTCACATTGCAGTGCCGTATTCATCCTGAATTATTAACTGCTTTAGTAGATAGGGTGCAGGGCCAGCAGGTTGGGTGAGGGAGGGGCAGATCAGCAGGCAGGCCTGAGTCTGCTGAGTGCTGACTCCAGAGCTTGTCTTAATGCCTGTGAGCTCTGACAAGGAAGTGAGCCTCCCCCAGCAGCAGCAGTGATTGTGAATCACTCCTGTCTGTGCTCAGATTGATGGCCTCCACAGCTAGGATGCCCACTGCTTTGAGGATGACAGAGCTGGAACTGCTGATGGGAGAATCAAAGATACCAGTGCCAGGCAAAGGAGGCCCCAGCAAAGGAGACCAGTTAGGAGGGCAGGGTGCTGGCATAGAAACTCCCCATGAGAAGAGAAGGGGTCCTGTTAACACTGCATAACAGGCCTCTCTAAACATAAGTGCCATAGAACAATCATTTTATTATGGTGGTGAGCTCTAGGAGTAAGAATTTGGGCACAGAAGGCAGAAAGAATATGTCTCAGCTCTGCATGGTCTAGGACCTCAACTCACTAGGAAGACTCAAAGGGTGGAGTGGGGCAGAGTTGGGGCTGACCCAATAGCTGGGGGCTGGAATCATCTGGAGGGTCTTCACCAACTGGTGCCTGGCCTCTGAGCTGGAATAGCTCAAAGACTGGGCTCAGCTGGAACAGTTGCCCCAGTGCCTACCCATGGTGTGTCCGTGTGGCCTGGGCTCTCTCACGGCATGGTGGCCTGGGGGCAGTTAAACTTCCTACATGGGGCTGAGCTCTAAGGCCGAGTGTTCCAGCTGTACAAGGTGAAAGCTGCATCCCCTTGGATGACCAAGCCTCAGAAATCCTGTCCCAGTGCTTCCCAGCATCCCCGATCCATCAAAGCAGTCATAAGCCCTAGATTCCAGGCAGACCCCACCTCTTGGGGGAGAAGCCTCAAAGAATTTGCAGCTATTCTAGAAACCCAAGGAAGGGAAGAAAGCAAATCATTTTTTCAATAGGTGTGAGAGATCACAGAATTTCTGAGGTCCCTGAGCAAGGGTAATCACCCTGGTGCCAGGAGGAAAGAGAAGGAAGAGTAATAGAGGATGTCCTATAAGTAGAGGAAGTAGTAAGAGAAAATGCAACAGGGCTAAGGAGGAGTCAGAGAGGAAACTAATTACCAGGAGGAGGGATAGAAGTAGTAATAGGAAGAGGAGCGATACTGGGAAAGGTACTATTCAGAATAATGATAAGAAAAGGAATGGTGGTGTGAATAGGAAGAACTGCGGTAGGAAGGGGAGGGATAACGGAGGAGACAAAGCGGTCAGGTAGGGAGAGTAAAGGGAGAAGGTGCAAACAGAAGCCCAGTGTTGGAGGGAATCATAGAAGAATAGTTACTAGAATGGCAGCAAGAGCAGTGGAAAAAGGGAAAATGTAGCGGTGACAGGCCATAACAGGAAGATGTAATCAGAGGAACAGAAATAGGGGAGAAGCTTGGGGAAGGGCATTAGGAGAAAGAGCTAATGCATGCAGGCCTTAATACCTAGGTGATGAGTTGATAGGTGCAGCAAACCACCATGGCACACATTTACCAATGTAACAAACCTGCACATCCTGCATGTGTGCCATAGAACTTAAAAAAAGGGGGGGAAAAAAAAGAAATAGGAGGATAAGTCATGGAGAAACCAGCTATCTGGTCTCAAATCCCCTCCAAACTATTCCTCAATTTTCTTTTCTTTTTTTTTTTTTTTTTTTTTTGAGACGGAGTTTCACTCTTGTTACCCAGGCTGGAGTGCAATGGCGCGATCTCGGCTCACAGCAACCTCCGCCTCCTGGGCTCAGGCAATTCTCCTGCCTCAGCCTCCTGAGTAGCTGGGATTACAGGCACGCGCCACCATGCCCAGCTAATTTTTTTATTTTTAGTAGAGATGGGGTTTCACCATGTTGACCAGGATGGTCTCGATCTCTTGACCTCATGATCCACCCGCCTCGGCCTCCCAAAGTGCTGGGATTACAGGCGTGAGCCACCGCGCCCAGCCTCCTCAATTTTCTTATTTGTGAAATAGGGATGGTGACACTAAAAATACCTTTCTGATAAGGTTATTATGTGGATTAAATGAGTCAATATATGTGAAGCTCTTGGAGCCTGACTCATAGGAGGTGCTATGTGTTTGCCACTATTATTAGCTGGGTTTTTTTTTTTTTCTTTTTGAAATGGAGTCTCACTCTGTCACCCAGGCTGGAGTGCAATGGCGTGCTCTCAGCTCACCGCAATCTCCGCCTCCCTGGTTCAAGCTATTCTGCCTCAGCCTCCCAAATAGCTGGGATTACAGGTGTGTGCCACCACGCCTGGCTTATTTTTGTATTTTTAAGTAGAGGCGGGGTTTCACCATGTTGGTCAGGCTGGTCTCAATAGTTGTATTAATACTGTGGTAATGGGAGAGGCACCTGGGGAACCTCAGCTGCAAGGGAAGCAGGGTCTGCTGATCCAAAGGCCTCCTTGGCTGCTGTTGTCTCGGTGGTGCCCAGAGTGTGTTCCCCACTGCATCCACAGCCTCTGAGTCTCAACATGACCTTGTGCAGGAGGCTGGGTGAGGACTGTAACACCTGTCACAGGTGGGAACCAAGCGTAGCCAAGTTTATTCACCAAAAGGTGGCGGGAGCTCAGCCCCAGCCTGATCTCCAGGCCCCCAGCCAGGGATCCCCAGGGAGTGGAGGGACAGGGCTGGTGCACTTCCCAGGAACCTGCCAGCCTTTGGAGGGGACTGGGCACAACTTGGTCTCGTGAGGGAGGGGATGCTGAGCCAAACCACTGGGGTGCAGGAAGGAACTATTACTACTTACCTTTCTTTTTATTACCTAAAATTATTTAAAAAGCAAGCTTTACTGGTATTTAATATATGGATTGAAAAATGGTACATATGTTCAGTTTACAAGTACATACACATCTGGGGGACTTATGTTCCCAAATCATTTTATCAATGGGAATGAGAGATCACTAAAGTTCTGAGGTCCCTGGGCGAGGGTAATCGCTCTGGTGCCAGCGGGCTCTCTTTGGGACATTTGCATGCAATTATGCACTGACAATCACTCTGCAATTACTGCAGGACCCAGCAGAGCTCCAGAAAAGCCTTCACATTTTGCTTTAAGCTCCTATACAAGGCCTCACACCTCACTTCTTTTCAAGCTGGAAATCCAGGACTGGCCTTCCCATTACCCTGAGCTTTCACTTTGCTCCTTCCCAGATGATTGCTATCAGGCAACCCACATTCTACATTTTTATATGTCCTTCCTCTTCCAAAAGAGATAATCCAGATATTTTCAACTGGTCTACCTGGAGACCATGTTGAGCATTAAAAAGAGCAAAAGCTTTGGAGTCACCCAGCTGCAGGTCCAAATCCCAGCTCCACCGTTCCATTCATTTGCTCACTGGGTATCTGTTGAACATCTGCTACGTGCGAGCCATTGCACTTTGTGTTGAGTACGTCAGTGATTTGGATGAAAATTCTTGCTGTCACAGAGCTCACATCCTAAGGAAACAGTTTATTTGCTACATGGCCTCAGGCAAGTCATTGCACCTCTCCAAGCCTCAGTTGATCTATCTCTAAAGGGACTTGTAACCCCCAACCTTGTAGTATGGCTGAGATACAAGTAGGGGCCTGGGACGTTCGATGAAAGGCATCCCAGGTGCCTAGAACTGGAAGGAACCTCATTCTGCAATTATTCTGCAGCTGTTGCCAAATGCAGACAAGACAGGGGCTACAACTCAGTTCATCCAAGGCCACTCAGTGAGGGAAGGCAGAGCAAGAATGCGGGCCAAGGTGCCCTTTCTTGTCCTGCTTCCCTTATGCTCTCTGTGTGGTCCAGCCAGGGCTGAGAAGTGGAAGGAAATTGCTCTGCTCCCAGAGGCTGCCCTTTACCTCCCCTCCAACCCCTTCTCTCCTCTCACCTCACCAACGTGCAGTCCTGGGAAAAGTATAACCTGACTCCCGGTTGGAAACAGCAGCCTCTAGTGTCGGGGCCAGAACAAGGGCTCAGGAGGAGCCCCAGGCAGCCCGGCTTTTGAATCCCATCGTAATTACTATTCTCTAAATACCAGTTCAGCCAGTTATTCAGGGAAGAGGCCCAGCACAGATTGGGGAGGGTGAAGAGGAGGATGCGGGGGCCAGAATCAGCTTCTCTGTTGTCAGCCCCTGCAGTTTTGCTCTGGCAGAAAACCTGCACATTTTACTCAGCAAAACCAAAGCCTGATCCCTGCCTCGCTTCTTCTTAGAAGTCCATGCAGTGGACATGCCCTGAGAGATCTCACCCCTCCTCAGGCTGCAGGGCCTCACCCAACCACGATTCCTTTTAACCCACAGAAGACTTTACCCCAAAGAGTCCTGAAATACCTCCTGTTCTCCATCTTGGGACATTTTGGGGCTGTTTTTTTACCCCTTTAAATAGGGTCATCAGAAAACTGCCCTGCTTTCCTGATTTTAACCCATCTCAGTGCCTATGGGAATGGGCTAAACATCTCCAGAGAAATGGCTTTAAATAAACAGATTCCATACTTGAGAGGAGGCCAGAAATGCCTAAAACCATCTCTGTTAACTCTCTCACATTTGTGTGTGTGTATGTTTTTAAGCCAATCGGGGTCTTTTTTCTGAAAACCATAAAAAAATAAAGAATGTTAATAGCTCCATTTCACAGATGGCAAAACTGAGGCTGAACATGGGAAAGCGACTTGTTGGAGGCTTTATGGTTAAGAAAATAGATGTGTATCTCTTTTTATTTATTTATTTATTTTTGAGACAGAGTTTCACTCTTGTTACCCAGGAGTTTGTCTCACTGCAACCTCTGCCTCCCGGGTTCAAGCAATTCTCCTGCCTCAACCTCCCAAGTAGCTGGGATTACAGGAACACGAACCATGCCTGGCTAATTTTTTGTATTTTTAGGGGAGACGGGGTTTCACCACTTTGGCCAGGCTGGTCTTGAACCCCTGACCTCAGGTGATCCACCTGCAAAAGCCAGAGAGAGTGGCTGCTAGGCTTGGCTCTGATACTTTCTAGTTGTCCGGCTTTGAATGAGTTTCCTGACTTCCTTATGCCTCGCTGGTCTCATGTGTAAGATGGGAATCTACCTCCCTAGCTCTGGGGCTGCCATGAAGATGAAATGAGCCAGTGTGAGGAAACTGCTTGGCACAAAGCCTGGCACACAGTTGCCTAAATGTCCACTTTTTAAAATTATTTTTATGTCTTACATTACGTAACCAAGCTTGTTTTGTTTCTTCCTTTGTTTTACTTCTATTGTCTCACATGGATTTTTATAGACTTTATCTGGAAAGAGTTTGGTGTTTTAAAATCTAAGTTTTCGGCTTGGTAATTTTTTAAATTAAGGTATAATTTACATAAAGAAAAATTCACTCTCTTTACTGCACAGTTTTGTGAGTTCTGACAAATGTATACATTGGTGTAGTCACCACACCATCTAGATATAGAACCGTTCAACTGCTCCTAAAATTCCCCCAAGCCCTTTTGTAGATAACGTCTCCTCTCACCCCCAGCTCCTGGCAACTACTCATCTGTTTACTGGTTCTATAGTCATTTCTTTCCCAGAATGGAACTGTACAGTATGGAGCCTTTTAAGTCTGGCTTACTTTACTTAGCATAATGCATTTGTGATTCATCCATGTTGTTGTAGATGAAAGTAGTTTATTCCTTCTGCTATGGTTTTAATATTTTTCCCTTCCAAAACTCAGGTTGAAACTAATCCCCAATGTGACAGTATTGAGAGACGGGGCCCTTAAGAGGTGATAGGATCATGAGGGCTCTGTCCTCAAGAGTGGATTAATCCATTCATGTATCAGTGAGTTAATGGCTTAGTGGGTTATCATAGGAGTGTGACTGGGAGCTTTATAGAAAGAGGAAGACAGACCTGAGCCAGCATGCTTGGCCCCCTTGCCATGTGATGCCCTGCACCACCTTGGGACTCTGCAAAGGGTCCCCAGCAGCAAGAAGGCCCTCACCAGATGCAGCTCCTCAACCTTAGACTTCTCAGCCTCCAGAACTGGAAGAAATAAATTTCTTTTCTTTATAAATTACTCAGTTTCAGATATTTGGTTATAAGCAACAGAAAACGGACTAATATACCTTCTAATTCCTAAGTTGGATTCCGTTGTATGGATGTGCCACAGTTCGTTTGTCCATTCACCAGTTGAACGACAGTTTGGGTTACTTCCAGTTTTTAGTGATTAGGAAGCAGAGAGAAAGAAAGAACTGGGTCCTCAAGGATATCATTGAACAATTGTATTAAAACCCAGAAAATGCCCATCTCAGCTGCTAAAAACATCCATGTATAGTTTTTTGTGTGGTGGTTACAGGGCAGGTGAGCCTCAAATTGGGATTTAGTTCAGGAAACTTCTTGGCTTCATTCAGGAAATAAATCAAGGGCTAGCTGGTGACAGAAGAAAATAACTTTATTGAGTCAACATCTTTATAGCACCATGAGAGTAGCAGTTTAGGGGCAATTCTACCCACTTTTAATTACATGCAAATTAAGAAGCAGATTATTCAGAATTTTCCAGAAAAGAGGTGGTAACTTCTGGGTTGCTGTCATGGAAAGTGGCACTAATTTCTGGGTATAGTTATGTTAATGGTAGACTGACATAGCCCTGGGCATGTCTTATGAAGAGGTGCTTTTCACTGTTTCCCTGTTTTAGCCAGTCTTCAATCTGGTCTGGAGTAAAGTCCTGCCTCCTGCTTCATGACCATAAGGTTTCATTTCTCTTGTAGAGATAACTCAGAATGGAACTGATAGATCATATGATAAATTACGTTTAGCTTTATAAGAAACTGCCAAGCTATCTTCCAAAGTAGCTGTACTACTTTGCATTCCCAGGAGCAATGTATGAGAGTTCCAGTGGTTTGCACCTGGAATCTCAGCACTTTGGGAGGCTGGAGCAAGAGGATCACTTGAGCTCAGGAGTTTGAGACCAGCCTGGGCAACATAGTGAGACCCCATCTCTATGACCAAAAAAAAAAACAACAAAAAAAAAACTGTATGAGAGTTCTAGTTGTTCTGTATCCTCACCAATACTTGGTATTTTTAGGGCTTTTTCTTTTTTTAAAAAGCTACTTGAATAGGTGTGTAGTAGTATCTCATTGTAGTTTAAATCTGCATCTCTCCAAGCTTGTTTTTTTATTTCCTTCACATCTCAGTAGTGCCTTCTCTATTCCTCTTTTTTTCCTTACTGGCAGAGCATGGCTTATTCAGGTTCTTATTCTATATCTGAGTGACGCAGGAATAGGTGACCTTTTCTTAGTCTCTAAGGATCAAACTAGATTGATCTATATCAGTTATGGAAACCCCAAAATGGTCCACGATTGGTTGGAGTGGGCTTATGGCTCAAGTCTTTCCAACAAGACTTGAGGGAACGTCTTTTCGGGGATTTCAGGGAAAGGTGTCCTTATCCTGCACCACCATGAGTTGAGATGTGATGCCTGGAACTATGGCATCCATCTTGTCAAAGTGAGTAAGAGACTGTGAGAGTGAAGTAGACATTTCTGGAGACTGTAAGATAGAGAGAAAGAAAGAATTGGGTTTTCAAAGGTATCACAGAACAACTGAAATCAAAACTGCCCATCTCAGACTTTTTTTTTAATGTTTAATGTTATTGTTTAAACCAGTTTCAGTAAGTTTTGTTTGTTTGTTTGTTATTTGTCTTCTAAAACATCTTGACCATGTAACCCAGGGGTAGAAAAGTGGCATACTTGTTCTATGGAGCCCAAGAAGACAAAATTAGGATCCACAATGATGGCAGTATATTGTGATTAAGAGAACAAATTTTCAGTTTCTTGTACAATTGACTTTGCCTCTTAAAGTCTCAGCTGGCTTATCTGTAAAATGGATAAAATAATAATACCTACCTTAGACGACTATTGGGAGGATTCGAGACTCTACACAGTCAGACTGGCACTTCATAAAGTTCTCAAAATGGTATCTATAATCATTATTATAAAGTATTATTTGGAGCCCAAGGCAGGCAGATCACTTGAGGTCAGGAGTTCGAGACCACTGTGGCCAATATGGTGAAATCCCATCTCTACTAAAAATATAAAAATTAGCCAGGAGTGGTGGCACCTGTAATCCCAGCTACTTGGGAGGCTGAGGCCAGAGAAGAATCACTTGAACCCGGGAGGAAAAGGTTGCAGTGAGCTGAGATTGTGCCACTGCACTCCAGCCTGGGTAACAGAGCGAGACTCTGTCTCAAAAACAAAATACATAAATAAAATAAAATAAAGTATTATTTATTCAACTTTGGTAATGTTCCCATCTGTCCCTAATGTAGTTTTAGGATTTGTGGTTCATATCGACTTTGAAAACTCCTCATTTTAGATACAACCAAAGAGATATGCTCCTGACTGTGATAGAGTCGTTGGTACCCACCAGCCTGCTACCAACTACTTTATCATAGCCAAATGTAGTGTACGTATGTACGTATATTCACACCATTGTGTGTGTGTGTGTGTGTGTGTGTGTGTGTGTGTGTGTATCAGGGATCTGCAAGGCATTCAGGATTTGAAGGATCAAGATCCCAGATAGAGAGAAGTTCATTGAGATGAATTTCTCTTGGGGCATTTGCCAATTCTTGGCACAGTGTGTAAGACTGAGAAGCCCAACAAGCTCTAGGTAGTTTCATGGGGCAGAAGACATCAAATTTGAAGTTTGGGATCACCAAGCCATCAGAACAAGGATCCTGTAGAGAAGGGAGACACAGA